>NC_141106.1:6210041-7582541 GCF_041138505.1 Cibotium barometz
GACAAAGACTGACCCAAAAGAAGAGCCCATGAAAGACTATGCAGCAAAGTTTAGAGCATTCTTAATGAGATTGGATCAAGCCGATAGACCAATAGATATTCTAAGCTAATGGTTTATTGGAGGATTGCATATGGTGCCCCAAAACTTATGGCCTCCTCTAACCTCAAAACCCTCACATTTGTGTGCAAGTGGTGGCAAGAATAATGAAGCACAAAGAATCCATGAGGAAAAGAAAGAAAGAGCCTAAGAAGAAAAGTCCTTAAAAGGAAAAGAGAAGGAAGGGACTCTTCAATGTCGAAGTCTAGTGAAGACAAATTTGACTCCGAATCTGATTCAAATTCAGATGTAGACGAAGAGCAGAGGCCTTGAAAGAAGATAGGTATGAAGCATTAGTCAAAGGTTCGCACGCTAAGATTTCCATATGATGATACACAAGAAAGCACGGTTTTGGGCTCAGACTGGACATTTGGTGCACAAAGTGTAAACTAGGGTCACACTAAGGAGGAGTGGGAGATCCCTTCTGCTTATAGATTTGCACCATCTACTCATAGATTGGGTGGCCCATTAATCCCTGCTTTAGGTAAGCCTTCTCCCATTAATCCCTGCTTTAGGTAAGCCTTCTCCCATTATGCTTAGGCACATTGTTGGGATCCCCCAAGCATCCTTAACTAGTAGTCTTATGTGCACATTATATGTGCATATATTAGGAGGCTAACCCACATTAGGCTTGTGAGCATGGGAGTGTTGAAATATACAAGTGAATAGGGTGTGTGCGGGAACAAGCTCTTGGATAGAGGCTGTAAAAGAGGACATGTAATTGTGAAAGAACGTGTGAAAAGGTTAGAAGAATCTACTGGGAGAGAATAATGGGTAGCATGAGGGAATTTAGGAGTGTGGAGATATTCTGGGAGATATTCAGGGAAAAGAGAAGAGGTGGAGAGAATCAGGCAAAAGTGGAGATATTCTGGGAGTGAATCATGGAGAAATCAATGGGATTTGATGCTTGATGTAAACTCTATAAATTGAGGCATAGCCCTAATGAAAATTTGCTGGTTTTTGAGTATCCATGCCTACATTAATTTATGTGCTAATTATTCACTAATTACGTCTTAATCACTTGCTAATCACTTTGTTAATTATGTTGATTCTAGTGTATGATCCACCATAGCTCATCATTATGCTCAAATTTCAACATGGTATCAGAGCCATGCCTAGAATCAACCAGATTTATGAGCCCATTAGTGAATTAATCAAGATTAGTAGGTAATTAGGAAAAAAATCAAGTTTTTTAGTGAGTTTTCACTCTTCCCCTTCACCCCCAGCCAGTGGAGGGTCTCTAGCACTTAGCACACATCACATTAGGTCACAAGCTTCTAGCTTAAGCTAGCCAACACCCCTGGCTACCAGCCCATCTACTCCACGCAGCAAACCGCCAACGGAAGAAGCGAAAATCAACGTTTTAGCCGGCGCGTTTTTTCTGAAGGAAACTGCAGATTTCTCCTTGCTCCAATCAAATTGCTTCAATTCCTTCTAGCCCAAGGGGTAATCAAGCATGCTCTACAAGCTGGTGAAGACAGAATTCAGTTTCATCAAGTCTACAGTGAGATCCAAGCTCTTCATCAAATCTGCAGGTGACTTTGGTAAAACAGAGATTAAGCTTTCAATATTTGGTCAAATCTTGTGTTTCTTGGCTTAATCCTCTACTAGACTCATTGCTATTGATGCCTTTGAAAGCATTTGAGCTCATTTGAAGTGGAAGGCACCAGATCTGGACTCCCCGCATACTCTGTTTTTTGCACACAAACCAAAGCATTAATTTGCTAATCAGTGATTAACCAATGCTAATCACTGTATTTTGGTGCAATTGAGGGTTCAAATTAACCATTAGGTATCTGATACAGATCCCTATAACTTCAGATTTCAAATCGGAGTTGGTTTGATACTCCAACCATCCCGTACAAATTGGTTACCCTTAATTTAATGTAATTTCTGGTAAAATTGTGCTGATAAAATTGTGAAAATCATCATTTTGCATTTAACCCTTGGTTAATGCCTGTAAATCTCACTCAAATTCAAGATTATTCACAGCCAGAGTTGCATTTGGAATGTGCATGAGAATGAATGCTATACGCATTATGTATTGGGCACATTTTATCAGTGTAAAAATGGGAACAGACACTGCCCTTGTCCAGATTAAGGCAAGAGGTAAGACCTCCCGCATAAATTTGAGTTTGCATTGCATAATGATACAAAATAAACATAAAAAGCCCAAAGGAACTGTCAGCAAAACATTGAAACATGTTGCTCACATGGAGCAAAATGACCTGACGGACGAGCTCATGGCCCCAGCCATGGAAGAAGAAGAATATCTCTTCCCAAGAAGAGGATCCACACCAAGAAGAAAAGCTGAAGGAAGACATGGACACGAGAAGAGAAGCTGCCACAAGAAGAGAAGCTGCCCCGAGAAGACTGGAAGAAGAGACGAACGCATGGAGAGATGCTGCCACGAGAAGAAGACTGAAGAAAAGAGAAGATGTGAGGCTCCAAAGAGTGAGGAGCCATGTGAAAATCTCTGAGAGAGAGAGAGAGAGAGAGAGCCCACAACCCAATGTAACCTGCCCCAATAAAGTAAAACCACCTCTGAGCCACCGATGATGTAGGCCACGTGGTAGATGTATGTGTGAGCACTTTAGTCAAGGTCACGGTCGGGCACTTATAGTAGCCTTGGACACATAGAGAGAGAGAGTGTCAAGGACTATGGAGTTTAGGGACTTGAGGCACTGGTCGCGGACTGTCAAGTAAGAAAGAAACTTGATACAGGGTCCAGGTGTGCTGAGATAACTTGAGGGGAGGAGTAGACACTGGTCGCGGACTACCAAGTAAGGGGAGGCAAACTTGGTATAGGGTCTAGGTGTACTAGGATTATTCACTTGAGGGGAGGTGTTGAAATATACAAGTGAATAGGGTGTGTGCGGGAACAAGCTTTTGGATAGAGGCTATAAAAGAGGAGATGTAATTGTGAAAGAACCTGTGAAAAGGTTAGAAGAATCTACTGGGAGAGAATAATGGGTAGCATGAGGGAATTTAGGAGTGTGGAGATATTCTGGGAGATATTCAGGGAAAAGAGAAGAGGTGGAGAGAATCAGGCAAAAGTGGAGATATTCTGGGAGTGAATCATGGAGAAATCAATGGGATTTGATGCTTGATGTAAACTCTATAAATTGAGGCATAGCCCTAATGAGAATTTGCTGGTTTTTGAGTATCCATGCCTACATTAATCTATGTGCTAATTATTCACTAATTAAGTCTTAATCACTTGCTAATCACTTTGTTAATTATGTTGATTCTAGTGTATGATCCACCATAGCTCATCATTATGCTCAAATTTCAACAGGGAGCATGGGAACAAGCTCTAGTGGAGCATGGATTAGGGCTAACCTTAAGGGTTGAGGTTAGGGTCAGGCATTCAAGGGATGCACACATGAATTACAATGAAGTACCTCATACCTTAACCTTGATGTCCCATACCATCAAGAGATATGACATCATTCCAGCAGTATATAGCTCTAGTGTGAAATGGTAGGTGAGTAGATACACTGAGGAGTGGGAGCTCCCTTCTGCTTATAGATCTGCACCATCTACTCATAGATTGGGTGGCCCATTAATCCTTGCTTTAGGTAAGCCTTCTCCCATCATGCTTAGGCACATTGTTGGGATCCCCCAAGCATCCTTAACTAGTAGTCTTATGTGCACGTTATATGTGCATATACTAGGAGGCTAACCCGCATTAGGCTTGTGAGCATGGGAGCATGGGAACAAGCTCTAGTGGAGCATCGGTTAGGGCTAACCTTAAGGGTTGAGGTTAGGGTCAGGCATTCAAGGGACGCACACATGAATTACAATGAAGTACCTCATACCTTAACCTTGATGTCCCATATCATCAAGAGATATGACATCATTCCAACAGTATATAGCTCTAGTGTGAAATGGTAGGTGAGTAGATACACTAAGGAGGAGTGGGAGCTCCCTTTGGCTTATAGATCTGCACCATCTACTCATAGATTGGGTGGCCCATTAATCCCTGCTTTAGGTAAGCCTTCTTAGGCACATTGTTGGGATCCCCCGAGCATCCTTAACTAGTAGTCTTATGTGCACATTATATGGGCATATACTAGGAGGCTAACCCACATTAGGCTTGTGGGCAACATGGGAGCATGGGAACAAGCTCTAGTGGAGCATGGGTTAGGGCTAACCTTAAGGGTTGAGGTTAGGGTCAGGCATTCAAAGGATGCACATATGAGTTACAATGAAGTTCCTCATACCTTAACCTTGATGTCCCATACCATCAAGAGATAAGACATCGTTCCAGCAGTATATAGCTCTAGAGTGAAATGGTAGGTGAGTAGATATAATGCTCTACACAAGAGATATGTGAGATATAATTGGAAGGAAATGATGGGCTTGATGAAGTGGGGTGGGTGTACTAGGGCATCATGGAATGCTTTCTTCTTCAGCCTTGTTTGATGGACTCAAAAATTCACCCCTCCCTCCTTGACTCAACCTGATGTAAGAATAGCTAGGAAATTGAACAACAGAGGGTTAAGAAAGTTGGGTGATTGTTGGGGTTGTTCGTGGTAAGTCATGTCGTGGTGGAGGAAATTGAGAAGGGCTAAGTTTCCACTTCCTACAATGAGGCTTGCTGGCTAAAAGATTGGTTTTGGTTCAATGGAGTTAAGGTAGATAGGGTGACTACTAAGGCCTTTTATGAAGAGATGTGCAAGAGTGAGATAATGTGTTGTACTACAACAAAATCTAGAAAGTAAGGTGGAACCTTAATACTTGGATGAAGAGAAGGAAACTGCTATGGGAGCTAGATGTTCATGTGAAGGCTCAGACTTTTATGTGGAGGGTCTATATGTGGGCTCTCCTCACATTGGATACAAACTTCTATAGAGAAACTTCACATCTGGAACCTATCCTAGATGCAGAACAACTATTGAAGATGCCAGACATGCCTTTTGGGGTTGCCCTGCTATTAGGGGGCTATGGGATAGGATTGATAAATGGGTACTATGTTGCATGATGGTCAACATGAATTGGGGAGACTGGTTGTTAGGGAGATTAACTGAAGCCAAAGGGGCTATTAATTTAGTATTCAGATATTGTTGCCTTTGGGAGATTTGGAAATTCAGAACTTACTGGTATTTCAAAAAGGGTCTAATCAGAGGGCTGGATCTGTTAGAGTTGATGTATAGATGTGTGCATCAATATTGGTATGTACATTATGTAAATAAAATAAATGATAATTATTTTGTTGAGATAGTTCAGGCCTTACAACTAAGGGTAGGTTAAGCTGGTTTCAAGTTGTTGAGATGTTAGTACATACTAGGGTAACCTAACAAATTTTGACATGTGGTAGGGTTACATTGGGAAAGATTTGAAGTCAAAGCACCCAAAATTTGGACATAAAACTAGGAGATGGTATTTAAATGAGAAGCAGTCAATTTATACATTTTTGGCCTTGATTGAGAACCCTATTAACATGAGACCTATTGTGACCTTGACCTATTGGACAGAAAACTAGAAGATGGTACTTAAATGAGAAGCAGCTAGTTTATATATTTCTAGCCTTGATTGAGAACCCTATTGGCATGAGACCTATTGTGAAATTTTGGACTAAGGAAGACTATATGGAAGAACAAACTCCTAAGGAGACTGCACACTGACTCTTTGCGTGTGGTGTGTATGCAGTTGGGTTATCATGTATCTTGGGAGCATTCATCTTTTATTTGGGAGGAGGAGAGGTGGGACCAAATTTGTAACCTACATAATAGTGATTGGAAGTAGGATGGATGTGGCAGTGGTTGTAAAAAGAGGTCCTTTGTCTTGGAAAGAGTGTAATGATTATTGTCGTGATGAGTAATTTCTAGTGAAGTTATGCACATGGAGGTTGTAGGAAAAAAGATGAACACTCATCTAGTTCAATGATTCACCAATGTAGGCAGCTAAGACCAAGCAAAAACGGTGGTAAGCTACATCACACAAATAATCTCTAGAGATAATACTAAGGGAAGTTAAGCTCTAATATCAAAAAGATCAAGAGAATGCTGGAGAATAACTAGAGCTAGAAGAGACAGAATGCAAGAAGACAAAAGGAAGCTAAACAACCCCAACCACTAGAAATGGCACTAAAGTACCCAAAGTTCAAAGGGAAGGGTGATAGAGATATGGATTCCCATGTTTTCTCATTTGAAACCATATTTTTAGCCACCAAGGCACCTGTAGCTCAGAAGATAAATTTCTTTGCAAGAACATTAGGTGGTAAAGCAACCAATTGGTTTCCACAGTATAGTTTGTACCATGAAGAGGTTCCAAAAGGATAGGACCACAATGGAAGTGATGGAGAAGCTATCAAGACTAACCCAAAAGAAGAGGCCCACTAAAGACTGTAATAGAGTTTAGGGCACTCTTAATCAGATCAGATCAAGCTGACATACCATCAAAAACTACTCTAAGACAATGGTTTATTGGAGGATTGTGTACAGTTCTCTAGGCAGTTGTTGTGGCCTTTTGTATGATATAGAAACCCTCACATTTGAGTAAGTGGTGGCAAGACCCAATGAATGAAAAAAGAATTATAAAATAATCTTGAGGAAGATCAAGAAAGAGCCTAAGAAGAAGAAGAAGAATTCCTAGAAAGGAAAAGAGAAGGAAGAGAAGCCTTAGGTGTCAAAGTCTAGTAAGACTCCAATCTTAGTAAGGGATTTTGATAGGTAGGCTCTAGAGCTTATGCTAGTTTAGTAGTGATTGGTGGGGTTGTATAGCCAAACTTTCTCTAGTAGAGATTGGTGGGGTTGTATAGCCAAACTTTCTCTAGTAGAGATTGGAGCAGGAAGAAACTTAATGTCCTACGAGACATGGATTAAGCTGAGATGACAAAGAGGAGAAGCTCTGAAAGAAGAAAGGCATGAAGTAGATAGAAGAAACTTTTGACTCCAACTCTAATTTAAGATTGAGACGCTAAGACAAAGACACTTATGACTATGATTCTAGTTCATAGGTTGATGCTACAAGACTAAGAGGGAAAGTACAGTGAAGACACTTTTGACTCCAACTCCAGCTCAAATTTGGATGCTGAGACAAAGAGGGAAAGCTTCAAAAGAAGGCAAGAAGCAGGAAGAAGAACTAAAGGTTGCCACAGCTATAAGGACAAGTAGGAAAGAATGGTTGTAAACTGAGATCGAATGCTTGGTGTTTCACAAAGTGTAAACCAGGGTAACACTAAGGAGGAGTGCGACCTCCCTTCTACTCATAGATGTGCACCATCTACAGGGAAACCAATCATGCTACTATAGCACCAGGAACAAGGATCTTAGGATAATTGAGAGGCATCAATGTTAGCAACAGCCACACTGTTCAAAATAATTATCCATATGAAAAAGGAGGAGGTGGAAGGTTTGGTCAAAGAGGAGCAAGATTGACCTACCTATTTACTACAAACACACCTCGCCAACATACGAATAGACTATTGGAAAAGACACCAATAGGAGTTGGCTTTATTGTGATTCATTGTAAATGCATGATTACTCCCTTGCGTCAAAGGTCTCAAGGACTGGTAAAGGAAATGATAGTCTGATAAAAGATCCAATAAATCAATTGAAAAAGTTAGAATAATGGGTGGGACAACAAAGGGTCCATGAATGTCTCCAAGCTTGTGAAGAATGCAAAAAGAGTGATTTGGATAATGCATAAGAATCCACCCCTATAGGAACAAGTTGATGAGGACAGTCCAAATAAGAATAATTTAGCCAAGAAAGGAGAGGAAATTGTTACATGAAAAAATCCAAAAGGCAGTATGGATATGCCAAAAGGAAAGGGTGCAAGTTGATGAGGACAGTCCAAACAAGACTACTTTAGCGAAGAAAAGAGAGGAAATTGTTGCATGAAAAAATACACAAGGCAGTATGGATATGCCAAAAGGAAAGGGTGCAAGAGGGCTAGAGAGATCCCAAATCAACCTAGAACAAGAAAGCCTTCTTGTAGGAAAATACAAATATGAATCAAGAGCAAGACACAAATGGAATCCTAACAGGAAAAGGCCAAGGAAGAGAAAAATAGGAGCAAGGAGAGCCAAGCAACAGAGATGACAAGTCCTTTCCCGAACATGAAAGTATGAAACATGGAGTAGGATATGATCTTAGCAAGATGAAGTTCAATATCACTCGACCAATTTATAAACTTGGTTCCTAATTGTAGGCAAAAGTTACTCTAAAAAGTAGTGCCCACACGAAAATTGGTAAAACTTCCAAGGTTTGGTGTGTTAAACCTATATACATGGACTAGAGGAGTAGGACTATGACACAATAGTTTCAAAAGTGACAATCAACATAAGAGGATAATTGGTGTCCCAAGTAATCCTACATAAAGGATATGTTGCATCATATTGTTAGGTAGCCTAGCAAGGAAGTTTGGAGTCACAACAATGCAAGCAACCCCATTCAAAGTCACAACAGTGGACTAAAGGAGAGTCTGGCCAATCGGTATTTTTTGATGTGTATTCCTGATTATATTCATTACCTTGAAGATGACAAAGATCAAGAGCCTGCACCATGCTATTGAGAAGACCATGGCTTTGAAAAGCAAGAAGATCAAGCACAACTGGGAATCTGATTGGATTATCATCAAAAAAGAAAAAGAAAAAGTTAGAGTGTCAAAGTAGGCAGCCAATGACAAATTTAATCCACAGCTCACCGACCCTATATGCTCCCTATATGCAGAAGCATGAAACTACTTGGAAAGAGTAGAGGATGATGAGGAAGAGAAAATCATGGGGGGGGAGAACCCAAACTTTTCTCTCATTATATTACGTGAAAGTGGAATGAAAGTGGAACGAATAGTCTTGAGGTATAATCCAAAAATCTTGACAGTACAAATAGAAAAATTGCTTGCTCATCATCAACAGTCAAGAAGAAATAATTGAGAAAGAAATAAAAGGCACTGGAGAATGTCATGAGGAACATTAGAGCATGACAAAACCATTCTCGTATTCAAACAATAGGAAGAAAAGGAAAAATGAAACAATGTCAGTGTGCAAAAAGATGCAATGATAGAGATCAATCTGGGTGATGAGATTTGGAGCCGCGTATGGTCAGATAGTCATGTATGGTCAAAGAGTCAATGCCAAACTAAGTCAAAACCTGAAGAAATAACTATAAAAATTGTTGACTTCTAGGAATGTGTTTGCATGGAGTTATACAAATATGAAAGGAATTGACCCAAACTTTTAGGGAGATGCAATTCCTATTAGGAAAAGTAAATACATGATGAATTTGAACTATGGAGAGTAGGTCAAGGGAGAAATATACAAGTTGCTAAAAATTAGATTCATTTATCATGTAGACAAAGAGAAATTGCTATCACCAATAGTCATTGTCTCGAAAAAGAATGGGAATCTAAGAGTTTACATTTACTATAGAAAATTAAATGCAACCATAATTGCAAACCCATTTCCTTTTCCTTTTATAGATTTATTACTAGATGCAATGGGCAAGACATGAGATTTACTCATTTTTGGATGGATTCAATGGATATTATCAAGTTTGGATGGACACAAAGGATAAGGAAAAAACAAATGTGATGATATTTGGATTGAAGAGTGCATAAACCATATTCTAAAGAATGGTTCAGGAAATCTTCTTTGAGTATTTGACCACCTTCATGAGGGCATTTATGAATAACTTTAGTGTATTTGAAAAAAGCCAAACCACCTTCATCACCTACTTGGGCGGACGGACATTGTAAATATGAGCTCACGTTGTCGTGACGTGTGCGGTCTAGCCGGGAACACACTGGGTGTCTGGCTGTGAGAGTTACGTTGATTTGCATTCACTTGATTTGATTTTTCAGAGAAAATAAATTCACCAAAACCTCCTCCCTCCTCTCTCAAAAGCGCATGTACAAGGCAAAGCACACACTTCTTCATACAGTCTTGAAAGTCTCTCTTTGTCTTAAAACTGGGCTTCTTCAAGCCACCTGCACACTTGACCATTTAACCAAATCATGACGACCCATTACATATGCTGGCATCACCAACAGGGCTTTGACATAAAGGTTATTGCAGTAACTCCCTCCCATTGAGTCATTTACAGCCCGCACTTTGCAAACAATGCACAGTTCGCTGTCTACACAGAATTATCCAAATAGTTTCCCAGAAGCGATTCCCACAAATACAATGGCTCCAAACCACTTGTTTGAAACGGATTTTGAGTTGCAATCAGCACGATTCTGAAGATCCACAGTTGATATTTGCCAATACAAATGGGCAGCTAGACCATCATTATGTCCGGCTAGAAATAGTGAACTGACAGTCACGGTGCCGAATCCTCCTAGTCCTCTTGCAAGCTCTTAACCAGCTGCGCTGTTCTTCACACTGGAGGCCCCCTTCTTTGGTTGCTGCATAGCGACTCCTCCACGCACAAGGCAGCCCTCTACACTTGCCTTGCAGCTCTCCCCTTTGTGTATGCTTTTGAGGCCTTTCACTGCAATATCACCGGCCACACCATCCGACCTTAACTCCTCGTGCCAGCTTGTCGACCAGCAGCTTTTGTAGAACCACCAGAGAGCACCATATCAACGAGGCGGATCACACACAAGGTGGCTTTTCTTTTTCTGTACCCTAACGACTCTCAGCAAGCAAACTTTTTCCTACCCTGAGGTTTCCTCTCTTTTCCTTGCACTTGTTGCTGCTCACACCCTCTCTCGATATGCAGGCTCTTCACGCCCACACAACCTCACTATTGGCCTTTCTTCTTGCGCTGGCAGGCAGGCCCCCACTTCAAGGCAGCCTCCCTCTATGTATAGCTGCTGCTGCACTTCTTCAGGCCGTCACAAGGCAAGGCGGCTCTTCTTCGCCTCCACACCTGCTCGACCACGTTCTTCTTTCACACGGGAGGCCCCACCACCCACTGCAGCATGGCGCTTCCCCAGTTGCTCTTCGACTCCCGATCACCCGGTTCTCTGCTCCTCCTTGCCGTCTGTCACAAGGCTCCAGCCCATATCTTCCTGCGCACCAGAGCCCGTTTCACGTGCATCGCCAGCTTCCAGAACTGTGCGCTGGCACTCCTTTCAATCTCCACGTAGCTAGCCACCTATTCATTATTTTATTTATTAAAGCCACCAATTAATCCTTTTCACACCAAATGCCCAAGACAACTTTGGCCCCTCATTCCCTTTTTCTACCCATTGTATTTTTACGTGCCCACACATATCAACACCACCTTCAGCAGCCTCGTTTCGGACGAGCCTGTGCTTCGAGAATTTCAACATCGTCTCTGAATTCATGTGAATTGATCACAGAAAAGATTTTCCCTACATGGACGTGTCACAGCACGACATCCACCCCCTCTAAACCTGCACATCCTCTAGTATGTGCCACACAGGTCCTGGAAATCAGTGTCCATGCATTATTTGCTCACCAACATTGGTATATGTACAAGCATCCAACTAGGCGTCTTAAACCCTTAGCAATCACATCTGAATGGTTCTGCTTTTCCACCTGGATCAAATACCAATCGCTTTTGGCATATGTGCCATATCCTTTGCTCATATGAAGCCCTATCCTCACTTAGATTCTCTGCATATGCATAATGACCCTCATCATTCAAAGTGGGATGCTCTTCAAAATGATTTGCTTCAAAATTTTCCTCAGGCCATGTTTGAAGCCTTTGCACCACATATTGTATGGCCACACCAAATAGCAACTGCATTAACAGCATGGAACACACATTTGGTAACATCCCATCCAAATCTACCTTGCCTGGATCCAGCTCTGATAAACATTCATTCTTCTCATCCAAAGACGGAAAAGCATCAACACATACAAAGTCCAACAAGGCATCATCGAGAATAGCCTCCAGCTCTGAATCAATCTCATCACAATCATTTGGCTTACATAACACCTGCATATCCTCACTTGCAACCGACAGTTGACTAGCATCAAGCATAGAAGAGCCCAAGGCTGATGGGGATCTATTGTATACCATGAAATCATCCAATGCATCATCTAGGATAGCATCCAATCCAGGATCAATCGCATTGAAGCCATTATCATCTTGCAATCCCACATGTTGATTATCATGAACATTCATACCCCCATAGCTATATCCATTTGGTTGCTCACATGCAGCCTCATGAGACTCTATGACCACACTTTGCATATCTTGCATGTTATCTCCCAGTATTTCTTGATACCTGTCTGCAGATGGGCTTAGAATTATGGGTCCCTCACCCGTATACCCTTGAATCTGTATATCATTGAACCCTGCATGATCCAAAAAGACAGATTCAATTTCCCTCTCCAAATCATCATCATAAACAGGCTTCCAAGCTCGAGATTGTTGCTCACAAATGTGGTTGCAAGGTAACCCTGACACTGATGACATAGCATCACCCTGTTTATTGTTGGAACACCCTGTTAGCATTCCAAGATAACCCAAATCCAAAGAACCTTGGCAACCAGCTTCAGAAGCAACATCACTGTTGGAATCACCCATATCACTCACCCCCTCTAAACCAATCACACATACTTGTGGCCCGTTTGCATATTCATGTACATCATCCTGCTTATAAGCATCATAACCAGATAAGAATGCAGTAATGATAGCATCTTCTTCTTGTCTTAGATCTTCAAACTCTGCAATCATGCTTTCAGCAAGAAGCATTGGTTCCTGTTGTTCTTCACACATATGATACGACACCTGAGGAATACCCTTCAAATGAGCACTTTCGTCATGAGAATCCTCAAGTTTACACAGCTTACATGCTTCACAGTCCTCTTCCTCGTGTACTGGGTCTTGAGCACCTGTCCTGAAGCTCTCTGAATCAAGTGTCTCCTCAAGCATAGGCATACACACATCATTTGGTATGATCATAGGACCCTGTATGTCTGCACCCTCAAACAAGGAAGACAGATTATACTTGCAGAGTTCACCCATTGCATCTTTATGAGGCTGTAGCAAAGCATCCCTTTTTGCACTGTGAAGGCCTTGTTGCTCACTAATGGCTTTTTGCAGTCCCAATTTAGCATAAACAGCCTCCACAATCTCTGTATCAGCCTTGAATAGCAATTGATTGTCCTCCATAAGACATGCATCAACAACGGCTTCTAAATTGGCTCGGATTGTTGCTGGAACACTATCACAGCTCACATTATACCTGGAACTCGCATAAACAAGTGCATCTGCAAAATCACTCCATCGTTTGGAGTGATACTCTGCTAGTTCCAGCACTTCATCTTTTAAATCAGGACTTATAAGGTATGCAAAAGATGCAATCATCATGTTTTCTGGAACCCCTTGATTCTTCATCTCTGTCTCGTAACACCTTAGATAGCTTTCTGGATCGTAACCATCAAATCTATTGACCCTGTCATATACCAATTGCACTGCAATTTCCACCGCTTCCTGAATTCGCTTTTCTTCTTCAATCTTCCTGAACCGCTCTTCAAGCTCTTTCATCTCTGCATATAAATGCTCCATTTTGCTAGCCATCTCTACGTACTCTCACCCCAGCGGTTTCACGTCGGGTTCACCAAAGCTGTCGTGACGTGTGCGGTTTAGCCGGGAACACACTGGGTGTCTGGCTGTGAGAGTTACGTTGATTTGCATTCACTTGATTTGATTTTTCAGAGAAAATAAATTCACCAAAACCTCCTCCCTCCTCTCTCAAAAGCGCATGTACAAGGCAAAGCACACACTTCTTCATACAGTCTTGAAAGTCTCTCTTTGTCTTAAAACTGGGCTTCTTCAAGCCACCTGCACACTTGACCATTTAACCGAATCATGACGACCCATTACATATGCTGGCATCACCAACAGGGCTTTGACATAAAGGTTATTGCAGTAACTCCCTCCCATTGAGTCATTTACAGCCCGCACTTTGCAAACAATGCACAGTTCGCTGTCTACACAGAATTATCCAAATAGTTTCCCAGAAGCGATTCCCACAAATACAATGGCTCCAAACCACTTGTTTGAAACGGATTTTGAGTTGCAATCAGCACGATTCTGAAGATCCACAGTTGATATTTGCCAATACAAATGGGCAGCTAGACCATCATTATGTCCGGCTAGAAATAGTGAACTGAAAGTCACGGTGCCGAATCCTCCTAGTCCTCTTGCAAGCTCTTAACCAGCTGCGCTGTTCTTCACACTGGAGGCCCCCTTCTTTGGTTGCTGCATAGCGACTCCTCCACGCACAAGGCAGCCCTCTACACTTGCCTTGCAGCTCTCCCCTTTGTGTATGCTTTTGAGGCCTTTCACTGCAATATCACCGGCCACACCATCCGACCTTAACTCCTCGTGCCAGCTTGTCGACCAGCAGCTTTTGTAGAACCACCAGAGAGCACCATATCAACGAGGCGGATCACACACAAGGTGGCTTTTCTTTTTCTGTACCCTAACGACTCTCAGCAAGCAAACTTTTTCCTACCCTGAGGTTTCCTCTCTTTTCCTTGCACTTGTTGCTGCTCACACCCTCTCTCGATATGCAGGCTCTTCACGCCCACACAACCTCACTATTGGCCTTTCTTCTTGCGCTGGCAGGCAGGCCCCCACTTCAAGGCAGCCTCCCTCTATGAATAGCTGCTGCTGCACTTCTTCAGGCCGTCACAAGGCAAGGCGGCTCTTCTTCGCCTCCACACCCGCTCGACCACGTTCTTCTTTCACACGGGAGGCCCCACCACCCACTGCAGCATGGCGCTTCCCCAGTTGCTCTTCGACTCCCGATCACCCGGTTCTCTGCTCCTCCTTGCCGTCTGTCACAAGGCTCCAGCCCATATCTTCCTGCGCACCAGAGCCCGTTTCACGTGCATCGCCAGCTTCCAGAACTGTGCGCTGGCACTCCTTTCAATCTCCACGTAGCTAGCCACCTATTCATTATTTTATTTATTAAAGCCACCAATTAATCCTTTTCACACCAAATGCCCAAGACAACTTTGGCCCCTCATTCCCTTTTTCTACCCATTGTATTTTTACGTGCCCACACATATCAACACCACCTTCAGCAGCCTCGTTTCGGACGAGCCTGTGCTTCGAGAATTTCAACATCGTCTCTGAATTCATGTGAATTGATCACAGAAAAGATTTTCCCTACATGGACGTGTCACAGCACGACAACGTATATAAGACATTTGATGAAATATGAAAGGGGACAATCCCATGTCTTAATTGAGTTGCCTTCTCTCTCTCTCTCTCTCTCTCTCTCTCTCTCTCTCTCTCTCTCTCATTTGAGCTTATGGTTGCTTGCTTGTGTGATTGCTTGCTTGCTTGCTTGTGTGATTGATTGCTTGCTTTGATTGTTGGTGTATGTGAGTAGGAATGGTAGTGCTTTCTCTTCTCTTATCTTCTACCTTCTCATTGTTATATCTACCATGCCCCATTTGCATATAATTGGCATGAGTTAGAGGTTGAGATCTCCATAGCCCCTTCCCTCTTGCTCACTACCTACTAGCTTTGGATCTCTCTTTGTGTGACACAAGGAGATTGTGGAGTGAGCCCCTAGCGGCTTCACATCAAAGAGTTAACCATCATAGGGTTGGCTAAGTGCCATTCACCGGATTCGACCCTTGCATACAACTTTCTCTTCTTCTTTCTCTTGTTTGTGTAAGGTAGCATGTTATCCATTAACATTTTTGGTGCTGCTGTCGGGGATTGAATTTAGCTTAGGGTCCTTCACTTGATTCATTAACTAGAGTCTTTGATTTAGCCCGGTTGGAGTGCAAATCGATCGGTAGGTTAATTAACCTTGTTTTGTTTTTTGTTTTGTGTTTTGATGAAGATTACCCGAAGTTTGGATTGTTGATTGAGAATCGGAGCATTCGAGCGGGAGAAGCATGTGAGTGCCCTGACCTTACCCTTAACATTCAAGCAATTTTCAATTTTCTGTGTTTTGTCTTCATGTTTTTGCATTTTTTCTTAATCATCTAATTAATTTCAATTTGTTAGCTTAAATCATGCATTATAGGCATCAATAAGTAGTGAGAGACTAGCTTTAGCTCCTTGTTAAATCAAAAACACAAAAAATCCTGGGAAGATACCTGAATCACCAGGAGAAGGAGGAAAATCCCAGGTAAAACAACATTCTACCCAGCTTCTATGAGAAGCGCTTTTCCGTTTGCTTCTCAAGCCATGGACGTTCCAAATCTGCCAAGTCCGTTCCTTCCCTCTGCAACCCAAGTTAAGATCTGCTGCCTAAAATTGGCAGAGGCATTAAAAATAGATTAAATGTATGTAACTGGTCATGAAGTGCATTCAATCTAGGGATATTGTACTGTGACGAGGAATATCCAGGGAGGCTGTCAGACTTACAACCATTAAGCCCCAATCAATTCTGAAAATTCCCAGTTTGGCCGTTCCTAAACTTGCCACGTCTATTCCTTCTCCCTTGAGAAGCAGATGCCCATGCCTTCACTGCCACCACACACGCGTCTTATTTTTGATCCCTGATCTTGCAAGCGAACGCCCATGCTTTCGTTGCCATGCTCGTTCCATTTGGGACCAAATTTCAAACGTCCATTCCTTGCTTTTTGAAGTGAACGACCATTCCATCTTGTCATCTCTAAAGCGCACGTCCGTGCCAATCTATAAGCAAACATCTGTTCCTCTTCCCCTGAGAGGGGAACACCCTTTCCATTCAGCACTCAACTTCAAACACCCGTTCCCTTCTGATTTGAAGCAAACGTCCATTCCACCTTCCATACCCAAAGTGCATATCCATCCAAGTCTGATTCCCTCTCCCCTGTGAAGCAAATGCCCGTTATCTTACCATTCTGAAAGCGTATGCTCGTTTGATCACAAGTGCACGACCATTCCTTTTAAAAAAACACTTATTTTCTCATAGGATTATGTACATCACTTCCATATTTCCATGCACCTATGCTCAGGTAGGCTATAATAACCCTCTCTTCGATGAAGTAGGCTTTCGAGATGCCCTTTCGCACAAGGAAGATCGAACCCATCGCGGTAAATACTGCATAGAGTCAAACGGTGCTTGTCTTTGACAATACCAGAGTGAGAGTGAATACCTCCCCCAGTAGTAGTGGACGAGGGACCCCAAACCTTGAGGTAAGAGAGCCTGAACCGCAGTGTATGGACAAACCATCTGTCCAGGTACTAGCTCCGATCTCTCCAACATATTCCCAATAAAGCCTTGCATTGAGGCTTCACAATGTTATCCTGGGAAACACACGATCAAAAGATCTGCATCCTAGGGTGAGAGATATGGATCAACCCCAGGAAAGTGGGCTTGTTCCGCCTTTAGATCCTAGTGGAGAAGTCAGCTAGAGCAACAGTCATCAGACCGAAACCCAGTTATCCTATTTGGAAAGCCATACCAGTCTCAGGGGCGACTGATTCATTCAGCATTCCAAAAACCTTACCACCGGACCAACAACGAGGTCCGTCTTTCCAAAGGCCCAAGACATCATACCAAAGCAGGTGGGTCTACCCAGGCCCATCGCCAAACGATGATTGCCATGGAAATAGGGAGAGGGGTAGCCATAGGCATCGCTCCCCCAACATCTCTTAGTTGATCACAAAGTTTGATGGTATAGGTGACCCCATTACTTACTTGGAGATGTTTAATCAGATTTGCGAAGCATTTGGCCACATAGATGACTAGAATAAGATAAGTGCTTTTGGTCTTACCTTGGATAGCAAAGATGGCCAATGGTTCATATCTTTGAAGATGGAAGATAAAGCTTCCTTCGAAGCTTTAAAAGAGGCTTTGAAAGTGGGGTATTCTCATCAAGGTACCCGATGGAGGCTCGTCGAACAGCTGAATAAACTCAAGCAAAATGAGGGTGAAACCATCAAGGATTACATTCATAGAGTCAGATATCTCCACTCACGTTGTAGCACGCCACCGAAGATAAGTTCTCTGATGAGAGATTAATTGGGAGATTTCTGGAGGGACTCGAGGATATGTCCCTGCATAACTCCTTGTTTGCCTTAGACCATACCTCCTTTGAACAATGTTGCAGGAGTGCTTTGAAGTTTAAGGACGACTTCAAGGGAACATGTTCCCACAACTCCATGAAGGCGCATCAAAACCCTCCTTCAAGACCACTAGCATAAAGCCTAATGAGGAAAGAGAGTCTACATCTGGACAAAGTGTAGAGCAATTGGTTACCGCACTAATGCAACAAATGACCCAACAATGGAGAATCAACCAAGGTTGGTATCAGGGATTTCACTGACGTAAACGAGAACATGTGAACATGTTAATAACATATGTTAATAACACAAAAAATCTTGTGATCACATGTTATATTCACAAAGCTTTCACAAGGGCCTAAAAAAATTACCTTTGTCAGCGGGCATAAAAAATCTTCTTAGGTGGCCATTGACCTGCTACTATTATGTGAAGATGGTAACATGAGAACATGTGAATAGCTTATTCCCATGTGTAGCCAAGCTTTTAAGGGGTTCCCAAATGGCAAGTGACCTGTTATTTTGTGAACGATAACATGAGAACATGTGAATAACTTGTTCACATGTGTTATTATCACAAAAAATCTTGTGATCACGTGAATATTAAATCCCTGGCTGGTATCGAGGGAGCCATCCACATCTCTCTATCTTAGAAGGGAACTCGTATGGTGCCCGTCCTGTCGAGAAAACCATACTGGCATCGAGTGTCCTCATCTGAGACCCCGTCCTCCAAGCCTCTATTGTACATATTGTGTAAAGTGGGGTACTCATGAAATCTCCAACTGCTATCACCACAAGGTTGCTCTAGCTCTCAAGCTATGCCTCAGGCAGCACTGCTGGCCAATCCCAGTCAATGACTAGCTTTGCTAGCTCCAATGCATCATAACACACCTCAACCTGGCCAAGAAGTGGCCCAAAGATGAATCCTTAGGGTACCAGAAATGCCCTTACCACCCCCAGTTCTTCCACCTCAGCCCCCATTACCCAGAGGCACACCCGTTCGTCGGACTACCCTAACGGAACTCTTTGAGGATGAGAATAAGGAAGAAATCCTAGAAAGTTCCACTTATGAAACCCAAGAGCCAACAAGCCCACCTTCGCAAATCCTAAGTCACTATGTCATGGAGGGTGATCAAATGTACCGCATGTGTACTTAGCATCCCCGATACCACGGGCTAGGGACATGAATCAGGCAACTAAAAGACCACCCATACAGTGCTATGATTGTGGTGGACCTCACCGAGTGGCTGAGTTTCCCTACAGGAAGGGTATGGCGAGTGCCCCTGTAGATGCTCCAGCCCCAGCTCCATTATGCGTAGGGTGCGGTATTGATCACCTTTATAGAGACTATCCCCGTTGAGACCAGGATCAACTAGAAAGTATGGCGAGCGCCCCTGTAGATGCTCCAGCCCCAGCTCCATTATGCATAGGGTGCGGTATTGATCACCTTTATAGAGACTATCCCCGTTGAGACCAAGATCAACTAGAAAGTTCATGAAGCTAATCCCAACACCAACCTTAATCTACTGAGTGTTAGAGATGGTTTCATTCAAGCAGCCCCTCTCAACACTATGACCAGGCTACAAAACAGGCAAAGGGCTGCCGCACACGCTCCAGTTAGAGGCATCAACCTCACAAAGTCAGGGTCAATCAAGAGCCCGTAAAAAAGCACAAGTAACTCGGTGCTCACAAAAGAAAGCCACCAAGGTCAGAAAGGGAGAAAGCCAAGTGATTATCAAAAGCGATTCAGAATTTGACACAACAACTCATCCGTCGACTTCTTTCTCTGAAGAAGAAAATTTGTTATGAGAACCCATGGACACTTGCCAGTTTACCGCAAAATTTCACTAAGTACCTTAATCCTACAAGAGATATTTACCTACTCGTCGATAAGTAGTGTTAATTGCTATAGATAAGTAGTATGATCCAGACGGAGTACTCAAAGACTAGATAAGATGTGCTAATCATCGCTAAAGACTAGATCAGGTTACTCCAAACCAAATTATCTGCACGGTTAAAGATGGTTAAGCCACCACCTGCAACGCTAGTTTATTGAGAAATAGGGATATTAAGTAGGAGGGTAATTGGCCACAGCACGTTCATCAAAGAAAGGTCCTTTTGTAGCCCATCATTTAATGCGAGAAATTAAAAGTCTTAATGTACAAAGAGAAAAGAAGTTAGTAATAACCCGGTCTCGTGCTACGTAGGCTAATTTTCAGCATTCTTTTAAGTACCCAAATGCTCTACATCAACGTGTCCTGCATCGAAAAATGGAAGGAGAGTATCGATGTCCTGCAAACATACATTTTGTTGTTTCTTACATGAAAGCAAGAGCTAAATTGCATCTTACATAAATACAACATCTCTACTCAACAAGAATCCACTTGGTAGCAGGATGATAGAGATGATAACCTTTACTTTTCCAAGCTATACCCCACAAAAATAAATTTTATAGCCTTGTGGTAAAGCTTGCTGTTAATTTTCTTAAGCACAAGTACATAAGCAAGACAACCAAAAATGTGTAAGTGAGCTGTAGAGAGATTTCTACCATTCCAAGATTCAAAAAGCGTAATTGTATGCAAAGCCTTTGTAGGGCACCTATTCAAAACATATGATGCACACATGATTGCTTCTAGGCAGAAACCATGAGGTAACTCCTAACTTTTGACCATACAACATGCCATCTTCATGAAAGAATTATTTTTGTGTTCAACTACACTGTTTTGCTAAGGTGTATAGGGCATAGTATATTATTGTTTTGTCCCATGATTAGCCATGTATGCATGAAACTCCTTAGACATATACTCCCCCCCTCGATCATAGTACATAGGGTACCAATCTTACATGTAGAAACATTTTTAGTCATAGTAACAAAGTGTTTAAAGCACATAAAAACCTCTTATTTCATTTTTAATGGATATACCCAAGTATATCTAGAATAATCATCAACAATGAATGTGACAAAATACAGATAGTACCCAATAGATGATGCCCTCATAGGACCACATACATCACTGTATATAAGCTAACTAAATGTTTTGGACAGCTCTAACTGAACCATCTTTGGTAAATGATACCCGCTGCATTTTTCCAAGAATATAACCCTCACAAACATGTTTGAGAGGGGCTTCAATATGTGTCACCTCAAACACCATTTCATGCTTATGTGAACACAACACAAACTGCCAAAGTTCAAGTGACCAAAGCATGCATGCCATGGCTTAGCATCACCCACCATTGTCTTTGTGGTAGAAACTGTATATAGCATGCATGCCATGGCTTAGCATGCATGCCATGGCTTAGCATGCATGCCATGGCTTAGCATCACCCATTGCCTTTGTGGTAGAAACTGTATATAGCATGCATGCCATGGCTTAGCATCACCCATTTCTTTTGTGGTAGAAATTGTATACGGCATGCTTTTATCTTTCATATATATCTAGCCTATAAAGGCCATGACACAATGTAACAGAAGCAAAAATTGTATTGCCATCACCGTGGTCGTTAACAATACATCTGTCATCCACAAACCGAACCACTAAGCCAACCTTAGTAATGTCAGAGATAGATAACCATTAGGGGGAATTTGAGCATAAAAAGGGCCCTGTAAAGATTCCTAATTTTAAGGAATTAAGACTAATTTTATTGAGGGTTAAGGAGACAAAGCTCATAATGATGCCTACCTTTGGGCCTAAAAGTAGGGGATCTCTCTAAATCTTGAACTAGGATTCTCTCTAGGATTCTCTTTCTAGTTATTAAAATCCCCTACTAAGATCACTGATACCCACGCTTTCATTCTTATTTACTCCATTTTAATAGTCATATTTAAAATTTCCCCCACATTCCGTTTCTTTCAATCATTACTATTATTAATCACCTTTCCTACCAACCTCTGCGCGATAAGATTCTCTCTCTCTCTCTCACTCTCTCTCTCTCTCTCTCTCTCTCTCTCCCTTTTTTCCAAGCTCTCGTCTCCTCCTATTTGTGAATACAATAGGATAGCCCTGAGTCTATCTCGCTCTCTCTCTTTATCTCTCTCCCTCTTCACAATAGAATAGCCCTATTGTGAATACAATAGGACAACCTTGAGTCACTTCAGATTAGTCTCTTCCATTTTTGTTATGACAAAAATTTTCGATTCAACAAGAGAAGAAAGGTAGGCTTGCATATTCGCATATTGAATGAATATACACCAATCAAGAAAGAGCATTTGAATGCACATGAGAAGCATGCAAGAAGACAATAGGGTCGGACTAATGTGGATCTTTGGATTGATGGATATTTATATCCTAATGATCCTTCTTCGCATTGTCCTCCACCCTTCACTAATCTCCCTTCATTTATTCAGTTTGTTGGAGAGGGTGAGAATGGGCTACTTGGATATTGTAGAAGGTTAAGCATGAGCGATGCATAGAGAGTCCAATTCCTCCACTCACAAACACAAAGCTTACAAAGCACTTGGAGTAGTACACAACATGCACTACAAGGTGCACAAAATAATATTGTAGAGCTAGAGAAAAGAGACAAAGACAAAGAGGCTCGCGTTATGAAGCTACAAGATACAATCTCTCACATGAAGAGCCCGTGGGAGCAAGAGAGCGAAAGAGGACAATCAATAACATTCAAAAACTCATAGTTGGTGGTGGTGCTCTCGCAAGCAAAGAATCCATGCAACAAGCTTTGGTTTTTTATTAAGGAATTTTTTGTTGTTGTGGTTGTTTTATAAGCAACAGATTATTATTTTTTTTTGTAATCTTTATTGGTTTGTGATAGGAAATTTTTGAAAGAAGCAGGTGGTGATAATGGTTCTCAAGATTTTGGAGAAATATTACATAGTTGTGTGAGGAGACGTGACATTCTTTCCATTATTTGAGAGCCACGCCACAAGAAGATACAACAGGTACTCGCAAATGAGATAATGGATGACATTACCAATCTTCTAAGCATTGAGGAGGTTCAGAATGCATGGAATGACGTGGGCATTAGCACAAAAGGATATCAAGCCCTCCATCAATTGCTAAAAGATACACTCCGCAACAAGGCATCACAAGGAATATTTTTCCTGTCCCCAGAAAGATAAGATTAGCAAAGAGGACATGCAATGCAAAATTGGAGAGTACTATTACAGTAATGATAATGTACCATTGGAGCTTGGGAAAAAAAATGAAGCATAAATGGTAAGATTATGTATCCCTACAATGAGTTCAACAACATATGTATTGATCTACAACATCTTCAGAGAGCTACGATCTTATTCTATAGACTTCCTAAACAATGTAAGTACTTTTTTACATTCTTTGCGAACTAAAAAAAATCTTTCAAGTACTAAAACTTATCTACTTTTGTTTGTCATGCAAGGTGACAAGATAAGTTTTGTGTTGAAAGTGGATGAGTGTCAAATTGTAAAAGGTAGGAGGTTAGAATGAATCACAATTATGAATGAGGCAATGGCATATGCAAAGAGTGAGATCAACATGACTGAGGAGACTGAGTTACCTTGGAAGGTTCTAATGAAAACCTAGACAATCAAACGAGCAATATAGGGAGAGGGTTTGCAAGTCTTTTAGTGTCCAATTTGAGAGTGAGATATGGTGGCTTGGGGCGTTTAAAGTACTGAAGGAGACACATAAAGTGCTGGCTTGGATGTTTAATAGGATACCATGGATTACCAATGTCATTAAAGCACAGATTCAAGGGGGAAAATTAGAAGTGGATGGTAAGGGCACTTATATAATAGACTGGCATTTAAGAGGTGACTTGAAGACAATAAAGTGCCTTCTTGGGTGTCCACAAGGTGCTAACACCCCAAATCCTTGTCCATGGTGCATGAGAATGGTGAGAGAAAAGAAACATAAGGCAGGAAGGAAGAGGAAGCTAGAGAATCAAGATGATGAGAATGACAGAACGGATGATAATGCTGGCAATTGGGTTGGTGGTATCTTGTCTGCTAACATGCTAGTTGAGCCAAACAGACATTTGAGAGACCCCGAATGGAATCCTGTAATTCCATTCGAACAACTCAAGAATGTCCACTTTTGTACTTTGCATGCATTTATGCATGTGTTTGATTGTCTACTCAAGTGTCACGTTGATTATGCATTTACTATGCAAGGCAAGGAAAGACAACATGAAGCTCTTCAAAAAGTAGAGGAACTACTGAACTCAATTGGATGCCATGGCAGCAATGTGTAGATTACTGTTAACAGGAAGACCTCTAGCATTAATCATGAAGTGGCCCAACAGGTGTCAATGAGTGGATATAAGGTAAGACATTTTCTAGAGAGGCCAAAAAGTAAAGAACTCAAATTCCTGGGACTTGTGGAAGGATTTGTGTAAATGCACAACATTTGACACTGCACCAATCCAAGCCTTGTACTTCTACGTAGTTTGGTCAGACTTTAATAAGATGGTTAAATTAATGAGCAAAAGCAGGAAGACTCTAGAGGAGCGCCAAAAATTTCAAGAAGAGCTTCAAAATTTTACAAAAGCCATGGTCGATACATGGGGTGATACTAACATTACGCATTACATGGTAAACGAGTTTCTTTCTACTCATCAATTTTAAATGATTATAAGGTATAAAGTATAGCTTCTGAATTGGTCGTCTTTTCATTTGCGCACATTTTGTATGCACATGGTGCATACTTCATGAATTGGTTGTGTTTTCATTTGCGCACATTTTGTATGCACATGGTGCATACTTCATGAATGAATATGGTCTCTTCACATGTGGAGCACCCAAGGAATGGAAAAATTTCACTACCGAGCCAGAGGAGTATATTTTAAGAACACCTGACATGGAGGAGGAAAGACTCATACAAATTACCTCAAAGAAATGTTCAATTTGTTCTACAGATATACTTTTGGGCAAAAACTATCAATGGAAAAGGTTCATACGAGTGATTTAGCAAAGGCAACACAAAATCAAGCCAAAATGAGGAGATCACTGAAGTGGAAAGCTGGAACAGAACCAACACGTCATGTGGCATGGAGATCATCAAAAGAAGACGAGAAGGAAGAATTTGGATTTAGTGTATCGAAATTTTGTATGCGAAATTTATAACATTTTGAACTGTTGTAAACATTTTTGCTTAATACACAGACTTGTAAAATTAAAACTTATTCGTATCATTTCATTACATAAAAGATATAACAAAATATTTACAATGACAAGATAATTAACTGCTCTTCCTCTTCACTAGGCATTTTTCCTCTATAACGCAAAAACTTCACGACTATAACCCTTCAATGCATTTACATCTTCTAGTCCAACACCTAGAGCATAGCTAGCATAACAGAGGAAGTATCCAGTTGTGGAAGGCCAAAATCTTGTACCGTATCCAAAGATACGAATAGCAGCACACTTCTCTATCAGCATGACCTTATGTGTATTGTAAGGGATAAAGGAATAGCCCATATATCTAGATAGTGCTTGAGTGTGAGAAGTGGAATTTCAACATCACTAGAATATTTGTTGTAGTAGACAATAAATATTTCTTTGTCAATATATGGGATGTAGTGTGCAAGAGTAGTATCTTGGCCAACTGTTGCATGGGTAGCACCTCCAAGTCCAACTGTTGCATTGGTAGCACCTCCAAGTCCAAGGAAACCATCGGCATCATCAAGCTCAATGTGCAATAAACAAGAATAAGCTTTCACATAAATTCAGTCAATACCAAAACATAAATTCACTCAAGACCAAAACATAAATTCACTCAAGAACAGATAAATTACCTTCTGGTGCTCATCCTCTTCCAACTTCGATGCATCCCAAAGGTTGATGGAGCCTTCTTCATTTCCTTGATCAAGGGTGGGCAAGGGCTCTCTTCCTATTTCAGTAATTCCTAACTCCTCTTCAAGATTTTAAAATTCTAGCTCTATGGGAAAAGAAGATTCAGTTTCCTTGGCTTTTTCAAAGCACAATGATGGGGCTTCAATGAAATTCTCTATCACTTCAGTGTCCAATTTAAGAAACTCCTCTTTATGTTCATTTTCCACCTCCAGTAAACCCCTGGCAGCTTCACAACCATCTGCTATAATTGCAAGGCAATAATCCTCCCATAAATTATAAATCTTTTGTATGTGGGAGAGAAGAATAAAATTCTTGCCATTAATAAGAAAGGAGGGAAGCCCAGGGAGGATGAAGTTTGATTTCATGATCCCTCATCAATAACAGTGGATGCCTTAAAATCTGCTACATTAATAAAAGTCGATGCCTTAAAATCTGCCGCATCAAAACCTATGCTTAGAAGCTTCTCCTCATCACTAGAAACTAGGTCCATAACTTCATCATCAGATTCAATCTCTGTGTGACAAATGAAGCTTGTGCAACCTTTTGACCTTTCTGAACTTCCAGTTCATCCTTTGTGTAGTCCTCTTTGTCTGCATGAAGAAAAAGATAAGCCACAAATCCAAAGTAGTAGTCAAGAACTTTGCACTTTTTCTTGTGAAGAGGGCAGTGTTCAAGACATATCTTTATCCTCTTATCTTCTGAATCGGCATCCCACCTGCCTGACATGCTCTTCTTTTCAAATGAGGATAAGGCAAAGATAGACATGTGAACATATTGTTATGATCCCTCATTTATAATATCTGTACTAATAACAAATTTACTATATGCCTCCCACTCTTTCTCTAACATGGAGCTTGCCATGTCCTTAACTATTTGTTCTAAATTAAAGGGCACATTAAATATAGGCTCAATATCTAGAAGATGCTCGTCATGCCCAGCTCTCCTTGATAAATCAAATAGGTTCTAACTTCTCATTGGCACTAGGCTCATCTTTACCTCTTCAAGTGCCTCTACATCTTCCAAAGGATCATAGGAGTGAACCACTTAAACCACATGCTCAATGTTGGCCATGACGCAATGACAAATAACTAGTAAGAAGCAGAATTGTCTATTGCACGGTGAACTGCAGACGCGAGGGAAGCCAATCCATGGCGCGAGGATGAAGAAACAACTATAAAACAAACCCTCTTATCGCACGGTGAACAGAACTATAAAGCACGTATGGAAGGGGTAAAGGACAGAAATTTTTTAAAAAATTTAAACAAGGCACGAATATATATAGATCTTACTAGGACTGACGTCATACATGTATGACGGAATTGTAGGGCTAACGTCAACAAATTGTGCCATTGTGCCACGTGTAAGGCTGACATCATGACATGAGTGCCGCGTGTAGAGCTGACATCATCACTCGGAGTGACACGTGTAGGGCTAACATCATCACTGAAGTGACACGTTGTAGGGCTTACGTCACACTTGCAATGATGACATCGCATTCTATAAAATGGGTAAAATATTCTCTCTTTTTTTGTCAGCCACGTGAAAGTTTTGTCAGGTACCATTTCGTAATCTCCATCTACGGCGCGAATACTACCATCCGTCAGGCACTCAGCATGCTTTTTGCACTGTGGACAACGTCCTCCCTCGACAGCGCGAATAGCTTCGTCCGGTAGATCACGCATTTTGCACCGTGGACCATGTCCTCCCTCGAAAAAGTGACCTCCTCCCACGGCGCAAGTAGACACATCCAGCATGATCTGATCTCTCCTATCGCACCATGGCCTCCTCGCAGTAAGGCTCGTACAAAGCAGACTGTGAGGATGGTTTACCCAAATCCCTCTCTTCCTAAAGATTCAGTGCCAGAGCAAGAGCCAAAGCAGGAAGCCAGAGGCCACCACTTCAAAGCAACCATTAGAGAAGAAACAAGTAAAGGGCAAAGGCAACCAAAGCAACCATTAGAGAAGAAACAAGTAAAGGGCAAAGGCAACCAAAGCAACCATTAGAGAAGAAACAAGCAGGAGCCAGAGGCAACCATTAGAGAAGAAACAAGTAAAGGGCAAAGGCAACCAAAGCAACCATTAGAGAAGAAACAAGCAGGAGCCAGAGGCAACCATTAGAGAAGAAACAAGTAAAGGGCAGAACCAATTTATCCAAGGCAAGAACTTTCCTCCTCCCCTAGAGACAAAAGAAATTGTTTGTTGAGATTAGGCAAGCACAGGAGGCTACACATGAGCTCATCCCTAGGGCACCATTCCTTAGAATTGTAAGAACAATTAGTGACAAAATCAAAGGGCAAAGACATTATAGATGGCAGAGCAGTGCACTAGCATGTCTTCAAGAAGCTTGTGAAGACTTTCTTATAGGCTTCATGAATGATAGCTTCATATGTAGTACTGCCCATGCAAGAAGAGTCACTTTGATGGATAGAGACATGACACTTGTTAGCATGGTGAGATACAAGTTTGATAAATTTCTTCATCCCTTACCAATGAGGCATAGGAGAGCCTTTGAGATCCTTGCAATTCCCCCAGCATTGAAAAGGAAATCAAAGGCAGATGATATTAAAGTTGAAGAAGTTACTTCCCCTCCCAAGAAGAGAAACAAAATAAAGTTAGTTAAGAAATCTAAGCCAGATGATAAGAGTTCTGAGGAGGAGGAGGAGGAAGAGGAGGTGAAGGAAAAGGAGTAGGAGGTGATTGAAAAGGTGAAGGAAAAGGAGGAGGAAGAGGAGGTGAAGGAAAAGGAGTAGGAGGTGATTGAAAAGGTCTCACATGTGTGTGATAGCTTAGAGACCCTTGTGCAATTGGAGAAGGCTAATACTCAGAGGCTTGCCCAAGTACCAGGGCATCTAATCTGCAATGTTGGGACAATGGAGGAAGACTATCTCTATATTGCACCTGGGGAGACCACTACATGCTTGTAGAGAAGGATAGGGAGATCAATGACAGTGTTGTTTTCT
Organism: Cibotium barometz; assembly: GCF_041138505.1. Lineage (NCBI taxonomy): Eukaryota > Viridiplantae > Streptophyta > Polypodiopsida > Cyatheales > Cibotiaceae > Cibotium > Cibotium barometz. The sequence goes on from NC_141106.1 coordinate 6,238,780, forward strand.
TGTGTGTAAGGTATTACATTTCACATATGTATATTTTGTTATATGTTTATTTTCTCGTATGTTAATGTTTTCTCATATTCTGTTCATTCCTTCATAAACTCTTGCAGGCCCGCACTTATAAAGGCATTGCTTCCAAATCAAGTCAACAAAATATTTATTTGTGATCCCTTAGTGTCACTTGCATTGATTGATATGAAGAAGAAGACTTCCAAGCTGGCATCCTATTTCAGGCCAATGAAAAATAATAACCTTTGTTTTGTTGTTTTGCCATATGTAGAGAGGTTCGTCTCTAACTAATGATTCCTTTGTGTTTTGCAAATATTTAACGTACGATATTTGCTTTCTTATATCTTTTTCTTTTTTCTAGTGGGCATTAGAGTGCTTGTGTCATTAATCTTCTAAGATGGACTGTTATTTTCATGAATAGTTTAATTGGCATGCATGGGCAGATTAAATTGTAAGTTCTCTTAATAACTTGAATATTGAGCTTTATTCTCTATTTTTCCTTATATTCAAATTGTAAGTAGTTATCCTTGATAACTTGAATATTGAGCTTTATTCTTTATTTTTTCTTATATTCAAATTCGGTTGTTAATAGGGCATGTAAGAGAGCTATTGCAGCTTGAAGTTGAATATCCAAATTTTAAAAAGGAGACAGAGTATAAGTTTTTGAATCAGCCACACTGGCTTTACAAAAACATTCTACCTCATGCGGATGGCATGTTATTGCCAATGTGTGGAAATATCTTTTATCTAAATATACCGAGATTCATAGCAGTGTAGGTTAAATTAAAAACCCACTATTTTTGCAGTAAATTTTTACTTAATTTTTGAACTTATTTTCTATAATTCTTGGTTCTTAAATCTGGAAAGTTTTTTTAATTTAACACTCTTGGATCTCACGAGTTTTGGATGTGGAGTGTTCATGCAAGAGCTATCAATATAGTTTTGAATAATTCAATTACTCCAAATGACCCAGATTCTCCACCACCCCCAAGGCAAGCCTCTCCATCTGAGAAGAAGAAGAAAATGCCTTTACATTCACCTATAAAGCATTTTTTATGTTTAAGCAAGGAACTGTACAAAAAGAAACCAAGGGTGCTCCTCAACAAGGCACACATAAAGAAACCAAAGGTACGAAAATAGGAAATACCTCAAAGAAAAGTGGTCCTCAAGTAGATGCCAAGAAGGGTGTTGGCAAGAAAGCTAAGAAGGAACTCAAGTTCAAGTTTACAAAGGAGGCCACAAAACCAGAGAAGAGAAAGGGGGACATGGAGACAAAACCGAAGGAAATGGAGACAAAATAGAAAGCTTCATTCTCCTCCCTATTTATCATTGTAAATAGTTGTAAATTTTCTTCTAATTTTATAATCTTGCATGTAAATTCTCTTCTCATGTTGTGATGTTTTTAAAACACATTTGTACTTGAGTTTGTAATGGTTTTGAGATATTGTGCCGAAATTGTCATCTCGTGACTTGAGTACATCTCTAAAAGGAAAATATTAGAACTCTTAAAGAGATTCGTAAAAAGAGGTCTAAATATTGTAAATCTAAAAGAACAACCTAAAAATTTACAAAGACACAGCAATTACAAGATAAAACTTTTCATTGATGAATTATATACGTAAATTTACAAAATCCAAAGAGTAAATAGACTTCATAAAAAACTCCAAATCTTTCTTATTAAGTCGTGCTTATACAATCATATTCCCAATCAGCATCTACCAAGGTCTTCGACTCCATTCGCATTCGAATCTTTCTATTCTTCACCTTGAATTATGCCCCACTTATATCTTCACTTCCCATGATATTGAGGTGCTCCCTAATATTTAGTAAGCTCCAATGCCTGCTTGCCACTTACAATTTCCACCACACCATTGGGCAACCTAACGCATATGTCAAGAGGCAAAACAACTTGTTCATCTGCTTACAATGGGACCTAACTACTATTTTTCTTCATCCATTGTTCGTAATAAAAGTGAATGTATAACGTAGCACGAGCTTTAAGATATTGAAATGTAACACTGGACTCTATTATTTTGCACTTGAATGTATCATCCTTATGATGCCCCTCTACAATGTCCCACTACCCTCCAAGCAAGGCAACCATTTCATCACCTAGTACTTTCTTGCACACAAACATGGTAAGTGTTTGTGAGAAAGTAAATTGATTGAACATCTTAACAAAAAGATGCATTGGACATACCCAACTTCAGAGATCCTTGTATGTCACAAATCATCTTTGACTTCATAACCATAACCGTCCAAGCATCAGGAGTTGGCCATTCAACAAAAGAGAGGAGAGGAGATGTGATGATCTCTACCTTACCAAACCCATCGTCATGCATTGGCACCACATAGGAGTGCCGGTAAAAGAAGATCTTTTTCTTAAGAAGGTCTGCACTGGTTTTACAAGAAAATAATGCCTCACCAATGTCTGCATGGAGTGCTTGAAATGTTCTGGTAAGGCTTCGTAATGGTTGCTCCTCTATCAAGTTGGAAGGAAAAATATCTACAACCCAAAAATAAGATCATTAAACATGAAAGATGTAGCTATCGTAATATCACAAGCCTCCTTCCTTCCCTATGATACTTACAGTTGCATGGGAATCGAGTTTGTTTACGAAGATGTATGTCTCGTGTCGTGTACACATGTTGTACAATGGCCACCAAGTCTCCATTACTTGATTTTTTGAATCCCTCTAAATGACCCTTCCAATGAAGCTCCATCACATCTCATCCTTGTGGAACTCGGTGCAGACCAATAGCAGCTGCAGGAAAACCCAAGCACCCTTGCAAAATGCCTCTCTCACCTAAGCACCCTTGCAAAATGCCTCTCTCACCCAAGCACCCTTGCGAAATGCCTCTCTCACCCAAGCACCCTTGCGAAATGCCTCTCTCACCCAAGCACCATCATCGTCCCTATTATTGTACAATGAGATCTCCTCAATCTCATCTTTTGGTCTTCTTCGTGGTGCAGCCATATAAATTGTGAAGCTATAGTAGTAAGATTAGGGTTGAGCAAATGAGATAGAGAAAGAAAACGCGAAGATGCTATGCAGATTAGGGTTTCGGGCTTGATGGTTTCATTAGGGTTGGGCAAAAATGAGATAGAGATGGAAGAGGAAGGGAGGAAGAGTTTAATTTGGACGTTCAAGAGGGAAAGCGGACTTGAAAATGAAATTTTTGACTACAATGAAATTTGAGATGGGTTTTGGGGGGGAAAAGTGAGTTTTGGGGGAATCTCGAAAATTTTAAAATTTTAAGGATTTTTTGAGCCATGAAAATGGTGGGACCATACCTACCCTAAACCCCCTACTTTTTTAGAGGGACAAGTGTAATTATAGTACTGAAAGCCTAGTCCCCCTCCCTACATCCTAGTCTCCCTCCCTATATTCAAAGGAGACCAAATGTGCACAATCCTCTATTCCTATTGGTTCGTTGCTAATTACTTTCATTAGCAAAAGGCCCAAAATATGTTCAAATGCCTCGTAATGCAAGTTATTTTTTATCCTTGGTACATATAATACATCTGAGAGTGTAATCGTTCCACCATTTACAATAGTGAAAAAAAATTTACCAACTCCTTTTACATGATATGAGGAGTTGTTTATACATGTAACAGTGATTTCTTATGGAGTAGATTAAAGTGATGAGAACAAACTACAATGAGAATTAATGTGCTTACTAGCACCACTATCAAAATACCAGACATGCACATATGTAATAACCATGTATACATCCTTATACGAAGGGTCAAAACTGCATTGCATAGTGAAAGCCTAATCATCTGTGCATAGTTTGCAAATTCGTTGTTTTCTGCATTAGATGTTGATGCATCAGCTATAGCCATACTTGAGTCTTTCTTTTTCTGCATTAGATGTTGATGCATCAGCTATAGCCATACTTGAGTCTTTCTTTTTCTCCTTTTCTAGCCACTTCTTGCACTCATTAATGTCATGACCAGGTAGGTATCTTGCAATATTTGCATTTTTTCTTTTTCTTTGTCTTGTTTCCTTTCTTTTTTGCAGGCTTGCCCGATGACCCTAATTTTGGCTTGTAATTACCCCCTGAGGAAAGGATTTATCTTTGCCTCTTCGTTGACTTAGCAAAAAAAACATGATATCTTGTATGCATGATGATCTTTTTTTCTTAGATTGCTCTTCTTGCAAGAGCACAAAAACCAACTCCTCAAACTTCAAGGAATTTGGATTGCCTTTCATCATGAGTCTGAATAAAAGAAAAAATTTGATATGAGTCCAGCAACACATTCAAGATAGTAGGCACCACTAAACTATGTCAGGATATACTTCATCAACACTGATCAACTACTCCTTAAAATCCTTTATTTTTGTAAGGAAACTATCCATGGAGTCTCCCTCATTCATATGCTCTAACTCTAACTACTTACATAGATAAGCAACATGTGCTTCATTACGTACCTTATACAATGACGTAAGTGCATCCTAATCATGTTTAGCATTCCTACATGATCGAATGTGAGGAATGATACTCCTCTTGACTGACTGACAAAGTAAGCAACGCATATGCATGTGCATCCCTTCCATCTTACTTATTTGTTCCTACGTAAGAGGTATGCTATTCTATGGTAACGTACCATTTGAAACTAAGTTTGTGTCTGCAGATGTGCCTTCTTTATCATGTTCATCAGAGGAACAAGAAAGTTTCTTAGTACTAACCAACATTCCATAGCCCTTTGGCTACCAATACATGCCACATTATATAGAACCATATCGGGTAGTTGGTCCCATCAAGCTTATCTTCAGTAGATAACATCTGAAATACATCACTATATGTGCCATTTTTTATAATCCCCAAGCAAGAAATCATGCAATCTACAAAAGTGCTAAGTGATCCTTTAATGCAACCAAGGTGGCTTCTAATAAGGCCACTAACCAATGGAGACCTACAAGGTGTATGAACAAAATGTAGAGTAAAGTGAGTAGAAATTTTACCCCGTAAGATGTAGAAATCGATGTCACTGAAGTGTAGCTCATAGACAAGATCCAGTGTGGTGAGTGTCTAGTGATAATTTCATGTATAACTGCACACCCATCTATAGTAGATCTGATAATACTACTACAAAATCCAATAGTAGATCTGATAATAGTAGATCTGATAATACTACTACAAAATCCAATGAAGAATAGTACAAAGCTAGTTCCCCAAAGATGTCTGCTAAAAATAAAAAATTGCACGAACAACCCCCAAAATGAGCCCGAAACAAAAACATGAACATAAAATTGTAGTATAAAGTACTGCACACCTCAAGGTCCTCTTTCTTCTCCCAGAAGGGATCCTTGATTGGATTCAAGAATACAGAGGACTCAGGGTGAAGAGTAGGCAATAGCCACCACAGGGGCAAAGAGCGTATGCTATGATACCATATATTGAAAACAGGGTTACAGGAATGTGAACATTCATACACACAGTGGAGAAGCTCAAGGAGCACATAATGCGATGATAGATAGATAATGAATATGTTTTGTACAAATATAATAAGTATACCCCAAGATGGGTGTATACTAGCATAGGAAAAAAACGTCCTAAAGAGGAAAAAAGTGTCCTAGTTGATCCTAGTGTGTTCACACACTCACTAGCAAATATGGCTTTAGTAGTGCTAGTAGAAGATTTGTATGCATCAATAAAATACTTTAACAAATTTGTAAGTATTTATTTTTTAGTTAACTTATTAAGATTATTATGATATTACACCTTTCGACCTACGAGGTCCCTATCCAAATTAATGCTCACACATGTGGGTGGAGAGTAATCGCCAAAGCAACACAAGTAAATTTGTAGATCTATGCATAGTTTTTTCAATGAAATGAATGATGTGAAGGTAAGCAATTTGATGAAGGTTTTACCTTAATATTGTTTGTTTTTTTGTTATTTAGTTCATGATCTTTTTTTCAAATGACTACATATAGCTCGCTCGGGCATCATCTATTCAAAAAATGGTACCTTTCTCTATAGCATTGGACCAAGGAGAACAACATACACCAAATGCAAGTAAAATACTAAAGAGAAGTAAAGAAATGCCCTCTACTTCTCCGTCTTCAAAAAAAGGCTCGATTTAATCTCTTTGGAAAATCCTAAAAGAAGACCCCCAAAAAAAAGTCACACCAAAAGAAATCTTCAAGTAAAAACTATGAGCAATAGTTTTTCACTATGAAAAAAAATCTTATTGTAAAATAGTTCTTAATAATACCTAAGATCAAGACCATATATTTGTTGAAATATACAAGTGAATAGGGTGTGTGCGGGAACAATCCCTTGGCTAGAGGCTGTAAAAGAGAATCTGTAAATGTGAGAGGACCTGTGAAAAGGTGAGAAGAATCTACTAGGAGAGAATAAAGGGTAGCATGAGGAGATTTAGGAGGTGTGGAGATATTTTGGGAGAGGTGGAGAGAATCAAGCAAAAGAGGTGGAGTGAATCAAGGAGAAATCAGTGGGATTGGATGCTTGGATGTAAACTCTATAAATTGAGGCATTGGCCTAATGAGAATTTGCTGGTTTTTGATTATCCATGCCTACATTAAGCTATCAATTAATTGCTCACTAATCACATCTTAATTATCATCTAATCTCTTTGTTTTAATGATGTTGATTCTAGCATTTGATCCACCATAGCTCATCACATTGCTATAATTTTAACATGGTATCAAAACCTAGCCTAGAATCCATCAAGTTTATGAGCCCATTATCTAACTAATTAGGATTAGTAGATGATTACAAAATAATCACTTTTTTAGTTATTTTCAAGTAGCCCACTGTACCCCCAGCCAGTGGAGGGGCTTGATCTCCCTCCAGGAGCAACATTAGGGCAAGCCCTTCTAGGCATGCATAGCTATCTCACCTGTGCTCCAGCCAAGCAAATTAGCATAGCAAACTGCCTACCACAGCTCCAGATTTTTGCTAATTTACAGGCGCCATTTTCTGAGAAAAATTTAAAATATCTGCTTCACCAGATGCAATGGGTCTAATTCCTCTTGGCCCTAGGGGTTTTCAAGGGTGCTCTAAAAGCTGCTGAAGACAGAATTTGATTTGATCAAGTCTACAGTGAGATCAAAGCTCTTCATCAAATCTACAGGTGACTTTGGTAAAACAGAGATTAAGCATTCAATGTTTAGTCAAATCTTGTGTTTCTTGGCTTAATCCTCTACTAGACTAATTGCTATTAATGGCCTTGAAAGGATTTGAACTCATTTGAACTCTAAGGCCTCAGATCTGGACTCATTTGAACTCTAAGGCCTTGAAAGGATTTGAACTCATTTGAACTCTAAGGCCTCAGATCTGGACTCCTCGCATACTATATTTTTTGCACACAAAATAGAGGATTAATTTGCTAATCAATGATTAATCAATGCTAGTCACTATATTTTGGTGCAATTGAGGGTTCAAATTAACCATTAGGTATCTGATATAGATCTCTATAACTTCGGATTGCAATTCGAAGATGGTTTGATACTCCAACCATTCCGTACAAATTGGTTACCCTTGATTTAATGTAATTTCTGTGGTAAAATTATGCTGATAAATTTATGGTAGTCATCATTTTGCATTTACCCCTTGGTTAATTCCTGCAAATCACACTCAATTTCAAGATTATTCACAGCTAGAGTTGCATTTGGGAGTGTGCATAAGAATGAATGCTACATGCATTATGTATTGGGCACATTACATCACGTAAAAATGGGATCAGACACTACCCTTGTCCTGTGAATAAGGCAAGAGGCAAGACCTCCCGCATAGATTTGGGTTTGCATTGCATAATGACACAAGATAAACATCAAAAGCCCGAAAGAACTATCAACAAAACATTAAAACATGTTGCTCGCAAGAACTGACAAACAAGCTCATGGCCCCAGCCCCCATGAAAGAAGAAGAAGATCTCTTTCTTCTAAGAGGAAGATCCACACCAAGAAGAAAAGCTAAAGGAAGCATTGAAAGAAGACATAAACGTGTGACGAGAAGCTTCCACAACAAGAAGACTGAAAGAAGAGGAAGACATGGACGCATGAAGAGAAGCTGCCACCCATGACAAGAAGACTGAAGACAAGAGAAGATGTGAGGCTCCAAGAAGTGAGGAGCCATGTGAAAATCTCTGAGAGAGAAAGAGAGAGAAACCCCACAACCCAATGTAACCTACCCCAATAGAGTAAAACCATCTCTGAGCCACCGCCGATGATATAGGCCATGTGGTAAATGTATGTATGAGCAAGTACTTTAGTCAAGGTCACGGGCACTTATAGTAGCCTTGGACACATAGAGAGAGAAAGTGTCAAGGACTATGAGTTTAGGGACTTGAGGCACTGGTCACCAGTAAGAGGGAAACTTGGTATAGGGTTCAGGTGTGCTAGGAGTATTCACTTGAGGGGAGGTGTTGAAATATACAAGTGAATAGGGTGTTGAAATATACAAGTGAATAGGGTATGTGCGGGAAGGCTAGAGGCTGTAAACAAGAATCTGTAAATTTTCTCTCACCAGAGCTACTTTTTGCTTTCCTAATATTATTTTTTTTACCAACAAGGTTATGTATTGGCTCTCTATTAGTGCGTTTGATTCTATAACTGGGCATATATAAGATGTAGCAACACATGTAACGACATGAGGGTTACCTTGGTTAAGCTATATAGTGCAAGTACCATGTCTAGGAAGATGTAGTTAAAGCAAGAGCTACATAATGATTGTGTAAAGAAATTACTCATTAAAGATTAAAGAACTTGTCGATGTCCTTGCCTCCTATATTGTGTAGTTAAAGCAAGAGCTACATAATGATTGTGTAAAGAAATTACTCATTAAAGATTAAAGAACTTGTCGATGCCCTTGCCTCCTATATTGGAGCACCAGTTGATAATGAGGACTCGGTGTTGGGTCACTTTGAATGAGCTTGGAAAAATAATGACCAGTTTAGATATCTATTAGAACTCGAGAACGTTTTTCTAAATTTCACAATCTTATAGCCTTTTTTGATTAGTGAAGAGATGAATTCTGAGACAGTCAAGATGTGCCATCTTGATTGTCCTCATTCCTACTAGCTTCCATCCATGCATAAGTTAGGGGCATGATCCAATTGAAATCCATGCCGTCAAATTTCTGCTTGCTGATGAGCATTAATCAACTTGGTGGGAGGAGCTAAGATTAAATATACATGCCAAAGTAGGCATTTTAATGGGGATGGAACCCATAATATAGAGATGGAACCCATAATATAGAGATGTTTAATGTATTTTTATGGGGTTTAATCCCAGAGTATAGAGACATTTCTCAAAGGGGTTTGGTTCCATCCCCATTAAAATGACAAAGTAGGCATTTTAATGGGGATGGAACCCATAATATAGAGATGTTTAATGTATTTTTATGGGGTTTAATCCCAGAGTATAGAGACATTTCTCAAAGGGGTTTGGTTCCATCTCCATTAAAATGACAAAGTAGGCATTTTAATGTATTTTTATGGGGTTTAGTCCCAGAGTATAGAGACATTTCTCAAATGGGGTTTGGTTCCATCCCCATTAAAATGACAAAGTAGGCATTTTAATGGGGATGGAACCCATAATATAGAGATGTTTAAGGTATTTTTATGGGATTGGATCCCATAGTATAGAGACATTTCTCAAAGGGGTTTGGAAGGAATGTAAGCAGTCCCATATCCATGATGTACACTATAAAGTGTTGTACTACATGGAGTAAGGTTTAGTGGGATTTGCATAAGTGTGGTTACATCTTGAAGTATAATCAAGATGGCACATGCTCTCTAAGTCGCTAGTGGGTTGTACATGGTGTCCATGGTGTACATCGATGATGTACACTACTACAAAGGGTTGTGCATGGACTAGGGTTTAGTGGGATTTGCTGAAGTGTGGTAAACACATTACATTTTGAAGTACAATCAAGATGGCACATGCTCTCCAAGCTCCTAATCAAGAGATGAATGTCGAGAAAAATATCCTAATTTTTAGGATCTTGTAGCCATTTTGATTAGTGAGGAGATGCATGTCGGAAATAAATCATCCTCTGACATCCTCCGATAATATACAGGAGCACAACTTTTACATAGACATAAATAGAGGCAAGAGGCAAATCTCTTCTACTAAGAGGTAAAGAGGAAAATCTCTTCTACTAAAAACAACAACAACATGAATCATGGACAACAACAACATGATTTCATTTTACAAATAGGTGAAAGAGGTCACTCTAGAGGTAGGGGGAACCAAAAGAGGCCGAGATGAATGGCAAAGAAATCAAACTAGAAATATCATAGCCTCTGTGCTATTAAAACTAAGGCATATAGCAAAGGACTGCTATACAAAGTAGAATGACATAAAAAGTGGGAAGTTGTAGCAAGGAAACTATGCATCATCAAGTAAGCATGTTAAAGGTAAAAGTAAGCAATATTTTGTGATACAACATATGCTTAGTTTCAACGACTGCAAATGCACCAAATTCGAGAGATTTATGGGTATATTGATTTGGGTGCTTCTAACCACATGACCAACCATGGTGAGTGGTTTAAAGAATTTAGAAATTTAGAAAAAGAAGATTATCAGAAATATTGATGATACACCATACCATATTAGTCCCTTTGTCTATGCAGGATGGCAATATAAAGTATCTTGCTAATGTTCTTCATGTGTCCTTCATGTGTCAAACATAACTAAAAACCTAGTTTGCGGACAAAGGAAGACCAAAACATCGGTTGAACCATCATGTAGTCTAAAGACCATTATTGGAGCCAATATGCTAAGAAATTTTGTTTACAAACTTAATTCACAGAAATCAAACACTTTTTATAAAAAAATTTAAGAATTTGTAAGGATTAATGCAATGTAGACCTACACATTTATGCTGATTTGTGAGATTGCCGAAAATACTACGTCTTGAAGAAAGATAAATTCTTTTTTTCAAGGAAATCTTTTTTTGGCAGACCTTCTCAAGTGCACTATCTACTCAACTCGCAATACTGTTTGTGTTAGCCTTTCATGACTTCATATGCTAATGTACCTTAGTGACCATTGCAAGATGTTATTATAGGTAAAATCTTAGACTTGATGCCTTTTTATACACAAGTCTCCTAAATCTCACTTAAGAAAATATTGTAGACAAAGATATATATAGAAGCAAGTATACATACATGAAGCTAAAAAGCACATGAAATGCACATAATTTGTATGTGTGTGTGGGCCATATGTACTCTACTCAAATGTGTGTGTGTGTGTGTGTGTGTGTGTGTGTGTGTGAGAGAGAGAGAGAGAGAGAGAGAGAGAGAGAGAGAGAGAGAGAGAGAGAGAGAAATTTTATTTGTTCAAAAATGAATCGACCACTCTCATGGTACAATAACAAGTAGAAAATATTGTAGACAAAGATATATATATATAGAAGCAAGTATACATACATGAAGCTAAAAAGCACATGAAATGCACATAATTTGTATGTGTGTCTGTGCCATATGTACGCACATCTACTCAAATGTGTGTGTGTGTGTGTGTGTGTGTGTGTGTGTGTGAGAGAGAGAGAGAGAGAGAGAGAGAGAGAGAGAGAGAGAGAGAGAGAAATTTTATTTGTCTAAAAATGAATCGACCACTCTCATGGTACAATAACAAGATTAGACACATGACAACTTGTCCCAATCCTTTGAAAGGATATGGCGCATGGTACAGAAGGTAGTCATGAACAATTTTCACCACAAAAAGGAATCAATAGTGCTGAGGCCTTAATGCACAAGGCTAGATAATGCAAAGGGTCGTGGCCTTCCCCTTAGATATGGAGGTAGTTGAGGTTGTCTCCTCATGGCAGCAGAGGAGCCAGTGGTGGTGGGTGTCATGGTGGGTCTCACCAAAGAAGTTCTTTTCATCTCTGTGCCTATCCGGAACTTTGGTTTTTGCAAAACCTAGTGAACAAGAGAATGAAATGGCGACCATATCATTTGAGAAAAAATCCAAAATTATACTCTAGAAATTATGTAAGAACAATGGTAAAAGTAGAAAAACTTCTATATACACGACATTCAAGGCCTTTACACATAAACCCCCACACATTGGCTAGGAGGAGGAATGTATGGGTTGTGTCACCCCACCCCTACCATTATGTTTGATTAAGCTTCTTAGTATGAATAATGCACCAACCTTGTCCCATCTAGCTCCATATTTTGCCATAGGTGGGCTTCGCACAATAGCACCACCCCCTTTTAGGAATCTTGATGCACTCCTTGTGGGTGGTTGTTTTGGCATTGCTAGAACAAGGGGAAACTTTGATTCCTGTGCATTATTAGCATATTAAGAAACACTTTTGCTACAAAAATGTAAGAAGTAAAAGAACATCGAGAAGTATGCTATGAATATCGAGAAGTATGCTATGAATATAAGAATTGATTGAGATTTATGGCCATTCAGCATACTTATTCTTGCATTTGTTATGAAAATGTCATGTTTGTTTGTGAAATTCTAGTGTGATGATGCACGAGTCATGCATAACCAATTGTATAAATAATTATGCATGAGCATAACCAGCTGTAAAAATAATTAAAGTTTTAAAGCATGTATAGAGTATTAATATCTTGAAGAAAAAAAACAACCTACAAACTAAAACAAATTTTCAATATAAGGGTGAGATACGTTTACACTTGTATTATGTTTAGAAAGGTGTATTTCAAGGATGATTTTTACACTATTATATGATTTAGTAGGATGTATACTTGATTTCCCTTATGATATAAAAAAAACTCACCAAGAATAATATGGTTGCACAATGCTTGAGCACTTCCACATTCAATCTCACATCTGCAAGGCTTCTGTTGAGGTTGCAAGAAAGGTATTTTGATTTAGAAAAATTCCAAGCAAAGCACAAGTGGATATGTATCTCCTCATTTTTTTTTATACCTGTGTTTTTGCTTCCCAAGGCCGCAATATCTAGCGAGAGAGGCCATCTGCAAAGGCGAACCTTAGGCACTCAATTATTTTAAACCTTTTAATCTCAGGCACTCAATTATTTTAAACCTTTATTTAGACCTTTGATTCATGCACGTTAATTATTGGGGGTTAGTTAGTTAACCTTGAGGTTTCCTGCTCTGAATCCAAAAGTGTCTCTCAGCAATGGCAATGTGTCGATCACACCCACGGGCTCCGGGGGTGGCCGCCTTGCCGCAGCGAATGCATCGCGTATGCACACCATATCAAACTTGATTATATTGTGGCCCGCCCATATTCGACCTGTTTTTTTTTCCCCATAAATCTACATTACCTTTCACACCTTAATAATATTAATTACATCCTATCACCCTAAATATATATTTGCCTGGATTTTGGAATTTTCACATAAAATTCCATGTCATGCTTATTAAAAAAACACATCCAAATCTCTTCTATCATGGAACCTTTCCATAGCTTGCAACATTTAGTCATTACAATAATGAAGACTAAGGATTAGTGGTCGTAGCAGCAATGAAGACTAAGGATTAGAAGTGGTATGGAGGAAGTCCTCATAAATCATCATTCTAGACACACCCTTGTGGTCTCCACTCTTAATGATGGAAAAGGTGTCATTTCTATTAGTGATGGGGTCCTAGATCTACAGGGTCGAAATAACCTCTTTCTTATGTTTTCTCAAGAATGCACATCTATGGAGGGAATCCTAAGTAGACCATCTCTCTCTCTCTCTCACCATGTGCAATACCGAACTCGCTAAATGGGCAATCCTTCATGATGGAAAAGCCCTTACCCATGAGTTATGCCAACCAAAGCCAATCAACCCCTCAACCTTCAACTTTTGATGTAACTCCTAGGTGTAGGATCTCACTGATTGACTAATAGAGTGTTATCTTCTCTCTTTTTTGAAAAATACTATTGCTTTTCTCTTTTCTCTCTTTTAAGTACTATTGGTTTGGCTCAAGACCATTCATGATTGTGCATGGATCTATAGGCCATTCAAGCCCTCTCCCTCCCCTTTCACAAGACCATTCATGATTGTGCATCGTCCATTCAAGCCTCTCTCTCTCTCTCTCTCTCTCTCTCTTCACAATATCCTCCTAATTTCATAGTAGAAGCCTTTTAATACATTGTGTGACTCCACACGCTTCAACAATACAGTACAAGCTTACAAGCCCTCAATAATATGTCAAATTATCTGCTCTGTATTAAACATAACTTACTCCTCTTTGCATGTGGCTAAACGAGAGGGAGAAAGAGGGCCAGAGAGAAAGGGAGAATTTTGGACTTTGAAATTTGAAAAGGAAGAATAATTTTTCACGCTTGGGTCATTGCTTAGGTTCACACCTAGCCTAGCCAAAGCAAAGGGTATACAACACTAATTTATAATCATTGCTTATAATATGTCAAACTATACAACAATCATATGTTATAAATTATTATGGAAAGGAATTATTGGGAATTATGGGTTACCATGGAGCATGTCGAAGATCCGATCCGCAATGTCGTCGAAGGAGGGCAACTCGAGGATGCAGTGATGGGCGAGGTTGAACTTGGAGCTCATGGAGAAGACGCCCGGCTGACGGACAAGTGTGGAATAGACCTGCAGCTCGCGGAGGCCTTGGGCGGCCAGCACCACCGCCCCAAACTCCAGCAGCTTCGGCTTGTCCCCGCCTCCCGACGCCATCGTCGTCTCCAAATCGAAGAACACGATCTGCGAGCTCCTCCTCGTGCTGGAATCATTGCTGCTCGTCGATGCCTCCATTTCATGGCCATTCCCTCCAACTCTCTGCATCAAATTATGATGATTATAATGGCCCCATGCAGCACCACCCCCACTTCCAACAGCCACCATTGCGCCTGCTATCTGCTAGCCTCCTTCGGATGATTCTTCTGAGGCCCCTATCCTGCAGGTTTTGTGCTTAATTGTTGCACTAATTGATGATGCTTATGGGGCCTTACTGATTAGAGCCTAGTTAATCCTCTTGATATTGCAAGATGATGATGATTATGAGGCCTCCCGGGTATCTTAACAGTGTTGCAGTGTAATGATTAGAAGGCCTACTGTAGGAAGCGTAAGAAGCAAGAGATGGAGATGATGATGAGGCCTCAATGCTGCAAAGGTAATGAATGATAGGCGCTGATGGTTATGGTTAATAGAGCACCTCCCTAAGTAGTTTGGCATCATGGTGATGGTGGTGTGTAGATTCATCATCCCTTCCCTTCAACAATGGATCTTTTAAAAACTCATAAATGAATACTTGACAAAAGATCCATAAAGAGTGTTTGTTGCTTGCATCATTCTTGTAGATCAGAATATGCCCTATAGTTTGCTTTATGCAGGGGTAATTAAGGGGGATTAGAGCTTCATAATGCAAGCAAGAAACACTCATCATTCTTGTAAGGTAAGATACCATATAGTTTGCTTATGTAGGGGTAATTAAGGTGGATTAAAACTTGATCATGCAAGCAAGAAACAAACAGTAGGGGTAATTAAGGGGGATTAAAACTCGATGCAAATCAAGGAAACAAACATAAGCAAACTATATGGTATCTTATCTACAAGAATGATGAGTGTTATCAAGTTCTAATCCCCCTTAATTACCCCTGCGCAAGCAAACTATATGGTATCTGATCTACAAGATTGAGCATCGTTTCAAACGCAAGGCATTCCAGGTTAGAATATGAGAGACAAGACAGGGAGATTTCATTCCTCCCTACTCATCAAAGAACAACCTTGCTTAGACTGTTAAGTTATGCGTGCCCTCAAATCCCTTTCCCATGTTTGCTTTGAGCGTCACAAGGCATTACGTCAATGAATTATTAATGAATCTAGCCTTTTATGGAACAGTGTAAGGTTCTTAACTTCTCTTCTACTAGCTACTTGTGGGCTGTGGCAAAAGATTTATTTGATAAAAATGGACAACTTAACCTTTCTTGCAGTTTACTTCCTATCGTAGACAAAAGGATTGGTTTGAATGTACACAAAATTTCTAAATCCAGCTTCAACTTCTTATTATACCAAAGATGGGCCAAAGAATTTTGAACAAAAATCTATGACACAATATCTATACTTGCCAAGGAAAACTACAACATTGGAGCCAAAACTCTATGATTTGGACACAACCCAAAACCAAAACCATAATTTGGAGTCTCTTCATTTCATACTTGTAAATTTTGGCATTTGGGTTTAGGGGTTCAGCTAAGCAATGTGGGTTTGTGACCACAAAGGTGGAGGTCCCTTGTAGGCCTCTCATGGCATTCGGGCTCTTTGCGGCTATACTTGTAATTGTACCACCTTCAAGTGGGAGACCAAGCCACCTTTTGGTCAGTACTCAAGTGAAGTTGCTACTACTGTAGAAGGATCTACTCAATGGAAAAAGGAAATATTAAGCGATTATTTTGATTACAAAGGATTCTCCAAGACAGTGTTGAGATAGTGAGAAGTTACTAGCAAATGAAGAATATTTTTCATGTTGGCTAAGTCAATAATATGTTAAATTTAGTGGTCAGTAAGATGTGTGTGTTGACTTATTTTTAATGTTACATGTTTGTGGTTATAAACCTTGTATGAAATGCTACATATTCTCATATGTGTGCCCTATTTCACTCAAATTACTATGTGTGTATTAATTTATGCCTCCTATGGGGTCATTAACTAATATACATAAGGTAGAACCTTAGAAAGTAAAAAGGTTTAACTTCTATGGGGCTCCCTTTTTTTTCCTTTGCCCTTTGGAGTTGTCTAAAGGCTTTTCACAACAAGGATGGACACACATTATAACTTAAATTGTGTGTCCCCTATGGTCCCAATGGTTAGAGTAATTTACCTAGTTGACGGAGGTCGTGAGATCGAACCGTATTGGGCCGATGAAAGCATTTTCCTCATAAATTTACCATGATCAGGAGCACGCACTAGGTGGCCTCAAACAAAGTGAGGGTGTAGACTATGGGTCTCTACACACTTGGAAAGGGTGAGAAGCTCTACAAAAGGGGGAGGTCTTAAACAAAGTGAGGGTGTAGAGTATGGGTCTTTACACACTTGGAAAGGGGGGAGAAGCTCTGGGAGGTCTTACCCGCCCGTTCGCGCATCTAGGGGGTCTTTACACACCTGGGAAAGGGGAAAAGGGGGGTCAATCTCCCCGCCCACACTAGAAAAGGGGCAACAATCCCTTCACTCGCCAATGTGAAAATAACCATCATGTGCACACAACCATAAAGTATGAGCACCCATATGCACACACATGGGCATACAAACACAACATGCCCACAAAGATCCACACATGAATGCATGAATGCATGCACGCATGCCATGTAGGGGACAATCGGCTGAACTCTGAATGTTGTATGTATTTACAGAACCAGTGTTTTCAGACAGATGCCCTGCCCATGGGATGGTGGGCGGAGGTCCTCTGTCAGCCCCTCATAGGCTGTGAGACCTCCCCTTTTCATAGCTATTATAGCACAAGACTGGAGAGGCTGGTTGGAGACAATCAGTAGCAAATGTCTTTACACATTTTTCGGGAGATTTCTGTACATGAATATAATTTATTTTCCATAAAAGAGCATTTTTTTAACACATTTTTTCGGGACGTAAATATATTTTCCATAAACGAGTGTTTTAATTTGATTATAAGAGAAAATTTGTGGGAAAAAAAAAGATAGTTTTTTTTTTTTTTGGCTAAGAGACGACCGGTAATAAAGAATCAACGACCATAAGGGACGCAAGGAAAAGAGATATCAGACCATAAGGAATGCAAGCAAAAGAGATACTAGACCATAAGGGATGCCACACATAGAACTATACCATGTGACAGCTAGGAGTCCTCTATGCAAACTAGGTGCAATGCTCAAAGTGTAGAAGATAGTGCCGATTGTGTATATTGACCCATTTTATACTGACCCCCCATCACCTTTGGAAGCTTATGCACATTTATTGTAGGGGAGGCATGCAAATGCATACCCCATGAGAGCCCCAATGCCAAATCCAAATAAATGTATCCATCTTAAGGCCCCTATGGCAAACACGGTAATAAATGGCTTCTCTGGTCATTTTTCAAAAAAAAAAGCCCGATTTAAATAGCAACAAAGCTCTTTTTTTGTTTTCAAGATAGATTTTCTTTAAATAGCAATAAAGCTCTTTTTTTAAGTGTGTGGGTTCTTTTAAAATAGGTGTCTTAGATTTTTTTTTAAGAATGATGGCTCTTTTCCCAAGGACCTCGATTAGCATTCAATCTTACCTATTTCCAATTGGAAATGGCTCTTTTTTTGGGACAACTAAGCTATTTTTTCAAGGAAAAACACTTATCTCTTAGTTTCAAATAGGTGAACGTATTTAAACCCTCCCAAATTTTGCTTTATATTTTTTTGCATATTCTAGATTCCTAACAAGGGCACCATCGGCAACACCAACTCCATCAATAA
Source organism: Cibotium barometz (assembly GCF_041138505.1). Classification (NCBI taxonomy): domain Eukaryota; kingdom Viridiplantae; phylum Streptophyta; class Polypodiopsida; order Cyatheales; family Cibotiaceae; genus Cibotium; species Cibotium barometz. The sequence goes on from NC_141106.1 coordinate 6,257,148, forward strand.
TATCGACACCACATCGGTAATAAAAAAACAACTCCTTTGACATCATCGGCAATCTTAGAGTAACAACATCATCTCATGCATAGCAATTTATTTTTAGCTTTTTCTGTATCTATGACATAATCTAGTTAAGGTTTTAGGGCATCGAGAGTCCTTGAGAGCTAAGGTACCCACCATGCAATATGAGCCTCTGCTACTTATCGAGACCACTCATCCCTCTTTCTCTTAAGTAGTCACAACATAGTGAGAGGATTGGCTCGTGCAAGGATTGCCACTCCAAGCTTGCTCCATCAAGGCTAAAGACGAGGCTATGGACCAGTAAGTCAATCGCATTAAGCAATATAATTACAAAGGTGATTCAGAGCATGAGCTTACAAGGTGGATCTGCTTAAGTAATTGCTTGCCATACATGCAATGGATCTACAAAAAGCAAAGAGAGCAAGAAGAAGTTCACCTCAAGGAGTGTGCACAAAGGGACGAAATAGACCAACAAAAGAGCTCAAGGCATGAGACAAGGAGATAGCAAAGCTGAGGGAGAAAATAACCACCACCACAATGAGCAAAGACAACCAACTAGGAAAAAAGAGCTAGAGGAATGACTAGAGCAATACAGACAAGCTATAGAAATTGATTACTATCCCTACACTCAACAAGCTATAGGAAAAAAGAGCTAGAGGAATGACTAGAGAAAATACTGACTTAAGCTATAGAAATTGATGAGTATCCCTACATTCCACAAGTTCCCTCGTAAACCTTACACTCTTCCTTATTCATCAACACTAATCCTCTCTTTTCTAGAACATAATCTGAACTGCACACGTCTATTAAAAACTGAACACTTACAATGTCTAATTAACCACACCACAAACTACTCACAACCTCTTGTGGCCAGGGATTTTTTCCATGGGGATTCTACTATAAGAAATCTTATAGACATTTTCAAGCTATCCTCCCATTCTATTATCTCCAACTTCCAAGCTTGTTGCTTTGTAGCCTCCATGATTCTACCATCCCAAATGATAAGGAAGAGGAAATGCTTAAACTAGATTTCTTGAAAGATCTAACACCTCCACCTAGGGGAACCCTCCTCGAGTGGTTCTGACAAGAGGGGTGGAGAAGAGCTAGGGATATGCACCAAAACTTCTTAGACCATAATAGCACCACTTATTATTAAAGGGGTACCTTGCTACTCTATCAAATAATACATCGATAACTCTAAGCCAAGGGAGAGAAAAAAATAATCCTATTTGATTTCATGTTGCCTGCCTCGATATGAGACAAAAAAGACCAATTTTGATGTTATGGCTCAATACGTTTGAAAGTGTTAAGACTTAAGATTTTGATGATAAAGATAAAGAAGGGAGTAGTAAACCAAGAGAAGCCTCAGCATTAGTACAAGATCATGATCGCATAGAGTTTCCCTCACACAATGACGAAACTCAACTCCCACCACAATCATATGTACCAACTCCACAAGCAGAAGCTTCACTTCAAGCACATAGTAATTCACTACTTCTACTATTATTTACTACTAACTTTCTAAAATCCTTGGAGTGCTTTGATACTTCACTTCAAGCACATAGTAGTTCACAAGAACCCTCACAAGAACCTTCTACTTTTACTATTATTTTTCAACCTACTAACTCTTTAAAATACTTCAAGCACATAGTAGTTCACAAGAACCTTCTACTTTTACTATTATTTTTCAACCTACTAACTCTTTAAAATCCTTGGAGTGCTTTGATGCTCATCAAGATTAGGTTTTGATAGGCATGTAGAGGGATGACAAGTACAACAACCATAAGGGACGTAAATAGAAGAGATACTAGACCATAAGGGACACCGCACACAAAACTAGACCATGTGACAGCTAGGAATCCTCTATTCAAACTATGTGCAATGATCAGAGTGTAGAAGATAGTGTCGATTATGTATATGACCCGCCATTACCTCTAAATGCTTATGCACATTTACTATAGGAGAGGCATGCAGAGACCCCATGAAAGCCCCAATGCCAAATCCAAGTAAATTAATCCATCTTGAGGCCCCCCATAGATTTGTGGCAAAAGTAGTAATAAAGAATCAATGACCATAAGGGACGCAAGTAAAAGAGATACTAGACCATAAGGGATGCCTCACACAATAGTGTCGATTGTGTATACAGACCCATTATCCCCATTACCTTATGCGCATTTACTCTAGGAGAGGCATGCAAATACATACCCCATGAGAGCCCCAATGCCAAATCCAAATAAATTTATCCATCTTGAGCACATAGATCTAGGGAAAAAATGATGATAAAGAATCAACCACACCACTTACAAAACGTCACTCTTTTTGGCATGCTTAGTCAAAGTCTCAGTGTGCCACTAGGAAAAAATTCGTCCAAACTATGGGATTTGGTTTGTGATGAAACATTTACATGCATTTGAAATTTAAAAAGATTCTGGCAAACAAAATTACTCCAAAGGATAGTGCATCCAACTACCAAGGATCTTTCTACCAGAGAAATATTAGATCCGGTCCTTCAGCTAGCATACATGAAAGTGTGTTTGCTAGAAGGGTTTGAATTCAAGCAAAACCAGTAGTGAACAATCCATGAAATGACCAATGAGAGTGAGTGAAGGAGAGGGTTGCAACCTCCCCCAATATATCCCGATGGTCTTTTGAATATTGCCAAAGGGGATATATCCAAATTACAATTGGATATAAACCAAGAGACTCACTCATCCAAGGATCATGCAATGAGCAATATTCAAAGGTTTTCAATAGGAAGAAGAGTTGTGCACTCCCTTACAGACATTTGTACACAGAGGGAAACCTTTACTCATCCTCATGGGGCTCAATGAGAAATATCCACTTGACTCCAAAAATACTTCAAACAATGCGCGCACATCAAATTTTGAAGAGAAAACATAAACTTAAACACCACAAGAGGAGAGAGATATTGCAAAGACTCAATGAGATAATATTTCAAACAATGGACACATCAAATTTTGAAGAGAGAAACAAAGTGCCATTCTTGAAACTTAATCTCCTGATACTGTATCATTACAAAATTAGGGTGAATGACACCGATAGCTCTACAAGAGGACATTGTGCCCTCGTTGGGTCAGTATTTAGTGATCTAAAAAATTCCACTACTTGCAAAATTGATTTTCGCTCATCGCGATTAGGCAGTCACATCCAATTTTTGACTCTATAAATAATAGTATCCATGGTAACTTTGTCATAGGAACTATTGTCCATCCACAACTCTTGTACTTTCTGCCAAAAGTCATATAAAGTTTGTAATAAATACCCTAAAGCAAAAACATCAGATGCAGGAGTGTCTGCATCTGCCAAAAACGGATCATAAAGTTCCGGGGCTATCCACGGCCGTTTATTTCGCTCTCTGTCTGCGTAAGAGACCGCCTGTGCCACCTTCTCAGGGTTCTTGTCTGCTTCAAATACAAAATTGAGAGACACCCGTTTTTTGGGCGCTCTCAACAGTAACCCCCAATCGATAATACCTACGCGTGGCTTCAACTCTTTTGTAAAATCCAACACTACATTGAATGGATGTAGGTCGGTATGTACAATTCCTGCCAGATGTGCTGCCGCTAGGCCTTCCACCAGGGCATGCATAATATGTGGCATGGTTGTTAAAGGAATATTATCGGGTGGGGGTTGTCTCCATCCTCGATCCAAACAGAAAATTGCTTTGGTGAACTCACTGAATCTGAAGGGGACCTTCAGAAGAGTATCACCAACAAGCGAGCCGCCATTATAGTATGGAAAAATAGTGATCCAAGGAGATTCTTTTGTGAAGGCAATACACCTGACAATTGATGGGTGTAGAACCTGCATGCCCTGCTCTGCCTGGAAGCTCTCGAACTTGGCGCTGCCTTCTCCTTTGTAGTGCTTTCCGCAAAAAGTAATGTGCTCCGGCAAAAATGATATACCTTTAACTGTATACTCTTTTACTATGCCAAAAACACTAGAGCCTATTGTTCGCCCTTCGAACAGAGCCTCGTGTGGGATGCCAATGAGGTGTGTGCACATAGAATTGTAGATTGTACGATTAATGGCACCTGTCCCACTCGCATCTGCCTGGCTGGACATTGCAGCGACGTCCTGGGCAATGCGCACTCTTTTGGGGAGTGACTCTGCATCCAGCGCCTTCATGCGCTTGCTCTTGGCTCTTTGCTTGCTCCATACAACGTCCCATAACTGTAGACGATGCATATTAGCTTCAGGCGGGGCAGCATCTCTAAGATCATTGCATGCTACACGCATGCTCCCCAAAATGGTTCGTGTTATATGTTGATGGTTGAAATCTGCTATCTTTTGTCTATCAAGCAACTCAGCGTTGCCTCCGCTTTGAAGTCGATGCTGTGCATTTTTCCATATCTCGCATGAGTATCTCAGACTCATTGATCTTTTTGACGACGTCATCAGCACATTGTGACACTGTGATGACTGCTTCAATGCAAATTGCTCGTAGAACGATTTTACGCTCTTCAGGGGAAAGCATGTTGGTCATCTTCGTAAATCTAGCAAATATCACTAAACACAAAAAAATAGAATATTAAACAACATTACTGAAATCAACATCAAGCAAACGTGAGAGAACAGCAACAAGTGTATCATTACTTATCAATGTTCAAACAAAAACGGAATATCAAATAATTTTACTGAAATCAACATCATCCAATACATCATCAAACGTGAGAGAACAGCAACAAGTGTATCATTACTTATCAATGATTAAACAAAAACGAAATATCAAACAATATTACTGAACTCAACATCATGCAATACATTATCGAACGCGAGACAACCGCAACAAGTGCATTATTACTTATCAAGTGTATACATGTTGCACTCCTCATCTACACACCTATTGTGATAGAGAGAGAAAGAGAGAGAGTTGTGAAGGGTATTATGAGAGAGAGAGAGAGAGGGGGGGAGGAAGAGAGAGAGGTGTGACAAATAGAGAGAGAGGGGACATTAGATGACATTTTTAATAGTTTTGTGAGTTCCTAAAGAGAGGAAAATAATGTTTTGTATTCCTAAAGCACTCCTCATCTACACACCTATCGTGATCAGCAACAAGTGTATCATTACTTATCAATGATTAAACAAAAACGAAATATCAAACAATATTACTGAACTCAACATCATGCAATACATTATCGAACGTGAGACCGCAACAAGTGCATTATTACTTATACATGTTGCACTCCTCATCTACACACCTATTGTGACAGAGAGAGAAAGAGAGAGAGTTGTGAAGGTAATTATGAGAGAGAGAGAGAGAGAGAGGGGGAGGAAGAGAGAGAGGTGTGACAAATAGAGAGAGAGGGGACATTAGATGACATTTTTAATAGTTTTGTGAGTTCCTAAAGAGAGGAAAATAATGTTTTGTATTCCTACACACCTATCGTGAGACAGAGAGAGAGTTGTGAAGTGTATCATGAGAGAGAGAGAGAGAGAGAGAGAATTGTGAAGTGTATCATGAGAGAGAGAGAGAGAGAGAGGAGAGGAAGAGAGAGAGTTGTGACAGATAGAGAGAAGAAATATTAGATGACATTTTCAATATTTTTGTGAGTTCCTAAAGAGGAAAATAATGTACTGTTTTAATTTTTAAGTAAATAGAGGGAGAAAAAAGAAATTATTAGAAATTATGTATATTTTAAGAGAAAAAAAAAAGAAATCCTTATCTACACATCTATCGTGTTGTGAAGTGTATCATGAGAGAGAGAGAGAGAGAGAGAGAGAGAGAGAGAGAAAGAGTTGTGAAGTGTATCATGAGAGAGAGAGGGGGGGCAGGAAGAGAGAGACAGATATTCATTTTTTCGAGTTACGAATCACGATATTATGAAATAAAACGTTAAGACAATATGATATAAACTTAGATCCATGAAATACTCATGCCGCGTTAGCAACCAAGTATCGCATGGATCAAACACAATAAAAACAATACAAGTCAAATCAAACGAATTTACGACATTTTTTCGACCGCGTTACGATCATATGCCGTAATATGCAAGCAAATTTACGACATTTTTCTGACCGCATTAACGATCAAATGCCGCAATATGCAAAAAACAATATATGCACTAGCGGATGACACCAACTTGCCATGTTAACGACAAAATGCCGCCCGATTCCATGGGAATACGAATAGGATATGAACATACACTGGCCGCGTTACTGACCATATGCCCGCATTTGACAAAGGGAAGGGAAGGGAAGGTGACATCGCCATAACGATACTATGCTTGCCGCGTTACCGACTAGTACCGCTACGGCGTGCCATACTTACCATAGGACACAGACTAGCCGCATTACCGACTAAGTGCCCCAGGGTAAGCACCATTCCGAAGAATGGCCTTACACACACACCCCTCGTGTGGCAGACCACCCACATCCTGCCGCGCATTGCAACAATGGGCGGCTGCCCGCACGAACACACACCCACACACACACCCCTCGTGTGGCGGACCACCCACATCTTGCCGCGCATTGCGACAATGGGGCTGCCCGCACGAACACACACCCACACACACACACACAAACACAAGTCTCATTACCTGTGTATACTATCAGCAATGAACTCCCAAAGGGCCCCCCAAGCCCATATATATAGAAAATTGTAGCCCGCCGGGCTAGATGACGAACCCGCCGGGACCCGCCGGGGTTTTCTTTTTCCCGACGGGACCGCCGGGTATTGCAAAACCCCGGCGGGATTTTATCTGGTTATCAGGGAGCTTCCCACCGGCTTTTTTGGGAACATGTTAACATGTTAACATGTTAATAACATGTTAACACATGTTATTAACAAAAAACAATTTGTGATCACGTGAATATAAAATCAGAGATCCCAGGCAATCGGCTTTCACGAGGTGAGTGACACACCTTGACCATGCATTTGTATGAGCTGTTTGGGCTCCCAAGTGTGGCTAGACAAAACCCCACGACAATGGGTTATTCCCTATGTTCTTTCTATGGTGCTAGGATTTCCCACACACACATACATGTACCTTCTCTCTGTCTCTCTCTCTCTCTCCCCCTCAACACACACTCTCTCTCTCTCTCAAATGTTGAAACTCACTCACTCTCTCTCTCTCTCTCTCTCTCTCTCTCTCTCTCTCTCTCACACACATCATATGCACTAATGCAAATGCACACTCTCCTTCCCCCACATACACTCTCTCACACATAGAAATTTATGTCTGTGTCTCTGTCAAACACTCACATCCCTCTTTCTCACACACACACACTCCCATACATAGAAACTCTCTCTCTCACTCTCTCTCTCTCTCTCTCTCTCTCTCTCTCTCACACACACACACTCTCATACACATGTAAATATATATTATATATAATATTATATTTTATTATATTTAGACATATATATGTATATATTTGTAAATATAAATAATTTTATATATACGCACTCTTATACATATAATTTTAATTAATTAAATTCTAATTTTAGATTAAATTTAAATAGATGGAGATGTGTGGTGGTGATGTGTGGTGGTGAGGTGTTCTCACTATTAAATAAGTGCATCTTACATATAATTTCTTTTGTCTTTTCTTCACAATGAGAGAGAACCTACACTCATGAAGCTCACTTTTTTTTAAAAAGCGCGAACAATATTAAAAAAAGAAAGTCAACACCACTGGTTACATCACTACTTTTTTTTAAAAAGCGCGAACAATATTAAAAAAAGACCACTGGTTACATCACTACTTTTTTTTAAAAAGCGCGAACAATATTAAAAAAAGACCACTGGTTACATCACTACTTTTTTAAGAAGCATAACTTGAACTTTAACCTACTAAAACATTTCTCACATCCGTAAGGCCAAGGATGTATTTCTGTAATTCTAAGCTGCCACTTAGCTGTCTTCTTCCAGGCACTCTTTATGGATTTTCTTATTTTTTTCTTGGAAGTCGTCCTTGGCTATATCTATTTGAAGCATCTCCTCCATAGAATTCTTTGTATGTTGTGTTGTGTAGGGTTTCATGTGATGACTTTGTGTAGAACTTTCATTTGCAAACGTAAACCATCTCTCAAACTAGGCAACACATGGGTATTAACATAATTAAACACGTAGTTATTTCTGCTTATCCACACGGCCCATAAATATTCAGCTCTAATAATATTCCATAGCTCTATAGAGCATTTGATTTGTTATCCAAGAAGAATTTCAAGCCAAGTCACTTCCCAATGTTAGGCTGGGGAGATACATTGATTCAAAATTTTAAATACATCAGCATTGTAGGCGCATCCTATAAACAAGTGAACAATAGTTTCCGACTCCTTTTTGCATCTAGGACATAAGCCAATATTGTGCACATGAGCATTTGTCCAGAGCGCTTTGTGCTTGATCAACCATAACAGGAAAGATTTTTCCGAGAGAATGGTGTGTCACGGATCTAAATTTCTAGGGAGATAGAAATCAAATAAATTACAAGAATTGATTTAAATTCAAACAATTCATCAAACATCACATGACCATGATCAAAATATTCAAAAACAAATAAAAATACTTAGCTCACAAAGATTTGGCTCCAAGATTGGGTGCAATCATCCCCCTCACGTGTGTATGGCCTATTTTCCCCCCACACATGAGTATTTACGAGATACTTTATTCCAATTTAGGCCATAGCCTCCAAAAATACAAAAGGGTGCTTTTCTTGCACGACACTCTCTTATCTTCAAAAATAGAGTGCCCTTAAAGCATATCACGCTTTACTAAATATTAAAGGTAAGTCTATGCTGGCTTTTACAAAATAAATCAAAATGTGCACAAGCTAGCACATGTATATACAAAGCTTGTTTACAAAATGGTGTGCCAAGGGGTGGTTGCAAGATGAGGTTATCTAGTTTCATGGCGTGGGCGCCCTTGGCTTTAGCTGAAAAACAGGCATTTTTTCAAGAAGAATAGCCAATCTCTCATAGTTAGCCAAGGAGTTTCACTTCAAGGTCTTCTAATGAAACATCATATGCAAAGTTGGGCACCTAAAACTATAATCTGATCGAATATCCAATAATTGCAAATCCCCTTTTCTTTGGGAACCAAGTTTGTATACAGGCCCTGTCCTAGGTTTAGACAGGTATAGTGAATGTGAGTAAATTGCCTATAACTTTTACATTATTACTCATACGATGTTCCCACTTTGCATTTCACAAATACAAATAACATAGAGCTTAACTTGATTTATCGAGTAATTTTTGATGTGTTTTACTATTTTCTATATTATTTAAAAGATATTAGAATTGTTAAAAAACATACTATTTTATCCTCCCACCACATCTACCATTTAAAATGCTCAAATTGTATGGATCTAGTGATGATTAGATTGGGAAAGATTAGTATAATGTGGGTATAAGATAAAATTACAAATCTAACGGTTTGATTTTTGTAGATTTACTTTGGAAAATTTATTATGACTGTCAGAGGCCCATTAAATCAATAGTAATTTAATTCTAGAAAATTAAATATTGAATCTTTCAATCTAAAAACTCATGGGATCAATACTCTTGTTGCCATGAATTCATCAAAAAAAATTTGGCTTGATTTGAGTATGGGAAGGTCCATTTTCAATCCTCCCAAGTGAAAATTCCCATATTGTGTCCACTCTCCCCTTTTCAAGTCTAAAACCAATCCTAGTTAGGTTTGGAAATCTAGGCTTGGTAAACTTCACAGCTTAGGTTTCATTCCATGTGTGAGGCTTGGGTAGGCCCAAACCTTATACATGCATGCCACTTTATGTCCACGTGAGCATCGAGAGGATCCACATAAGCAGCTTGCCACCTCAGCTTGCCACCTCCACCTTCCATGTCAACATGGTCAACCTAGTTGACTCCCCACCTCATCATCCTAGTCATCATTAATGCCACATCATCTTGCCACCTTTGCATGCCACCTCGCACATGGTGACATGGCATGCCACATCATGGAATTGCCACATCAACCATAATAGTGCCACATGTCAAGAGAATGCCACGTGTCATGCACGCTTGTGACACGTGGCATCTCCTTCCCACCTCCCCTCTTTTTTCAAAAACATATTTTTGGAAAAGTTAATTTAGTAATTTAGAGAAATAGAATATAGAAATTTAAATAATAAAATATATGTAACTTATTAAATAAAAGAATTTAAAATCACTAATTTAAAAGGATTATATTTTGGGATTAGATCAATAAAAATATTATTAAAGATCATATTATTAATTTTAAAAAAATAAATTTTTTATTTTTATATTTCTTGAAAATTTTTTATGTAGAATAAACCTTTGAATAAAATATGAAAAAAATACTTTATTTAAAAAAAGCAGTTATATAATTATAAAATAAAAGATTTCTTTAAAGATATATTTATATATATTTATATATCTGGTAATGATAAATATTTAGACTTGTTAATAAATATTATAAATAATATTAATTTTTAAGTGGATAATAGTTTATCTTTAAATATCTTTATGTTTATCTTAGTTATCCAATCAATCTTAGATAGGAAATCCAGTGAGATTTGAAGTGGATAACCTATTTTTCCTATATAATCACACGTCTCTAGTACTATCCCACACTTATCTGTAGTACTATCCCATCATTGAGCCCTTATAATATTTTCTCTCTTAGCTTCCTTGAGAATGGGTTCTCAAAGCCGTAGGAGTCGGAAACGTGATAGGACTAGACTCCCCCCCATCCACCAAGTTCAAGAGGAGGAGAGGAGAAGGGTAGCTCGTGAGAGAAAGAGAGAGTGGAGAGCACGTCAACGAGCAACACCTTCCGTTGGCGATGATCCAAGCCTTGCTCCTCCTCTTCCACTTCCTCTCCCTTCGCCCTCTTCCCCCCCACTACCCCTTAGTTTAGATAATCCACATGAACCCGCCCTTCTTGAGTCCTCTCTTCTACAAGAACCCACCCCCCCTCCTTTGGGCGCCCTTCGTGTGGATAGGAAAGAACTATCAAAGTCAGGGGCACATCGTCGTGCCCATGCAATCTTCCAATCCTATTTCAAAGACCTCACATCTTCATCACAGGCATGTGTGCTTGATGCTTTGATTGATCTGCCCAACATGGCCAACTGCAGGGCGCTTTCCGACATTGGAGGTCGAAGAGAGAGGAGAGCTGGCATGGCGGTGCTACAAAGTGTTCGTCATTCCTATATAGTTAACAAGAAGAGGAACTCTGCGGACGCTTTGGCTGCTCGACGGGCTATTGTGGCAGCCATAAGTAGCTCCCAAATGAAGGGTAAGGTTAGTGCCACATCTCGCATCCTTTCCATAGCACCACACGCACTTAGAGTTGGGTCTATTAGGCGACAAAGTTTAGATGCCAATGAGGTTGGTGCTATGTGGGCGAGTAGTGGTCGTGTAGCTAGGCATGATCGCCTACTAGATGAAACCACTAGAACCTTGATAGAAAGTTTTTGGGAGGAGAATTGTCGTGCATCGCCAGTTTTCAAGAAAGCTTTGCGTAAGAGAGTGACAAGAGGAGTGTTCATTGAGCACGGTGCTTGCTTTCTTGAAATGTCCCAAACTGAGTTGTATTCTCAGTTTGTAGCTTCGTATCCAGAGCTTAAAATTGGGCAAAGGTCATTTGAGGGGTGTAAGCCTTGGTTTGTGAGGTACTCACGTCAGCGTGACACATGTTGTTGTCGCTACCATGTTGAGTTCAATCTTTTTTATGATGTGTTCCGTTCTCTTAGTGGGCATAGAGAGTTGCCTCGTAGTCCACGTGATTTCATCCACTCTCTTTTGTGTGCACGCACGGAGGATGCCCAGTTCCATAGGATGCCTTGTGTGGAGAGCAATTGCACATCATGTGGTTCACTTGCACATCTACAGATGGTAGATCTTGATGCAAGTGACCAAGAGATAGTGGCATGGCAACGTTATGAGTATGTGACACACCAGCTCCAGAGTGGTGGACAGTCCAGGAAGTTGCAGCTCGTGGACAAACATACACCACGTTGTCACTTCACAGCCACATTTAGGGAGCAGATCTACCCCTACATACGGCACAGTCATTGTGCCAAGTGGCAGGATCGTCAGTTCCGAGCATGCCTAGCAGAGTTTCCTATTGGTGTGGTCGTCTCTGTGATTGATTTTGCAGAGAACTACACTTTCACACCTTTTCAGGAGATACAATCTGAGTATTACTTCTCAGAGCAGGTAATGGTTATATTTTGTACTATTTGTTTTATGTTTGAGCTTCATTACTTAATTGATTTTTTGTGTCCTAAACGTATGTATTGCTTCCCTCACCAGGTTGCTATTTTGGTCCACATTAGCTATCGACATGCAGAGGCTCATGTAGATGGGATAGCGAGTACCCCCGAGACCCGTGTCATTATTCGAGAGTATCATTTCTATATCAGTGATGATCGTTCACATGATGCACATTTTGTGCAACACTGCTTTCGTCTCCATGACGATTTTTTAGGAGATTGTGGGATCAGACATGTCCAGCGATGGGTTTGGTCGGATGGTTGTGGCGCACAGTTCAAGTCATCACGTCAATTCTATTGGCTCTACAGGTTGTACTTATGGCTTTCTTACATTTTCAATTAAACTAAATTCACTAGAACATCTTAAAGAAAACAATAACTAAGACTATCTTTTATGGATTTATAGGTGGCATGTGCAGTCTAGTATCCCAGTGATTTGGTCATTCTTTGAGACTGGTCACGGGAAGGGTGAGCATGATGGTGCAGGCGCGTGTGTGAAACGTGCCTTGAGGCGTCATCAGCTGCGACAGGATGCTCAGCGGTTCAGAGATGCGGGCCACGTAGTCGAGTGGTGCTCCCAACATTTGTGTGGGAGTGCAGCATCATCGTACCCCAGACGTGATGCTCGGATTGTCAGGAGATTTTTTTGGCATGTGGATGGTGGCACGATTGACCGCAGAGCCTCCCATGATTGTGACACAGTACCTGGCACCTTGGGCTTACATTCCATCAGGAGCACGTGCATGGCGGCCCCCACGATTTACACACGACGGTTTGCATGCTTCTGTGGAGCATGTATGGATGGCGATTGGTCACATTGTGCCTCGAGAGGATGGGCAGATGCATGGATACAGACATTCCTCTCCCCCGAGCATCCTTCACATCCAGTGGTGTCTGTTGAGCACACAGGTCCTGCGTTCATGGTCAGTTATGATGACCTGACAGATTTGCTACAGGAGGGTGATGTATTTGCTGTTATTGCCAGTGAGGGAAACAGCGAGGGAGTAGACTACTATCTGATGAGTTGCACTAGGCCAAAGTGCATGCTTGACCAGGATACAGTGGATGATCATGGGTTTTCTTATGACGCCCATAGCATGATTGTGGCAGGCCGGTTCTACCAGCAGATTCGACTTCATCGGGGGAGTCTTGAGTTCCAGCAGTGGAAGTGGGAGTTAGAGGCATTTCAGTTCTCTCATCTAGTGGTTGCTACCAGGCTCACTCTTGTTCGAGTACAGAGCCGAAAACACAGTTCTCACCCTCGTTTTCGGCTTCGAGTGGATGACCATGAGAGCATTCTAGAGCAGTTGAGAGCTAGAGAGGGTGCTGCTGACTAGATCTCTATCTTGATAGTGACTAAACTCAGACTAGCTGGGTTAGCTCACTTACATTGTACTTAGATTTTTGGGCAGTGACTAACCTCAGACTAGCTGGGGTAGCTCATTTTCATTATGATGTACTTATTTGATGTTTATATCATTATGAGTTTTCTCATTATTAAGTATCATTACATTTTAGTTGATGTTCTTGATTTTATTATATTTTTTAACACTTTGGCTATCATATTGTTTGTTGAAAATCTCCATGTGGGGGGGGCCCACCCCCACACGCTTGCAAAGTTTGGTCCCCATCGGAGCATGTTTGGATTGGCAATGGGCGCCCAGTGCGGGTTTTTCAAGTCTCTTGGTGCTTAAGAGGCCATGGAAAATCCGGGCCTTCCCCATACCATCGTACCCAAACATGCTCCGATGGGGACCAAACTTTGCAAGCGTGTGGGGGTGGGCCCCCCCCACATGCTTGCAAAGTTTGGTCCCCATCGGAGCATGTTTGGGTTGGCAATGGGCGCCCAGTGCGGGTTTTTCAAGTCTCTTGGTGCTTAAGAGGCCATGGAAAATCCGGGCCTTCCCCATACCATCGTACCCAAACATGCTCCGATGGGGACCAAACTTTGCAAGAATGTGGGGGGGGCCCACCCCCACACGCTTGCAAAGTTTGGTCCCCATCGGAGCATGTTTGGGTACGATGGTATGGGGAAGGCCCGGATTTTCCATGGCCTCTTAAGCACCAAGAGACTTGAAAAAACCGCACTGGGCGCCCATTGCCAACCCAAACATGCTCCGATGGGGACCAAACTTTGCAAGCATGTGGGGGGGGCCCACCCCCACACGCTTGCAAAGTTTGGTCCCCATCGGAGCATGTTTGGGTACGATGGTATGGGGAAGGCCCGGATTTTCCATGGCCTCTTAAGCACCAAGAGACTTGAAAAACCCGCACTGGGCGCCGATTGCCAACCCAAACATGCTCCGATGGGGACCAAACTTTGCAAGCGTGTGGGGGGGGCCCACCCCCACATGCTTGCAAAGTTTGGTCCCCATCGGAGCATGTTTGGGTACGATGGTATGGGGAAGGCCCGGATTTTCCATGGCCTCTTAAGCACCAAGAGACTTGAAAAAACCGCACTGGGCGCCGATTGCCAACCCAAACATGCTCCGATGGGGACCAAACTTTGCAAGCGTGTGGGGGGGGCCCACCCCCACACGCTTGCAAAGTTTGGTCCCCATCGGAGCATGTTTGGGTACGATGGTATGGGGAAGGCCCGGATTTTCCATGGCCTCTTAAGCACCAAGAGACTTGAAAAAACCGCACTGGGCGCCCATTGCCAACCCAAACATGCTCCGATGCGGACCAAACTTTGCAAGCATGTGGGGGGGGCCCACCCCCACACGCTTGCAAAGTTTGGTCCCCATCGGAGCATGTTTGGGTACAATGGTATGGGGAAGGCCCGGATTTTCCATGGCCTCTTAAGCACCAAGAGACTTGAAAAAACCGCACTGGGCGCCCATTGCCAACCCAAACATGCTCCGATGGGGACCAAACTTTGCAAGCATGTGGGGGGGGCCCACCCCCACACGCTTGCAAAGTTTGGTCCCCATCGGAGCATGTTTGGGTACGATGGTATGGGGAAGGCCCGGATTTTCCATGGCCTCTTAAGCACCAAGAGACTTGAAAAACCCGCACTGGGCGCCGATTGCCAACCCAAACATGCTCCGATGGGGACCAAACTTTGCAAGCGTGTGGGGGGGGCCCACCCCCACATGCTTGCAAAGTTTGGTCCCCATCGGAGCATGTTTGGGTACGATGGTATGGGGAAGGCCCGGATTTTCCATGGCCTCTTAAGCACCAAGAGACTTGAAAAAACCGCACTGGGCGCCGATTGCCAACCCAAACATGCTCCGATGGGGACCAAACTTTGCAAGCGTGTGGGGGGGGCCCACCCCCACACGCTTGCAAAGTTTGGTCCCCATCGGAGCATGTTTGGGTACGATGGTATGGGGAAGGCCCGGATTTTCCATGGCCTCTTAAGCACCAAGAGACTTGAAAAAACCGCACTGGGCGCCCATTGCCAACCCAAACATGCTCCGATGCGGACCAAACTTTGCAAGCATGTGGGGGGGGCCCACCCCCACACGCTTGCAAAGTTTGGTCCCCATCGGAGCATGTTTGGGTACGATGGTATGGGGAAGGCCCGGATTTTCCATGGCCTCTTAAGCACCAAGAGACTTGAAAAAACCGCACTGGGCGCCCATTGCCAACCCAAACATGCTCCGATGCGGACCAAACTTTGCAAGCATGTGGGGGGGGCCCACCCCCACACGCTTGCAAAGTTTGGTCCCCATCGGAGCATGTTTGGGTACGATGGTATGGGGAAGGCCCGGATTTTCCATGGCCTCTTAAGCACCAAGAGACTTGAAAAAACCGCACTGGGCGCCCATTGCCAACCCAAACATGCTCCGATGGGGACCAAACTTTGCAAGCATGTGGGGGGGGCCCACCCCCACACGCTTGCAAAGTTTGGTCCCCATCGGAGCATGTTTGGATACGATGGTATGGGGAAGGCCCGGATTTTCCATGGCCTCTTAAGCACCAAGAGACTTGAAAAACCCGCACTGGGCGCCGATTGCCAACCCAAACATGCTCCGATGGGGACCAAACTTTGCAAGCGTGTGGGGGGGGCCCACCCCCACATGCTTGCAAAGTTTGGTCCCCATCGGAGCATGTTTGGGTACGATGGTATGGGGAAGGCCCGGATTTTCCATGGCCTCTTAAGCACCAAGAGACTTGAAAAAACCGCACTGGGCGCCGATTGCCAACCCAAACATGCTCCGATGGGGACCAAACTTTGCAAGCGTGTGGGGGGGGCCCACCCCCACACGCTTGCAAAGTTTGGTCCCCATCGGAGCATGTTTGGGTACGATGGTATGGGGAAGGCCCGGATTTTCCATGGCCTCTTAAGCACCAAGAGACTTGAAAAAACCGCACTGGGCGCCCATTGCCAACCCAAACATGCTCCGATGCGGACCAAACTTTGCAAGCATGTGGGGGGGGCCCACCCCCACACGCTTGCAAAGTTTGGTCCCCATCGGAGCATGTTTGGGTACGATGGTATGGGGAAGGCCCGGATTTTCCATGGCCTCTTAAGCACCAAGAGACTTGAAAAAACCGCACTGGGCGCCCTTTGCCAACCCAAACATGCTCCGATGCGGACCAAACTTTGCAAGCATGTGGGGGGGGCCCACCCCCACACGCTTGCAAAGTTTGGTCCCCATCGGAGCATGTTTGGGTACGATGGTATGGGGAAGGCCCGGATTTTCCATGGCCTCTTAAGCACCAAGAGACTTGAAAAACCCGCACTGGGCGCCCATTGCCAATCCAAACATGCTCCGATGGGGACCAAACTTTGCAAGCATGTGGGGGGGGCCCACCCCCACATGCTTGCAAAGTTTGGTCCCCATCGGAGCATGTTTGGGTACGATGGTATGGGGAAGGCCCGGATTTTCCATGGCCTCTTAAGCACCAAGAGACTTGAAAAAACCGCACTGGGCGCCCATTGCCAACCCAAACATGCTCCGATGCGGACCAAACTTTGCAAGCATGTGGGGGGGGCCCACCCCCACACGCTTGCAAAGTTTGGTCCCCATCGGAGCATGTTTGGGTACGATGGTATGGGGAAGGCCCGGATTTTCCATGGCCTCTTAAGCACCAAGAGACTTGAAAAACCCGCACTGGGCGCCCATTGCCAATCCAAACATGCTCCGATGGGGACCAAACTTTGCAAGCATGTGGGGGGGGCCCACCCCCACATGCTTGCAAAGTTTGGTCCCCATCGGAGCATGTTTGGGTACGATGGCATGGAGATTTTCAACAAACAATATGATAGCAAAAGTGTTAAGAAATATAATAAAATCAAGAACATCAACTAAAATGTAATGATACTCAATAATGAGAAAACTCATAATGATATAAACATCAAATAAGTACATCAGAATGAAAATGAGCTACCCCAGCTAGCCTGAGGTTAGTCACTGCCCAAAAATCTAAGTACAATGTAAGTGAGCTAACCCAGCTAGTCTGAGTTTAGTCACTATCAACAGCAACCCAATCAAAATCGTCATCTCTAACTGCCGGTCGACGTGCGCGTCGAGGCTGCTGTGCACGTCGAGGCGGCTGTGCCGGCTGCGGGGGTCGTCGAATGTCTGCGGGGAGGTCTGCCTCAAAGGAAGGATCGTGAGCTGGTGCCGGTATACTCGGGAGCTCACGAGTCCCAAAAGCTGCTATGGCCCTCTCTCTCTCTCTGCGTCGTGCTAATGCAAGACGCCTCTGTCTGTACACCCAAAATCTATAATCTGCAATGGTGCGTGTCTGCCACTCTGCTCGTGTAAGCTCCTCTGCTGTAAGGACACGCTGCTCATGAGAAGCAGCACTGCTGCTAGCACCATCACCCGCTGTGCCACTAGGGCCAGCACCACCCACGCGCTCAAATGCTGTCACCTGGCTCTCATGTAGCACTCTCTGGTAAGCGTCGAACTCATGTGAGCTCCACTCTATCTCAGGAGGCACCTCATGCTCCTGGGCTCTATCGTCGAAGGCGTCGAGTCCCAAGTCCATAGCTGATGTAAAGTCGACAGGCCTCCCAGTCCTGGCATCTACTCGTACAAGGCCTGGGTGAAGATCATCGATGCCCAATACCCTGTACGTCGCTAAGTCGACGCGTGCACGGCAGGATGGGCATGCTGAGAACCGGACGAGCTCCTGGGTGATGCAAGACAAGTGGAAAATATGTCCACATCCTAGGGCATATCCTCCTGTACTGTCAATGTCCTCGATGCATAAACAGCAGCACGCATCCCGTAGGAAGGGAGGTGCATCCTGAGGGAGAGGTCGTCGAAAAACCTCTGTGATAGGCCGTGGATATAACGGTAGGTAAGGCACTGTCACATCGGATGATCTACGATACTCTCGAACATGCAGCATCAGCTGCTCTGCCCTGTGCTGGGCAATCTGCTCCATGATCTGATGATGCTGTGCCTCAGCTCTGGAGCTCTCTACCTCGGTCCGAGCCTACGCAAAAAAGTAAAGCATTAAAATATTTGGTTAGTCTCTCATTAGGTATTACTTAAAGAAATTTGTAACTTAAACGTGCAAGAGAAACCTACCTGCTGGATGTCGGACTCTCTCAGATGCTGTGCCTCTGCAGTAGCTGCCTCTGCCATCTGTAATGCAGCTCGGAGGCGGTCTATCTCCGCTCTCGCCTCTACCAACTCCTGAGTGAGCCTCTGAGTGGCAGGTGTGGGAACCTGCGTGACACAATCAACCATGCTGCTCATGTAAAAATATAGAAAAGTACATATAAACATGAAGATAAATGACCAAAAAAACTTAAGACGTAATCTATATGTAAATACCTCCACATCTGTCGTCGGTATAGCTCGTGAGAATAGGCGCACCACGTGCTGGATGCTCTCCGTGGTACTCCGTACGTCAATGCCGACCTGCGTGCCAAGAGCCTCTACTATCGACAATGGCACAAAGGAAGGATCTGTGGCGGCAGGTGCTACACGAAGTGCTGGTGGAGGCCGCCTACCCTGGTCCTGGAGACGGCCTCGGCCAGCACCACCACCCGGACGATGGCTGGTGTAATCGACCTCCTCCCCTAAGACAAACTCCGCATATAACTGCTTTGCGAAGTATATGGGGATCTGGCGGTTGTTCGGCATCCTCCCATATGCGGCAACATATCGACTATAGATATGTGCCGCCATACGAGGATGCGAACACCGCGAAATAGTGAGGGGCTTCCCCGCCCCGGGCCTCATCCCACGACTATCGAGGAAAAGATCTAGGAAAGCCCCATCCCTAATAGGAGCAAGATCACAGACCTGACGATATGTCAGGCCATGTGACACCGGAGCAGCGCGATGGTGGGCTATCCACTCATCTACATAAACAATATCGTGAAGGCTACGAAGGGACGCAAGCATCGCCTCCAAGTCTGCCACGATATGTAATGTAGACGGAGTGTCTCTAGCACTCCTACGGATAGCCGCTAGCTCACGGTCTATCTCCGCGATGAGGTCCGCAATAGATGAGCGGCCCTCCTCGTGGCCCTCCTCGTGGCCCTCCATGCTAAAACCTAAGCCCAATGTGAAGGGTCCAATGTGAAGGGTCTAATGTGAAAGGTCTAATGCTTAGTGCTAAGTAGCACTAATGAAGCTAAAAACAAAGCTAATGGGCTCACTAACACTAATCCAAATCAAGAGAGAGCAAGGGAGTGAAAACGACTTGTGAAAATGAGCCAAAAAAAAAAGTTTTCCGGTTTTATAACCTCGATCGAGGTTCGGTAACATCATGCAATTTAGGGTTTGCAAGATTAACGCTCTGGATATTAGGGTTAGTGCAACATACGGCCAAGATACACACCTAATTCTAGGGTTGGGGAAGGATCGACGGCTGAGATTTGATATTAATATCTCGATCGAGGTAATTGGACGGCCACGATTTAGAGGCATTACCACGAAAAGGTATCTCGACGGTCAAGATTCATTATATACCTCGATCGAGATATTTAAACGGCCGAGATCGCATCTTCCAGCGTACGTGAATGGACGGTATAGATTGCGTTTCCTTATCTCGATCGAGATAATTGGACGGTGGATATTGCATCTACGTATCTCGATCGAGATATTCGGACGGTGCAGATTGAATCTCTATATCACGATCGAGATATTTGAACGGCTGAGATTTGAACGCAGTATCTCGATCGAGATATGGGGACGGTGGAGATTGTATCCGATTACCTCGAACAATGAATGGTCGCGATTGGATGTATATTTCTCGTTCGAGATACGTGGACGATGGAGATGTGCTAGTCAAATATGCCTACGGGGATACAGCGTGGCCCTGATGTGGATCCGAGTGGCATAGATATCTCGATCGAGATATTGTGGTGGCGGTGACATGTATTGGTGACATGGATGACGCCTGGAAAGCCGGACCTGCTAGCGTGGCATTAGTTGGCATCTCGATCGAGATATGTCGATTTAGGCTCGGGAGCCACGTGTCGTCTTTTGATTGGCGGCACTATCACGATCGAGGTACTCCGCCCGAGATGGATGGATGTCCCAATTTTGGAGAGAGTGAACGAAAGTGAGTACCCTCATCTTGCAACCACCCCAAGTAATAAATGGTGTGCCAAGTAATAAATTTGTACAACTTCTCTTCAATCCTCGGAATCCTCTTCACCTATACAATAACCAATAATAAATTGGTGAAATAAATATTCCATAAGCATACAAACCATCATCACACACATTTTTACCAGGTGTAAGTAACCCGGGAATCACCCCTACATATGAACCAACTGAAACAAACATTGGAGACCCCAAGCATATGTCAATATCCACCAAACGTATTAATATTTATAATGGTATCACCCATGATATTAACATAATTTGGCATGATGCAAAGATAATCCAAGCGTCCTCGAATTATCTAAGAGGGTAGAATAATATTTTTAAGAGGGCTTAAAATATATTCCCATAACATTCCCTCTTGCTTGAGTTTGCAATTGTCCTCAATTGCCAATTTGCTGAAAAGAACGGAGGATCTCAAGGAAACCACGAAAATATTCCTCAGGCACCCATCTTGCATCTTCACGAGGATGATTTTTGAAAGTTATTAAATATTTTCTATATTGGTTTCCACAGTATGAGCTAGTGTAATTTGATGGTCAATGATAGTATCTAGGAGTAAGATTTCTTGGTATCCTTCAATAAGAGGTGGTTCTTCATATACTTAATGAGTGGGTGGGAAGTTGTCCTCTGAAAGGTTTTAATAAGCTAACATGAAATGAATTGTAAATGTTCCAATGAGAAGGTAATTCAAGTTTATATGCAACATCATTAATTTTGTGGAACCCTTTAAAAGGTCCATAAAATCTTGGTGCAAGCTTAACACCTGGGAATTTTTCAGCACTTTTTTAAGTCGACGTTTTTCAATTTTCAAAAGTACATAGTCTCCAAGTAGTTCAAAGGATATAGCTTTACGTTTACGATTTACTTGCTTAACATACTTTTCTTGAGCATGAGCAATGGAATGTTTTACGTCATTCAGAATGGTTGTAAAATCAATAGTGAATTGATCAGCAGCTTCGATTTTGTGAGAAAGTCTAGTTGTCAGAATAGGAAACAGTTTTCCATATATAGTTTTGCTCAACCAATAGTTGAATGAGGAGTATTATTGTAAGAAAATTGGAGAAGATTAATGTACTCATCCCATGAGTTAGGTTGTTGGGTAACATAGGCTCTGAGTAGATCTAAGATAGTGTTGTTAGTAACCTTGGTTTGTCCATTTGTTTTCGGATGGAAAGCTGTCGAGAAATCTACTTTAGTGCCTAAGTTGGAGAATAATGTGATCCACAAATTACTATAAAATCTTGAATCTCTATCAGAAACAATGACTTTGGGTAAGCTGTGATGTACAAATATTTGTTTGTTGCGGCTTGTTGAGGAGTCAAAGTTTTCTTACAAGGTAAGAAGTATGCGTGCTTACTCAAATGGTCAGTTATTGTTCAAATCATATCGTTATGACTTGATGTAGTAGGCAAACCTGTGATGAAGTCCATGGATATTTGTTCCCACATATCATTAGGAATTGGTAGGGGAGTAAGGAGTCCTTGGGTTTTACCTTTGTAGCTTTTAATCTTCCGACAAATAGAACATTCAGCCCCCACAAATTTTGCTATATCTTGTTTGAGATGAAACACCTCGATGACCCATGTATGGTGGTTGATGCATTTCCTCTAGTATGAATTGTCTGAAAGGTTATGTAATACACAATATTTTTTGGAAGAAAAGATAACCATCATGGCATAAGTAATCACCAATAGGGTTCCAATTATTGTCACTAAGCTTAGTCCAAATTTCAAAAAAATGTGGGTCTATATCATAGGATTCTCTCATAGGACTTAATGGTTGACTTTGAATAACAAAAATTTTATAAATACTAGGACGTCTACTTAAAGCATCGGCCACAACATTTTCTTTTCCTGGTTGATATTGAATCATGGGTTGGAAACTTTTGATAAATGAAGCCCATTTGATATGTCGATCAGAAATCAATGGTTGAGTTAACAAATGATAAATTTTTTGTTGATCTGTCTTAATTAAGAATTTAGATCCCATTAAATAATGTTTCCAAAGTAAAAGCATGGACAACTAATTCTTTGTCATATGTACTATAATTTCTTTCTGCTGGTTTAAGCTTATGACTTTCATAAGCAATTGGATGTCCATCTTGCATAAGAACAGCACCAAAACCTTGTCCACTAGCATCAGTAACTACAATGAAGAATGGTCGTTGAAAATCCGGTAATGTAAGAACTAGTGCATGGGTCAATGCTTTCTTAAGTTCAGCGAAAGAATGATCCTGTCGACTAGTCCAATCAAAATGTCTAGCTTTCTTAAGAAGTTCAGTCAAAGGATGTGCAATATATGCAAAATTTCTAACAAACTTCCTGGTAGCTACATAATCTAAGAAAAGATCAAAGTTCGTGATGGCACGTTGTCTAGGCCAATTACTGATGCTTTAGATCTTTTTAGGGTCTACTCTAATATCATCAGCAGAGAAAATGTGTCCGAGATATTCAATTTCTTCTTGGAAGAATTTTCTCTTTTCAGGATTGACATAGAGTTGATTTTCTTGAAGAAGTGAGAATACTTTTTCTAAATGTTGTTCATGTTCTTGACGATTCTTACTGAAAACTAAGATATCATCAAAAAACACTACAACAAAGTTTTGATATTTCAAGAATATCCTATTCATCATTCTGTTAAAGGTAACTGGAGCATTAGTCAAACTGAATGGCATGACTAAAAATTCATAATGGCCATTTTGGGTCCTGAAGGCAGTTTTGTAGATATCTCCTTCGTCCATTCGAATATGATGATAACCAGACTTTAGGTCGATCTTGCTAAAGACTCGGGCTCCTTTAAGTTTATCTAGCAAGTCATCCACTTGAGGTATTGGCTATCGATTCTTAACAGTAATTTTGTTTAGTGCATGATAATTGATACACAATCGATATGTACCATTCTTCTTTTTAACAAGAAGAACTAGAGCACCAAATGGAGAACTACTAGGTCGAATCAATTCCTTATCTAATAGTTCTTCGACTTACCTTTGAATATCCTTTTGTTCTAGCATGTTAACTCTATAAGGAGCTTTACATTGTGCGGTGAGCTACTAGGAATTATTTCAATTTTATGGTCTTTTGGACGAGGTCTTGGTAAGCCAGCTATGAAAGGGTCATGAGACATATTTGATTTTAGAGATGAAAGGGTCATGAGACATATTTGATTTTGAGATCCTAGGCAGTAAGCTGGTTGACAAAAATAAAAAATGTCTTCTCCTTTTTTTGTACAGCTCTTTTTTCTTGAGTATGAGTCAAAAATGGGCCTAATTCACCTTTGTTTTGGCATTGAAGGCAAATTTCTTGGTCATCTTTTATTAACCATATGGTATGGGTGTCATAGTCAATATGGGGGTTATGCTCATGTCTCCATGGCATACCTGAGATGACATCCACACTTTGTAAAGGTGCCACTAGGAATGTTCTCTTTTCTTTTAGTGAACCCATTTGTAATTCTAAATCTTTAACCTCCTTGGTGCAATTGTACTTAGAACCTTGAAATGTAGCTTTTACTTCGTAACTAGAGTACAATGCATCTAGGTTAAGTTCTTTCAATGCTTTCTCAGAAATAAAATCATGCAAACTACCATTATCATGCACTATAGAAATTGATTTTTCTTTTATTTTCCCTTGAATTTTCAATAAAGCATGAATTGAAAACTTACCTTGATCTGAATAGTCGGGATTAGAGTTACCCTCTTGCTTGAAAGAATCTTCGTCGTCTTCTTCAATAACATTGAGTCGAGGCATCGAAGTGGAATTCTTCTTGTTGTCAGGGCAATCTTGCGCGAGGTGTCCTTCCTTATGACAATTGTAGCATCTGAAGATTCAATTCTTTGGTTGTCCATTTGAAGGTTTGTTGTGGTTGTCCTTCCGAATACCTCCTTTAGCCATATCTTCACCCTTTTGCATCCTAGATTTATCAAAAATACTGGAAGGGAAAGAAGATTTTGTAGATTTTGTAAAAGATTTATCCTGAATCTTGAAATCTCTAGATATAGCTGTTTTACATTGAATTTAGGGCAATGTCCATAGCAGTGCTAAGGTCATGTGGATGAAACATGTTAACATCAGCCCTAATGGTAGACTTAAGTCCTGTAATAAATTTTCTGTGTTGCTCTTTTTCCTTGACTTTTTCAATTACTTGAACCTATAAAAGAATATCCCAAAACTTGTCGTCGATATAAGCTTGGACATTCTCTTTATCAATCTAGTGTAGAGTGTCTCATCGTTGACGTGCTTTAGCTTTGTACTGCGATGGTAGAAAATGTTTCTTTAAGAGTTTCTGAAACTCTTTCCATATTGAAGGTCGAGTTTACCTTACTTAATCACATTCCACCATACAGCCGCACTTTCAATCAAATGATTACAAGAACATTTAATTTTATCTTTTTTGGAGATCTTCTCGCCAGAGAAATAATCATCTAGTTGGCTAATCCAAGCAATGAGAACTCGTGTATCCTTCTTGCCATCATAATTTTAGAAAGTGAATGCCTTTCGAACTGATTTGTGAGTCTTTCTTAGAATTTTGAGTACGTAATGTAGCTTTAACAGTGCGTCTAACGTGATCACTTTCCTCCTCATCTGAGTCGAAATAATTAGAAGCATCGCGTTTACGTTTAGTACGCTTGACTTGATGCTCTAATTTGCGTCGGAGCTCTTCTTAATTAGCAATTTGTTCTTGAAGCACTAAGATTTGTTCTTGTACCGTGGGCAAAATGGGTAAAGCAGCCATTGCAACTAAATTAAGATGGAGGGTTTAGCTTATAAATTAGTCACGAAATGATGGGTTCAATTCTGTCCTCGAAAAGATTTGAGATTTGTTTTTTTAATTTTGAATTGTTGCCTTTTATCGGAAGTGATGATTTCTCTCGAAAAGTTCTCTTTTGAAGTGATGATGATAGGCTTTATAAAATTTTAAAGCCTTTTAGCAAGTTTGATTGCAAAAACTTGCTTTTAAAAGAAACTCTGGAGTTTCTCTCTTCTTTAAGAGAAACTATGGAGTTTCTCTCTTGAATTTTGGTCACAAGGATGTGCTAAAAAGAGAGAGAGGTAGATGGGATAAATTATACACACACACACATATATATATCTTGTTATATAAAGCTTATCAAAGCTTTATTATTAAAAGCTTAACAAAGCTTTATTATTAAAAGCTTAACAAAGCTTTCATGGAGTAATCCATGCAAATCAGCCCACGCTTCCTCCCTGAATACACGCAGCACCGTCCGTGGGGTGATTAGAGAAAGAAGTTTTTCTCTTGGAGGTAAAAATCGGGTTGCCTTGGATAGGAAAGGGAAGGAAGAAAGAAAAACTTTCTAATTAACTAAGTCCCTATTTTTTGAAATTTTTCCAGACTGTATATATTCTCATAAATTGACTCATGGAGATACACACACCGTCCATTATAGATTTCTTCCTCCAGCAGTGGTTTAGCAATCCAGAAGCTAAGTCGGATTTGCTCTCAATTTTAGATTTCATCCATACAGATGGATCGATGGATCAGAATGACGTTAAGAATCTAGCAAAACCGCTTTTCAAATATAGAGTGGCTTTGTGAAAGTGGTTTACCACCCTCCTCTTAACCCCTCCTCTTAACCTTTGGTTTTTTCCTTTTGGTTAAAAGAAGCAATCCTTCAAAAACCTTTGAATTTAGCTTTTTACCACTCAATTTTATCCCTTTTCCCTAGGTCTAGCTCTCATTTTATCCCTTTTCCCTAGGTCTAGCTCTCATACCACTGTCACGGATCTAAATTTCTAGGAAGATAGAAATTAAATAAATTGCAAGAATTGATTTAAATTCAAACAATTCATCAAGCACCACATGACATGACTATGATCAAAATATTCAAAAACAAATAAAAATACTTAGCTCACAAAGATTCGGCTCCAAGATTGGGTGCAATCATCCCCCCTCGTGTGTATGGCCTATTTTCCCCCCACACATGAGTATTTACGAGATACTTTATTCCAATTTAGGCCATAGCCTCCCAAAATACAAAAAGGGTGCTTTTCTTGCACGACACTCCTTATCTTCAAAAATAGAGTGCCCATAAATTGAGGCTTGGGTTTAAAGTATATCACGCTTTTCTCTTCGATCCTCAGAATCCTCTTCACCTATACAACAACCAACAATAACTTGGTGAAATAAATATTCCATAAGCATACAAACCATCATCACACACATTTTTACCAGGCGTAAGTAACCCAAGAATCACCCCTAAATATGAACCAATTGAAACAAACATTGGGGACCTCAGCATACGTCAATATCCACCAAACGTATTAATATTTATAATGGTATCACCCATGATATTAACATAATTTGGCATGACGCAAAGATAATCCAAGCGTCCCCGAATTATCTAAGAGGGTAGAATAATATTTTTAAGAGGGCTTAAAATATATTCCCATAACATGATGGGCGACCGTATTTTGGAGAATTTGAAGCCCCATCGCTTTTTGTCCCACAGCAGGTTCCACCTGTTATTCAGCTTGCAATGGAGCGGAGGATCTAGAGAAGGGAGAGGAGGAATTGGAAGAAGGTTCCATTTGGAGTTCCAGGAGAAATCCTTACATGACAAAGGTCCTTTGAGTTGGAGAAATGTTGTTCTATCATCAGACCAGAGTTGCATTCTGTCCCTAATCAGTCAGAGATCATCTATAGACAATCTGTCCCTAATCAGTCAGAGATCATCTATAGACAATCTGTAGTGCATAATTCTTGATCTGATTTCCATCTACAATTGTCCCTACACCATACATCATCCCACTTTTGAATACCCTTTTTGTGGAGTTTAAAAGCCTGCTTACAGAGATCTGCAGAGATATGGAATCCAGATGAAGGATGTGAGCATGTTTCTTTGTTTTATTGTGCAACTTGATTTCCATTTTGCATCTACTTCACACTTGCCATATTTCTTTATCCAAGGGACTACCTTGCAGTTTGATTTTAACCATGCTGAAGAACAACATCATCTCTGGGAGTTTCTTCCATTGAGGGAAGTCTGCAATACTGAAATTTTCCAGATTCCTTTTGAGAAGGATTGCCCAATCATCTTATGGTGCTAAGAAGCTCCTAATGATCCACTTGATAGTAGCCATGCAATCTACAAAGTCTAGAATGTTGGGAATTCCCAAACCTCCATGTTGTTTGGGACTTGTACATGTTTTCCAAGCTACTTTGGGGTTTTTTG
Organism: Cibotium barometz; assembly: GCF_041138505.1. Taxonomy (NCBI): domain Eukaryota; kingdom Viridiplantae; phylum Streptophyta; class Polypodiopsida; order Cyatheales; family Cibotiaceae; genus Cibotium; species Cibotium barometz. The sequence goes on from NC_141106.1 coordinate 6,285,108, forward strand.
ACTCATCTGCATTTCCTGACCATAGAAAATTTCTGCATATCGTCTCTAAATGTTTTAAATCAGAGTTTGAGGGGCGCAAGTAGGATAGAAAATATATTATAGTCAGGAAAAGGATATGTTTAAGCATCAAAATTCTGCCAGCAAAGGTCTGCTACATACCAGACCACCGTCTGAATTTACTATGCACTTTATCAAGGACCCATTTACAGTGTTGGTGCATAGATACTCCAAATCCCATCGAGATTCCTAGAAATCTAAAGATTTGTCCCTCCTTCAGAATTTTGTAACCTTGGTTAAGAAGCCATTGCAGTGGTTCTGCAAGCATTGTTCTGATCCCCGTCTTGGATTGATTTATAATAGACCCTGATGCCAGACAAAACAAGTGAAGGCAATCCCAGAAGGTGTTGATTAAACCGAGGTCATTGCGTATAAGGCCATTAGTGTCATCTACAAACTGTTGGAGATAGGTTTGGCCCTTGTTGTTAGGTAGCTGAACCCCCTACATATGTCCCTTATCCATGGCATTTTGGACCAGCCATCCTAGTGCATCAGTAAGCAATAGAAAAAAGCAAAGGAGCTAGAGGGAATCCCTGATGAATAGAACGAGTCAACTCAAAGGATTCAGTTAGATTGTCGTTAATTTAAACCCTGGCATAGCCTTGCCAAATAGCACCTACACCATTTTTCTAAAGTTTGGGCCCAATCCCATGTCTTTGAGAGATTGTAGAATAAAGCCCCATTCCAGCCTATCATAGGCTTTATCAAATTCTATTTTGAAGAAAATAAAGTCTTGTTGGGTCTGTTGAGCATGTTCTACTCCCTCCCATAAAGCAATGATGACGTCAAGAATATATCTTCCTTCTGATAAACCCTTTTTGCTCTAGTTTTATCCAATCTTTTACGTGACCCGAGAGCCTTCTTGCTAGAGCTTTCGCATATGTTGTGGAGAGCATGGTGATAGGTCGCCAGTTAGAGAGTTCCTCTCTTGTGGATGAGTTTGATGACCCCTTCATTAATACAAAATGGAAGGGCCCCGAATCGTAATGATTCTTTCCAGACCTCAAGAAGGGGGACAAGCAAGAATTCCTTAAAAGTTTTAAAGAATTTCGCTGGGAGGCCATCCAGACTAGGGCTCTTACCACTTTTCATAGACATAATGGCTTCCTTTAGTTCTCCACAGGTTAGATCAGTTTCTAGAGTGTCTTCGATGCTCTGAGAGACTGTTTTATGCCTGCATTTTGAAATTTTGTGCATCGCATTTCTTCTTTCTTTTGATGTGCCTTTGTTTGCATTAAAGATGGTACAAAAGTGGCCCTTAACAATTTCTAGATTCTCTGAAACTGACTCTACACAGATACCATTTTTTTTCATTAGCATGGGGACGTGGTCAGTTGCTCCCTCTTTTTTAATGGTGAACATCTCTTTTGATGGTTTGTCTATTTTGCCAGCCCACCACTCTCTAAAGAAAAGACGGATGTGTTGACATTGTATGTCATCCTCTTTCTTTAGGTCCTCTCTCACTTTTCTCAGATTATCTTGAAGATGAATTTGTCCTTGATTGATCCTTTGTTCAAGGTTCTGTAGTTCTATGTATTTCTGACCCCTTCTCTCTATCCTGATTCTAGTCACTTTCTTTTTTATGTCAATAAGTAGTTTTTGACAATCCTTCACCGAGTGGCTCCAGGCCTTAGTGGGGGATCTGAAAGTTTTGAAGTGCTTTGACCAAATTTCTTCGGATTGGCTCGTACAGTTGGGAGTTGAAATAGTTTAGGGTCCATGTGGAACCAACCTGCTCTAACTCTCTTTGGGTTCCTTGCGAGAAGGAGCAGAGTATCGGATAATGGTCTGACAAAGCTATATTGACATGGACCTTTACTTTGGCGCTTAAATACCTGTTGATGATGGCTGCCTGCAGATAACTAGTATCTATCTAGTTTGGCTTTTCTCAGTTGATTTCCTTGTCTACCATTCCCCCATATGAATTCGTGGTCATAGGCCATATCTTGTAGGTCATGTATACCTTTCAGATCCAGCCACCTAGCTCTTTCAACACCTTTGATCGTATGACCAATATTTAAGAGTTTATCCTGAGGGGATTCGACCATGTTGAAATCCCCTATGAGTATGATAGGATCTACAAAGTGCAATAAAGAATCCCATATTTTAGCTTTGGATGTTGATGGTCCAGTTGCATAGACTGAGACCAAGATAAACCTGAACTCAAAGAGTTCAAGATGGAGAGCTACCCATCGATTTTGTTGGTCTATCTTGTGACGTTTAAAGAAAGGCATCCAAGAGTGGTGAAGGCCTATAGAGGTGCCACTAGCTCCCCTGGACATGGTTGGAGCTGAACCACTTGTGGTGTGTGGAAATAGTTTCTAGATTTTGTTGGAGGGGGTTACCAGTAGCTTTTACTTCTTGAAGACAGATTATGGCAGCTTGGGTATTGGTTTGAAACAACCAGTTTTTGATTACTCTAGCTCTACTTCCATTTGATAGGCCTTTGGTGTTGTACGATAAAATTTTGAAATCTATCATACTTTTTGATTTTTTGGGGGGGTTTTGGTCAATTACTGAGATCTTTTTTCTGTGGGGAGAGGGAAGCCTCCCTCCAACTTGGGATTGTCTTCTTTTTTGGGCTGACAAATCAGTCTTGGTTTGTCCAGCATTTCTAATGGTTTGCTTTACCACCGCTAGAGAAACTGATTTTATAGTTTCGTATGGAAGGGAGTCTTCCTCACCTTGAGAGGGTCAAGGTTAACTTTGGATGCATCTTAAAAGTCCATAATTGCTACCTCCTTTTCCAGATCACTTTCGTGGCTCTGGGTGTTCGGGGCCTCCTCGTTCTCCTCCTCATCACTAGAAGATTCCATGATGGTTTGAGTAAGGCCAAAAATATCAACCAGGACAGGGCAGAACCTATTAGGGTTGTTTTTTCTTGCTGGGGGCGACCTTGTATTTTACCTCTCCTTGACCTTGTCCTTCCCACCTGCTGCTATCCTCTTTGGGAGGCCACATGGAAAGGGCTTATTTATTTATTTTTGCCAATCTCGAGGTTTAATCCGCTTTAAAACTCGGTAAGAAGTGAGTTTTTGGATGTTGACCTTAGCGACTGTCATGGATCTTGCAATTGCCAGCCATGGAGCAGTGGCCCTAACGTTAGCCTTGGCCTTCTTTGTGGTTCAGCGCTTGCCCACAGGACTCCCTCGCGTGCTAGCTCTTTGCCCGTTCCTCCCAGCCTTCTTTGTGTTACCTGGATGGGTGGCCTCCACGAATGCGAGAGGCACCGTTGCCTTCGTCCTGTGCTGGACTTGCCCTTCCAAGCTCCTCCTCTTCTGCTTCGATCTCTTTGTAGATTCACCTTCTTGGCTACAATCACACGTCTCCCACTTCTTGGCTGCTATGCTCTTACCTGTGTGTGTCAAAGGCCCCGCAAAGAGGCAGGTAGCTGCGACGTGTTGGCGTGGGCTGATGGGCTACACCGTCGCAACAGCTTTTATCTTCAACTTATACAGGTTTCGAGATCTGATTCCTCTTCCTGTACTGTATCTCATGCATTTTGCCACCATGTTCATAAGCCTCCAATTAGGCCATTACACGTACGCATGCGTCACGCGTGCACTGTTCCACGTGGATCTGCAACCTGCGTTCCACGAGCCCTTCAACGCTGCCTCGCTGGCAGAATTCTGGGGCCACCGGTGGAACTTGACGGCCACGTCACTACTCCGGGCGACAGTCTACAAGCCTGTTTTGCATCTTCTTCGACAAAGAGGCGGGGGGGTTGACAAGAGAGTGCACGTGTGGGCCCGAGCTCTCGCACTGTGGGCCACGTTCTTAGCTTCCGGCTTGATACACGAGCTCATTTTCTTTCATCTCGTGCAATCAGAGAGGCCCACGTGGGAGGTGACAGCATTCTTTGCGTTCCATGGAGCGGCCACCTCTGCAGAAGTGGCACTGAAGCGAGCTATCAAGCACTGTCCTCATCTCTTCCCCTTCCAGGTACCAAGAGGCATCCGCGTGCTCGTCACTTTGTGCTTCCTCTATGCAAGCGCTGTGTGGCTCTTCCTCCCTCCCTTATGCCGATCTCACATGGATTCCAAGGCTATAGAGGAATACCATCCGACTCCAAACATGGGTTGTATCCGCGTTGAAGATCTGGTTTTGAACGTCCTCGGATTTATGTAAAGCTTTAAAAACAATCCGCTTTATGATGAATTTCTTGTTGACGTCCACTAACACAAAAATATGGCCCCCAGCACGTGTGATAAATCGTTTTAGCATCTCCCCTTGATTTTGCCTTCTTTCCACTTTATCCTTGAATTTATGAGGAGAGAAAGAGAGAGAGAGAGAGAGGAGAGGCCTGTTGGGAAAAATGGTGATTAAGAGAGAGGACACGGTCCTTGAAAATTTTAATAGTTTGTGATTTGAGGGCATGCACATTTGTTTGATGAGATTTATTATATATACGGTCTTCAAAGGTTAGTTGTTAATTGGTTTGTAAAGGACAAAAGAGTAGATGAAGAGTGTATATATATATTGTGATTGAGGGCATGCACATTTGTTTGATGAAATTTATTATCTAGTCATGAATTCAAAGGTTTTTGTTAATTTGTGATTGTAAAGGTCAAAAGAGTAGATGAAGAGTACAGAAGATTCCAAAATTTGTCGTTTTCATTTGGTGATTTGGGATGATGTCAACCACTCATTGTGTGGTGTATGGAGCTCATTGGAGCTTCTATTATACTTGCACAGTGCAACCATTTTGTGGCAACATGCCTGGGCTCGGAACCCATCAAATACAATACCATCCACCCATGATCATATAAGGAAAACATAAAACCATGTTTCCACAAGTATGTCCACACTCCATGGGCACGGAGTAGACACGGGATGGGGTAGGCATAACACTTCCCATCAAAAAGATGTGTCGATGAAGCTCCAGCATCTGCTACATGCTGATGTACCCTAAATGGCACGATACCTTGAGCACGAATTGATGAACATGGCACATCATCTCCAAAGAAATCTGCTAAATAACACAAGAGGGTGTGCATAAGCAGCAAATTAAGCATCATATCTACTTCTTCATCGTGCTTTATAGGCTCAACAAGAACCCTCAATCCATGCTCTACTAGATCGTGCATACCAACATAAGCTGCATGATCCACATCACCGAGCTACTCTGGCGTCTAGACGAATATCCACTTCTAGCAAGGTGTCAAACCAAGCTGCATCCACCTCTATAAGGATATCACCATGGACAGGCACTCCATCGTTGGCAAGCAACATGTCAAATGAGTCTATGTCATCATCTTGACCGAAACTAGAAACTAGATTTTTCGAACTATTTGCACCATGAGGGAATCCTAATGCAAGGTTAGAGACATCTAAGGCCATCACTTGGCTCTTTCGGCCTTCATGCTCCTTCCATGATCTCTCAATGCGCACCATAACCATTCCATCATCATGACTAGAACTACCATCTGGATCATCCGAATCTCCCCTGCTCAACATCCGAGCATAAACTATGTGTTAGCGGCTACTTCCCTAATAGAGAAATTCTTACATAAGAAACACATAGAGAAAGAGAAGGAAGAGAGAGGAAGAGAAAGAAAGGGTCGTATTTCCATTCTAGCTCTCAATCCATGGTCATGAATTCTCACCATACATCAACAACAAAAAACATAAGGTAGGTGCCAGACCTAAGGTAGGTGAAGGGTGGCCGTAAGGGTAGGTGAAGGGTAGCAGGAGTGAAGGGTAGGTAAAGGGTGGTTTACATGGAGTGCACGCACACGGGCTAACAATGACATACTTATTTATAGTAAGTTGAGCAAAGGATGCTGCAGCATTTACGCTTGGTGTTCGAATTGCTTAGGGAAAAACAAGCTATTTGCAAAGGAAGGAAAATGCACATTTTTTGCTAAGGAAATTCATTACCTGTGCCATATTATATCCGCAAAAGGAACGTGGATGGACCCTAAGAAGGTGGAATCCATTCTCGAATGGCCTGAGACAAGCCAAGAAATCTAGAAGAATTACAAATTTCTCTAGGATTGTCAAGCTTTTACCGACAATACATGAAGGACTACACAAATATTGTAGTCCCCTTAACGGATCATTTAAGAAAAATAGATAAAACTATTCGTTGGGAGGATACCCAACAAAGGTAAAACTATTCGTTCGGAGGATACCCAACAAAGGAGTTACTCAAGGTGGCCATAGCAAACGGCACCTGTTTTGAGTATTGTGGATCCCAACGAGCCGTTTTGTAGTGGAGAAAGACCCGAGTGGGAAGGAAATTGGGGTGGTTTCAATGTGCAAAGGGGGTGCTCTGTTGCATTTGAAAGCAAAAAGCTTAACCATGCTCAGCGTAACTACTAGGGTTATGAGCGAGAGTTACTAGCTATTGGTCATGCTCTAAAAAAAGTGGTGACATTACTTGTATGCTACTTTTGAGGTCCGGACATACCATAAAAGTCTAAAATAGATTTCTATTCAAAATGAGTTAAAGGGTAGAAAAGCTTGATGGGGGGCAGAGCTCCTACAAGAGTTTGACCTAATACTCTGTTTTATTGCCCAGAAAGGTAAGTTTAACGTAGTGGCAGATGCAGTGAGTCGCATGCCGATGGTGAACGAGCTAAGTTTCACACTGTAATCAAAAGTAAATTCTTGGACTCACTACATGGTATTTGTGAGTATGATCCTGTTTTCTCAAAGGTATCGCTTGCTATACACACGTGCACTTGCCAGCAGCCTATACCTTCCTCATTGGAAAGGAGTGCTAGTCCAAAATGACCAGCTGAGGTTTCCACGAGAAGAAGAGGGGGTGAATTAGTCTAGAGAGACTAGGCGAGTCTTTTGGGTTATGTACCGTGGGTTATGTACCGAGACAGAGAGCTCGGGGAAGAACCCTTCACAACCATTTGACATTGGTCTATTTGGGAGTGATTAGGGTTTGGGGCTTACCATGCATGCTCAATGGGAGAGGGCGAAGAACCACTTTGCCCATCCACCATGACAAAAGCTAGATGCCATCGTCGGGGCAGCTTTGCCACGTGCACTTGTATAAAGCTTTGGCCTTCCAGCGCGATGACGAGTTTGCCAGTGCACTTCTCTCAGCTTTGGCCTTCCAGCGAGATGAGTTAATGTTGTGGCATGGTGCATGGTCATTCGTTTGGGTCTCGAGAGAATCTAGGGTGCCAAATGGTATACGTGTGCAACCAAGTGGAATACTTGGTGCCTACGGTGGCTCTTTTAAAATCAAAACTATCGAGAGTGCGATGGACTTAGTATGACTTCTCGTAATTTCTTAGTTAGTGGAATACTTGGTGCCTAGAGTGGCTCTTTTAAAATCAGAACTATCGAGAGTAAGATGGACTTAGTATGACTTCAGGTAATTGCTTTATTAGTGGGTCTGGTACACCTGTCGGTGGTGCTACCATTGCTCTCCGTTCCTACTTAGATTTTGGGGGTGGTATCGAGCCATGGTAGTGGGTCTCCAAACCCACTCGAATTTGGCATTCGAGAGTGTATTTCTGGGGGTCCAGGCACAATTTTCCTTGATCTTGGAACCTAGATGTAGGGGTTCCTTTCGTAGAATCCTTGTGCTATTAGTAATTTTATCGGGACCTATCGAAGTATTAGATGTTGGGGTGGTATTGGGTATTGGGACCATCACTTAGCTTTTTGGCTTAAGGGGTTGTGTAGATGGCAAGTTTTTTGGGACCTAAACAGAAGGGTGTTCGTTGATCTACCAACACAAAACTTTTACAATTTAATAGAAAACATTATAAAGCATTCATAAGACAACAAACAAATACATAAACCGAAAGAACATCATAATGTGATACTGCATAATGTAATTCCATCTATTATCATATTGTTGCATATCTAGTCACAAAGATAATTCATCATAAGTGCTTAGTGATACAGAGGTACAAATAGGCTTCTAGAATGTGATACCTCCACCACTCCAATGATGTTTGGAATCCTAACTGAGAACGGTTGGTGGTAGGGTGCACAAATGGCCAACATGGCATATTTATATATGTTGCATGGTTAACTCAGAAGAAGTAGTTTTGGTATACTAACTTCATAGGGGCCAAGTGCAAACCCCAAATGTTAAACCCCATACAAAACTAAAGTCTATATCACCCCCCTCAACAAACAAGGTCCAGGTATGTATATGATGCTTAGGATGACTCAAACATGGGATTTGATGCTAGAAAGAGTGGACCACACCCAGGCGCATATGAGATGGGTCAAGGTGACATGCCCCGATCAGATATCCTCCTCGCCCAACTATGCTTTCCCTCGGATTTGTGTTCTGTTAGAAATGCCAAATTATCCTCACTTTGAGCAAGTGCACGAGTTAGTGTCGGGTTTGTGTGAAATTAGCTTGGTGAGTTTGTGTGAAATTAGCTTCCACCTCTCTCTCTCTCTCTTTCTCTCTCTCTCTCTCTCTCTCTCTCTCTCTCTCTCTCTCTCTCTCTCTCTCTCTCTCTCTCTCTCTCTCTCTCTTGCCCTCTACTCTCCCCGTCTCTCTCTCCCTCGCTCTTTCCCCCTCCCTTTTACCAATAATCGAGAAGCTGGTAGGCGGGATCTATCACTCTGATGTGGTTTTTATAGATTTAATAATGACGAGTTAAGAAAATTAATAGTAAGGGGTTTTTTAGAAAATTTAATAATGAGTGGTTAAGAAAATTAATAATAATAAGGAAGGGTAAGAAATTTTGATTAAAATAAAACATAAAAAATAAAAATAGTAATAAAATGAGGAGTTATTTTTGTGCAAGCACATGCTTGTGTGGGCACACATAGGTGCATGCATGTGTGGGTGCTCAAGGGTGCATTCATGATTGTTGTGTATGCATATGACTGTGTTGTGCGATTGCGGCACGCAGGGGTTTTATTGTTTTTAAGAGGTGTGCACATGTGTGGGGTGTTCACACCTACCTGTTATTGTGCATAGATTTTGCACACGTGTGCATACATGTGAAGGGGTCTGCCATGTAGATAAGTTGCAGGTAATTATGGGTGCACGAAGAATGTGCAAATGCAAGCATGTACATGAGTGTGAGGGGTGTGCATTTAGCTTTTTTGAAGTTTTTAGAATTTTTTTAGGTTTTGTTGTTTTTGATTATTATAATGAGGGATTAGGGTTTGTGGCTTACCATGCATGCTCAATGGGAGAGGGCGAAGAACCACTTTGCCCATCCACCATGACAAAAGCTAGATGCCATCGTCGGGGCAGCTTTGCCAGTGCACTTGTATAAAGCTTTGGCCTTCCAGCACGATGACGAGTTTGCCAGTGCACTTCTCTCAGCTTTGGCCTTCCAGCGAGATGAGTTAATGTTGTGCATGGTGCATGGTCATTCGTTTGGGTCTCGAGAGAATCTAGGGTGCCAAATGGTATACGTGTGCAACCAAGTGGAATACTTGGTGCCTAGGGTGGCTCTTTTAAAATCAGAACTATCGAGAGTGCGATGGACTTAGTATGACTTCTCGTAATTGCTTAGTTAGTGGAATACTTGGTGCCTAGAGTGGCTCTTTTAAAATCAGAACTATCGAGAGTGCGATGGACTTAGTATGACTTCAGGTAATTGCTTTATTAGTGGGTCTGATACACATGTCGGTGGTGCTACCATTGCTCTCCGTTCCTACTTAGATTTTGGAGGTGGTATCGAAGCCATGGTAGTGGGTCTCCAAACCCACTCGAATTTGGCATTCGAGAGTATTTCTGGGGGTCCAAGCACAATTTTCCTTGATCTTGGAACCTAGATGTAGGGGTTCCTTTCGTAGAATCCTTGTGCTATTAGTAATTTTATCGGGACCTATCGAAGTATTAGATGTTGGGGTGGTATTGGGTATTGGGACCATCACTTAGCTTTTTGGCTTAAGGGGTTGTGTAGATGGCAAGTTTTTTGGGACCTAAACAGAAGGGTGTTCGTTGATCTACCAACACAAAACTTTTACAATTTAATAGAAAACATTATAAAGCATTCATAAGACAACAAACAAATACATAAACCGAAAGAACATCATAATGTGATACTGCATAATGTAATTCCATCTATTATCATATTGTTGCATATCTAGTCACAAAGATAATTCATCATAAGTGCTTAGTGATGCAGAGGTACAAATAGGCTTCTAGAATGTGATACCTCCACCATTCCAATGATGTTTGGAATCCTAACTGAGAACGGTTGGTGGTAGGGTGCACAAATGGCCAACATGGCCAACATGGCATATTTATATATGTTGTATGGTTAACTCAGAAGAAGTAGTTTTGGTATACTAACTTCATAGGGGCCAAGTGCAAACCCCAAATGTTAAACCCCATACAAAACTAAAGTCTATATCACCCCCCTCAACAAACAAGGTCCAGGTATGTATATGATGCTTAGGATGACTCAAACATGGGATTTGATGCTAGCATGAGTGGACCACACCCAGGCGCATATGAGATGGGTCAAGGTGACATGCCCCGATCGGATATCCTCCTCGCCCAACTATGCTTTCCCTCGGATTTGTACACGTGTTTTGTATGCCTACTAGGTCACCATGTCTGAGTCTTTAACACACATGAGCTTGGTTTTCATTTCCAGTGTACTACTTCTAACCATTTGTATCGTCGAGTACTTTATTCATCCTTTTTATCCTAATTGTTACATCACATGTGCACTTTGGTAATGGATGCATGCTTACATAAAGATCACTCTAACCCCTGCAAATTCATGCCATCCAAGCCTTGACACAATGGTTGTCATCCCAAACTAGTAGCTTTCACCCACCAATGAGATGCTTCCAACTATATCCAACATGGATAAGAAATTAACCAAGGTGAGAAATTCATGCTCCTCTCATGATGAGGAGGCACTAAAATCTATTCAACCAATGATAAGAACCATTGCAAATTTTAGACATATTCAAAAAAACACTTTCATGCAAAAAGAAACTCTAAATTCCCACAAGTTGCACCTCGAAGCATCTGTCGGCAAATCCTTGGATAAGAAATTAACCAAGGTGAGGCATGTAGCCCATTAGCTCAAACCGGTCACCTAAATCCATAACGATGTTGCGAGTGGTGCGGACATCCTCATGGACCTCCAAATGACATAATGGGACCATCCACACCTCTTTTGATGTAATGTTTCTCCATCTAGTGTTGGAGAAGCTCTGTGCCTATGATTCCACCAAATCATCATGTGGATACCCCTGTGCCATGCATCATGAACCCTTCAATACCAAGCACTAGAGATCGCAATCTTGGTGGTCTCTAGTGCTTGGTATTGAAGCTAGAGGGCATACATGTCCTACTTGTGAATGTGGTTTGGGTTGCCCACTAGCTCATTTTCAAGCCAATGGATTTCATGTTCTCATGAGCTCGGCATTGAGCTTGGCATTCGTCTTGTCATGTAGTCCGTAGTGACTGCAGCAAGAGCGCTCGATCGAACATGGAGCCCGATTGGAGTGCGATCGGCGAGGGTGTACGGGGTTTAGGGGTGAGACGTCTAGCACCGTGGGCGTCTAGACTAGTGTGGGTGAGACTAGTGTGGGCAGGCAGGCTACTACATATAGCCCGGCGGAATAGGTGACCCCTCATTCGGCTAGGAGGTGTGAACTGGAGCCAGGCCTTCTTCCTCTCCGTGTATCTTCGTGTAGTTCGACAACGTAACATTGGTATCGGATCGTAGGTGTAATCCTCATCGCATGAACGGGGGCAGCAGGCCCACTAAGGTTTTTGAACGATAGAATTTGATTTTTTTAAGAAAAAAAAAATCAGAACTTATCCTCGGCAGGGTGAAGGAGAAGAAAGCAGCATGGAAGCTTGAGGTTGGATCTCTCTCTCTCTCCTCCTTTGCCATCGTTTTTGATCTCTCTTCCCATCGTTTTCTCTCTTACAGTTGGCATGCGCCATCTCCTTCGTGTGTAGCGCACACGTGAGAGAGACGACAACAACACCCAGAACCACAAAGCTCTCCCGCCATCGTCTTTATCATCTATTCCCTTGAGCTTGCATGTGGTACACATGTGACAGACGACACCTGTAATATAGGCGGCACCAACAGCCTAGTCGATAGTAGCAGGCACCCTGCAAATCTTTGGCAACGCAAGTGCAAAGGGGAGCTGCACGTAGAACGGGCGCTAGCTGGAACCGCTGTGCGCGGTCAAGAGCCACAGCATAGCAGCACACAACAAGGCGGGAAGCAGACCACGTAGCGCTGTCACAAGAGCGCAAGAGGGTAGCCAGGCAGACCAGGGCAACGTCGATCGCAAGAAATGCCACAACAGCAGAGGCCGCATAGAGGAGAGTAGTTCTCTGTGTAGGAGCGCTCAGCTGGCTATACACGGCAACTCAAAACGGCTAAGCGAAGCACGCGCCCAACAAAACGGCTAAGTGTAGCCCCAACAACCGACACAGTACTTGAACTGGCCAACAGCAACACCCAATGGCGGTAGCATCTCAACATATAGCAAAGGTGCAAAACGGCCCTGCGCAGCAGGTCCTTATCTTGTGTATAGCCCACTGCACTGTGCAACAGCGTCGGCTACACCAAGTTAAACCACCAACAGCGGCAGGACCACACACCTAAAGCCAACCAGCAGCTTGAATCGTTGCCTGGGAGGGAGACACCTCGCCACAACTCAACACTCGAGGTATATTTCGGGTAGCTAGATCCAATTTTACCCTGCATCTTTTTATTTATTTATTTTTATTGAATATTATTTTCTATATATTTAAAAACACACATATATATATATATAATTAATTAATTACAAAAGAAGAATTAAGAAAAGCTTTGTTGATGGCTTTGATGTTGAGTGACCTTCAATGGTCTTTATCCCTCTGAAAGGATTAAGAAAAGCTAGTTAGTGAATGAAAAAGTTAGTGAGTTATTGGAAATTTCTAACGGGGTGGCCGGGTGGGGTTTTTGCGAGAGTGATTGCATTTTTGTGAGCAAATTATACACACACACACATATATGTATATATGTATATATGTATATATATTGTATACATATATGTATATATATATATATATATATATATATATATATTGGCTCACTTTGTTTTTGGCAAGGTTACATGTGATTTGTGTTAGTGAGGATGCTAAGAGATATTAATAATGGGAGAGAAGAGAGGAAAGGATCCGGAGGAACATAGACATAATTATCAAAACGAGATGGTGATTCTCAGCTCCTCATTTGATTCATTGAAGCGAAATTCATCATTTAAAAAAATTGGCCTTCGATGATGTCCCTTTGTGTGGCAGGATTCTTATCAAATGTTGGTTAGTAGGACCTGTTCCTGCATGTTTCTTCTCACGTACTTTTTATGTTTTTATATATATTTAAGTGTGCTCTTATGAAGCAGATATACATGAAGTACAAGAATTGAGTTATATAGACTCTTATTGAACTGCTTTGTGTTGTTGGCAAGGATTGAAAGAAGTATCCATTGTTGGCAAGGATTGAAAGAATTATATCGACTTGCAAGGCTAATATAGATATCTTCACTAAGGATTAGAGATCCTTGATTTGTGAAAATGGTAGCATTGTTTGGAGAGGTTTGTGATTTGAAGGAAAATTCCAAGTGATGGGTTGTACCAATGACCAGGATTTTGCTCACCATGGCCTCCCCTTCCAGAGATGTACCTCGGAGTTGTTGATTGTGAGTCTTTGGTGTAAATTTCCTCCAATGCATAAGTATGGATATGTACTCATGGAGCAGTTGCTACATTAACATAGCCAAAAGAATAGTAAGCGATAATGGCTATTGAAGATTCTTTGGAGTTGTTTGGTAGGTCATATGTGGGACTCCCTTGTGTTTGTGTTTTTTTTTTTTACTACTACCTTGCATGCAATAGGTTCTTGTGTGGCCACTCTCCTTTCCAAGATAATTGGTTCTTATGTCTGCCGTGTTAGCTTCTGCACTTACGCTTCACATCCAGAGAGGTAAAAAGAGCATTGTGAGTTTGTCTTTGATGCACTCATAAGTCTCCGTTATAGACGTGGGAATTGATTCTTGATTTTTTCACTCAAATGTTGTCGAGGTGGTAGGTAAGACTGCTAGTTGGTTACCATGGGGGTTACTTGACCATACAAGCTCTTGTGTAGGTGCTGAATGCACGAGAGTGGTTGAGTGGTGTTGCTTGGGTCTCCATTCTTGTCGAGCTGTGAAGCTGTTGGGGTTAAAGTCGGTGGTGAGGCTTTCTTCATGTTATTTGATTTTGGCAACCATATGATGGTATTACCTTCATAATATCTTTGTTGTTGAAGCACGTGCAGCACAGGCACCCATCTTTGATGAACATTATAAATTGGTGACTGATGCGTTTGGTGGTGAGGTTTCCTTCTTTATGCAAGCTTAAGGGACTTTGTGTTACGCTTAGAAATCCAAGCGTTGGTATTTCCTTGGTAGTACCCTTGTGTTACAGTGATCTTTTTGGTACCCACACTTGTTGACTTGGTGGAGTTATTTGAGGAACTCCCACAGGCTTTTGTGGACGGTGTTGCGGAGTACTTTTATTTTTCCTTGGCCTTTGAGTGCTGCATTGAGGAAGAGGCTTTAATGATCGAGACACCCAAATTGGATTGGTTCTTTCATAGTAGCCTTGGGCTACAAGTAGCTTCTTCTCCACCCACCTTTTGATACCATTAAGATACCTTGATTTTTGTTGTCTTGGAGGATTTTTCTTTTTGGTTGAAGTGGAAAGTTGTGAGCCCTTCTTCACATTAGTTGGTGTAGAGGATGCATGTTTAAGATTCATGGACATTGTTGACAATGAGATTTGAGTCTCTTTGCAGAGTGTCATTCGATGATGAGGCTTTCGAGCATGCGGTTGTCTCCTTTGGTGAGGTTTGTCAGATGAAGAGGTATAGGCTCTCGGGATTTTCCTTTGAGTTCCTTGCTAGAGATAGATGGTTGTGTGGGTTTAGGAATAGCTATTGATTGCGAGGTTTTGGCATTGGACTTTGTTGGTGAGGATGGAATTGAAAGAGTATTTCCCGGCGGGCCCGCCGGGAGGATAAGCAGTTATCTCGGCGGGCCCGTCGGGAAAACCAAAGAACACCGACGGGGTTCTATTCTGTTTATAAACACTACCCGACACCCATCGTGGAACTTTTGGGGAGATAGTCCTTGTTTTGGGGGCGTGATATCTCTCCTCAAAGTGCTTGTAGAGCTCTCGAGTTGCTAGAAGTGTCCTCTTGGGAAGAACGTCCTTATCTTAGGGGCTGTCGTCTTTCCTTGTAGGCACTCCTAAGGCTATTGAACCACTCGTCCTTAGTTCTTTGAATTGGGGACAGGGTGTGGTTCGTAGCTAATACTTGCGGAGATTTAGGGACAAATTTGGAGTCATTCAGCTTTGCATTTGAGCTACGTAGGTAATCTACCTCATTCTGCTTTATGAATGGTTTGATGGAGCCAAGAGTCCTGCTTAGGGGCTTGTATTGGTTCTTGATACTTGATATAGTTTAGAGTAGACAAGGGTGTATTGTCCTATACTAGAGTATTGGGCAAGCATAGATCTTTGATTTTCTTTGTGAATGTTAGAGAAGGTCTATTGTCCTATACTAGAGTATTGGGCAAGCATAGATCTTTGATTGTGTAAAGTATCCTTAATTGGGTACAAAAGGCATCCTTCATTGGGGGTGCAATGTGCATGATAGTTTCGAAGTAGTTTTGTAGTCAGACCTTGCAAGATAGTTTCGAAGTAGTTTTGTGTTATGTGATGATCTTTTGTATTTGTCAAGATAGTTTCGAAGTACTTTGTCTGCTAATGTATGTTTTGTAATACGTGAGTGACTTTGTTGTTTTTTCATTTGTGTATTCATTGTTATATGCTTGGTTGAATAGGTTATTTGTTGAGATGGAGGACAATGTTAGATCCAGTGATACCTCCAATAGAGTCCAAATTTCAAATAGCAGGAAAAAAAAGGCACCTGGGATAGAGTGGCAATCTGCAATTAACGTTGGTGATCGATTCATAGATTGGGAGTGTAAGCTATGCCATGCAGTAAAATCAGGTGGAGCACCTCGACTAAGAGAACACTTTTTAGGCGGACCAAAGAAAAAGTCATGTACCCACCCCTCTGCACCTGTAGTGGCCAAACGCATAAGAGAAGAAAATCAAGAAAACATGACACTCCTACCGTTAATGTATCAAGGCAGCAAGAACACTGTTGTTCTAATCATCAAACTCCCGCTACATCGCCTGCTTGTACTCCGAACGTCAATGTGCAACCAGAAAGTAATCTCTCAGTAATCTACCCAGTGCATCTTCCTGCAAGCGAAACTTTGACGTAGGAAATATACCCATGCGTCAAACTTCATTGCAAGAAAGCCTACGTCAAGGTCGGCTCGATGATGCACAACTCGCCCTTGCTGAAGCGATTTACTTTTCTGGGAGTGCTATGATGATGGTGGACAGTGAGCATTGGAAGAGAGCATGGAAGAAAATTGGTGAGTTTGGACCAGGGTTTTCACCGCCTACGTACCATACTATGCGAAATGATCTATTAGAGAAATGTTATGCGCAAGTAAAAGAACGTGTACAAAGAATAATTCTTAGCAATATAGAGCTTTCTGGATGTAGTATAGTAAGTGATGGATGGTCTAATGTACAAAGAAAACCATTAATTAATATAATGGTTATTTCACCTAGAGGTGAGACTTTCATCCGTGCCGTGGATTCAGCTGGTTCAATCAAAACTGGGGCTTACATTGCTCAAGTCATTGGCTCTGTGATAGAGGAAGTGGGTGCCAAAAATGTAGTCCAAGTCGTCATGGACAATGCAAAGAATTGCAAAAATGCATCCAAAATCCTACAGCGACAATATCCACATGTTTTTCCGGTAAGCTGTAATACTCATAGTTTGAATCTTGTATTAAAAGATTGGTATAAAAGTGATGATACCAAATGGTTTGCCTCAATCGTCGACACTGCTCGCCAGCTTGTGAGATTCATGCTCAAGAGACAGAGAGTGTTAGATATTTTTTGACCTCGCATGTCAGTTATGTTAAAGCTTCCAGTGGAGACTAGGTTTTGCACTCACTTTTACACTTTTGAGTCTCTTCTTCGAAATAAAGATGCAGTTTGCGAAACATTTACATGCATGGCATTTCATGACTGGGAGAGCACTCAACTTGAAAAAGTGAAAGAGAAAATCAAAGTCTTGAAGGCAGTGCTTATGAGAAGAAGTTGGTGGAACAGTGTGATGGATGCATACCATGTAATGATGCCTGTTATGTATGTTGTACGAAGTCTTGATCAAAGAGCGCCTAATCTCGGGAAAGCATGGATGCAATGGTGGACTGTCCAGCGGAGTTTGGAGTGTCCTGAGAAATTAGAGCATTCAGTGGTGGAAAAGCAATGGCGTGTACCATTCTCCAGTAGACAAAGAAAAGTCCTATTGAAGTACTTTCATGCTAGATGGATTGGAGCGCATTCACCACTACACAGTGCTGCTTACATGTTAGATCCTGAATATTGGAATATGGATTTGATGTCCAACGTTGAGGTGGTACAAGATTTTTATAAAGTGGTAAACACTTTCTATAATAATGTTGATGATCGTGTAAAGTGCATAAAGGAGATGACCTCATTTCGATTGAAAGAGGGTTTATTTTCCAACTCCCTTGTTCAACAAATGGCTAAAGAGCAACCTGCATGGAAGGATGTACTTATCCCATGAGTTAGGTTGTTGGGTAACATAGGCTCTGAGTAGATCTAAGATAGTGTTGTTAGTAACCTTGGTTTGTCCATTTGTTTTCGGATGGAAAGCTGTCGAGAAATCTACTTTAGTGCCTAAGTTGGAGAATAATGTGATCCACAAATTACTATAAAATCTTGAATCTCTGTCAGAAACAATGACTTTGGGTAAGCTGTGATGTACAAATATTTGTTTGATTGCGGCTTGTTGAGGAGTCAAAGTTTTCTTACAAGGTAAGAAGTATGCGTGCTTACTCAAATGGTCAATTATTGTGCAAATCATATCGTTATAACTTGATGTAGTAGGCAAACCTATGATGAAGTCCATGGATATTTGTTCCCACATATCATTAGGAATTGGTAGGGGAGTAAGGAGTCCTTGGGTTTTACCTTTGTAGCTTTTAATCTTCCGACAAATAGAACATTCAGCCGCCGCCGCCCCACAAATTTTGCTATATCTTGTTTGAGATGAAACACCTCGATGACCCATGTATGGTGGTTGATGCATTTCCTCTAGTATGAATTGTCTGAAAGGTTATGTAATACACAATATTTTTTGGAAGAAAAGATAACCATCATGGCATAAGTAATCACCAATAGGGTTCCAATTATTGTCACTAAGCTTAGTCCAAATTTCAAAAAAATGTGGGTCTATATCATAGGATTCTCTCATAGGACTTAATGGTTGACTTTGAATAACAAAAATTTTGTAAATACTAGGACGTCTACTTAAAGCATCGGCCACAACATTTTCTTTTCCTCGTTGATATTGAATCATGGGTTGGAAACTTTTGATAAATGAAGCCCATTTGATATGTCGATCAGAAATCAATGGTTGAGTTAACAAATGATAAATTTTTTGTTGATCTGTCTTAATTAAGAATTTAGATCCCATTAAATAATGTTTCCAAAGTCTTAAAGCATGGACAACTGATTCTTTGTCATATGTACTATAATTTCTTTCTGCTGGTTTAAGCTTATGACTTTCATAAGCAATTGGATGTCCATCTTGCATAAGAACAGCACCAAAACCTTGTCCACTAGCATCAGTAACTACAATGAAGAATGGTCGTTGAAAATTCGGTAATGTAAGAACTAGTGCATGGGTCAATGCTTTCTTAAGTTCAGCGAAAGAATGATCCTGTCGACTAGTCCAATCAAAATGTCTAGCTTTCTTAAGAAGTTCAGTCAAAGGATGTGCAATATATGCAAAATTTCTAACAAACTTCCTGGTAGCTACATAATCTAAGAAAAGATCAAAGTTCGTGATGGCACGTTGTCTAGGCCAATTACTGATGCTTTAGATCTTTTTAGGGTCTACTCTAATACCATCAGCAGAGAAAATGTGTCCGAGATATTCAATTTCTTCTTGGAAGAATTTTCTCTTTTCAGGATTGACATAGAGTTGATTTTCTTGAAGAAGTGAGAATACTTTTTCTAAATGTTGTTCATGTTCTTGACGATTCTTACTGAAAACTAAGATATCATCAAAAAACACTACAACAAAGTTTTGATATTTCAAGAATATCCTATTCATCATTCTGTTAAAGGTAGCTGGAGCATTAGTCAAACCGAATGGCATGACTAAAAATTCATAATGGCCATTTTGGGTCCTGAAGGCAGTTTTGTAGATATCTCCTTCGTCCATTCGAATATGATGATAACCAGACTTTAGGTCGATCTTGCTAAAGACTCGGGCTCCTTTAAGTTTATCTAGCAAGTCATCCACTTGAGGTATTGGCTATCGATTCTTAACAGTAATTTTGTTTAGTGCATAATAATTGATACACAATCGATATGTACCATTCTTCTTTTTTCGTACAGCTCTTTTTTCTTGAGTATGAGTCAAAAATGGGCCTAATTCACCTTTGTTTTGGCATTGAAGGCGAATTTCTTGGTCATCTTTTATTAAGCATATGGTATGGGTGTCATAGTCAATATGGGGGTTATGCTCATGTCTCCATGGCATACCTAAGATGACATCCATACTTTGTAAAGGTGCCACTAGGAATGTTCTCTTTTCTTTTAGTGAACCCATTTGTAATTCTAAATCTTTAACCTCCTTGGTGCAATTGTACTTAGAACCTTGAAATGTAGCTTTTACTTTGTAACTAGAGTACAATGCCCTTTCTTTCGGTACAGTATATATTGTAAATCCTGTAGTCATGAGACTACAAAGCATCCCAATTCATCAATAATTGACTCAAAACCTCCATCTCCTGTGCACCAAACAAAAAGTCCAAGGGGTAGAAACTGCTTAAGAGACAGTTAATCGAACACTTCAGTGTTTCTATTGTTGTGGACCGCACAAGGTGGCAGACTACACAGTTTGGAATACTTCCATGCCCATAGTCAGTGACACTTTGCAACCCATGTGTGAAAAATGTGGCATTGACCACATGTTCCAAGATTTCTCAAGACGTGTTGCTTCAATGACATCATGACCAATAGACACTTGGGTGTCATTGGGACAGCCTAAATTCATCCATATAGAAAATGTTCTTGCAAGAGGAGACAATGAACAAAACATTGAAGTTCCCAGTTACTAGGGAAGGAAATTGGGGTGGTTTCAATGCAAAGGGGGTGCTCTATTGCATTTGAAAGCAAAAGGCTTAACCATGCTCAGCGTAACTACTAGGCTTATGAGCGAGAGTTACTAGCTATTGGTCATGCTCTAAAAAAGTGGTGACATTACTTGTATGCTACTTTTGAGGTCTGGACATACCATAAAAGTCTAAAATAGATTTCTATTCAAAATGAGTTAAAGGGTAGAAAAGCTTGATGGGCAGAGCTCCTACAAGAGTTTGACCTAATACTCCGTTATGGCCAGAAAGGTAAGTTTAACATAGTGGCGCATGCACTAAGTCGCATGTCGATGGTGAACGAGCTTAGTTTCACTGTAATCAAAAGTAAATTCTTGGATTCACTACATGGTATTTGTGAGCATGATCCTGTTTTCTCAAAGGCATCGCTTGCTATACACACACGTGCACAACCAGCAGCCTATACCTTCCTCGTTTTGGAAAGGAGTGCTAGTCCAAAGTGACCAGCTGAGGTTTCCACAAGAAGAAGAGGGGATGAATTAGTCTAGAGAGACTAGGCATGTCTTTTGGGTTATGTACCGAGACAGAGAGCTTGGGAAAGAACCCTTCACAACCATTTGACATTGGTCTATTTGGGAGTGATAAAGTTCTTCAAGGGGAAAAGTACAGACACTATCCCATTGATGATGATGAGTACCTTCTCTACAATGGTAGAGTTTGCGTACCAACTCTCGTACCAACTATTAGTGATTTTTCGCACCAAATTCTTATTGAAAGTCATGATAGTCTGAGTGTTGGTCATCCCATGATACAAAAGACCTATGGACTAGTTAAAACACATTTTTATGGTCCTAGTTTGTTTAAGGACATCCAAGAATTTGTGCTGAAATGCAAGAAGTGTCAGGTCAATAAACATGAGTGCCTCAAGGTCGGAGGTTTGCTTCATCCATTGGACATTCCCAAAGGGAAATAGGAAAGTATTTCCATGGATGTCATCACAAGTTTACCTAGAATGACTCAAGGGAATGATTCGGTTTAGGTAATAGTTACCAGATTGACCAAGATGGTCAAGTTTATACCTACTAAAAAGAAGGTGAAAACTCCTAAGCTAGCTAGGTTGGTTATCAAGCATCTCTACAATCTATATGGCATGCCCGCAGATATAGTTTGTGATAGAGATAGGAAGTTTGATAGTCATTTTTGGAGGGAAGTCTTTAAAAAGTTTGGCACTACTCTAAGTATGAGTACAACAGATCATCCGCAATCTTATGGTCAAACAGAAAGAGTCAACCAAGCATTGGAAGACATGCTTTGAGCGTATGTAAATAAAAAGCAATCCAATTGGGAGGAGTACCTGGCGCATTTGTAGTTTGCTTCTAATAGTTCAAAACATTCAACGATTGGATTTAGCCCATTCATGTTGATCTATAGATTCCAGCTGAGGTCTCTTGTAGCCATAGGGCTAGAGAAGGAAAAGATTCAGCCTGTGAAGGATTTCCTTGAAAAATATGCAAGATATATTATAGGGAGCAAAAGATAGCATATGCAGTGCACAAGATTGTGCAAAGATGTATATGGACAAGGGTCGTAGAGAAGTAACCTTTGAAGAAGATGATTTTGTATTTTTGAAAGTCCCTGTAAAGTCACACATTTAAAATGGGAAAGTGGCAAAAACTTTGGCCTAGATATTGTAGTCCCTTTAAAATCCTTAAGAAGTTTGGTGTATTAGCATACAAACTTGAGTTGCCAGAGAGTTCTCAAATTCACCCTGTTTTTCACATCAGTAGACTACAAAAAACCATTGATCATAATGAGAGTGTAGTTTCTCCAAGCATTTTTGTAGAGCTTATTAAACCAATGACTTTTCCACATGAACCCAAGAGGATTCTCATATTTAGAGATCGAAACACGAGGCATACTGTTGTGTACCGAGAGGCACTTTTTAAGTGGAAGGATAGAGAGGATGAAGCATCCATGTGGGAATGCTTGAATACGCTTACCAACAAGAACTTTCCAAAGTTAGTTTTCACGGATGAAAACTCTTCTTAAGGGGGAAATAATGTCACATAATCTGTAGTGACTGCATGAGGGCTCGACCGGACATGGAGCCTGATCGCTGGAGTGGGATCGACGAGGGTGTCTAGGGTTCAGGAGAGTGAGACATCCGAATCATGGCACTGCAAGCATCCGGGCTAGTGTGGGCAGGCAAGCCACTACCGTTATAGCCCGACGAAATGGGGGACTCCTCATTTTTCTCTACTGCTAGGAGGTGAACTATAGCCATGCTTTCTTCCTCTCCGTGTATCTCCATGTAGTTTGACAACGTAACACTTCTCATGTACAACTTGAAGAAATTGTTAAAAATTTCACGTGCTCTTTCTAGATATATTAATCTTGGCAATGAAGCTCTTGTTGTTTCCAAAGGATGTGGATCTTGAAAATCTTGGCCACATGGCTGATAAGCTCAACCCACAAGTGTGTCATTTTTGGAAGCACTTGGGGGAGCAAAAAGTCATAGGTTGGTTCCAGTAGAATGAGATGGTCCATGAGAGACCAATCTATGGAATCCTTAAGTGTTTCACAGATATGGTAGAGGTTGGGTTGAAGTAGGAGTGGGTGATGGATTTAGGGAGGAGCTTTCTCATCATGGGGGGTCACTTGGTGAATCTCTTGATGGGCATCTTTGGTCTAGGCACCATCACATTGGGGATGTGGGTCTAGTGTGAAGAAGTCCTAGTGCTCAAACATATCACTTGCAAAGCAGAGACGAGCGACCCATCTGGCATCTTGACCTCCCCTAAATTATATGTATTATGGAAGGACGTAATGTAGCGTAGGGGATGAGAGGGAGATCCAGCATCTTAACCTGCCCTAAATTATATATATTATGGTAGAAATCAATGTAGTGCAAGGTGAGAGGGAGATCCAAGCCCCATGTTGATTGATTGCAAAAAATCATGAGGCTGACTTTGTCGAGGTAAGAAGCGACTTCAAGTAAGTGGAAAACGGCATGACACTCTACCAACTTATGAATGATCCTAAAGATATTTCTAAGGGGGGGTTTGATTTGAATGAGGGTTCCTTGAATGGTGTGGAGCATGCTGGGATCAAGGGAGCAAGAATCATCCCTAATGATGCGTGATCTTACCTTAGTTTGAGCAAGTGAATGAGTGTTCTGTTAGAAATGCCAAATTATCCTCACTTTGAGCAAGTGCATGAGTTAGTGTTGGGTTTGTGTGAAATTAGCTTGGTGAGTTTGTGTGAAAATGGCATGTGGCACACTCCTGGCAGCGTTGTGCAGAGCTTGGCATGTGGCGGTGATGATTTGGATAAAGAGTAGCATCAGGATGGTGGCGGCGATGGTGGAGCTGCTTCCACCTCTCTCTCTCTCTCTCTCTCTCTCTCTCTCTCTCTCTCTCTCTCTCTCTCTCTCTCTCTCTCTCTCTCTCTCTCTCTCTCTCTCTCTCTCTCTCTCTACCTACTTGTGAATGTGGTTTGGGTTGCCCACTAGCTCATTTTCAAGCCAATGGATTTCATGTTCTCATGAGCTCGGCATTGAGCTTGGCATTCTTCTTGTCATGTAGTCCGTAGTGAGTGCAGCAAGAGCGCTCGATCGGACATGGAGCCCAATTAGTGCGAACGGCGAGGGTGTATGGGGTTTAGGGGTGAGACGTCCAGCACCGTGGGCATCTAGACTAGTGTGGGTAGGCAAGCTACTACATATAGCCCGGTGGAATGGGTGACCCCTCATTCGGCTAGGAGGTTAACTGCTTGTAATAGTTCAAAACATTCAATGATTGGATTTAGCCCATTCATGTTGATCTATAATTTCCAACCAAGGTCTCCTGTAGCCATAGGGCTAGAGAAGGAAAAGATTCAGCCTCTGAAGGATTTCCTTGAAGATATGCAAGATATGTTATAGTAAGGAGCAAAAGATAGCATATGCAGTGCACAAGATTGTGCAAAGATGTATATGGACAAGGGTCGTAGAGAAGTAACCTTTGAAGAAGATGATTTTGTATTTTTGAAAGTCCCTGTAAAGTCGAAGACATTTAAAACGGGAAAGTGGCAGAAACTTTGGCCTAGATATTGTAGTCCCTTTAAAATCCTTAAGAAGTTTGGTGTATTAGCATACAAACTTGAGTTGCCACAGAGCTCTCGAATTCACCCTGTTTTTCACGTCAGTAGTTTACAAAAAACCATTGATCATAAAGAGAGTGTAGTTTCTCCAAGCATTTTTGTAGAGCTTGTTAAACCATTGATCATACATTAACCCTAGAGGATTCTCATATTTAGAGATCAAAACACGAGGCATACTGTGTACCGAGAGGCACTTGTTAAGTGGAAGGATAGAGAGGATGAAGCATCCATGTGGGAATGCTTGAATACGCTTACCAAGGACTTTCAAAGTTTGTTTTCACGGACGAAAACTCTTCTTAAGGGGGAAATAATGTCATGTAATCTGTAGTGATTGCATGAGGGCTCGACTGGCCCAATCACTGGAGTGCGATCGACGAGGGTGTCTAGGGTTTAGGGGGGTGAGACGTCCGAGTCATGGCACCGCGGGCATTCGGGCTAGTGTGGGGGCAGGCAGGCCACTACCATTATAGCCCGACAGAATGGGGGACTCCTCATTTTTCTCTACTGCTAGGAGGTGAACTATAGCCATGCTTTTTTCCTCTCCATGTATCTCCATGTAGTTTGACAACGTAACACTTCTCATGTACAACTTGAAGAAATTGTTAAAAATTCCACATGCTCTTTCTAGATATATTAATCTTGGCAATTAAGCTCTTGTTGTTTCCAAAGGATGTGGATCTTGGAAATCTTGGCCACATGGCTGATAAGCTCAACCCACACATGTGTCATTTTTGGAAGGACTTGGGGGAGCAAAAAGTCATAGGTTGGTTCCAATAGAATGAGATGGTCCATGAGAGACCAATCTATGGAATCCTTAAGTGTTTCACAGATATGGTAGAGGTTGGGTTCAAGTAGGAGTGGGTGATGGATTTAGGGAGGAGCTTTCTCATCATGGGGGGTCACTTGGTGAATCTCTTGATGGGCATCTTTTGTCTAGGCACCATCACACTGGTTGGTGTGAAGAATTCCTAGGGCTCAAACATATCACTTGCAAAGCAGAGACGAGCTTCTTCTTGAGTGGGCTATGAAATGGGGATTATGCCTGGAGCTTAAGGTTATGGTTGGGCTAGTGCCAATGACATGTGGGCAGTTAAATGCTCCTCCATGAGACTAGCCTTGGGGAAGAAATGGATGGGTTGTTGGATGTCTCATCCCATTTGTGCCTCTTCAGGGGAGGTAGGAGCTTGGGGTTGTCATAGTGAGATGCTATGCCATAAGCCAAGAATGGGATTGGGGTTGTTAGTACGATGCTGCACCATAAGCCAAGGATGGGCTAAGCGAGGCACAAGGGGTGGAAACTCTTTGTAACAAATGACATGACAAAGGATCTATTCTGCATAAGCACATGAATGTTGTCCCTTGCCTGTCAAGTTTTTGCATGAGCTTTGGAATTCATTTTGTTAAAGGCTTCAACCTAATTTATTGGCTATCTGAAAAGCAGCTTGGGTAGTAGGATAGCTAGGATGGCAAGGGACACCTAGTTGTGTCGGTCTTAGGCCTTTTGGTGAGTGAGGAAGGTGAGCTCACATGCTAGTGGCACCCATTTGAGGACTATAATATCGTCAAATTTAACCCCATTGGAATTGAGAGCATCATTGGTGATCAGGTGTCGAACCTAAACCATGGCTCCCTTTCCAATGAAACCGGACATGTAGACCAGGTGGCTTTTCTTATGAGATTCTTGGTGAGAAGGATCTAACAACGTGACCCATCTGGCATCTTGACCTCCCCTAAATTATATGTATTATGGTAGGACGTAATGTAGTGTAGGGGGTGAGAGGGAGATCCAGCATCTTAACCCGCTGCCCTAAATTATATATATTATGGTAGGACTCAATGTAGTGCAGGTGAGAGGGAGATCCAAGCCCCATGGTGATTGATTGCAAAAAATCATGAGGCCGACTTTGTCGAGGTAAGAAGCGACTTCAAATAAGTGGAAAACGGCATGACACTCTACCAACTTATGAATGACCGTAAAGATATTTCTGAGGGGGGATTTGATTTGAGCACGAATGAGGGTTCCTTGAATGGTGTGGAGCATGCTGGGATCAAGGGAGCAAGAATCATCCCTAATGGTGCATGATATTTCCTTAGTTTGAGCAAGTGCATGAGTGTTGTGTTAGAAATGCCAAATTATCCTCACTTTGAGCAAGTGCTTGGGAAGTGCTAGTTAGTGTGTGGTTTGTGTGAAAATGGCTTGGTGAGTTTGTGTGAAAATGGCTTGGTGACTTTGAGCAAGTGCTTGGGAAGTGCTAGTTAGTGTGTGGTTTGTGTGAAAATGGCTTGGTGAGTTTGTGTGAAAATGGCTTGGTGAGTTTGTGCGAAAATGGCATGTGGCACACTACTAGCAGTGTTGTGCGGAGCTTGGCATGTGGCGGTGGTGTTGAATTGGTTGAATTGGATAAGTAGTGTCAGGATGGCAGCGGCGACAGGCGGCGGCAATGGTGGAGCTACTTCCACCTCTCTCTCTCTCTCTCTCTCTCTCTCTCTCTCTCTCTCTCTCTCTCTCTCTCTCTCTCTCTCTCTCTCTCTCTCTCTCTCTCTCTCTCTCGCCCTCTTCTCTCCCCGTCTCTCTCTCTCCCTCTCTCTTTCCCCCTCCCTTTTACCAGTGAAGAAGCTGGCGAGCGGGATCTATCACTTTGATGTGGTTTTTATAGATTTAATAAAGACGGGTTAAGAAAATTAATAGTAAGGGGTTTTTTAGAAAATTTAATAATGAGTGGTTAAGAAAATATAGTTAAAATAAGACGGTAAGAAAATTTGATTAAAATAAAACATAATAAAAATAAAAATAGCAATAAAATGAGGGGTTATTTTTGTGCAAGCACATGCTTGTGTGGGCACACATAGGTGCATGCATGTGTGGGTGCTCACGGGTGCATTCATGTTTGTTGTGTATGCATATGACTGAGTGGGTATGTGTTGTTGCGATTGCAGGGGGGTGTGCACCCACCAAGGGTTTTATCATTTCTAAGAGGTGTACACATGTGTGGGGTGTTCACACCTGCGTGTTATTGTGCATCGATTTTGCACACGTGTGCATACATGTGAAGGGGTGTGCCATGTAGATAAGTTGCAGGTAATTATGGGTGCACGCAGGTACATGAAGAATGTGCAAATGCAAGCATGTACATGAGTGTAAGGGGTGTGCATTTAGCTTTTTTGAAGTTTTTAGATTTGTTTTAGGTTTTGTTGTTTTTTATTATTATAGTGAGGGATTAGAGTTTGTGGCTTACCATGCATGCTCAATGGGAGAGGGCGAAGAACCACTTTGCGCATCCACCCCATGACAAAAGCTAGATGCCATCGTTGGGGCAGCTTTGCCACGTGCACTTGTATAAGCTTTGGCCTTCCAGCGCGATGACGAGTTTGCCAGTGCACTTCTCTCAGCTTTGGCCTTCCAGCGAGATGAGTTAATGTTGTGGCATGGTGCATGGTGATTCGTTTGGGTCTCGAGAGAATCTAGGGTGCCAAATGGTATACGTGTGCAACCAAGTGGAATACTTGGTGCCTAGGGTGGCTCTTTTAAAATCAGAACTATCGAGAGTGCGATGGACTTAGTATGACTTCTTGTAATTGCTTAGTTAGTGGAATCCTTGGTGCCTAGGGTGGCTCTTTTAAAATCAGAACTATCGAGAGTGCGATGGACTTAGTATGACTTCTTGTAATTGCTTTATTAGTGGGTCTGTCTGGTACACATGTCGGTGGTGCTACCATTTCTCTCCATTCCTACTTAGATTTTGGGGGTGGTGTCGAAGCCATGGTAGTGGGTCTCCAAACCCACTCGAATTTGGCATTCGAGAGTGTATTTTTGGGGGTCCAGACATAGTTTTCCTTGATCTTGGAACCTAGATGTAGGGGTTCCTTTCATAGAATCCTTGTGCTACTAGTAATTTTATTAGGACCTATCGAACTATTGATTGTTGGGGTGGTATTGGGTATTGGGACCATCACTTAGCTTTTGGGCTTAAGGGGTTGTGTAGATGGCAAGTTTTTTCGGACCTAAACTGAATGGTGTGTACGTTGATCTACCAACACAAAACTTTTACAATTTGATAGAAAACATTATAAAGCATTCATAAGACAACAAACAAATACATAAACCGAAATAACATCATAATGTGATACTGCATAATGTAATTCCATCTATTATCATATTGTTGCATATCTAGTCACAAAGATAATTCATCATAAGTGCTTAGTGATGCAGAGGTACAAAGATAATTCATCATAAGTGCTTAGTGATGCAGAGGTACAAATAGGCTTCTAGAATGTGATACCTCCACCACTCCAATGATGTTTGGAATCCTAACACTGAGAACGGTTGGTGGCAGGGTGCACAAATGGCCAACATGGCATATTTATATATGTTGCATGGTTAGCTCAGAAGAAGCCAAGTGCAGACCCCAGATGTTAAACCCCATACAAAACTAAAGTCTGTATCACCCCCCTCAACAAACAAGGTCCAGGTATGTATATGATGCTTAGGATGACTCAAACATGGGATTTGATATGCTAGAATGAGTGGACCACAACCAATATGAGATGGGTCAAGGTGACATGCCCCGATCGGATATCCTCCTCGCCCAACTGTGCTCTCCCTCGGATTTGTACACGTGTTTTGTATGCCTACTAGGTCACCACGTTTGAGTCTTTAACACACATGAGCTTGGTTTTCATTTCTATTACTACTTCTAACCATTTGTATCGTCAAGTACTTTATTCATACTTTTTATCTTGATTGTTACATCACATGTGCACTTTGGTAATGGATGCATGCTTACATAAAGGTCACTCTAACCTCTGCAAATTCATGCCATCCAAGCCTTGACACAACGATTTCCATCCCAAACTAGTAGCTTTCACCCACCAATGAGATGCTTCCAACTATCCAGCATGGATAAGAAATTAACCAAGGTGAGAAATTCATGCTCCTCTCATGAGGAGACACTCAAATCTATTCAACCAATGATGAGAACCATTGCAAATTTTAGACATATTCAAAAAAAACACTTTCATGCAAAAAGAAACTCTAAATTCCCACAAGTTGCACCTTGAAGCATCTGTCCGGTAAATCCTTGGATAAGAAATTAACCAAGGTGAGGCATGTAGCCCATTTGCTCAAACCGATCACCTAAATCCATAATGATGCCGCCAATGGTGTGGACATCCTCATGGACCTCCAAATGACATAATGGGAGCATCCACACATCTTTTGATGTAATGTTTCTCCATCTACTGTTGGAGAAGCTCTGTGCCTATGATTCCACCAAATCATCATGTGGATAAGAAATTAACCAAGGTGAGGCATGTAGCCCATTTGCTCAAACCGATCACCTAAATCCATAATGATGCCGCCAATGGTGTGGACATCCTCATGGACCTCCAAATGACATAATGGGAGCATCCACACATCTTTTGATGTAATGTTTCTCCATCTACTGTTGGAGAAGCTCTGTGCCTATGATTCCACCAAATCATCATGTGGATACCCCTGTGCCATGCACCATGACACCCTTTCAAACATTGGTCCACTACTTATGCCACCATTTGCATGTATTCTTGAAGTCTCTATTGTGCATCAACAACTGCCATAGTGTCAATGGTAATACTCGACTCGGTTGTATTGCCCTCATCCTAGATGATGCTTACTTGAGTAAGGGTAGCATGGGAGTGACCCATCACCGCAATAGCTTTGACACTCGCCCACCGTTCAAATGCCCAATGTCATCTCCGCGCATGTTGACTGTTCAAGCTTGAGTGTTTGGCTTGGAAAACCCAAGCATAACATCATGCCTACTCCCATCCGTTGCTTGCACATGCGTAGTGTATGAGTAGGAGTGTTGACTGTTGCATGACAAATGAAGATCAATACAAGGATGCAACAAAAAAAGACACTTAGGGCTCTTGAAAAGAGTTCAAAGTTGTAGATGAATGTGGGAGGGGGCTTGACAATAATCCCACATGGGAACTTTTGGGAGTTCTAGAATTTTTGTATAAAAGGTGGCCCATTTGAGAGAGGGAGCACACTCTTTGGTCATTTGGTTGAGAGGCTCATAGAGAGAGCTTGCTCCATAGCTCCTTCTCAAGTGCTCTCCCAAGGCTCTCCATCTCCATTCTTGTTTCAATCATGTACTTTCTATTCTCTACATTTTCAATGATATGAGGTTTTTGTCTACACACTTGCTAATCTAGATTTCTTAATGATGTTTTGATTTGTGAGTTGTGCATGTGATGAAGCTTGTGCATGAATTGATGTGTAGTTGAGGCTTGTGTGATAGCTCTTTGCATGTTAGGTTCTTTGCATAAGTTGTATCTTTGTGCTTAAGTGTAGCCTAATCTTGATGCTTTGATAATGTTAGATTGATGTGTTGATTGTGTTAGATTGATTGCTTGAGTGTTGAGAAGGATTGAGTAGGACTAGAGGTCATTAGTGTGTGGTTAACTCCTCTTCTCCCATTCGGGATAGCCTCTATGCGCTAACCGGGTTGCATTCACGGATTGACAAGTGTGTGGGTTGGAGTATAGCCTCCGCTATGCTATGATGTCCCAAACAATGGCGCCGCTGCCGGGGAACATACACCTAAGTTAGTGAAGGGTGTTAACCATTACTTCTTACTAAGTGCTCCATTGATTGCAAAATCGTGGATTAGGGTAGATTAGAGTAGAGTTTGCAAGGGCATTGAGTGTGTGATCTCAAGGGCGCCTTGTGTGTTTTCATTTTTTTGATGAGAAGCAAGAAAAAAATTTAAACCCCATTGCGGTTGAGTAATCCCGCCATTAATCAGAATTTAAGTACTTTCTATTTTTGGTATTTTTGCAAGTTGGCAAGAGGTAGGTTGAAAGCATAGGAGGCGACCTTTCTTTTGATGTTTTGTTGTGTTGTTATCGTGTGGGGAGGCATCTCCATAATTGCAGCAAAGAAAAAATAAATAGATATATATATATATATATCTATATATTCACATATATATATATTGGGCGGCCAGTCGGAGCGGTGAGCAGCCGGCGGAAAGGAGAGCAAAGGCGGTTTTAACATAAAAGTATATATATATATATATATATATATATATATATATATACTTTTACACGTTGACGTCAAGCGCTGTAAGGCTGGTCGGTAGTTGAAGAAGCGTAGAAACGTTGACAGCAGAAGGCAGCTTATATATATATATATATATATATATATATTATACACTTACGTGGAGGGCGTCGAAGCCGCTGGTCGCCTGGCTAAGCGAAGGGCGCGGCCTGCAGAGGCGCCTGCAGAGCTAAGGGCGTCGAGGCGGCCAAGTGAAAGCAAGGAGGCGAGGAGGTGGCAAGCGGCGGCTGCTGCTGCCGTAAAGCAAGCGCAGAAGGAAAAATAAAAAAAAATAAAACAAAAAAAAAACTTGAACTGGCCGGCGGGTGCAAAGGCATAGTGGTGGCCGGCTGCTGCAGTTGTGAAGAGGTGGCCACTGCGGTTGCGAAGGCAGCGAGAGCCTTGGGCTAAGGCGCAGTGAAGGTGAAGGGCTGGCCGGCGACGACGATGGAGAGTAGCCGGCGGTGGTGAAGAAGCAGGCGGTGGTGCAAGGCGGCTGTGAGCCGGCTGTAGCAAGAAAGAAGCCAAGGCGCCTGTGCAGAGCTGGCGAAGGAGTGGGCTGCGTTGGCATAGCGCCTGCTGCAGCTGACAGCAGAAGGCGCGTGGAGGCTGGCAGAAGCAAGACAGTGGAAGGAGTGAAGTCGCCTGCAGCACTTGAAGGCGGTCGATAGCTGCAGCTGGCAATCGTTGAAGAAAGCACGTGGGAGCGACGCGCGGCGAGCGGCGAGGAGGATAAGGTAGGTGGTATTTTTCTTTTTTTTTTATTTTTTTCAATGTTTTTTTTGCATTTTTAAATAAAACAAAAACAAAAAAATAATAATATTTTTTTTATTAAAAAAAAAGAGAAAAAAGATTTTTTTTTAAAAACAAAAACAATTAAATTTTTAAAAAAAATAGAGAGAAGAAAGGAAAAAATAAAAAAATAAAAAAATAATAATTATTTAGGAGTCCATATTATTTGCATAATTTTTATTTTTTCATTTCTGTAATTTTTAGCATAATTAGAGTAATTTGCATTGTTTTAAATTTTTGTAATCTTAAAAAAAATAAAAATAAAAAAACAAAACAAAACAAAAGGAAAAAAAGAAAAAGAAAAAGAAGAAAAAAAAACAATTTTTATTTCGAAATCATTGTTCATCATTTAAATTTTTGCATAATAAAGAAGCTTGCATTTTTTATTTTTATTTTTTAGAAGTTTTGTAAATGATGCATAATTAGTAAATTCATATTTTTTATATTTGGTACGAAATTTATTAGTTTTATAAAAAAAAAACAAAAACAAAAAAACACACCAACAAAAAAAAAATCAAAAAAAGGAGGAAAAAACAAAAGAAGACAAAAGAAAATTTTTTGATTTTTTAGGAGTCTACTTTTTTGCATAATTTGTAATTCTTCATTCTTTAATTTTTTGCATAATTAGTTTAACCTGTATTTTTTAATTTTTGTAACTTTGTGCATAATTAGTGTTTTTTAGTGTGATTCATAATTTTTGTGTAAATTTAAAAAAAAAAGAAGGTAAAAATCTTAAAAACATAAAATCATTAAAAAAAACATTTAAAAAACAAATAATAAAAAAATAGGGTAGATAGTACACTACACATACTCCTTTTAGTTGCCTTTAGTGGTTAGGTAGGGTAAAATATATATATATATATATACATATATATATATATTTTTTTTATCAAAAAAACAAAACACAAAAACCAAAACCAAAACAAACAAAAACAAAACAAAACAAAAACACATAAAAAACCAAAACAAAAAAATTTGACCTTATGCACTTGCGGTCGGGACGTCGTGTAGATTCTGCCATAGGACCTAGGGCACCTTCTAGAGTACCTACGCAAGAAAGTGGGACCCAATCGGTAGGAAATTTGGCAGATATTACTGAAACCCTATCTGAATCCCAATCCGATACCCTTTCCTCTAGAACAACTAGTTCATTGTCCATGGACAATCTAGTGCCGACAAATAGTCATCCCGTAGCCCCAAATAGGACACCCTCAAGATCCTTTAATCCATTTGAAGCCGACACCATGGGGTTAACACTTAATGTGAGACTCCAATATGTCTACACAAATGCTCAAGGAGCTGAGATCTTTAGGGATCCACAACAAAGGTATCTTGTTAAGATCGCAGACATTCTCTCAGAACTTGATAGAGCACCTCTAGTCAATGACCAGGGTAACATGTACATGGGTGGAGATGGTGTTCGCTATGAAGTCACCTACCATCCAGAAAAGGTAGACAAATTAGGGGAGCTCTCTAAAACCGAGTTCTTAGACTTATCAGAACTTTCCAGAGCAAGGGTGTCTAGAGATGATTGGCTCATCGAGCTGGACATGCCTGGACCATCCAATGCCCAATCCTCAAAGCCATCCATAGATGATTTACTTCTTGAAGATCTAAATTTGGAAAGGGATAGGAAAGGCAAGAGTAAAATGGATCAGGGGGCTGAAAGCCAATGGGAGTTCGTACGACAAATTCCTGTGACAAAGGTCTTACAGGATGACCCACTTCAAGAGGTCTATAAGGACTCGTTAGAGGGATATTATGCCACGACTAAATTGCCACAGCTAGATCTTCCTCTAGCTCATGTGGTGGTAGTTGAGAAGCTTGCAGGACACATGAACAGAATAATTGATAAATGGGCCAATGAATACCGAACCTTAGATTGGAAAGAGATTCGGGAACTCACGTGGAAAGGACAACCATTATTTATGGAAGTGTTCTCATCAAATACAGCCAAACCAGGAGAGACAGCCTTTCTTGGAGAAACTGTTGCTCCTCCCCTACGAGAGTTCACTAGAGAGGGACCTTCAACATCTAAGTGGACCACTGCTAGTAGCCCAACTCTAGCACCAAGATATTGTCCTACACCAAATGTGCGACCACAGGTCACACCACAAAAACATCTTTCTCATTATGACAATAGGAGGAGAGAGGAGCCAACTCGGCCTCCCATAAATGCACCTCCTGAAATGAGGGTGACAAGATCTTTGGAAGGGTTTGGTGAGGCTGGTAATAGGGTACCCACACCAATTTTGGAAACATGTGGACCATCTTTCCAAAGAGAGGAACAATTTCCACTGAGAGTGAGAGGCCGTAGGCCCTATGATGAGTATTCACGACAAGTAAGGCCATCAACTCTTCAGAAATTGGTTAAGAAGTATGAAGGGTCGGGAGATCCATACGATCATGTAGCAGCTTTTAGGCAAGCAGTTCGAGCTGAGCAAGTTACTGATAAGCATACTCAAATAGAAGGGTTTGGACTCACTCTTGAGGGAAAAGCCCTTGCTTGGTTTCAGGCATTAGAGGCTTCAGACAAAACTTCTTTACGAGTTTTGGAAGAGAGATTCATTGCAGCTTTTTCCTTGATGGGAATTCAACATGACACGGTAGCACACATCTACTCTTTCAAACAAGGCGAGAATGAGAGTGTCAGAGACTGTGTAAATAGAATGAAGCAGTACATTAATCGTTGCCCAGAAGATGAGAAGCCCGCCCAAAGTCGATTAATTTCTCTCTTCTTAAAAGGACTCAAAAATTCGACACTGCATACACATCTCTATGCGAAGAAGCATACAAGTTTCAATGAGTGTTGCCATGATGCTATGGATTTCACCGATAACTTCAAATTCCAGGATGGTTCTGGCCCGGAGGTGAAACCTAGAAATCAATGGGGTGATGACCAAAGTTCAGGGTCTAGCGCGCTAGTAAATCCTGACCAGATAGCCAACCTAGTGCTAAGGAGATTAGGACAAACCTATCGTCCACCCATGCAGCCACAACAACAGCAGCAGAGAATGAGGAGTGTGCTTCCTACAGGTCCTCATCTTTCTGGAGCATGTGGCGGTGACCATAAAACAGAGGACTGTAATACCTTTTCTCCTCTAGTCACAAACCAACCCACAAAAAAATGGTGCCAAGCCTGTGCTTGAAACTTTACTCACACCACACAGGATTGTACTCGCATTGCGAGAATGAGACAGGAACGTGAGCAGCCGAGGGGTGGAGTGGCTCCACAAATGTATCAACAGTATACTAGTTTTGAACGTAAGCCACCGATGACACAAGAACAAGCACGACCTGTTCTTGGTGCTCAACCTCCTGCTCCAGGGACTACTCCTGTAAGGGTTGTGGACTATGACAATTCAAATATGTGTAGAGAATTGGTAAACCCAGGCTATGTGGAGGAGGAATATGTATCATATTCATCCAAAGAAAATATCTTTGAAAGTCCCGCATACCCAAGCCAAGCACTGGAGATTCAACCAGGGGAACAAAACTCTTTAATGTTGCTAGGCGGCTACCAACCTAGGACTCCAGGCCCCTCAGGTCAATGGCAGCCAAGGAAAGTAGAGGCCAAACCAATGGGCCCCTGTTATGAGTGTGGAGAACCCCATTGGGCTCGTGATTGTCCACATCGCTCTAGGCAAGCATCTCGATCCAATACAACAGTACAACAGTTTCCACCAATTGAAAGATATTGTCTAGGGTGTTGTGTAGAACACTTCCCAAAAGACTGTCTGCTGAAACCACATGAGGAAGGCACCTCTCAACCAAAGGTTTCACTCAACCTTGTAGGCACAGTTCCATCGCCACCTTCATCTGAGAATGAGGATGTCGTGTCACTTAGAGTCATGACTAGATCACAAACACGAAATGCAGAAATGCAAACTGATGAGACACCTCGAACTAGGGACGCAAGGACAAATCTAGTGGACAAAACCCTACAGTCCAATAGAAAAAAGACCACTAGGAGGAAGAAGAACCGAAACAAGCAAACTAAAAGTACATCCACTAGTTCTCAAGAAGCCTCTAAACAAAACATAAAGGATAAAACTTTTACATCCCAGGAAGTGCGTGAGGAACATCAACCTCAACCTGAGCCTAGTGTTAAACAAGATGAGGCTAGTACGACTGAGGTTAGTTCTGGGGGTTCTGTTTTTGTGGATAAAGTGAATGAGACTCTAGAGGCCATTATTGATGCTCATAGAAGTCGCATTGCAGCTTTATCTGAGCTACCCAAGAAGCTTCAAGAATACCCAAACCCTCGTGAGGAGAAGATCAATCTAGCTGTACATCAGCAACTCACTAGGGAAGCTCAGTCAATACTTGAGGGACCACCACCACCTATTCCTCGGGGCCCAACCTCTCTTAAGCCAACATTAGAAACTATACCAGAAGTGTCATCGAGTCGGGAAATGAAAAGTGAGCTCATTTCACAAGCTCATAGTGAAAGGTCTGCACCAATTGACACCCAATTGAAAGATGAAATTCTGCCACCACCTAGCCTTG
Source organism: Cibotium barometz (assembly GCF_041138505.1). Taxonomy (NCBI): domain Eukaryota; kingdom Viridiplantae; phylum Streptophyta; class Polypodiopsida; order Cyatheales; family Cibotiaceae; genus Cibotium; species Cibotium barometz. Next base: position 6,321,892 of record NC_141106.1, read on the forward strand.
TCTTCCCATACAATGATGAAGTTATTGATGCTAATGAGGACATGGCAAATGAGATGTGGGCCACAGTAAATGAGAAAATTAATGAGAACATGTCTTCTGTTAGTTCGCCTCCATTCTCTGAGGTGGATTTTACCAGAGACTCGGAAAACAAATTTAGACACCCAAGCATTCAGGAGGAAGTTCAAACAATTGTTTCTCCTAGAAGTAAGCATACAATGAAAACCTTACCATCATATCTGGGAGAATATGAGAATTGTTCTCAAACCTTGAGGATACCCTCCATGCATAAAAGGTTGACAAAGGAGAAAGATATGAGTATGGTGCAAGCTATTTTGTCAGCACCAGTGGCTTGTACCTTACCTTTGCTTGAGTTGATAAAGCTTAAACCTGAGTTGTGGAATGATATTGCCACATGTTTGTCAGAGCAGGTATTGCTACAAAAGGGTCACCACCCCCATGAGTGTACTATACACCCTGAGACAAAGCATGTAATGCCAGTTCCTATCAACAAAGTAGGAAAATTTTGTGAAGACGATCAGGGAAATGCTACCCTCCCATTAGAAGTGCGAAAAGTATCTTCAACTGCAATACTTGATAGTGGCGCAGGAGTGGGCATTGTGACAAGGTCCATTTGGGAAAAATGGGGCAAGCCAACTATTAGGAGTACAAGGATGCGCTTGCAGCTAGCAGATGGAAGCTTAGAACATCCCCTTGGGCTGCTCGAGAACATATTGGTCACCACATGTGGGATTGAATATGAGCACACCTTTGCAGTTGTGGATTTTGGAAAACATCCAAACTATGAAGTGATATTGGGTAGACCATTCATGCGACAATTTAAAATGATTCAAGATTGGGGATACAATTACTTGTACCTCCGACATGATTCTGTCATCACAAGGGTCAACCTAAGGAATCACTCATATCGTGATGTAACAAGGTCTCCAATAGATGAGTTTGATTCCGCTTCATCTGAGGGCTCAAGAGTTACATTGTCAGATGGGCGAGAAGATCTATGGATGTGTGGAGCCTCATGTAGGGATTTCAACACTGAGAGACTTAAGGGTAATCGAAGTGTATCAGACGAGGCATACATTCCACAACCCTTCCCTGAGCATTTAATTGATCCATTAGAATGGAGTCATGTCCTTGCAACATTATCGACATGTGCTTTACCGAAGCCAATTCAATTCTGTGACTCAGATGGATATGATATTGTTCCTATACGAATGGTACAACCACATAACCTTCGAGATGATTTGTACTATAGGGATACATCCAAAACAACAGCTATGCATGTCAAGGAAGTCTCAGTTGAGAATTTAACACTCAAATCTGTTAATGATGCTGATAAGAAAGAGACACAAGCTCCAACACAAATGATGTGGATAATTGATGAGTACTCAAGTGAGGGCCATGGCTGGCATGTTCCAACTACTCTAGTTGCTGCTCAAAGAAGGCCAGGTAAGAAGGAATTATCAATGTGGCTACCAAAAGATGCGTACAAACTTGTACCATCTAGTCCAGTTGCTAAGCCTCTTAAGAAGCACATCATTTCCAAGCCCAAACCTCGGATTGTTACTCGATGGGTCCCAAAACGGGTTCTTAAAGCACAAGGTTATTATGAGGGTGCAACATCAATTTGGCTTCCAAAATGCCATGGATTGCTAAAGGTAAAAGAGTGTTTCAGAAAGATGCCAAGAGCCTCCCTTAATTTTCCATATCAGTGGGTGCAAAAGAAATCAACACACACTCTTCAAGAAAGGAAAGGTGGCTGTGATAGCACCTACAAATCTACTTGTGTTGATCTTCCTAAAACATATAATGAGACACCAGTTGTCCCAAATTCCCCATGTTACACAATTCCATCATCAAATGGTGTACCTAAGACACATCCAACTCCAAAGGAGTCTCATTTGAGCATAGATTCTAGCATTTCAAAGCCTAAAACCTCTTATCTTGCTCAAATTCCAAGACAATTGATAAAATTCCCACCCAAGAAGGACATACCTAAAACCAAAGATAAGGCATTAACACTACAATTGAAGCTCTTTGGTAGATCAATGTTTGCATAGTGTGGTTCCTTATGCCTTTAAAGAATTATGTTCTTTTTGCGATGATCCCCACTACCAGCGCAAGAGTAAGTTCAACGACTCCACAATAAGAACGACAAGCCAGGGCACTTTTCTCCCATTGGGTTTTTCCCCTCGGCTATATTCGGTGATTGGCACCACTAACAAATTTTTTTTCTTTTGTTTTCTTTCCTTGTTTGTTAATAAAACTTTTTGCAGAAATCTCCGTAAAAAAACAAGAGCATCAAACACGCCCCTATAGTCCACCTACCTTGCACACAAATTAGGAAGGGGGGAGACATGCTACACTTACAAAGATCAAGGAGGAGCAATCTGCACAAAATCAGCAATTAATCAAGGCAAACGAACAACATCAACAAGGCACTACAACAGGTGTATGCAACTCTTAATCTTTATTTCTTTAAGTGCTTTTATCTTTCGAATATATGGTTTGCATGTACACAATATTGGCTGGTTTTAGTTTTTGATTAGTTGTTAAAATATGGTGAGTACATTCTAGACTCTTAAAAGACTTGGTAAAAGATATTTCTATCCAAAGACAGTGTAGGATATATACCAAGGGAATATGCCAAGTTCTTATGCTTTTAAGGTATATTAGTTATCCCTAGTGGTAGCTACCTCTTAGATATGAGCTAGGTGCTAGGAGTAATAAAAATTTATGAAAAAAAAATATATCCTAAAAAATATATATACAAAGTAAATTGAGACATGATGTGTCTACAGCCATGTGAAATGCTTGGTAGGACCTGAGGTTGTCTTAGCACCTTGGGGCCCGATGCCTTGGTTTCCATGGGTGAACACTGATGTCTAAAAACTTCAGAAGAAGAACTTTGAGGAATCTATCGCCTTGATAGATGTTGGTAGGACTCGGGGGTACACTATGGGCCCTCAAGACCGATGCTTTCATCTTCATGGGGTACTCCTTAGGTCATAAAAGAAAGAAAAAGGGTCTGTCGCCCTTGAGATACTTAGCGGTCTTTAGATTCTCTTGGCGGAGGTCTCTTGGCCATTGCTTGGGTCTCTTTGGGATAGAACCTTAATCTTCATCAACTTCTACACACATATCAAAAAAAAAAAAACGAGAGTTCCAATCACCTTTGCTCATATTTAGGAGTAGGTATGCCATTTAGGAGTAACTTACATACTGGTAGGACATTGAGACTACGGTCATAACCGGCGGTGTACAAAGCACACTTGCCTTTGCATAGCATTATCTACTACTTAAGTCTCACTTTGACTAGTCTTTACTCACCTATTTTAGTACTCATTAAAACTTTAATCAGCCTGCACTTGTATGCTCACGTGTGAAGTCATCATTGCTGATTTTTCTTTTCTTTTCTTTTCTTTTCTTTTCTTTTCAATAAGGGACTTTACTCGTATCAATTGTTTTTTTGCTGCAGCTCTTGCTACTACCGCGCTCGAGGACGTGCGCAAAATAGGAAGGGGGGAGTGTTGCATGACAAATGAAGATCAATACAAGGATGCAACAAAAAAAGACACTTAGGGCTCTTGAAAAGAGTTCAAAGTTGTAGATGAATGTGGGAGGGGGCTTGACAATAATCCCACATGGGAACTTTTGGGAGTTCTAGAATTTTTGTATAAAAAGGTGGCCCATTTGAGAGAGGGAGCACACTCTTTGGTCATTTGGTTGAGAGGCTCATAGAGAGAGAGCTTGCTCCATAGCTCCTTCTCATGTGCTCTCCAAAGCTCTCCATTTCCATTCATGCTTCAGTCTTGTACTCTCTATTCTCTACATTTTCAATGATATGAGGTTTTGGTCTACACACTTGCTAATCTAGATTTCTTAATGATGTTTTGATTTGTGAGTTGTGCATGTGATGAAGCTTGTGCATGAATTGATGTGTAGTTGAGGCTTGTGTGATAGCTCTTTGCATGTTAGGTTCTTTGCATAAGTTGTATCTTTGTGCTTAAGTGTAGCCTCATCTTGATGCTTTGATAATGCTAGATTGATGTGTTGATTGTGTTAGATTGATTGCTTGAGTGTTGAGAAGGATTGAGTAGGACTAAAAGTCATTAGTATGTGGTTAACTCATCTTCTCCCATTCGGGATAGCCTCTATGCGCTAACCGGGTTGCATTCACGGATTGACAAGTGTGTGGGTTGGAGTGTAGCCTCCGCTATGCTATGATGCCCCAAACATTGACCAATGGAGAGGCCTCCCCCTCATCATGCCTAGCAACAGAAGGTCTGGCCAGACTAGGGTTTTTGGAAGCAACATGTTGCCAGGCCAGAACAAAGATGGTATGTCTTCTTCACCACCAACTGTTCTCCCCAAGGGAAAGGGAGAGATGATTCACAAAGAGAGAGAGAGAGAGAGAGAGAGAGAGAGAGAGAGAGAGAGAGAGAGAGAGAGAGAGAGGGGGGGGAGGGAGGGAGGGAGGGAGGAGAGAGAGAGAGAGAGAGAGAGAGAGAGAGAGAGAGAGAGGGGGGGGGGGGGAGGGAGGGAGGGGGGAGTGTAAGGGAGGAGAAGGAGAGAGAGAGAAAGCGGGAGACAGGGAGGAGAGAGGGTGAGGAAGGAGGAGAGAGAGAGAGAGAGAGAGAGAGAGAGAGAGAGAGAGAGGGTAAGGAAGGAGGAGAGAGAGTGAGAGAGAGAGAGAGGGGGGGGGAGGGAGGGAGAGAGTGTAAGGAAGGAGGAGGAGAGAGAGATAAAGAGGGAGAGAGGGAGAGAGGGTAAGGAAGGAGGAGAGAGAGAGGGAGGGAGGGAGGGGAGGGAGTGTAAGGAAGGAGGAGGAGAGAGAGATAAAGAGGGAGGGAGTGTAAGGAAGGAGGAGGAGAGAGAGATAAAGAGGGAGAGAGGGTAAAGGAGGAGAGAGAGAGGGAGGGAGGGAGTGTAAGGAAGGAGGAGGAGAGAGAGATAAAGAGGGAGAGAGGGAGAGAGGGTAAGGAAGGAGGAGAGGGAGAGAAGAGAGAGAGGGAGAGGAGGTAAGGAAGGAGGAGAGAGAGAGAGAGAGAGAGAGAGAAGCGAGAGAGGAAGAGAGCATCACAAAGGAAGGTAGGAGAGAGAGAGTGTGTGTTCATAAGGTTTTTAAGTAAAAAAGCAATGCGTAAAAAATTCCAAACCCCAAGTCTGCATGCTCTCCTCAAACGCTTGTTGAACTCATCGCTCAACATTGTTACATGCTCATCCTCAATAGTTTTGAACCTAAAAACTCCACATTACTCATCTTCAACATTGTTCTCAACAATGCTGACCTACCAACAATAACTATGCACAGTGTGAGGTGAAAAAAGAAGAAAAGACCACTGCCTCTATAGCCTTCACCTCCCAAACTTGGAAACACAAACACGAACGGGGGCACCACCAGCCACCGGGGCTGGAACACTTTCCACACTTCACCACCCACCCACGCCATAAAGACAGCTCAAAAGCAACACAGACAACTGATCATTCAGCAAACACACAGCACCATACACACTGTATATAAACTTAGCAATTACACCAAACCAAGACTCTGGCCAGGATTTACTGCCAAGGGAATTACACCCTTGCGTCTGACAACCAAGCCTCTGTCTCTCTCCCGGTCTCTGCACTCTTCAGAGGGCGCCCCACCAGCAACCCTCACTCTCTCAGTAGCCCTCTCTGTCCAGCTGCTACCTGCCAAATGTCGTAGGTGAGCCCCACTGTCTCCAGCCCACACATCAGCACCTCTACTGTAGCCAACACACACAAAAAACCAAGGCTCTCTCTCTGGTCAGCATCCACTCTCTGCATGCAATCGTTGCCCACACAAAACCAGCCACTTCTCTTCAGAGGGCACCCCCACCAGCTACCCTCAACTCCAGCAGCTCTCTCTCTCTGTGTCGTGACCAGCAGCTTCGCCAACCACCATAGCCTTGCAGCTTCCCAGCATGTCAGCTTCTCTCTCACAAAGCAGCAACCCCTTTCCACGCTCACTGTACCATGACTCGAGAGGCCTCCTCTTTGTTCACAAGGTGGCTACCTTCAGCATCTCTATAGTGCCTGCAGCTCTTCTCTCTCTGCTGCTCTCAGCTGGTGTGCCAACCACCCAAGGCACTCACCCACACGGCTTCCCTTGCTCTTCGCCAGTTTTCAAGCTGCGCTCCACACTCCCCAAGTGCCTGCACTTTCTCTGTCGTCGCTGGTGACCCTTTCATCCACACCAGGCAGTTGTTTGCACTGTGCTCCCTTCACACCAGGCGGCTGTGCTCCACTATGATTCCCAGCACAGCAACTCCAGCTCGCTTACCCGCCAGCTTTTTTCACCAGGGAGGTGGCCCTTCTTTACACCTTTTCGCCTGTCACCTACACCAGAGCGGTCCTTGCATCCTACAGCTACACCAGAGTGGTCCTTGCACCCAAGGCGACCACAACCTGCTCTCCACTCTCGCTGCAGCTATCATAGCCAAGCCTGCTATCAGCTGAGGTCTCACCTTCTCCGTTGGCTTCCGCTTCGAATCACCAGCCCAACTCTCGCTTTATCTCCAGGCGGCTAGCTTTCGCCAGCCACGTTCACCCTTCTAGCTGGCCACTCTATTTATTGCATATATATTTTTTATTATTTTCCCAAAGCCTCACTAATGGCCACAACTAAGAGGGCTCCTTCTTCTCCTTGCTTTTTCCTGAACAAACGGTGCCCACGACCTTCCAGAAGCATCATGACTTATCAAAAAACCGACTATTTTCCCAGCTCCAAAAGCGGCCTCTCTTCCAAATCAGTCGGTGCTCTGCATTTAGCAATCACCCGCACACCACACTGTTGCAATAAAAACTTCCAAATCTCCAGCATCTGCTCCCAAAAAAAAACAACACGTGTACCAGCTCACTGCAAAACCACCCGCTCTGTATATTTGCCAGGGCATTCAAGGCAAAGCTTATTCGTAAACCATGCAACCCATATGTACACAGACCCAAAACACCTTTCAGATTTTTGCCTGACACACAGCATAGGCACCAGTCAATTATGATGATATACCTGCCCCAACAATGTGATTGGTGCAATGACTAGTGTGCCCATGGGCACACTAGTCAATTATGATGAAATACACATGATGATATACCTGCCAACAATAATGTGACTGGTGCAATGACTAGTGTGCTCATGGTGGTAGGCACTTTGTCAATTATGATGACATCACATGATGATTACCTACCAACAATGATGACTAGTGAGATGATTGGAGGATCTTTATTTCTCATTTCTATATGAAGACTTTCATTCTCGATATTTACATGTCTTTGGAGGATCTTTTTTTGGCTCATATCTTATTAAGACTTTGATTCTCGATATTTGTAGCCATAAACAACATAAATGGGCCTTTTTTATAGTCTCATATATTAGTTTGTTGATGTCATGTTTGATCAACCACTAAATGTATCTTGTGATATTGCTTAATAATATTTTCTCAATAAGAGCTTCAATATCTTCCCAATTTCTAAGAGCATAAGAATGTGGCATTCTAGAAAGTATGAATCCATTTGGTTTCTTTTTTGAGATGAACCCGTTCTCTCTCTCTCTCTCTCTCTCTCTCTCTCTCTCTCTCTCTCTCTCTCTCTAAGTTCTAAGTGTAGGTTGAAGCAGGTTGAAGAAAAGCTTTTTTTTATATGTAAGCTCAGAAATGGAAGCAACAATTTCATTTGTAGGTCTATCTAGCATGTGTATGCACATACAATTACTTGGAGGGAAGGCTATAGTTTCTAGAACATCTTTAGAGTAGAGGATGGGGCCAACTCAAAGATTCAGAGGGTTGTATACAATGTGGCAGAGCTCACACATGGGACTGCAACCATAGTAGATTTACCACACTACAAGGACCTTAAGGCTTAAAGACATTTAATATTTAATTCTAGAAGGAGATGTTTCTTACATCTATAAGGTGAGCATTAATTGGAGGCAGGTTGAAGAAAAGCTTTTTTTTATATGTAAGCTCAGAAATGGAGGCAACAATTTCATTTGTAGGTCCATCTGGCATGTGTATGCACATACAATTACTTGGAGGGAAGGCTATAGTTTCAAGAACATCTTTGGAGTAGAGGATACTCAAAGATTCAGAGAGTTGTATACAATGTGGCAGAGCTCACACATGGGACTACAACCATAGTAGATTTACCACACTACAAGGACCTGAAGGCTTAAAGAAATTGAATATTTAATTCTAGAAGGAGATGTTTCTTACATCTATAAGGCAAGCATTGATTGGGTGGTGGACATAGCTGAACCTATTGCTCCCCATGTAGTAGACCTAGAATCACCCATTCGAGAGAACAAAGCCTTATAAGTAGACTCAACATTACAATCAGTAATGTTGGTTGAGCTTGATTTCCCTGCTCAGGATGTGTCAATCAAGGTAGGTTGCACAAAGAAAGCTACAATAGACGTAGACTTAACTCCAATGCACTCAAAGAAAATAGAAAAGATAAATTCATTTCTCAAATTATTGTGCCAAAGACTTTGCATCTATGTAAACTGGACCATCCTAACAAAGGTGTTCCAATGTGTGGGAGCTCCAAAGCAAGTCACAAAGACACGAAGGTTTTACAACAGGGATCTTGCCTTAGAGTTCCCACCAACATTATGTCAAGTACTTCCCATGCATGAAATGGAAGCACAGTATAATGGTCATATATGGACAAAAGCCACAACTACAAATGTGTCTTTTAATGGCACCACAAGGATTAGTTATTGTGTTGGGGAACTCCAATGCTTGATCTATACATATAGACACATTTTTAGCCATATAAACAAAGTTTCTAAAGCATGTAAAAACCTCTAACATGCAAGTGTTCTTGGAGTAGTTTTATCAATAAAGGTCACAAGGTAGAGATATCCCTTGATCGTTGGTGTCATATATTAGAACCACATACATCACTATGTATGTGGTTCTAATACATCACTATGTATAAGCTATAATTTTTGGACAACCCTTTTTGATCCATCTTTCAGGAATTATAGTGGTTTGTAGCTTGCCCAAAATGCACCCTTCACATATATGTTTGTGATAGGGCCTTAAGTGTATATGTCCAACATACTTGAAACCCTTGTCTATATGGTTAGTAGCTCACTTTCCCTTCTCTAAGGGCTAGGTATCTCCCTTAACATTTCTTCCTCACCCTCTTCATTGGTGGGAATATCCGATTGAGTGCCGCTTGGTGGTGAGTTAAGTGCCTACATCAGTTGTTTATAGTTGTTGGCAATTTTACTAGAAATGAGAGGGGTGGTAAAGTGGTTACATGTTCTACTACTTCTACATTTGGTGTGATAGTGGGCCTTACAAGTGTGTGCTTTATTTAAGATTTGGCCTCCTTTCCTTATTTTCCTTTTGCTCTTCTTGGAGTCTTTGCTACTACAATTAGCTTCTTCAATAAATCCTTTGTGTGTACAAGGACTGCTTCACATGTGTCGACGATATCCTCATGCATTTTTTACCAACTATGGGTTAAGAAGAAGGAGCTCTGAGTAGTTCATCCAATAATGGAATGTATGTGACATGGCTAAGGATTCTTGTCATTAAATATGAATTCACCACCTTGCACACATGCTTTATCATATAGTTATGAAATCCTTATGGAGCATCTATGCCCAATCATCCTTTTAAGCTTTGTGTAGCCGATATGTGTAGATCTACGTGTAAAAGAATACAACACTCAAAAGAACTAGGATCTTTCACAACACAAAATGTTAAAACTCAAATAGCATAATAACAAAGATAGAGAAGAAATATGTATTACTACTAAAGTGATATAAAAGATGGTAAATCCCCACACCCATGTGTTCCTATGAAGGGAACTATGATGTCTGATTAGGAACTGCTAAGATGGAGGTTATATGATAGTAGAAGCTAGGGAGTAAGCTCACAGTGATGACTGATGAACTATGTGGAGAAGGGGATGGTTGTGTATCTATATAGGCATGTATACGTGGGGTGGCCATGACATGATTGTGTAGGTCCATGGTCATAGTCGATACCACTGTCTACTCTGTACACCCAACCCATAAAGAGACTAGTAACTACATACCACTTGCCGCCTCCCACGGCAATCCAAGCTCATCTTGGACCCTGTTTGGCCCTGTAATGTTAGGACATGGTGTCTATTAATAAGCAGCCTACTTGGCAATGTGCCAAATCTAATTCAACCTTCCTATGTGAGTGTGGGGATATAGGGCATGCTCAGGCTTCTCAACCATGGCTACTCCTCATAATGGGGGCCATACAAAAATGAGCTAATCGATCCCTAGTCAATACAGTATGAGGGTGGAAGCATTGATATCCAACACCACATGGTTGTACCTGACAGTGGGCTTCACCTACATTATCATTTTAATCGCCTGTATGCTTTTTCCAACTTCTGGCTTTAATGTATGCAAAATCTCTCCCGTTATTATTGGCTTTATCTAGTTGGTAGATGTCATTACAATCTATATATGTTTAGATGACAACATGATGGAAGATTATCACGACATGAGATGTTCTTCATCTAAACCAAGTGAAGCAATGGCTAAAGAAAAATTGATCTTGGAGTTGAGATTCCCCAAATTCTATGTAGCCTTTCTTAAAAGATTTCAACCGACATCTCTAAGAGAGGAGGATGAGATCCTTCAAAACCAACCATCCTTAATGCCTCTCTAAGTTATGGGCAAAATTCCTTGTGTTTAGTGCAATCACTACATCCATCCCAACCCCCATTATGCGTACAAGGTGCTATTTATCTGTACTACATATACTACAAAACCTTTGGTCACGACACACCGCAATGTCCCAATTCATCTCCCGTGCACCAAACAAAAACAATCCAAACGGTAGAAACTACTCAAGAGATAGTTAAGTAAATACTTCAGTGTTTCTATTGTCTCGTGGACCGCACAAGGTGGCAAATTGCACAATTTGGAATACTTCCATGCCCACTGTCTCACTGACACTTTGCAACCCATATATAATGATGTGGCATCGATCACATATTCTAAGATTTCCCAAGGCGAGTTGCTTCAATGCAACCTATCTCTCACAGAATACAACTCTTAACATCTTAAGTGTACAAAATGGAAAATTGTCCATGGTACCCTTGAATGTGCTTACACGCTTATAGCCAAGGCATGAGAAACAGTAAAAAAGCATGCAAAAGACAATACTTCAAAATGGGTAGAGGAACATGCTTTAAAGCAAAAAGCAAAACCTTTCAAACCCAAGAAAAACAAGGGGCAAAAAAACTGTCGAAAGCAAGGTTGAAATAAAGGACAGGCAAAAAGAGCCTGTGGGGGAGGACATAAACCCAAAAGAGCCAAAAGATACACACGATGGAGAAGTATCCAGCTCAAAGGCTACCACACAAACCACAACACCCACATGTGCTACACAAGATACAAAAGCCCGAAAGAAAATTTGTTCTCGTCGCATGGGCAAACATAATGAAAACCTGATAATCCAAAGAAAATCAGAAGACAAAACAAGTTCTAGTACGTCGCTAAATAAAGATGAAACAAGTTATGATTTGTCACTCAATGCACCTCATAGAACAATCAAGAAACTAGAACCCGCCCAACCACCCCAAATTGAAAATCATGATCACATGACATATGCAGAACACAAAAAGCAAGCTCAGGAGAGCATTCTTAGCATTGTTGAGTGTCATCATACAGGAACACCGGTTATGATTGAACCTCATAATGCCAATCCTATAAGAGTAACCAAAATACAAGAACCATAGGAGTATCGCTTCCCCTTTCAAGAGGAAGACGTACTCTCTATAGAAGAGTCATTAGCGGCAGATTGCACGAATTATGCAATTGAAAAAGCACGTAAGGAATTCGATGAATCCCTTATGAAATTAAAGCAGTCTCTTAAATCCTCATTTGGAGGAGTGCTCTTCTCTCATGGGGTGAAGCCAACATAGCATCAGCACTTATTACATCTTTAAAGGCTAAACATGAGTTATACCAAGACATCAAGAACTACATAGAACAAGACTGTGAGGATTCGCAAGTTTCCAAACAAACCTCAGTTAGAATTGTCAGAGGACTGAGTGTGCCATTGTACACATTAGGTACTCTTGAAGAATCTAAGATCCAAAAAGAGGATGAAAGTGAATAGGAATATGAAACCAAAATGGGATCCGAAGCTGAAACTAAAACTGAAAGTGAATAAGAATATGAAACCAAAACGGGATCCGAAGCTGAAACTAAAACTGAAACATCCATGGTTCCTCTTGAAGATTCTATCATGATATGGTTAGATTTCCCTATGATATGGTTAGATTTCCCTATGGGCAATGATTCTAAGTGCAAATACGCATTGATTAGCCCTCGAGCTAGTCATAACATCATGACAATAGACACTTGGGTGTCATTGGGACAACCTAAAATTATCCCTAAAGACAATGGTCTTACAAGGGGTGCCAATGGACAAAACATTGAAGTTCCAAGTTACTTTACCTATGCTACTTAAACAATCGGTGGAGATGTGGAATTTAGATTCCATGTTACCCTAGATTCCCTTGAGTATGATGTCGTCCTTGGTGGAACTTGGATACATGAATCATTGTATTCAATTGATGAATCCTTGCAAACAGTCACCTTGAACTCCTGTAGGCATTGTGCAATTGCTATTACGGGAGGAAGAGACTTCCAACCTATCTTACTGAGAATATCCCAAGAATTATGGTTAGATTAGAACTTTCCACTAAACTCACCACCACAATCCAAGCACAGCTTTATCCACAAAGATAACATGATCTCATGACCCTCAAGTTATGGGATTTGTTAGGTCAACCAACACTCACGGCTCATCCTAAAAGAATTCCATTTACACAAGACTTAAACATGCCATGTTTGGGGTACTCTGAACATACAATTTATATTGAAACTAACCCTCTTACTTTTGCAAGTTTCTTGTGGTTGAGTATATGTTGGAAGTAGATTTGATCTTGGGGCATAAATGGACAATTGCTACCCAAGGACCACTGTGCTTTGCTAGCGATAGGGTCATCTTGATGGGCAACAAGACAAAGTTGATGATACCATACTGCCAGGAAGAGAATCCAGCCCTAATGGATTTCTATGATGTTAAACGCAAAAAGTTACAAGCCTCTTCCACCAACGGAAGTCCCTCTACACCATGACCTACCATCTGCATCAACAATGACTGACTCTGATAAAGCATCTACTCCTTCAACTACTCCATCCTCACCAACAAAGTTCAATGCCACAACCTCGCAATCACCAAATATTCCTTAAAAAAATTTCCAAGTGTCAGGCGTTTTTCTGAAAGGTGTTTTGGGCTTATGTACATATGGATGCATGGCATGTGTGAAGACTTGGCCCTGGAATGCCTTGGCAGATGTACAGGGTGGAGGGTTTGGCTGTAGGCTTGTACAGGTTTGTCCGGAACATGGTCTGCTGGAGGTCTGCTGGAGATGACATCAGCTGCTCGGTCGCTTTATTTGTGTACGCGTCCCTTTAAATGGAGTGGGCACACGCGGGTTGTATTTGAAAGAGTGTGTGGAAGCATGGGGCCAAGGTTGTCTCGAATCTTGAACATGGTGTGAAAAGGAAGGTCTTGGTAGCCATCCTCCAGGCTTAAAGAAAAAATTAAAAAAATGACCATCAACGTGGCCTGCAATGAAAAAGACACTTGGAGGCTTGTTTTGTTGCCAACACGTTGGCCAGCACGTGAATGGAGACGCCAGAAGGTTGGCGAAAGCAGGAAAAGCGAGGAGAGTGGTGAGTCGGGTGCCTTTGGAGGGAAGGTTGCCGCCTGGTAGAGAGGAGGAGGCTTCTTTTGTGCGAAGTGCAGAGGACAGGCGACTTCTGGGGGAGCCGCCTTGGTGTGTGGCCGCCTTGTGAGAGAGGCTTCTTCTGGTGAGCGGCCGAGGGCTGAAGGTTTTGGCTGCAGAGAAGAGGTTGGCGCAGGCGAGGCCGAGATGTGGCCGTCTTTGGGATGATGCGAAGGATGGCACCGGGGAGCAGTGAAGAGGATAGCGTGGCTGTGATTGTTGCTGAAGACAAGCTTGACGTGGAGGGTCTTAGCACAGAGGCTGGCGACAACTGTGAGCCGCCGGCGAGACAGGTGGGGGAGCTGCCTAGAAGGCTGGCAGTGGGTATGGTTTTAGGCTGGCGGTGACCAACGTGTGAGAGGGGGCCACCTGGAAGAGAAGGACAGAGGTGTTGCTGCTTGGCTGGTGGGGCCGGTAGCACTGCAGAGAAGCTACCTATGTGGCAGAGGAAGTGCTCGTTGTGAGGTTGGCAGAGGATCAGCACAGAGAGAGAGAGAGAGAGGTGTTGGAGTAGCTGCTGCTGGCGACACACACAAAAGTGATGGGCTACAGAGGAAGCTGAGGGTTGCTGGTGGGGCGCCCTCTGAAGAGAGAGAGAGAGAGAGTGGTCGGGTTCTTTCTGGTGTGGTTGGCCAGCACGCAAGCGAGAGGTTCGCGGCAATTGAAAAAGCTAACTGTGGGCAGAGGCAGTGGATCATGTGCCGATTGAGGATGTGGTATATCCTTGGCAGTGATGACAGGTCAAAGTGTTGATGGGTCGTGTGGTTGAAGAGGCTTGGTCGTCAGACGCAAGGTTGTAATTCCTGAGGTCGTGAGGCCATGGTGGAATTCCCTTGGCAGTAAATCCAGGCCTGAGTGTTTGTATGGTTGTGTGAGTGAGGCTTTTCTGTCGGGAGAAGCTTGTATGATGTGTTTACTTGGGAATATAATTGCTGGGTGTTTACTTGTTTATGGTGCCCCTGTTTTGTGATGTCTTTCTGGTGTGGGTGGTGTGGTGAGCCGTGAGAGAAGTGTTCCAGCCGCCGGTGGCTGGTGGTGCCCCCGTTCGTGGTGTTATTTCCAAGGCTGTTGTTGTGAACAGCTATAGAGGCAGGTGATTCCGTGTCCGAAATTTCCAACAGCTTTCTGGTGCCCCCACTGAGGAGAGCTCTGGTGTTGTTCTTTGCCTAGAAGGGTGTATGTCCCACTGGGATTGTTACAGGTTTTCATGATGTGGTCTTATCCGAAATTTCATGGCAGGAAGGGTGAAGATGTGATTGACTTCTTGGAGCAAATGGAGTTGGCATGCATTAGCAATCATGTGACAGATGAAGAGCAGGTTTTGAAGCTAATAAAGATTTTTTTGAAGGGAGATGCCCGAAGCTGGCTTAAAGATTTTGAAGTACAGGATGCAGCATATGAGCTACATGGTGTTTTGACCTTAGACAGGTTGAAAGAAGGCCTTTTGGGAGCAAGCGGAGGATTCTAGTGTGCTTTGGCAGGAGTTGAGCATCTTGAAGCAGGTCCATGGATGATTTTGTGAAGGTATTTACATGTTTGTGGGGTAAGTGGTGTATGACATTGAAGCAGGAAGTACCTCCTATGTTTCTGAAGAAGAGCTTGTTTATTGATGATTTGTTACCTCATTTGAAGGTCAGGGTTGAGTTGAAGAATCCCAAGTCATTTGATGATGCAGTTAGGGTTGCTAGGGAAAAGGAAGGCAAGATTTTGAAGCAGATGGAGATGGGCATTTATCCGTATGAATGTGTTGTGTCTGCAACAAGGGATATGCATGTAAATTTGGTTGAGGTGGATAAGAGTCCTATGCAAAGTTTGATTAGACAGGAGCCTCAAAGGCCTATACAGGTGCAAAGGGGGATGTTCTATATGCCTTTTGATTTTTTTCCAAAGTCTTTAAAGCATGTGAAGGTGGATGAAAAACAGGTGAAGGAGCAAAGTGAAGATGAGGAGTTGCCAGTGGATTCTTCTTTGGATGGGGACGTCATGGCTGTTCATGACAGTGATTTGGAAGGTTCTATTGAAGATCATTTGCATTCGGATCTGGATGACATGCATGCACATGGAAGTAAAGAGGATGATGCCTTGGGATTGGCTGATGATAAGAAGGAAGAGGAGTTGGATATAGAATGCTTTGAGGATGATTCTTTGCCAGATTCTACAAGGGAGGAGGATGGGGTAGAGACTTGTGATGAAGTGAAGATGGTTTGCAATGCGGATGTGGAGAGCATGGAGGAAGATCCTATTGTTATGGATTTTCTTGGACAGCTTGATGGTGGTCTGGTACCTGCGATGAATGGTGTGGATGTTTTTCCATTAGATGCATTATGTGCTGGGGAGTCTTTGGACGATGATACTAGGGGGTTGGCAACATTCAAGAAGGTATGCATGTAGATTTGGCTGATGAAGAGCGTTGTGATGTGAGTATTGTGCTTGAGGATGATATGTGGGAAGTTGCTAGCCCTTATGAACAGGAGCCAGAGATAGACATGGATGCAAATATGGTCGAGAGTGTAACTAAGGCTTCTTTGCATGTTGCTGAAATGTTAAAGGCAAAGTCCATGGATGATAAGGATTCTGAACCAGTTGAGCTGTATGGTTGTGAAGAGATGCCTGAATTACAAGAGTTAGAAGTGCTTGTGGACACTGCTGTTGGAAAGGATGTGGATTGTTGTGTGCAGAAAGGTCAAAATGTTGAAACCTGGCCTTCACTAGTATTGATAAATTGGATGCTAAATGCTGCAATGCCATAGGTTTTGAAGACATGGAGGTTTGTTGTGGGTGAAGTGTTCTTTCATGGTTTATTTGAAGAGCAAAGGCTTGAGGGTGATGCTGTGTGACCAAAGTCGGTGAATTCTTATCACATGATGGACGGAAATGATTTTGTGGCACATATGGTTGATGTTTGGTATGTAGTGATGCAGCCATTGTGTTTCACAGATATTGGGAAATGGGATGGTGAGTTACAGCAGTTTCCTTTTGATCCTGGTGGATAGCTATTGGATTTATACTTTTGCTGCTACTGAGCATAAATGCTCTAGCAGATGGGAGGGTTGGCAAAGTATGTCAGGCGTTTTTCTGAAAGGTGTTTTGGGCTTATGTACATATGGATGCATGGCATGTGTGAAGACTTGGCCCTGGAATGCCTTGGCAGATGTACAGGGTGGACGATTGGCTGTAGGCTTGTACAGGTTTGTCCGGAACGTGGTCTACTGGAGGTCTGCTACTACTGGAGGTCTGCTGGAGATGACATCAGCAAGCAGCTGCTCCGTTGCTTTGTTTGTGTACGCGTCCCTTTAAATGGAGTGGGCACTCGTGGGTTGTATTTGAAAAAGTGTGTGGAAGCATGGGGCCAAGGTTGCCTCGAATCTTGAACATGGTGTGAAAAGGAAGGTCTTGGTAGCCATCCTCCAGGCTTAAAGAAAAAATTTTAAAAAATGACCATCAACGTGGCCTGCAATGAAAAAGACACTTGGAGGCTTGTTTTGTTGCCAACACGTTGGCCAGCACATGAATGGAGATGCCAGAAGGTTGGCGAAAGCAGGAAAAGCGAGGAGAGTGGTGAGTCGCCGGCTTTGGAGGGAAGGTTGCCCCGCCAGTAGAGAGGAGGAGGCTTCTTTTGTGCGAACTGCAGAGGACAGGCGACTTCTAGGGGAGCCGCCTTGGTGTGTGGCCGCCTTGTGAGAGAGGCTTCTTCTGGTGAGCGGCGGGGGACTGAAGGGCAGGCTGGCGCAGGCGAGGCCGGGATGTGGCCGTCTTTGGGATGCGAAGGATGGCACCGGGGAGCAGTGAAGAGGACAGCGTGGCTGTGATTGCTAAAGACAAGCTTGACGTGGAGGGTCTTGGCAGCACAGAGGCTGGCGGCGACTGTGAGCCGCCCGGCGATAGGTGGGGGAGCCGCCTAGAAGGCTGGCTGTGGGTATGGTTTTAGGCTGGCGGTGACCAACGTGTGAGAGGGAGCCGCCTGGAAGAGAAGGACAAAGGTGTTGCTGCTTGGTTGGTGGGGCTGGTAGCACTGCAGAGAAGCTACCTGTTGGCAGAGGAAGTGCTCGTTGTGAGGTTGGCAGAGGATCAGCACAGAGAGAGAGAGAGAGAGAGAGAGAGAGAAGTGTTGGAGTAGCTGCTGCTCTGCTGGCGACAAACATAGAATTGATGGGCTATAGAGGAAGCTGAGGGTTGCTGGTGGGGCACCCTCTGAAGAGAGAGAGAGAGTGGGGCGCCCTCTGAAGAGAGAGAGAGAGAGTGGCCAGGTTCTTTCTGGTGTGGTTGGCACATCACGCAGGTGAGAGCGATTGAAAAAGCCGACTATGGGCAGAGGCAGTGGATCATGTGCCGATTGAGGATGTGGTGTATCCTTGGCAGTTGACAGGTCAAAGTGTTGATGGGTCGTGTGGTTGAAGAGGCTTGGTCGTCAGATGCAAGGTTGTAATTCCTGAGGTCGTGAGGCCGTGGTGGAATTCCCTTGGTAGCAAATCCAGGCCTGAGTGTTTGTATGGTTGTGTGAGTGAGGCTTTTCTGTCGGGAGAAGCTTGTATAATGTGTTTACTGGGAATATAATTGCTAGGTGTTTACTTGTTTATGGTGCCCCTGTTTTGTGCTGTCTTTCTGGTGTGGGTGGTGTGGTGAGCCGTGAGAGAAGTGTGGCCCCGTTCGTGGTGTTATTTCCAAGGCTGTTGGAGTGGACAGCTATAGAGGCAGGTGATTCCATGTTCGAAATTTCTGACACCAAGCACAACCCTCTATCTCTAAAAAGGAAGTTAAAGAAAAATCCTCGACTTCGGCAACTCCTTGTTCACCACCCTCACCACAGGAGATGGCTGCGTACTTCATTAAAACACCCATGAGTCTCAAATCCATAACCTTAGTGCCAACCAATGTAAAGGAGGTCCCACAACTTTCCACTTCCACCAAAAAGAAAACTCCACCAAGACAACCAAAATCAAGGTATCTTAATAGTATCAAAATGTGTGTGGAGAAGCAGCTACCTGTAGCCCAAGGCTAGTACAAATGTAACAATCCAATTTGGGTGCCTCAATCATCAAAGCCTCTTCCTCAACATAGCACTCAGAGGCTAAGGAAAAATAAACATACTCCACAACACCATCCACAAAAGCCTATGTGAGTTCCTCAAAGAACTCCGACAACTCAACAAGTGTGGGTACCAAAAAGATTACCGCAAGTACAAGGGTACCAAGGAAATACCAAAGGATTCCCAAGCACATCAAAAGGTCCCCTAAGCCTATACAAAGAAAGAATACTCAGCACCAAAAGTGTCAGGCACGAATTTATAATGTTCATGAAAGATGGGTGCACATGCACGTGCTTTAACAACAAGGATACTATGATGGTAATCCCATCATATGGTTTCCAAAATCAAACAAAGTGAAGACAGCCTCACCACCGACTTTGACCACAACACCTTCACCTAAAGTTTAACAAGAATGAAGACCCAAGCAACACAAAGCAAGCCACTGAACCCATCTCGTGCATGCAGCAGCTACACAAGAGCTTGTGTGTTCAGTCAACCCCAATGGTAACCAACCAGAAGCCTTACCTACCGCCTCGACAACAATTAAGCCACAAATTCAAGAATCAATACCCACGTCTGCAAATAGAGACTTATGAACGCATCAAAGATAAACTCATAATGCTCTTTATACCCCAATGGTAACCAACCAGAAGCCTTACCTACCGCCTCGACAACAATTAAGCCACAAATTCAAGAATAAATACCCACGTCTGCAATAGAGACTTATGAGCGCATCAAAGATAAACTCACAATGCTCTTTTTACCCCTCTGGATGTGAAGCACAAGTGCAGAAGCTACACGAGAAACATAAGAACCTCTTCTCTCAAAAAGAGGAAGTAGACACAAGAACCTGTTTCTCGCAAGGTGGTAACAAAACCAAAAAAAATATATATAAGAGAAGAAGAAGAAGAAGAATACACAAACACAAGGGAGTTACACATATGGAATACCTAAAAATGGTAGAATATCCCAAGCAACTCCCACCAACGACCTTCAATGGCCATTATATTTTTGTTAAGCTTATAGCTTACTATTCTTTTGGCTAAGTTAATGTAGCAGTTGCTCCATGAGTACATAACCATACTCATGCGCACTGGAGGACATTTACATCGAGGCCTCGCCACCATCGAGAACTTTCTAGGTACATCTCTGGATGGGGGGGCCATGGTGGACGAAAGCCTGGTCTCAATGGTACAACCCATCGCCCTCCTGGAACTTTACTTCAAATTACAAACCTCTCCAAACAAAAATCTTCACAACACAATGATCTCTAATACTTCGGGAAGATATCTATCTAAACCTCGCAAGTCAATGTAATTCTTTCTAGCTTCGCCAACAAGTGCCTACTTCAACAAAAAGCAGCTGCTACATTCTCGTTCTCATGATTTTGTCTACGTTCCTCCGGATCCTTCCTTCTCTTCTCCCCCATTATTAACATCTCTTAGCTTTCCCACTAACACAAATCACATGTAACCTTTCTTATGATTGACAAAAAAAAAGTGAGCAAAAAATATAAACCCAAAAAAAAACATGCTCATAAAATTATAACCATGCAATCATTCACAAACAACACCACAACCCCCATTCCATCTAGAATTCTCGCTAATTTCTCACCTTTTCATTTACTAACTAGCCCTTCTTACCTTTTCATTTACTAACTAGCCCTTCTTATTCCTTCTAGAGGAACAAAGACCATTGAACATCACTCAACATCAAAGCCATCGACAAAGCTTGTTAATTCTCCCCACACAAAGGTCTTCAACACAATCATAAGGATGCGATCGACATTAGAAAGAGGTGAATGTTAACCCATTTCTAGGGTTAACAAGAGCTACTACCATTATCTTATATCAAGGATTCAAGGTAGATACACCAAAAGGTCATACATTCAAGATATGAAGTAATGGTGTCCAAATCTACAGCTTGGACGGGCTCCCGCAATGGTCAGATAGAATATTTATGGCGATCCCCACTTCAAGAGCATGTGATAGTAAGTTAGGATGAAGTCCCAAGTGATGTACTTCATGAATATATTATGAGAGTAGTCATTGTAATAGCATTAGGCCTCTTATGAGCCTAAAGTGCCCGGCCGGCCACCACAGTTTATCTGAGTGTGAACACTTATGGCCATGTATATAAGTGAAAATCTCTCATAATACAAGGAACTCTCCCATTGTGCAATAGAGTCTTGCTCTTTCTAATATCTCTCTCTAATGTATGCTAGTGAGTGTGTGTGAGTGAAGTGAGGTTAGAGGATGAACGAGTACATGTAGTGCAACACGGTGGTGTGACAACGCTCATGGGAGACGCGATGGAATTGCTTCTCAAGGAGTTGTAGAGCTTGGAGACCTCAAGGGTTATGAGCTTGGCCATTGGAAAGATCCTCACGATAGTTACGGTTCATTAGGTATTCTCTTGTTGGATGTGTTTCAAGGGGGGTTAGTGTCAGCCATAATATCTAGCCCAATAGCATTTCTTCTTTAGCCATTTACAAACCTTTCATCCAATGACCTACTTCATGATGGCTTCATCTAATTCACTGCTATAACTATTTTCAATTGATGTGTGCTAACATGCTCATCGAGGGTTGATAACAAAGTGCTTATCATCCTCTCATACTTATTCCCTTGGTGTCTTCTTTGACATTATATTTTATTCTTACCTTCCCCATCATGTCTACTATCGCCAATAGCTGCATCTAGTTTTCACAAAAATCATCTATAGGAAGAGAAGGATATAACATATCTTCATCCTTACCTTTCTCTATTTTTACCAGTGCCTCGCAGAGTTGCAATGTTATAGCTGTCTTCATAGTATCGGAGTCATTTCCAAATAAATCGCCATCCATAGGATGCATTTTCCATGAGAGCAAATCCTTTCATAAATTTTTGTGGTCCATAGCCCAATCATGAACCAAGCTAGCATCCGATATAAAATGTTCTCCCAAGGATGATGTCATATGAATTCAGTTGGCTAGAAAAGTTCATACCCACAAGGTATGTCAAAATTCAAATGAGAAGATCTTAATCTTTAGATTTTGTAAACTCCCATGAGTTTTGCTATCGTTCCATCTGTCATTTTACAATCAAGTTTTTTTTCTCTAAGGTCAATTTACCCCACTTTTCCTAGCATTGTTTGGAAACGATACTTACACTTGCTCCTTTATCTAGGATAGTTGCAGCTTGATAACCCTCATGCAATTCATGTTATTACTCTTGTAATAATGTCCAAGATGGTTCACCAAAATCTATGCCGTAGAGCAATTTTGCTTCTCCAATCATATTTAAATCCTCCTCGATCAGTGTTGGTACATCTTCATTTGTGGTCTAGATTGGAGTCTTCCCTCTACCAATTCCTTCAAATCGATCCACAAGCTTTGATTTACTCTTGATTTTTTCAAAGAAAGGAAGGCCGTAAATCCTACTACATCTTTTGGATGGTTTGTGTAACTATCAAATTCCAAAGACTCTATGTTCAAGAATGGTTGGTTCCATGAGAGAGAGTTCTCCCCCCTTATCAAACATTCGATTGAACAAGTCCTCCTTCATCTTAGACTTAGAGTCGTAGTGTTCCATAATTTGTTCCAGCAGCAAGGAACCTGGAGTTCTCTTGGGTTCCCTTGTCATTCCCATCTTGGATAAAAAATTATCTATGTAGCCCGATTGTTGGCCCTTAGTCTCTCATTAAATTCTCTTGACTCTCTTGGACTAAGATTCTTGCAACCTCTGATTTTTTAATTTCTAGCTGTGCATTAGGAAATCCCTCTGGTTTGGTCGGCCTCATTTCAACTCGATTCTCCATCTCAACTTCACCCTTCTTTTCCTAAAATTGTGGTTTCTCCTATTTGGAACATGTGGATTTAGTTTCAATAGTTTCCTCATCAAACCCATCCTATATGGTCACTAATGATTCACCTCTTCCTACCTTTCTCACCCTTCTCCTTCTCCCAACTTTGAGTGCTAAGTTAAAGCAGGATCCTTAGTTTGGTCCCTTTGAAGCATTTGTGTCTGAGCTCGTGTTAAGACCCTGAGAGAGGTATAGTTACCAATCCTAGCTACACACTTGTGTTAAGACCCTGAGAAGTACAGTTAGACCCTGAGAGGTACACTTACCAATCTTGGCTATACACTCATCATTTTGAGACTTGTGGTAGGGTTGGTAGAAGTGGATACTTCATTACTTGTTCTATAAAGAACACTCGTGTTAAGACCGTGAGAGGTATAGTTACCAGTCCGGGCTATACACTCATGATTATAAGACTTGTGGTAGGGTTGGTAGAAGTGGATGCTTCATTAGTTGTTCTAAAAGGACAATCGTGTTTGAGCTCATGTTAAGACTTTGAGAGGTACAGTTTGTAGAGTTTGTGTTTGAGCTTGTGTTAAGACCTTGAGAGGTACAATTTGTAGTATTTATGTTTGAGCTCATGTTAAGACCTTGAGAGGTATAGTTACCAATCAAGGCTTTACACTCATTATTCTCAGACCTTTGGTAGGGTTGGTAGAAGTGGATGCTTCATTAGTTGTTCTATAAGGAGATTTTTTAAAGAGATTATCTAATCCACATTTTACACAACTTGCACTAAGGTTCACAATGTTTTGCAAAACATGTTGGCTTGTTGAGGCCAATTTGTGGGGGCATACAACCACACGATGAGAACCTTGGCAATGGTAAAGTTGTAATGGAGCCATTTTTACGTTACCATTCTTGTCCCTTCATTTCCATTGGGTTGTAGTTTGAAACACAGGCACTGGTATTCCTCCTTGCATGATGTAATATTATGGGGAAACTGCTAGAACTTCATTAGTGTATTCAACATTCATCGTTAGATCTCTATAGTAGTCTATGTCATCTGATAAATCCTCAATAACCATGTGATTGACTGGTGTCATTTTAGGTGATGCACATTCCCCTAGACTAGATTTGCATGTTAGATACGTGAGTTCCCTAAACATTCCCATGGACAAGAGGTGCTGGTAATGCAAAAGACAGTCTTGCAGGTAGTTGTGGAAATTGGGATTGTTGTTGTGTCCACAGGTCCCGGCACATACTAGTGTCATGGCTTCCCAACTACACAATACATCATACGGCAAGGTGAGGCCTTAGATGTGGACATTCTGAACTTGTATGATTTTGCCTACAAATTGAGCACCAAACCAGTTCTGTTGTTTGTATGGTTATGATGATAAATTGAGAACTAAATGAGTTCTCTCCTTGGGTAGAGATGCTAGTTCATCGGACCTTCCCTAGTCTGATGTAGCCTTGGTTTGTCCAACAATGCGGTGCTAAGATCATTGAGAGTCATATTCTTAAATTGTTTTCTCACCTTCTCTGAGTTGTTATGTTGGCTCGAAGCATGTGTTCAGGCAATTCCAACATGTTATCCTCAAAATCGAGACTTAGAGTAGTGTGGCATTGCTAATAGACCTACTAAATAGGCCTTTAAATGACTTAACAAAAGATTATGTACCTTTCTTATCCTTCCATGATGGTGTAAGTGCCAAGTCCTCCTCCTTAGAATACATTAACCTTGCCAGGCATGCAGTTTTCAAACATTAAGATTGAGGCTAATTCCCAAGTTAAAAGTCCCTTTATCCTAGGGTACTTGAGTTCTATTATGTAGACAAAAACATTCCTTTAGATGAACTTGAACATGCAGCTCCCCTGTCAAAATAATGGGGAGTATGCACAATGGAAGCAATAGTTGATGAAAAGATAGAGCAACATATATGAGAGAGAGCAAGAACACAAGATGTATAGAAAGCTTCTATATTGCCTTCTATTTCAGCCCCACTACAAATTTGGCTTAACCTTCACCCTCAAGTGTTGTGTTACTTGTGTTGTGTTGTGTTACAAAAAGTGAAGCCTCTTGCCCTTTATATAGGGTTCACCAAGGGCTAGGGTTGGTGGGCCAACCCTAAATCCCTTTTCCACCCACATGCCCACTTTATTTGGGGTGTGTTCACACCTACATGACCTCTTTCTCTCACCCTTTATCATTTGTACATCATATATTTCAACATCCCCCTAGCCTTAGGTGAAACTCTAAGGCCAATGGCCTTCTTATAGAGTTCTATAGTGAATTTTTGACATTGGGTTGGCCCTTCGTTTGACTCATTCCACCTTTGAGTAGGGTTCCTTAGACTCTTTTTATCAATGCTCACATTATAAAGCTTATCCACAAGGGATTAAAAATAGCAATATCAAACCAACTAAAGACCTTTAACCACGTTGAATTTCTTCTACAAAATCCTTGCAAAAGCTTTGGCTCTTAAGCTCTCTTCTCTTATATACCTTCATCAGACCTAAGCAGAAGCAAGGATTAATTAAATGAAGACATTTTGGAAGCTATCTTTGGAAGGGGATGGAATGGGAAATTGAATATTTCTCATCAAGATTGACTTTGATAAAGCCTATAACATGGTAGAGTCTTAATCACTCAATCTCTTTATGATGTAGGCTTTGGTTATCAATTCATTTGGATGTTTAGTTTCTTGTTGTATGGGCTATTGCCTAGGTATAGATCTTACAACTTCCCTCTGAAGTGTTCTATTCGTGCCCCTCTCCCCTCATGTGTTTACCATCACTGCATATGCTTTGAGATGGCTAATGTAGGATCAAGTGCTTAAATGCAATATTAAGGGAATAACGATGCCAGATGGGTATCCTTTAAGTTGGCTCATTAATGAAATTCTTTACATGCAATACCAATTTTATGGTGAAAAATCACGTTAGGTGCCTCCAAGCTATGTTCAACTTCAGGTTTCATGATCGATCATGCATGAACATGAGCAAAGATGGTGTGCTAGTTCTCTGTTTCTCAATCAATCAACTATGGTAGAGATCCTCCAACTATGGTAGAGATCCTCCAACTAGATTATGTCTCGACAGTTCTAAAAGTTGATATTATCATAGTATGAGTGGTTGGTTTATGGCTTGGACTTGTAAGTGTCTATTTACTACAATATAAAATGATAGCTTAAGTTCAAACGGTTGCCTTATATAGTATATATTTTGCTATGGTTTAAGAGTTCCACATTTAACAAAGTTCTTGATGAGTACATACACTATGGATCAAATAATGGTTTAACCACAACCCAAAAATTATACAAATACTAAATAATCAATCACTTAGCTTCTTCACATTCAACATGTTCCAAGCCAATGTGAGAGTATTGTGGAGGAGCTAGGGCACCAAAGCTAAAGTATTGGGATTCTCTCTCCTCGGATTTCAGAGCTTTTGGCAACTCTATGCTCAGCTTGGGGCTCTGGTGGTCTCATAAATTTAACCCCCCCCCCCCCCCCCCCGCCTTAGGTCTTCTTGATACTTACTTAGCAAGGAAGCTAAATTATAAAGGGTTAAGAGGCTGAATGATTGTTGGGATTGGACAACTGTGGGGTGGAAGGCGTTGGATCAATTGACACTGGAATTTTAATTGTCTGTTAGTAGGGAGAGGGATTTGATAGCTCAAGTGCTTATTCATATCCAACTTGGGTGGTGTTCCACTACATTTTGAGCACGCATCCTCTGGGATAGGTGAGAGGAAATTCCATAATTCTTGGAGTTTGATTTCCTAGAGCCTCTAGGTAGAGCCTCTAGGAAAGCACGCATCCTCTAGGATAGGTGAGAGGAAATTCCATAATTCTTGGAGTTTGATTTCCATGGCTGCCCTATGGTCATTGAGGTCCACTTCCACCCTTTCCGGGTGACAGATATTACAAGTGTAGGGCTCTTGTGGGCACTTTGCAAAAGGCTGTCATGCAGACTGTTCTAAGACTAAGCAACAAACTAAGAAACCCATAGGAGGAGAGCCAAACTCCAACATCCAAATCCCTAGTCAAAACTCAAAGCAAAACCATGGTAAGGATAACATCTCACAGAAGGCTTCTAATGCTCAGGCAAAGAAAGCTAAGGCTGATGGAGCTGGAGAGGGTACAAGCAAAGCTGTCAAGTAGAAGGACAAAGAAAATGATGATTGGTGAATAATCACTTAAAAGAAGAATGAGAAATGTAAGAGCCTACTCCAAAGCAACCCTGTGGAGGAAATCACCAACAAGTAGGGCACAAGGAGCAACATTAAAAGGGATGTTAGAATTAGACCTAAGGAGTTTGTTGTCCTGTTGGAGGGAGGGAGTCAAGGGATTATCAAGTTTTGGATGGAAATGTTATGGAAATGAGAATTGTGAAATTATTTGATATTTTATGTGATATTTATGGTACGCTCATTTGCCACACGGTCGTGTGACTGGCTACACGTGAGAGTGTGGAGCAATGGTCATGTCGTGTTAGGCGGATAACTAAGGTTTAATGTTTCTTGTGTTTTTGGTGAGCAGATCAGTGCAGGGAGTAACGTGGGTGCAATGGATTTTGGCCAGTGCTGCGCGGCCATCGTATTTTGATGTGCGATGATGGTAGCCCATCCATAGTTTCATTTAATTAAAGTGCAACAATTTTAATGTAAATAGCCAAGCTTTGGGACCAAGTTACTTTTTGATATTAATGGCCAGAGTGGAATGTATCATGATAAATTTGTGAGCACTTGCTTTTTGCTAATACATAAATACATGCATGAGGAAACGTGCTCACTCATGTATGGGGGAAAATTGAACCCAAACTCTTTGTCGTGCATAGTTGCTTTATGTATCTCCTTCTTGTTTATTTGTAAGGCTTGAAGCTATGGTTATGGAGGTTTAATAACAGCATTGGTATTAGAGCTCGGATTCTATTGGTTAGTTTGTGACATCATGGAGTAGTCTCTTCCTCCTGTACCCTCAAGATGAAGTTGTCTTTCTTCTTCCTTGGAAGCCTTCTATTGACTGAAGGTAAGCTTTTTGGAACCCAAGAGAACCAAAGTCTGATAACCAGTGAACGGGCGCTAGGGGAGGGCAATCAACGGCCCCGTGGAACATCAACCACCTTCAAACAGCGGGCGAGAAGAAACCGCCAAGCAGCGGAAACGGAAGCCCAGCGTCACACGCCACACAACACAGAGCCAATCTTTGGGCATGGTTAATAGCGCAACAACGGGTAAAACCATGGATCCAGTGTACCAGCCTTGCAGCATCTAAAACCACCCTTCAATTGTTTCGATTTTCTCTCGGCGGCTCCCTTCAACGTTACGTTTTCTTTATTCTGCAGCCTTATAATCCAAGCTCTTATTATTAACCCTTTGAATACTTAAACCCTTACAAAGCCTTTATTATTAAGCCTTGGAATACTTAAAGCCTTACAAAGCCTTTATTATTAAGCCTTTGAATACTCAAACCCTTATAGCAAGTACACTTTTTTTTTCATCAAAGTAAGTGGACCCTTCTTCATATTATCAAAGCTTAACATACTTTTTTTTTAACATGCCTAATATACCTCGCAGACATCCTTATATCTTCTCGATCCTTATCTCGGCAACACCAATCAAGTCATCAATTTTGAAGAGGGTAATTCACAAGTGTAATTCATCGGTGCTCAGCTTTCAATTTTCTTTACTTCATCATGCCGTTAAGCGACAATTCGTTGCAACTTAACTCTGACATGGATACCCCTTTGCCTGAGGCTACTCTAGAGCAACAAATTTATTTGTTGCAAACAACAACTTTAAGAAACGCCAATTACAAGACCGTGACAACAACTCCGAGACTCAGACACGCTGAGGATGACCGAATTGCTAAAAGTTTGCGAGCCACGTTTGATGCTTAACAAACTCGCAAAGAACAAAAGATAAGTCATCGTCGCTCCTTTACTTTTTCTCGCTTCAATGGTCGCGAAGATGGAAATTTTGTTTTATCATGGTTGAGTCAATTTGATGACTACTTTGCTGAAGAAATTTTTTTCGAGGGTGACAAAATCAAAGGCGCCACCAACCACATGAATAATAAAGCTGCTTTATGGTGGAACGTGCTTTGCAATAGCATTGATCGCCCTACCACTTGGGCCTTGTTCCAAAAGAAGGTCAAACAATCATTCTTACCGCCTCAGTTTCATCTTCACGCGCGTCGCGCATGGATTGAAGGTGAAAACGTGAGTCGATATACTGAGTGTTTTTGGCAACGCCTCTTACTCCTTCGCATGCTTGAAGATGTGCCTGAGGATTCACTTCGACGCAAATACGAAGATGGTCTTCAACGTGGTATACAATCAAAAATCAATACTTTGAAGCCCTCTTCACTCTATGAAGCAATTTCTTTTACTCATGATGCGGAGAGAGAGTTTTGATCTATTGCCCAGATGGTTCGCTCTTCTCAAAAGACTACTCCATTTTGACAACCACAAGCGGCAACTCAAAATTGACAATCATCTTGGGTAACAAACAATCGTAATAACTTTCATAAACCTTTTGTTACTCCACGCACTAACACGTTTAACAACACTCATGCATCCACTTTTCCAAATAAAAATGTATCTAATGTGACTAATTCCAAGCCAAATGATATAAATTGAAAGCCCCAGCCTAGCCACAATAGTGTGCATATACCACGGGCTGATTCGTAGCACAAATATCCCATCTTTTGTTAGAAATTCCATAAATCGAGCCATAAACAATCTCAATGCCTACTAAGCTTCCAAAGGACAATCGTTCATCGGCAAAACTCCATTATATTGAAGAGGATAGTGCTATTGATGATCTCAACTTTGCTCTAGATTGGAATGAAGATGCTCTTCAATCCGAGGTGAACAACACAGAATCTATTGATCGAGGTATGCCTCCCTTGATACATGCTTTATCACGAATGAAAGGTCATATAAATGGTTCTGTAGTATGTGTTTTACATGATGATGGTAGTTCACATAACTTCATGTCTGAAAAACTTGTTAATAAACTCAAACTTGAAACTTCTCCTTGTGCTTATAAAGTTAAATCTGCTTTTCAAGGAACTAGATACAATGGCACACGACGTGAAATAAAAGATCTTGAAATTTCTATTGGTCCTCATAGAGAAAAACGGAATTTTCTTATTGCACCTCTGCACTCCAGAGATATTATTCTTTGTATGCCCATTTAGACACTGGAAAGATGCAGAGGAGAAGAGAGCTTGAACTCTTGCAATTACACACACACTCACACAAACCTTAGAAGAGAACACATAAGGTGAGAGGCAAAAAATTCTTCTTTTTCTTCACACAACAAAAGAGGCAACAAAAGAGGTCTACAAAGAAGATAAAGTGACTAACACACATAATAGAGTATATACAAGTGATCCATAATGTGAACACGCTAAGAAGAGTGGGTAGGTGTGGACTAGTCGATGTAGTCCAACTATAGAATCTCTGATGACGGTGATAAATGTCGAATGGTCATGCAGGCGCCTCGTGAGTGTCAGCTCATGTTGAGCTTAATATCTCGACACTCCCCCTCAAGCTCAACTCCAGCTCATGAACTCCAAGCATATCTTGAAATCTGCAAAGCTTCTCAGCTCCCAAGGCCTTCGTGAAGATGTCAGCGACCTGATCCTGTGTGCTGACGTAGGCTAAGTCGATGTCGTTTGCCAAGACTCTCTCCCTGACAAAGTGATAATATACCACCTCAATGTGTTTCGTCTGCACATAGAAAACTGGGTTCATGTGACCAACTATATCCTGCTAAGATTGTCACAATATATGATAACCTTGCTCTCCACATGCAACCCTAAATCAGTAGCTTGTCTAACCAACCTACCTCACACATTGCCACCATCGCAGCTCCTCTGTATTCTACCTCTGTACTTGATAAGGCAATTGTGGGCTACTTCTTGTTGCTGCTCCATGTCACACCAGCACTCCCCAATGAAAACATAAATCCATTGGTAGATCTGTTGTCTAAGATGCTACTTGCCCAATTTGCATCTGTATACCCATATAGCTCTAATCGTATACTTGCTGCATAAAACAATGCATAATCAACAATGGCCCTCAAATACCAAAGTGTGCGTCACACACTATCAAGATGTGGTTTACGCGAAACCTACATAAACTGGCTCTCTAAGCCAACTGTGTAACTCAAATCTAGCCTGTTGATCGTGACATAGATCAAACTCCCCACAATTTTCCTATACATAGTGGGATCCTCCACCAACACATAACCCGCATCCGCACTAAGCTTGCCATTTTGATCTAATGGCACTGAGATTGACTTACAATCAACCATCCCATACTTGGACAACATGTCCAATACATATTGTCTCTGTGACAGCCAAATACCATCAGGTGTGCGAATGACCTCAATTCCCAAGTAGCATAGATCTCCCAAATCCTTCATCTCAAACTTCCTTTTGAGAAGACTTTTCACATGCTCAATCTCATCCCCAAGTTGTCACCCCTAACAATAATATCATCTACATATATAGTGATGATCACAATACCCTTATCACTCTTGTGCGAATGACCTCAATTCCCAAGTAGCATAGATCTCCCAAATCCTTCATCTCAAACTTCCTTTTGAGAAGACTTTTCACATGCTCAATCTCATCCCCAAGTTGTCACCCCTAACAATAATATCATCTACATATATAGTGATGATCACAATACCCTTATCTACATATCATCTACATATATAGTGATGATCACAATACCCTTATCACTCTTGTGCACATACAAATAGTGATCTGCATCTACCATCTGAAAACCAATAGTGACAAGATACTCAGCAATCTTGTCATACCATGCTCATGGAGCTTGCTTCAGCCCTACAAAGCCTTATGAAGCTTACATACATACTCCGAGTGACCTGTATGCTCAAAACCAGGTGGTTGATCTATATACACTTCTTCTTGTAAGTCACCATACAAGAACGTATTTTTTATTTCCATCTGATGTAAAAACCAACCTTTCACTTGCTGTGTTGTGTAGCCACTGCAATCACAACTCTCACAATTGCCATCTTTGCAACCAGGAAAAATATCTCCTCATAATCAGTCCCATGTGTCTACGCATATCCTTTGGCTACCAATCTAACCTTGTACATACTTATGCTACCATCACTGTTATATTTCACCTTATACACCCACTTACAACCAATAGCTTTCTTGCCTTCAGGCAATGGCACCAATCTAACCTTGTACCTACTTATGCTACCATCACTGTTATGTTTCACCTTATACACCCACTTACAACCAATAGCTTTCTTGCCTTCAGGCAATGGCACCAAATCCCAAGTCTCATTTCCATACAAGCGGTCCATAATAAGCGGTCCATAATGTGAACACGCTAAGAGGAGTGGGTAGGTGTGGACTAATCGGTGTAGTCCATCTTTAGAATCTATGGCAAAGATATGTCGGTGCCAGCTACCAAACCTGCCAGTGATGTAAATGTCGAATGGTCATGCAGGCGCCTCGTGAGTATCAGCTCATGTTAAGCTTGATATCTCAGACACCAACATAATCCACAAATTGATTATCATACACACACGATGTCTTTCAATTTCAATTCATTCTCTCTCTCTATATCTAGTCACTCTTCTCTTGAAATGTTTTCACTCATCTCTCACACACAAGCACATCGTGCATTAAGGAAATGTGAGAAAGCATACATAATTTATGTTAATGAAGAGGAAAAGAAACAATCTTCTCTCTCACCAAAACAACAAAAATTTCTTGCTTCATTTAACGATTGTTCTGTGGTGGATCACTATCCTCCCCATCTACCCCCTTCCCATGGTGACTTAGACCATAAGGTAGAACTTCTTCCAGGTATTCAACCGCCTCACAAAGCACCATATAGACATGGCCCTTTGCACCAACAAGAAGTGCAATGTCAAGTAGTTGAATTGCCTGACAAAGGTCTCATTTGCCGTAGTAGTTTCCGGTTTGTTGCGCTTGTCTTGCTTGTGTGCAGAAAAAGAATAAAACTTTTAGGATGTGCATAGACTATAGACCACTAAATAAAGTGACAGTTAAGAACCATTACCCAATCCCTAGAATTGATGACCTATTAGATAAACTCAAAGGTGCAAGTATATTTAGTAAAATTGATTTAAATTCTAGGTATCATCAAATCCGTATGGATCCTATTGATATCTTCAAGACTACTTTCCATACACAATCAGGATAGTATGAGTTTGTTGTCATGCCCTTTGGTCTCATTATACTCTTGCCACATTTGCACGTATGATGAACCAAATTTTTACAGATTATCAAAACTTTGTGATTGTTTTCTTTAATGATATTCTTGTTTACAGTCACTCTAAAGAAGAACACAAGGATCACTTTAGCATTGTCTTTGATTTGTTAAGGGAAAATCAATTATATGCTAACCCTGACAAATGTTCTTTCTTTCAAATTGAGATGGAATATCTAGGCCATATTGTATCGACCGATGGTATTCGAGTAGACCGATGGTATTCGAGTAGACCCTAAGAAAGTCCAGACCATTCGAGACTGGCCTACTCCTAAAAAAGCCCATGAAGTTAGATCTTTTCTAGGTCTAGTAGGTTTTTACTGCAAGTTTGTAAAGAATATTTTGCTCATTGCGCTTCCATTGACTATCTTGCTTCGCAAGAAGACAATTTTTTGATGGGGTTACAGTTAGCGAAAATCCTTCGAAAAAGCGGATGTAAAGTTCATTTTAGAACCTAAGTTCCTAAATAGAGCAACCCAAAATGGGGTGCAAAAGCGGCCATCTTAGTCAGAAAGAATAACTTTGGGAAAGCCATGGTGAGGAAAGTCTTAATGAAAAGCTTAATAACTTGAGGGGAAGATAAGTCTTCTTTGCAACGTACAAAGTATTCTTGCTTACTAAATCTATCAACTATGGTCCATATCATGTCATTATGAGAGGACGTAGTTGGCAAACCAATAATAAAGTCCATTGAAATATCTTCCCATGGACCTTTGGAAATATATAGGGGCATTAAAAGACCAAAAGATTTACCATGATGGCATTTAATTCTTTGACAAACAATACATTCAAACACAAATTTTGCAATGTCATGTTTCATGTCAAGCCAAAAGTAATATTCTTTACATGTAGCTAATGTGAATTAAATTCCTCAATGTTCCATATATGCAGGAGCATGCATCTCAATTATTGCTAGTTCTTCAAATGGTGCAATGATGCAAAGTCTCTTTTGAAAGAATAAAAATCCATTTGCATAAGAATAATGATTTAGTTGCAAAGAATTGTTAGCATGTATGGCATTCCATATGCAGGTGAAAAATCAGGATCATCAGCATATGAGTCAATTATGGCATCGAAAAGATTGTACTTGAATAGGAGACACATTATTCAAAATAAGCATGTTTAAGCTCATCAAATGAATTAGAATTGCAAAAATAACTTTGGTTATCTTCAAGAGGTATGAGACTAAGAGCATTTGCAATTACATTAACGCGACCTGATTGATAATGGATCATAGGATGAAAATTTTGGATAAAAGAAGCCCATTGGATGTGGCAATTTGATATTAAATATTGGGTCAACAAGTGCTTAAAAGCTTGTTTGGACAACAGCTAAAAGTTCCTTGTCGTAAGTACTATACTTGGCTTCATTGGGTTTGAGCTTGCGGTTCTCACAAGCTATGGGATGGTCATCCTGCATGAGGACCTACACCAATGCCAGATCCACTAGCACCTGTGACAACTAAAAAGAAAGGACGGTCAAAGTCTAGTAGTTATAGCACATGTGCATGGGGAGCATTCAAAATCCTATTATGGGAAATAAAGTTTATAAGAATCCTATACATCCATCAGTAAACTATAAGGTCACATTCTAGAGGTCCATAAAGTGCAATCCCTTTGTTGATGGCGTCTAGTTATATAAGTATCATCATGAGAGAAATGTTCTCTGATAACCTCTCATTCATGAATGTAGAGTTCCATAATCCAATGTCCCAACGAGAACCATCTATGTCTCCAATCTTCCGATGTGAAAATAGATGTGTGAAATATCTCTCACTTTGAATAGCAAGCTGATAAAAGAAGATTTAAAGTTGAACCACATTGAGATTGAGCATATGATCTTAGAATATGATTTTATCATATATAGATTACTATATAGATAAATGGGTAGGGGTCACAACAACTAGATTCAAAGTTGAACCATGTTGAGATTTGAGCATATGATCTTAGGATATGATTTCATCATAGGACTCATGGCATGAAAAATTGAAACCTATAGTATTTTAGTGGGTTTATCTTTTAGGTGATGAGGCCTTACCTATCTGAAGTCCCTAGGCTTTTGATTGTGAGGACAACATTCGAGCATGGGATCAACATTTGCCTTTACTTCAATTTGCTAATAACAATACCCCCCATTCGGCTATTGGCCGAGCTCCCTTTGAAGTTTTCTATGGCAAGAAACTTCCCATTCTTGTCTCTACCATAATTAGTGATATTCCAGCTGCTCCCTCTGCTGACACTTTAGCTCGACTATGCTACTATTTTAGCTAAAGTCGCTGAACCTATTAAGCAAGCACAATTGAAATACACCACTCAAGCCAATAAGAAATGACAACCAATGAAATTCAAAGAAAATGATCTAGTTTGGCTTCGTATAGAGAAAAGACGTTTAAAGAATATTGCCAAACATTCTAAGATCAAGTTGGCTCCTAGATTTTATGGACTGTTCACAATTATCCAACAAATTTATGAAAATGCATTCTGCTTGGGCATTCCCACTCATTGGAAGATACATAACTCATTGGAAGATACATAACTCATTCCACATTAGTTTATTAAGACCCTTTAAAGGACCCACTCCTGTTAACCCTGTTATTGATGACCCTCCTCTCCTCGAGGATGATTCTGAAGTTCTAGTACCTGAAAGTATTATAAACCATGACCAAACAACCACCTATACTGGCACTGTGTTTCATCCTTACTTGGTGAAGTATAAGAATCATTGTATTGAGGAATCATAGTGGATTCCTAAAACATCGCTTACCTTGCACTACCAACACTTGATTCTCATATACCATTCACATTCACATTGATTCTTTTATGGACACCGATTTGCCGACTGAGGCAATGTCATAGTTCTTCCATATGTTTGGTGTCGATTCACCGACTAAGGTAGCATATTCATTTAGTGCCGATTTGCCACAACTGAGGCAGCACATTACTTTGGTGCCGATTCATCGACTAAGGCAGCACATTGATTTAATGCTGATTCGTCGTCTCGAGGCTGAGGCAGCACATTACTTTGGTGCCGATTCATCGACTAAGGCAGCACATTGATTTAATGCTGATTCGTCGTCTCGAGGCTGAGGCAGCACATTGATTTAGTGCCGATTCGAATGAGGCAGCACATGAGCATGAGGTTGGCCACCCTTGCTTTTGTTTATTTCACACAAGTGAGGTCCCCATGGTATGTTATGAAAATGAGAATTGTGGAATTAATTGATATTTTATGTGATATGGTACACTCATTTGTCACACGATCGTGAGACTGGCTATGCGTGAGAGTGTGGAGTAGTGGTCGCATCATGTTGGGCGGATAAGCGAGATTTAATGTGTCTTGTGTTTTTGGTGAGCAGATCAGTGCACGGAGTAACGTGGGTGCGATGGATTTTGGACGGTGCGTGGCCGTCGTATTTTGATGTGCAACGATGGTCACCTGCCCATAGTTTCATTTAATTAAATTGCAATAATTTTAATGTAAATAGCCAAGCTTGGGGACCAAGTTACTTTTTGATATTAATAGCCCAAAGTGGAATGTATCAAGCTAAATTTGTGAGCACTTGCTTTTTGCTAATACATAAATACATGCATGAGGAAACGTGCTCACTCATGCATGGGGGGAGATTGAACCCACTCTCTTTGTTGTGCATAGTTGCTTTATTTATCTCCTTCTTGTTTATTTTCAAGGCTTGAAGCTATGGTTATGGAGGTTTATTGACAACAGGAATCAACTAAAGCCTTCTCACAGGCCATCAAGATGGCCTCATGGAATGTAAGAGGACTTTGTTCTCATTGCAAGCAGAGAGCTATGTAAGGAATTTTGTTAGGAAGGAAGGATTAGACATCTTAGTGCCCCAGGAGACCAAGATGGGGGGGAAGAACCATTTAATATATGATTACATTACTAGCATTACCCACTACTACTAGGGATACTGGTGGCTGCATGCTGCTAGTCAGGAACAAATTCAAGGCTTATGACATATACAAGAATGCCTCAGGCAAATTGATCAAATGCCAAATTACTATTGACAACACTCATCTGGGCTTAGTCTACATTTATGTCCCAAACACAGAAAATGAGAGAAGACTACCCTGGGAAGAAATTTCTACTATGGAATATGACACCCCCCTATTATTTGGTGGTAGCAAATGACCCCCAAAATTGTCTGAGCAATTTATCTCAATAGAATGCATGGAAAGTCAAGTGGGATGCTGCAGATTTAACTGATTGTGAAGGATGCAAGGAGCTCCAAAACCATACATGGAGCAACAAGAAATTTAATGCCCAGAAGGTTGGACAAAGTCTATGTCTCAGACCAGGGCTCTTAGCTTCGCCATGACACAAAAGGTGGAATAATGTATAGACATGCTGTCTCAGACCACTTCCCAGTATTTATTGTGAGGTTCAAATGCCAACAAGTAGCTAGGAGAACTTGCACAGGATCCCCACCTTTCAAATTTAATGTTTCCTTTGTTAATCCCATTTTGGATTAACAAACATGATCCTCAATTGAGGACATTAATAAGTGTCATGAAATGGCACTATAAAAGTTGTATATTATGAGATATTGGCCACATAAGGCCTAGGGCGCCCAAGTGTGAATAAGGGCTAAATGTATATAAGGCATTTTTTCATAATGAAAAGACACAATCCCCTTTGTGCTATAGAGAGCTCTCCCTTGTGTCTTTAGAGATATTGAAGGAGTGAGAGCATTCTAGCATTGTGCCTCTTTCATGCTTGTGTGATTCATGCTTGTGTGAGAGAGAGAGAGAGAGAGAGTCATTGCCTTATGCGACGGTGTGAGTAACTCTACGATGACAGCGTGGAGGTGGAGCTTGGAGTTTGGAGCTTAACAACAAGTAAGCTTGGAGGCCTCAAGGGACTCAAGTTCGAAGCATTGGTAAGTACCCTACGGACGGTTATGATTTATTGCCCATCCTTTAGGTGAATGTGTAGAGTTCCCTCTTGGAGGTGTGGTAGCCCATAACATTTTTGGTGCCGCTGTCGGGGAAACACCTTTGTTTCTTCCATCCTCTTGGAGTTTCAGCTCCCATTGCATAGGATTCATTATTGCCCTTGCATTATGGTAGTGCATTGTGTGAAAAATGAATGCATAAGATGTGTGTGGTGGTAAGAAATTGTGAGAAATTGGTTGTGATGTTGTGTATGTTTATGGTGGAGTGGTTTTAGGATAAGGCTTTACTGTTTGTTTTTGTTGATTTTGATATTCGCATCATTGAAAACACCAACGTGAATGAGCAGGTTGGTGTTTGGCTTTCTTACTTTTTTCAAAAATTCATAAAAATCAAAAACATAAGGGACCATTGACTGTGCCAAGAACTTGCATTCCATTCCTTAGGAGTGGCACAATCGATTCGGTATCAATTAGATAAGTATTACGCACCCAAAATCACAAACTTTCAATGCGGGAAGTTCCACATGAAAGTGTAGAAAAGCAGTTCATGCTGTGAACCATTTCCTATAGTTTCACGCCGCGAAATCGCTCATGAAATAAGTGCCGCAATTAACGCCAAAAATCACGGGATTGCCTTCCTAAAAATAGAGAACCTTATCGTGACACCTCTGACACCGTGCAGTCTGCCTTTTTGAGCACGTGAAAGTTCAGTAAAGCGTTCACGACATGAAACATTCTGAAGCTGTTCATCTAAAGCTGTTCACGACGTGAAACACTTAGTGGTTCATGCATGAACCCTTTTGAAAGTGTTCACGACGTGAAACATTCTCTCCAGATTCACGGGTTGACCAAATCCAACGATTAGACAGACCAAGGACACAAGGGTCAGTTAAGAAGAAGCAGCCTATATCAAAAAAGAAGGGATACCCGAAAGGTAAAATTTTTTGAGTACGTGAAAGTGTAGGATAACGTTCACCTTGCCGTGAACCATTTTCTACAGTTTCATACCGTGAACCATTCTTTGCGGTTTCACAGCTTCTAAACAGAGCAATAGAATCGGAAGCAAAACCAAAATTGGGTTGAAAAATAGCTTATCAAATCGTACATACATGCACTTAAGATCTGGAAAACTCATTGGAGACCATCTTACACCTAACGATAGTGCATCAAATCACCCAAGATCTTCCTATCAAAGAAGTGTAGGATCAGGACATTCTACAAGCACACACCTGAGTGTTTTAAGAAACCTGGCCGCCGCTGAAACTAGTAGAGTGAAGAGTCCATGGAAGAAGGGCTAACATATGCTGGGTTTGGGGAAGATGAGAAAACCACCCTCCCCAACCAGGTCCAGTGGTATCATTGATATCGCCCAAGGATTTTTCAGTCTCTAAACCAGTGATGAAGAAGCGCAATCTACGGGCATGGGTCCGTCAACCAGTGCTGGACTCGGTCCACAACAACAAGAAGTGCCATTCTAAACGTCGAATTCTAGGCTATCGAATACCGACACCCCCCGAATAAGACGAGACATAGAAAGTGCGGCTAGGACGGGTCAAATATTCTTCCCCATCACTAAGGAAGTAGAGTTAGATCTCAAACGGAGTGAGGTGGAAAGATAACTACGAGAATTGAGCTTAAGGAAACAAGAGCTCGATACTCGAAGGACGAGAGCTGAGTAAGCAAAAGGAGACGGGAAGTTTTAACCCACTCCAGTCAAAGGGAAGGAACCATAAATAGTTATGGGTAGAAGTGAGGGAGAAATTCCAAACTTGGAACCCATAAATGAGGAATCCAGAATGGAGGAAGGGTTTACAACCATAGAAGAAGAGGGTAACTTAGCAAGCATGGCAGGTGAAGTAGAGCAACGAATCTACACCAAAAAGGATATTGAGTAGATGATCAATAACCCTACATTCCTATAAGACATGGAACTCCTGATTCTGCCAAGACATACGGAGGCGACTAATGGGGAGTCACTCCAAGGTACCACGAGTTGGACCATCCCATGGACCCGAAATACCTAGAAGAGCCAATACAGAAAGGGGACGAGGTCTAGGAAAGGCGGCAGAGATGGGTCAGGGGATGGTCAGAGAACTAGGCACTGCTCTAGAATCCTGACCTTCCCAGATGAAACCCCATATCATTTCAAAACTTGTCCAAAAGTTCTCTGGGAACGGGGATCCTATCTAACATGTAGAGATTTTTGAATCCACATGTGAAACCTATGGGCCAGTCAGTGATCTGACAATGATACATGCCTTCTCACTGACCTTGGAAGGAAAAGCTCATTAGTGGTTCCGAACCCTTAAGCCTGAGGATAAGGTTAACTTCACAAGGCTAAAGAATGTTTTTGTGCCTAATTTTTCCTGAAGTGGTGAGACATATGGAGCCCTGTGGCACAATTACATAATATCAAACAAAAGGAAGATGAATCGATGAGAGACTATGTTTCTCGTTTGAAGCATTTAAATTCGAGGTGCAAACTTTGGGAAAGGTTAATTGATGATCAGTTTGTTGCCTTGTTTCTGAAGGGGGGTTAAAGACCATAAAATACATGATTACCTGGTACTAGTCGGACCTGCTACTCTTGATGCATGCTGCAAACTGGCAATCGAATATGAAGATAATATGTTAGAATTGCCGCAACCAGAAGATGTTAAAACATCTTCAGCAACTACGACTTCGCATGTCTCAAGCCACCAAGAAATTGGAACTCAAAGCAAGCAAGTCAAAAACATGATGGTGGATGAGCTCAGTAATGCCATATTAGAGAAATTTAAAGTCGAGGGAAGAGAAACATCTGGGCATGGGCATAATCACCTTTACCCCCGCAAGGAATTGGTGTGGTGCTCTATGTGTATTAAATCACACCAAGAGCAAGGCCATTACTCTATTGTGCTCACTATGTAAAATTAGGAAATCATGACACTTTAATGTGTAGATATACAAGGTTTCAAAATGTTACACTACTGCTACCAGCACTTAGAGCCCCATTGGCTTTATCGGCGCCACCTGTACAGATCACCGCTATACTACTGGACAACCCAACTATTCCTACTTACCTAGGGGGATGTTCTGGGTACAAGACGCTTCACCCTTTGCCGCCACCAGTTCTACCACCACATGATAAGATCAATCAAGTAATGATCAAAGAGCCCAGAAGATGTTAACATGGTGCGGGAAATAGAACTTAGCGGGGAGTACTACGAGGAAACGACTGAGATTACGCCAGAATACTACGTCCTACATAATAACACGCCAATACATCAATGGAAGGGTAAGGACATGAACTCAAATCTAAGAAGAGGACCGCAACAGTGCTTTGGCTACAGGGAGGACCACATCAAGTCACCGAGTGCCCAAACAAGAATATGGGTCATACACATCAACCACAACAAGTGGCAGCTTCGCCCAATGACATGCCAGTGCTCACCTCTGTACTAAATGTGGAATTGATCATTTGATCAAGGATTGTCCATACCGAGCAAGTGGCTCTACTTCTATTTCCAATCAGGCCACCATCCGGATCATTAGTGTACAATCTGGGAAGATCACTCAATGTCCTAATAACAAGAGCTCAAGCTCAACTAGGAGACGGGAAGAAATCGAGCGGATGTGACTATTTCCAGAACTGGCCCCGCAGGAGGAGAGTGACAAAAGTAGGTAAGGGTGACACAAGGGTCACAATCCAAGACGGATCCAAAGAAGATACAATTGATACCGGATCCACCCAATCGAAGGAAGAGGAGTGTTAAGAGATCAATCATAGAGGATCAAACCAAGAAAAGCAAGGAGAGCAACCAACAACACCTAAGGGAGTCGGTGAATATCCCAATGCCGACGAGGAAATAAGGAAGCTCGAAGAGGCCAAGGCCTTAGTCAAAGAGTACCAGCGGCTTCATGAAGCCAAGCTGAGGGCCAAAGCTAAGGGCCCCAACTAGGTAAGGGATACAGTTTACCCACCACGAAACAAGCCAACCCAAGATAGGGAATTGAACGTGTGCCAATCCCAATTCCGGAAGGAACAGAAGAGGAGTCCCAAGCAAACACACCGTCTAGAATTTTTGAGGAAAATGGGTTGGAGTCTAACCATTCCTTCCCTATGGAAGAATATGAGACACCTGCATGGGAAGAACCCTCTTATCTCCAAAGAACCCAGAGAGACATAGGAAGTCTCGCGGGAGCTGTGCTATCCATGCCTGTCCAAAATGCCATTAGGGCAACTATTACGCAATTCACCAACCCTATGGAGAGACGTAAAAGAATGGGTAGAGGGCGGATTAAAGCCAGCTGATACTATAGATGAGACTCTGCCACCTCTGGCAGAAAGAACCTTGAGGCATACAAGGGAAACCCGAGTTGTTAAGATACCAGTTAACCAACTAGGACGCTACTACAAAAGCGACGACACAAATGCTACTATTCCGATTCATCATAATGGGTACCCAGGCACTGGCTATCCTGGATGGTGGGGCGGGGGTTAGCATCATTACCAAACATTGCTAGGAAAATTGGGGGGAAACCCGAACTAAAAAAAAAAAAGTGGATCTGATCGTTAAAATGGCTGACGGAACATCTTCGAGGCCCATTAGGCTTCTGGGAATAATATTGAATTCAAACTTTTTACGTTTCGCTATCATCATACATTTGTGGTCATGGACTTCTTGCGCGCTAACATAACACATATGACATAATATTGCGAAGACCCTTCATGAGGGAATCCAAATTGGTGCATGATTGGGCCTTGGATCATGTGTATATATGTAGGGATTCGCAAATCTTAAAGATTGATCTGAGAACATGGAAAGCGCATCCCATGGAGGGGCAGTTATTTGGTAATGATTCGGTCACAACGGAGCAAACCACCTCTATAAAGATATGCCAACCCTCGGAGGGGTATCCCAAGGATAAAGCGGAAATGAAAATGTATGCGTCACTTCCTCCTCCAAACTTCAGTGAAAACTGGATGTATGTGTTGGCCACCATTGATGTGATGCAGCCCAGAGGAAGCCAGTATTTGGAATCTGAAACTGTCCCCATGACCTATATCTGGTAGATCATGGATGAGGAATGAGGAGGGGAGACATCAAGTACAAAAGGTACTATCGCACAAAGCCATACTAGTACTCAACGCCTCAGATGGTGGCAAAAACAGAAATGGTATATAGCCCAACGAAATGCCCTATTACAAAGAAAACCCACGGATGCCCAATGGGGCTGAGGTACCTTGTAAGGTACACGATGAGTTCTCAAAGGATTGGGGCAAGGAGTTGAGTAAGATATCGTTGGAGGGAAGGCACAAAGAGAAAATCGTCCTTCAAGAGCCAGACACACCCAAGCTTACAAAAGTTGGGCGTCGAAAATGCAATAAAGCCCTAGCAAAGGGAGAATGTGAGGCTAAAAAGATCATGGGTCTAAAGCCAAAAGTGATGAGGACAAGCCAGACTTGCTCTAAGTAACCCGACCACTTCAAAACCTACACTGTTGTGACGAACGAAGGGTGACTGACATCTACAAGGGTGAAAGAGGATGGGTTGTTGTCCAAACCATACGATGGCTCGGTAGAAGTCAAGGAGGTGGATATTGCGGGACTAGGGGGAAGAAGCTCAGCCCGTATACATTGCTAAAGTTTTGACTTCGGTTGAAGAAGAGGAGCTCATTGCTCTCCTCAAGGACTTTAAGGATTGTTTCACCTGGAATTACAAGGAGATGAGGGGGTACCGCCTCCTGAGGTGGTACAGCGTACGATTCCAATCATGGAAGGTTCGAGACTAACCAGCCAGAAACCATACCAGATGAATCCTAAGTATGCGACAATTGTAAAGGGGAAAATTGACACGCTCATTGCTTGCGGACTTCATCTATGAAATCGAACATACGGATTGGTTGTCACCAATTGTGATAGTGCCAAAAAAGAATGGGAAGCTTAGGGTATGTGTTGATCTTAAAAAGTTTAATGCAGAGTGGCTGGAGAGAAGCTTACAGCTTCTTGGATGGATTCTCTGGCTACAATCAGGTGTCCATAGCACCAGAGGACCAACACAAGACACAATGTGGGGGACATTTGCATACAAGGTTATGCCATTCGACCTCACAAACGCCCCAGC
The DNA here is from genome assembly GCF_041138505.1 of Cibotium barometz. Classification (NCBI taxonomy): domain Eukaryota; kingdom Viridiplantae; phylum Streptophyta; class Polypodiopsida; order Cyatheales; family Cibotiaceae; genus Cibotium; species Cibotium barometz. The sequence goes on from NC_141106.1 coordinate 6,365,862, forward strand.
AACCTTTCAACAATAGATGTGCACATCCTTCAAGGACTACTTAGAAAAGTGGTTGGATGTATTCATTGACAATCTATGTGCACACTCTCGATGGTAAGACCATCTAGCCTGCGTGAGGAAAGTGTTCGAGCGATGTCAATTATATCATATATCACTAAACCCCTTGAAGTGTCAGTTTTGGGTCAAGCATGGTGTAATATTGGGACACATTGTCTCAAAGAATGGTATATTCACTTACGATAGCAAAGTCAATCTGATATTGGAGCTGCCACCGCCTTTATGGGTCATGTGGGGTATTATCGCCACTTCGTAATTTTTTATACTGAAATAGCCAGACCCTTGTATGTACAAGCTCCTCATTGTCTTTGAGTGGACCGAGGAGTGTCAAGAAGCATATGATCGACTGAAGCAAGCATTGGCAAGCATGCCAATTCTACGACCCCCCAATTGGGATCTCATATTTCACACGTGCACATTGATGCATCAAATTTTGCTATTGGTTGCGTACTAGCCCAGCCTAGTGAGTTCAAATTGGACTATCCAGTTTGCTTCGCTAGTTGTGTCAGCTGAATGATGCAGAGATGAATTACCACCACAGAGAGAGAAGGATTGGCCATGGTTTACGCCGTCAAGAAATATCGACATTACCTCTTGGCCAACAAATTCGTATTTTTCATGGACCATCAAGCCTTAATATACCTAGTGCATAAACCTTGCACCACAGGGAGAATCACACAATGGTTACTATTGTTATTGGAATTTGACTTTACAGTCATTGGTAAGGAAGGGAACACAGCATGTGTGGGCCGACCACATGTCGAGAATTCCAAATGGGGAACCAGAACTAGTGTTGATGATAACCTTCCTAATGCTTGTTTATTTAAGTTGGATATGGTGCCCGAATGGAGTGAAGAAATCTCAGAGTATCTAGCTTATGGTTTTCCGAGGAAATACCTTTGAATAAAGATAAAATGCAGCAGCTTATCAAGCTAGCTATAACTTATCAACTAATTGCGAGCAAACTATATAAGCTAGGAAAAGATACTGTGCTCAAAAGATGCGTTAGAGAGGATAAGTTTGTCACCATATTGGAAGAAGCTCATTCAGGGATAGCAGGCAAGCATTTTGCTGAAGAAATCACAGCTCAAAAAGTGCTTCAAGCAGGACAATGGTTGCCTACGTTATTTGGAGATGCCATAGAACTTGTCAAAAGATGCAAAGAATGTCAACATTTTGCCACAAAGCAAAAGGACAAGATGCCACTCACCCCTATTATTAAAAGACACCATTTGAGAAATGGGAGATAGATTTTGTTGGACCGATTAGTCCAGCGGCACACCCACCGATACGTGATCGTGCCACAGAATATTTCACGAAATGGGTAAAAGCCAGAGCCTAAAGAGAGCCAATGCGCGAACAACTATAAAATTTTTATATGAGCAAATCATCTTGAGGTTTGGCTGCCCATTAGAATTGGTGAGTGATCGCGGCTCACATTTTATCATCAATGAGGTGATTGATCATTTACTTGTGGGATTCTTAGTGATCCATCGAAAATCATCACCTTATTATCCATAGGCCAATGGTCAAGCAGAGAGTACAAATAAGATTTTGTGTACTATCTTTACGAAAACTTTGGAAGCAAGCCGAACAGATTGGTAACATAAGCTAATAGCCCTATGGGCCTATCGAACATCATATAAGATAGCGCGACGGGTTATACTCCTTTCCGTCTAGCTTATGGTGTGGAAGCAGTTATTCCTATGGAATACCTAGTCCCAAGCTTAAGGATTGATGTACAAGAGCGTCTAACGGAGAATGCATTAGCTGAAAGGCTAATTGACTTAGAAAGGCTAGCAAAAAGAACTTGAAATGGGGGACCTTGTCCTCATATACAGTGTCGGTAGCGCCAGGAAAAAGAAACTTAAATACCGAGGTCTGGGACCATTCCAAGTATCGAAAATCACACCTCAGGGGTCTGTTCGAATTGAGACAATTGATGGCATCCAAATGGAGGGGTATGTTAATGGAAGTAAATTAAAAAATACTTTAGACCACTGACCCAAGAGATGTTCTTGCAAGAACATCTCTTGAAACAACAGAATTAGCTTGCAAAAGAAAAGATACAGCAAGCACAAGAAGAGGCTAAGGCTAGAGAGGTCAAAGCCAAAACCACTACTGCACAAAAGACTGATACATGTCAACATGGCTTCGGTGACTCTTTTGGACAAAGGGGAACTAAACATTGAGCCAGCACGGCTCAAGGTGGAAATTACTGCAGCTAAAGGCCATGCAACAAGCATTACATTGATAGATACGGTTCAAGTCATAACTTGATCTCATATGAAACCTGGGTAGCATTAGGTAAACCACACCTTGAACCCACTGATGCGCAAGCTCGTAGCATTCACTTAGCCTTAAAAGCCAAGGGATTTGTAATGAGTGCAATGGCAACACCTCAGAGGATAGAACTAGCAACCGTGAAAGAGTTCAAAACAGTTCACGCCATGAAACGGTAAATTTTCGGCAACTAATCATGCAGCTCCACGTGGCATTCTTCATTAAGAGAGCCAACCTGTCTGATGGCTATGTTATAAAATCAATCTTCTTTCCTTTTTTATTATTTCGCATCGTGTGCGTGGAGTGATCGTTGCATTTGCTTCCCTGTGCATCTTCCGAGCTCGCCATCTCTCTTCATCAATTCTCGAATATTCCTTCAAGATGGGAGCTTGATACTCGTTTTTTCTTTACTTTTCTTTTTCTTTTTTTTTTTGGTTGTTTGTTTTTGTTTTCATTTTGTGTTCTTCAAAACACAATACACATTAAGTGGTAACACAAATGATCTGGCTTTTAACGATTGATTCAATCAAAAAATTATAAAAGATTGGTGTCTCCTCATACACCAAACAAACTTAATCAAATGATTAAGTATATTGTCTGTACTTTCACGGAGACAATTCTTGCACTTCCACAAAAAATCTTTTCACGGCGTGAGCCTTTCAATGGCCAGAGCCCTTCATAGACTAACCCCTTCATGGACTAACACTTTCACGGCGGCCAGTTCCTTTCACGGAAATAATTCCTACACTTTCACGAAAAAGCTTTTCACGGCCTGAGCCTTTCACGGCCAGAGCCCTTCACGGACTAACACTTTCACGCCTGAGCCTTTCACGAAAAAGCCTTTCATGGCCAATGCCTTTCACGAACACAAATCATGCACTTTCACGAAAAAGCCTTTCACGGCGGTGGCTAGTGTTTTTCACGAACACAATTCCTGCACTTTCACGAAAAAGCTTTTCACGGCAGCCAATGCCTTTCACAAAAAAAATTTTCATGGCCTGAGCCTTTTCACAACCAGAGCCCTTCACGGACTAACACTTTCACACCTGAGCCTTTCACGGCCAGTGCCTTTCCACGGACACAATTCCTACACTTTCATGAAAATCTTTTCATGGCCAGTGCCTTTCATGGAAACAATTCCTGCACTTTCACGAAAAAGCTTTTCTCGGCCTGAGCCTTACTACTGAGCCTTACTACGGGGCCAGAGCCCTTCATGGACTAACTCCTTCCCGAACTAACACTTTCACGCCTGAGCCTTTCACGACCAGTGCCTTTCACGGACACAGTTCCTGCACTTTCATGAAAAAGCCTTTCACGGCCTGAGCCTTTCATGGCCAGAGTCCTTCACAGACTAACACTTTCACACCTGAGCCTTTCACGGCCAAAGACTTTCACGGGAACTATTCCTGCAGTGCCTTTCCACAGACACAATTCCTACACTTTCACGAAAAATATTTTCACGGCCAGTGCCTTTCATGGAAACAATTCTTGCACTTTCACGAAAAAGCTTTTCATGGCCTAAGCCTTACGGCCAGAGCCCTTTATGGACTAACTCCTTCACGAACTAACACTTTCACGCCTAAGCCTTTCATGGCCAGTGCCTTTCACGGACCCAGTGCCTGCACTTTCACGCCTGAGCCTTTTTCACGGCTTGAGCCTTTCATGGCTTGAGCCTTTCACAGCCAGAGTCCTTCACAAACTAACACTTTCATGCCTGAGCCTTTCACGGCCAAAGACTTTCACAGGAACTATTCCTGCACTTTCACGAAAATAATTCTTGCACTTTCACGGCCTCACCTTTTCACGGCTTGCATATTCACGTATTCGCTCCTACTTTACCATGAACTGACTATTAACACACCAATGGATTGCTCATACACTAACACTATCTTCAACCATACTAATCTATTCCCAATAAATTACTTACAAAGAAAAAAAAGAAGAAAAAGAAAACAAGAAAAATATCAACCCCACTAGTCATTTGACTGATCCTATGTGCCTGATACAGATGTCAACCTTAGAGTCTACAAGATCCCACGAGAAACCATCTACAACTCAAGCAAGCAGTGCCACAAGATCCCCAGCTAGCCAGAAATGACGGGGGACACAGAAACCAAAGGTTAACTTATTGGGTCCTTATGCCCAACCTTTCCATGGGACCATCATCCATAAGGAAGCCATTACAACCCATGGAAAGGTAGCCCTCCAGTACCACAGCCCGAAGTGTCTACAGATACTAGAAGAGGTTGAAGTAAAGGAAAAATTAAACAAAGTCGGTCTCGAAAGAATGGCACAGATACTCCCCTGGACTATCAACACAGAACTCTGCGCAGAGTACTTGAAGAACTATGACAAGGGGACCAAAAGAGGGAGAATCACCAAGGTAGATGGCACTATATAAGAACTCATCATAGGGGACCTAATAAGAGAAGCTCTGCAACTTCTAGCAGGGCCCACATACACAACATTGACAAGATGCCTTTGAAGGACATGCTGAGAAGAAGGCTCATACAATTAGAATGGTGCAGAGTACGAGAATATCCAAGATGATGCTATAGAGAAGGCTTGTAGGGCAATGTCTTTAATGATGCAAATAAAGCCTGTTGACAGATACAATAGAGTGGGTCTCAACAGAATAGCAAAAGTACATGAAGAGAAAGAAGAAGATTGGGCATTCTATCTGCATAAGGAAATGGAGAACTATTTGAAGGCCCACCAATCTAAAATATCTAACCCATACCTTCTCACACAAGTGCTTAATCATGTAGCCAAAAGACCTCTCAAGGAGCCTGAACTGCAAGAACATATGCAGTTGGCACTGCTACCAGATCAGCCCACTTTACCAGCTGAAGATGTACACAAAGGGCAAGCCATCTTGATGGAGACCAAGGATATAATAAAGCAAATGAAGAAAGATTGCAAGAAGAGAAGATAGAAGGATGAGGGGGGTGCTCACCGATATGTTGCTGCGGAGTCACAAAGACTAGAGGAAGAAGTAGCCACAGAAATTCGTACTTACCGCCTCTGCAAGAAAATATTCTCAGCCAAACCACACAGGAGCCCCAGCAAAACAGATTACTCCTCCAACAAGCCCTGCCCAACTTATATTTACCGACTTATCTCCTCTTAAGGACTCAAGTCTGGTAGACACACCAATAGAGACAGCTCCAGAACCAGCAATACTACTCATACAAGCTAAGCAAAGACAAGGTGAAGAAACAGCCCGCAGCCCAAGTTCAGGAACCAAATGAACCCCTGGAAGCAAGCAAAAGACAAAGAACTCCAGAGCCATCAAGTCCAAGCAAGAGGAGGAGATTGGAAGACAAAGAAAGACTACCATAGATGGCCTCACTCTCTGCAGAACATCGATTATCAACAATACAATATGGGAGCAGGAACAAAAAGTTTGGCGATGCCATCTCCTAACAACACATATGCTCCACACTGCACTCTAGAAGCAAGTCAAAGATACATCAACACAAGTTCAAAAGTTAAAGGCAAAGCAGCTGCTGAGACAACCCACAAGGAGGTCATTATGAAGAGTTTGCAAGCTACAGAAGAGCAAGAGAAAAGGTACAACTCACTCGAGAATAATAACCTTGTATTAAGCCAAACAATAGTACAAGAGATAAAAGAGAATGTTGGTCTCAATGCCAAACTGGAACAAGCAAAAGAATAACTCCAAAAAGAAGCCAACTACACAAAAGAACTCACGGCACTCCATGCACAGCAAGTACAAGACTTCCAAGCCAATGCCAGTGCCAAAGAAGCAGCATTGCAAGACTAAATCACGCAACTAACAGAACAGCTCAAAGCAGAGAAGGAGAGGACACTCCATCTACAACAGGATAGGGAATAGACCAACAAGGCTCGTGCCAAGAAGATCAGAGGTCTCAATGAAAGAATTGGAGCGTCAACTCGCAATCCAAGAAAGAAGTCAGCGGCCAGAACCCAATGATGATCTTTGTCTACTCCTTGAGCGGGCCTCCGAGTTGGGACAGTTGCCAGTAACTCCTCGGGCCCCTCCTCACACTCTTTCTTTGTTTTTGTCTACACTAACCCTCTCTCTACTTCAATATGACATAAATCTATCTGAGGATATAGGCCTAGGAAAACTAACCTTAATCAAACAAAATACAGAAAGAGACGCTGATCCCACCATAATCATGGGAATTTTACGGGGTGACTGTGAGTCCACTCTTTATCACCCTTTTGGCATTCTAAAACTCTACACTAATATCTACAAACATTTAGAAGCCATGCTGACAACTGTATAGTACAATTTTGATGCTACCCATATAGAGTATCCCACTATAAACAAAGAAGAAATTCTAGACTTACGGGAATTTATTAAGTCTCATAAGCCTAGTCACACACCTAGTGCAGGACAGGGTCAAGAAGAAAGTTCTTCTTCATTTTCAAAATCCACTTACCATGTCTACGCTAATGTTGCTAGTAAACTACTTAACCCATATCCTAAGTCACAACCTACTAACACCTCTCAGGCTGAATGCACTTTCTCATCTTTTTATCCTCCTGAGATAGATTTTCCTACTAACACTCTCACCCCTGAGGAGGTACTCGCACCAACCCCATCTCCAACAAGGCACTCTCAAGAGGTAAGACAAATCGTCCCACAAGACAATCTTGAACCGTTTACTGATGATACAATCTTGGCTTCTTTGTTAACTGTAGAGTATGAGGGGCTCATACGAGCAGTAAATCCTCTTTCGAAGCCCAAATTAATGTTCAAGGTACTCATGCAGATTATTCGCTTTGAGCCCACATAACGAATCATGCCAGAAGCATATTCAAAAGTCACTCCAATAAAACAGAATAATGTACCATACCCTCTCCTCGTGCCACAACCTGACTTAGAAGAACTTCTTCCATTGGCAGGAGAGGGCACCTTATGGGCAAATTTGGCCAAGGACACAAAGTTGGCCGATCCGCAATTAGCTGATTTTTGCTAGAGATAAGGATAGTAACATTTATGATCAGCTACGGTTTTCGCAGGTGGTGGAAAGACAAACCTCGTGCACACAAGAGGTGGCTACGCCACAATAGTCATCACTACTGAAGAGCACCCCCGCCTGGAAGATTTCGGAATTCAACCTGACTGGAGAAAAGAGTACCTGGCGATTCCATAATACAGCCAAGTGTACATGAGTGCGCCAGGTCGATCCATTGTACATGCCAATTAAAAGAAGATGGACACCACTGGAGTTTCAAGAAGCCAAAAGGCGTGACTTGCATGTGTGCTACAACTTCCCAATCTTTATCCTAGCAACATTTGTCCACATTCAAGAACAAAGACAATAGATATTGACATGGATCAGGGCATGGCGCAGCATTCCCGACCTCGCTATTGTAACTAGTGTCAGATTTTTGAAGTTAGTGGTGGTGCTCATAGACCAACGAAAGGAGCATTATGATGGCTATGAGGCAAAACACTTGAGGTTCGACTTGAACCAAGGCCCATTAGATAGGGGGATCATGCTTTATTACCACCGGCTTCGATGTCTTCCAGGATATATGCACATAACTTTCGAAGACATGGTGGATACTAGATTCTGGAGATCCCATTCGGCTTTAAGGCGAACAATTAAGAAGCTCCAATATCCAGGAGAAACTTTTACCGACATGAGTTCGATGACCAGGTCTTCTGACCTCGGTAGGTTAGGCGGACAAAACCTACATCAGGAAGGGAGGGATGTTAATCCCATTTTGGATTAACAAACATGATCCTCAATTGAGGACATTAATAAGTGTTGTGAAACGGCACTATAAAAGTTGTACATTATGAGATATTGGCCACCCAAGGCCTAGTAAGTGAGTTTTGGGCGCCCAAGGCCTAGTAAGTGAGTTTTGGGCGCCCAAGTGTGATGTATATAAGGCATTTTCTCATAATGAAAAGACACAATCTCCTTTGGGTTATAGAGAGATCTCCCTTGTGTCTTGAGAGAGACTGAAGGAGTGAGAGCATTCTAGCATTGTGGCTCTTTCATGCTTGTGTGAGAGAGTGAGAGAGAGAGAGAGAGAGAGAGTGATTGCCTTATGCGATGGTGTGAGCGACTCTACGGTGACAGCGTGGAGGTGGAGCTTGGAGTTTGGAGCTTAACAAGTGAGCTTGGAGGCCTCAAGGGAATCAAGTTCGAAGCATTGGTAATTACCCTACGACAGTTGTGATCTATTGCTCATCCTTTAGGTGAATGTGTAGAGTTCCCTCTTGGAGGTGTGGTAGCCCATAACATCCTTCCTGTAGGATAAGGCTTTTTGTGAGAAGATGAAAGAGGCTTGGCTTAATGCTAAGAATGCCCTTGTGTGGTTTGGCACTCTGGGCTACAGGTAATCACTTCATTAGCTAAGCTAGAAGGCAAGAAGAGGGCTAAGGCCAAAAGGTGTGCAACAAACAGAGCAGAGTATGCACTGAAATGCCTTAGACAGCTTTGCTATGAGAACAAACAGGATTGCATAATGCTGCAGTTTATGAAGAAGTTGGAAGACTAAATTAAAAGAATTGAATCTTGAAAGGCTGAGTCGGCTCAAAGTAGGTGATACCCCCAGTAAGAATTTCTTTAGAGCCCTTAGAACAAAGAAGGACATAGACTATATAGCAGCAGTCAGAGTTGTAGATGGAAGATTGATAACTTCTGAAGAGGAGATTAGAGAGTCTTTTGTTAGCAGTCTCTCAAGCATAGTAGGTAGCCCACCAGCACTTGGTGATGAATATGAGAGTAAACTCCAGAGATTAGAGAGTCTTTTGTTAGCAGTCTCTCAAGCATAGTAGGTAGCCCACCAGCACTTGGTGATGAATATGAGAGTAAACTCCAGAGATTCTTGGAACCTGTGGACAACTCCATCTCAGAGGAGAAGAGATCGATTGATTGGCAAACCCTTCTCAGTTAAAGAAATAGAATGTGTCATAATTCTCTTAAAAGAGAAAAAGCACCTGGCCCTAATGGCATCCAAGCTAAGGTGCTACAAACAATGAGTAGCTATGCTGCTCAGGACTTATGCAACCTTCTCAATGCTTGCAGAAGGGACATGACTACGCATGAAGAAATTAACACAGGGGTCATCAAACTTATCCATAAGGGAGGGGACATAATGAAAGTGAAGAAATATAGGCCCTTGACAATGTTGAATACTGAGTATAAGATTATGGCCAAAGCACTTGCCCTCGGAATCAGGACATTGGTTAGCCAAAACGTTCACCCCAGACAATATGGCTTTGTGCATGGCAGGAGCATCCATGAAGCCATCTTGAATGCCATATCAATCATAGATTGGACTGCTAAAGAGGAGGATGACTATGATATGATTAACATGGACTTTGAAAAGGCTTATGATAGAGTGAGCTGGGAATTTATACTAGCAGCAGTGATTGAAAAGATGGGATTTGGACAGATGTTCTACAACATGGTCAGAACAATTTTCTCAAATCCTTATGCAACAGTTAAAATTAATGGGTATGTCTCAGGTAGATTTTTCCTTTTTGCCATCACCACTGACCCCCTCCTGAGAAACTTGTCATCACCACTGACCCCCTCCTTTTTGCCATCACCACTGACCCCCTCCTGAGAAACTTGAACCTTTTGGTCTAGAAAGTCTCACTCAGACCTTTGCTACTCCCACAAGGTAGACCCTCTGTTTTCGAGATGCTTTGCTGATGACAATTGCAATGTCATCAAATGTGACGGGCAAAGCATTGGTAGCCTCATGACTGTGTACAAACAACAGCTTTTATGAAGTGTGTGGCTCAAAAATAGCACCTAGTAAGACTGAATGTCTGGTATTGAGTCATAGACAAAATCAACATATTTTGGAGGAATTTCAACTAGAGGATATTGGACTTGGTAAGGTCATCAGGTACCTAGGTTGCCTAATTGGTATGGGTATTACAACACACCAATGTTTTGAGTGGCTTTATCAAAGAATTGTTTAGAAGGTTAAGACCAGAGCAAAGCTGAGATTGAGGTTGCTAACAAGGGTAATAGCTCTGAAGCATATCCTTCTGGCCCTACCAGTCTATGTTGCTACTCTAATCAAGTTCTCCAAGGCTGATTGGGGCAGATTACGTAACCAGTTTAGGGAGTTTCCGTGGTCTTTTGCAGATACCAAAACCTGGAGCTTTGTCTCATGGGAACAAGTGTGTTCCAAGAAAGAGGATGGGGGATGGGGAATCCCAGACATAGTCAACTAGGTAAGTGGGCTGTTAGCCAGGTGGATCACAAGGGTGGAGTCAGATCAGCCATGGACATTCATCACAAGGGAAAAGCTATGTGAAGGTGATGTTATGGGATAAAAATGGATTACAACCCACTAGTTGGACAAGCTGATGTTCCCGGGCTACATCAAAGTGAAAGGCTCTGAACATGTTCAGAGGTTAACTTAGAGCTGGAAAGAAATCTTATCAAGAGTTGAGTGGATTGGCTCAGCAAGAGGGGACTCCTCTCTATTGCAGAACATATGGCTTTGCAAAGATGCATTTAATGATGGCGTACCACCTATGCTTAGAAACAAGAAGCTTGCTAAGAAGTTACACAAACAACAAAGGGCTAAAAACTTTCAAAGACATGTGGAGTAGCAATGCTCAACAGTGGGCAAATACCAACTGACACTTGGCAGAGCTTAACCAAGGAAGAGCAAATTTTCTTGGTAGACTTGATCAACAAAATTAAAGACTCTTGGCCTATTGCAAGGTTTCTCTCTCTGGAGCAGTGTATTAGAGAATGGAAGTTTAAGGGAGTTAGGCTTGACAAGAAGATTAAACACACAATAAGAATTGATAAGTGGCATGAGAAGCTAGCAAGGAGCTGGAATCAAAAGGGCATCCAACTGACACCACAATACTGCAAGAAAAGATCAGCCAAGGTATGGAAGTCCTCATGCTCTGGAAGATTGGACTTAATACTTTGGAGAGTGCTTCACTTGAACCTCCCAGTAAGGGAAGTCACTGCCAATGGGGGGATGGCAACCCTTGGTGCCCTATGTGTAGAAGCAAGAGAGAGTCAATGTATCATGCACTGTGGGAATGCAGGGTAGTTCAACCCAAATGGAAAAAAGTAAGCAACTTGCTAAGGGCACGTGGTGTAATTGACCACATCAAGTGGAGACAAGCCCTAATTGGATGCAAAGGCAGGATGAACCCAACAATTTATAAAGTTTGGCATTCAATCATAGCTCTTATCATCTCTGAATTGTGGAGTTGTAGGAATGCAACATCACACTATGGTTTTAGTAAAGGCCGAATCAAGGACATTATTGTCCAAGCATGTAAGCTGGCGTTCCATTAGGAGAGAAGCCAAGAAGCTGTCAAAGCTTAAAGTCTAACCTCTGGGTAATGTATCTCTCATTGATACTAATATAATAACCTCTTTTGCATTTAAAAAAAAGAACTTTACTAGTGGGTGATGTCCCAGGTGCAGAACTGCCTTGGAAGATGGAAAACATGCACTCTGGGAGTGTCAAGTCATTAGAGGTGCAAGGGGAAAAATTGGAAAGTGGGTTGAGCAGTGTTTGGGGATTCAAACTTATTAGGGTGATTGGATCTTAGGGAAGTGGACTTCTAATGATGAGGCTGCAGATGTACTCTTCAACATTATTAGAACATGCTATTTGTGGGAAATCTGAATCCCTAGGAATGCTAGTGTATTTCAGAATGGATCTCGGATGTGATAGATCTGATGCATAAATGTGTGTGTATGTGCTGGTTTGTAATTGGTGTGAAAAAGCTCGAAAAAGAGGGGATGAGTTAGCTAATGCAATTGCAAATGGGCATCACTTGATTTTACCTTCAAGCTTACTAGGGTAACCTCACATGTGATTCATATGTTGTAGGTCAGTAGTATTGGTGAGAGTTTCAAGCCTAAACTGCCCAGATTTGGTTCCAAAACTAAAAGATGTTACCTTAAAAAGAAGCAAGTGAATTATACATTTGTTGCCTTTATATAAAATCCAGTGGGACCAAACAGATAGTGTCTAGAATTGTTCTAATTAGCGTCGAGAATCGTTCTGTTAATGTGGTGCTTCTACTTGGAGGACTAAAAAAAAAGAGTAGTAGTTCTTATAATTGGCCCTCCAATTTTGCTAGAAAACGAGACACCGCTTTTCTCCACTGGCTTCCCCGCCACTCAAAACTCTCATTCCCGCCGCTCGCTGCCCCACTGCAACCTCTCCTCGCCTCCCTCCATATCCATCCTTCTCACCATTGTGTCCTAACAGATCTCCGAAAGCTTTCTCGCCATCGCTCATAGCCTTCTTGCCGCCACAGCTCAGAGAACCCTAAACTAACCCAAGCTCAGTCGTTCCTTGCTCGGATACCGAATTCCTAGCCGACCTAGCCCTCTAAAAGGCCTCCATTGCGCTGCCTAACCTGTCTCAACAGCTTCTCAGAAACCCTAATTTCTGAACATCTCTCGGAGACCCTCACTTTTAATCGCCTCCCTCAGCAGGTCGTAGGTATGAAGCCCGCACTGGATGAGCTGTCGGACGATGACGGTGAAACGTTCAAAGTGAAAGGCTCGAGGGTTTTAGTCCCTCGGCTCAGCAGCTCGGAGATGACTAAGAGCTCATCGGCAGTGCGAGCAGACTGCAATGGCAGCTTTCGCGCGGAGAATGGCGTAGCGAGAATGGCTAAATCTCTTCCTTCCATCGAGTCCTTTGCCTTCCGGTCGAAAGGGAAGTCAGCAGCGATGGTGCAGGATGCTGCAGACGATGATGGCAGCCCCATGTTTACCTCCGGCAGGAAGCGCAAAGCGAGAAAGTATGTGGTTATGCATGACAGCAGCGATGAAGAGTTCGACCCAGTGAAGCAGAAGCAGAAAGAAGCTCGCACTGAAACCCTAGCTCCTGAAACGGTAGCTTCTGAGACGCTAGGTGCAAAACAGAACGGCAGCATGGCAAATGATGAGGCCATAGCCAGATTGCTACAAGAAGAAGAGGAGCTTGTGAGTAGCTTCCCTCTAGATGGTGATGTGCAAGTAGAAGAGCTGGAATCCCAAGCTGCAGAGGTAGACCTCATTGGTAACACTCTGCAGAAGTGCGATGAAATTGCGGCATCTCTGAGGAAAGAGTTGAACATTGGCAGCTCATCCGACACTGTTGAGTGTGCTGACAGATATGCAGAGGTAGATGCCTCAGCTGCCAAAATCGTCTCACAGGTTCGCCCCTCAAACTAAGCTGCATGTTGGTGAATGCTGCCATAAAGCTTTCTTTCCTACTTCACTGATAAAGCAGCCTCACAAATTAGTATAACTTTGTGATTTTGCCATATATTTCAATGCAATGGTTGTTAGATTGCAGCAAACTGATTTAGCTGTTTTATCAAGATGAAAGTGCTGGATTCATATTTTTCTAATTTGAGGTTAGTGCACTGTGCTTCATTTTGAGATATTGCTCCACATTCTCATTTACAGGCAGACGTCTGTGCGGCTTGTGGTACCGCAGATACTGACCTGCAGTTGATATTGAAACCCTATCAATTGGTGGGGGTCAATTTCCTGATGCTACTGTATCGCAAGAACGTTGGAGGAGGTATGTACTATTGTAGATCTACAAAGTAAATTTTTCGTTATGACGATTAGATTGGCATAAGCTCTTAGGCGACACCTCTAGCTATTCATACGAGTCAGAAACTGCAATTGCGTTCTATGGTAAAGCTAACGACGTCTGTGGACAGCTGACCCTGGATACCTGGTGTTTAAAATATGATCCCTGAAATCTGGCAAGTGCCATGCAGGATATATGGGGTGTGTTGGCAGCCCCAAACGACAGTTGGGCTGCCCAGCTGACCAGCCCTCCTTTTCCCCTATATAAAGGGCATTTGGGGACATTGTTTCCCATCTCAAGCATTCACGTGGAGTTTTAATGCAAAGCAGGGTTTTCTCAAGGCAAGAGAATTGGAACAATCTGTAGCAATCATTGCTGGTGAGCAAGGAGGATTGTCGGGACTCTTGGCAACAAGGAACCTTCACCGCATTTACCCAAGATGCAATGCCACCAATAGTGACTTTTGGCAACAAGGAACCTTCACCGCATTTACCCAAGATGCAATGCCACCAATAGTGTCATATTTCTGACTATACGCATGTGGAGGAACACCATGGAAGGGTAGGCATAGACCCTAGTGTGTGTTCCAGGCATGGTTTAGTACATGTGGAAGGACTCCATGGAAGGATTGAGATCCTGGTGTGAGCTCCTAGCATGGTTTGTTACATGTGGAAGGGCTCCATGGAAGGATTGATATCTTGGTGTGAGTTGTTGGCATGGCTAAGTACATGTGGAAGGGCTATATGGAAGGCTGGACACCTTGGTGAGAGTTGTTGGCATGCTGATGAAGTCTCATGGAAGGGTGGACACCTTGGTGAGCATTCTTTATACTTGTATGGGTGGTGCCTGAGACGGGTTTTGTACAAGATGAATAATTTGGGGGATGGAATCCAGAATATTATGCATAAAGCATTTGTGTGTGTTTTGACATGCATGAATGACTTGTCTTAGTTGCTTGGACAATGCCTGGTATTTTTGCTTGTGATTGTCCACGGGCGCGTGTGTGCACACCTGTTTGGGATTGGGGCGGTAGTCTTGTGTGTTTTGCAGATGGTAAGTGACCCCAAACTCAATTTACAGCTTATATTTTATTATACTAAGGTTCATGAGTGTAGGTGTTCACATACACTTAAATTTGGGTGGACAAATTATAAAGTGTTCACATACACTTAAGTTTGGGCACACAGTTTATAAAGTGTTCACATCAAGTGGACCAATTTTTAATGAAACTTGGCCATTACACAAAGTGGGCAGCCCATCATGCAATAATAGCTCCATGAGTTGCTATTTTGGGAGGGAGAAGCCAAAAGCAGCTAGGCACTCCCTTTCCAGCTGTTTTTGGAGTGGAACACTCTAGAGTTGGAGGACAAGTGTCAGTTTGGCATGTTACAGCAGCTCTATAGGGCTAGTCAACTCCTTCTAGGGCTGATATATAGCTGATTGCTTGCCTTCATAGCTGCTACAGATAGAAGCGATTCTTCTCTCTCTGGAAGCAAGCAACTACTCCTGGCTCCCCTACAGGGCTGCTCGACTGCTGAACAACAGATTTCAGGGCTGTATTTGATACTCCAAAGATTCTAGGTTCAAGGCAAACAACAGGGCAACCATCTTATCTCTTGGGGGGTGACTTGTACAACATGTTTGAGGGCGGAAAACAGGGCTGTTCAGTCAAATTCAGCAAGGTTCTTTGTGACAAATTCGAAGGCAAACAATATCTAAACCTTCGTGAAGCTTGTGGCTCTAAGGGTGGAACCTTCGGGTGGCCAGAGCTAGGGTTTTCATGGCTGGTTATTGGGGACAGTATTGGGTCCCAAATACCCTCTGTAGGGCCCCCACCACGGATGGTGTATTTGTTTTATTAGAATGATGTAAATCTGAAAGAAAATAAGGAAATCCTTGACCTTTCTTGGCTGGAAATTCCCTGCCCTTGACCTGCAGTCCTTCACCCCTTTGCTTAGCACCTTCTTGGCTTGTCTAGCCTCTCTATGCTTGAGCTCTTGGTGAGAAATGAGATGAGAGAATGGGATTGTGGGCTCACCCTTTTATACTACTCCTACAATAGCAGTCGGCCAGTTCTAAACCAGGCGGCCAACATAAATTATTCCCACAACTGAATTTTCAGCATTTAATGCTGAAAATAATCACATAAAATGCTGCGTTTTATTCCCTAACTGGCTGGGCATCATGCGCCTGCTTCTGGGTGGCTGGACAAGGCTTTTGCAAACATCTTTAGGGCTGGGCAGCCTGTATGGGCTGCCCCATACCTGCCCTACAGCCACACAAAGGCTGCATCTCCTGAAATCTGCCTTTAGCTTGCCCCTAGGGCTGTCCTACAGCCCCTCCATGGCTGGTGGGTTCAGCTGGGGCTTTCTTGGCCCTCATGGGGGTGGTTTCACACCATCCCCATGCCCACACTAAGACTTGGGGTAGCCCTATGGGCTGGCACCTTGTTCTAAACGCTAACTACTCGGTGATCTGGCATCCGGTACCATACCGGATACACAGAATCACTGACATCATTCCAGAGGGAGACTCACAGCGCGGACTGGCACTGTTTCATGTGCAGGACAGTGCACACCTGACCTTAGACTCCTGTGCAGGACAATTGAGATGGATCCCTGGCTGACTCGTCCTGGATTGGGCTCACATGGGATGAGTTCACCATCCCAAGTCCTGCACCTTCTGTACAGATATGTCTACGTGGCATCCAAGTGCGCGATGCACGTGACATCCCCTTCTGCATAACTTGATGGAAGCTACATAGCCTCCAAATAATCCGTCAATAACGTCGGATAGTCTTTGAAAAACTCTTTGTCGAGCCATACCGCTTCATGGGTCCCTCGGTCTTGAAACTTCGTGAGGAACTGTCGTAGTCTTCGGCCTGAGCCATGCTTGAAACGGTGCAGAAGGATCTGTTCTGGAACCATAACTTCTGCTTCATCAACAATATCTGGTTTCGCTTCGTCTTTGACTTTTGAAGGGATTGGACCTGCATATGGCTTTAACCAACTGACGTGAAACACATCGTGCATAGTCCCACTCGGAGGTAGCTTTAACTGCATAGACACCTCATTAATCTTTTTCTTGATGGGAAAGGTCCGAAGCTCCTGAAAGACAACTTTGGGCATCGCTTGCCCACCTGTTTCAATCTTTGCTTCATAATCCGAAGATAAACCCAATCCCCTTCCGAAAACTTCATATCCCTTCGGTCTTTATTGGCGTGTCGAGTGTAGGCCTCTTGCGCTTTAGCCAATCTGTCTTTTACTGACTCTAAAATCTCTTGGTAAGACTCCGAGGTCCTGGTCAACAATGACTGGAAAGGTCTTCCAAATGCTGCCTCATATGGAGTCGTGCCAATAGCTGAAGAAAAAGAATCATTCAAAACAGCTTGAACTAAAGGCAAAAATGATTTCCACTTACCTTGCTGATCGTGGACATAACACTTCAGCACATCACAGGCCAACTGGTTGTATATCTATGTCTGGTCGTCCGTCTGTGGGTGGAATGCACTGGAAAAATTTAACTTAGTACCAAAGTTATCAAACAATGCCCTCTAAAAATGACTGGCAAACTTGGCATCTCGGTCTGACACTATGGTCCTAGGAATCCCGCCAATCGGGTACCAATGCCGAATGAACAACTGGGCAACATCCTCGGCGGTCACATTGGCCCTGCAAGGAATAAGCATAACAAATTTGCTAAATCTATCAACAATAGTTAAGCCCTGCGTATTACGCTTACTTGGACTGGGAGGCAGATTCGTGACAAAGTCCATTGAAATGTCTTGGAAAGGACCCTGAGGAATTAGCAAGGGCTAGAACAACCCTATCTTCTTTCCACGAGGAGCTTTCACCTTTTGACAAATATCACAGCGTTGTACATATGTAAACACATCTCGCCTCATCTTTGGCCAATAATATTGCCGTTCTAATTTCTCCAGAGTCGAATTCATGCCCCTATGACCACCTGTAATGGCGTCATGGACATCATGGAGAAGAGCTGCCTTGAACGACTTCATGACACACAGTCGGTCTTTGTAGAAAAGCCAACCATCGCGATCTGAAAGTGGCATGGTCCTGTGACATCCAATGCTTGTTCCCACTATGTACCGAATTCCTCGGAATCCGTGTACGTGTGCTTCATGTCATCTAGTCCTGTACCAACGAGATCGAGTCTAGTGGTTGGAATTGTAGTCACCTGTCCCTTCCTGCTCAGTGCATCGGTCACTGGATTGGCCTTTCCTGGAAGGTACTCAATCATACCACCGAATTGCTAGAATATTTGACTCCAGTAGTGTTGTCGATCACTCCACTGTGCACTTGGCATTGTCTGAATCCAGCGTAATGCCTGATGGTCAGTGTGAACTCAAAGTCACGGCCATATAGAAAATGTTTCCAATGTTTCAAGGCCTGTATAACTGCTAGGAGTTCACGATCATAGACTGAGTAGTTTTTCTCTGCGGGCAGTAACTTACGAGACATGTAAGCTACTGGATGACCATTCTATTGCAATACACCTCCAATTGCGATGTTACTCACATCGGTTATCACTTGAGTCCCACGAGGCAAGTGCTAAACAAGGCGCTTATGATAAAGCCACCTTGAGGTTTTGGAATGTCTCCAACGCTCGTGGAGTCATTCGAATCTTTTGTCTCTTGTCTTCACACCCTTTAGCAGATCGGTGAGATCCGTTGAGAGATCAGAAAACTTGTCTATGTGGGTGGAGTATGCCTGGCATATACCCACAAAGGATCTAATGTCATAGGCTGTCTGAGGTACTTCCCAGTTGACAATCTCGGCCACTTTAGTCGGATCAAGTCGAATGCCTTCAGCACTAATTATGTATCCCAAGTAATGCACCTGGAACAGATAAAATTCCGACTTCTTTTCATTGATGTAGAGCTCGTTGCTTTCTAGTAACTTAAGGACTTTCTCCACATCAATGTCAGCTGAAAATACCAGTATGTCGTCCAGAAATATGAACACACACTTTCCAATCAAATCTCGGAAAACACGCATCATCATGCGGTTAAATGTAGCTGGGGCGTTCGTCAAGCCAAATGGCATGACCACGAATTCATAGTGGGCTCGTTCCGTATGGAAGGCTGTCTTGGGGATGTCCCCCTCCACAATCCGCACCTGGTGGTACCCACTCTTTAAATCAAGTTTCGAGAACATCTTTTCTCCATTGAGTCTCTCGAGAATATAATCTATTCGAGGCATCGGGAATCTACTCTTGATAGTCAGCTTATTGAGTGCACGATAATCGACACACAAACGGAAAGACCCATCTTTCTTCTTGACAAATAAGATCGGTGCTGCAAATGGCGACACGCTGGGGCGGATGAAGCCAGATTGCAACAATTCTTGGAGTTGGCGGTCCAACTCCGATTCCATTGTCTTGGAAAGGCGATACGGAAACTTGCTCGGGGGTTCCGAGCCTGGGAGGAGGTCAATCTTGTGGTCCTCCGGTCTGGACGGGGGGAGCTGGGGAGGGAGGCTGTCCCGAAGAAAAATCTTCTGGAACTTTTCATGGAGAATCGAGTACTTCTCGGAAGCACTGGCCACTGTCTGGGCTGTCTGGATGTAAACCATCGTACACTGTGCGCCTTTCCTGACTGCTCGCTTAGCCTGCAAGTGGCTTATGAGCAGAAAGTTCTGAATTCCTGGCTCACACCTAATGGTCACTGGAGCGTTTGACACATTCCGATTGATCTGGAACGTGTGCTTGTCCCACTTGACATCTGGAAGAAACTTGTGAAATCACTGAATACCCAAAATTATATCTGCTCCTACAAGAGGGGCAACCATAAAATCACGCACAAATTTGATGCCCTGAATAACTAACTTAGCACCTAGAGCTTCATACTTGACGCTCGTTGTCATGCCTGTGCTAAAACCCTCAACCTGTTTGTCCACCGAAGTCAGATTGAAACGGGCATGCCTAGCGCCTTTGGGGTTTGTGTGGGTGCTGAGCTCACCACGGAAGCTGTGGAGGCGGTGGCGGCGGGCTTTGGAGGCTTCTTCGGACAATCTCGAGAAGTATGTCCTTTTGTATGACAAAAGAAACATCTACTCTCCTTCTTGTACTGAGAAAGCTCCTTAGCACTCAACTTGCCACCTGTCTTGCCTGCCTCCGCTCTCTGGTCTGGAGTAAGCTTAGACGTATTGTTCGAGTTCTTGGAGCCAGAGACTCCCGGGCTCTGTCCTGGGGAAGACCCCGTCTGGTTCTGGCCCTTGCCCCTCGAGGCGGTAGCCCTGGGAGAAGCTGGCTCTGGGAAGTCTTGGGCTTGCTACCATTATGTTTCATTTCTGCACTCTGCGCAAGCGAGAGTGCGTCTTAAAAGGTGGCTGGTCTAAACATACGCACCTCCCATTGGATTTGCGTGTTAAGGCCATACAAAAACTGCCCTTTCTTGTCTGAATCAGATAAGCCTAATTGCAAACATAAGGCCGAAATTCTATTGGCAAACTGAAGGATTGGTTGCGCGTTGTGACGCGCTCCCTTGAACTCGTCTTCGAGTCGCTTTAGGTAGTGGGACGGTAGAAACCGCTGCTTAAGGTCGCGGACAAACTCGTCCCACACATAAGCTGCCATACCTACTCTGGTGTGGGCATGAGCCCACTGAGTCCACCAAGGAATGGCCTCACCTTCCAAGTACCAATTGGTTAAGATCACTATGTCAGTATCTGTCTTTCTAACTGCGGCAAAGTAAGCTTCAAATTGATGCAACCTTGAATAAAGAGTTGCGGGGTCGAGTTTACCATTATACGTACTGAAGTTCATTTTCTTGGGAAAATGTTTCGAGGGTGCCGCCGGTGTCAATCTGGCATCCAAAGCTTTGAGGTAACGCTCGTGTTCCACGCGTCGCATGGCTTCGTCTTCTCGTTGTCGGATCTCCAATGCACGCATTTGCAACTCAAGCAAAGAGCTCGGCTGCGGTTGTGACTCCGCAAAAGGGTTCCTGTGTCGAGGATCTAGAATCTGGGATACGGAAGGAGAGGGAGGAGGAGATGGAAAACGCGACGCTGGAGAACGGGTACGTTCTTCCAGAGCCAAGATCTGTGCCTTCTGCTCGTCCAACTTGGTTGTTTGTTTTGCGATTGCTCGCATCATCTGCTGGAACATGTCTGTAACACTCAAGCCTGGTGCCCTAGCCGGGCTGCCCGGTGCACTCTGGTCCCATGGTTCTTGGTCTCTCGTCGTCGAAGCTCGCCATAGCAGGAAAATGCACTTCCTTTCCGGAACGCAATCTGACCATCCACTATCTGTGTGGGAGACGTCCGGAGGCTGAAAACCAACCGTCCTTCGAGGGACAGGAGTCACTCCGAAAGGGGTAGTCCACTGGCGTCTCAAAACCAACCACACGAGTGAGAAAAAATTCTGGTTTCTTTGCTGAATCTTTGCACTTGAAGTAGGCTTTGATACCACTGTAACATGCGGAAGCTTCGGAGAAGAATCGGTAACTTCAATGCTCAGAAATTAGCACTCTTTTTGCGACGGATTTAACGCACAAAGTGAATGAAGATGTGCAGAAAATAGACACACAGAGAGAGAGAGAGAGAGAGAGAGAGAGAGAGAGAGAGAGAGAGAGAGAGAGGACACAGTATTGGGTCCCAAATACCCTCTGTAGGGCCCCCACCACACGGATGGTGAATTTGCTTTATTAGAATGATGTAAATCTGAAAGAAAATATGGAAATCCTTGACCTTTCTTGGCTGGAAATTCCCTGCCCTTGACGTGCAGTCCTTCACCCCTTTGCTTAGCACCTTCTTGGCTTGTCTAGCCTCTCTATGATTGAGCTCTTGGTGTGAAATGAAATGAGAGAATGGGATTGTGGGCTCACCCTTTTATAATACTCCTACAATAGTAGTCGGCCAGTTCTAAACCAGGCGGCCAGCATAAATTATTCCCAGGACTGAATTTCCAGCATTTAATGCTGAAAATAATCACATAAAATGCTGCATTTTATTCCCTAACTGGCTGGGCATCATGCGCTTGCTTCTAGGTGGCTGGACAAGGCTTTTGCAAACATCTTTAGGGCTGGGCAGCCTGTATGGGCTGCCCCATACCTGCCCTACAGCCACACAAAGGCTGCATCTCCTGAAATCTGCCTTTAGCTTGCCCCTAGGGCTGTCCTACTGCCCCTCCATGGCTGGTGGGTTCAGCGAGGGCCTTCTTGGCCCTCATGGGGGTGGTTTCACACCATCCCCATGCCCACACTAAGACTTGGGGTAGCCCTATGGGCTGGCCCCTTGTTCTAAACACTAACTACTCAGTGATCTGGCATCCGGTACCATACCAGATACACACAAAATCACTGACATCATTCCAGAGGGAGACTCATAGCGCGGACTGGCACTGTTTCATGTGCAGGACAGTGCACACCTGACCTTAGACTCCTGTGCAGGACAATGCACACCTGACCTTGGACAACTGAGATGGATCCCTGGCTGACTCGTCTTGGACTGGGCTCACATGGGACCTGTTCACCATCCTAGGTCCTGCATTCTGTACAGATATGTCTACGTGGCATCCAAGTGCGGGATGCACGTGACAAGATGAAACCTGTATCTGGCGAATCGCAATCCGCATGGCATGGGACATGTGAACACTCAAGTAGCCTGGTTGCTGGATGAATCCATCCTCAGTGAGTGTGAGGAGGAAGTGATCTCTGTAGAAGTGCATCTTTGTGGGGAGCTTCGGAGGTGTGATCCATGTGCAATGTGTGTAGAGGCTGAGAAGATCTAACCGGATAACCCGGTTGGTATCCTCGTGAGACAGTCGGAGAAAAGGGGAGTCCAAACTGTACTGAAGGGGGGGTAGGCGGTCCATGCAGAGCCCATATACTGAGAACCAAGTGGAAACTAGTGCATACCATACTCCAGAGTGTCCCTCAAGTGCTAGCTGTTTGGAGGACTCTAGGGCAAGCCTCGGGTACCTGTGGGGATCCATGTGACTGATGCGATGGAGGTATGTGATTGTCTAGAAGAGTGCATCCACTACCATTGGGGTTGCAACAAACTCTACCTGGATAATCTGGTGTGGGACTGATGGTTTGCTGTGGTTCATACAGTAGAACATCATGACTTGGGGGCTCTCAACTTGCTACCAATCCTCATCAGATAAATCTGGCTCCTAGAGAGAGAGAGAGAGAGAGAGAGAGAGAGAGAGAGAGAGAGAGAGAGAGAGAGAGAGAGAGAGAGAGAGAGAGATTTTATTAACGTCTTCCAAAAGACCGAACTCGGCCTATGAGACAAATCGAAGTACTTGTATGGGGTATCCTCTGTCATCCCAACAAAATGAAAAAGTACTGAATAAAAAAGCTGAATCTGGGTGTGCAGGGGATGGAGCTCTATTACTAGGAGAATGCAAAGCTATATGCATGGAGTATACAATCATGATATGCAACCTAGCTAGCTCCATCCTGTACCATACTGGGGGTATAAAATGGTATACATCAGTGAAGGGGGTGTCCACAGCTCCCTGAAGAACATGCCTGGGTGTGCTCTGAAGCGAGCCAGTCGCTCCGCACCCTCTCTGTGAAACTGAGCTCTGATCTCTGTCATCTCTCTCTGGTATAGGCGTGGTGTCCGAAAGCCAAGTGTCCTCTGTCTCCTGCGGGCTCTAAGTGTCTCTGCTCTCTGGAGAGTAATTCCCTGTCGTGTAGGGACTGGGAGGGGTATGGATCTCTGAAAAAATGTAGTAATCTGTGTCTGTCGCCCCCCCTCTGGAGCTGCCTGAGCCTGTGATAATGTCTCTCTGTGGCGCTGTATGTCTAGAATGTATCTCCCCAGTATGCGCTGGTCTGCTGTCTCAAAGATCTGGCGTAGGGAATGTGGCTCTCTGAATAAAATGGGATATCTCTCTCTGATGGCTGTATATGCTCTGCATCTGCATACATAATGCTCCTCACTCTCCACCTCCTCTCTCCACAATCTGCATACCCTCTCCTCTCGGGGGATCCGTGCTGCTCTGCCAGTCTCAATCTCCAATCGGTGTGATGAAACTCTGAGCTGACCAATAGCCACTCGGGAGCCGTGTGGTAAAAAGACCTCCATGTATCTAGGCCTCTCTATAAATCCATCATCAGTGATACTCATGAAGTGATCTCTGTAGTATAGCATCTTCGGTGGAAGAGGCTGTGCAGGCGATATCCATGTCTCTCGTGTATAGAGCTGCCATAGATCCTGTCTCAATACTTTGTTCCTCTCACTATGAGAGAGACGGATATGTGGTGCATCCCTGTCATACTGGAATGGTGGTAGATGATCCATGTCTAGGCCATGCTGTGAGAACCAATGTGTGACCTGTGCATACCATGATCCTCTGTCTCCTGCCTCAGCCAACTGTCTAGATGCCTAAAAAGCTCTGTATGATAATCTGTCCTGTGGCATCTCTCTGAATCTGTCTAGCAGGCATATAGTCTGAAATATGGCCTCTACCATCATAGGAGGCGCAGCAAACTCTGCTCGGATAATGTCATGAGGTACTGACGGTTTGCTGCGTATCATGCGTGCCATCATGAGGGCCTGTGGTCTCTCTATCTGTGTCCACCAATGGGTAGCAAGGCCTGGCGCCCATACTGCTGCTCCATACATCAATGCCGGTGTGACTAATGTGTCAAATAGCCACCCCTTCGTCCGGGGCTCCTGAAAATGCGCCTGGTGGCACTGTCTCTCTAGCATAGCCAATGCTGCATATCCCCGTGTCAATCTAGCTCTGGCTGCTGAACCCATGGTAAAGCGTGTGGCTGCTGCAGAGAAGGTAACCCCTAGGTACACGTATGATGTCACCACCTCCACCTGGCATCCTGCGAGAGTGAATGTCAGCTGACTCCTGCCCTGTCTCGATGTATGAAAGACCATAACCTTGGTTTTCCCAAGGTTCACAGTAAGACCCCTTTGTGTGCAGAAATCATCGAGTGCATGTAGATGCTGCTGTAGACCACCTGGGGACTCAGACACTAATACAATATCATCAGCATAGAGCATAATATGTACTGAGGTACCTGCTAAATCAACTCCATCTCCGCCTCCCCGTGTAATGAAGTCAGCCACCTCATCAATGTATAACCCAAATAGCGTGGGGGAAAGTGGGCATCCTTGCTTCACACCAATGGTGCTAGCAATAGTCTCGGACATACCTCCTGGACATCTGACTCGCCCAAAAACCTGCTCATATAATGCATAGATGCCCCATGTCATATCTGCTGGTATGCCAAGAGACTGCAGGCGCTGAAAGAGCCTCTCTCGTGGTACTGTGTCAAATGCCTTGCGGAAATCCACAAAGCAGCAATAGAGCTTTCTCTTCCTCACTCTGGCCTGATCAATCATACATCTCAAAGTGAATACATGGTCAGTGGTAGAGAAAGCTCTCTTGAAGCCTGCCTGCCCTGATGAGCGTAAACCTGCTCGCTCAGCATATAAGCTAAGCTCTTGCTCCAGCACTGCACCATAGAGTTTGGCCAGCATGTGGCCAACCATAACCGTCCTGTAGTTGCTCGGATCGAGCATATCCCCTGTTTTGTGAATCGGCACAACGGTGTGCATCGTCCACTCCGCAGGCAAACCCTCTGCTAGTGCCCTGTTAAACAGGTGTGCAAGAAAAGGAGCTAAAGAATCTACTGCATATATGAGATGCTCACCCTGCAGGCCCATATGGTCGGCAGCCCGTCCATGCTGTAGGCGGCGGATAGCTTCTTGTACCATCGAGTGGGTAAAGAAGCTAGCTGTGGTAGGTCAAGGCTCCTGTGGCTGAGGTATATGTGGCTGCTGTGGGGCATGGTATAGACCCTCTGCATATGTGTGCCATGTCTGTGGGTCTGCAATAGGTGTCGGGGTCCGGGGCTCTCTGAAGTGCCGCCATGAGACAGGGCTATCTCTACTCATGAAGAAATGAAAGATCTCTAGCTCCTGTATCTCTGCGAAGGCCCGCCTTTTGCGGCGAGTAAGTCTCCTCATCTCTCTCCTCGACTCCTGCTCTGTGATGGCTCCCAAGGTTCTCTGTATGCGGAGTCGTGAGTATAGGGCTCTGCACTTGCATCATACCATCTGTTCTGGGGCATAGTCCCAGGTCTCGCAGGCTCTCCTGAGTGTACACGATGTGGGAAGCTCTGTAATGCAGCCGTGTGTAGGAGTGATGCGAGCTGGGCTGTAATGGTATCCATAGATGCTAGGGGATCCATGAGTAGGAGCCCATCCTCTACTCTGCCAGTGTATATGTCTGCCATGTCATGTGTGAAGTAGATGGTAGTGTGTGGCGTCGGTATGTGGGGGGCTGGTGATACTGGTGATCCGGCTAGTGAAAATGCCAAGTATGTATGATCTGCCCCAATAGGACGAGGTGGAATGGAGAATGAGGTGACAAGCTGTGATGCCTCCAAAGACCCCATAATGTAGTCTACCACCGTGCCTCCGGTCCGTGTATGACCCCCATGTGGGAAGCATGTCAGCCCTCCTGATCCCGGCCACTGTAGCATCCCGTTATAAATAACGAGACGATGCCTGGCTCCCAACTCTAGTAAGTGGTCCCCATAATGTCCTCTGTCTGGTCCAGTGTCCTCTGATGCCTGACTAGCCCCTATCTCCTCTGGATCCACAGGGTGGAGGATCTCCATGTCATCATAGTCATACACCTCACACTGTCTGCTCTGTGTGTGGGCATTGAAGTCGCTCGTAAGAAATACTTCCCCTAGTGTAGAATAATGCATAATCTCCTCTGACAGACAAGTGTATGGTGAGGCTCCTATCTCCTCCTCGTGTGGCATGTCCTCTGTAATGACATAGGAGGATCCTGATGGAGAAAAGTAACATAGAGCTATGTATATAACCCTGTCCTGTGAGAGCTGTAAGCTGATCCACATGTATCTGGCCTCTGGATCCTGTGCTACCACTCTCAGTCTCCCCTGTAGCTCCCGTCTGAATAGGACTGCTACTCCCCCCGACCCTCTCGAGGTACCCTGGCGTGTGGTCCTCCTGTATGCTGACTCCCACTGGAATCCCTCTACTCGAGGTAGCCCTCTCTCTGGGCTCTGATGTGTCTCTGTCAGAAGTATGATGTCTCTCCCCACCATAACATGCTCCAGTAGTTGTCCAGGCTGCACCCATAGTGAACCATTACAGTTCCATACTGCTATGTGTATCTCTGTCAGTGGCCTGGCTTGTGTCCCATAGGCCTGTTCCCAGATCGTCTCCGTGTAGGCTGAGAGAGAGAGAGAGAATGGCTATGGCTTGGAGCGAGAGAGAAAGAAAGAAAGATATATTAAGTGTCTACTAAAGACCCAATGGGCCTATGAGACCAAAGTGATACAATAATGTTCATGGTATATCTCATCATGGAATGAAAAATAAAACAGAAAAAAACATAAACATAGCTATCTCTTTGGGGTGATACAAAAACTATCCATGGAAATTCATCTGTTAACCCATTTCTAGGGTTAACAAGAGCTACTATCATTATCTTATATCAAGGAGTCAAGGTAGATACACCAAAAGGTCATACATTCAAGATATGAAGTAATGGTGTCCAAATCTACAACTTGGACGGGTGCTTGTAATGGTCCTATGGAATACTTACTGATTCTCGTTTCAAGAGCGTGTGGTAGTAAGTTAGGATGAAGTCCTAAGTGATGTACATCCATTCTTGGGCACTGATGACGTTAGTGGGGATGTCGTAGTATCTAGTCCATACTATGCATAATGGAGTTGATAGTTATATAGTCTTGTTGGTTGACTATCATGAGTATATAACATGCACGTTCCTAAAAGGTGAATTTGGGCATGTTCTTGGATTCATCTATATATATATATATATATATATAGCATTAGGCCTCTTATGAGCCAAAAGTGCTCGGTCAGCCAGAGTTTAAGTGAGTGGGAACACTTATGGCCATGTATATAAGTAAATTTCTCTCATAATACAATATACTGTTTCATTGTACAATAGAGTCTTGCTCTTGCTAATCTCTCTCTCTAATATATACTAGTATGAGTGAAGTGAGGTGAGAGGAGGGACGAGTACCCGTAGTGCAACGCGGTGGTGTGATAACGCTCGCGGGAGGCGCGGTGGAATTGCTTCTCAAGGAGTTGTAGAGCTTGGAGACCTCAAGGGTTACGAGCTCGGCCATAGGAAAGATCCTCACGACAGTTGCGGTTCACTATGTAATCTCTTGTTGGATGTGTTTCAAGAGGGGTTAGGGTGACCTGCTGTCGAGGAACCATCCCTTGGCTTTTTCTATCGTTTTTCTCTAATTTACGCATTATCCATTGTTCATTGTCTTGATTAACGATTTTCTATGAAAAAGATGTGGATTTGATAGAAATTTGTGTGTGATTTTGTAAGAAATAACTCTCTTTTTTTGTTTTGTAAAGAATGCTTTTTTGCTAAGTTTTAGCTTAATTTGTTGTTTTTGTTGTTGTTAATGTGGTTTTTAATGTTCCTAGGGCTTGCGCATAGAGTGTATTAGGCTTAGTTTGTATTCATTGCATCAAACAATGCAATTTTAGCTCTTAGAGTTAAATATAAAACTAGAATCATTAATTTTTATTTGATCTCTGTGTTTTTTGTTTGAATTGTATGCATTAGAGTGTTATCAAGCATTAGGAGTAGCTTAATCATTGAATTTATTTTTCAAAACCATCAAAAAACTCTTGAAATCGAGTAATCTCTCTTAATTGACTGGTTTTTGTTATTAAGGGTGATTAATCCAATTCAAAAGGCAAAAAAATTTAGAAAGTGTATTATTTGGGTTCAAATTGATCATGTAAGAGGTCGAAATTAGTGTTTTGAGAGCATCTCGATGCATCAAAACACTTAATTACATCAATTGGATGAATTTCTCTCTCTTTTGCTTAATTTTGTATAAAGAGAAGAGATATTAATTAAGAGTTTAATTAATCTCTAGTTATACATTAATTTACACATTAGTTGATGCACATAGCTTAGCAATTTCATGCTCTATCCAATGATGTGTTCAATGGGGTGAATTAATTAGTGATTAGTGATTAATTAGAGTCTGATTAGTCTAAAAAAGAAAAAGATTAGTGAAAGGATTAATCTCATATTAAAGGCTAATGAGCATTGAATGAGAAGATACTAATAAGTTGTTAAATTGTCCATTTTAGAGGGACATTTATGAAGGGTGTAAGAAGGTGTCATAAAAGGGTTGACTTTTTTGGTTTCCACTTGCCTTTTTGAAAAAATGCCAATATCTGTTAAAATATGCAGCGGAAATGATAACCAAATCTGAGACCACAAGAGCAAGTAGAGTGTAGAAAATAGACAGCACAAGAGAAGGAGAGAGATAGGTGTGTAACTCTCCTCTATACACAAGATCCCGCAATGAAAAGTGAATACAATGAAGTGGGGGCAATGGGACCATTTTATATGGCCCCATAAATGCAGTCGGCCAGTGTAGGGATGCGCCGCCAGTCTCACGACTGGGTCTCTCCAGTTAGCCAGCGAAGAAAAACACCCATGATCCCAACAGAGCAGGTCGGCCAGCTCCTAATGCAAATGAGTGCAGTCGGCCAGCTACAGTTGATCCTGCCAGCAAATGGCAGCCACCCACACTATGGAAAAATGGAAAAAAATACGGGGAGTGAGGAAAAATGAGAAAACACCTATACAGGAGGGCGGGCACACCCACAACAGAGGCCCTGGTGTCTGATAAAGACAGGAGATGACTTCTAACACCCCCTCTCAGCTCCTGGCTGGGAAATCAACCAGCTCTTGGCTGGGAAATCAACCCTAGGGAGCTGGAGTGCCGCCTGAGCGTAGCCTGAGGTAGAGACTTCGTGAAGAGGTTCGCCGCATTGTACTTCGTCGAACAATAAAGTAGCAAGATGTGACCAGCCAAGATCTTCTCACGTACAAAGTGATACTGTATCTCTATGTGCTTGGTCCGGGCATGGAAGACCGGGTTCTGAGCAATAGCTATACAACTCTGGTTATCACACTGGATGACTGTGGGCTCCTTCTGTGGAAACCCAATCTTGCCTAGCAGTCTCCGCAACCACACAACCTCGCAAGCAGCACCACAAGCAGCCCGGTACTCTGCCTCTGTCGAAGATAGGGCAATAGTTGGCTGCCTCTTACTGCTCCAAGAAACTGCTCCTAAGCCGAGGGTAAAACTGTAACCTGAAGTAGATCTCCTCGTGTATGGATCTCCTCCCCAATCTGAGTCACTCCATCCTTGGAGTTAGACTCCATCCCCTCCTGTGTAAAAGAGTCCTAGATCCTTCGTACTCTGTAGATACGGCAAGATCCACAATCCTGCGTCCCAATGAGACTTCAATGGCGTCTGCATAAAAGAGCTTAGCAGTCCCACGGAGAAGCTCAAGTCCAATCTGGTGTTCAGCAACCAGATCAATGAACCAACCAACTTCCGATACTGCGAGGCATCAACTGGCTCACAAGGATCATTAATGGTTAACTTTGTGTTTGGGTCCATCGGCGAAGTAATAGGCTTGCAGTTCTCCATCCCAAAGGCCTCAAGCAACTCATGAACATACCGCTGCTGAGAGAGAAAAAACCCCCTCTGGGTTTGCCAGATCTCCAATCCCAAAAAGAAGTGGAGTAAGCCTAGGTCGGTTATCTCAAACTCCTTTGACAAGGCAGCCTTCGTCACGCCAATGTGCTCCACATGACCGCCAGTGAGAATGAGATCATCCACATAAAGGATGATAATCGTAACCATGCCGCGTTCCTGAAAGAGATACAGGTTGGAATCTGCAACCGATCTCTGAAAACCTATCCGAACAAAGAAGGAATTAATTTTCTGATTCCAAGCCCTGGGAGCTTGCTTAAGACCATACAAGGCCTTACGTAACCTGTAAACCATCCCTTCTGATCCTGGAACAACAAAGCCTGGAGGCTGCTCAACATACACCTCCTCTTGCAGGTCACCATTAAGGAACGCAGATTTTACATCCATTTGATACATGGGCCACCTCTGAGAACGGTCCGAATCGTGGTCATCCGTGCTGTCGGTGCAAAGGTATCCTCGTAGTCGATGCCTGGCCGCTGAGCATAACCTTTAGCCACAAGTCTGGCTTTGTGTTTGTCCACCGACCCATCTGACGCATATTTGGTCTTAAAGACCCATTTGACACCAATGACTGACCATTTCGACGGCCTCGGTACCAACTCCCATGTGTTGTTCTTCTCGATGGCATCAAGTTCCACCTACATGGCTTTCCTCCAAGTATCTTGTGAAAGGGCTTCCTTAACGGAAGTGGGCTCCTTGTCTCGCATGATACGAGACATCAAAGCATAGTTTACCCGAAGAAGCTCCGCTGTATTGCTTTTGTCGCGGACCCTGTGGGATCTTCGAGGGCCGTCCTCTGTGGTACACTCGGAGGGTAACTCCGTGACACCTGACTCCTGAAGGGTGTCCAACAACCACCTGGGTACTCGAACAGATCGAGGAGCCTCCGGCCATTGCGCGGGCTCTACTCCAGCTGCGGGCTCAACCTCTTGTACCGACTGAGGTTGATCAACCAGAACAATGGTCTGGGAATCATCATGAGACTCTTCTGGATCTCCAAGAAGTGGCGGCTCCTCGATAGTGGATACTGGAACATGCTCATCAAAGACCACATCCCGGTTGACAACAATCTCATTCCTCTCTAGATTATACAATCTGTATCCCTTGGAAAGAGAATTATACCCCACAAATATAAGCTTGCGGAATTTGGAGTCAAGCTTCCCCCTCTGCTTCTTCGGAATATGTACATACGCATCACTCCCAAAAACACGGAAGTGTGAGACATCAAGTTTCCTGCCAAAGTATGCCTCATACGGAGTCATATTAGGTACTGAAGTCGTTGGAGACCGGTTGAGGATATGGACAGCCGTTGCCACAGCCTCTCCCCAAAGTGGACGAGGAAGATCACGATGCTCGAGCATGGTCCTCTCCATCTCCACCACAGTCCTGGTTTTGCGTTCTACAACTCCATTCTCTGAAGGCGAACCTGGATTAGCCAGTTTCCTCTTGATGCCATGATCTGCACAAAATCTGAGAAATACATTCGAGGAGAATTCACTCCCTTTGTCAGCCTTGAGAGTCTTTACCTGCAATCCAGACTCTTTTTCCACCATCACGTGTCAATCCTTGAACCGTGCAAAAGCTTGGTCCTTCTGTGAAAGGAAGTAGACCCACGTGAATCTGGTACAATCATCAACAAGCAGCATAAAATAGAGAGATCCTCCCAATGACGGTGTCTGCTGAGGTCCACACAAGTCAGTGTGAATTAACTCCAATGGTTTTGAAGCCCGCCTGGAAGCCTGCTTCGGAAAGGATTCCCTGTGCTGCTTACCACGTATGCAAGAACTGCAACGTCCTTGCCTGCTCCCAACATCTGGCAAGCCAACCACCATCTGGTCTCGGAAAGCTCGCCTCAGTGCATCCACATTTAAGTGGCCAAAACGAAAGTGCCACAGATCTCCGACTTGAGAACCTGTCAATGAGGAAAGTGCGATGTCACGTGCATCCCGCACTTGGATGCCACGTGGACATTCTGTACAGTAGGTGCAGGACCTGGGATGGTGAACTGGTCCCATGTGAGCCCAGTCCGGGACGAGTCAGCCAGGGATCCATCTCAGTCGTCCGAGGTCAGGTGTGCATTGTCCTGCACATGAGTCCAAGGTCAGGTGTGCATTGTCCTGCACATGAAGCAGTGCCAGTCCGCGCTGTGAGTCTCCCTCTGGAATGATGTCAGATGTGCTGAGTATCTGGGTTTGCAACTGGATGCCAGGCATCTGTAGGCATGTAGTTTGCATGTAGAGATGGGGTCAGCCCATAGGGCTACCCCAGGACAAGGGTTTGCATGTGCATACTTAGATGGGCATGGGGGAGGTGTAGAACCACCCCCAAGGGGCCAGGAGGGCCCAAGACTTTGCCCACCAGCCAAGGCAAGGGCTGGAGGGGCAGTCGGCCAGCTCCAGAGCCTCTGGACAGGCAGCCGACAGAGGGTAAAAACCCTAGAACAGAAGGCGGCCAGGTGTGGGGGGCAGTCCCACACCTCTGCGTTGAATGCCCAGCAGCCAGGGTGCTGTCCCAGAAGGCTGCGCAGGCTGGACAGGCTCTAAACAGGTGTGAAAACACTTGATTAAAGTGTGAAAACATTTATTTATTATAACACAGTCGTGAGGCTGTCCTGAAGACAGCCGACTGCATGATATGAGGGGTATAAAAGCCCAAGTCATAATTCATTTCATCCATCTCATAATTCACCAAGAGCATCAAGCATTCAAGGGCCAGGACAGCCAAGGGTTTTGCTAAAGCTAAGGGGTGAAGGACTGAAGGTCAAGGGCAGGTTTTCCAGCCAAGAAAAGGTCAAGTACTTTGTATTTGTTTCAGATTTACATCATTCTAATAAAGCAAATACACCATCCGTGGTGGGGGCCCTACAGAGGGTAATTGGGACCCAATACTGTGTCCTCTCCATCTCCCCCTTCTCTCTCTATTTTCTGCACATCGTCTTTCAGTTTTGTGCGTTAATTCCGTCGCGAAAAGAGTGCTGTTTTCTGAGTTTTGAAGTACCGATCCTTCTCCGAAGCTTCCGCATATTACATGCAGAGAGCTTGTAGATACCATTCTCCACTCTGCCTTCCCAAACAACTTGGCCAGTCTCACGGTCCCGTAGAGCAACGGAATGCTCCTCAAATTCCACCCAAAAGCCAGTCTTGCATACTTCATGCACTGATAGAAGATGAAAACCAAGAGCAGGGACGTAAAGAACACGGGAGGCATGCTTTCCCCCTTGCCGTCGGGAATAATCTCCATCCGGCCCTCAGTGTGTATCGGAATGGTGGAGTTGTCGCCAATGAAAATGCGACATGACTGCCGTTTCAGATTCAAAAAGAAGTCACGAGACGGAGTCATGTGCCTGGAAGCACCACTGTCAAGAATCCATTCCCGGGTATCCTTCGCGGTGAAGCCAACTGCCTCCTCGCTCGAAGACGATGAAGCATCGGAGTCCATCATCTCTAAGTGCACAAATGCAGGAGTCTTTGCAGCTAAGGCTGAAGAATCATCACTCTTCCCAGTCCGCTTAGGACACTTCCTCCAATAGTGGCCTTTCTCGCCACAATCATTGCAGGACCGCTCGGCCGTCAGTTTCTCTCGTTCTGCGTCAGGCTTCTTCTTAGAAGACTTCTCCGGTGAAGCCTTATCTTTGCCCTTGTTGTTATTTCGGCCGTTGGCTAGTTAAGGCCTCCGAACCTCCGCTGTGAGGAGGGTTCGTGAAACGTTCCTCCTGGTCCAAGACCATGGGCACAAGCTCCTCCCAAGTAATGGTGCTGAGCCTGCCACTTGTAATCAAAGAGGAGTAGAAAGCGGAATACTGAGCAGGCAAGTGGGACAGCAAAGTAATGGCCATATCTTCAGATGATATCTCCTTCCGAGTCTCCTGGAGGACTTCTTGCTAAAGGGCCTGCAGCTTGTTAATGTGCTCCCGCATCGTCGACGACTTTGCAGGGTTCATAACCCGCATCTGCACTTCCAAGGAAATCCTTTTCATGGGCGATACCCTGTTATAAAGAGAAGCCAAGTGCTGCCATATGCCTCTGGCCAACATCATATGCTTTACGTGATTGATTACTTGTGGTGTGCAGTTGAGGAAAATAAATGACGGGACCCTGGCGTTGACACGATCCCACATCTGTGCCTGTGCCTCACGGTCCTTCTTCATTGATAGTAACTACGTGATTGATTACTTGTGGTGTGCAATTGAGGAAAATAAATGACGGGACCCTGGCGTTGACACGATCCCACATCTGTGCCTGTGCCTCACGGTCCTTCTTCATTGATAGTAACTCCCCTTCCTCTGCTTCCGGCCGTGGAACCCCGATAACGATGAAATCAGCAAGGTCATATGACTCCAGCACAGGCTCCATCATAACCTTCGAGATGCCGTAATTGTTCTCGTCCAACTGACGGTCCACTGGGAACGTGGGGAGAGTTGGGATCTTCACATGCTTCTCAGCTAGCTCTAACAAATCTGCCATCACGGGGATGTAACTGAAAAGGGTGGGTGGGTGGGAAAAACAACTCTAAACCTGCAAGTGGTTGTCGAGCAACTTAGCCCGCCTTCCTCTTGCTACTTCTCTTCCCAAACAGTCCAAAACAGTCCACCAATCAGCAACGCAACAATCCCCCTCTTGCTCAGAAAACTCCCAAGATCTTTTAAGAGCCTAGGGCTCTAATACCATGTCAAAATACGCAGCGGAAATGATAACCAAGAGCAAGTAGAGTGCAGAAAATAGATAGCACAAGAGAAGGAGAGAGAGAGGCGTGTAACTCTTCTCTATACACAAGATCCCACAATGAAAAGTGAATACAATGAAGTGGGGGCAATGGGGCCATTTTATATGGCCCCATAAATGTAGTCGGCCAGTGTACAATCAATACTTCGATAGGTCTCGATAAAATTACTAATAGCACAAGGATTCTATGAAAGGAACCCCTACATCTAGGTTCCAAGATCAAGGAAAACTATGCTTGGACCCCCAAAAATACACTCTCGAATGCCAAATTGGAGTGGGTTTGGAGACCCACTATGGTTTCGACACCACCCCCAAAATCTAAGTAGGAATGGAGAGCAATGGTAGCACCACCGACATGTGTACCATACCCACTAATAAAGCAATTACAAGAAGTCATACTAAGTCCATCGCACTCTTGATAGTTGTGATTCTAAAAGAGCCACCCTAGGCACCAAGTATTCCACTAACTAAGCAATTACAAGAAGTCATACTAAGTCCATTGCACTCTCGATAGTTCTGATTTTAAAAGAGCCACCCTAGGCACCAAGTATTCCACTTGGTTGCACACGTACTCCATTTGGCACCCTAGATTCTCTCGAGACCCAAACGAATCACCATGCACCATGCCACAACATTAACTCATCTCACTGGAAGGCCAAAGCATGGATGCGTCGCTAGCCTCACGACTGGGTCCCTCTAGTCGGCCAGCAAAGAAAAACACCCACGACCCCAATAGAGCAGGTGGGCCAGCTCCTAATGCAAATGAGTGCAGTCGGCTAGCTACAGTTGATCCTGCCAGTAAATGGCAGCCACCCACACCATGGAAAAATGGAAAAAAATTAGAAAAAAATAGAAAAAAAATACGGGGAGTGAGGAAAAATGAGAAAACACCTATACAGAGCGGGCACACCCACAACAGAGGCCCTGGTGCTTGATAAACAGGAGATGACTCCTAACAATATCTTTCTAATTTAAAATTCAAAAAACATTCTCCCCAAACAAGGAAATTTGAATTTTTCTTTAGACTAAAAAAAAGCTCACGCTTTAAGCGTCTTATGTCTTAAGGGTCTCTCGTCTTAAGGCCTCACGCACGAAAAAAAATGATTCATATCTTACGCGTCTCACGTCTTAAGGCCTCGCACGCAAAAGATAAATAAATAAAAAATTTCGTGAAGTTTGTTTTACGCCTTAAGGGTTCACGATGTGAAACCCTTAAGCGTCTCACGACGTGAAACAGTCTCCGCGTAAAAAAATAAATAAATCAAGTTTGATAAAATTCGTGAAGTTCGTTTCACACGGTGAACTGCACCCTGCTAGTTCACGTCGTGAAAGGGGTCCGTCGGCAAAAAAGGGACTATGAAAAACAATCCTATTTGGAGGCCTGTATCTTCTAAACCGTGAATCTGATTAATACGCCCTAGTGCTTATCAAAAAGCCAATATTAAGCTCTTCGAATTTGGTCTTGACCGTCCGAAGACAAAATCGAGCGTTTTGGCTCCCGACCATGAGCCTC
Organism: Cibotium barometz; assembly: GCF_041138505.1. Classification (NCBI taxonomy): domain Eukaryota; kingdom Viridiplantae; phylum Streptophyta; class Polypodiopsida; order Cyatheales; family Cibotiaceae; genus Cibotium; species Cibotium barometz. The sequence goes on from NC_141106.1 coordinate 6,402,538, forward strand.
AAAATTCAACCCAAAAATCGAGACAAAAAACGGCCCTTAAAGCACTAAAAATCGCCTAAAACAACGCGAAAATAAATGCGAACCATATTCAGGTTACTTTTGAGGATTTAAACGACAAAATCACGAACGACTCAGAGACAAAGTTGTAGTATTTCAAAAATACTATAACTCTCTGATATAGAGTTTTTTTAAAATTCTTTTTGGAACATCTTTAAAAACGGGTTGCGAAACAGGGAAAAATTCTCGATTTTTGTTTTCATCTTGAGACAATGATGGAAAATAGGTTTAGGACCTCCTCTTCCATTTGGGATGCTAATGGAATGCACTTTTTTCGAAAAAATATCTCTAAGAGGTCGTTAACGTGTATGTAGCGCCTAAGCTGATTTGGGTAAACGGATACTCGTTTGACCCAACGAAGAGTACGCCAGATCTTCTGAGGTTGTAACGGGCTGCGGGAAAATCTAAAAAGCAAAAAAAAAAAACGCGTGCTTGCTCATTAAGAAGTAATTGGCAACGTCAAGTATGGCACAAATAGAGAGACTAGGTGGGTCGACACCCTCACTGAATCTAATGGCTGACATCTTCGAGTCATTGAGATCTATGTCCCAACTCCAACTTCCATTACCATTTGCCATGCCAACAGCAAGCGTGTCATTGGGTTTTACATCCCTTGTCGCGTCAATCCCACTGGCTTTGGTCCTTTACCTAACATTTTCACAAATCCTGTAGGTACTAATTCTTTTCAGCCCCTCGATGCTCACACACTAAACATATTGACTAATCTAGGAAGGGGGGTTGCTCAAGGACTACATGAGGTCCTATCCACGAGCACTCACACATGGCCTCAATGACTCATACAAAAATACGGTTGTACAGATTTACAAAATCATGGATAAATATGATGGAACAATTGATCCTGTTCAAGTCATACAAATGTTTAAACAGCGATGCGAAGCCTTTGGAAATCCAAAGTGCTCCACCAAGGTGCATGCGTTGAACCTATGCTTAGTGGTAAAAGCTAGTCGATGGTTCATCACATTGATGTCGATGATCAAGACAAACTTCAAGACCTTGAAGTCAGGCTTTATCCATGGCTTTTCAAGTCAAGGTGATCGGTGGAGTGCAACGACAAAACTCTATTGAATTGAGCGTAAGTCAAGCGAAACCATTAGAGATTTTATCCTTCGGATTAAAATCTTGGACTCACGATGTGAGGAAGAAACTAAATGATGCTCAATTGAAGAGATGTTTCATGATGGGCTTAAAGAATAATAACTTACACAATTTGATTATTGTATCTAATTTGGAAACATTCGATCAATGTTGTAAAGAAGCAATACGTTTAGATGACAACATGATAGAAGATGATCGTGATACGAGATGTTCCTCATCTAAACCAAGTGAAGCAATGGCTAAAGAACGATCAATCTCATAATTGTCATTCCTCGAATTCTATGCAGCCTTGCTTAAAAGCTTTCAACCGACATCTCTAAGAGAGGATGAAATCCTTCGAAACCAAATATCCTTAATGCCCCTCTAAGTGATGAGTAAAATGCCTTGTGTTCAGTGCAATCACTACGACCATCCCAATCTCCATTGTGCGTATAAGGCACCTGTTTTTTTGTACTGTATATATTGTAAAACCTTGGGTCATGATACAATCCTCTGTTCCAATTTATCAACAATTAACTCAAAACCTCTATCTCCTTTGCACCAAACAGAAATAGTCCAAAGGGTAGAAATTGCTCAAGAAGCAGTTAAGCAAACACTTCAGTGTTTTTATTGTTGTGGACCTCATAAAGTGGTTGACTGCACAGTTCGGAATTCTTCCATGCCCATAGTTATTGACACTTTGCAACCTATGTGTGAACGATGTGGCATTGATCACATGTTCCAAGATTGCCCAAGGTGCGTTGTTAATATCTTAAGTGTACAAAACGGGCAATTGTCCACGGTATCCTTGAATGTGCTTACATGCTTACAAGCCAAGGCACGAGAAACGGTAAAAAAGAATGCAAAAGACAATACCTCGAAATGGGTAGAGGGACATGCTTTAAAGCAGAAACCAAAAGAGAAAGCAAAACCTTCTAAACCCAAGAAAAACAAGGAGCAACAAACTGTCAACACCAAGGTTGAAATAAAGGACAGGGAAAGGAGCCTGTGGAGGACATAATCCCAAAAGGGCCAAAAGCTACACATGATGTAGAAGCATCCACCTCAAAGACTATCACAAAAACCACAACACCTCAATGGTCTTGCAAGGGGTGCCAATGAACAAAACATTGAAGTTCCAGGTTACTTTATCTATGCTACTCAAACAATCGGTGGAGATGTGGAATTTAGATTCCATGTTATCCCAGATTCCCTTGAGTATGATGTCGTCCTTGGTGGAACTTGGATACGTGACTCGTCGTATTCAATTGATGAATTCTTGCAAACAGTCACCTTGAACACTTCTGCAGGCATTGTACGATTGCTCTTACGGGAGGAAGATACCTTGGAGAAGCGGGAACTTTCAACATATCTTACTAAGAATATTCCAAGTATTATGGTTGGATTGGAACTTTCCAATAAAATCACCACAATTCAAGCATAACGTTATCTAACACAAGAGCAGAATCTCATGACCCTCGAGTTATGGGATTTGCTAGGTCAACCAATACTCACGGTTTATCCTGAAAGAATTTCATTCACACAAGACTTGAACGTGCCATGTTCGGGGTACTTTGAACATACAATGTATATTGAAACTAACCCCCTTATTTACAAGTTTTTTGTGGTTGAGTATGTGTTGGAAGCAGATTTGATCTTGGGGTATAAATGGACTATTGTTGCCCAAGTCCCACTGTGCTTTGCTAGCGATAGGGTCATCATGATGGTTAACGATACAAAGTTGACAATCCCATATTTCCAAGAAGAGGATCCAACCCTTATGGATTTCTATGATACTGAATGCAAAAAGTTACAAGCCTCTTTCACGGAAGTCCCTCTACACAATGACCTACCATCTGTCTCAACGACCAACTCCGATAAAGCATCTACTCCTTCAACTTCATTCTCACTAACAAAGTTCAATGCCAAAACCTCGTAGTCAGCAGTTATTCTTGAAAAAGTTTTCCACGCTCAACTATCTATCTCTAACAAGAAACTCAAGGGAGAAGCCTCGGAGCCAACGCTCCTTTATCGACAAACCTCACCAAAGGAGATGGCAATATGGTCAAAAGTCTCATCATCAAACGTCACTCCGCAAAGGACTCGAGCTTCATCAACAACACCCATGAGTCTCAAAACCCGTAACCTCAGCACAAACCAATGTGATGGAGGGTCCCATACCTTCCACTTCAATTAAAAGAAAAATCCACCAAGACAACCAAAATCCAGATATCTTAATGGTATCAAAATATGGGTGGAGAAGCAGCTACTTGTAGTTCAAGGCTACTACAAAGGTGTCGATCAAATTTGGGTGTCTCGACAATCAAAGCCTCTTTCACAACGCAGCACTTAGAGACCAAGTAAAAATAAAAGTACTCCACAATACCGTCTACAAAAGCCTATGTGAGTTCCTCAACGAATTCCAACAACTCAACAAGTGTGGGTACCAAAACAATTACTGCAAGCAAAAGGGTATTACCAAGGAAATACAAAAGCTTGGATTTCCAAGTGCATCAAAAAGTCTCCTAAGCAAGGTGGTTCCAAACGTAGTGAACGATACGTTTGGAAAACGTACTGAAAAGATTCCAAACGTAGTGAACGTTGCCCTCGATATATATACTTATAAACTTTTGAAATATGAAGTTTGAAGATTCATCAATGAACATGGTCCAATGTCGCCAACATGATAAATAACAGGAGTGGATGTGCTAGTAAATATTCCTTCACAATATTTGCACTTCCACACGCATGTGTTGGAACGACCGACACCTGGGGTGTTGGGTGTGCCTTGAATGATGGTGTGCCTTGCCCATACGGAACTCGGTGCACGAGGCATCTATGGCATATGCACAAAAAGCAATCAAGAAAATGGAGAAATGTCAAGATGAGTCACGACTCGAGAGTTTTAAAATATATTTCAAAATTCAAGCACAATAAGAATAAAATTTCAGCGTGTGTAAGGGTCCGGGGAAGTGCAGCAGAAATGAAATGAAATGATATGATATACTAACGTCTTCAGAAGGCCAAAATGACCTATGAGACCAAAAAGGTTACAACAATTGGTGGATCTGATACAATGTCTGTGTAAGAAAAGCTAAAAACAACTAAACAACTAACTGAAACTGAAACAACTATGAGGAAAAGTAAGGTACTAGGAGCTCCTAATGGATAACATCTGGGAGGAAAACTCCAGCAACAAAGGTAAGCATCATATACATCACTATCCAAAGATGTCTCTCATCGGTCGTTGGCGGATATCCTCAATGTCCTCCATGGTGAGTACTCTGACTGGACGTCTCCCATGCCGTGCTAGAGTGAGAGAGTGACTCACGAGGACTAGCACGACTAGAGAAGTGGTGAAGCCCAATACGACTAGTCCACGAGCGCCCGCCGCCGAAGAGAGAGAGAGTCGCACGTACGTAAGAAACAGAAGAAAAAAAAATGTGATGTTGACGTGCGTTCGCCCTTCAATTTTCAACCTACATTAATCAAACTCCCACGTTCACTAACGTTTGGAAACGCTAGTGAACGTTGGGATCCTATCCAAACTGCGTTTGGATGCAACCTTGCTCCTAAGTCTGCAAAAAGAAACAAACCTCAGCACCAAAAGCATCAGTTACTAATTTATAATGTTCATCACACATGGGTGCCTGTGCACGTGCTTCAACAAGGATAATATGATGGTAATCCCATCATATGTTTGCCAAAATCGAACAAGGTAGAGATAGCCTCGCCATGGACTTTAACCCCAACAGCTTCACCTAAAGTTCGACAAGAATGGAGGCCCAAGCAATACCAAGCAAGTCACTCAACCCCTCTTGTGCATTCAACACCTACACAAGAGCTTGTGTGTTCATTTAAACCCAATGGCAACAAACCAGAAGCTTCCGCCTCGACAACAGCTGCGCCAAAAATTCAAGATTCAATTCCCACATTGGAGACTTATGAGTGCATCAAAGACAAACTCATTATCACCCCTCTGGATGTGAAGCATAAATGCAGAAGTTACGCGGCAGACATAAGAATCTATTCTCTCAAAAAGGAGAGTAGACACAAGAACCTGTTGCTCGCGAGGTGGTAACAAAAAAAAAAACCATGCTCACAAAAATATAAAAAATGCAACCATTCGCAAAAACCCCACCTTCGAACCCGTTAGGAGTTCTCAATAAACCACTAACCTTTTCATTTACTAACTAGTCCTTCTTATTCCTTCCGAAGGAACAAAAGACCATTGAACGTCAATCAACATCAAAGCCATCTACAAGCATGTCAATTCTCCCCACACAAAGGTCTTCAACGTGATCACGAGGACGCGGTTGCCATCAGGAAGGGGGGAATGTTAACCCATTTCTAGGGTTGACAAGAGCTACTACCATTATCTTATATGAAGGAGTCAAGGTAGATACACCAAAAGATCATACATTCAAGATATGAAGCAATGGTGTCTAAATCTACAACTATGGCAATTCTTGCTTCAAGAGCGTGTGGTAGTAAGTTAGGATGAAGTTCTAAGTGATGTACTTCATGGATATATTATGAGAGTAGTCATTGTAATAGCATTAGGTCTCTTATGAGTCTAAAGTGCTCGATTGGCCACAGTTTAAGTGAGAGTGAACACTTATGGCCATGTATATAAGTAAATTTCTCTCATAATACAATATACTCTCCCATTGTGCAATAGAGTCTTGCTTTTGCTAATCCTCTTGCTAATCTCTCCCTCTAATGCATGCTAGTGAGTGTGTGTGAGTGACGTGATGTAACATGCGGAAGCTTCGGGGGAGATCGGTAACTTCAATGCTTAGAAATCAACACAATTGTCGCGACGAAATTAACGCATAAAACTGAATGTAGATGTGCAGAAAAAATAGAGAGAGAGAGATGGAGAAGAGGACACAATATTGGGTCTCGAATATCCTCTGTAGGGCCCCCGTCCACGAATGGTGTATTTGCTTTTATTAGAATGATTCAAAAGTGAAAATAAAAGACTGAACCTGAACCTTCTTAGCTGAGGATAATCCTCTGCCCTTGATCTTCAGAATCCACCCTTGCGTTAACTCCTCCTTGGCTGTCCTGGCCCCTTGAGTAGCTTTAGCACTTGGCAAAATATGAGATGAATGACCTGAAATATGCCCTGGGTATTTATACCCCCAACTTATGTTGGTCGGTTGGCTATATTTCCCTCCACGACCTGTTTATCTAGCATTAAATGCTGTTTCTTTTAGGTGTGTTCACATTGGGGCTTTTTGGCCAGTTGCACAGGCTGTTGGACAGCCTACTGAGCGCTGGCCGCCTGTAGTCTAGGCTGCCCAACGGGCTTGCCAACACTTTGGGCTGGCCCAAGACAAGTTGGTTGCGTGGCGGCCAAGCCCTCTTGGGCTGGTCGACAGCCTGCCTAGCCCCTCCTGGGCTGGTGGGCAAGGGCCATGGGCCCCTTGGGGTGGCCTAAGGCCTACCCCTTGCCCAACCATGGGGTATAATCCCCTTTCTGGGGTAGCATTGATGGATGCTCCCTTCCACGTGCAAATCCTACTTGTCTAAACAGCGGTTTGGCATCCAGTGTCATACTAGATACACAGAACCACTGATATCATTCTAGAGGGAGACTCTCAGTGCGGATTGGCATTGATTCATGTGCGGGACAATGCACACCTGACCTTGGACGCATGTGCAGGACAATGCACACTTGACCTCGGGCGATTGGAGTGGAACCCTGGCTGACTCGTCTCAGACTCGGCTCACATGGGACGAGTTTTCCACCCCAGGTCGTGCACCTTCTATACAGATATGTCTACGTGGCATCCAAGTGCGGGTTGCACGTGACATCCCTTTCTGCTTAACTTGACGGAAGCTGCATAGCCTCCAAATAATCCGTCAATAACGTTGGATAGTCGTCGAAAAACTCTTTGTCAAGCATACCGCTTCGTGGGTCCCTCGGTCTTGAAACTTTGTGAGGAATTGTACTTGTCTTCGGCCTGAGCCATGCTTGAAGCGGTGCAAAAGGATCTGTTCTGGAACCATAACTTCAGCTTCATCAATGATATCTGGTTTCACCTCGTCTTTAACTTTTGAAGGGATCGGACTTGCATATGGTTTTAACCAACTGATGTGGAACACATATGCATAGTCCAACTCGGAGGTAGCTTCAACTTCGTTGAAACCTCGTTAATCTTTCTTTGGTAGAGACGATGGCCTTTTCACTCGTGACCCATCCCATCTACAGGCCTACCTAGCAGACCACTCTCCAGAGGAGTCACCCTGGACAGAGCCATTGCCATCTGTAGAACGAGACGTCCACGACCACGAGGATCGCGTCCACGACTCCCTCACCATCGACAAATTCGAGCCAGCATTGCCCGCAAAGGGAGGAGTTTACTACGACGATTCAGCGGTCAGCTTTCAGCTCTTAGCTCTCTTAGGATGTTACTATTTTCATTCTTTCTTTCAAATTTGTTATGATGAGACATCATCATCAGTAGTTGTACCTTGTTTTGGTCTCATGGGCCATTTCGGCCCTTTAGGAGACGTTAATATATCTTTCTTTCTTTCTTTCTTTCTTTCTGGATGGGAAAAGGTCCGAAGCCCCTGAATGACAACTTTGGGCATCGCTTGCCCACTTGTTTCAACTTTTGCTTATAATCCAAAGATACATCCAATCACATTCCGAAAACTTTATATTCCTTCGATCTTTGTTGGCCTATCGAGTGTAGGCCTCATGCGCTTTAGCCAACCTGTCTTTTATTGACTCCAAAATCTCCTGGTAAGACTCTGTCAATCTATTCACTTCAAGTACTGAAGACGAGGTCCTGGTCATGATCTTTCAAATGCTGCCTCATATGGAGTCTTGCCAATAGCTGAAGAAAAGGAATCATTCAAAACAGCTTGAACTGAAGGCAAATATGATTCTCACTTACCTTGCTGATCGTGGACATAACACTTCACCACATCAAAGGCCAACTGGTTGTAGATTTCTGTCTAGCCGTCCGTCTATGGGTCAAATGTACTGGAAAAATTCAATTTAGTACCAAAGTTATCAAACAATGTCCTCCGAAAATGACTAGTAAACTTGGCATCTTGGTCTAACACTATGGTCCTAGGAATCCCGCCAATTGGGTATCAATGCCGAATGAACAAATGGGCAACATCTTCGGCGGTCACATTGGCCTTGCATGGAATAAGCATAACAAATTTGCTAAATCTATCAACTATAGTTAAGCACTGAGTATTATGCTTACCCGGACTGGGAGGCAGATTCGTGACAAAATCCATCCAAATATCTTGGAAAGACCTATCAGGAATCGACAAGGGCTGTAACAACCCTATCTTCTTCCCATGAGGAGCTTTCACCTTTTGACAAATATCACAGTGTTGTACATATGAAAACACATCTCGCCTCATCTTTGGCCAATAATATTGCTGTTTCAACTTCTCCAAAGTCGAATTCATGCCCCTTTGACCACTAGTAATGGCGTCATGGAGAAGAGCTGCCCTGAACGACTTCATGACACATAGTCGGCCTTTGTAGAAAAGCCAACCATCGCGTATCAAAAAGTGGCATGGTCCTGTGGCATCCAATGCTTGTTCCCATTGTGTACCGAATTTCTCAGAATCCGCGTACGTGTACTTCATGTTGTTTAATTCCATAACAACAAGGTCGAGTCTAGTGGTCTGAATCAAAGTTACCTGTCCCTTCCTGTTCAACCCATCAACCCCACTGGATTGGCCTTTCCTGGAAGGTACTCAATTATACCACCAAATTGCTGGAATAGCTGGCTCCAGTGGTGTTGTCGGTCACTCCACTGTGTGCACTTGGCATTGTCTGAATCCAACGTAATGCCTGATGGTCAGTGCGAACGTCAAAGTCACGGCCATAAAGAAAATGTTTCCAATGTTTTAAGGCCTATATACCGTCCTTCGAGGGACAGGAGTCAATCTGAAAGGGGTGGTCCACCGGAGTCTGAAAACCAACCACACGAGCGAGAAAAAATTTCTGGTTTCTTGCTAAATCTTTACACTTGAAGTAGGCTGTGATACCACTGTAACATGCGGAAGCTTTGGGGGAGATTGGTAACTTCAATGCTCAGAAATCAACACATTTGTCGCGACGAAATTAACGCACAAAACTGAATGTAGATGTGCGGAAAAATAGAGAGAGAGAGAGAGAGAGAGAGAGAGAGAGGGAGAAGAGGGCACAATGTTGGGTCCTGAATACCCTCTGTAGGGCCCCCACCATGAATGGTGTATTTGCTTTTATTAGAATGATGCAAAATTGAAAATAAAAGACTGAACCTGAACCTTCTTAGCTGAGGATAATCCTCTGCCCTTGACCTTTAGAATCCACCCTTGCGTTAACTCCTCCTTGGCTATCGTGGTCCCTTGAGTAGCTTTAGCACTTGGTGAAATATGAGATGAATGACTTGAAATATGCCCTGGGTATTTATACCCCCAACTTATGCTGGTCAGTTGGCTAAATTTCCCTCCACGACCTGTTTATCTAGCATTAAATGCTGTTTTTTTAGGTGTGTTCACATTGGGGTTGTCTGGCCACTTGCGTAGGCTGCTGGACAGCCTGCTGGGCTCTGGCCGCCTGCAGTTCAGGTTGCCCAACGGGCTAGCCAACACTTTGGGCTGGCCCAAGACAAGTTGGCTGCCTGGCCAAGCTCTCTTGGGCTGGCCGACAGCTTGCCCAGCCCCTCCTTGGCTGGTGGGTAAGGGCCATGGGCCCCTTGGGGTGGCCTAAGGCCTACCCCCTGCCCAACCATGGGGTATAATCCCCTTTTTGGGGTAGCACTAATGGATGCCCCCTTCTACCTGCAAATCCTACCTGTCTAAACAGCGGTTTGGCATCCAGTGTCATACCAGATACACGGAACCACTGACATCATTCTAGAGGGAGACTCAACATGGACTGGCACTAATTCATGTGCAGGACAATGTACACGTGACCTTGGATAACTGGAGTGGAACCCATTTTGACTCGTCTCGGACTGGGCTCACATGGGATCAGTTTTCCACCCTAGGTTCTGTACCTTCTGTACAGATATGTCTATGTGGCATCCAAGTGCGGGATGCACGTGATAAGTTAGGTGAGAGGAGGGACGAGTACCCGTAGTGCAACGCGGCGGTGACAACGCTCGTGGAAGGCGCAGTGGAATTGCTTCTCAAGGAGTTGTAGAGCTTGGAGATCTCAAGGGTTACGAGCTCGACCATTGGAAAGATCTTCACGATAGTTGCGGTTCACCAGGTAATCTCTTGTTAGATGTGTTTCAAGGGGGGGTTAGGGTGAGCCATAACATCATCATAGAGTACTAGGAACATAGAAACATGAGAGCAGCATCAGCTTTCTGTAGATGGTATACCACTCTCCAAAATATCAAGTATAGAGCTAATGAGTATGGCCAAGAGAGAGAGAGAGAGAGAGAGAGAGAGAGAGAGAGAGAGAGAATGCGTGGAGACTTGGAGTTGGGCACCTTGTAAGTGCCAAGGTACAAGGTCCAAGAGAGGAGAGCTTGAGAGCAATGAGAGCTTGAGCTTATAAGGCTACAGCTCTATGAGAGCTTGAGCTTGATAGCTTGAAACTTGTGATGGAGAGAAGGTTGGAGGAGAGTAATGTTTTGGACCGTACGATATCGCATGGCACAGTACGATACCGTAGGACTGTGTTGTATGGTGTACGATAATAACTATGCTTGTAATAAACTCCCAATATCCTTCTTCGATGAGAAAGTTTGTCATCTTGGACTTTTGTGCTGTCTTGTTCAACTTCTCACTCACAATCTGTGATAGACTGTCAGACATTGTTACCTGCAGTAACTACCACTAGCACCAAATATGGTATTTTGCAAGCCAAACATAATTTGTAGTAACTTCTGGACTCACAATAATCCTACAATTTCCAATAATCAGTCTGACAGATACATACATAATTATCATTGGTACTGTAAACCTATTATGCGACCACTTTATATGAACCAATCACATTACCATGCATCTATATATGTGGAGATTCTAAAATCTCTGTAGACACTTCAAATCAATCATTGTGCACAACACTCGTGCATGCACAAAAACACTGCACAAATAAAATCTCTTACTGTCGTCACTTTTGCAAAATGTCTTCAAATCAATCACTGTGCATAACAGTTTGTGGGAAGTATGCACAAAAACATTACATAACTAAAAACTCATTGTCGACTCTTTTGCAAAATGTTTGAGGAAAACTTGCAGAGCCAAAATGGGGTCCGAAATGACTCCAAATGACCAAAATAATGATAGAAAGTTTCTTTGGGCTTTAAACACGGTATACATTGCGCTTTTGCTTCACCAAAGAGGGCTCTTCAAGCTATGATAGTGTCCTCTCTTGCTGTGCCTGTTGCCGCTGAGAGATTTGCTTCTGAATCAAAGGGAAAGAGATGGAGTTACCGTTACTTGTTTACTGCTTTCTTGGCTTGCCTCTTGAGCTCGTTTACGTGAACCGGCACTTTGATACCATGAGAAGACTGCAGGGGGGAGGGGTGAGCTTGAGCTCCTTGTAAGAAAACTTCTTCACACACACACACACACGAGTAGGCAAGCACACAAGAGAGAGATGGATGGTTGAATTTTCTTCTTTCTTCTTACTTCTCTACAAACATAACATAGAGATAAGACTACATATTACAAGGGAAGGTACTCTACTACTAAAACAATACAAGGTCTATTGTGTGAACCCGACTATATGAGTTGGTGCTATAACTATGCTATAACTCTAGTAAACCAAAGTCGTCGTCATTGAGCATGTAAACCACTGGTGGCATTTCAATTGTAATCTCACCAACCATGCCAGTGGTATAAGTGTGGAGGTGTCATCCTGGCATGCCATCCATACCCGCACTAGTTGAGCTCGACATCTCACGTATGCATGATGAAGTTGATGGCTTGAATCTTTGTGAGTGTCTAGACCTTCATGGAGTTAAGACTACACTTTGGTTGCTGAGATAACCTGAACTTTGCAACGGTGTATCACTTGATAAGCTTGGATGCTTTCTTAGGGATCTTTCATAATCTATTTATATGTGCCAAATGTCACATCTTGGGATTGACACAGGTTTCCTACTAGTAAATATTGTACATATCAAAATATGACACTTTTTTACTGAACTGGAGAGAAGTTGAGAAGTATTTGAACAAAGTTTTATTTGTCAGCATTGATTGGTTTGATCGGCGGTATTTGTTAATTGAATGTTTATCCTTAAAGCTTGCTGATGGGGATTTATTTATTTTAAAAATGTTGCAGCTATTCTGGCAGACGAGATGGGTCTTGGGAAGACAATCCAGGTATTGCAAGTACCTTAAGTTTTGTGAACAAGAGTAAATGTTTTTGAGCAGATTGTACTGATTGGAAATGGCGTGAATGCTTGACAGGCGGTTTCATTTTTGGCTGTCCTCAACCATCTTGATAAGGACCCAGGCCCACATTTGATTATTTGCCCGGCTTCTCTTCTGGAGAATTGGTCACGGGAGCTGAAGAAATGGTGCCCAAAATTTTCCGTTGTCTCATACCATGGAGCTGAACGATCTGTGCTATTCAGGGAGTTGAATCAAATTGCAAAGGCGGGAGGGCCTGCACCTTTCAATGTTATGCTTACAGGCTACTCACTCTTTGAGAGGCACAGGTATATTCTGCACCTGACCTTGTAATTTCTTAATTCTAAGGGTTTTTCTCTTTGTGTTCTGAATGTGGGTGCTATGATTGCCCCACCAGTCCTCAGCAAAAAGATGATCGAAAGCTCTTGAGACGGTTTAAATGGAGTTGTGTACTTATGGATGAAGCCCATTTGTTAAAAGATAGAGGCAGCAGTCGACGGAAAAACCTCTGGGCGTTGGCACAAAAAGCCAAGCAACGCCTCTTGCTGACAGGGACACCTCTTCAAAATGATCTTCAGGTATCTCATAAGAGACTGCATGGTACTACTTCTCGCCTTTGAGAAGGATTAGCTTGCCTTGGCCTTAGGAAGGATTGAAAACTTAACTTGCAGTAAGGTATGCTTTGGCTGTGTGAACTTCTCCAGGAGCTATGGTCGCTGTTGGAGTTCATGGTACCAGAAATCTTTGATTCTGGTGATTTTGACTTGAAGAAAATTTTTGGCAATAGAGGCACGGGTGGTGATGCTCAAATGGAGGACATGGACCTGATAGCTCGTATAAAAGCCATATTGGGGCCTTTTGTGTTGCGGCGTTTGAAGACAGATGTGATGCGACAACTTGTGGCGAAGACCCAAAATGTAAAGAGTCTTCTGAAATTTTACTCACACAGAAGTGCAATGGGGCTATCCACTGGGGGGTTTTCTGCACAAGGCACTGGGAGGGGCCTCGACAAGGGGTTTGTTGCGATCTTTCTAATGTGCGTAGGGTTACTCCATTTTTTTGTGTGCAGATAGAAGTACTGGAGATGATAACAGATCAGGCTGAAGCTTACAGGGAAGCTATTGAAGAGTACAGGACAGCAGCACGCATGGCTCGGTCGGCAAGAACAGCCACTGAGACACCAAGCAATGCAGTTGATCTTCTTCCTCGGCGCCAAGTATCCAATTATTTTACGCAATTTAGGAAGGTTTGTCTCTTTGTTGTTTTGTATGGAGAAAAGCTCTTAAGCAAGAGTTAGCTTAACATCTACTCTATGCTATTCATGATGGAGTTAATGATTTGAAGCTTTGTGAGTAGTCTCTCACATGGAGTCAAGATCACAATAAACTTTCCACCGGTATGTAAGCTTGTAAAGTCCTTTAGAGTAGAGAACTTAACTTTGTTTCTTGTTGCTCTTTACTGGAATGCTAGATTGCAAATCACCCCTTACTAGTGAGGCGCATCTACACGGAAGCTGATGTGGAGAGCTTGGCAAAAAAACTGCATCCGATGGGGGCTTTTGGGTTTGAGTGTACCCTAGATCGTGTCAAAGAGGAGTTGTTAACCTACAGCGACTATGCATTGCATAGGGTAAACCCAACACCTTGATCATGATTGTTATAGACATATTGGACACATTTTGAGCTACGGTATTATCAGATAACAAAAGTTGTACTAGGTACTTTTGGTTTCTTTCTAATGTGGGCACAAAAGTACAGATCTCTCTGATGCTACACCATGCTGTGTTATTTTTTTAAAGCTTCCAGACCCTTTAAGGCTTGCTGGCTTCTTTGCAAAGGTGAACCTCTTGATGGTCGAAGCATGCAAAAGTGTCATAGCACCATGTCAACTATGAGATCCGATGGTACTATCGTTGGCTATGGGAGGGGTTCAGATCTGTGCGTGTAGGACATGGACCAAAGATGTCAGTGCTTGACCTGCATGAGATTTGATGACACAAGAAAAGGCTCTTGCAGCACACTAGAGTACTTGTGGATATCAGTTATACATGTTGGGACAGATCAGGGTTAGGGTTCCACACACACACACACTGTCACCATTTGGTCCATCTCCATTTCTGGAGCCACTTCTATGGGACTGTCACTCCATAGAGCGGCCAGATTTGTGCCATGTTCACATGGGGCCAGACCAGTGTCCCATGTGAAAGTCCCAGTTTTATGGTGTCACATGGTTGGGAGCCAGATCAGTGCCACCTGAGTGCGACCACTGCTGGGAACAAGTTTCGTGTTACCCGTGTATGATTTGCTTCATGCTGTATGGACGGGAGTCTATTGGTGCCACCCATGTATGGTAGGATGTTGTCTTACCTATGGGACTGTCACTCCATAGGAAGACAAGGACATTTATTTATATTTGTCGCGCTAGTTTTGTGCCCAAGAGGAACCTCTTGTACAAGTTTCATGGAAGTAAGATTTCGTCCATTATTTGTATACATGCATTTATGCCTGCATGCATAAATTTGTTTTTTGCATGACTTGTTTGCGTGTGTCTGTCTGTTATGCCGTGCCAGTACACTGGACGGCGACGCCCCCAGTGTACCGTGGAATGCTGTTTGCTGACTTGGTGGTGTGGCGTGTGAACAGGTGGTAAGTATTTTCATTTTGGCCTTTTTAAAAGGTAAAATTCATAAACTATGGTTAACTTTAATGTTTATAAGCTAATGTGTTCACACACATTTTAAAAAGGGGCTGGACATTTCCTTTTGATGGTGCCCATAGTATTAAATTGGTATAAAGGCTTTATAACCTTTGAAAAAGGTATTGCATCAAAGTTTGGTATTTTATTCCCCACGTGGGTGGTGGCTGGATATTTTTCTCTCCATCGCTGGGTACTCTCATGCAATCTGACTCGCCTGCTACCCACCTAAATGGTACTTGTTTCCCGAGTACTGTATGGCTACTGTACCTGCCTTCCACCTGCACACGTGAGGTGTACTATTGCTGAAACGTGTACCTGCATGCTTTGAACCGGCATGTACTTGCTGCCCATGTGCTGAAGATGCAAATACAATATCTAATGTACCTGCTGCAAGTAGAGAATCTGAATACTACCTGGTTGGTAGTACCTGCACACGTGTGAAGCATCTAATGTACCTGTTGCAACAAGTATAGAATCTGAATACTACTTGGCTGGATGTACCTGTACACATGTGAAGTACCTGATGTACCTATTGTAAGTACAGTACCTGAATAGTACATGGCTGGTTGTACTTGCACACGTGTGAAGTACTTGATGTACTTGTTGCAAGTACAGTACCTGGCTGGTTGTACTTGCATACGTGTGAAGTACCGGATGTACCTGTTAAGTACAGTATCTGAATAGTGCCTGGCTGGTTGTACCTGCATACGTGTGGAGTACCTGATGTGCTTGATTGTACTTGTTGCAAATTGTACCTGTTGTATCGGAATTGTACTCATTGTACCAGGTGCCCTCATGTTTTTCTCATTTGTGTAATTCTGAGATTTGTTAATTTAAATTCAGAGGATTCTTTAAGTTGTGTAGTGTAGGAGCAAAGCATGTATATGCTGACCATGCTCAGGAATGTTCTTCCTGGTGTGGTCAGTATATTTCCTTGTGTGGTGTTGTTAACCGCGCTCTCAAAGCTTCTGAGAGCCAGAGAAGGTTTGACTCTCCAGGGAATTTGGGAGCAAAGCTCATTGGGGAGAACCAGGTCATGCTCCCTCCACGGTGTATCCCTTGGCCTGCGTTAGTACGGGCGTGCCTGTTGGTGCACGGTCCCAGAAGACCAGTGAAAGGCAGGTGTCCACCTAGTGAAGGTGGAAATGAGCCTGTGATTTGGGGCTACTCCGACCGACACCTCTTCATCGACTTGAACCAGTTTATTTGGTTGTTTTCACTCCCTTGTGGAGAAATCTGGCCTGTCAGGCCCGTGACACTTGTACAAATATAAATACTCCAAGAAATACAAAAAAGTATTGAGGGGGGGGCCGGCCCTTTCCGGCCCCAGTGCTGGTGTCATTTGTATTTTCAGTGTTTCTAGTATTTGTGTTGCTGATGTTGTTTCCATTGTCTAATAACTGTTAAATTAAGTGTTCTAAATACGTGTATATTGTCTTCCGATCTGTAGGCCTCCTTTAGGGAGCGGTCACATTGGTATCCGAGCCCAGTCGTCTCTCTTTCTCAAGAGGAGACACGGAGTTTTGAGATTGGAAGCACGCACATTTAATTCAATGGACAGCCAGGGCAACCCATTGGAAGTGCCGAATTTGAGGGACCAATCAAGTGCTTGACGGGATTCCAATGCATTGCATGGAAGGCATAAGCCTCTTGAGAGAGTTTATGATAGTGCATACATGGCACAACCATCACGTGGTAAAGAACCCATGCACGAGGAAGAGCCACATTGAGGGCTGAGTTGGAGCACATGAAGAGGCTCTTGCAGGCAAAAGAGCAAGAGCTGAAATTCTTGCATGAAGACCCTCATGTACAAAGTGTCATAGAAGCCAAGAAAGCTGATGTTATGGTGGACATGACTTTTGAGTCTATGGCTCGAGAAGTGGGCAAGAAGCCAAGGGAGCTGGCACTCTCTTATCTTATCCGCAAGGGTGACCTTAAAGAGGGAGAGGATGGACAGCTTATGTTAGACCCAGTCTCTCAAAGGTTGAGATTATACTTGCATAAAGAAGAAGTTTCGGTCACCTCCCGCCATGCATCCACTCCTAAGGGCACGGGAGGAAACAGATTTATGCATGCTCAAGGCCATTTGGATTCCAAGAATGTACATCATGGAGACAATGTTCGGCATGCAAGCCGAAAGACTTTGCCCGTTGAGTTGTCTCGTGAAGAGACATTGCATCATTTGGGGAGGTCACATGCATCGGAGCCACAGATTCATAATGCACATGCCACCGTGCCTTTTGAAACATCTTTGGTTGCCCATGAAGCCCATGCAGAGAAAGCTGCCCCGTTGGATAAGGGGAAGAGAAAAAGAGAAGAACATGTACCACATTCCAAGAAGCTTAAGGAGTTCAAGGCAGGAGACAAGTCCGTGAAATTTGATGTCTTTCATGGAGAGTATGATGTCTCTAAGGTGCTAGCTTTTGTGGCCTAGTTTGATATTGCTTTTAGTGATGAGGACTTCATTGAGAAGTCCAAAATTCGTCATGCAAGCATGTTCTTGAAGGAGACAGCTGCCCATTGGTGGATCATTGAAAAGACTGCCAAAGATCCCATTTGCACTCGGAAAGAGTTTAAGGACAGATTCTATGCCCAATTCTTGCCTCCTAATGCGGAGCAAACTCTCACCCAAAAGTGGGATAGACTTGAGCAAAAAGATAATGAAAGTGTGCAGTAGTATGTCAATAAGTTTTGGAAAGTGTTGCTTGAGGTAACTCCCTTTATGCAACTCTCCGAGGATGAAAGAAAGAGGAAGTTTTGCTCCGGATTGCAACCAGTTTATCGTTCGGGCATTGAATTGCACCCGAAACATACTCTGTAAACAGCTTATAGCCTCTGCTCTTGCTATTGAGCAATCAGTGCTCAAAATTAAGCAAGATCAAGGGGGTTCTAAGGGCAAAGAGAAGGCTGTCCCAAACTTGCAAAAAGGTGGACAGCCACCTAAAAAGAGCTTCCGGGATGTCCAGAAGGGAGGGAAAGCTAAAAATACCTCATCCAAGGATCATGGGCCAAAGAAGAACAAATTTGGCTTGACCCCCGAGCAAATTGAGCAATATGCAAAGGAGGGGAAATGCTTTTCTTGTGGCAGCAAAGAGCATATGTTTAGACAATGCCCCAACTGCAAACCAAAGCATGAGGACAAGCAATCCAAGGCAAATTGTATGCAGTTCCCAATGTGCAGGGAAAAACAAAGCATGATGGAAAAGAGAGGATGGTATGCAAAGCATGGGGTTAAATCAAGGATCAGTCCGCTCTATTTATGTTTGATGATTGTGCAATAGATACCTTCATCTCTATTCAGATGGCAGCCGCCATGGGTATTGAGGTTGAGCACACGGGGCCTCAAATTGAAGTAGAAGTTGTCTTTGTGCCTTTGTTGGTAAAGAGGTGCAAGTTACCCCACTTATTGGGAAGTTGCGCATACATATTCAGGGTTATCTTGATCATGAGCATTTCTTGGTTGCCCCACTTAATGGATGCGATGTATTGCTTGGCAAGCCATGGCATCATAGGCTTGAGTCCCGCAAAGAGTACAAGACAAACATGATTTTCTTTATGCATAGAGGTCACATGCATGTTATTGATGCTGGCAACGAAGGGGATTCTATCCCAGTTGTATCTCACATCCAGATTAATAAAGCAATGAAAAAGAGTCTTTCTGCGTACTTGGTTTTTGTTCGTGATAGCATTGAACCAAGTCATGAAAATGTGGATGTTTTGACACAAGATAGGCTGAATTTTCTTCATGCATACAAAGATTGTTTTGTTGATGTATTGCCAGGAGCATTACCTCCTCAAAGGCCCGAGGATCATCGCATAGATCTTGTGCCAGGTAGTTCTCCACCTAACAAACCTGCATATCGTGTGAGTGCCGCACAACAAGAAGAGATCATGAAGCAGGTTAATGAGCTTTTGGAGAAAGGTTTGGTTCAGCCAAGTTCCTCACCTTATTGCTCTCCCGTGCTTCTTGTTCAAAAGAAAGATGGGTCATTCAGCATGTGTGTGGATTATAGAGCTCTAAATAAGCTCACTATCAAGAATAGATTTTCAATCTTGCGTATTGATGACATTCTGGATAAGCTTGATGGCTCGGCTTGTTTCAACTGTATTGATTTGAAGAGTGGTTATCACCAGATACGAGTGGTGCCACACGATGTCCACAAAACTGCATTCAGGACAGCTTTTGGATTGTATGAATTTTTGGTGATGCCTTTTGGTCTTACCAATGCCCCAGCCACATTCAATCATATGATGGATAGGATATTCCGACCCCATCAAAAATTCAGAGGTGTATTCTTTGATGACATCTTGGTTTTCTCCAAGAATGAGCAGGAGCATAGGACTCATTTGGCCATAGTGATTGAAGAGTTGCGGAAGCATAAACTCTTCATTAATGCCAAGAAAAGTGAGTTCTTTCTTTCAGAGATACATTATTTGGGTCACATTGTATCCAAGGATGGTGTAAGAATGGATCCTGCCAAGATTGAAACCATTCGGAATTGGCCAGAGTTACAAAATGTACATCAAGTACGTAGTTTTTTGGGTTTATGTTCATATTATAGGCGCTTCATAAGGCATTTTGCCATGATTGCCACGCCTCTACTCTACATGATCTCACGAAGAAGAAAGCCACTTTTAAATGGACTCCAAAAGGAGCAGGATGCCTTCTTGCAACTCAAGAATGCTATCAAATGTGGACCCGTATTGATTGTTTGTCACGTGCACACCAGTCAGGTGTACAGTGACATGGCATCATTCTAGCATCATTAGCATCATCAGGTATTTTACTGGCATTTATGCAATTTTATAGGTATTTTACTGGCATTTATGGGGTAGCCGATAGCAGTTATGGACATGGCATCTGGCCGACAGCCCTTATGCTGGCCGACCAGCAGCATTCATGCATATATATACAGGCGCCTCTCCATTCAGCAAAGCAAGCTCATCATTCAAGCATTCAGCAGTGTGTTCTCCAATGCATCTCCTCCAGGAAGCTTTGGGAGCAGCAGAACCAGCCAACGCATCAGCATATCAGTAACGCATCATCATCAGCATTCATCTTCAGCAAACGCAGCCACATTCAGTTCAGTTCAGCCCATCAGTTTTGCGTTTCATCATCAGGTCAGCATTCAGCATCTGTTCCAAAGCCTCCCTTCAGCGTTTCCTTCCCAGGAGACAAGGGAAAGATAGTGGACAGCAGTTCATTCAGTTCATTCAGCATATTCAGCATATAGGCAGCATAATCATCTAATATAGCTGCATTGCATTGACACCTATTGTAACCGCATTCATCATCTAATATAGCTGCATTGCATTGACACCTATTTGTCTGTCTCTTAAACATCATTAAGTACAGTTTAGTTAGACTAAGGTTGTGATTACTACGGTCATAAGCTCTCACATGTCACATTGGCATTAGAGCATTACAGGGTAACCAGCCTTAGAGCATGTTCAGTTCATCAGTCATTCAGTCAGACATCATTTTTATCGCTTCCGCACAGTTAAATCCAGTTCTCAAAATTTTGCAAGCCACCCTTAGGGATTTTCCCTTAGGTCTGCATCAGTAACCCATCCATCTGCATTCTTGCACAACATATAGGGTTGCACATGGCTTGCATAGCAGACATCTTAGCAGACATCCTAGTAGTCAGTCTTGCATACATGTTACCCATGAACTCTCAGGGAAGAATGACATCCATCATCAAAGGAGGACATAAGTTTTGGGCTTCAACTGGCAGCAGGGGGTTTCTCTTCCACAGAAGACGGAAGTTTTCTCCAACATCGCCTCAGGAGGTTCAGAGCTTCAGGTACGACAGAGATGGTAGGTGAAAGGTTTCCACAGGCAGGTCAGGGGTGACTCAGGTATTTGCCATTCAGTTCCCGCAGTACATGGAGTCTTGGCTCAAAGGATTTCACTCCTGCAGACGGCCTCAGTCCCGACAGCAGAAGACAGAAGGGGGCAGTGGTTCGGAGGAGAAGGATCACAGAGGAGTTGAAGGTTGCCAGGTTTATCACCCAGCAACAATTTAGCAGCGGGGAATGTCACGTGCACACCAGTCAGGTGTACAGTGACATGGCATCATTCTAGCATCATTAGCATCATCAGGTATTTTATTGGCATTTATGCAATTTTATAGGTATTTTACTGGCATTTATGGGGCAGCCGACAGCAGTTATGGACATGGCATCTGGCCGATTGCATTAATGCTGGCCGACCAGCAACATGCTTGCATATATATACAGGCGCCTCTCCATTCAGCATTCCAAGCTCATCATTCAAGCATTCAGCTTCTGTTCCAAAGCCTCCCTTCAGCGTTTCCTTCCCAGGAGACAAGGGAAAGATAGTGGACAGCAGTTCATTCAGTTCATTCAGCATATAGGCAGCATATTCAGCAGTACAGATCCATCTGGATCTCATTGTAACCGCATTCATCATCTAATATAGCTGCATTGCATTGACACCTATTTGTCTGTCTCTTAAACATCATTAAGTACAGTTTAGTTAGACTAAGGTTGTGATTACTACGGTCATAAGCTCTCACATGTCACATTGTTCCCGACTTGCAAAGGTCATTCATAGTGGAATGTGATGCTTGTGGCGATTGTATAGGGGTTGTCCTAAATCAAGAAGGTCATGGAGTTGCATGTGAGAGCCGTCGATTGCATGATGCCGAGCTTCATATGGATATCTATGAGAAAGAGCTCTTGGCTGTAATTCATGCCTTAAAGATATGGAAACATTATCTTCTTGGGGCTGAATTTGTAGTCAAGACAGATCATCAAAGCTTGAGATACTATCTATCTCAAACAAAGCTTTCGGAGAAGCAGATGAGAATGGTAAACTTTCTTTCCATGTTTCATTTTCAGATTGTACATACTCCGGGAAAGAAAAATGTGGTGGCAGATGCATTATCCAGGAGGCCTTATGTGGCGGCAGTTTCAGTGGCCTCTCATGGAGACTTATCTGCCATGCGAGATTTGTATCATTTGGATGATGCTGATTTTTGCCATATATGGATTGATTTGATGGCTGGTCACTCACATGCCTCTTATGTGATCAAAGAGGGTTATCTTATGAAGGATAACTGCTTATGTGTGGTAAAGGATATGCCTCCAAAGGTTATGGAGGAGTGTCACGCTCCACCTTATGGTGGTCATCGAGGTATCATGCCTACTACACGCATGATTGAGAGATATTTCTTTTGGCCAAGCATGCATAAAGACATTGAGGCATATGTACGTGCATGTCTTACTTGCCAAAAGGTGAAATTTGACAGGCAAAAGCCTCCAAGTTTGCTTCAGCCATTGCCTATTCTCTCGCAGCCATGGGAAAGTATTACTATGGACTTTATTATGGACTTGCCTAGATCCCAGCATGGGAATGATGCTATTTGGACCATTGTGGACAAGTTTAGCGAGCAAGCTCACTTCTTGTCCGTCAAGAAAACCATTAAAGTCGATCATATGGTGAAGCTTTTTCTTGCTAACATCTTCAAGCATCATGGTATGCCTAAGTCCATTGTTGGGGATAGAGATCCTGTAACGGGGAGGCGGAAGCGTGAATTGGAATCGTATAAATGTGAACAAGATTCTGAGCACTTAACAATTGAGTATTACAACCACAAAGCTGAAAATGACAGTACACCACATAAAGGGGCCGATGATAGGCTGACCCCCCCCCTTTAGGTTATATTACCAAAAGAGTCTGCAAAGTACAAGATTATGGGTGTCTGGGGATTCACCACCAGCCTGCACCTGATTCTTCCAAATACATCATGTATGAATACATCTCAAACAAGAGAATCTGTAGGTACATCCGCTCTACACACAGGTACATCCGCCCTGCACAAGCCTCTTCACAGGTACATCCGCCCTGCACAAGAGTATCACAATCCTCACAGGTACTCCGCCCTGCACAGGATGTAAATGGATCTTTAGACCCTGTTTCCACGCGAGAAACTGATCCAAAAACCTGTGTTCTCTGCGAGCAAGTGTTCCCAATGCTTGCCCTAAACACCTGTTACACCAGGAATCCTTGAGACACATCCATGCTCACATATTCCATTGCTGTCCGGCCTGTTTTATGCAATAACCAGTCCAAAACAGCAGCTTTCCATCGTGAGAAATCCACCTGTAAAGGGTCCTATAGCCTTGTGGAGGTCCCTAGAGCTGTCCTGTATTGTCCAAGTTGACTTTGGACACCTGTAACCAGCCCAAAACTCGCAATAACCAGAAAATACAGGTCTGAAATTTACCAACCAGCCCTTTAGAAGAGTGTGGGGATCATTATCCAAGCTTGTGTGAGTTCAGGAAGCAAGCAACCAGCCTTGTAGCAACTCCCAAAGCTTCAACCAGCTCTCCAATGTGTTAAGTTATGAATAAAACAGCCCAAAAGGTCTCTTGAAGGAGGCGCCTTTCTCCAGTGCCACCTATGGTGCTTGGTGGGTACACATACAGGCTGACAAGTGTCCCCATAAGGTGTCCAGGTAGGTGTCCAGCCCATAGTGCTCCATTTGTCCTGTTTGTATAAGTTTAGGTCCAACCAAATGGGAAATGGCCATAAGCTGTCCGGACTTCATTAATTTTGGTCCAACCAAATGCGAACGCATTATAAGTTGTCCGGCCACTTATTAATGAGTGTGGACCTGCAAACCAATAAACTTTAGTAGTAAATGAAATAAGCTGTAAATTGAGTGTGGACGCACTTACCACCTGCAAAACCCATAAGTCCACAGTTTTAGGCCCAAGCAGGAGTGCACACACGTGTCCACAAGGTGCCCGGGCGTCCCCGGTCCTTCGGACTTCACAAGCCAAAATAACAAGCATTGTCCAGGCAGCAAGACAATGTCACACAAAGTAAAATAAAGTTATGGCATGCATCATTTATGCATTGTGCACATGTAAACTTGGAGAACCACCTATCATCATTCTTGTACTTGAATATTCCGCCTGTCATCATAACACACCATGTGTGCATGGCCGGAATCCACACGGGCACCGCCCGAAAGTCCACAAATGTCCTGCCATGTCCTTGGACTCATATGCATCCACTCATATGATCCATACACATGCCCAGGTATAATACATACATGCATCCGCATGTTTCTAGGCCTGACACGCATCCGCATGTCCCTAGAATATAGGGATTTGTGACATCCCCCCGGCTTCTAATCAGTTGACCGCAACTGAAAAGCCTCCAGATAGGCCTTCAAAAGATCTGGGTAATCCTCGAAGTAGGCCTCATCCATCCATTTGGCATCCAAAGCTGAATAATTCTTGAACTTCACAAGGTACCTACGAACAAGTTTGCCTCCCGCAAGCTTTCGTTCCTTGTGAAAAACAATCTGTTCAGGTTGAAGAATCTCTTCCAGCTCATCCACCTCGGGTGGGTCTTCCAAAACCGGCTCAAACGGTGTCGGTCCCACATAAGGCCTCAATAGGCTCACATGAAAAGCATTATGCATGTTCCAATGATCTGGGAGTACAAGCCGAAATGCAACATCATTGATCTTCTCCAAGATCTGAAAAGGTCCATAGTACCTGTTGGAAAGTTTAGGATACTTTCCCTCTTTTCCTGGCCTCTTCCGAAGGCGTGCCTTTTCAAATTTCAGCAAGACCCAATCACCTTGTTTGAATTGTACATCCCTTCTATGCTTATCAGCTGCCTTTTTAATCTTGGTTTGAGACCTCTCTATGGTTGTTCGTACCTGTGCAAATGCAGTATCCAAGTCTCTGACATACTCATCTGCTGCAAAAATCTCATCCTTTGTACGAAGGATGGGTGGTAGTACCACCTTGCCATAGATAATCTCAAAGGGCGCCTTGCCCGTAGAAGTATGTACCGTATTGTTGTAGGCAAACTCCACAAGTGGCAAATACTTCTCCCAATCCGATTTGCGGTCGGATACATAAGATTTCAGCAAGTCGAGGACGGCTGAATTTGCTATTTCACTTTGCCCATCTGTCTGTGGATGGTAAGCTGATGAGAAATTCAGCTTTGTACCCATATTGTCAAACAATGCGCGCCAAAATAAGCTTGTGGTTCTAGGATCTCTATCCCCCACAATAGATTTAGGCATGCCATGGTGTTTGAATATCTGTGCCAAAAACATCCTAGCCATATGATCTGGCTTTATTGTCTTGCGCACGGGAATGAAATGTGCCTGCTTGCTAAACCTGTCAATAATGGTCCAAATAGCATCATTTCCCTGTGGCGTCCTTGGCAAATCCATAATGAAATCCATAGCAATGCTTTCCCATGGTTCATTTGGTATAGGCAAAGGCTGAAGCAATCCAGGTGCTTTTGTCGGTCAAACTTGACCTTTTGACATACCATACATTCACGTACATATGCTTCAATATCTTTGCGAATATGTGGCCAAAAGAAATACCTCTCCAAAGCTTGTGCTGTGGCCAAAATGCCTCTATGACCTGCATATGGAGGAGCATGGCACTCATCCATAACCTTATGGCGAAGGTTCTTTACCACACACATACGATTTTGCATCATGAGATATCCATCTCTTATGACATAAGACGGGACAGCAATACCCTCTTGCAAATCAGCCCATACATGTGCAAAATCCTCATCCAGATGATAAGTATTACGCATATCCGATAAGTCCTCATGGTATGCAACTGTAATAGCATGAACCTGTGGTCGTCTAGATAAGGCATCGGCCACCACATTCTTTTTCCCTGGAGCGTGTAAAATCTGAAAATGAAACATTGAGAGGAAATTTGCCCATCTCATATGCTTCTCTGAGAGCTTACTTTGAGTCAAAAAGTATCTCAAACTTTGATGATCAGTTTTGACCATAAAATCAGCCCCTAAAAGATAGTGTTTCCAAATAGTAAGGGCATGAATTACAGCCAACAACTCCTTCTCATAAACCTGTAAGTGAAGCTCTGCATGTTGCAAGCGTCTGCTCTCATAGGCAATGGCATGTCCTTCTTGGTTCAAAACAGCCCCTATGCAGTCCCCACTTGCATCACATTCCACCACAAAAGGTTTGTGCAAATCCGGAATAATGAGTACCGGTCTCGAGATGATTGCACTCTTCAACTTTTGAAAGGCATCTCTCTCTTCTTGTGTCCATTTAAAGATTGCTTTCTTCTTCGTTAAGTCATGTAACGGAGCGGCAATAAAAGCAAAATGCTTGACGAACCTCCTGTAGTAAGCACATAAACCAAGGAAGCTCCTCACTTCATGGACTGATTTCAGCTCTGGCCATTCTTGCATGGCTTGTATCTTTGCGGGATCCATACGCACACCATCCTTTGATACAATGTGACCAAGATAGTGAATCTCTGGGAGGAAGAATTCACTCTTTTTTGCATTTATGTAGAGCTGATTTTCCTTAAGCTCTTTAAACACAATAGCCAGGTGCTCACGATGTTGGGCTTCATTCTTTGAGAATACAATAATGTCATCAAAGAATATACCTGTGAACTTTCTATGCTTTCTGAACACCCTGTCCATCATCCTGTTGAAGGTAGCGGGTGCATTTGTAAGGCCAAAAGGCACCACCAAAAACTCATAAAGACCAAAGGCTGTCCTGAATGCAGTCTTGTGTACATCTTGAGGTGCCACTCTCACTTGATGATACCCACTCTTGAGGTCTATTCGGCTGAAACATGCCGAACCTTCAAGCTTGTCCAAGATGTCATCAATGCGTGGAATGGGAAACCGATTCTTGATGGTTATCTTATTGAGGGCACGGTAATCAACACACATCCTGTAAGTACCATCCTTCTTTTGAACAAGAAGTACCGGCGAGCAATATGGCGAGGAACTAGGTCGAATCAAACCCTTTTCCAAAAGTTCATTCACCTGTGCCATAATCTCTTCTTGTTGACTAGCACTCACCCTGTATGGTGGCCTATTAGGTGGAGAGCTACCGGGAATTAGATCTATACAATGATCTTCCGGCCTCTTTGGTGGCAACCTTGCTGGCAAAGCATTTGCAAAACAATCTTTGAACTCATTCAAAAAGTTAAGCTTGTCTTGATCTAATACACTAACATCAACACTAGAATGTTCAATGGTATCACGTACAAAAACCAAGTAAGAACAAGCTGATTTCTTTATTGCCTTGTTAATTTGTACATGGCTTACAAGAGGTATGGTACTTCCAGTAGTACCAGCATCTATAGAGTGCTCACGGCCTCTATGTACAAAGCTGATTTTCTTCTCTTTGTAAGCCTTAACAGGCTCTAAACGGTGATGCCAGGGCATCCCCAACAAAACATCACAACCTGTAAGAGGAGCCACTAAAAAGCTCTCATAGTCGAGGTAGTCCTGTATATGTACACGGAGCTTACCAATGACCGGAGTTACATCAACCTGTTTGCCCTCAAAGGCGGCATCTGCATTCATTTGCATTCCCATGTCTTCCACATTGAGACCTATGGCGGCAGCCATCTGTACGGATATAAAGTTATCTGTGGAAGCATCATCAAAAAGAAACAAAGCGGGCTGATCCTTCAATTTGCCCCAAGCCTTGCATATGACTCTACTCTTGGGCTCATGCCCTGTATTACCCTGCACATCGGGTACAACATTCACAAGAGGCTTTTGCACATTAGGCTCAGCATTCTTAGGATTCTGTGGGCATTTAGGATATATATGATCTTTACTGCCACATTTAAAGCATTTTCCAGCCTTCCTGTACTCTTCCAATTGCTGTTTTGAGAGCCCAAAATTGTGGCGTTTACCCCCCGGCTTCTTTTCGGAGTCATCCTTTGCATCTCGGCCATCTTTGGGAGCATTCTTAGGTGGCTGTCCACCCTTTTTCTGGTCATAACCAGCCCTGAATTTGCTCTTGTTTTGACCTGCAAATGGCTTATTTGTGGGTGCTTTTATGTGCAAGTTCTCCGCAATCATGGCTGAGTGTATAAGCTCTTGTATGGTCTTATTTGGGTACACTCCCAAGCTTTGTTGGATGATGTGATGGAGCCCCGATTCAAACTTTCTCTTCTTCTCGTCCTCTCCAATCTTCATGAAGGGAGTAACCTTGAGAAGGACTTTCCAAAACTTTGCTATGTATGAAGCAACGGACTCTCCCTCATCTTGGGACAGCCAGTCCCACTCCTTGCGTACATCCTTTGCAAAGTTTGGTGGTAAGAATTGATCATAAAACTGAATTTTGAAAGAAGACCAAGTTGGGGCAGCACTTCCATCAAGTATTTTTGCAAGCCACCAATCACTTGCCGTATCCTTGAGATGCATTCCCACATGCCTGAGCATAGACTTTTCTGAAAAGTCTTCATTGCAAAAAGCTATCTCAAACTGTCTGATGAAAGCAAGTGCTTTGGCAGAGTCCATCCGTCCCTGAAAGTTTTCAAACTTTACATCCTTGTCACCGGACTTGAACTCTCGAGGCTTCTTCCTTCTATATGCATCCCTATGTACATCCTGTTCATCTGCATGATGATGATGCCGCGATGAAGATTCACGATCCCTCTTCATTCTCTCTTGAGTCACACTCTCCAAATGAGTGGAAAGCTCAACACGAGAACGGACATGTCTTCTTGGAGCAAAGCGGGAATGAGTAGAGGATCCCTCATCCTTACTCTTCTCTTGACCTGCATCAAGCCTAGTACCAGGGACTCTTGTCCTTTCAGCATTTGGCACTTGCTGTGCTCTTTCTGCTTGTTGTGCATCATGTGCATCACCACGGGCAGCCATAAGGGGTGGCTTCTTGAAAGCCAAACTACCATCTGCTTCAGTGTATACATCACCTTTAACCATTAGGTATGCAAGTGCAAGCTCTCGGGGTTTCTCAACATCCATTTCCTTTGCAATTGCTTCAAAAGTGACTTCATGGACCGAAGCCTTTGCCTTCGCAGCCAACACCCTTTGTACATCCGGGTCATTTTTCAATGACCTAAGCTCTTCGGTTTCAGCCCTATAGCGTCGCACTTGACGCCTCAAAGATTCCAAATCAGAATGCATAGTGTCATGAGTACCTGCATCTCCATAGACATCATTGCCTACAGCATCTCTTGCATCCTTTGTACCATGAAATTCACGGTCCTGTGTGTTCTCCACACTGTCAGAAATGTGGCTGTCCATGACACTCAAATCAGGTCACCACTTATGATTCCAAGCCTCAGACCGTTTTTCCAATGAGGAGAAAAACTGAGCTCTGATACCAATGTAACGGGGAGGCGGAAGCGTGAATTGGAATCGTATAAATGTGAACAAGATTCTGAGCACTTAACAATTGAGCATTACAACCACAAAGCTGAAAATGACAGTACACCACATAAAGGGGCCGATGATAGGCTGACCCCCCCCCTTTAGGTTATATTACCAAAAGAGTCTGCAAAGTACAAGATTATGGGTGCCTGGGGATTCACCACCAGCCTGCACCTGATTCTTCCAAATACATCATGTATGAATACATCTCAAACAAGAGAATCTGTAGGTACATCCGCCCTACACACAGGTACATCCGCCCTGCACAAGCCTCTTCACAGGTACATCCGCCCTGCACAAGAGTATCACAATCCTCACAGGTACTCCGCCCTGCACAGGATGTAAATGGATCTTTAGACCCTGTTTCCACGCGAGAAACTGATCCAAAAACCTGTGTTCTCCGCGAGCAAGTGTTCCCAATGCTTGCCCTAAACACCTGTTACACCAGGAATCCTTGAGACACATCCATGCTCACATATTCCATTGCTGTCCGGCTTGTTTTATGCAATAACCAGTCCAAAACAGCAGCTTTCCATCGCGAGAAATCCACCTGTAAAGGGTCCTATAGCCCTGTGGAGGTCCCTAGAGCTGTCCTGTATTGTCCAAGTTGACTTTGGACACCTGTAACCAGCCCAAAACTCGCAATAACCAGAAAATACAGGTCTGAAATTTACCAACCAGCCCTTTAGAAGAGTGTGGGGATCATTATCCAAGCTTGTGTGAGTTCAGGAAGCAAGCAACCAGCCCTGTAGCAACTCCCAAAGCTTCAACCAGCTCTCCAATGTGTTAAGTTATGAATAAAACAGCCCAAAAGGTCTCTTGAAGGAGGCGCCTTTCTCCAGTGCCACCTATGGTGCTTGGTGGGTACACATACAGGCTGACAAGTGTCCCCATAAGGTGTCCAGGTAGGTGTCCAGCCCATAGTGCTCCATTTGTCCTGTTTGTATAAGTTTAGGTCCAACCAAATGGGAAATGGCCATAAGCTGTCCGGACTTCATTAATTTTGGTCCAACCAAATGCGAACGCATTATAAGTTGTCCGGCCACTTATTAATGAGTGTGGACCTGCAAACCAATAAACTTTAGTAGTAAATGAAATAAGCTGTAAATTGAGTGTGGACGCACTTACCACCTGCAAAACCCATAAGCCCACAGTTTTAGGCCCAAGCAGGAGTGCACACACGTGTCCACAAGGTGCCCGGGCGTCCCCGGTCCTTCGGACTTCACAAGCCAAAATAACAAGCATTGTCCAGGCAGCAAGACAATGTCACACAAAGTAAAATAAAGTTATGGCATGCATCATTTATGCATTGTGCACATGTAAACTTGGAGAACCACCTATCATCATTCTTGTACTTGAATATTCCGCCTGCCATCATAACACACCATGTGTGCATGGCCGGAATCCACACGGGCACCGCCCGAAAGTCCACAAATGTCCTGCCATGTCCTTGGACTCATATGCATCCACTCATATGATCCATACACATGCCCAGGTATAATACATACATGCATCCGCATGTTTCTAGGCCTGACACGCATCCGCATGTCCCTAGAATATAGGGATTTGTGACAGATCCTAGGACTATGAGCCTCTTATGGAGGGCTTTATTTGATAACATGGACACTAAACTTGAGTTTTCATCAACTTATCATCCCCAAACGGATGGCCAAAGTGAAGCTGCAAATTCAGCCGTGTTGGATTTGTTGAAGTGTTATGTGGCAGATCAAAAGACTGCATGGGAGAAGTATCTTCCAATTGTAGAGTTTGCCTACAACAACACAGTTCATGCCTCCACGGGAAAGGCCCCGTTTGAGATTATTTATGGCAGAGTGATCTTGCCACCCATCCTTCGTACAAAGGATGAGATTTTTGCAGCTGATGATGAGTATGTGCGTGACTTGGATGTAGCCTTTGCTCAGGTGCGGACAGCCATTGCAAGGTCACAAGATAAGCATAAAAGGGTTGCTGACAAGCATAGAAGAGACATGCAAGTCAAGGAAGGTGATTGGGTATTGCTGAAATTTGAGAAAGCTAGGCTTCGGAAGAGGCCAGGACAAGAGGGATCATATCCAAGCTTTCTACTCGATATTATGGACCCTTCCAAGTGATTGACAAGATCAATGAAGTGTCCTTCAGGCTTGCTTTACCCAGCCATTGAAAGATTCACGATGCTTTTTATGTGAGTCTTTTGCGGAAGTATGTGGGGCCAGGTCCAGAGGAGCATGCCATAGAAGATCTGCCAGAAGTTGATGAGCTTGAGGAGATCCTTTAGCTTGAGCAGATTGTATTTCACAAGGAGAGAAAGTTACCACATGGAAAGCTTTCCAAGAGATACCTTGTGAAATTTAAAAATTATTTACCAATTAATGTAAAGTGGGTAGATGAGGATTATTTTGTTGACTACCGTCAGCTTCTACAGGCATATCTTGAGGCTTTTCAGTTGAGGTCAACTGTTTAGAAGCCCGGGGGGATGTCACCGTTTGGTCCATCTCCATTTCTGGAGCCGCTTCTATGGGACTGTCACTCCATAGAGCGGCCAGATTTGTGTCATGTTTACATGGGGCCAGGCCAGTGTCCCATGTGAAAGGGCCAGTTTTATGGTGTCACATGGACGAGAGCCAGATCAGTGCCACCCGTGTGCGACCAGTGCTGCATTGTTAGAAGTCATCTCCTGTCTATTTGTATACACCAGGGTCCCGTATATCATTTTTCCACACTCCCCGTATTTTCTCCCTATTTTTCCCATTTTTTCCTAGTGGCTGGAGGGCTGTCAGGTGATGCCAGGAGCATCCCAATGCTGGCCGACTGGACATTCCTTAGTCGTGTGCATCTGGGCTGCTGGCCGACCTGTTCTGACTAGGCGTAGGCATCTGTAGCTGGCCGACTGCTATTTTCAGCAGTCGTGGGCATTTTTCACAGTCGTGGGCACCTTCTGGAGCTGGCCGACTGCTCACATAGAGATGTATATATTGCCCCTCAGCCCCCACCACTTTCTCATTCAGTTTTTCGGGATCTTGTGTATAGAGAAGAGTTTACACACCTATCTCTCTGTGTTTCTTGTGCTGATTATTTTCTGCAGTCTACTTGCTCTTGTCTACCCAAGTTTGGTTGTCATTTCCGCTGCATATTCTGACATGGTATCAGAGCCCTAGGCTCTAGGAGATCTTGGGCGTTTTTCTGAGCAAGAGGGGGAGCAACAGGTTGCTGATCGGTGGACTGTTTTGGGCTGAACGGGAAGAGAAGGTGCAAGAGGAAGGCGGGCAAAGGGGCTGGACAGCCACTTGCATATTTTCAGATTTTCAGATTTTTCCCACCCACGCACCCTTTCAGGTTACTCTCCGAGATGGCAGATTTACTCGAGATGGCTGAGAAGCACGTGAAGATTCCGACTCTCCCCACGTTCCCAGTGGATCGTCAGTTGGACGGGTCCAATTACGGCATCTGGAAGGTCATGATGGAGTCAGTTCTGGAGTCAGTTCTGGAGTCATATGACCTTGCTGATTTTATTATCATAGGGGTGCCACGGCCGGAAGCTGACGAAGGGGAGTTATTATCGACGAGGAAGGACCGAGAGGCACAGGCACACATGTGGGACCGTGTCAACGCCAGGGTCCGGTCATTTATATTCCTCAATTGCACACCACAGGTGATCAACCATGTGAAGCACATGACGCTGGCGAGAGGCATATGGGAGCACTTGGCTTCTTTGTACAACAGGGTGTCACCCATGAAGAGGATATCCTTGGAAGTGCAGATGTGGGTTATGAACCTTGCAAAGTCCTCGACGATGCGGGAACACATTAACAAGCTGCAGGCCCTTCAGCAGGAAGTCCTTCAAGCTGGGAAAGAGATATCATCCGAAGATATGGCCATCACGTTACTTTCCCACTTGCCTGGCCAGTATTCCGCTTTCTATTCC
Organism: Cibotium barometz; assembly: GCF_041138505.1. NCBI lineage: Eukaryota > Viridiplantae > Streptophyta > Polypodiopsida > Cyatheales > Cibotiaceae > Cibotium > Cibotium barometz. Next base: position 6,435,855 of record NC_141106.1, read on the forward strand.
TCGTTGATCACGAGTGGCAGGCTCAGCACCATTACTTGGGAGGAGCTTGTGCCAATGGTCTTGGACCAGGAGGAACGTTTCACGAACCCTCCACACGGCGGAGGTTCGGAGGCCTTAACTGGCCAACGGTCGAAAGGCCGTAATACCAACAAGGGCAAAGGGAAGGCTTCACCGGAGAAGTCTTCTGAGAAGAAGCCTGATCCAGAACGAGAGAAGCTGAAGGCCGAAAGATCTTGTAATGATTGTGGCGAGAAAGGCCACTACTGGAGGAAGTGTCCTAAGCGGACAGGGAAGAGTGCTGATTCCTCAGCCTTAGCTGCGAAGACTCCGGCATTTGTGCACTTAGAGATGGTGGACTCCGATGCTTCATCATCTTCGAGCGAGGAGGCAGTTGGCTTCACCGCGAAGGATACCCGGGAATGGATTCTCGATAGTGGTGCTTCCAGGCACATGACTCCATCCCGTGACTTCTTTCTGGATCTGAAACGGCAGTCAGGTCGTATCTTTATTGGCGATAACTCCACTATTCCGATTCATAGTGAGGGCCGGATGGAGATTATTCCCGACGGCAAGGGGGGCAAGCATGCTTCCCGTGTTCTTTATGTCCCTGCTCTGGGCTTTCATCTTTTGTCAGTGCATGAGGTATGCAAGACTGGCTTTCGGGTGGAATTTGAGGAGCATTCAGTTGCTCTAAGGGACCGTGAGACAGGCAAAGTTGTTTGGGAAGGCGGTGTGGAGAACGGCATCTACAAGCTCTCTGCACTCTCCTCACTGACAGGCTCTCAGGACGGAGATCTGTGGCACTTTCGTTTTGACCACTTAAATGTGGATGCTTTGCGGCGCGCCTTCCGGGACCAGATGGTGGTTGGCTTGCCAGATGTTGGTAGTAGGCAAGGACGCTGCAGTTCTTGCATACGTGGTAAGCAGCACAGGGAATCCTTTCCGAAGCAGGCTTCCAGGCGGGCTTCGAAACCATTGGAGTTGATTCACACTGACTTGTGTGGACCACAGCAGATACCATCCTTGGGAGGATCTCTCTACTTCATGCTGCTTGTTGATGATTGTACCAGATTCATGTGGGTCTACTTTCTTTCACAGAAGGACCAGGCTTTTGCTCGGTTCAAGGATTGGCACGTGATGGTGGAGAAAGAGTCTGGATTTCAGGTCAAGACTCTCAGGGCTGACAAAGGAGGTGAATTCTCCTCGACTGTATTTTTCCGGTTTTGTGCAGATCATGGCATCAAGAGGCAATTGGCCAATACTGGATCGCCTTCGGAGAATGGAGTTGTTGAACGTAAGAACAGGACTGTGGTAGAGATGGCCAGGACCATGCTGGAGCATCGTGATCTTCCTCGTCCACTTTGGGGTGAGGCTGTGGCAACAGCTGTCCATACCATTAACCGCTCTCCGACGACTTCTGTACCCCATATGACTCCATTTGAGGCATATTTTGGTAGGAAATCCGATGTCTCGCACTTCCGTGTCTTTGGGAGTGACGCGTATGTACATATTCCGAAGAAGCAGAGGGGGAAGCTTGACTCCAAGTCCCGCAAGCTGGTATTTGTGGGGTATAACTCTCTTTCCAAGGGATACAGGTTGTATGATCCAGAGAGGAACGAGATTGTTGTCAGCCGGGATGTGGTCTTTGACGAGCATGTTCCAGCATCAACTGTCGAGGAGCCGCCACTTCTTGGAGATCCAGAGGAGTCTGATGATGATTCCCAGTTTACTACTCCAGTTGATCCACCTGAGTCATCACAGTAGGTTGAGCCCGCAGCTGGAGTTGAGCCCCCGCGACCACAGGAGGCTCCACGATCTGTTCGAGTACCTAGGTGGTTGTTAGACACCCTTCGGGAGTCAGGTGTCACGGAGTTACCCTCCGAGTGGACCACAGAGGACGGCCCTCGAAGATCACATCGAGTCCGAGATAAAAGCAACACGGCGGAGCTTCTTCAGGTGAACTATGCTCTGATGTCTCGTATCATGCGGGATAAAGAGCCCACTTCCGTAAAGGAAGCCCTTTCACAGGATACTTGGAGGGAAGCCATGCAGGTGGAACTTGACGCCATCGAGAAGAACAACACTTGGGAGTTGGTACCGAGGCCGTCGAAGCGGTCAGTCATTGGTGTCAAATGGGTCTTTAAGACCAAGTACGCGGCTGATGGGTCGGTGGACAAACACAAAGCCAGGCTCGTGGCTAAGGGTTATGCTCAGCGGCCAGGCATCGACTACGAGGATACCTTTGCACCGACAGCGCGGATGACCACGATTCGGACCGTTCTTGCCCTTGCTTCTTCTCAGAGGTGGCCCGTGTACCAGATGGATGTAAAATCGGCGTTCCTTAATGGTGACCTGCAGGAGGAGGTGTACGTTGAGCAGCCTCCAGGCTTTATTGTTCCAGGATCGGAAGGGATGGTTTACAGGTTACGTAAGGCCTTGTATGGTCTTAAGCAGGCTCCCAGGGCTTGGAATCAGAAGATTGATTCCTTCTTTATTCGGACTGGATTTCAGAGATCGGTTGCAGATCCGAACCTGTATCTCTTTCGGGAACGCGGCATGGTCACACTTTATCATCCTTTATGTGGATGATCTCATTCTCACCGGCGGTCATGTGGAGCACATTGGAGTGACGAAGGCTGCCTTGTCAAAGGAGTTTTAGATGACCGTCTTAGGCTTACTCCACTTCTTCTTGGGATTGGAGATCTGGCAGACCCAGAGGGGGTTTTTCGTCTCTCAGCAGCGGTATGTTCATGAGTTGCTTGAGGCCTTTGGGATGGAGAACTGCAAGCCTATTACTTCGCCGATGGACCCGAACACAAAGTTAACCGTTACAGATCCTTGTGAGCCAGTTGATGCCTCGCAGTACCGGAAGTTGGTTGGTTCATTGATTTGGTTGCTGAACACCAGATTGGACTTGAGCTTCTCCGTGGGGCTGTTGAGCTCTTTTATGCAGACGCCATTGAAGACTCATTGGGACGCAGGATTGCGGATCTTGCGGTATCTGCAGAGTACGAAGGATCTGGGACTCTTTTACACAGGAGGGAATGGAGTCAAGCTCCAAGGATGGAGTGACTCAGATTGGGGAGGAGATCCAGACACGAGGAGATCTACTTCAGGATACACTTTTACCCTCGGCTCAGGAGCAGTTTCTTGGAGCAGCAAGAAGCAGCCAACTATTGCCCTTTCTTCGACAGAGGCAGAGTATCGGGCTGCTTGTGGTGCTGCTTGTGAGGTTGTATGGCTGCGGAGGCTGCTAGGCGAGATGGGGTTTCCACAGAGGGAGCCCACAGTCATCCAGTGTGATAACCAGAGTTGTATAGCTATTGCTCGGAACCTGGTTTTCCATGCCCGGACCAAGCATATAGAGATACAGTATCACTTTGTTCGTGAGAAGATCTTGGCTGGTGACATCTTGCTACTTTATTGTTCGACGGAGGACAATGTGGCGGACCTCTTCACGAAGTCTCTACCTCAGGCTACGCTCAGGCGGCACTCCAGCTCCCTGGGGTTGGTTTCACAGCCAGGAGTTGAGAGGGGGTGTTAGAAGTCATCTCCTGTCTATTTGTATACACCAGGGCCTTTGTTGTGGGTGTGCCCGCCCGTATATCATTTTTCCACACTCCCCGTATTTTTTCCCTATTTTTTCCATTTTTTCCTAGTGGCTGGAGGGCTGCCAGGTGATGCCAGGAGCATCCCAATGCTGGCTGACTGGACATTCCTCAGTCGTGTGCATCTGGGCTGCTGGCCGACCTGTTCTGACTAGGCGTAGGCATCTGTAGCTGGCCGACTGCTATTTTCAGCAGTCGTGGGCATTTTTCACAGTCGTGGGCACCTTCTGGAGCTGGCCGACTGCTCACATAGAGATGTATATATTGCCCCTCAGCCCCCACCACTTTCTCATTCAGTTTTTCGGGATCTTGTGTATAGAGAAGAGTTTACACACCTATCTCTCTGTGTTTCTTGTGCTGATTATTTTCTGCAGTCTACTTGCTCTTGTCTACCCAAGTTTGGTTGTCATTTCCGCTGCATATTCTGACATGCGTCACATGGACGGGAACCAGTTTCTTGTCACCCGTGTGTGATTTGCTTCGTGCTTTAGGGACGGGAGCCTGTTGGTGCTACCCGTGTATGGCCAGGATGGTGTCTTACCTATGGGACTGTCACTCCATAGGAAGACCAGGACATATTTATTTATATTTGTTGCGCCAGTTTTGTGCCTGTCAGGAACCTCTTGTACAAGTTTCATGGAAGGGAGATTTCGTCCATTATTTCTATACATGCATTTATGCTTGCATGCATAAATTTGTTTTTGCATGACTTGTTTGCGTGTGTCTGCCTGTTATGCCATGCCAGTACACTGGATGGGGACGCCTCCAGTGTACCGTGGAATGCTGTTTGGTGACTTGGTGGTGTAGCATGTGAACAGGTGGTAAGTATTTTCATTTTGGCCTTTTTAAAAGGTAAAATCCATAAACTATGGTTAACTTTAATGTTTATAAGCTCTTGTGTTCACACACATTTTAAAAAGGGGCTGGACATTTCCTTTTGATGGTGCCCATAGTATTAAATTGGTAAAAAGCTTTATAACCTTTGAAAAAGGTATTGCATGAAAGTTTAGTATTTTATTCCCCACGTGGGTGGTGGCTGGATATTTTTCTCTCCATCGCCTTGCAGGCCCTCTCTCTCCATCGCTGGGTACTCTCCTGCAATCTGACTCGCTTGCTACCCACCTGAATGGTACCTGCTGCCCGAGTACTGTACGGCTGCTGTACCTGCCTTCCACCTGCACACGTGAGCTGTACTGTTGCTGAAACGTGTACCTGCCTGCTTTGAACCGGCCTGTACTTGCTGCCCATGTTCTGAATCTGCAAATACAGTATCTAATGTATCTGCTGCAAGTACAGAATCTGAATACTAGTTGGTTGTACCTGCACACGTGTGAAGCATCTAATGTACCTGCTGCAAGTACAGAATCTGAATACTACCTGGCTGGATGTACCTGCACACATGTGAAGTACTTGATGTACTTGTTGCAAGTACAGTATCTGAATAGTACCTGGTTGGTTGTACCTGCACACGTGTGAAGTACCTGTTGCAAGTATAGTACCTGAATAGTACATGGTTGGTTGTACCTGCACACGTGTGAAGTACCTGTTGCAAGTATAGTACCTGAATAGTACATGGTTGGTTGTACCTACACACGTGTGAAGTACTTGTTACAAGTATAGTACCTGAATAGTACCTGGTTGGTTTTACTTGCACACGTGTGGAGTACTTGATGTGTCTGATTGTACCTGTTGCAAATTGTACCTGCTGCAAATTGTACCTGTTGTACCAGAATTGTACTCATTGTACCAGGTGCCCTTATGTTTTTCTCATTTGTGTAATTCCGAAATTTGTTAATTTAAATTCAGAGGATTCTTTAAGTTGTGTAGTGCAAGAGCAAAGCATGTATATGCTGACCATGCTCAAGAATGTTCTTCCTGGTGTGGTCAGTATATTTCCTTGTGTGGTGTTGTTAACCGCGCTCTTAGAGCTTTTGAGAGCCAGTGAAGGTTTGACTCACAAGGGAATTTGGGAGCAAAGCTCATTGGGGAGAACCATGCCATGCTCCTTCCGCGGTGTACCCCTTGGCCTGCATTAGTACGAGCGTGCCTGTTGGTGCACAGTCTCGGAAGACCAGTGAAAGGCAGGTGTCCACCCAGTGAAGGTGGGAATGAGCGTGTGATTTGGGGCTACTCCGACCAACACCTCTTCATCGACTTGAACTAGTTTATTTGGTTGTTTTCACTCCCTTGTGGAGAAATCTGGCCCGTCAGGCCCGTGACACTTGTACAAATATAAATACTCCAAGAAATACAAAAAGTAATAAGGGGGAGACCGGTCCTTTTTGCCTCAGTGCTGGTGTCATTTGTATTTTCAGTGTTTCTAGTATTTGTGTTGTTGATGTTGTTTCCATTGTTTAATAACAGTTAAATTAAGTGTTCTAAATATGTGTATATTGTCTTCCGATCTGTAGGCCTCCTGTAGGGAGCGCGCGCGCGCGCGCACACACACACACACACACACACACACACACACACAAAATCAGCAGCAGCAAGTACACAGTGGATGGTGATTGATGCTCACACAATGGATTGCATTGGAATGTGTGGAGCTAGAGAGTAAACTCCATAATATCGAAATACAATAAAAGTGGTGGTGTTCTTTGACACCAGATATCCAAGGGGAAAAACCCAAAGGGAGAAAAGTGCCCTTGGTTAGCCCATGTTCACACGTGGCACTATTCATAGCATATATGCCAAGAAATCCCTTTTGTATTGGCAATGTGAACCTGAACAAGGTCGACAGAAGATCATTCTCTGTAGAAGAGTAAGCCTAAAGCTTTGCGAAAAGCTTCAAACTTCTCTCGAGGCAACGCTTTCGTGAACGGATCTGCAACATTGTCCTGTGTAGAGCAGTAAGATAATGAGGTCTCCCTTGCATGAGTCCTCTCCTTGACATAATGAGAATGAATCTCTATGTGCTTAGTACGTGCATGAAACATTGGGTTTCATGCCATGGCTATAGCACTTTGACTGTTAGTGAGAATGGTGGTAGGTGTCTGCTGATGCTCACGAAGATTAGCCATCAATCTCCTCAGCCATACACAATCTACTGTGGCTTGTGGCTGTAAAGGTTGCCTTGTACTCAGCCTCACAAGTAGATGTGCAATAATGGCCCTGTTGGAATCACTGAAAGCTTGTAACTGCAAGTTGCCTCCCCTGGGAATACCAAAGCAAGATCTAGGGAGCCTTGAAGATAGCGGAAGATTCGCTTCATTGCTTGTCAATGCTTTGTACCTAGGCTATGCATAAATTTGTCACACTGGGAAACCCCAAACTGAATATCCGGGCATGTGCCTCATAAGTATATGAGGCAGCCCACTGCTTGGCTGTAAACACTCATATCAAAAGGCTCTCCAACATCATACATGCTTAATTTTAGCCCTGGCTCCATTGGAGTAGAGATAGGCTTACAATCTTGAAACCAAATTTGTGCAACAGTTTTGGAATGTACTTTGATTGTTGTACATAAATCCCAACATCTGTTTGCACAAATTGTATGCCTAAATAATAATGCAACAATCCCAAATCTGTCATCTCAAATGACGCTTGTAATTCAGCTTTGAATGCTGAAATTTTATCCATATAATTCCCAGTCAACATGTCATCCACCTAAAGAATGAGCATAATCAAAGTGCCATGATCTTCTTTCACATAGAGGCTCTGTTGGACTATTGCAAAAACCCTGCGTGGTCAAATAAGTATGTTCTTCTCAAACTAATCTCGGGGAGCTTGCTTGAGACCATAAATTGCTTTTCGAAGCTTGCATACTTTGTTTTCATGACCATGCATCACAAAACCAATGGGTTGATTTATATAAACTTCTTCCTACAAATCCCCATTGAGAAAAGTTGATTTTATGTCCAACTAATGCACTTTCCATCCATGATGGGCACCCAATGCAACAACACATCTAACTGTGGCCATATGAGAAGTAGGTATGAAAGTCTCATCATAATCAATGCTCTTTTTTGGGCATATCCTTTGGCCACTAGCGTGGCCTTGTATCTATCAATGGTACCATCAGACTTTCTTTTTAATTTGTATACCCACTTTGTGCCAATGGGCTTCTTGCCAGCAGGTAAGTCTACCAAATCCCATGTGCTGTTTTTATGGATAGAATCCATCTCATTTTGCATGGCTTTTACCCAATGCTCATCCTCATGAGTCTCTTCAAATGAATCTGGCTCATTTGCATCACAAAGTGTACTCATGCAAGCAACATCTGCATGTTCTCTTGCATTACGTGAACCAGCCGTTGTCCTGCTACCAAGTGGAGCTGAAAGTTTTCTCTCCTTTAAGGTACGGAGCAACCAACGAGGCACAACTCTAGCCTCTTTTATTGTTATTCGCCCTTGCTTCACTGCTTCCTCTACATTTTGAGGTGTAGTGAGCTTATTTATGGGCTGATTTTGAGCACCCAAATGTTGTTCATTAGGCAAAGTTGATGGTTGATCTGTTGTGCCATCAATTCCCAACGGGAGAAGTCCTTCAAACATGTTACGTGGGCCTGAAGGTGGCTGTCCAAAAACTTCAGCCAATGGTTGGTTTGAATTTTCAGCAAATATGTCATCTTTGCTGTCCAAAATCCGTTGTGTGGAAGGAATTAAGAGACGGTAGCTTTTACTGCCACTGCTGTAACCACAAATATGCACTTAGTTGCTTTGTCATCAAGCTTACCTCGCAATTGTTGAGGTACATGTGGATAAGCTATACATCCAAAAACTCCAAAATGATCAACTTTAGGTTTCCTTTCGTACCAGGCCTCATATGGCGTTATGGTTTGCAATGCTTTGGTACAACACATGTGTAGCACACATGATTGTCTCCATCCAAAATTTGTGAGGCAAGCCTTTGCCTTGAACCATGCATCTAGCCATTTCCATCAATGATTAGTTCTTTCTCTCAACAACACCATTTTGTTGAGGAGAATATGGCATTGTGCATTGATGCTTTATGTCCTTTTTTGCCATAAAAGCTTTGAAAGCAATGGATATGTATTTCCTCTCTCGATTTGTACAGAGGGTGTGCACTTTGCAACATGTTTGATTTTCAGCTTGTGCCACAAAATGCTGAAAACATGCAAATACATCAGATTTTGCCTTCAAGGGGATACACCCGAGCAAATCTGGCGTTATGGTTTGCAATGCTTTGGTAGGATATCTATTCGACACAGGTGTAGCACACATGATTGCCTCCATCCAAAATTTGTGAGGCAAGCCTTTGCCTTGAACCATGCATCTAGCCATTTCCATCAATGATATGTTCTTTCTCTCAACAACACCATTTTGTTGAGGAGAATATGGCATTGTGCATTGATGCTTTATGCCCTTTTTTGCCATAAAAGCTTTGAAAGCAATGGATATGTATTTCCTCTCTCAATTTGTACGGAGGGTGTGTGCAACCTGTTTGATTTTCAGTTTGTGCCACAAAATGCTGAAAACATGCAAATACATCAGATTTTGCCTTCAAGGGATACACCCAAGCAAATCTGGAGTAGTCATCGATAAAGGTTACAAAGTATAGATGCTTTCCAATAGAGGGTGTCTGCATAGGACCACACACATCGATGTGCACAAGTTGTAATTTCCGGTCAGTCCTTGTTGATTCATCTTTTCGGAATGCATTTTTGTGCATCTTACCCAATATGCACCCTTCACATACATGTTTTGGTGGTAGTTCTACATGAGGCATGTCCTAAAAAACTGCCATAATTCAAACGTGGCATGCCACAATTTTGTGGCTTGCATGGCAAGTGTAAGAGTGATAACCACATGAGCAACATGCTCTCTCTTGTCAAACCTGTCAAGCTGATATAACCCAGGGTACAATATGCCGGAAGCATAGTAACAAAAAAACGTGTTTCTAGCTTTCGAAACCTCGAAACTTCGAAACACTTTTTAAGAACCTCGAAACCTCTCCAGTACAGCAGTTTCGTCCAAATTTCAGCCCCCCTCTCCCGGCGGGGATTTTTATGGGATTTGTTTATTTTTGTTTTTCTTCCATATCCTCCTAGGACATCACCTTCCTTCCCTCTTCTTCTCTTGCCTCCTTCCTTCCCTTTTCCATCTTCTGCTACTTCTTTCACCTCTACTTCTCCTTCATTCTTCTCTTCTTCTTCCTTTCTCTTCTCTCCTCTTCTTCTTCCTTGCTCTTCTTCTCCTTTTCTCTTCTTCTCCTCTCTTCTTTCCCCTTTTTCTTCATACACCATCCTTCAATGTCTTAAATCTTTTCCAATTTCTTCCTTCTCTTCTTCAATTTCTTACGAGTCCTTGATTGAACCACTTGTGGCATCTAATCAAGCAAAATTGCCATAATGCCTCACCAACATATGGATGTTTTCTCGAGATGTGTGAGAAGACACCATTTTTTCATCATTACACTATGTTTTTAGATGGCTACTATAGGTTCTTTAAGTATTTATACTTTATAAAATTATGGATTTTTCAAAACCTCTCGGTTTCTTAGCTGAGGGACAAAACCTTTCAAAACAAAACTCGAAAAACCTCGAAACGTTTCTTGTGACTATGGCCGAAGTGACCAATGCATAGCCATTTTCACGGTCTTTCATTGTGCATGTGTCATCCTCAAAGTTCACTGCATATCCTCTTTTAGCAAAAGAGGAGACGGACAACAAGTTCTTCTTAATTCCTGGCACATACAATACATTTGGAAGACATAAGTCTGCACCATCTGTTCTTGTGACTATGGCCGAAGTGACCAATGCATAGCCATTTTCACGGTCTTTCACTGTGCATGTGTCATCCTCAAAGTTCACTGCATATCCTCTTTTAGCAAAAGAGGAGACGGACAACAAGTTCTTCTTAATTCCTGGCACATACAATACATTTGGAAGACATAAGTCTGCACCATCTGTTGTTGTGAGGATCTCCTCACCAACACCCTGAACTTAATAAGAAGAATTGTTTGCACATGCTACCCGTTTGCCTTCAGGGACAGCCATAAGCTTAAATAAATTCCTCTGTGAGGTAATGTGTTTAGAAGCACCACTGTCAAAGTACCATGTGTCGTTTCTTTCATTGACATTGAGAGACATATGCTCTAATGATGCATCATAATTGCAAGTAAGAAAAGCCCATTCATCCTGCACAAGATTTACTGATGCATCATCTTTCGCTGCAGGTGATGAAGAAGAATCTACAGCCATGCTGCTTTCCTTTTTTTTCTCCTTTGCAAGCCGCTTTCTGCACTCATTCAAATAGTGACCCGGCTTTTTGCAGTAGTGACATTTGCTCTTTTTCTTGGGCTTGCTGCATCATTTTTAGCCTTTTGTGAAGCCTAATCAGCCTTCAGCTGAAAATTGCTTTTGGCTTTTCTCTTGCCCTTGTCTTGGGCAACAAAAGCCCCATCACTGCCACTCATGATGGAAGATTTGTTCTTCCAATTCTGCTCCTCCTTTAGTAACAAGCCAGCCAACTCTTCAAACAACCTTGGTTTCGGGTTTCTCCGCATAGATAGAGCGATGTGTGGAAGTTCGAGTAAAGTTTGTGGCAATGATGATAGTGTCTTGGAAACCAGCTCCTTTTCAGAAATTACCTCATCAATATTGAGCAACTGCTCTCGAAGATCCTGGATCTTCGTAAGATGATCAGGCATACAATCACTATCATTCATGTCCAAGTTCTCAAGTTCTTTCTTGAGATAGGCAACCTTGGTCTCATTCTTTGCTTGATACATGGTTTCAAGTACATCCCAAGCTCGCCGTGAGGTCTTGCAAGACCAGATATGCGGTATGATTGATCGCTTTACTGACAAAGCAATTAAAGCCATCGCGTGGGCATCACAAGTATCCCATCTCTTCTGCTCCTATGAGGGAGGACTAGGTACTGTAGCTTGTTGAGCACCACGGCCAGGTGTGTTAGGTGCTATGTCAATAGGGCGTACATCTTCACCTGACACACAACCCCATTATCCTTTGGCCACAAGAAAGTTTCGGACCATGAAACTCTAGAGGGAGTAGTTACTGTCATCCAATTTGTCCTCTTGGGACAAAACCCCGAATATATCAGTTGTATTCCCAGCCATAATGCTGAAATATCTTCAAGAGATTGCAAATATGTGCAACCAAATATGCTGTAAAAAGCACCTGCAGGCAAAATCCCAACGCACCAGAGTGCAATGCTAGGCAACCACAAGGTCTTGCGCAAATGTTTTGTCCCAAATACATGGCTGCAAATAAAGTTTGTAGTGTCCTGACGATACATGCAATGCAAATCTTTGCACAATCAGTGCATAAATTTGCAAACTAGGCTTGCAATGCGAAAAGCGGCAAATTTTTGTGCACCAATGGGCTGTTTTATGTGTCAATTGCACATAAATCACAAAAGCCCCAAAAATCTGTGTACCAATGAGCTTTAATTGTGCAATTAAGCGCTGATTTTAGGAAAGCCCCAAATTTTTCTGTGTCTTGCAACTTGAATTTTGCATTGAAGCATGGAACTCAGAAAACCCCCGAATTTTGCATGACTTGTACTTTCAAATTTTGGAACAAAACACAGTGCACTGGTAATCCCCAAATAATCAGAAGCTCAAATTCCTTTTGTCTTCTTCACCTCCTTGCTTGTAGGAGCTCCCCACACTCTTTGGCGGTCAGCTGGAGGCAAAAGAAGACGATCGGCTAGAGGCAAGCGCCAAAAGAAGACGGCCGGTTGGAGAAGTGGCAGGCGGCACAGACGAATAGGCAGCTGAGGCTGAGGGGATGACGAACGTGCAGGTAGGGAAGGCGGTTGACAGACGCTGTCGGTTGGTGTGACGGGCGTCGAAAGCCGCCGGGCGGAAAACAGGACAGTGACGGAGATCTCGCCGGACGGAAGGAGCCAAGAAAATGTGAAAATCCATCCAATGCCACGTACGCCCCAAAGCAGGCTGAGCTCCACCGGGCTGCGCCCATTGTGGAGCTACTGCCGCTGTTTGACTGGGTGGAGGTGGTGATGAGCGCACTAGTGTTGCCCCCTTTGGAGGTGGGGAGTGGTGGCCCGGGCGGAGTCCGGAGGTGTGGGAACAGGCAGACGGAGCTCGGACGGAATGGTGTGAGTCGGACAGAATGGGAGCTTGACAGCCTCCGGACGGAACACGCAGAGTCGCCGGAAGGGAAGTGCGTGAGTAGCAAGGCTCTGATACCACTGTTGGGACAGATCAGGGTTAGGGCTCCACACAGACACACACAAACAGAAGTAGTAGCAGAAAGTACATGTTGGATGGTGATTGATGCTAACACAATGGATTGCATTGAAATGTGTGGAGCTAGAGAGTCAACTCCATAATATCAAAATACAATATAAAAGTGGTGGTGTCTTCACACCAGATATCCAAGGGGAAAAACCCAAAGGGAGAAAAGTGCCCTTGATTAGCCCATGTTCACATGTGGTACTACTCATAGCATATATTCCAATAATACATTCAGAAAAGGCTAATGCAGCAGCATACTGAAGTGCATGCCGATATCGATTATAAAATCTTGTTCTTTTTCTTATCAAGTTTTGTCAATATGATATCTGACAGTACATGAACAGCCTTATGCATTAGCACACTGGGGAACATTTGGATACTTTTTAGGCACTCTTCTAATCCTGTTTTTGTTGAGACCAGCCAAGGCAAAGCACACATAGCATATTTGGCACTCGAACCCCTTGTTAAAGCTTGGACAAAGGCTCAGCCACAAGGGATGGATCTTAGGACATCTTGGAGAGAACATCCCAGAGTGAGCTATGGACATACGAAACTAAGGTTTTTAAAGAGAGAGAGTCATGCACTAACACAAGTGGTTGGAAAGTTTGAGTAAGTCCCTCTTCCCCAGAGGTCACCCATTCCCAATCTGGTCCCACTCATGTTCGTACACGAGCGTGCTTAACTGTGAGGTTTCACAATTCGGCCTTTCCACCCAAACCCAAAACGTCAAGGCTGTGGGTGTTTATGGAAACCCCAGTCTGGCAGCTCTTGAATTGTTTCTATAGGTGTATTATTTTGTTGCAACTTGGTGAGACGGAGCATTCCTAGCATTCACTACTTGACTTTTTTATTGCAAGAATTATTTTTCAAATATGGACTCCTTCCTGCTTTAGGAAGGTAGGCTTTTCCATATGACATGATTTAATAACATGACCTTGTTGTTTGACAGCTCTCGGCATCCTATGGGGGACTTGGACGACGAGGAGCTCTCAGCAACAGCTATGCTTTGGGTTCTGCCAAATGCCAGGTGGTTTTGCTGTGATACTTCTGGTGTTTCCTTTAAAGCTGTTGCTGGCATGAGCTTTGGGGCTGATTGTGGGTCCTTTCTTGAGACACTCCTAGGCATTATTGAAGCTTCTTCCAAATCTAAAACGGGAAGGTCATCGTGCACTCATTTTTAGTCAATGGACTGGAATGATGGATATTTTGGAATGGGCTTTGGATGTTATGGGGCTTGAATACACACGGTTGGATGGCAGGTATGAAATTTCATTCTTATGTTGTTATTGTTGTGTTTGACATCTGTAGTCTATTCATTGTTTGTCAATACCCGTGCGTTTACAAAAGCAATCATAATTGCATAGTAGTTTCAACATCTTACACTAGCTATTGTTTCTTAATTTGTTACTTCTGTACTGTCTGCCTAGTATCGAGATACTGTAGGGATGGCTTCACAGCTTTCTGGGCAGAAGACTTGGAAGTTGATATGACATTATCACTGGCGGTGTGCGCTTGGAGCTTCATCCCTGCTCACAACGGAAGCCTTGGAAACTGATATGGCATTATCTCACTGCCGGTTATGTGCTTGGGGTGTCTTTCTTGTTCACAACGTTTGTGCCCGATGTGGTGTTGGCCCCACCAAGGGGACACACCTTTTTTCGAGTGTCAGGGGTGCCCAAGCTGGCCGAAAGGTGGAATCATATGAAACTTTGAAAGCTCCTGTGTGTTGGCAAGAATCAAAACAGGGATCTGGGATCCCTGTGCTCATGTCCTTACAGCTGGGTTGGTGCTGTTCGCTGATTGTAAAGGGTGCAATACTTAAATAATTCCTGTGTATGAACTGTTGTCCGGACAAGCCCCCATGTCTGGCCTGACTCATGGTGCCACATCACAGCTTTCCGCCTGGAAAGCTGTCAATTGGGCCTAAGTTCATTCCCACCTATTTCCAAGCCCACACAAGATACCTTGATCTTTACTCCTCGCAAACAAGGCTGCATTTTTTGCACAGGTACATTCAGTACAGTACAGAACATTCCGTACGACGTACTAATCGATATTTTTAAACAACTTCAAACTGCCATTTTTTAAAAAATTAACAAAATCTTACTTTTTTCTGGTTCCTTCATATGCTTCCCCAGGGATTACAGAAACATCTAGAAGCACTTTAGACATTTCGGGAGAGAGACCTGCTTACAATGAATCTTGGCAAGACCAAGATTATGCTTTTTAACATCTCACATCAGGTTGCAGCCATATATGATTTCTCATATATAGGGGCGAGGAAGTTGAGATAGTCCCCTCATATGTATACCTTGGGGTCACCTTCATGGGTCCCATATTCACTTTGCTGCCCCCCCTGCCAATGTGTGACTGGTGAGGGGGTATGCAACCTTAGTTGAGATAGTCCCCTCGTATGTATACCTCGGGGTCACCTTCATGGGTCCCGTATTCACTTTGCTGCCCCCCTGCCAATGTGCGACTGGTGAGAGGGTAAGAAGCCTTAGCTTAGTTGGAGAGAGAATGTTGTTTGGCTCACTTCTAGGAACGGAGCATGAACAGCCGGTGCCTTAAATGATTTTTCATATAGAGCTGAGGCAGTTGAGATAGTCCCCTCGTATGTGTACCTCGGAGTCACCTTCAAAAAGTACGTCTGAATCAAGTCTGAATGCCTATGAGAGATGCCCGACAATGACCTGTGACATTACTTTACATAGTAATCTGATGGCAAGTAGTTTTTAGGTCGGCCATTGATTTTTGGGTCATAAAACTTTCATTAAAAATACCATAAAACATGTTCATATTGCACCCAACTTGTGTCCGAACCGTTGGGCATGTCCTGGCATTGGGTTGTCAGAACTGCCCAAATCGGATGCTGAGATCTTTGTCCATGTGCCATTCACAAATGTCATGCACATGACATCCCTCTGCTAAACTTGGAACAATGGGGCACATGATGCACCTTTGCTGCACGCTCCTTTGCTCTTCGGTATTGTCCACTAGTAGGCTTTGGCTTTGTTCCCAACACACGGGCTTGATCACCAATAGAACCACTACTGGAGTGACAATGATGGGGTCTCTTCCATTGGTAGGTTTTGGCTTTGCTCCCAACACACGGCTCGGTCATCGATCGAAACAGACAACGGTGGGAACTGCTGAGTCACTCGTAGTCTCATCCTCCTCTGCACCAGATTCAGAGAGACTCTTCGGAATCTCCTTGTGAACTAACAAGTTGACCTCCTCCAAATGGAATTTGTAGAGATCCTCCTTCTCGGGAACTGTCAGGCTGATTTCACCCTCCTCCAAATGGGGTTTGAAGAAATCCGCCTCGGGAATCTGCTGGTGCTTGGAAGTTGGCTTGGACACAACTGCAGTTTGGGCAATGGCTGGTCCTTATAGATCAAATCTTGTGTTGGCACTCACTCTCCCGCCGCCGACATCGGTACTTACGTAGGATTTTCCACCGGTCTCCACTTCGTGGTTGGGGAAACGGTCTCCTGTGCCAACTTCATGACCGGGATTCTCTTGGGCATCCTTGGAAGCTTTCTCCTGGTGAGTTTCAACCTCGGATTAACCCTCGTCTATGGGCTTTGTGTTTGTCAAATCTGCACATTGTGCTTGGATCTCTTTCTTACTCATTGCCGATTTGTCTCCACAATCCTTCAAAAAAGCCTCATCCAACGAGGATCTTTGCTCCCCAATCTTATGAAATTCCTTGATCATGGTCTTGAGAATCTACTCCTGGAGCTTTAGGTCCCCCAAGTTGGTCTCGAACCATGCTGCCATGTTTCCTTGGAGAACTAAATGCACACCTTGATCAGCTGTCTTTCTCAGCTTGACCTAATCTACATGCAAAACTATTTGCTGTATGCAATACAATGCATGGAACCCTAATGCACACGCATCCTAATTTGGTTGCTTATGCAAAAACACACTTATTTGCCGCATGCACAACTTTCAAACCAAGATGAAATGGTGCTGAAACACTGATGCAAGGGTTGAACTATTGCAAAACAGGGAAACCCTAATTTAGCATTCACACACTCTTCCTAAGGATTGACCTAGATGCTCTAATCCTATGTAACCAATGTGACGTGTGCTAATAGCACAAGACTTAAACGATTATTAATACTAAAAAAACATCAATTAACACTTATCATGACAACACACACATTAGAGAAGACGATAGATCATAGACCTAAACTATTGCATATTGCAATGAATATATACAATGATGCAAACAAGGGATGGTGCAACGGTAGATCGTTTGTCTGCAGCATGGAGGTGGCCAGATTGAATCCCACGCACACCACCTTGCTGCAAGTTGCACCCCCAACTGTACGTTCTAGCTGCCGTGGTCCCAGTTGCGGAGATCCCCATGATCGCAGGAGTATGTGAACTTGATGTTTGTGATCTAGTCTCTGAGTTCGTCGTCAATACCCAGCTCTGATTCATGTGCCATCGTCAAAGTACCAGTTCACAGTGCCAAGTTGCAAGTTGTAACGAGTGAGATGTAAAAGAGACAATTACACACACACACACACACACACACACACACACACACACACAATATTGTTCATAGATGTGAGACTTAGATTTGCACGTGCATAATTGTGCATAACTACTGATGCATATGCAAAAGGTTATGTGCTGCTTCTCATGTGAAAATGCACATGAGAACTGCTATCTTCTCTGATCTAGATGTTGGGTTACTGCTTGAAGGATGTGCCTCAAAAGTGTGCCTCTGAATCAATGCTGAATGCATATGAGGGATGCCCTACAATGACCTTTAACACTCCGTTATATAGTGATTTGATGGCAAGTCGTTTTCAGGTCGGCCATTCATTTTCAGGTCATAAAACATGTTTATATCGTGCCCATTTTGTGTCCCAACCATTGAGGTATAGTCACAAGAAACTTTTCGAGGTTTTGAAGGTTTTTTCCGTCTCTCACTAAAAAAACTACAGTTTTCAAAAAATGTATAATATATGTGTGTGTGTGTGTGTGTGTGTGAGAGAGAGAGAGAGAGAGAGAGAGAGAGAGAGAGAGAGAGAGAGAAATGAAATGATATATTAACGTCTCTGAGAGGCCATAATGGCCTATGAGACCAAAATTGAGAGTACATCTGAAGTTGGTGTCTCATCATCAAAGAGAACAGCTAAATGAGACTAAAAAGTACAATAAACTGATTGTCCTACAGTTATAAGAACAGAAATGTAAGACTCCGAGATGATACTGAGTAGAAAATACTGGAAAATACTGAAAAATGTATATCAGGTAGATCCATGTATGTTGATCAGTTGAAGTGTTGCCCTCTCCTTAGATCAAGTATCTCCGCCATGGGGCTGTCTAGAATGGAGAGGTCGTAGAAGCGAGGTAGGTGCCTCCAATGCCGAGCAATAATGGCTCTGATCTGGCGATGGTGAGGATGCCATGGTCGGGATCCTGGTGGGCGTGGCCGACGAGCACGACATAAGATAATTGCTCTATCAGTGGTGACTCCCTGGGAGCGTGGTCGGTGCCTTGATGGCTCAATGGAGGAGGTATCAGGAGGTGTGTGGGTTGGGTTGCTGGTGCTGGTGCTGGTGTCGAAGAAATCTGTCAGGGTCCTCTGTCTAGGTTCATCATGGCTTGGCCTCCTGTCTGCCAAGAGGGTCTCTCTGTGTCTCCTGAGCTCAAGTAGAAACAATCCTAGGCATTTTTGATCCTCAAACTCCATGACCTTGCGTAACGGCCCAAAACCCTCTCAGAAGAGGTAGTGATATCTCCCTCGGATCTCATAATAGACTGTACATCGGCAAATGTAGTGTTCCTCTGTCTCTACCTCCTGGTAGCATAGTTGAAAAACACGGTCATCCAAAATTTGATGCACATATCGCCCTGTCTCAATCCGCAGCTGGTGTGATGAGGTCCAGATCTGTCCAATGGCACAACGTATCCCATGTGATAGGTGCACATCCATGTACACCGGGCGGGTGATAAAATCATTTAGTGAGAGGTGTAGAAAATGGCTCTTGTAATGAGCCATTTTCGTGCCTAAGGGCTCAAGGCGGCTAATCCATGTCCTCTCTGTGTCCACTCTGATGATATCCATCCTGATCACGTGGTTTTGCTTGGAGCGGGTGAGATCCAAAAATGGACAATCCAGACTGTACTGAAAGGGTGGTAGTGCCTCTATCCGCAAACCATGTAGGTCAAACCATGATCTCATCTGAGCGTACCAGCAATGAGTATCTCCATTCTCTGCCAATTGTATGGATGAGGTCAATGCTAATCGGGAGTACCTCTACTGAGGGAGCTCCCAAAGCCACTGTAAAAAGGTAACTGCCTGGAATAGGGCCTTGGTTACTACCGGTGGGGCACCCAATTCAGCCCAAACAATCTCATGTGGTACTGCTGATTTACTCCGAATCATGCGGGCAATCATCATAATCAGTGGTGTCTCCATTTGCCTCCATCCCTCATCTGTCCCTCTCTGAGATCTGTAATGTATATTGGGCCCCCCAAATTGGAGCTCCGTACAAGAGGGTCGGTGTCACAAGCGAATCAAATAGCCACAATTTGGTGTGTGGCTCCTGAAACTGTATGTGTGCACACTGCCTCTCAAGTGCCCCCAAGGTTGCACGCCCTCGAGCCAATCTATCTGCTGCCACCTCCTTCAGGGAGAAACGCCACCTCCTTCAGGGAGAAACGCAGTCCTGTAATTTGGTGTGTGGCTCCTGAAACTGTATGTGTGCACACTGCCTCTCAAGTGCCCCCAAGGTTGCACGCCCTCGAGCCAATCTATCTGCTGCCACCTCCTTCAGGGAGAAACACACTCCTGTGAAAGTAACTCCCAAGTAGACATACGACCTGACGTACTCTACCGGCTCCCCTCGGAAAGTGAGCTGAGGCTCTGATCTCGTCACCCATGCCTGTGTGGTGTTAAACACCATAACCTTGGTTTTCCCAAGGTTAAATGTAAGATCTCTATCCGCATAGAAAGCTTGTAATGCATCCAAGTGTCTCTGTAACCCCTCCGGAGAGTCTGAGATTAGAACAATATCATTATCATATAACAAGATGGGTATCAACACCCTTGCCAGGCATGCCCCTGGGCCTCCCAATCTGTCTACATAATCAGAGACCGCATCAATGTACAGTCCAAAGAGGGTGGGTGATAGCGGGCATCCCTGCTTCACCCCTATCGTGCTGGTCACCCTATCAGATAGTCCGCCTGGAGCTCGGACTCTGCCTGTTCACAGACTCATACAAAGCATATATCCCCCACTGCATATCCTCGGGTACCTCAATGTCATGCAATTTGTGCATAAGCTGGCACGTGGTACGGTATCGAAGGCTTTGCAGAAGCCCACAAAGCAGCAGTATATCCTTCTCTTCTGTGCCTTGTCCTCTTCAATAAGTGGCCAAAGTGTCAGTATGTGATCCAAGGTAGTAAATCCTCTTCTGAAGCCAGCCTATCCATGTGCTCGATGACCATGCCTCTCTGCCCATCGGCTCAGCTCCAACTCCAATATAGAGCCATATAGTTTGGACATCCTCTGCCGTGATCTCCCGGTACATAGCCTCTTGCGTATCATA
Source organism: Cibotium barometz (assembly GCF_041138505.1). Classification (NCBI taxonomy): domain Eukaryota; kingdom Viridiplantae; phylum Streptophyta; class Polypodiopsida; order Cyatheales; family Cibotiaceae; genus Cibotium; species Cibotium barometz. Next base: position 6,456,227 of record NC_141106.1, read on the forward strand.
CAGCTCTGTCTGCTCTGTGCCTGTACGTGCATTAAAGTCTCCCAATAGTAATATGTCTCCCATGCTGGCAAACCTCATGATATCATCGTATAGTGGTATATAGGGGGGCTCTCCTGATGGTGCAAACTTGGAGTGGGCTAGGGGAAAGTAGCATACCGCCACATATAGCTCGCAGAGCCCCCCTCTGCATATTTGGACCCACATGTACCTCGCATCTGCATCTCGTGTTCATCTCTGTCTTTATGTGAAGCTGTATCTCCTCATAAAGGGCCTCATCTCGTCGGGCCATCTTCGTAATCCTTCGTGAGCCAGGGGACATGATTCCTTCCCTTAGTCTTCTGTGGTAGGCATTTGGTGCATTCGTGGGGGTGTGAAAGGTTGTCTCACCATCCTGTTCCCCCTCGAGGGGTTGAGACATGTTTTCCCCTACTAGTTGCTGCCTTGGGGGCCTAAGCAAAGGTGGGTGTGAAAAGGGCAGCGAGGCAACCTACAGTGGTGGTGGGCAGAGCAGAGCAGCGAGGTGGCCTGCGCACAGGGCAGCGAGGCAGCCTGCAAAGGTGTGCACAGAGGCGGGGAGAGGCGTGCAGGTGGGTGGAGAGAGAGAGAGAGAGAGAGAGAGAGAGAGAGAGAGAGAGAGAGAGAGAAAGATTTTATTAACGTCTTCCAAAAGACCAAACTCGGCCTATGAGACAAATCGGAGTACCTGTATGGGGTATCCTCTGTCATCCCAACAAAATGAAAAAGTACTGAACAAAAAAAAAGCTGAATCTGGGTGTGCAGGGGATGGAGCTCTACTACTAGGAGAAATGCAAAGCTATATGCATGGAGTATACAATCATGATATGCAACCTAGCTAGCTCCATCTTGTACCATACTGGGGGTATAAAATGGTATACATCAGTGAAGGGGGTGTCCACAGCTCCCTGAAGAACATGCCTGGGTGTGCTCTGAAGCGAGCTAGTCTCTCCGCACCCTCTCTGCGAAACTGAGCTCTGATCTCTGTCATCTCTCTCTGGTATAGGCGTGGTGTCCGAAAGCCAGGTGTCCTCTGTCTCCTGCGGGCTCTAAGTGTCTCTGCTCTTTGGAGAGTAATTCCCTGCCGTGTAGGGGCTGGGAGGGGGATGGATCTCTGAAAAAATGCAGTAATCTGTGTCTGTCGCCCCCCCTTTGGAGCTGTCTGAGCCTGTAATAATGTCTCTCTGTGGCGCTGTATGTCTAGAATGTATCTCCCCAGTATGCGCTGGTCTGCTGCCTCAAAGATCTGGCGTAGGGAACGTGGCTCTCTGAATAGAATGGGATATCTCTCTCTGATGGCTCTATATGCTCTGCATCTGCATACATAATGCTCCTCACTCTCCACCTCCTCTCTGCACAATCTGCATACCCTCTCCTCTCGGGGGATCCGTGCTGCTGTGCCAGTCCCAATCTCCAATCGGTGTGATGAAACTCTGAGTTGACCAATAGCCACTCGGGAGCCGTGTGGTAAAAAGCCCTCCATGTATCTAGGCCTCTCTATAAATCCATCATCAGTGATACTCATGAAGTGATCTCTGTAGTATAGTATCTTCGGTGGAAGAGGCTGTGTAGGCGATATCCATGTCTCTCGTGTATAGAGCTGCCATAGATCCTGTCTCAATACTCTGTTCCTCTCACTATGAGAGAGACGGATATGTGGTGCATCCGTGTCATACTGGAATGGTGGTAGATGATCCATGTCTAGGCCATGCTGTGAGAACCAATGTGTGACCTGTGCATACCATGATCCTCTGTCTCCTGCCTCAGCCAGCTGTCTAGATGTCTCAAAAGCTCTGTATGACAATCTGTCCTGTGGCATCTCTCTGAATCTGTCTAGCAGGCATATAGTCTGAAATATGGCCTCTACCATCATAGGAGGCGCAGCAAACTCTGCTCGGATAATGTCATGAGGTACTGACGGTTTGCTGCGTATCATGCGTGCCATCATGAGGGCCTGTGGTCTCTCTATCTGTGTCCACCAATGGGTAGCAAGGCCTGGCGCCCATACTGCTGCTCCATACATCAATGCCGGTGTGACTAATGTGTGAAATAGCCACCCCTTCGTCCGGGGCTCCTGAAAATGCGCCTGGTGGCACTGTCTCTCTAGCATAGCGAATGCTGCATATCCCCGTGTCAATCTAGCTCTGGCTGCTGAACCCATGGTGAAGCGTGTGGCTGCTGCAGAGAAGGTAACCCCTAGGTACACGTATGATGTCACCACCTCCACCTGGCATCCTACGAGGGTGAATGTGAGCTGACTCCTGCCCTGTCTCGATGTATGAAAGACCATAACCTTGGTTTTCCCAAGGTTCACAGTAAGACCCCTCTGTGTGCAGAAATCATGGAGTGCATGTAGATGCTGCTGTAGACCACCTCGAGACTCAGACACTAATACAATATCATCAGCATAGAGCATAATATGTACTGAGGTACCTGCTAAATCAACTCCATCTCCGCCTCCCCGTGTAATGAAGTCAGCCACCTCATCAATGTATAACCCAAATAGCGTGGGGGAAAGTGGGCATCCCTGCTTCACACCAATGGTGCTAGCAATAGTCTCGGACATACCACCTGGACATCTGACTCGCCCAAAAACCTGCTCATATAATGCATAGATGCCCCATGTCATATCTGCTGGTATTCCAAGAGACTGCAGGCGCTGAAAGAGCCTCTCTCGTGGTACTGTGTCAAATGCCTTGCGGAAATCCACAAAGCAGCAATAGAGCTTTCTCTTCCTCACTCTGGCCTGATCAATCATACATCTCAAAGTGAATACATGGTCAGTGGTAGAGAAGGCTCTCCTGAAGCCTGCCTGCCCTGATGAGCGTAAACCTGCTCGCTCAGCATATAAGCTAAGCTCCTGCTCCAGCACTGCACCATAGAGTTTGGCCAGCACGTGGCCAACCATAACCGTCCTGTAGTTGCTCGGATCGAGCATATCCCCTGTTTTGTGAATCGGCACAATGGTGTGCATCGTCCGCTCCGCAGGCAAACCCTCTGCTAGTGCCCTGTTAAACAGGTGTGCAAGAAAAGGAGCTAAAGAATCTACTGCATATATGAGATGCTCACCCTGCAGGCCCATATGGTCGGCGGCCCGTCCATGCTGTAGGCGGCGGATAGCTTCCTGTACCATCGAGTGGGTAAAGAAGCTAGCTGTGGTAGGTCGAGGCTCTTGTGGCTGAGGTATAGGTAAAGAAGCTAGCTGTGGTAGGTCAAGGCTCCTGTGGCTGAGGTATAGGTGGCTGCTGTGGGGCATGGTATAGACCCTCTGCATATGTGTGCCATGTCTGTGGGTCTGCAATAGGTGTCGGGGTTCGGGGCTCTCTGAAGTGCCGCCATGAGACAGGGCTATCTCTACTCATGAAGAAATGAAAGATCTCTAGCTCCTGTATCTCTGCGAAGGCCCGCCTTTTGCGGCGAGTAAGTCTCCTCATCTCTCTCCTCGACTCCTGCTCTGTGATGGCTCCCAAGGCTCTCTGTATGCGGAGCCGTGAGTATAGGGCTCTGCACTCGTCATCATACCATCTGTTTTGGGGCATAGTCCCAGGTCTCGCAGGCTCTCTTGAGTGTACACGATGTGGGAAGCTCTGTAATGCAGCCGTGTGTAGGAGGGATGCCAGCTGGGCTGTAATGGTATCCATAGGTGCCAGGGGATCCATGAGTAGGAGCCCATCCTCTACTCTGCAAGTGTATATGTCTGCCATGTCATGTGTGAAGTAGATGGTAGTGTGTGGCGTCGGTATGTGGGGGGCTGGTGATACTGGTGATCCGGCTAGTGAAAATGCCAAGTATGTATGATCTGCCCCAATAGGACGAGGTGGAATGGAGAATGAGGTGACAAGCTGTGATGCCTCCAAAGACCCCATAATGTAGTCTACCACCGTGCCTCCGGTCCGTGTATGACCCCCATGTGGGAAGCATGTCAGCCCTCCTGATCCCGGCCACTGTAGCATCCCGTTATAAATACACATCCAAAAGGGAATGTCTCATACAAGCCACAAGGGGCTAAAAGAGAGAGAGAGAGAGAGAGAGAGAGAGAGAGTTATATTAACGTCCACGGGAGGCCGAATCCGACCTATGGGACAGATCAGGTACATCCATTTACATTCCACTCTGGGTATCGATGCCAAAGAGGCATAAAACTAAAAAAAAAAAAACTCAAAATGAACTCTTAAGACTCTTAAGAGTTTAAATTACAATGGGTTCTATTGCATCTAGTTTGAAATTGAGGTTCAAAATAAAAATAGCTATATTTCATCCATGGATGGATTTGCTCTTGAGGGGGGTGGGGTACGAAATTCTTTAACGATTGCTTGTCCTCCTCTGTATATTGCCCATTTGCCATTCTTTCTTGCTTCTTTAACTTTATTCAGCTCTGCCGATCTGTTCTTGAGTTGTAGCGGAGTGAGTTCATCAGCTATCCATATCTTTGTCCCTTGGAGAGACCTTGTTTGCTTCATCACTGCTATTTTCTCATTGTTGTCCATATAGGAGACTTTTGCCTGTGTACCCTTTACTATAATAGAGATAGGGTCTCCTAAGTCCACGAAGGGAACTACTTTGCTCAGTTGTGCTGTAAGTACATCTGTATCTAATATGTAGTCTTCTCGAAGCTCTTGAGCTATGTCTGCCCTATCCCAGCCTTGAGGAAGACCACCGACTCTGATTACCTTTTTGTTACTTTCCATTCGTTCCTTTTCTTTGACCGCTGATATGACTTCTTTAACAAAATCTTGTGAGTTAACTGAATTTACCTTTGAAACATGATTTGTCGTTTCTGTTTGTAGTGTTGTAGGTATGGGTCCTTCTCGTGCTTCCTCTTGCTTCGTCTTCATGGCTTGCACTTGCACTTTCAGTTCGTTGATTTGTTCATCTTTCTTGATAGTCTCGTGTTTCAATGCTGCCAATTCTCCATGGAGTTTCTTCAGTTCTTGCATGAGGTAGGCTTCCCATGGTGTCGGCTTGCTCACGGGTGGAGGAATGGGCGGTAATCGTGAAACGATGACTGAGGCAAAAGACTTCTTACTTTCCATGTGTTGCTGCTGATAAAGGAGAGGGCTGTTGGTGGAACGAGTCTCCCCTCAAGGGTACCCTCTCCCCTTTGGGGGAGACTTAGAAAATGCGACCTACAAGATGCTCAGCTATAGGTGCAGGGGAGAGTTATGTTGCTACCTTGGGGGCCTGAGCAAGGCTGGGTGGGGAAAGGGCCACGAACACAAAAGGACGAGGAGCGAAATGCAGAGACTGAAGCGGGGGGGGGGTGTGAACGGGCGAACACAAAAGGACGAGGAAGGACGAGGAGCGAAATGCAGAGACTGAAGTGGGGGGGGGGGGGGGGGGGGGGGGGGGGGGGGGGGGGGCGACGGGGGTGAACGGGCGAACACAAAAGGGCGAAATGCAGAGACTGAAGCGGGGGGGGGGGGGGGGGCGACGGGGTGAACGGGCGAACACAAAGGACGAGGAGCGAAATGCAGAGACTGAAGCGGGGGGGGGGGGGGGGGGGGGGGGACGAGGGTGAACGGGCGAACACAAAAGGACGAGAGAGAGAGAGAGAGAGAGAGAGAGAGAGAGAGAGAGAGGCCTCGGTTCCCCTGCTTTCCTCCCCACCTCCATTTAGTTTATCCCCTGCTGGCATGGCGTCTACGCCGGTTTCGAGTTTCCACCAGGAGGCTCCCCCACCACCTCTTCGCCAGTTTGTGATTCGTGATCGAGTTATGGATGGAGCGGACGCCACGAGCCGTGTTTTCAGGGAAAGAGCAGTTGTTGGACGCATCACAGGTCGCTCCATCACCCGTGCTGCTTTGCGTGATCATTTGCAGACTGCTATGGGTACCCACTAGGGTCGTGTGGTGGAGGTCTCCTGTCTCGGCTGCGGGATCTTCATGGCCTTACTCTCTGATGCAGCCTCAGTGGCTGCCATTTGCGCAGTGGTCCCTATTCTCGCAGGAGGGCGTGCTTTGTATATCTTGCCTTGGTACCCTTCTTTCACAGAGGACGAGTTTGAGGCCCGACAGATTGCTCCTCGCTTTCCGCTCACACTCTCTCTACCTTCGTTGCCCCGTCGGTTCGTACAGGAGGACTTTGTCATTGCCTTAGCCTCTGACTTGGGGATAGTTGTACCTGGTTCCGTCCGTTTATCAGCAGGTCCTCCTCGTCGCTCGAGTACAGCTTTTTGCTTCTTCTGACATTCCGGACACTATACTTGTTACAGGCAGAGGATCTTGTCGTTTTACACAGCGCCTCCTCGTCACTGGCAGACCTGGTCAGTGTCTTCGGTGCCATGAGATGGGGCATCTGGCTAGGCAGTGTCCCACTCTCCCGCCGCCACGTCAGCAGCGTCCTACCACTGATCAGCATCGTGCCCAGCCGGAGCATAAGGGGAAGACTCCAGTGCAGCCAGATGTTCCTTCATCGAGTCGTCCACCACCCCTTTCTGCTCCTGCTCCTGCTCCTGCTCCTGCTCCTGCTCCTCCAGTTGACGAGTGGAGGCCCGTTCAGCGCCGCCATAGTTTCCAACAGAGGGAGCGGCGTGTTCCTCCAGTTCCGCCTGCTCGGCAGATCCCTCTGGCTAGACATCACCGGCACTCTCTTCAGTCCAGGGCACCCAGTTTTCTGTAGAGCAGGGTCAGCAGACTCCACCTGCATGACAGGTCTTCAGACTTCTCACTTCCCTCCGCTACCTTCGCCACGGGCTTCCCAACGGTCGGCCTAGCCGGCTGCCATGCAGGTTGATGCCCCACCCCTTGCTCCTCTGGCTCTTCCTGCGCCCCCGGTTTCCATTTTGCCCCCACCGCTTCCTCTTCCACCTCCACCGCCTCCTCCACCGCCTTCTAGAGTGTCTCGAGCATTTCTAGACTTCAGTCCGCCAGCTTGGGGTGCAGCGCGTGCAGAATGCAGCGGCCATGGCTTAGGCCATTTCTTGATCAGACTCTATGTGTTACAGCCATCAGCGAGAGCAAGTGCTGGCATGCAGTTTGTTGGGGGCACTTCAGGTCCGATGCACTCTTTTGTCTTACCCTTCGGAGGCTCTGAGGTTTGGTCAGAAGAGAGTGTGTTACAGTTTGTTCGCTCCCATACTTTGTCTCAGCAGGGTTGGCTTGGTGCCCGTCTTGACGCTGACTGGCTCACTTCTCTGTTCCCACGCTGTTGTGGCGCGTTAGAGTGGTTGGATGCCGAGTCCTGCTTCTGCTTTCAGATCGGTTTTGCACACAGTGACCCCGCAGTTGGGAACTCGCGATGGTCATACTTGGGTTGCGAGTATACGCTATATTTTTTCAGATTCTCCTCTGCATACAGCTCATTTGTCACCCTTCATGCGCTCTATTTTACAGATATGGATCTCCATGAGACAGGGCATGCATAGACGTCCTCCTGCCTCTCTGCCAGAGATTGAGCGTCAGCCCTTGATCTGGAATCCCCATGTGTTGGATACTGAGGGTCGCCAGCTTGGCCAGAGGACACACATAGACTGGGCGTCATGGGATAGCGGCCCGGCTGCTTCGATGCATGCTTGGTCCTCACAGACACGGCAGCTTCCGGCAGATTTTATTGGGGAGGAGTTCTCCTTAGGCAGGGGTATTCTGCCTCGGATTGCAAGATTGATGCAGCTATTCCAGAGCTTTGGGATCGTGCCATTCGGGGTTTACATGAGATGCCTGAGCACTCAGGATGGTTATGCATGTTTGGTGCTGAGGGTACACCCTCTCTTGTTTGGAGCTCCCATTGTTATTGGCCTATGCTTTTTATCCCTATGGGCATGCCAGATGCTTTCGGTCACGTCAGATTACAGTTTCATGGTTTGGGTTGCCTGGAGGAGTTGCGACAGTCCGACTGGACTCCCATCCGTGTTGTAGGCTCTTACAGGAAAAGACGGGAGGTGGACCCGTCTTTTCACATTGGTATGGCTGCCCGTTGGCAATTATGGATCTGGAAGGGACGGCCTCTTTCGTAGCTGACTTGGGACCCCGGGGAATGGGAGTGGCCTGCTGTGGAGACCGGCGCTAGGCATACTTCCTTTTTCGGGTATACTGTTCGGATTGGGAGACACTGCTTGCTTCGACGACAGTTACATAGACCTACGCGTTTGGGCACTTGGCTACATGCAGGTCTCTCTCATGCTTTCCTGACACAGTATTGGCCATCTATTTGGAGGCTGAGGATTGCTCGTCGGATCACTCTCTTCTTCTGGTTGACTGCTCATGCTGGTCTTGCCGTCGGCACTTGGGGTGCCTTGATGGGCCATGATCCCATATGTATATGCTGTGATCATCAGGTTCAGGAGTCTCAGGCCCACTGCCTCTGGTCGTGTCGAGTGGCTTCCTCTGTTTGGCGAGCAGTGGCTCTACTACTCAGCAGAGCTGGTCAGCATGCAGGTTTCCTCAGTTGGGGATCTGTGTTATGGCTCCTTCCTTGGCCGGGACCACATGTGTTCTTTGAGGGTGAGGGCACTGATGCTGTGCTCATGCTTACAGCGACGGGGTATCGACGGGGGTACCTCAGTATGATTCCACCAGACGCCTTGCAGATGGAGCATTGGCATAGGGATGATGTTTTTATGGTGATTGCTGCGATTGCGATGTGGAACATTTGGAGAGCTCGTTGTCTCCATGTCCTTAGTCACACGCGGCAATCGACACGTGATACTCTAGTCCTGATTTGGCTCGATCTTATCCGTGCACTGCGCTCCATGTATGATGATTCCTGTCGGCCTTCACCAGACAGCTCAGGACAGACACCAGGCCTTCATTCGACGATGGGGGCGCACGGGTCTCTTCTTCAGGATTGTTGGAGGACATGCTAGATGGGAGTACCCTCCCCCACAGTGGTTCATATTGCACACATCACATCATCCACCGTGATGTAGCACTGACCGCTCACAGGCTACACGCCTCTCACTGCACAGTTTGTATGCCCTCTCAGAAAGGCCACCACTGGCACTTTGGGGAATTTTTCATACTCAGTAATATAGCTCTGTGTTTCCTCAAAAAGAGAGAGAGAGAGAGAGAGAGAGAGAGAGAGAGAGAGAGAGAGAGAGAGAGAGATTTTATTAACGTCTTCCGAAAGACCGAACTCGGCCTATGAGACAAATCGGAGTACATGTATGGGGTATCCTCTGTCATCCCAACAAAATGAAAAAGTACTGAATAAAAAAGCTGAATCTGGGTGTGCAGGGGATGGAGCTCTATTACTAGGAGAATGCAAAGCTATATGCATGGAGTATACAATCATGATATGCAACCTAGCTAGCTCCATCCTGTACCATACTGGGGGTATAAAATGGTATACATCAGTGAAGGGGGTGTCCACAGCTCCCTGAAGAACATGCCTGGGTGTGCTCTGAAGCGAGCCAGTCGCTCCGCACCCTCTCTGTGAAACTGAGCTCTGATCTCTGTCATCTCTCTCTGGTATAGGCGTGGTGTCCGAAAGCCAGGTGTCCTCTGTCTCCTGCGGGCTCTAAGTGTCTCTGCTCTCTGGAGAGTAATTCCCTGCCGTGTAGGGGCTGGGAGAAGTATGGATCTCTGAAAAAATGTAGTAATCTGTGTCTGTCGCCCCCCCTCTGGAGCTGTCTGAGCCTGTAATAATGTCTCTCTGTGGCGCTGTATGTCTAGAATGTATCTCCCCAGTATGCGCTGGTCTGCTGCCTCAAAGATCTGGCGTAGGGAATGTGGCGCTTTGAATAAAATGGGATATCTCTCTCTGATGGCTGTATATGCTCTGCATCTGCATACATAATGCTCCTCACTCTCCACCTCCTCTCTGCACAATCTGCATACCCTCTCCTCTCGGGGGATCCGTGCTGCTCTGCCAGTCTCAATCTCCAATCGGTGTGATGAAACTCTGAGCTGACCAATAGCCACTCGGGAGCCGTGTGGTAAAAAGCCCTCCATGTATCTAGGCCTCTCTATAAATCCATCATCAGTGATACTCATGAAGTGATCTCTGTAGTATAGCATCTTCGGTGGAAGAGGCTGTGTAGGCGATATCCATGTCTCTCGTGTATAGAGCTGCCATAGATCCTGTCTCAATACTCTGTTCCTCTCACTATGAGAGAGACGGATATGTGGTGCATCCGTGTCATACTGGAATGGTGGTAGATGATCCATGTCTAGGCCATGCTGTGAGAACCAATGTGTGACCTGTGCATACCATGATCCTCTGTCTCCTGCCTCAGCCAGCTGTCTAGATGCCTCAAAAGCTCTGTATGACAATCTGTCCTGTGGCATCTCTCTGAATCTGTCTAGCAGGCATATAGTCTGAAATATGGCCTCTACCATCATAGGAGGTGCAGCAAACTCTGCTCGGATAATGTCATGAGGTACTGACGGTTTGCTGCGTATCATGCGTGCCATCATGAGGGCCTGTGGTCTCTCTATCTGTGTCCACCAATGGGTAGCAAGGCCTGGCGCCCATACTGCTGCTCCATACATCAATGCCGGTGTGACTAATGTGTGAAATAGCCACCCCTTCGTCCGGGGCTCCTGAAAATGCGCCTGGTGGCACTGTCTCTCTAGCATAGCCAATGCTGCATATCCCCGTGTCAATCTAGCTCTGGCTGCTGAACCCATGGTGAAGCGTGTGGCTGCTGCAGAGAAGGTAACCCCTAGGTACACGTATCATGTCACCACCTCCACCTGGCATCCTGCGAGGGTGAATGTCAGCTGACTCCTGCCCTGTCTCGATGTATGAAAGACCATAACCTTGGTTTTCCCAAGGTTCACAGTAAGACCCCTCTGTGTGCAGAAATCATGGAGTGCATGTAGATGCTGCTGTAGACCACCTCGGGACTCAGACACTAATACAATATCATCAGCATAGAGCATAATATGTACTGAGGTACCTGCTAAATCAACTCCATCTCCGCCTCCCCGTGTAATGAAGTCAGCCACCTCATCAATGTATAACCCAAATAGCGTGGGGGAAAGTGGGCATCCCTGCTTCACACCAATGGTGCTAGCAATAGTCTCGGACATACCACCTGGACATCTGACTCGCCCAAAAACCTGCTCATATAATGCATAGATGCCCCATGTCATATCTGCTGGTATGCCAAGAGACTGCAGGCGCTGAAAGAGCCTCTCTCGTGGTACTGTGTCAAATGCCTTGCGGAAATCCACAAAGCAGCAATAGAGCTTTCTCTTCCTCACTCTGGCCTGATCAATCATACATCTCAAAGTGAATACATGGTCAGTGGTAGAGAAGGCTCTCCTGAAGCCTGCCTGCCCTGATGAGCGTAAACCTGCTCGCTCAGCATATAAGCTAAGCTCCTGCTCCAGCACTGCACCATAGAGTTTGGCCAGCACGTGGCCAACCATAACCGTCCTGTAGTTGCTCGGATCGAGCATATCCCCTGTTTTGTGAATCGGCACAATGGTGTGCATCGTCCGCTCCGCAGGCAAACCCTCTGCTAGTGCCCTGTTAAACAGGTGTGCAAGAAAAGGAGCTAAAGAATCTACTGCATATATGAGATGCTCACCCTGCAGGCCCATATGGTCGGCGGCCCGTCCATGCTGTAGGCGGCGGATAGCTTCCTGTACCATCGAGTGGGTAAAGAAGCTAGCTGTGGTAGGTCGAGGCTCCTGTGGCTGAGGTATAGGTGGCTGCTGTGGGGCATGGTATAGACCCTCTGCATATGTGTGCCATGTCTGTGGGTCTGCAATAGGTGTCGGGGTCCGGGGCTCTCTGAAGTGCCGCCATGAGACAGGGCTATCTCTACTCATGAAGAAATGAAAGATCTCTAGCTCCTGTATCTCTGCGAAGGCCCGCCTTTTGCGGCGAGTAAGTCTCCTCATCTCTCTCCTCGACTCCTGCTCTGTGATGGCTCCCAAGGCTCTCTGTATGCGGAGTCGTGAGTATAGGGCTCTGCACTCGTCATCATACCATCTGTTCTGGGGCATAGTCCCAGGTCTCGCAGGCTCTCCTGAGTGTACACGATGTGGGAAGCTCTGTAATGCAGCCGTGTGTAGGAGTGATGCGAGCTGGACTGTAATGGTATCCATAGATGCCAGGGGATCCATGAGTAGGAGCCCATCCTCTACTCTGCCAGTGTATATGTCTGCCATGTCATGTGTGAAGTAGATGGTAGTGTGTGGCGTCGGTATGTGGGGGGCTGGTGATACTGGTGATCCGGCTAGTGAAAATGCCAAGTATGTATGATCTGCGGGGGCAGAAAGGCAAAAATGGCGAACTGGCGGGGGCAGAGAGGCGAAATGCGGGCAGAGAGGCGAACTGACGCCTAGGGCAGAAAGGCGAAAATGGCGAACTGGCGGGGGCAGAGAGGCGAAGTGCGGGCAGAGAGGCGAACTGACGCCTAGGGCAGAAAGGCGAAAATGGCGAACTGGCGGGGGCAGAGAGGCGAACTGACGCCTAGGGCAGAGAGGAGAGAGAGAGAGAGAGAGAGAGAGAGAGAGAGAGAGAGAGAGAGAGAGAGAGAGAGAGAGAGAGGGGGGGGCGACAGCAGACGGCGAGCAGGTTCGGAGAGAGAGAGAGAGAGAGAGATGAGATGGGATGGGATGGGATGGGATGGGATGGGATGGGATGGGATGGGATGTTAACGTCTTCAAAAGGCGAAAATGACCTATGAGACCAAAAAGGTTACAACAATTGGTGAATCTGATACAATGTCTGTGTAAGAAAAGCTAAAAACAACTAACTGAAACTGAAATAACTGTGAGGAAAAGTACGGTACTAGGAGCTCCTAATGGATAACATCTGGGAGGAAAACTCTAGCAACAAAGGTAAGCACTGGACGTCTCCCATGCCGTGCTAGTATGGTCCTCTCATCTTGGGGCGCCTGGACCGCCCCAGCTCTATAGCCCGATCAGTCAGTGTACCTCTAGCGCGGCTATACTCTGGGGCTAGCTGCAATGCCTGTTGGCCTGACTGCTCAATCTCTGGTCGAAAGAAGTCTGTAATCTACCTTTGTAGGTGTCTCTCCCTCTCTGATCCCGTCCCTCTCAAGAGACCCTCTCTATGTCTACGAAGCTCTAGCAAGTATAGTCCGAGGCATCTCTGATCCTGGTATCTCATGACTCTAGAAAGTGGTCCGAAACCCTCTCTAAACAGGCAGTGAAAACGGCCTCATATCTCATAATATACTGGACAGTGACATATGTAATGTAACTCTGTCTCTGGCTCCATCTGGCATAGTTGACAAATCCTGGCCTCAGCTGGTACTCCTCTGAATCTGCCACTCTCAATCTCTAGCTGGTGTCACCAATTGGCCGACCATTTGGTCCATTCCTAGTTTTTGCGTCTCGTTCACTTGAGGCCAGGCCAGTGTCTCGTGTGAAGAGGCCAGTATTTTGCTGACATGGACGGGAGCCAGACTGGTGCCACCCGTGTGTTAGCAGGATGGTGTCGTATGGACGGGAGCCAGATCAGTGCCACCCGTGTATGACCTGGACTGTGTTCGATCCATGGGACTGTCACGCCATGGAAGAGCCAGTATTCGTGCCGTGTTTTACCTATGGGACTGTCACACCTAGGGAAACTCGTGCCTGGAACTGTGTCTTACCTATGGGACTGTCACTCCATAGGAAGACCAGGTTTTTATGTTTTATGTCGTGCCAGTTTTGTGCCGACAGATATTTTGTACATGTTCCATGAACGGGAGATATGTCCATGTTACTTTTGCACATGCACACATATTTTGCATGCTTGAAACTGTTTTCGCATGACATGTATTCGTGTGTTTGCCTGCCTGACGTGTTACTTACTGAGCGGGGACGCCTGCCAGTGAGTCGTGAAGTGTGCCCTGTATTCTGACAAGTTTCAGTGCATGTGAACAGGTGGTAAGTATATCGTACATGTTGTTTTAATATTTAAAATTCTAACCCTTTGATTTATAAGGTTAGGGGATTCACACTTATTTAAAAGTGGGCACCCCCTTTGGGCACCCACTTTGGGGCCAAGGTGGGGAGCCTCACTTTTAAGTGAGTGTGGGGGTGGGTGTCACCAACCCCCACTAATTCCCCACATGCAAGCTAAGGTTATCTCCACATTAATTTTATTAAAAAAGTTTACCCTTCAAGCGTAAGGAGGCATCGCATCACCTTGGCGTTGAGCATCCATCGCCTCTTCCTGGCGGCTGGAGTTCACCGTGTTGCTGCTGTACGGCTGCTCTCCCACACTTGCAACAGGCGCATGCTCTCAAGAGGGGCCATCTCTTCTTCTGGTCATAACCCGGCTGCTGTATACTGCAGCCAGGATACTACAGCTGCATAAGAGGCGGCTGCCCCTCCATAGGCTGGCTGCAACTGCCCCTCCTGTACGGTGGACTCTACTGCTGGCTGCGCCTCCATCCCTACAGGCGGCTGATTCTGAAACTGGCTGCTGCAGGCGGCTGCCTTCACTTTCCACAGGCTGCGCTGCCCTCTGTGCGCTGGTGTTACCTTACTGCTGCGCATGCTCCTCTGGCGGCTGTCTTCCATCTACAGGCGGCTGTGCACAGCATCATTACTTGCAGGCGGCTGTGCACTCCATCTCCAGTGGGCTGCTCGTTCTCTCCACAGGCGGCTACGCCTCCTCCTCCACAGCAGGCGGCTGTGTTCTGCACAGAGATGGTTGTTTTCTCCTCTGCAAGCGGTTGTGCCTCCTTTACATAGGCGGCATCTCCTTTCATCATAGGGAGGCTGTTTCTTCTTCACAAATACCTCGGGTATTGGACTTCCTCCTGTCAACCTTCAACAAGTAAGTGATTTTCAGATTTGAGTAAAGCATTTAATGTTTAAATCTGGTAAAAGAATCGTCCCGCTCGGCCTACACCCGTTCGGTGCCGGGTTGTCCAAGCTATATGGGCGAACCTCGGTCCAAAGGTGCTGAGATCGGGAGAGCCAGGCGTTAGTACGAGAGCGCCTGTCTGTGCGTGGTCTCGGAACACCAGTGTGGTGCTCTCCGCGGAGTCCAGTGAAAGCACAGGACCGTAGTGATTGGACCACTCTAGTGGTCAATCTGCTTCGAGTTTCTACATCGAAATTCGAGCTATTTGTTTAGTACTGTTTTCATATGTGCATGGACATGATCTGGTTCTCAGAACCCATGGAGCATTGTATTCTTTAAATACTCCCAATAAATATATCATATATTGAGGGGGGGGTCGGCCCGTTCCGGCCCCAGTGCTGGTGTCCATCTTTCCATTTCTGTTCATTTATTTTTCAAGTTGTTTTAAGTTGTCCATTTCATATTTGTGGTTTTAAAAGTTGTGCTATTAAACGTGTTGGTGTCCAACTGAGTCTTTCCCACTTGACGGGATCGGTTTCATTGGTATCAGAGCACGGTTGTTTCCCTCTTCCTAGTGGGGAAACGAATCTGTGTATTGGACATCCCGCTTTTAGCAAACTTTGAACACAATGGACAGCCAAGGCAACCCTTTGGAAGTACCAAATTCGAGGGGTCCCTCTAGTGCTTCTCGTGGGTCTGATGCCCTGCGAGGTAGACACAAGCCTCTTGAAAGGGTTCTGGATAGTGAATCCAAAGGTCAACTGTCTCCAGGAAAGACAGTTATGCTTGAACAAGACCCTGATGCTATGAGGGCTGAAATGGAACATATGAGAAAACTTTTGCAGGCTCAAGAGCAAGAATTGAAGTTTTTGCATGAAGATCCTCATCTGCAAAGTGCTATTGAAGCCAGGAAGGCAGATGCTATGGTTGATGTAACCTTTGAATCTATGGCTCGTGAAGTGGGCAAGAAACCAAGGGAGTTGGCACTTGCCTATCTCCTTCGCAAAGGTGATATCAAAGAGGGGGATGACGGAGAGCTAAAATTCAGAAATCCACCTCGTTTAAAGCATGGAGATCCTGCATCCCAGAGGCTGAAATCTTTTATGCAAAAGGAAGAGGTGACTGTCACTTCTCGTCATGCATCCTCTCCCCAAGGCACTAAGCCTGACAGAAATATGTATGCCAGTGCTCATGGAGGGCACGAAAGTCACATGCATGCAAGATATGTATCTCATGGTGACAGGTCTGCTTCCAGGAAAATTTTGCCTTCTGAGTTGTCTCATGGAGAGACCATGCCATATGCAGGTAAGCCACATGCATCTGAGCTTCGAGTTCGTGGAGCACATGCCACCGTGCCCCATGAAACTTCTATGACGGCCCATGGAGCCCATGCAGACAGGGCTACCCCGTTGGATAAGGGGAAAAGAAAAAGAGAGGACCATGAGCCTCATGCCAGGAAGCTCAAGGAGTTCAAAGCAGGTGATAAATCTGTCAAATTTGATGTCTTTCATGGTGAACATGATGCTTCTAAGGTGCTAGCGTTTGTGGCACAGTTCGACATTGCTTTTAGCGATGAAGACTTTACAGAAAAGTCGAAGGTGCGCCATGCTAGTATGTTTCTGAAAGGCACTGCTGCCCATTGGTGGATCACCGAAAAGATCACCAAGGATCCCATCTCTACTTGGAAGGAATTCAAAGACAGATTTTATGCTCAGTTCCTGCCACCCAATGCAGAGCAAACTCTCACTCAAAAGTGGGATAGGCTGGAACAAAAAGATAATGAGAGTGTGCAACAGTATGTGAACAAATTTTGGAAAGTGTTGCTGGAAGTGACTCCCTTCATGCTAATCTCTGAGGAGGAAAGAAAGAGGAAGTTTCGTTCTGGATTGCAACCTGCTTATAGATCGGGTATTGAATTGCACCCAAAACATACGTTGCAACAACTCACAGCTTCTGCACTTGCTACAGAGCAATTGGTGCTCAAGATCAAGCAAGATCAAGGAGGTTCCAAGGCGAAGGACAAGGCTGCCCCAAATCAGCAAAAGGGTGGACAGCCACCTAAAAAGAGCTTCCGGGAGCCTTACAAGGGTGGTAAAGCTGAAAATAAAGAACAGGGCCCAAGAAAGAACAAATTTGGATTAACCCCGGAGCAAAGAGAGCAATATGCTAAGGATGGAAAATGCTTTTCTTGTGGTAGCAAAGACCACATGTTCCGGCAATGCCCAGATCGCAAACCAAAGCACGAGGACAAGCATACCAAAGCAAATGTTCATGCAGTTCCTGATGTGCAAGGTAATACAGGTCATGATGCTAAGGAGAGAATGGTTTGCAAGGCATGGGGGCAAGTTAAGGATCAGCCCGCACTCTTCATGTTTGATGACTGTGCAACTGACAATTTCATCTCTATGCAAATGGCAGCTGCATTGGGTATTGAGGTTGAAAACATGGGACCTCAGATTGAAGCTGAAGCTGCATTTATTGGCAAAGAGGTGCAGGTTACCCCTTTGATTGGGAAGTTGCGTATTCATATACAGGGCTATCTTGACAATGAGCATTTCTTAGTTGCTCCTCTGAATGGATGTGATGTATTGTTGGGCAAGCCGTGGCATCATAGGCTTGAGCCCCGCAAAGACTACAAGTCCAATATGATTACTTTTATGCATAAAGGCCGCATGCACTTTATTGATGCTGGCAAAGAAGGGGATTCCATCCCAGTTGTATCACACATCCAAATTAATAAAGCAATGAAAAAGAGTCTTTCAGCGTACTTGATTTTTGTGCGTGATAGTCTTGTGCCAAATCATCAAAGTGTGGATGCTATGTCTAATGATAGGCTGAATTTTCTTAATGCATTCAAAGACTGTTTTGCTGACTCATTGCCAGGTGAACTACCTCCCCAAAGGCCCGAAGATCATTGCATAGATCTTGTGCCAGGTAGTTCTCCACCTAACAAACCCGCATACCGAGTGAGTGCCGCACAACAAGAAGAAATTATGAAGCAGGTTAATGAGCTTTTAGAGAAAGGTTTGGTTCAGCCCAGTTCCTCACCTTACTGCTCTCCTGTGCTTCTAGTTCAAAAGAAGGACGGATCATTCCGTATGTGTGTAGATTATAGAGCTTTGAACAAGCTTACCATCAAGAACAGATTTCCTATTCCACGTATTGATGATATCTTGGATAAGCTTGATGGCTCAGCTTGCTTTAGCAGACTTGATTTGAAGAGTGGTTATCACCAGATACGCGTGGTGCCACAAGATGTCCATAAGACTGCATTCAGGACAGCCTTCGGATTATATGAATTCTTGGTAATGCCTTTTGGTCTCACCAATGCTCCTGCTACTTTTAATCGTATGATGGATAGGATATTCCGATCCCATCGTAAGTTTACAGGAGTCTTCTTTGATGATATCTTGGTTTTCTCCAAGAATGAGCAGGAACACAGAACTCATTTGGTCACAGTGTTCGAAGAGTTGCGGAAGCATAAACTTTTCGTTAATGCCAAGAAAAGTGAGTTTTTCCTTTCAGAGATTCATTATCTGGGACATATTGTATCCAAGGATGGAGTTACAATGGATCCTGCAAAGATAGAGACTATTCGGAATTGGCCCGAATTGCAAAACGTACATCAAGTACGAAGTTTTCTGGGATTATGTTCGTACTACAGGCGTTTCATAAGGCATTTTGCTATGATTGCCACTCCTCTACATGATCTCACGAAGAAGAAAACTGTTTTCAAATGGACTTCAAAGGAACAGGATGCTTTCTTGCAGCTCAAACATGCGATCATATGTGGTCCAGTATTGATAGTTCCTGACTTGCACAAGTCATTCGTGGTTGAATGTGATGCTTGTGGTGATTGCATAGGAGCTGTCCTAAATCAAGAAGGGCATGCAGTTGCATACGAGAGTCGTCGTTTGCATGATGCTGAGCTTCATATGGATATCTATGAGAAAGAGCTTTTGGCTGTAATTCACGCCTTAAAGATTTGGAAACATTACCTTCTTGGGGCTGAATTTGTGGTCAAGACAGATCATCAAAGCTTGAGATACTTTCTATCTCAAACCAAGCTTTCAGAGAAGCAAATGAGAATGGCGAATTTTCTTTCCATGTTTCATTTTCAGATTGTGCATACTCCAGGAAAGAAAAATGTAGTGGCCGATGCACTATCTAGGAGGCCTTATATTGCTGCAGTCTCAGTGGCCTCTCATGGAGATCTATCTGCTATGAGAGATTTGTATCATTTGGATGCTGATTTTTGCCATATATGGACTGATTTGATGGCTGGTCATTCACATGCCTCTTATGTTATCAATGAGGGTTATCTCATGAAGGATAATTGCCTATGTGTGGTGAAGGATTTGCGTCCAAAGGTTATGGACGAATGTCATGCTCCACCTTATGCTGGTCATAGAGGTATTATGCCTACTACTCGCATGATTCAGAGATATTTCTTTTGGCCAAGCATGCGTAAAGACATTGAGGCTTATGTGCGTGAATGTATTACTTGTCAAAAGGTGAAATTTGACAGGCAAAAGCCTCCAGGTTTGCTTCAGCCATTGCCTATTCCCTCGCAACCTTGGGAAAGTATTACGATGGATTTTATTATGGATTTGCCTAGATCCCAGCATGGGAACGATGCTATTTGGACTATTGTGGACAGGTTTAGCAAGCAAGCTCACTTCTTGCCCGTCAAGAAAACCATTAAAGCTGATCATATGGTAAAGCTTTTTCTTGCTAATATTTTCAAGCATCATGGTATGCCTAAATCCATTGTTGGGGATAGAGATCCCAGGACTACAAGCCTATTTTGGAGGGCTTTGTTTGATAATATGGGTACCAAGCTTGAGTTTTCATCAGCTGATCATCCCCAAACGGATGGCCAAAGTGAAGCTGCAAATTCAGCTGTCTTGGATTTATTGAAGTGTTATGTGGCAGATCAAAAGAGTGCATGGGAGAAGTATCTTCCACTTGTTTAGTTTGCCTACAACAATACAATTCATGCTTCCACAGGAAAGGCTCCATTTGAGGTTGTTTATGGCAGAGTGGTCTTGCCACCCATCCTTCGTACCAAGGATGAGATTTTTGCTGCTGATGAATATGTTCGTGACTTGGATGTTGCCTTTGGTCAAGTTCGAACAGCCATTGCAAGATCTCAGGATAAGCATAAAAAGGCTGCTGATAAGCATAGAAGGGACATGGAAGTCAAAGAAGGTGATTGGGTATTGCTGAAATTTGAGAAGGCTAGGCTTCGGAAGAGGCCAGGACGAGAAGGATCATATCCTAAGCTTTCTCCTCGCTATTATGGACCCTTCAAGGTGATTCACAAAATCAATGAAGTGTCCTACAGGCTTGCTCTACCTAGTCATTGGAAGATTCACAATGCTTTTCATGTGAGTCTATTTCGGAAATATGTGGGGCCAGATCCTGATGAGCCTGTCACAGAAGATCCGCCAGAAATTGAAGAGCTTGAGGAGATCCTCCAGCCAGAACAGATTGTTTTTCACAAGGAGAGAAAGCTACCTGCAGGAAAGCTTTCCAGGAGATACCTTGTGAAGTTTAAAAACTATTTGCCTATCGATGCCAAATGGGTAAATGAGGATTATTTTGCAGATTATCCGCAATTGTTGCAGGCATATCTTGAGGCTTTTAAGTTGAGGTCAACTCTTTAGAAGCCCGGGGGGATGTCACCAATTGGCCGACCATTTGGTCCATTCCTAGTTTTTGCGTCTCGTTCACTTGAGGCCAGGCCAGTGTCTCGTGTGAAGAGGCCAGTATTTTGCTGACATGGACGGGAGCCAGACTGGTGCCACCCGTGTGTTAGCAGGATGGTGTCGTATGGACGGGAGCCAGATCAGTGCCACCCGTGTATGACCTGGACTGTGTTCGATCCATGGGACTGTCACGCCATGGAAGAGCCAGTATTCGTGCCGTGTTTTACCTATGGGACTGTCACACCTAGGGAAACTCGTGCCTGGAACTGTGTCTTACCTATGGGACTGTCACTCCATAGGAAGACCAGGTTTTTATGTTTTATGTCGTGCCAGTTTTGTGCCGACAGATATTTTGTACATGTTCCATGAACGGGAGATATGTCCATGTTACTTTTGCACATGCACACATATTTTGCATGCTTGAAACTGTTTTCGCATGACATGTATTCGTGTGTTTGCCTGCCTGACGTGTTACTTACTGAGCGGGGACGCCTGCCAGTGAGTCGTGAAGTGTGCCCTGTATTCTGACAAGTTTCAGTGCATGTGAACAGGTGGTAAGTATATCGTACATGTTGTTTTAATATTTAAAATTCTAACCCTTTGATTTATAAGGTTAGGGGATTCACACTTATTTAAAAGTGGGCACCCCCTTTGGGCACCCACTTTGGGGCCAAGGTGGGGAGCCTCACTTTTAAGTGAGTGTGGGGGTGGGTGTCACCAACCCCCACTAATTCCCCACATGCAAGCTAAGGTTATCTCCACATTAATTTTATTAAAAAAGTTTACCCTTCAAGCGTAAGGATGCATCGCATCACCTTGGCGTTGAGCATCCATCGCCTCTTCCTGGTGGCTGGAGTTCACCGTGTTGCTGCTGTACGGCTGCTCTCCCACACTTGCAACAGGCGCATGCTCTCAAGAGGGGCCATCTCTTCTTCTGGTCATAACCCGGCTGCTGTATACTGCAGCCAGGATACTACAGCTGCATAAGAGGCGGCTGCCCCTCCATAGGCTGGCTGCAACTGCCCCTCCTGTACGGTGGACTCTACTGCTGGCTGCGCCTCCATCCCTACAGGCGGCTGATTCTGAAACTGGCTGCTGCAGGCGGCTGCCTTCACTTTCCACAGGCTGCGCTGCCCTCTGTGCGCTGGTGTTACCTTACTGCTGCGCATGCTCCTCTGGCGGCTGTCTTCCATCTACAGGCGGCTGTGCACAGCATCATTACTTGCAGGCGGCTGTGCACTCCATCTCCAGTGGGCTGCTCGTTCTCTCCACAGGCGGCTACGCCTCCTCCTCCACAGCAGGCGGCTGTGTTCTGCACAGAGATGGTTGTTTTCTCCTCTGCAAGCGGTTGTGCCTCCTTTACATAGGCGGCATCTCCTTTCATCATAGGGAGGCTGTTTCTTCTTCACAAATACCTCGGGTATTGGACTTCCTCCTGTCAACCTTCAACAAGTAAGTGATTTTCAGATTTGAGTAAAGCATTTAATGTTTAAATCTGGTAAAAGAATCGTCCCGCTCGGCCTACACCCGTTCGGTGCCGGGTTGTCCAAGCTATATGGGCGAACCTCGGTCCAAAGGTGCTGAGATCGGGAGAGCCAGGCGTTAGTACGAGAGCGCCTGTCTGTGCGTGGTCTCGGAACACCAGTGTGGTGCTCTCCGCGGAGTCCAGTGAAAGCACAGGACCGTAGTGATTGGACCACTCTAGTGGTCAATCTGCTTCGAGTTTCTACATCGAAATTCGAGCTATTTGTTTAGTACTGTTTTCATATGTGCATGGACATGATCTGGTTCTCAGAACCCATGGAGCATTGTATTCTTTAAATACTCCCAATAAATATATCATATATTGAGGGGGGGGTCGGCCCGTTCCGGCCCCAGTGCTGGTGTCCATCTTTCCATTTCTGTTCATTTATTTTTCAAGTTGTTTTAAGTTGTCCATTTCATATTCGTGGTTTTAAAAGTTGTGCTATTAAACGTGTTGGTGTCCAACTGAGTCTTTCCCACTTGACGGGATCGGTTTCAGCTGGTGTGAGGATGTGCGCATCTGACCAATAGCACACCGTACCCCATGAGAAAGATGAGTATCCATGTAGCTGGGTCTAATCACAAACCCATCCTGCGTGAGCTGGAGAAGATGATCTCTATAGAAAGCCATCTTCGTACCAAGCTCATGTGTCGGCTGTATCCATGTCCTCCTAGTGTCCAGTTGAATCAAGTCGTGCCTGATAAGTCTGGTAATCTCTGCCCGTGTGAGAGAGAGGGAGGGTGCATCCAGGGAGTACTGAAATGGAGGTAGCCTTTCCATACTAAAGCCATGCAACTGGAACCAAGATGTCATCTGTGCATACCAACATGATCCGTCTCCCTGTGATGCCAACTGTCGTGAAGACTCCAGGGCTAAGCGAGCATATGTGTCTCTAGGGAGAGCCCAAGTGCTATGTATAAAGGAGACTGATCGAGTGAGTGCCTCTACCACCGATGGGGGGGCAGCCATCTTTGCACGGATAATATCATGTGGTACGGAGGCCTTGGCCCTAATCATCCGGGAAATCATAGAAACCAAGGGCCTCTCCATATGTCTCCATCCATCAGTGCTACCAGCTCGGCTATGGTGATCCACTGAGGGTCCCCATATCTCCACTCCATACTTCATGGCTGAAGTGACCAAAGTGTCAAAGAGCCAGAGCTTTGTTCGAGGTTCCTGAAACTGAACCTGCGAACACATCCTCTCTAGTCTCCCCAATGCTGCATAAGCTCTGGTCAATCTGGTCTCCGCTGCTCTCCTCAAGGAAAATAGTGGGCCACTGAAAACCACACCAAGGTAAGTATATGCATCTGTATACTCCAGTCTCCTGACTATATGTAAAGGTGGATACTGACCTCCTAACCCACTGTGCTTTGGTGTTAAACACCGTCACCTTGGTTTTACCAAGGTTAACAGACAATCCACTGTCCTCTGCAAATGTGTGCAATGCATCCAAATGACGCTGCATCCCCTCTGGAGAATATGAGATCAGCACAATATCATCAGCATACAATAACAGCGGAATCCATGTCCTTGCTAGCTGTGCTCCTCTGTCACCCTCCCGCTCTACATAGTCTGAAACCTCATCCACGTACATCCCAAATAAGGTGGGAGAAAGGGGGCAGCCTTGTTTCACTCCAATAGTGGAGTGAACCATCTCAGATATACCCTGAGTAGTACGTACCTGTCCCACAATTGTCCTGTATAAAGCCATGATTCCCCAAATCAGCTCTGTGGGCACTCCCATCTCCTGTAGTCTGCGCATCAGTCTGGCTCTCGGTACTGTGTCAAAAGCTTTGCGGAAATCCACAAAGCAACAATAAATCCTCCTGCCATATAATCTGCCCTTCTCAATAAATGGTCAAGAGTGGAGAAACCTCTCCTGAACCCTGCCTGCCCTGATGCACGTATGCCCTCTCTCTCTGCCCATCTACTCAACTCCTGCTCAAGAATAGATGCATATAATCTAGCCAATGTGTGACCAATCATGATGGTACGATAATTCCCAGGAAGCATGGGATCCCCTGACTTGAAGATAGGCACAATCGTGGACATATTCCAAGTCTCAGGAAAACCCTCACACATGGCTCGGTTAAACATCATAGCAATAAGCTCTGCAAGCATATCTCTGGCATGAATAAAGTGCTCTGCTACCAAACCATCATGATCATATGCTCTCCCAGTCCTCATCCTGTCAATAGCTTTCCTTACCATCTCAGCAGTAAAGAAAGCACATGTCTCTAGGCATGGCTCCGATGGGTGTGGCAGGGGCGGCTGTCCTGCTGCTGTGTACAGGGATGCTGCATACTCACCCCAAATCTCTGTGGAGAGAGAGACCTGCTCGATTCTGCTCACCTGCGATCTCCTCGACTGCTCGCCGGCGCCTGAGACCTGTACATATTGCGAGAAAGAGAGAATCTTGAGCCACCTGCCTGCGACCTGTTCGACTGCTCTGCTCGACTGCTTGCTTGCGACCTGCTCGACACTGCTTGCATGCGACCTGCTCGATTCTGCTTACCTGCGATCTCCTCGACTGCTCGCCTGCGCCTGTGACTTGTACATATTGCGAGTTGCTTCTTTCGATCTGCACATCTTCTTCTTCAGACTTGCGACTTCTGTTCTGCACGTCTATTTCTTGCAACCCTTTGATTTTTGCCTTTCCTTTCTCTTCTCTGTTCATCCCCTTTTGAGTGTGTGTGTGTGTGTGTGTGTGTGAGAGAGAAATGAAATGAAATGAAATGTTATATTAACGTCTTCAAAAGGCCATAATGACCTATGAGACCAAAAGTTACATCATGGTGGATCTGATACAATGTCTGGATAAAAAAACCCAGAAAATGAAAAAAATAAAGATGATACTACTGGCACCTAAAAAATGAAACTGGAACTGGAAGGTACACTATGGAGGTACCTCCATCTCATAATATGTGCCGCATCGGACACTGGCGGATCTCCTCAATATCCTGTGTGGTCAGCACCCTGACTGGGTGTCTCGCATGCCTCGCAAGAATAATCCGAATCTGCCGCTGCAACATCCGTCTATGCTGGGATGCCCTCCTCCGTGGTCGTGGGCGTCTGGACCACCCAAGCTCAATCGCACGATCAATCAGTGTACCTCTGGTGTGGGCGGTATCCATGTCCTGCTGCTGCTGTGGTCCATCTGGCGCAGTGATGGCCGGACTAAAGAAGTCTGTAATGTGCCTCTGAGTCTGGCTCTCTGTGCGCCTAAGCAGGCTATCTCTATGTCTCCGCAGCTCAAGCAAGAACAATCCCAAACACCTCTGGTCCTGGTACCCCATGACTCTGGAAAGTGGTCCAAAACCCTCTCTGAATAAACAGTGGAAACGACCACGTATCTCATAGTATGCAGTACAATGGCATATATAATGCAGCTCTGTCTCTGGCTCCCCATGGCATACTCGGCATATCCTGGCCTCAGCTGGTATACCTCTATATCGGCCAATCTCAATCTCAAGCTGGTGTGAGGATGTGCGAATCTGACCAATAGCACATCGTACTGCATGAGACAAGTGTACATCCATGTAACTGGGTCTGATCACAAAACCATCTGCTGTGAGCTGAAGAAAATGTTCTCTGTAGAAAGCCATCTTCGTGCCCAGCTCCTCGGTCGGCTGTATCCATGTCCTCCTAATGTCCAGCTGAACTAAATCCTGACGGATGAGTCTGGTAATCTCTGTCCGTGTAAGAGTGAGAGAGGGTGCCTCCAGAGAATACTGGAAGGGAGGCAATCTGTCCATGCTAAAACCATGTGCCTGGAACCAAGATGTCATCTGTCCATACCAACAAGCCGTGTCTCCCTGTAAAGCTAACTGTCGGGAGGACTCCAGGGCGAGGCGTGCATATCTGTCTCGGGGGAGATCCCACAAGCCATGTATGTAGGAGACTGATCTCGTAAGAGCCTCAATCACCAGAGGGGCAGCCGCCAGCTCTGCTCGAATAATCTCATGAGGTACCACAGCCTTGGCTCTAATAAGCCTAGCAATCATAGATACCAAAGGCCTCTCCATACCTCTCCACCCGCCTGCGCTGTGATGGCCCACTGAAGGTCCCCATATCTGCACTCCATAAAGCATAGCTGATGTCACTAGAGTGTCAAAAAGCCAGAGTTTTGTTCGAGGTTCCTGAAACTGAACCTGCGAACACATCCTCTCCAAACCACCCAGGGCTGCATGTGCTCTAGTCAATCTAGTCTCTGCTGCTCTCCTCATCGAAAACACTGGCCCACTGAATACTACCCCAAGATATGTATATGCATCTGTATACTCCACAATCTCCTACCCATATGTAAATGTGGAAGCTGATCGCCGAACCCACTGTGGCGTGGTGTTAAACACCATAACCTTGGTTTTGCCAAGGTTGACAGACAATCCACTATCATGTGCAAACTCATGTAAAGCATCCAGATGACGCTGCATACCCTCAGGAGAGTCAGAGATCAACACAATATCATCAGCATATAACAATAGTGGGATCCATGTACCTGCTAGCTGGGCTCCTCTGTCCCCCAATCTCTCAATGTAGTCAGAAGCCTCATCCACATACATACCAAACAGTGAAGGAGATAACGGGCAACCTTGCTTCACTCCTATAGTGGAGTGAACCAAAGTAGAGACCCCCTCTGGGGTGCGTACCTGTCCTGCAACTGATCTGTATAAAGCCATAATTCCCCATATGAGCTCTGTGGGTACCCCCATCTCCTGTAATCGCCTCATCAATCTGGCTCTGGGCACTGTATCAAATGCTTTGCGGAAGTCCACAAAGCTACAATAAATCCGTCGCCCATGCGACCTGCCCTCCTCAATAATGGCCCGGAGAGTCAAGATGTGGTCAAGAGTAGAGAAACCTCTCCTGAACCCTGCCTGTCCCTCTGCTCGAATGCCAACTCTCTCTGCCCATCTACTCAACTGCTGCTCAAGAATGGATGCATACAATCGTGCTAGTGTGTGACCAATCATAATAGTGCGATAATTCCCTGGCTGCATAGGGTCCCCTGACTTGAAGATAGGCACGATGGTGGACCTACTCCAAGTCTCGGGTAAGCCTTCGCACATAGCACGATTGAACATCACTGCTAGAAGCTCTGCCAGCATGTCTCTCGCATGAATAAAGTGCTCAGCAACCAATCCATCGTTATCATATGCTCTCCCAGTCTTCATCCTATCAATGGCCTTCCTTACCATCTCTGCGGTAAAGAAAGTACATGTCTGTGGGCATGGTGCTGGCGGGTCAGGAAAAGGTGTCTGTCCAGGAACTGTATATAGAGATGCTGCATAACTACCCCAGACCTCTGTAGAAGTGATGGCCAAAGCAGGGGAGGACTCATGAAACAGACGCCAAGCCTCCCTCGAATCCTGGCTCAAGAATAGCTGGTATAATTCTTGCTCTAGCTGAGCAAGGAAGGCCCGCTTCTTCCTTCGCACAAGGCGTCGGAAGGCAATACGTGACTGTCGGTAAGTAGTGACTCCCAAAGCAACCTCCCGCTGCAGTCGGGCTCTGGTCTCTCTGCACTCCTCATCATACCAGCTGTTCTGGGGCATACATCTAGAATGCTGTCTCTGTCCAGGCTGAGTATGTGGATATGCCTCTCTCGCTGCATCATGTAAAGTCTCTGTCAGTATATGGGTCAACTCCTCCAAAGGTCTCCCTGGCTCCTCTGTGTACAGACGTCTATAAATCCCATCTGTGTAGACAGCATCAGTCTCTGAGGTAAAAGTATATCGAGTGTGATCTGCCCCTCGTGTCCTCTGAGCTGTGGTAAAGTGAAAAGAGATAGTCAATGTCAACAATGCATGATCCACTACTACCCCAATGGGCCGAGATCCAACTGTGAAGTCCTCAATGCATGAAACAAAGCTGGGCATAGCCATAACATAATCCACTGTGCTAGCACCATGTCTATGTGGAAAGCAAGTAAATCCAGCTGTTGACGGAAACCTCTGCAAGCCATTAAGTATGGCCAACCCATGCGCAGTCCCCATATCTACCAAATATCTCCCATACTCTGTGCACTCCACATCCTGTGAGCTTCTGTCTAATCCCATATCCAGAGTGTCCAACTCTCTCAGCATCTCCTCCGAGGTATCATAAAAGGTTGTCTGGCGGTTGCCCGTCCGGGCATTAAAGTCCCCTAACAGGATGATGTCTCCATCCCTAGAGAACTCCCATATGTCATCATCTAGCACAGAGAAAGGAGACTGCCCTCTAGGTGCTGCATATGTCGATGTACTAGGAGCAAAATAGCATATGGCAATATACAGGAATCTGCCTGTGTCGGCCCTCAGTCTCACCCACATATATCTGGCCTGATCATCTCTCCGAACTATGTGTATAAGCGGTTGCAGCTCCTCCCTGAAAAGAACTGCCACCCCTCCTGATCCTCTACTACTGTGTACCGATCTCGTCCCTACTCTGCAAGCTGTCTCCCATCTGTATCCTGTCACCTGTGGCATCATCTGACCAGGGGCCTGGTGAGTCTCCGAGTAGAAGACTATATCTCTATCTCTAAAGCTGTCCTCAAAGGCACCTACATCAAGTCTGAGGGATCCATTGCAGTTCCAGGCTGCCAGCTTTAATTTGGTCCCATAGGTCTCGCACCGTCATGTAGAGCGTCGCTCCACGATGACCACCCTCCCTTCTCTATAAAATGCTATCTTACCCTTTTCTCTTGCTGCTCTAATCTCTGGCATGACTTCCTTCATATGTGCAAGCTGTGAAAGAGTAAGATCATCACCAAGAAAAATGCCTGTATTCTTTAAAGTGGGTCGTCTCTTCAAGAACTCCTTCTTCGCCTCAATAGAAGGGAAGCGAAGTATGAGAGCTCTTTCCTTTGATGTTTCCCCGTTGCCTCCGCTTTTTTTGCCCACTCTCCAGGCTTTTGCGTGTGTCGGACTATCAATCCCCATCAACACCATAAGCTCTTTCACCTCCTCTTCAACTTTATCCCCGTCTTTAAGGCCGGTAATCCTCACATGCAAAGCCTGGAGAGAGAGAGAGAGAGAGAGAGAGAGAGAGAGAGAGAGAGGGTCTGTGTGCAAACAATAAAGGTGCTGAATTAGGGTTTGAGAGAACGGGTCTTCTTTGCTTTTGTACATGGATTTGGATGACCCGGCTGCTGCTGTTGGTGGCATGGCTGCCAATAGCCTTAACATGGATCTTATTGAGGAGATGATCGAGAAGGATGTGGGTTATGCTTCAGATGCCTCGGAGCAACAAAAACGTCAAAGGCTTGATGTTGATGCAAGCTACAATCCGGTGAATGTTGGAGAGAATGCAGAGGAAAGTTCTCAGGTACCTTCTCCGGAGTTTGCACATTTGCTGCAGATCACTGCTGAGCTTCTGCAAGAATATGTGAAGGCAAATAGCGTGCAAATGGCTGCAGTAGATAATGGTGGTGTGGCTGATGTATGCATGGAGACTCCTTTGTTGCTACAACAGCTAGCAGATTTTCATGATCGTGCTGCTATCTTCTTCTTTACTCGTCTTAGAGCATGGCTGGGCCACTTGGTGTCGCCTGAGGCACTTGAGGAGATTTATGTTGGTCCGAGAGGCTTTTATGAAATACTTTTTCGCACTTCGGAGGCCGGTAGGGCAGTCTTGGAGCAGGTGCCACTCTTTTTGGATGGGCAGTTGGTTCATGTGATTCCGTGGAAGCCTATGGCAGAGTACCAAGATATGTTGCGCCAGGCTTGCCCAGTTTGAGTTGAAGTGAAACAATTCCCACCAATGTTTTGGCGTGTTTTACCAGGTCTCATGCGAGGTATCGGTGATGTCTTGGTGGTGCCTTGAATGACATCTAGAAACCGAAATCGTCTATGCATGTTGTGGGATACTGGGAGACCTAGGCCGACACATTTGTGTGTCAATATGGCTGGGCTGCAACCTTTAATGTATGAATTGAGGTGGGATACATTTGCTGGCCACTGTTTCAAATGTGGTGAGATGGGCCACTTTGTCTCCGAATGTCCTAAGAAAGAACAAGTTGTTGCTACCAAGGATATCGTTGATGGGCAGTTGCCCGTGGAAGCTGAGCATGATGCTCCTTTACATGATGCCCAGCACATGGATGTACATGTGGATGTTCAGAATGAGGTTGAGCAGCCATGGGTGGAAGTACGTGGTAAAAAGACACGATTTGTTGCCCCGCGGGGGGATTTCTCAGATGTTGTTTGGCGGGGGCCTTTGCGTACTCATCAGGGGCCCTTACATACATATGCTCGTCGCCCTTTGGGTTCAGGTGCCCAGCAACAACAGACGAGGATTGAGAGGCCGGGAGGCAAACTTTCTTAGGGTACAGGGGCTCTTGGGGTGGATAGAGTAGAACGCTATCCTATTAGAAGTCGCCTAACAAAAGAAGCACAACAACAATTGCCTCTTGTGTTTGGTTCGAAGGGTGAGGTCATCTCGCCATGGGATGGTCATTACCCTTTGGCACGTGCTCGGGAACTCCAAGGGCAGTCTGAGATCACAAATACCATGTCTAAAAATGCAATGCTTCAAAAGGTTCGTGATTTGGCATATTGTCTTGGGCCTAGTACGCGGCCTTGTTGATTCCTTTTCTGGGAAGGCTTATGAAAATTGTACAATGGAATGTAAAGGGTATTTCTTCGCGCCAAAAGCAGTTCAGGCTTTGGCGTACAACTTTTTGTCATGGTTGGGATGTTTTGTGTGCAGTTGAACATAAGCAGCATAAGTTGGCTGACAAAGCCTATGTATATAAGGAGTTTCATGTTTTCTACAGCGGACATCCTGCTTCGCTGCTTCGCAGTCAGGTGTTATGTTTGCTGTTCGTTCGCAGTTTCAGCCTTCTCTTGTGATTCAAGATGTTCATGGAAGATTTCTAGTGATACAGATTGTTTGGGATGATACGCCTTTATGGTTGTTAGGGGTGTATGCTCCAAATAATGCTCGTGCACGCATTTGCTGTGGAATGACTTGTGTGCTCTTTCAATCTCTCATCCTGGCTTTGTGATGGGAGACTTTAATATGTGTGTCTCCAGGGAGCAAGCACGTCGCCTCATTCTATAATGGATGGCCCGGAGAGAATGGCGTGGGAAGCTTTTGCAGCAAGGTCGCTAAAACAAGACATGTGGTCTTGGTTGCATCCAGATGAAAGGGGTTACACTTATGCCTCACAACAGTTTCGGGGCACTTATGCTAGATTGGATAGGATGTATATTTTACATCAAGATCTCTTTTTGTGAGAGGTTCTTACTATGATGGTTGATCAGCAACAGGTTTTCTCGGATCATTGGCCGCTTGTGTTTGAAATGGTCTATCATCCTGTGGATGCATATAAAGGCTTGTTGGGACGCTTGCCTTTGCACTTAAATCACACTTTTTTGGAGCATGAAGTTTTTGATGTTTATATGCGTCAGTTGATACGACATTTCTCCACAAGAGTGTCCATGGCTGATTATCATGCTTGGCCAGTGTTCCTTACCAACACTCGGAAATTAGCGCGGCATTATGGTCTTGCTAATGCCTCTATACAAAAACAGCATGTGGCTCTTCTTGAGTCGCTTTTAAAGGGCTTGCAGGCGTTCATGTTTACTGACTCTATTGATGCTGTGGTTGTGGATGCCATATAATGGCTGAAAAAGGAGCTATCTAGGGTGCAGGAAGCACAATATGTTCGCTTTAAACTACTTGCACGTCGTGATGCTTTGCGGGATGCTAACTGTCAATCTCATCGCTTCTATGATAAGTTGCATCAAAAACATATGCGTGAGAATATTGTTAGGCTGATGGATGTCCAAGGCAACCTTGTTACTCAACCTTTTGAGGTTATTCAGCATTGCATCAGGTTTTATGAAGATCTGCTTGCCCCTCAAGAGGATGTCTCGCCAGCTGTCCTGGCTGCAAGGGAGTCATTGTTTGCTGAAGTACAATATCAAGTTGACCCTGATGTGGCGGTTCAGCTTGATGCTCCTGTTACTCAAGGGGAAGTGGAAGCTGTTCTCTCCAAACTTCCCATGGGAAAGAGCCCTGGTTGGGATGGTTTGACAAATGAGTTTTTCCGAAAATATGCTGATCAGCTTGCAGAGCCTTCGACGCTTATTTGTCAAAGGGTTTGGGATGAGGGATATATGCCTTCCGATTGGAAGTTGGGCATACTTCGTTTGTTGCCCAAAGTCCCTTCGCCTACTTCTTTGGCTCAATGGTGCCCGATCTCACTTATGGGTATTATGTATAAAATCTTTACAAAGATTTTTGCCAATCGCTTGCAGAAGGTGCTTCCTACTCTTATTCATCCATATCAATATGGATTTGTGCATGGCAGGAATATTTTGCATAATATTCTTAATATTCAAATTGGAATGGATTATGCCAAGGCAAAGAAGCAAGAGATTGTGATGGTGCAACTGGATCTTGAAAAAGCTTTTGATCATGTCAGCTGGTCTTTCCTTTCTCAGTTAATGACAGCCATGGGCTTTGGTCCCAAAATGGCTAATTTGGTGCATTTACTTGGCTCTGGCTCTATCACACGGATTATGCTCAATGGAGGACTTTCGGATGGTATTTCTCTCACCCGTTCTCTTCGGCAGGGCTGTCCTCTTAGTCCTCTTTTCTTTGCCATTGCCACTCATCCTATGTTATCTCGCCTAGATGCTATGGCATCGCATGGTGAAGTGGTTGGTTTGCATCTCCCTCATGGCAAGCATTGGTTGCTCAAGCCCTTGCGACACTTTTATGTTTCTCAGGGCCGAAAAAGCCAATATAGATCGAGCAATGGAAGCTTGGAATAATTTTGCATTGGCTTCTGGGCTGAAAATAAATTCAACAAAATCAGCCCTCATTGTATGTACGGAATTTGATCTTGAGGCATTAGGGTGGCAAGGCCGTGTGGTGCATACAGGAGACATTGTTCGTCATCTTGGGTATCCGGTGGGTGTGGATGTGGACCCCCAAGCGCTTCTTGCTTGGATTTCTGCTCGGATCTCGGATAAATTTGTGTATTGGAAAGCTCAAGGGTGGCCTATGCACGTGAGGGTTAAGGTAGCTCAGGTTATTATGCTTAGCATGATTTCCTATTTTTTGCCTTTGCTACCTTGGATGCACAAATCTCTTCTCCGTTTGGTCGCTCCCATTCGGTTTATGCTGTGGAAGAGGCAAGGAAATATTATGGGTCAAACATGGATAGCTTGGAATCACATTACGACGCCCAAAAGAATGGGTGGGGCTGCTGTACTGGATGTCCGCTTGCATATGGTGGCACGTAGGTGGGCGCTTTTTCAGGATATGTGTTTGCAGGAGCAGCCTTGGGTATTCATGGCTCGTGACTTGATTGAGTTGGAGGGATTGTCACATGGACGGACACGTGTGCAAGCTTCATGGTGGGACATTGTGAATGCGGCTCGTTCTGTCCATATTCGCTCATCTCACATTTTATCGCATATTCTCCTTTCTTGGCATGAAGTTCTACTATTGGCTCGGTGGGATCCTGGTCATGAAAGACTACTTTTGAACTCTTTGCAGTTCGAAACATTTGTGGAGTCGCGTGTCATTGTTTGGCCAAACAGAGATGCTTCACGCATACGACTCAACCGCATGGTCAGGTTAGGCTTGGTTAGAATCCGAGATGCTGTGATACCTGGTCGTCACAAGCCATATTCGTTTCGTCGTATTCGGCAGCACTTTAAGGTTCCTCGAACATTTCAGCCACTATGGGTTGACATCATGCATGCAGTTGAGCCTTTTACTCCATTGCCTCGGCCATCTGCAGATCAGCCTTGGCTTGATTGTGTTGGGGTAAAGGCATAATGCCCACCCTTATAGTGTGTACAAGCCCATAAGTTATAGTACATAGTACACTTAGTACTTTTAATGTACTAAGTGCACTATGTGTACTAGTGCAATATACATGTGTGATAGGGGAGTCACACACTTAGGTATCAGAGCTTAGTGATCCCTCCCTCTTCCCTCTTCTCCTTGATAGCTGAACGAGCTGTACTGTAGTTGGCTGTCACCCTCATTAGGTGAGTCGTACTGTTCCATGCACTCAGCCCTTGCTTTGCTGCTGTCATACTACAGCTGTGGCAGAGAGCGCTGAGCAGCGCACAGCGCTGAAGAGATAGTGCAGGGCATCAACGCTCGCAGCAAGGCCCTTCAGCGTGAGCAGCTTGCAACAGGCGCCTGGCCACTAGGCGAAGGCAGCGCTGGCCCTTGTTCACTATCGGCAAGGAAGCTGAGGTATCCGGCAAGGAGGAGGAGAGAGCCCGCTGTGGTGCGTGTACCAGCGCTGCCCAGCTATTCAGGCCCAGCCAGGCGTCGAGCGTGGAGCGAACAGCAGCTAGGCAGGCGAGCCAGGCGAGCGAAGAAGAAGGTGGCGGGCGTTGAATCGGGCGTCGTGCTGGAGCCTTCGCGTACACGTAGGAGTCGGGCGCCGTGAGGATACAGCCATTACTATTGACGGTTCGCTAACGGACGAGGAGCGACATTCAACGGGTAGCCTCGCGAATATCTGGGAACACGTAGGAGTCGGGCGCCGTGAGGATACAGCCATCGCTATCACCAACTTCTCTGTGTCTGGTCATTCGCCTACTCAAACAGGGCCACGTCTGTGACCAGCCAAGCCCAACTTCTCAGCAGCAGCAGCACCATCTTAAGCACGCCTGAAGAGCCCAGCCATCCGTACAGCACTGCAGGCACATCAACAAGAAGCGCCCCCCCCCCCCCCCCCCCTTTTTTCTGCATCAGATTTCTGCAACAGCATCAATAGAAATTCAGCCTGCAAATCTCAGAGAAATTCAAAAATTAAGAGGTATTTGCCTTCAATTTTGGGAATTTCTTATCAATTCAATCAATTGAGCAGGTACAGGTGCCGAATTGCTCAATTTTGAGCAAAATTGGCAAAATTGGGTGACATTGATCACAATCAGAATCAATTTGTAGGAAATTGGATGTCGAAATTTGGGGCTTTTGATGTAATTGTGCAATTAAGCATTCATACATGCTATATGATGTGAGAAATCGCACATTCAGGCAAAATTGCAGCAAATTGCAGTGCAAATCAAGGGGCTTTTGTGCCGATTGGATTGATTTGCATGCAGGCAATCGCATTTGATGCTGTGGATAATGTGTTGATGCCTTACAAGCACTCAATGTGCCTGTAAATCAAGGGGCTTTCATGTATTGGATGCATATGTGGCCAGGGGGACGCACTGTGAAGACTTTGGATGCCTTCATGTGCGTCAATGTACCATGTATGATCAGCAATTGATCTTAAATCAAGGGGCTTTTCAAGATTTTATGCTTGTTAAGCTTGGCAAAGCAGCAGGCAAGACTTTTATGCCTTGAATCCTCAGAAATCAGCTTGCAGTCAAGGGGCTTTTGCCCAATTTCTGTTCGTGACTATTGTATGCAGTGTTCGGGACTGTAAAAGTCTGATTTTCACTCATTTGGACAGCCAGGAGAGCATTTATTGTACCTGTTGGTACAGATTTGGTACAGCTTTGTACAAGTTTTGGCATGGCTGTACACTAATTTGAGTGAGAAAAAGGTTCAATTTCAGCTGTTGTACTTGTCGGTACAGGTTTGGTACATCATTGGTGAGCACTTAGTACTGCTGTACAGTACTTTGGAAGGGCAACAAAGCACATTTAAGGTGCTGTCCTAAATCTGCAGCAACCAGATTTTGGTGATTTCATCACAAACAGTGGGAGAAAAGTTGCATTCTTGCTTCCGCAGTGGGAGATAAAGCTTGGGCGAACAACTGTGAGTACTTTGTGTGCTTTTGGTGCAGTGTTTGCACATTTGGCAGGGAGTCAGGCATTGACAGGTTGCATATTGCTATGGCAACCACAGGTGAGAGCTCTTCATTGCTTCACATCAAGAAGCTTGAAGGCTCACATAACTATGATATTTGGCAAACCCAGTGCTATAATGTGTTGCTCCAGAAGAAGCAGCACAAGCCTATCAAAGAAAGGGGTGTGATGCCCGCTTCTCTTACTGCTGAAGAGTGGGAAGATATGGATGAGCTGGCAAGATCTACTATCATGTTGTCTGTGTCAGACTCATTACTTTTCAGCATTCGTGAAGAGAAGACAGCTTGGGGAATGTGGCAGAGATTGCAGGACTTGTATGCCCAACAAAGTGCCTCAAGCAAAGTGTATTGGTTGAAGAAACTCATAGGTCTTCAGATGAAGGAAGGGGCGTCTATGACAGTCCATCTAAATGAGTTTAATGGTATTGTCAGCCAGGTCATTAATCAAAAGTTGGCAATGGACGATGAGTTCAAAGCCACTTTTCTCTTATGCACTTTGCCAGAGAGTTGGGACACATTCAGGACAGCCACTAGCAATTCGCATGCTATGCTGTCGTATGCAGATGTTGAGGGTGCTCTTCTTCAAGAAGAGATGAACAGGAAAAACAACTCTGTTGGAAAGTCCAATGCAATGAATGCACGTGGGAGATCCCAGCAAAGGGGAAAAAGCCAAGAACGGGAAAGGAGCAAGTCTCGCTCCAAAAAGGATTTGGAATGCCATTATTGTGGCAAGAAGGGACACATTAAAAAGCAATGCTACAAATGGAAAAATGATCAAAAGGAAAAGGGAAAAGGCAAAGACAAAGACAAGGATGAAGCCAAAGATGTAAAGCCAAAGGGCAAAAGTGGAGTCAAGATTGAAGAAATCAATGTGTCACATGCAGGTGACAGTGAGGATGAGGTCCTATTTACGTCTTCACTTGATGCCCATTCACTTCTTACAGGTGGTCATGGTATGCACTCATGGATCATTGATTCAGGTGCCTCCTTTCATGTCACAGGTTGCAGAGACTTGTTTGTCAGGTATACTGCTGGCAATGAAGGAGTGGTTTATTTGGGTGATAACCATGCATGCAAGATTCTTGGGAGAGGTGATGTGAGGCTTGTGTTTTCAGATGGCTCACAGCTTATGCTCCATGATGTCAGGCATGTGCCTGAGATCAAGAAGAATCTGCTTTCTACTGTACAGCTTGATGATGCTGATTATGTTACCACATTTGGTTGTGGAAAGTGGAAGATTAGTAAGGGCTCACTGGTTGTTGCCAGAGGCTCTAAGGTGGACACTCTTTACTTTATGCATGCAGGTGTTTGTCACCATGCTAATGTAAATGCAACCGAGCTGCCGGAAATCTCTATGGGGCATAGCCGGTTGGGACACATGAGTGTCAAAGGAATGGAGCAATTGTCTCGTTTGGGTTACTTGCCTTCTCTAAAGTTTTCAAGTTTTCAGTTTTGTGAGCATTGTATATATGGTAGGCAACTACAGTGCCCCCACAAGAAAGCTCTTGGACAGAAAGATGCTCAGTTAGAGCTTGTGCATACAGATGTATGTGAGATGCCTCAGCTTTCTTTGGGAGGGGCAAAATATTTTGCGTCTTTTATTGATGATGCCACATGCAAGGTGTGGGTTTATCCTCTTCGTTTGAAGAGTGATACATTCTCAGTGTTTCAGAAGTTTGTTGCTCATGTTGAGAATCAAACTGGCAAAACACTGAAGGCTTTGCGTTCCGACAATGGTGGAGAGTATATGTCCAAACAGTTTCAGGACTTTTGTGATGCTAAAGGCATCAAGAGGGAGCTCTCTACTCCTTATGATCCTCCACAAAACGGGACAGCAGAGAGGATGAACAGGACCATTCAGGAGAAGGTTCGTTCTATGTTGTCACATGCTGCGTTACCTCATGGTTTTTGGGCTGAAGCTGTTATGACAGCCGTTCACCTTATAAACAGGTCACCTAACACGAGGCTTGGTGGGAAAGTGCCAGAGGAAGTATGGACTGGGAAGCCTCCGTCATACAAGCACTTGAGAGTGTTTGGTTGCGTTGCGTACGTGCACATACACAGGGAAATGCGCACCAAACTTGATCCTAAGTCTCACAAATGCATATTCCTAGGATATGGTGACAGAGGTGAAATGGGGTATAGACTTTGGGATCCCGTGAATAGAAAGATTATACGCAGCAATGATGTCATTTTTGATGAAACATGCATGTATAAGGAGCCTGCAAGGCAACATGAGCTTGGCAGAGTCATCTTTGATGATGATGGACATCATGGACAACAACCAAGGGCTGTAAATCAGCCATTACAGCAGCAAAACCAGCCCTTAAATGGTGCTGAAAATGGTCCAAATGGACAGCCAGACATGGCAGAAGATATCCCTATGGATATACCACAGTTAGAGGAGATACCGGGCATGATATTTCAGCCTTATGGCATGGAACAGGAGCCACCAATGGGTGATATGCAGGCTGGACAGCAACCTGCAAATGATAGTGATTGGGTACGGAGGTCCACAAGACCCTCCAGAGCCCCTGACAGGTTTGTTCCAGGGGTTGACTACTTGATGCTCACTGACTGTGGGGAGCCCTCATGTTACAAGGAGGCTTTACAGAGGGCAGACAAGGCTCTTTGGGAGCGTGCCATGAAGTCAGAGATGGATTCTCTGCACAAAAATGGAACATGGAAGTTGGTGCATTTGCCTGCAGGCAAGAAGGTTTTGCCATGCAAGTGGGTTTACAGGCTCAAAGTTGCACCTGATGCAAAGCCAAGATACAAAGCCAGGTTAGTGGCTAAGGGCTTCAAGCAGGAATATGGTGTGGACTTTGAGGAGATCTTCTCTCCAGTGGTCAAAATGACCACACTTAGAGCTGTGTTAGCTTTGGTTGCACATGATGATCTGGACTTGATTCAGATGGATGTGAAGACTGCTTTTCTTCACGGTGATCTCCATGAGGAGATATATATGCAACAGCCAGAGGGTTATGTAGTGAGTGGAAAGGAGAAGCTTGTATGCAAGCTGAAAAAGAGTCTTTATGGGCTCAAACAGGCACCAAGGGAATGGTATCATAAATTTGATACATTCATGAAATCCCAGGATTTCAGGAGAAGTGACATTGATCATTGCTTATACACCAAGAAAGCTTTGGATGGCAGTCTTTTGATCCTCATCTTGTATGTTGATGATATGTTGATTGCCGGGAAATCTCGTAAAGAGATGGATGCCTTGAAGCAGAGGCTGCATCAAACCTTTGATATGAAGGATTTGGGTGATGCAAATCACATTTTGGGTATGCGGATACTTTGGGACAGAAATCAGCATGTGTTGTATTTGTCTCAGAAGGAATACATTGGCAAAGTTTTGCAGAGGTTCAATATGGACGGGGGGGAAGAAGACTAGTACTCCTTTGCCTCCATATGTGAAACTCAGTGCTATGGACAGCCCACAGTCGGATAGTGACAGGGCTGATATGGCCAAGATTCCGTATGCTTCAGCTTGTGGCAGTCTCATGTATGCCATGGTTGCTACTAGGCCGGACATTGCATTTGCAGTGGGAGTGGTTTCTAGATACATGGCCAACCCTGGCAAGAAGCATTGGGAAGCAGTGAAGGGTGTCATGAGATACCTGAAGGGCGCACAGGATATGTGCATTTGCTTTGGCAAACAGGATGCATTAGTGCATGGTTACACGGATTCGGATTATGCCGGTCATCCAGATAACCGGAAGTCTACTACCGGTTATGTGTTTACATTCACAGGAGGTGCTGTGTCATGGATATCCAGGATGCAGAAGTGCACTGCCTTATCTACTACAGAGGCCGAGTATATTGCAGCCACCACAGAGGCTTGCAAGGAGGCATTATGGCTATCTCGGTTAGTGGTTGATTTGGGTTATACAGGGGATATTCCATTGTTGCATTGTGACAGTCAGAGTGCCATCCAGTTGGCAAAGAACCCTGTCTTTCATGCAAAGACGAAGCATGTGGATGTGAAGTATCACTTCATCAGAGAGGTGATAGAGAACAAGCAAATTCAGCTTGTTACGATTCATACAAATGACAACCCGGCTGATCTGTTGACAAAGAGTTTGCCTCCGGAGCGGTTTGCTCATTGCAGACACTTGATGGGCATTGGATGAGGCCAGTTTCAGTCTTGATATGGCCTTGTATATTATCATGTACATGCTGATTTTGTCTTTTCCTTCATTTAAGGGCACTTTGCCTTTAAGTGGGAGGTTGTTGGGGTAAAGGCATAATGCCCACCCTTATAGTGTGTACAAGCCCATAAGTTATAGTACATAGTACACTTAGTACTTTTAATGTACTAAGTGCACTATGTGTACTAGTGCAATAGACATGTGTGATAGGGGAGTCACACACTTATATATCATGAGTTGACTTATCCCCACAACTCTCTCTCTCTCTCTCTCTCTCTCTCTCCCTTGTTTCTCTGTGTGTATGTCTCCCACATGAACTCTAACCCTAATATCTTCTCCCATTCAAATTGGGCACTATGTAAATCTGGTGGCCTGATATCACTTTCAGCTAACCAGGTCTATCATAAGCTCGTATTAGAGAAAGATTGGGTTTCAACCAAGGCTAAGCCTCCTAGCCAAATAAGCATCCCAGATAAAAGCATCAAAGATGAGCCAGTCGAGCCGCCGTAGACCATAATGAAATAACATCTGCATCCGGTAGCTGAGCTAGAGAAGAGAAGAAAACTGCCAAAGCAGCAAACCCCGGATACGTAGAATGTGCCCATGTATTCCAGACAAGAATCAAAGATGAACCCATTCCGTGTAGTCCAAATATGCCAAAGTCCTGTCCATCTAAGGAAATGGAATATCACAAGGTGACTGTCTGAAGCAATGACTTGAGGACAAATCCCAAATATCCACTGATGAGCCGAAACAGTAGACCTCTCTACTGCCTCCCAAACACGAGAGACAAAAGACCAAATCGGACGGGCCACTGACAACTCATGAACAGATGCATAACAGTTTCAGTGCATGTCATGCAGAAGAAGCAAGAGGCCAATGTAATTTTACGACGGCTGAGCTGATCCCGTGTAGGTAACCCTCCCACCAACATCCTCCAAATGAAAACCTTACCTTGGTAAAAACTGCAGTTTTCAAAAAACTGTATAATATAGGGCCGGTGACCTGCACACAGGGCAGCGAGGCAGCCTACAGTGGCAGGCAGAGCAGAGCAACGAGGTGGCCTGCGCACAGGGCAGCGAGGCAGCCTGCAGAGGTGTGCACAGAGGTGGGCAGAGGCGTGCAGATGGGTGGAGAGAGAGAGAGAGAGTTAAAAAAACTGCAGTTTTCAAAAAACTGTATAATGTGTGTGTGTGTGTGTGTGTGTGAGAAAGAGAGAGAGAGAGAGAGAGAGAGAGAGAGAGAGAGAGAGAGACTTCCTTAGATGCATGTGATTTGTGGACACACCTCATGCCACATTCAAATGTTGCTCAGCATGATGCATACACATGTAAAATGTGGACTGATCACACATTGCGCCTCTCTGATCATTCGCCGGTATGGCTTGGTCTATACTTTGGCATGGTTGACAATGACTATCCATTACCTCATAAAGGCTACTTATGATTAACAACAGTTATTTGTCACATGCTCATTTCACTGATTTGGTACGTATAGCTGATCATCCCCTTGTCATGCACATGCAAGAGGATATAGATATTGCTTGGTTCAGCTTTGTACAACGAATGCAAGCTATGGTATAGGACCATGGGAGAGAATAGAAGACAAATAGACAAGTAGTGCAAGAGTACACTGAAATCAGCCAGTTTAAAGAGCTGAATAATGATAAACAACAGCTGTTAACACAAGCTGAAAATTGTCTTCGCCATAATGATGAATGTAAGCTTAATAAATGGCAAACTAGGGCGAGACAGAAGCCATTTCTTGATAAAGGCTGCTCATCAAAATCTTTTTTCAAAGGCTTGCATACTTGGACATGCACGAAAACTCAGCATGTGGATGCTTGCCATGAATACTTTTGTCGCATTTTTATTGCCCCTCTCCCACTTTTGAGGGAGGCTCTTGATGCGTGAGAACTTTTCTTACAAATAGGTTATGCCTGTCATGACACAGCAAGAGGCTAACAATATGGAAAAGCCCTTCACAAATGAAGAATTTGATGATGCTATAAAGGTCTAGGCAAATGGAAGTCTCCAGGTTGGGATGGCTTGATTGTGGAGTTATTTCAAATATTTTGGAATATTTTGAAATCACTAACTTTACTTATGGTAAATCACTGCTAGAATGTGGGACTTGCCCAAAAAATAGCTTTGTGAAGCAATATTGGATTGGCATCCTATCTCTTTAATGCCTGTCATATATACATTGGTCACCAAGATGCTTGTTAATAGAATAAAGGGCAAGTTTACATCCAATGCAGCATGGATTTGTCCCTAGAAGACAAATCAGTGAAAATAAAGCAAATGCATACACAGGCATTGAATATGCCAAGTATACGCAGCAGGATGTTCTCATCAATGTCAGAACATCAGTAGTAGCGGAAAAGGCACAATGCAAGAGTCAGAGTCAGAGAAACCCTTAATACCGGTACTAAGTTGCTAGCATCTACATCCCCAATCCTAACACTATTCATAGAAGACAGAGGAGCCTAAATTTCATGGTACTGAGAAATTCATCATTAATCAATAAGTAACAAAGATCCAAACAACATGCTTTCCAACAAGCAGGAGAAAAGTACTAGTAGAGGGTCACTTTGCCTGAGCCATGTTGATAGCCAAGAGTTCCAACTGGTACATACAATCACAGAAATTTACACCACCTGAGTAACCAAAGGCCAAAAACCAGTAGCAAGGTTTCAAATAGAGTGTAGCATAGCATGCTT
This sequence comes from Cibotium barometz, assembly GCF_041138505.1. Taxonomy (NCBI): domain Eukaryota; kingdom Viridiplantae; phylum Streptophyta; class Polypodiopsida; order Cyatheales; family Cibotiaceae; genus Cibotium; species Cibotium barometz. The sequence continues at coordinate 6,498,858 of NC_141106.1, forward strand.
CTAAGATCAGGAAATGGGACTATTACAGCATACCTATTTTAAGCACAACACCCATGATAACTATAGTGTTTATATTGTAAGCATCTGTTTAAATACCAACTTATCTGCAGAATCACCAACATAGGATGCCAACAATAAGCAAATTGTACTAGTAGAGTGTGCACTCTACTTGGGCCATGTTTGTAGAAGATCTGTATCGGCTAGATGGTGTCAAACATGCAGTAGACAGCCCGAGTAGGGGCATCCCACTCCTGTGCTTAATGGACCAAGGTGTCATGAATGCAGTAGACAGCCCGAGTAGGGGCATCCCACTCCTGTGCTTGATGGACCAAGGTGTCATGAATGCAGTAGACAGCCCGAGTAGGGGCATCCCACTCCTGTGCTTAATAGACCAACGTCGGACGAGTCCAAGCATGTGCTCGTACTGGTGGATTGCTCCATAAGTAGTAAGCTTCCAAAGATTGGTTGCCACCGGGAGATTACAGTTCAGCGAAATCAGCATGCATGCATGTGTCTAGCCTTGCATTGTAGGGCGGTGGATACCAGATTTGGAGCTGTGCAGGCTTTGATGAAGAGGTAGCACAATATACTCCAAGAGAATAATCAGGCTATAATCGGTGAGCAGAGAATCACCCAGAAATGGGAGGTAGGTGAACAGAGCATCGACCCAAGATAGGAAATAGGTAAGCCTGGAGGTTAGGTATTCACATTGGCCCGATACGTGGGGTGCTCCCAACTAGGAGGAGACATTTTTAATCGGTAGAGGATAACCTAGTTTTGGGTTAAATAATCACGTATCAACCCTTTAGGGTATCAAAGAAACCTTTTTTAAGGTAACTTGCTCATAAGCATAATCAAATAAAATGTGTGTGTGTGTGTGTGTGTGTGTGTGTGTGTGTGTGTGTGTAGAGATATATAGATATATATATATATCTCTTTTAGAAACCACTAGAATATGGTGTCATCTCAAACATTCCAAGTATTATCATTTTTGTTGTGGTGAGGCATTGTTGAATTTGAGATTTGTTATTATGGGATTAAGGAGATGAAGAACATTGCGAATTGGGATTAGAAAGAAAAAGAGATGGAGAAGAAGAGGTGAAAAGAAAAGAAGAAGAGGAGGAAGAGAAGACGAAGACTAAGAAAAAGGGAAAAAGGAGAGGAAGGGGAAGAAGGGGGGAAGGAGATTCGGGAAGAAGAGGGGAAGATGAGAAGAAGAGGGCAAGGAAGGAGAGGAAGAGGAGGAGGAGGGAGGAGGAGAGGGCCCATTGGCACTCAAGTTGCTAGCCAAGAGTTTTTTTTTTGTTTTTTTGTTTTGAAACGTCACTAGCTAAGAGGTTACTAGGTCTTTTTGAAATGTTTCACTTCGAAACATTTTAGAGGTTAAACGACAGTGCTCCATGAAATGATACGGGTAGAGATCTTGTCTATTGTGAAGATGCGGAGAATCCGCTGCCAAACATGTTGAGCCTTTGAGCAATCCCAAAGACAATGTCACCCAGACTCCTGGGGGTGGCCACACCTGAGACAAGCTGTTGGTCTACCGCTGATGGCCAACCACGTGCCCACCGCCACCACAAAAAGAGGGTGATCTTCCGAGGCCAAAGACTGTCCTAGAGCCTATTCCGAAAATATGAGAGAAAGCAGTGAGAGGCCTTGAGACTACCAGTGTCCTATTGTAGCTGGGGTGCCCTCAACCTCGGGCATGTGGATCTTTGGCCTAGCCGTGCGGCGTATGCGAAGAACGGGATACCCGGGGTCTCTCATCCTTGTCTGCAAGATCATGCCAAGTCCACTCCCTGGGGTCCACTGGATGCGCGTGAGGGGCCGGCTCTCCCAAATCCATAAACGCTGGAGTCTCTCCTTGGCCCCCGTGGCCGGAGGGGAGTCAATGTGCCACTCGTGCATGAAATCCGATCACCCTCACCCTCTGCAAGTTGCATCCATGAAGTCATCCAAGGATATTTTCGCTAGGGAAAATACACACTAAGGGATTCCAAAGGGTATTTTTGTTTGAGAAATTATCCCCCCCATTACCTTCTCAAGGACCTCAAAGGGTATTTTTGGTGGAAAAATACCCACTCAAGGACTCCAAAGGGTATTTTTTCTGGAGAAAATATCCCTAAGGTAATTTTTGATGGAGAAAATGCTTTTCCATTACCCTTTGAAGAAACCCAAAGGGTATTTTTGGTGGGGAAAACCCAAAGGGTATTTTCGCTGGAGACAATACCGTTTGAAGAAATCCAAAGGGTATTTTCATTGGTGAAAATACCCTCCTCATGGGTGTTTTAGTTGGAGAAAATACATCCCAAGGGTACTTATGTTGGAAGAACACCCCCTCAAGACCACTTTTTTAGTGTTTTGATTGAGAAAAATGCACTGTAAATTCAACATATATATGCATCTTATGTATATTCTTGGAGAAAATATGTTTTTTCATGAGAGAAAATTCACACATTAGTTTTTCCATTGCTCAGACAGTAGACCGCTCGAAGGTTATGTCAGTCCCGTTGCGGGTGATGCACTATAGAGAACAAAAGGGTATGCACTTGCTTGAGTTGCCTCAACACCAAGTGGCTTTGATGCAGCCACACAGAAGTGAGAGAGCTGCATGACCCTACCAAGAGCTCTATCATAGATTTTTTTGGCTTACATCAGTTAGCTGCATGAGCTCCTTTATAGGTTTTACCAAGGAGATAGAGCGGGTAGATCACAAGCTCCTTTATAGGTCCTACCAAGTAGATAGAGCTGGTAGAAAGACAAGGGTAGTCAATCCAAGTTCAAGGATGATAAGAACAAGGCAAGTGGGGGAGCCTCAGTGACTTGCCTGACCCTTGAAGAGCATCGGGCCAAGATGGCTGCTGGACATTATATCTACGAAACTGACACCATCTATTCCCCCCCCTCCCCTATCATGTGCATGACATGCTCATGTACATTCTCAGGGCTAATCCAGAAGAGGCAGCCAGAAAATGACCATTAGAGCTAGGACTTGGAGCACAAGATACAGAAGTGACTAGTTTGGACTTGGAGCAAGGGCATGGAAGGCACGGGATGCTGTTGGCTGTTGGATGGTGCTGTCGGCTGCATACAGAGTTGTCGGCTGTACCAGAGAGGCAAGGCGGCTGTACCAGAAGAAGAGGATTCAGAGGCTTGATGCGCCGACTAGTGTTTATGGAAAAGGGTGCCCAGTCGGCTGGTCCGACAGCAGTCGGCCAGCTCATCTATGGTTCAAGAAGCCTATATAAAGGCGTGAGTGCTCATAGTTGTAATCATTCATTCCTCTAGGGAATGGATCCAGCATCGACCAAGAAGACTCCCTTTGAGGTGGTCTATGGTCGTCCGGTTATTAACATGATGATTGGAGCTCTTGAAATTTCCAGAGGAACTATGGTGTAGACCAGGTGGTTCAGGAGTTGGACCAGCTATTGGGAGAAGTTTGGGAATAGACATGGAAGGTGCTGGCAAAGCAAGTCAGTGAGGCTGACAAACATCGTTGGGATAGCAACTTCAAAGGAGATAGGGTTTATTTGAATATCATGAAGGAGAGGCTCAAACAGTTTGAGAAAGTTGCTTCCAAACTAGCTTTGAAGAAAGGCTAATTCAAGATTATCAAGAAGTTCAGTGATATAGTCTTCAAGCTGGAGTTATCAAGCCATTGAAGGATGCATCCACTGTTTCATTCGAGCAACCTTGTAGAGTGTAATAATGGGCCAGAGTTGAGCGCTTTGCCAGACGAGGATGACCATTACAAGAGGTCTTAGTACTGGAGCTGGTTGTTTTGCACCAATACAAGCGGGATTCTCGTCTCGAAAGTAGCTGTAATATCTCCTCAAATTCAAGGGCTACCCAATCCAGCAGGTAGTCTGGTTTGATGAGGATCAGTTTAGTCTTCCTTGTTGTTGAGAGCTTATCAAGAGGAGGACAACTGCGATGCAACTAGGGGAGAATGTGACACACCTACAAGTATGCAGGGCACATCCAGACATTAGATAGCAACCGACAGGCAGAGTCGGACATTGCAGGTGACACGTTGCACTGCCACATGGCAGTGACGATTTCCTTTTCTATCAGGTATGATATGGGTGTTGATGGCTTTTCATGAGATTGTCACTGGCAAGGTCTGGGCACCAGGAAGGTTCTCAAAGGGCATCAGTAGCACCTTTGGGGTCAAACAGGGCTGCCCTCTCTCTATTGCTCTATTCAGGCTGTATATAGATGAGATCTCATCCTTCATGGAAGGATTTGGGGGGAGTGGCTCACGGCTGGCCAAGGCAGTTGTGCCTATTCTGCTTATCTGGGATGACATAGTCCTAATCTTAGATTCTATGGAGGGACTACAGAGACACCTGAATGCATTGCAATGGTTTTGTGACGAGAGAGATCTCATGGTTAATACCAACATCATGGTCTTTAACACTCCATAACCAAGCGAGGGCTAGTCTTTTCTATATTTGTTGGCTGCTATGTGTTGCATTGCTTCCCCGGCTGGGCTTTCTCCTGCTCGTTCACATCGGCCAGGTCCAGAGGCTTATCTATAAGTTTTTTGTGGCTCAGCAGTGATGAGCCCTTATGGGTAAGTTGATTGTCTGCGGTCTTCAGGAAGGAGAAGAACAGTTGAAGGATTTTATTCTTGCCGGTATCTTCCAAACCCCTTCCCGTGGCGGCGTGTGGCCTCTTGGCACGAGATGGATCTTCTTGGCAGCTTTGGTCCGCAATCTTACTATATCATTTGAGGATAAGTTTGCGGCCTGCCTCTTTTGAGCTTGGGAGGCCTTCACCCTGGTTGTAATGAGGAGGGCTGCCTCTTATGTGGAACACACTGCTTCCCTCAGGTCACCCTCTTGGAGCCCAGCCCCACTTGGCTTGGGCTCGCATCTGCTTGGGCCTTGCATAGACAGTGGACTCTTGGCTTTCTTTTGTGCTCTTCCCTTCCCAATACAGCAGGAGAGGCTTGCCAGCCTTAGGGGTAGGATCTGCCCGGGCCTTGACATTGACTCCACCATTCCATCTGAGTGGTGCACACCCATGGACCCGCCCTTGATTTTGTGTGGGTTGCTTCCTTCTCCCAAGACAATGTCCACCTAGCAATCTTCGGCATGGATTCTCCCCCCTGGCCTTCATGGTGGGAGACCAAGGTCAACCCATGGGTCCATGCTTCCCTCTTATAGAGGGCTACCCTCAGACCTCGAGCGGGTGAGGATAGTAGGCTTCCACAACTGCCGTTGGCACATCGACCCTCTCGTTGTGAAGGTGGATGATGACCTGACTTGAGACTTTGGCTATGGGAGAAACACCCCCTGTCTGGCTTCCAGTGGGATTCAAGAGAGTGGTATTGGAGGGACCCGACTTGTTGCCCTGGCATCCCTCCAGTACTCGGCCGGCTTGGGTTGGCACATACTCTCTGATTTCCTCTCACAATACTGTGACAGGATTTGGGATAGCTACCGCCCTCGGAAGGTTACTCCTTTATTTGGGAGCAGTCCTGTAGTACACTTTTTGTGGACATTCTTTGTCTTTTATGAATAATGAACTTTTCTTGGAAAAAAAAGAAGCAACTTGTTACCATATTTGGCCCGATAATTCTCACCCCAATTAAAATAGTTCCCCATGTCTAAACTAGTTCAAAACAAGCCCCAGCGCCGTTCTCAATAGCCATTCTGACACCTTCGCATGTATGACACTTGTACAGACGTCCGGACGTATGGTCGTACAGGCACTATACAGGCAACCGTGCAGCTGTTTAACATGTATGGACAGAGATTGTACGCACCTGTACAACATGTGTCCAGCCTGAACGCACCAAGTTTTGTGAAAAATTTGTGGAAAAGGCATTTTTTCCGCAAGAAGGGTGACAGGAGGAAAGGGTAAAAAGAACTGGTTGCAAATGGGAGGAGTAGCAGGGCAGAAGGAGAACCCAAGGTGAGCCTGGAGGAAAGCGCAAAGGGAAGGTGGCAAGGGGGGAGGGTGTAAAGGAAATCATAAGGATAATCAGGACACTGCTTTTTTTGAGTTCTTGTTTATCATATGTACTGAATTGGAACCTAAAGAGTGATCCATTTTAGAGTCAGGCTGCGTTTGCAAGGACAAGTTGCTAAAAACCAAATATTAATGTGCTGCAGTACTCAAGTGGCGGAGCGACAAAACATCATTGACAACTACAACAATGATCTGGACATCTTTGCTTGTTTACTATCCACAAGAGCTGGAGGCCAGGGTCTGAACCTCACAGGGGCAGACACAGTGATAATACATGACATGGACTTCAATCCACAGATGGATCGGCAGGCCGAAGATCGCTGTCACCGTATTGGACAAACAAAGCCTGTTACCGTTTACAGGTACTTTTTAATGCTCCTCTGCAGTTTTCTTTTGTTTGTGGTGTTTGCATCTGATTGGGTTGTCCTCTTTGCAGGCTTGTCACAAAGGGAACTGTTGATGAGGACATTTATAGCATTGCCAAGCGGAAGCTAACTCTTGATGCTGCCGTTTTGGAATCGGGAGTCGAAACTGCGAGTGATAATAACAATGAGAACGATGTCTTAACCATGGGCGCTATCTTATCTTCAATTCTGGATGCAGCACCATCGTAAGCTTATCTGGCTTTGAACTTGTTGGTGGGTCACCAGGGACTCAAAATGTGGGCGTTCCTAGAGACATGCTTCACCAGGTCATGTTGTCTGCCTGCCTTCTTTTATGCGTGATAGACAGCAGGGACTGGGAATGTGATCAATGAACTGACACTGGAATGACTGGCCAATTGCTGGCTCTCCCCTTCGTTATAGAGTCTTTGCCTTCAGCATCTGATACAATTTGTTTCAGGCGAGAAGGCTACACGTGCACCAAATTGAATTTGTAACTGCTGTTTTAAATGAAGCACCAGTTTATGCTGCTGCATAGAATATGCCCTATATCGCATCTGATAAATAGAAAATCTCTCTTTTGGTATAAGGAGAACTTAGGATGATATCAAGGCATGTCCATGGCGGACGATTTTGGTTGCTAAGGGCGCACAGGTGAGGGAAGACTCCCTCTCCAATTGTTTCACATGATTCCATTGGGTTCCTTATGGGGGGATACCATATTGTGAAGGGTGTCTTCAGGGCATTGAAGTCAATGAGAAGAATGTAGGGGAGACGATAAGCAAACACACACACGAGTGACAAGAACCTTCTTTCTCACAAAATGATATTACACCTCAATGTGCTTTGTTCTAGCATTATAGATTAGATTACTAGCCACCTATAAGCTAGTTGTATGCTACTCATGTTGTCACAATAAATAACAATGGCCTTTTTATCCAGGGGCACACTCATACCACCAAGTAGCTCTTGAAACCAAGTAACCTCACAAGTTGTCATAGAAGCATCGTTGTACTCTATCTTTATACTCAACAAAGCAACTATCGATTGTTTCTTACTGCTCTAACTCATAGCAACACTCCCAAAAGAAAACATAAAGCCGTTGGATAATCTCTTATCTGGGACAATACCCGTCCAATCACAACATTTGTATGCACATGTAATTGTATCTCTTGGTTAGTCTCATAGAAAATTCCATAATCAACAATGGACTTTGTGTATCTAAGAATTTGAGAATTCATTTGAGAATCTGTGTAGTCACATCTAAGTGGCTTTTGGGGGACTTACATAAATTGACTTGTAAGTTTAACATTACAGCTCAAATGTAGCTTAGTAATGGTCATGTAGATCAAGCTATCCATTATGCGTCTATACATAGTGAGTTCTTTCAGAAGCTCACCTGCATCTACGGAGAGCTTAGTGTTCTATTTCAACGGCACTGAAAAATAGGCTTACAGCCTGTCATACCATGGCTAGACAACATGTCCAAGCTATGGTGCCTCTGCAACAACAAAATTCTATCACGAGATCTCATCACCTCTATACCAAGAAAATACCACAACTCACCTAAATCTTATATTTCCGCTTCTATTGGAAATCCAATGGTAACAAGATACTTCATGATCTTGTTTGATCATGCTCGTAGAGAGCTTGCTTCAAGTCAGAGAAAGCTTTGCATAACGTGTATACAAAATGTTCATTGCTCTCATAACCTAGTGGCTATATCGTTTAAATTTCTCCTTACAAATCACTATGCAAGAACACATTCTTTACATCTATCTAATGTAAAGACCAATTTATCACTCCAGTTCTAGCAATGATAGCTCTCACATTTGTAATTCTCACAAGTAGTCTAAACGTCTTCTCATAGTTAGCATATACTCTAGTCTTGACTTAAACCTATTTCAATTATGCTTGACCTTGCACATCTACTTACAGTAAATTGTCTTCTTTTTCTTAAGTAAAGGCATGTCGTATTTATATTCAATGCTGTCATCTCTTCATCCATGACATCTTTCCATGACAACTTCACTTGCCTTCATCACTGGTGCGTACCAGCTACTCATCTCATCAAAGACATCTCTACTTACTCGCATCTCATGAGTGGTAGGGTTACATCATCTATAATCTTTCTACTCTAAAGCATAACTAATGAAGATGTATTTCACTGTCTTTGTATCCAATTTGGTTCTACATTTAAATACTTTCAAGTATGCTTGTAAACTTATGTTCAAGTATCATGCCATGAGCATTAAGGGTCTTGTTTATAATGTAAAGAGTTGTTGCTTTAATCCAAACTTATAAAGAGTAGTTGTTATGACCCAAAAAAAATATGGCATATTCTTTTTAGACATCAAGGAACGATCAACTTTTGCAATGTGTTTGTTTTTTCTTTCTTTAACACCATTCTATTACGGAGTGTACTTGTTTTTTTTTCTCAAGAAACCATTAAACTCTCTGGAGATGTATTCTTCTTGACCATTTGATCTTTTAGTCATTTGATCTGTATAGCTTTCTCTTTCTCAATCAAGGTTTTAAATCTCTGAAAGTGAGAAAATACCTTAATTTTTTCTTTCATGAAGTAAATCCACACTTTCTTAGTATCAATATCAATGAATGTAACACAGTACTTGTAACTTGTAATTGTTGCAATCTTCATCGATCTCTTTATATATCAGAATGTATAACATCGAATAGTCTTACATTGACGTGCTTTTCATACGAGAAAGCATACTTAGCTTGCGTATTATCAAGCTGGCATGCTTCACATACTCTATGTATCACAAATAGTGAGAACCCGGTACGACAATAATAATAGACCAATACTTCAAATACCAAACATAGAGCATGATAACACAGCGGAAGAACTATAAACAATACAATAAAACTGCACTGAGCCAGAATGGCTGGTTTCCCGTAGGAACTTCTTTATAGATAGAGAAGCTTTTACAAGATAGAGAAGCTTTTACAAGATACCAAGGTGCGGGTGCACACAACATCGGATTTTCCACAAAGCCTTAGCACAAATCTTGCACACGTAAACTATCTCGTGCCAAGATACAAACACAGCACCAAATTTCATTTGATAAAGTATCTCAAAAGAGTCCCATAATCAGCTCATAAACTATCCATAAAACAGGCCGATACGGAGCCAAAAATAGCCTCAAATTTTGTGCCAAATCAGTCCCAAAATAGAGCCATAAAATCAGCACTAGAAGAGCTCTCAAATTAGCCCAAAACAATTCCAAAACAGTCCCAAAATAGCCCAAAAAAGATTGGACCAGCCTTGTCAAGCTCCGGGAGAAAGCGACCAGTCATGTGGCTACCCTGGAAGAAGTCGACCAGCACTATGGGAGGCCTGGAAGCACTTGACCAGCCAAGTAGAAGTCATGGAGCAAGTCAGCGAGGTGAAACAGTCCCAGATATACTATAGGCCAGTGCAAGAGAGAAGAGAGAGAGTGAACTGTAGTCGGCCAGCAGAGAGAAGCCTCCAAAAGGATGTGCATGGCAAAAAGAGAGAGAGCCAACCCCTTTTTGCTTTTCTCCTTTTGCCCAAAATAGTTGGACTTTGTCCAAAATATCAACTTTATGCTTTCCTTGGCTCGTACTTCAAGTTTTGGCCCCAAAATATCAACTTTTATGCTTTTCTTGGCTTGGTGCCCAAGTTTCAACTAGGCGCCTTCTTTTGTCTACCTGTCCACGCCCAAAATAATAATATGACTAGCCCTTCATGTGAAAACACTGACTTACAAATATAATAAGTCACTTTAATGATAAAATGTCATGGTACTCATGCTGTATGGCCATCTTTCAAGCCAAACCATGCCAATAAAGTGCTCTAGCTTTCTTCTGTGGAAAATCCCCGTTCACACCTTGGTTCCGCCCAGCGTCTGAAACGGTTATCAAGAGTGGCGGAGGAACCAAATGGTGACATTATGTATACCATCAATCTTAACTTCGACAAACCTGCAACAATATTTTAGGCCTGCATAGACTTCAACCGACTATCTGTTTCCACCATTGTTGGACTCTCTTACATCCCCAGAAAAGGTGAAATATAGTTCCATTGTAGCTTTCACAAAAATACAGATGTTCAAAATCTCGCAAGCTCAGTCAATATTCTGGATAAAAACCAATCAAAGGCTTTTAGTTTGGGGCTTAATCCTTTCCATATCGGTTGGAATCTTTTCACACATTGCTTTAGCATGATTGATATTCCCACTTAAGGTTAGTCTCTCTATTAGATAACTGGACATGACCTTTTTATGGGGGCTTTGAAAGGTTTGTGAGCCATGCCTATTCCCATTCCTTGCGCGAATCAAATCCCTCTGCTGGATAGCCAATTTCCACCTATATATTCTTTGCATCACAATGGCTTTATCGATATCTAAGTTTAAATTGTTTTTTAATCGAGTGTCACATCTTTGAGGTATATGGTTGGAAGTCCCATATGTTTGCCTATACTTGTAAGCCTCCTATCAAGGGATTGTAGCCACTCGATGCCATTTGAAATGTGGGTCAAGATCAAGTCAAGTCTTGGTTAGTAGCCCCCAAGCACTTGAGTTTCTGTTTTAAAGGATTTTGAGGCTCTCCAAATGTTGTTCCATAGATTAGACTCCCAAATGTGATTTAAAATTGGCACATAAGTTGATAACTCGGTAAAACCTTTTTAAGATGTACATTGTTTAGCATTTATCTGTGGCTTTTGTCCAAGCTCCATTTAGGTTATGGAATACTCTCATTATCCACTTTAATTTGTCTACCAAGCTCCTTATGTCAATTATACCTAAATCTCATGCTTCCGTAGGTGCAACATATCTTCCACTCGACTTTGGTCTTTGAGATACAATTTTTCTTCTCTCATAGAACTTTTCAAATTTTGGTTGAGTTTTTCAATTTGAGCATTTGATGGTTTCCAATAGTAGAGATAATATATGACAAATTGTCATTAGCAAATTGCTCTAATAAATATCAATTACCATCAGGAAGACAAAATCCATCCAAAAATGAGACTTTTCTTAGCTTACCTTTGTAAGACAAATCGTAAAGTGTTCATGGCTAGATTTTTAAAAAAAGAGAGGTGAGATGGAGTCACCCTCTCTCACACTTCTTTGCAGGAAAATCATTGAGGATCACTGGCCATTTGTATGAATATGAGACATGCTTGATTGATAAAATTCAGACCTAAACCCATCAAAATGCAAGATGTGAGTGATGAACTATTTGTTTACCCTATCATATGCTTTCTCTAGATCCATTTTCATGAAGATGCTTTCTTCATCAGCTAATCGGATCTACTCTTTACCTTCCTATATATATTGATAATGGCATCTAAGTTATATCTAATGAAGCCGTTAAACTCTTTACGAACTATTTCTTTTATACAATCTCTGAGCATGATGGCTAGAGCCTTGACCAAGATTTTGTGACACATTCATAAATGTGATGAGCCTCTAGTTGCTCATGGTGGCCTTATCACCCTTTTATATAAGAGCTTGATCACTTCCTTGTTGCATCCAATCGGTAAACTAATGTTAGTCCCATGAAATTGAATTATTTGTTAATAATCATCTTGAATAAAATAACAAGCCCATTTGTAGCACTTAATACTAAGGTCATCAGGTCTTTGAGATTTCTCATCCTCCATTTCCTCGAGTGCCTCTTCTAATTCTTTGAGAGTGAGGATGGCGTTAATTCTTTTCTTAGTGGAACATTAAGAGCACATCTCCTCCATGTTCAATGTTCCATGTTCTTCCTTCGATGAGACTTACTATTTTGAGAAGAGACTTGAGTAATATTCATATAAGATCTTGCTAGTGTTTGTTTGGTTGGAGGTCACTCTCATGTGGCCTTTTGTATGTTGTTAATGGTCATCATTTAGGTCCTATTTGCAAAAAAGATCAAGATCTACTTTCTAAATTTTGCCTTGAAAACATATTGAATAAAATTTTAAGAACACTACAAAGGCAATACAAAAATTCTTCTATATGTATTCTCTCCATTGGCATACATCTTGTATAAATTATAAATACACACTTTTTTACATACAACTCCTTGAAGATCATGCTATTACAATATTTTTATGTAATGTTTTGTAATTTTAAAATTATAAATTTACTAGTATTAAAAATAAACCTACACAGATAGATGCATGCTAACCAAACATTCTTAAGAAGTTTCATGGATTATTAAGTTGATTTGCCTTTTCATTTTTTCAAAATTCATAAATAGTCTTGTCACTTTTGTGGCTTAATTACATGATCAATGTTATGACTGTGCGCATTGTGTTCATGAGTCTAACGAGCTTATTGGCTTATAGTTTGAGGCTCTAAGAAAATAAGGTTCATGTGTATTAAATAAATTGGTGGTGGATATAATGCTTGGAACACAATTGTGCTGTTCTTTTAGATAGGGATTGTGAATTTACTAGAGTAAATGGAGGGAATCCATGTAAGCTTAGTTAATTCCAAATAAATGAATGAACTAGGCTTAGTTAGTTCCAAATAAATGAATGAACTAGGCTTAGTTAGTTCCAAATAAATGTAAGCTTAGTTAGTTCCAAATAAATGAATGAACTAGGCTCTTGATGCACCAAGGGTGAGGCCTAGCCCCACTAGCCCTTGTAATCCATGCACATGGATGCTTATTTAAGAGGCTAATGGAATGTGAAAGCTAATGGTCTTGTTTTTTTAAATAATTCTAGTCAATATCCATTTTTAGTTATGTTTTTCATCTTTGTTATTGTTTATTGGAAAAGAAACAACCTTTTTCTTGGGGAGTTACTAGGAGGGATACTCCAACTCGGGCCGACCAAGTACCAAGGAGGCCCAGAGTTTAAGGAGCAACCAAGAAGAGTGTGGGTCCCAAGTGTATCAACTGAGGCCACCAAAGGGCAAGGGTCCACACACCAACAAGAAAGGGTGTGGACGATGATTCCCATGAGAAGCTGATGGATGCACAACATGAACAATATAGTAGTTCCAAGGACACTTGATGGTGGATCACTGGCAATATCAATGCACCACCAACAACTGGGCACTACACTATCCTTGACGCCTCATGATCTTGGAAGAAGTATGCGTTGAAATTTTCCCTATATAGATAGGCTAGGCCTCGGCTTCCTTATTGGCATTGGGGATGGTTTCCATATTCTCTTTTAATCTGTGGGACCTCTAGGAATTTCTCTTCTTTTGTGACAAAGTTCAAGCTAGGAAAATGTGTAAGGGTTGTGTGCAAGCATGTTTGGAGGGCCATTTTGATGTTCTTGTTAGATTATCACAAAATGAAGTCTTTTAAGAAAATATCATAGGCATTCAATAAAATTAATATAAAACATGTTGATTATGGACTTCAAATGCATGGAAAATCCAGGGACAACGATCCTTTTTTTTAAAAGCTCTTTTCAAGCTACAATCTTCTAAAAATTGTACGAGGCTCTAAGGAGATTACATCTAGTGCAAGATGGGATATATTGAATCTTTGTAAAATATGTTATAATGGGGATGTACATGCATTCTTAACATAGATCACTTTGGAGAAGAGTGGATAACCGGTTTTTTACCACCAAGTATACTCCTTGAACTACAAGGGATTGATCCAATACTGAGGCATATACTAACGATCTATACTCTAAAAATGATTCACGCCCTAGAATCGATTTGGCACAATAAGATGTATGTTTTATCGTTTATGGGTCTTATCATTCTAAGCTTTGCTCAGAGTCAATGTGGCACCAAAGAGGATTTGAACCCCTAACCCTAGCTCCGATTTGGCTGTTGGTGCAATGGGGAAAGACCCCAAATTTAACTCGGTAGATTCCTTTCCCTTGCTCTTATTCGCGAAAGGAAATCAAAAACTTATTTATATTCTGCCTCAAATTAGTCGTATGAGCATATCTGCGTCAACCCGATAGAATTTACATGTATAAATGGTACCAAGTTAAGCATATATGAAAACTTTATGGGCATATAGAAGCAATGATTATACCTATATTTCCTTGTACTTTGGTATGACTAGATAATATACATGATCATGATAGTTTCTTGGTCTAAGTGGTGTATTTCATATTCTTTGGGTCTCATAGAGTTTAAAGTACATCAAAAGATAGACAATAATGTGTGCATAGGATTAAACTTCATTGGCATAAGAACCACTCAACTAGTTTGAATACAACTTTTGAATGATTATGGATTGTTGTAGGGTATTCCATAGGTTGGTTTCACTTGCCCGACCTAAGGTGCATTGCCATCTTACCCGCCCGAACATGGTTTCACCTACCTAACCTGCATTGCCATCTTACCTGCTTGACACTTATCTTTTGTACGATATTGAAAGATTGAGCTTATTGTCAACTATGGAAAGTCTAAGGACTTTATGTATATAATTGCTTAAGACTAGTAATAATGGCTGGACTTTTTTTAAGTTTGGCTACCATAGTGTTAAAACTAGTCACTTCTTGTATATAAGTCATTTTTTACAATAAGCAAGACACAACCATTCCCTTGCAATAGAATACTTGTGATCTCTTCTCTTCTCTACTCTTGCTTGTTTGTATGCTATTGGATTCATGCATGCTAGATGGATGCTTTCTTAAATAGGTTTGTTTGTAGGTTTCCCTCTTCCATTAGTATCTTCTTTTCCACCTTTTGTGAGAGAGAACCATCTCACGAAGATGAATCTCGATTTACGTCCATCTAGGCGAAGAGAGATCTTCCTTCACCCTTTAGCAACCCTTCAACAAGGAGAAATCCGGTGTGTGACAAGGGAGTGAGGATGCGAAGGACGAGAGCTAGCACACCCACATCGGGAAGTTGTAGTTGGAGACTCAAAGGCAAGGTCTAACAACGCGTGATTCAACAAGCTAAGGTAAGCTCTTAACTTGACCGTATTTGGTGCCACTAATTGGGACTAGCCTAGGGATTAGCTCCATTCATACGCCCATTCTAAGCTATTAGGATTACTTAATTTGCCCGGTGTTGATTAGGAATTCACACTTTGAAGAACATACAATTTTGGAGTCGGATGCTTTTAGTTTGTTGTTTTTTATTTTGATTTGAAGCCTGTTGCATTAGGGTAGTCTATGTTTATCTTTTAGGAGGAGGGTAAAAAACCATGATTTTAAAAACCAGGCCAAACTAGCTCTCAGAGGTTGGAAGGCAGGAGTCCAAAATCTGGAGAAAAAAGGCGTTAGCCTATATATGTGAGCCATGAGTCTGGAAATTTGAGCCTACAGACGTGAGCCTAGAGGTAGATATACCCAATATTCTACTGATCAATTATTACTGTCTTGAAGACTTGTATGAACAATTCTACTTATGTCCTTTGAGGATTTTCATGTCATATAGTCTGTACACGAGCAACAAATTCCAATGAAAATTATTGTCCTTTACAATTATTTGGGAATTAAGGTACCATTATTGCACAACACCAATTCTGTCTCATAGGTCTAGTTCTTAAAAGTATGTGCCCTAATGAGGCCTATTCCATAAAAATAAAATATGTGCCTAGTTTATAGAAAAAAGGCGCGCGAGCCTGCATAGTTCATAAAATATATGCCTAGTTCATACAAAAAAGGTGTGAAGCCTACATACGTGAGCTTGTAGACATGAATTGGACATGTGAGCCTACAAATGTGAACCTATAAATGTGAGCCAAAAAAAAAAGAAGCTTGAGTAGAAGAGATGTATTTGAATCCAATTTTGGAAATCTTTGATATGCGAACTCGGCTTGGACTAATTGTTGGAAACGATAATACAGTCGATTGAAGCGCATCAAACCACACTTTCTCAAACCCACCAAGCCTTCAATCCTAACAAATGACTAGCACTCAACATAATGCTCTCCTGTTAATAAGACATAACTCCTTCGGATCCACCTCAAGCAAGGAGCTTTGAGAAGAAATGACCCAATGAAGCATAGACGTGGGCGAAAGAACAACGGAACACCTGGAAATAGGAGTCTTCGCGATCCTCCGAGCTCCAAATTCACCAAACTAGCCCTATAAACAGTGCCATAAACTTCATGAAAAGGGTATTAAACTATCCTAATTTTGGGCGAAGCTCCAGTGAAGGAGTAAGAGTAAGGACTAGGAAGCTCAAGGTTCTCTCCCACTTAGGAAGTGGTCGAACCATGTCCGATGCCACAATGTTTCAAAACATTTGGTATCAAACCATTTTAAGAGGTCGTAAATAGAATGAGTTCTAGAGTCTCTATATCTGGAGCCAATTCTACCAAGCCCCACATTACCATATACAGTGAGGGAGGACCTAGTGGGAGCTAAAAGCTGGAACCAATTCAGCTACGCCCCCACATTGCTAGAGGCAATGAGTGTTAAAGAATCAAGCTCAACATCATCCTTCACTATGGTTCTCTTTACTGGAAAATAAGACAGTTTTGTAGTATGCATTTAGGACACATTTAGGATATCATGTATGTACTATCCATTATGTTGATTCAAATGGGAATTAAATACATATTAACCCACATGTATGTGATTCATAATCATGTATTTGTATGAAGGATCACATGAGCATATGGTCGTGATCATTAGATCCTATAGTCATGGAAGTCACTTTTATGACTGGGCTGGAAAATAGAAATACATAGACCTTGCACATAAAATATTTTACGATCTAATCGTTGGATCTACTTTATGTAAGAAGATGAAATGTATTTTAGAATGTGATCTACCACTTCACTATTGGGATCTCCCAAATTCTATCCCAAACAAGAGATATAAGTACCACGGTTAATTTCACCACCAAGTACCAACCCAGAAACACCTTGATTTGGCCAAAGCATGGTTTTCTGTACTTAAGGACAAGTACCATTTTCCCAATGAATTAAATTCATGTGCACACACATAGTGGTGCATACCAATATATGGGAGCCTTGTAATTTGGCCCTAATATTTTTAATTGAATACTAGAACTTGACTTAATAATTGTTATTCTATTCTCTTAATTAATTTTACCATGTTCCCTTTTGACCTATATTAATTTTATGTGTGAACACTAATGTGCACATGTGCACCCATGGGTCTTCTCATTTATTTATGCACATAAACCTTGCTAACTTTTGTGAAAAAGGATTTTTAAATTTATTTTCACATTTTCCCAAAATGAACACAGATATTTTTCAGCTTACTGGCTTAGTAAGAGAGATATTACAAGATGCTAAAAGAAGGAAGATATTCAATATGACTCATGAAGGTTTAAGAATGACAAATATTCTTCTCATGCATCAAGTGAACAAGATACCCATTGAAGGCACACAAGGAGTTATGAAAACATTAATGAACATCATGAGAATTGGGTTGTTGACTGCAACATCTTGTTAGCTTATCTCATGGATCAAAACTAGACACTACACAAATAAATAAAAGGCAAGCTAATGAATTTTCTCAAAGCAAAGGACTTGGAGGTTAGGCAAATGAAGAGAAGACAATAGCACAAGCCTAAGCAATAGAACTCCTAGCACACAATCAAAGAATTAGAAGAAGACACCAACTTAATTAGTTTGCATTCTTCTAGTAGGGAAAAAGAGGTTGAAGCTTGTCATGCACAAATACAAGAAGTTCAAGGATAATTACTACAATAAGAATACAAAGTCAATGAAAGGTAGCCTAGGTAAAACATGAGAAAGACCTCTCATGATAATTACTACAAAAAGTCAATGGAAGCTAGCCTAGGTAAAACATGAGAAAGGTCACACTTGAAAGAGGAAGACTAGACAGAGATGGATACCTCCCTGATCATTCATGCTAAGCTTGTGATGAAGATCAATGTCGTGCACATCTGCAACACTATGAGCATCCATGAACATGTACATGAGTAGCACCATCACCAATACGCCTAGTTAACAATGGAGAGTCTATTGGAAATCAATGCACATGAGTCGAACCATCACTTATACAGCTAGTTAAATATAACTACAGTGGAGAGTCTATTGGAAATCAATGCTCCACACTCTTGTCATTGTTATTATGTAGGTGATGGGTTGCTCTATTTTCTAAGGCCTCCTCTATGAGGAGTAGCTATTCGAGCACCCACTAGTCTTGAGTTTTAGCCATGTATGGCCTGATGGTTAGGATACAACTTATGTAAACAAAGCACCATGCCATGTAGGATGCATGTTAGTGTAGGACATGCCCTCACAACCAAAATTTCATTAATGGACATATAGCTAAGTTGGTGGGCAGTGCGGATTACACACATGGCCATGGTATGTTATATTGGTCTACAAGCAATTGTTACTTTTGTTTACAAATATTGTGCCCACGGGGTAACATTTTGAATGTACTATCCTTTGACTCTGATTATGAAGAGTCTCTTGGAGGAGGCATACACTACAAGATCCAACATTGCAGAAAGCATCATGCATGTTAGTTGGCAAAACCAAAATAACATTGTATGATGCATGTGTCTCTTATACATGACAAATGCATTGTTATAGAGTGTAAAAAGTACATGATTGGAAGGCACGTGGGGATGGTCTAAACTTGAAAACTTTGGTCTAGAGGCATGGCCACTTGAAGTACACCCACACCATTGCAAAGGTTGCACATATGGTACACGAAGCTGGCAAGAACACTAATGTTTAAAGAGTTAGGTACTCTTCATATGGAGACAAGGAAGTTATCCGGAGGAAGAGAAGTAAGAATTTGAGAAACAATATGGCAATGACTCTCATAGACCATGGTACGTGATGGAGACAAGGAAACTAAACCGAGGAAGAGAAGTAAGCCTTCGAGAAACAATGTGGCAATAGCTCTCATGGACCAAGGTATGCGATGAAGACTAGAGATCATAGCTAGTGAGGATAGCCACAAAAGATCAAGTTTGTGAATGAATTTGTGGCATCAGCATTGCAGGAGTCGGTGCTCAAGGGAAGGGAGGGGAGGCCATGCCCTCAACACAAGATTGATATATAAATTCCTATATACACTAATGTCGGAACCAATAGGCCAATGGAACATTCCTAGCATCCCCTTTTTGTTATTGAAGTGGTTGTAAATCTTGCTTTACACGTAAATATGAAGAACTCCAGTAAACTCTAAAAAGTGAAGTGTCTAGGGTGTGGATAAATGGAAAGATAAAATGCAATCAATATATTAAAAATGCTCAAGAGGGGTGGCGGCTCCATGTTTCTACTATAAGATGTGGCATCTAGGCATCCAAGGTTGGGAGATCCAAAGCCTCAAATGATGTGGTTCTACCTCGATGATGTCACCCACACATGTCATGTGGATCCTCATATCGTGTACATGCCTAAATTTCCAAAGGTATGGAAGGTAGATGTAGGGACAAATATCACATCTTTGGAGATAAGCAACCTAATAAGTGTTCTTCCCTATTGCCTCGACATCATTTCAACAACAAATTCAAGATAAAATACGAAGACTTAGAATCACATCAAGAAAAAAATAACAATACTCTTGTCACCCCTCTGGAAGTGAGAAATAAGCGCACAAGAAGCTGTTGCTTGCAAATTATGACCTACAACATGACCCAAAAAATAAAAAAAATAAAAACCCTCGGGGTCAAAACGTGCAACTTCACCGAATTAAGCCATATCACGCAATAGCCACTATATATTTGTTAAGCTTATTGCTTACTATTCTTTTGGCTAAATTAATGTAGCAGCTGCTCCATGAGTACATATCCATACTCATGCACTGGATTACATTTGCACCAAAGCCTCACCACATCGACAACTTCCAGGTACATCTCTAAATGGGGGGGCTATGGTGGGCGAAAGCCTGGTCAATGGTACAACCCATCGCTTGGAATTTTCCTTCAAATTACAAACCTCTCCAAACGACGCCACCATCTTCACAAATCAATAATCTTCAATCCTTAATGAAGATATCTATATTAGCCTCGCAAGTCGATGTAATTCTTTCAATCCTCACCACAACAAGTGGCTAATTCAACACAGAGCAATTCAATAAGAGTATATATGACTCAATTTTTGTACTTCATGTAAATATGCTTAAGAGCACTTAAATATGCATAAAAACATAAAAAGTACATGGACAAAAGAAGACAGGATCAGGTCCTACTCAACAACATTTGACAAGAATCCTACCATAAAGGGACATCATCATAAGCCAATTACTTTAAATAATGGATGTCGTTTCAATGAATCAAATGAGGAACTGAGAATCACCATCTCGTTCTGAGTAAGTCTACATTTCTCCGGATCCTTCTCTCTCTTCTCTCCTATTATTAACATATCTTAGTGTCTCCACTAACAAAAATCACATGTAACCTTGTCGGTGATTGCCAAAAACAAAGTGAGCCAAAAAAAAAGGACCACACAAATATCAAAATATAATAATTCACAAAAACCTCCCACCCCGTTAGGAATTCCCAATACACCACTAACCTCTTCATTCATTAACTAGCTTTTCTTATTCCTTCCGAAGGAACAAAGACCATTGAACGACATTCAACATCAAAGCCATCGACAAAGCTTGTTCATTCTCCCCACACAAAGGTCTTCAACACGATCACGCGGACGTGATCGTCATCAGGAAGGGGGGAATGTTAATCCAATTCTAGGATTAACAAGAGCTACCGCCATTATCTTACATCAAGGAGTCATGGTAGATACACCAAAGGATCATACATTCAAGATATAAAGCAATAGTGTCCAAAGCTACAACTTGGACAGGCGCCCGTAATGGTGTGACAGAGTATTTATGGCAATTTTCACTTCAAGAATGTGTGGTAGCAAGATAGGATGAAGTCCTAAGTGATGTACTTCATGGATATATTATGAGAGTAGTCATTGTAATAGCATTAGGCCTCTTTATGAGCCTAAAGTGCTCGGCTGGCCATAATTTAAGTGTGTGAACACTTATGGCATGTATAAAAGTAAATTTCTCTCATAATACTACAGACTCTCCCATTGTGCAATTGATTCTTGCTCTTGCTAATCTCTCTCCCTAATGCATGCTAGTGAGTGTGTGTGAGTGAAGTGAGGTGAGAGTAGGGACGAGGACCTGAAGTGCAACGCGGGCGGTGTGACAACGCTCACAGGAGACGTGATGGAATTGCTTCTCAAGGAGTTGTAGAGCTTGGAGACCTCAAGGGTTACGAGCTCGGCCATTGGAAAGATCCTCACTCACGACAGTTGCGGGTTCACCAGGTAATCTCTTTTTGGATGTGTTTCAAGGAGGGTTAGGATCAGCCATAACAGTGTGCTACGTGGCCTAACACCCTTGCATGCTTTTGTGCAAGGGTGTTAGGCTATCCAAGGTAAAAAGATTTTTGGGCACTAATGATGGCCACCAAAAGTGCTTCCCATAGGCTTAACTCCAATGCCTTTGACAAGCACGCCAACATCCCCGCATGTGAGTCACCCCTTAGAACTAGCCTAGCCCTCAAGCTAGGGCTATCATGTGTGAAGCCCAAGACTTAGGCTCTAGGTATCATGTGTGAAGCCCAAGACTTAGGCTCTAAGGCCCATGCAAGAGAAGAAGAAATAAAAGGCCATCTATGACATCATAGAGAGAAAAAAAAACACAACGAAAGGTGACGATTGGTAGCAAAATTAAATGGGTGACAGAATCAAAAGAGAAAGAAGGACTCATTGGTGGGTCAGACAATGCAAAGAGACATGGGGAGAGGGGAAAATCAATGCAGCAGCACTAAAAGAAAGAGAGAGAAAATAAAATAGCTAGTAGTGCCAAAATTTAGTGAGAGAAGGAGTAAAATTTAAAAAAAACTCTCGGGGCATGCACCTAATATAGACAGAAACCAAAAATTTTATTTTGAATAAAATTGGTGGATTAAAAGAATCTTCCCCACAGTGTCGAATATAGACGTTGAATACAGGTTTTCTCGGTAGTGAAGCTCTTCAAATTTCGAATTTAGAAGAACAATGTTGAAAACCTGCTCATTCCATCCATACGATTGGATTTTGGAGAGGGTAAAGGAATCAAAAGGTGGTTTTTGAAGTGGTTTTGTAGTTTTAGAAAGAGGTTTTGAAAAAGGTGGTGTGGAGAAGAGGTGTTATCCCCAATGGTTAAGTTATTTGTGCTATTGCCCAATGGTATGGAAATCAACCTTTAACTTTATCATCAATTTTTTTCAATGCCCCAAGTCTTTAGCCTTCCCATGCAAGCATTCTTCCTTTGTTTGAAACTTTAGTATTTACCAAAAATCAAATCCTTTGCCTTCTTTGCTCCCAAATAATTGCTTAAAATTTGCTTTTGAATTGTGTGGTCCCCAAAGCTTTCATACCACTAGGAACACCTTTGTGACACTTAGAGAAGAAAATCTAATCCGCAAGCACAAAAATTAGAACATAACATAGACTTGCACAAATTAAAAGCATAAGCCTTTATAAACAAAAATTAAATAAACAAGAGAGCTAGAGAATAAGAAAGAGATCACTGTCGACACAATATTGGGTTGGATCTCCCTGATGAGTGTGGCCTTTATACCACTCACCCATATTTGTATGTATTAAAAAGCTTTCTTTTCAAAAAGATAACTCTTAAAATAAAGCACAAGAACTTTTGAGTTTTTACTGTCGACACAATATTGGGTTGGATCTCCCTGATGAGTGTGGCCTTTATACCACTCACCCATATTTGTATGTATTAAAAAGCTTTCTTTTCAAAAAGATAACTCTTAAAATAAAGCACAAGAACTTTTGAGTTTTTGAGCGTAAAAGCTTTAAAAAAATATAGCAAGCTACAAATATAAAGTCTTGGCCTACCAAAAATAAAATACTAATTGGTATGTACAAAGGTTTGAGGCATTAGTCTTACAAAAATATTAATACCAAAATATGAAACCATGAAAGTTGTTCACATGTCTTCCAAAATATCTCATAGTGGTCCAACACATGTTCCACCCACGATTAACACATAATCCGCTACTCAATCATCTTCTTTATCTAAAATAATATTAGTCAGTAAACATAGCCAATTAAACACATTAATCGTGAGACTATATCATACCACTACATACAGCTGATTAAACACATTAATCTTGGTAGATGATATAAATAAAAGGCGCATCAAAAATAAAATAATGGGCATTCCCATAGAGGTTATGGCTAACAATGTATCATGAAAGGGAAAAGAGAAGGTGGATCAGAATTCATTGTTGCTATGGCTATAGCTAAGAATGGTCTTTACATTAGATGGATGTAAAGAATACATTTCTACATGGTGATTTATAGGAGGAGGTCTACATGGTGCAGCCACCAAGATATGAGGACCATGCATATCCAAATTTTTTTGTAGGTTACATAAAGCCTTGTATGGATTGAAACAAGCACCTAGAGCATGGTCAGATAATATAGAAAAGTATCTTGTCACTACTACATTTTATCCACAACAAATTTTTCACTTTATGTAAAAAAGACTAACATGGGAATTATTCTAGTTATCTATATTGATGACTTGATTGTCATAGGGGACTATGATGGTGATATTTATGAGGTGAAGATGCTCCTTACGATGACAAGGAAGTTCGAAAAAAATAAAGGATTTGGGTGAGGTACAATACTTCCTAGGTACAGAGGTGATAAGGTCACATGATGGGATTTGGCTATTATAGAGGCAGTATGATTTAGACATGATGTATAGTATGGGATGATAGGTTGTAAGCAAATCTTAGTGCCATTGGATCATAACACAAAATTGGTTTCGGATTTGGGTAATCTTTAAGAGGACCTTACTATGTACAAGTGCATTGTAGAGAGTTTGATTTACATGAATATCACCACCATTTGAGCTATGTTGTTAGGTTAGTGAGTGAGTTTATGTAGGCCCCGAGGAAGCCACACTTAGATGCGGCTAGGAGGATTCTCATGTAGATGTAGTCCATAGTACACTATGGATGTTTTTATAAGGTTGGAGTACAAGTACATGGATATACATATATAGGCTAATAGTGTCTCAAATAGGAGATATATTAGCAACTTTATGGGAGTATTTTTGCTAGTTAGAGTAGCAAGAAACAACCAACGAT
Source organism: Cibotium barometz (assembly GCF_041138505.1). NCBI lineage: Eukaryota > Viridiplantae > Streptophyta > Polypodiopsida > Cyatheales > Cibotiaceae > Cibotium > Cibotium barometz. Next base: position 6,523,213 of record NC_141106.1, read on the forward strand.
TTCCTTGTCAAGTATAGAGGTTGAGTACAAGGGCGCTACTATGGCAACATGTGAGGTAGCTTGGTTATTACAGAAGCTACGGTGAACCCATGGATAGGGATATTAACATTAATTGTGACAACATGAACATCATGTAGTTGATGAGTGACTTAGTATATCATGTTAGGACGAAGCACATTAAGGTGCATTATCACTTTGTGCGAGGGAGAAGGTTCTAGTGATATGGATTTGGTGTATGTTAGCAAAGGTTAGGCAGGTGACATTCTCACAAAGGCATTGGGTACATAGAAGTTTTGTAGGTTCAGGAGCTTACTTGGAGTTCAAGGTATAAAGTTGAGCTCGAGAGAAAGTATTGAAATATTGAGCTCAACTAGTGCGGACATGGGTGACATGCTAGGGAAAGTGTGTAGATATCGAGCTCAACTAGTGTAGATATGGGTGACACGCTAGGATGACAGCTTTGCACTTATGCCAGTGGCATGGTTATTGAGATTATAAGTGATATATCTCCCAATGGTTTACAAGCTATGTGACATCCATTTTGGTTTACTAGAGTCATGGCATAGTACAACACCAACTCATGTAGTCGGATTCACATTATGGACAGGACCTTTGTATGTTATAGTAGGAGAGTACTATCCCTTATTGTATAGACCCTTATCTTTACGTTACAGTTAAAGTTAAGAGAAGAGAATAGAAAAAAATTCAACCATCCATCTCCCTTGTGTGCTTGTCTACTCTTGTGTGTGTGTGTGTGTGCAAGTAGCTTAAGCTTACCCTTACCTCTTCTTCTCGATATGGCCCTAGAGTGTCATCCATATCCACACTAGCTCAGCTTGAGATTTTAATACTCCTCCACACGCTCAATTCTATACCCTACACTCTAAGTAAACTTTTAAACCTACAAAAGCTTCTATGTACCCAATGCCTTTGTGAAGATGGCAGCCAATTGGTCCTTTATGCTGACATAAATCAAATCCACATCACCTACTAGAATCTTCTCCCTCACAAAATGATAATGAACCTCAAAGTTCTTTGTCCTAGCTTGGCAGCACTGCCCACTGTGGGTTACTACCCAATGCTCATGTTGTCATAATAAATAATACCTTCCCTATCCATGGGGTCACCCATATCTACAAGTAGCTTCTACAACCAAATTACCTTAAATGATGTCACCATAGCAGCACCCCTATACTCAGCCTTTGTATTGGACAAAGCATCGTCAGTTGCTTCTTGTGTATTTCTCCAACTAGTAGATCTCATGTCTGAGACACTACCAGCCTAATCTGCATCTATGTACCCATGTTATATACTTGTATCCGAGCCTCATAGAAAACTCCATAATGTAATGTGCACTTTATGTACCTGAGTATCATCCTAACCACATCTAAATGTGGCTTCCTTGGGGCCTACATAAAAACTGACTCACCAATCTGATCGAATAGCTCAAATCCGACCTCGTGCGATAATCATGTAAATGAAACTACCTACTATGTGCACATAGACCCTACTATGAGATTCACAAGAGATTACTAATATCATTAATAATTTATTTCTCAAGAAGCAGCTCTATATAATTTACAAGAGATTGATTTTGCAATTACTTTCGATCAAACTATGAGTTTTTAATCGAGATACAAGACCACAAAGAAAGGACCCTTTACTAACTTATCAAATATTAGACATAATTATGTACTTTGTGAAATGGTTTTGTCATGTGCAAATAAAGGACCAAAAATCAAAACTTTTACTTTGTATAACATTATTCAAGGTTTAAAAAAAATGCATATAAATCAAGTTGAAATGTGATGATTCATTATTTTTTAATAGTGTTGTCCTTGTGAGACAAAACTATGACAAGTGGCCTCTTAGGTTATAGCCCAATAATAGCACCCATACCTCTCATTGTGAAGGTAGTGGGTTTGTTTCCACCCTAGTGGCATGTAATTTTAGTACAAACTCTCACAACTTTTAAAAAAAGGGTAATAGGATTGTTTCTCTCACTTGATCCACAAACCTTTTAGAAATTTAAATTGAGATAAAATTTTGATTGAAAATTATGATAACGTGTCCACTACAACTTGGACTTGTTTAAACAATTCAAAGATACTAGATTCACTCCGAACATATGTGAAATCTTGGCATCATTGACATAAAATATATGTTTTTTAGCTTGAAATAACACTTAAGAGTGGCTAAATTGGGAATATAATGATATACTACTAGCCACTACTATGCCTAAAGGCAGTATTGATCCTTGAAACTTCAATTACCAAACCTTGGCTCTTTCCAGGATTTATAGCACAAGGTAAATCGAGGGAAAAAAGAGGGCTTCAAACTCCCCAGTGGGAGCAATGACAAGTTTTGAAGTAATTTTTGCAATACATCACTCTCATGTTAGGGCTTGTTGTAGCTGAATTCCAAGAAGCCTGGAGGTCAATTACAAACTTTTGCACCATCTCTTGCTCAATAGTTACTATTCAAGGCCTCCAAAAGAATCATTTGATCGATAAGCCACCAAATTGAAGAATTATACTCAAACATGGGCTTTAAACAATTGGTAACAAACCAAATTGAAGACTTATTCTCAAACATGGGCTTCAAACAATTGGAAACAAACCAAATTGAATAATTATGCTCAAACATGGGCTTTAAACAATTGGAACAAACCAAATACTTAGGGTTCTTAGTATCACTCTGCAAAAGAAGTGGGAGTGGGAGTTACTATGAAGACTAGATGAGATTTTGTGCTCCAAAGAAGTGGGAGTGAGAGTTACTATGAAGTGTAGATAAGAGTTGGTACTCCAAACTCCAAAGAGAGATGCAAAAATGTAGTTACCGTAGCTTAGAAGGAAAGGTTATCATTTTAACCAAAATTCTAAGTTCAAGTTAAAAATCATGTTTAGAGATGTGTATTGTTAGATAAATTGGATAGTATATAATCTCCTATACTCCTCTAAGAAACATAAGAAGCACTGTGCAAGTTCTTTGATAAATATTGATTTATTTTCTTCCTCTCATGTGTTATGTAGGTAGTAGCTCTTCAAGCTTCTTGGTGTGTAGTTTAGGAGTGGGGTTCTTTTGAGGTTGTTTGGTTTTATATGGCCTTCCTTTAAAACCTTAGTATACCAAAGCATCTAAAAGGTTTGTTTATTAGTCTTAGTGAATAGAAGCTTCTTCACATAAAGCCCTCCCCAAGCACCTGTTCACACACAGTGAAGCTTTATTCATACGCAGTTGTCTAAAAAGCTCTACGCAAGCAGCGGTTCACATGTAGATTTCAATACTTTTATCAACCAATCATATGTAGCCACACGAAAAAGGCAAGATGCTTTCTTTTTGGCCAATATGCAGAGATTGATCGTCCTCTCATTTCATTTTGTTTTGGCATGAAGTAAGAATCAACGTGTTTAGCTTGGGTAGGGCAGGGTTTTCCATTTTTGTTGTATTCCCAAGGTTGAGGAAAATTTAGGATTTTTTTTTTGACAAAAAATAGAAGCTAAAGCACTGGAGTTCAATCGCGAATCTACTATTTTTAAGAAATTCACATTCAACAATATAAATACATCAACAAATTAAACACAAAGTAATTAATTAATAAAAGAAGAAGTTTGGGTGCCTTATTAATTAATTAATTAATAATTAAAAAGTTTCGGTGCTGCATACTCTAACCTTGCACTTCTTAAGGTTTACAACCTTAAGAAGTACAAGTAAAGAAAGAAATATGGAAAAAATAAAGGTTGAATGGTATGCAAATTTTTGAACACTACAATAATAATAGAAATTGTAAAGTATATATAAATTCATGAACGTTGCAAAAGTAACGAAATTGTAAAGTAAAGAGAAATCACATACAAAAATTGTCTTGAACGTTCATAAGATTATCAAATGTACAAGTTTAAATTTAAAAGAAGCAAAGAGATATGCCAAAACCACACATGTTATTTATTTACAAAAGTTACAAACGGTGGCGAAGTAATTACATTTGTGGAGAAGGAAAACATGACACTACAAAAAATAACCTTCTTCTTTTGTGAGGCCAACAAACTTGTAGACATCTGGGGAGAGAGGGACGAATTCATCGCCATCCACGATGGCTTTTTTGAATTTATATGCTCTCTCCCAATACAAATAGATAAGCTGTGTTGTAGTCATGCGGATATTGGGGTTCTTGGTCATCATCAATGACTTTTGGATTTGATCAACTCCCCAGTATTGTATTATCGTTGCCAGTTGTATTTTGGAGTCCATCGCCATCGTCACTTTCCTCCTCTTCATAATCTATGTTTTCTCTTGCATTGAGATGGGGTCAAAGTAGCTGGTAGGAGAAGTATCCACAAAGAAAATCTCTTCTATATCTATGCAGTGGGTAAGGTGCGGGATTTTCATAACTTTCCACACTACTGCAGATCTTTTTCTACTCATACCCGAGCCAGTTTCTGAAATAATCCATGGCGCTATCGAGTAGTACTTTCTAGTACGGACCATTTTCAGAAGAGTGGTTTGTAAAGATGTGCCAAGCTTATTGGTTATATAATTATCCATATAGACGAATGCTCTTTCAAAAAGATTGACAGGTAACAAGCACACTTCATTCTTTAAGTCAGTCTGGCCATATAAAGCATATAGCTGATGACCTTTAGTAATCTCCTTAGCAAATATGTTGTGTGAGAAAAATTTGAAGTGTGGTTTGTGCAAATCTTTCATACAATTACCTACCATGCCTTCGAAGGTGTACATCTTTATATGTCTAAGACCTCTCCACATAACCAATGCACCCTCACGCTTAAACAAATCCCATCTTAAATATCTCTTTATAGCTTTTCCTATACGTATCAGGGATGGGGCCATTAAACTAGCAACCATTTGAAAGTGCAAGTGGTTTAAGGTGCCTCCTTTTTCAAGTGCAAAGAAACCTTTCAAACATTCCATCCTCAAAAATTCCTCCAAGGATTCCCACCATAATAATTGAATATCTCTATTCCCAATTGCAATTGTAACGGATACTTCAAAGAGCTTTGTTTTTTGTCTGACGAAAAAGATGGCATTTTGTGTACAGAAGGTTCTGAATCTATATTTTTTTCGCTCTGGGCTTTTTTCCTTTAGCGTCTATTTTGCTGGATCCTTTAAAAAAAGCATGCAAGACAGCAACAAGTTAAAAGATGAACATGAATTGAAAATACAAGTTGAAAGGTATGTTTGGGGTGCTTAAATTCTAAAGTTAGGGGTGCTTATTCACTTTATTCCATTATTGTTGGTGCATATATTATTATCCTAAATAAACGACATAATTACTCAACACAAACAAAATGTTTTATTGGCATATTTTCATTTTATTCACTGTATTCTCACTGAATGTATACAAAACGTCGGTGGTATTTATATGCATACTACAGTCATTATGCCGGTGCTTATTCAGTATTTATAATTAATTATTTGCATGCACGATGCGGTTGCTACTTATATACGTACAGTTATCACATACGCAATCTGAAACAGAAACCTGCTAAATTAATGTTCTCGTACTATAGCAAAGAATCAATGAAATTGAAACACCACCAAACTAAAATACACTTGAATACATGCTTAATTAAAGGTTGCTTGTATGGAGAAATAACGAATTTTACAATGCTTAAATAGAAAAGGCTTAATGTTTTTCATGCAGACAAAAAAAAGGCCATCATAAAACCGTCAAATCACAAAGTAAACTACGTTAATTCATATAAAATTCGATCATGAGCATTTCTAGGATAAGGTAGGTGATTCTTTAGAACCATCTCTGGCAAGCAAAAGAAAAAATCAAAGAGTCAAACTTAGCTACTTTTGAGTGAAAACAGCAGAAAAACTCGATTAGAAAAAAAAATATAAATGGAATTAACAGACAAGTGTGCTTTACTCTTCACTGCATGAAGGCTATGAACAGTATAGGCACCTTCCAGAGGCGGGATGATTCGAAGGAAATTACAGCATTTGTCCCTAGGCATAGTTGACATGGACGGTTGCTCTTCCATGTGTCAAAAATCCATAGGATCACCTCATGGAACGCTCCTCGTACAAGACTCGAAACCTGCAAACAAACAAGACGGGGGTGCAGGCCTGACTCACCTCCCAACCTCGACAGTCGTGGGCAAGCCCATAAGACTTGGCTGTCCCCATCGAGCCACGAGTTGAGCTAACTAGATGGACATACCGACCAATCTCTACTACCTCATGACGTCCCATACCGTCACAAAGCTACCCTCGCGGGCCTCGAGACTACTGCTGGCCTCGGCTGCATGAAGCAGGTGCACGTGTGCACTAGATCTAGACTCCTGACCATAGAGCTCTCACAACGACACGCGAGACTCTATATGACTAATGACTAACCTTAGCCACCCTTTTATAGGCATTTGGCCGATCATCGGGCGTTCACACTTGGGTGCTCGCCCGTTAGTCTATCCCTAACTCAGCTTATCAATCAGCTTGCAAGCTTCCCCAAACCTCGAAGCTAGTCTTGTGTGCGTGTAGCACACGATAGATACACACTGTGCACATGACATACTCCCCTTCCTCTAAGAGCTCACTCTTGAGCCAGGGTAATCTCTCTGAAGAGTAGTCAATGTCTCCCATGTAACGTCCTCCTCAACACGATCCTTCCACTTGATCTTGTATTCCGTGATAAGCGTATTACGCAATCTTCTTTTACGAAATCCAAGAATCTTTTCAGATTCGTGTGAAACAAATGGCATGTCCTCGACATCTATGATTTCTTGAGGAGTAACTAACTGGTCTGTTCCACCCAATACTTCCTTAAGTCTACTCATATGAAATACAAGATGAACTTTCACATGCGAAGGCAAATCCAATTCATATGTGACCGAACGAATCCGTCGTGTAATATGAAATGGTCCACAGTATCTATTAAGGGACTAAGGTTATGTAGAAGGGGAAGAGAAGGGTGTGAGTGTGAATGGACTTAAGCTCCACTTGCTCACCTATTTAAAGGTGAGGCTATGAGGCATTTTGTATTGAGCAAGGCCTAGTTGTATGCATAAACAACTTAATAAGCAAAAGATTGTTCTTGTATTTTGTGAGCTCTTTTCCTCCACACACTTGATATAGCATGAGCACCACGTTTTCTCAACATGGTATCTAGAGCTTGGTTGATTAGAACCACTTGTGGTGTAGAATAGGTCAAAAATCTTCATTTTTTCTTATCTTCCCTTGTGTGGTGCTCAACCCTCTGCTTGTGGAGGCCTTCCAGCAGCGTATAGAGGGCATATCTCTATGAGACTTCAACATGGGAGATGTAGAGGAGCTGTGGGCACATCAGGTCGTACGGCCAATTTGAAGAGAAGAAGTCTCCACGCAGCGGCATTACGTCTGCCAGCAAGTCGACGGCCAGTTTCTTGCAGCAGCGCTGGCCGTACAGCCATACGGCGGTTGTAGGCCATCATTAAGCAAGAAGCTTTAGGACTTTGGTAGCCCACTCTATGAGGACTCCACAGCTCTAATATGAGCTCATTTCATGCAGCGACACGCCGGCTACAGAGAAAAAACCAGGCGCCTTTTTTCCTTCTCCATGAAAGCTTTCCATTAAAGCTTCAACTTTGATTTTTTCTTGCTCATATCATCTCCTCCCTTACTCTAATCACTCAAGTGGTGTTTTGAATGATTATTGTTGATCTTCATCTTGATTTTGAAGAGTGGCCAACCACATGAGATTCATTCTCAACAAGCTTCATCATCAACATCAACTTTCAAGCTTTCAAAGTGTTCAAAGTGTGCTTTTAAGCACTAATTATGTTGTTTAATACTAATTAAGCTTTTAATCCAACAAAGAAAGGTTATTATAAAGTATTCTTAAACACTAATAGTATTATTAAACACTAATAATGAACTAATCACCAAAATAAGTATCATTTGACACTAAAAATGTGCTTTTTAGTACTAATTGTGTTCTCTACACACTAATGGTGATCTTAATCACCAACCAAAGTGTTCATTAACACTAATGCAACCAATCTCCATCAAAATTAATAATTAAGCACAAACTCTAAGTGCTAAACCATAAAAATTACTATTTTAATCTCTTATTTATGTAACATTCTCAACTTGATTAAGATTGTTGCACTCTCATAAGCCTCTCTCTTACTAATTAAACCTAAATATCATAAATTTTTTATTTTTTCTTCTTCATAATCAACCCATTACTCTCTCATAATCTCTTTCAATACCCAATGTCAAAGGACACTCAAATCAAGTTCTCGAGAGAGGGCTTCCACACTTGGCAAGTCCTTGTCAAGTACAAGATGATGTCCAAAGGCTTTTGGCCATTCATCTCTGGCACCAAGGTTATTGATCGAGCAAAGGTTGAAGATGTTGAAGATGATGAGAGGACACACGTCATCATTATGCTTCATCTTGATGAGACACTCATCCACCATGTAGACCAGCTTCCGATTGCAAAGGAGAAATGGAATGAGCTTGATAAGCTCTATGGAGCTTGTGATAAGAATTCCAAGATCTCACTCAAAATTAAATTTTTTTAGCTTGAAACTCAAAGAGGAAGATGACATTGGAGCCTTCATCTTTCACTTGAAGGGCCTTATGGCTCAACTTGCATCAATGAATGCAAGAATAGATGAAGATGATGCAGTGGCTGTTTCGCTCAAAGCAATCAAGAAGGTGTACCCCACCTTAGTCACCACCCTGAAGAACATACCTAATCCCACCCTCGAAGGAGTCATTCAATCTTGTCTTGATGAAGAAAAGAGACCAAAAGGAAGAGCTGAATCTTCAAATGCAACCACTTCATCGACTATCGAACAAGCTTTGTCACATCAAGTGGTCAAAGTAAGATGTGCCCATTGAAAAAAGGTGGATCATTTGGCAAATAATTGTTGGAACAAATATCCCAACAAAATGAAATGTAACAAATGTAAACAAACGGGACATATCACTTCTAAATGTCCTAACACAGAGTCAGAGGTCAACTTTGTATCAACCTCTACCTCTGCTGAGAAATTGTTTTAATTCTCAATGTAATCACGCCTATATTCCAAACCTTGTACGTCTAATGTTATAAAAGCATCCTATGTCCAATACCACCTATTCTATCCTTTCATAGTTGGTATTAAGGGGAGGTATTAAGGGACTAAGGTTATATAGAAGGGGAAGAGAAGGGTATGAGTGTGAATGGATCAAAATATTTCACATTCTCACATCAGAGACCTCAAAGATGAGTGCAAAGACTATGTACTCCAAGCCCAGGAGGATCATGTGTGGTATTCCTACTTTCTGTAAGACATTAAGTGTCCTTTGGTGCAAGAAAGATGTGTAAAAATGGAGCTAAGCCTTGGAAAAGATACCATACATGGAAGGAAAAGGAGTCGGAGGGGTGGAAGAGGGGGTATTTAGCAGAATAACAGGAAAATTTTGCAATTTGAACCATTCCTCGGAACCTTCTGTAAATGGAGTCAAACTTTGAAGATGTTGGCACGGTGGAAGAGGGGGTATTTAGCAGAATAACAGGGAAAGATTTGAATTGCTGAGATGCTTACTCAAAATCTTAAGTGGACAAAGACATAAGCCTTAATTTGATGCCTAAAGGGGGGACAACCCAGTAAGCAGAGTGATGCCTATTACTAGAACACATTGACTAACTCGCACATATCATACCATTCGAAAGAGGTGATGGGCAGCACATGCTGAAAAGTTTTTTGAAAATGAGTTACTTTTTACAAAACTGCGGTTAGTGAATATTGTTAGAAGTTCCCTCAAAAACATACATACTTCCACTATAAGAAACAAAGCAGGGTATCACTTGCAGTAGGGTTATCTTTGATGATTGCAAGTGGACTCCCAATACTTGGAACAGTTAGATACTCCATTGTTTCTCCCAATCCTTGGAGCTGTTAGATGCTCCATTGCAATCGTGCTTTTGCCCAGCTTGACTATGCATTGACAAGCAGACTATGCATCCTTACTTCAGGAATGTGGATGCTTGCTGTCTCAAATCAAAGGACTTCAAAGCCTGAGAATGCAACATCCCATCTGGCATGAACAGCCCACTTGGTCCACTAGGCAAGAATAAACCCCTTGGGATCATATCTTGTGGTGACTCTACCTTTGTTTCCACAGCCTTCACCCTTTTCACATATTCAAAGAACTCAGAAACCTGTCTGGCATAACTGACGCCAACAAACCAAACAAGTAAGACATCTTGCATTTACATGCAACAAAGGCATGCCTGTGGTGGGATACAAAAGGAGAGAAACATACACAGCTTTCGCCTCAAAATCCCTTGTGAAATCGATATTGGCTTCGCAGTCTAAGATCAGAGCAGGTACCTACAGCAGAATCCAGTAAGAGATCCTTGAAGAAGCCCAAGGTTGTACCAAGAGAGAAATGTGTTTGTACCAAGAGAGAAATGTGTGTGTGAGAGAGAGAGAGAAAGAGAGAGAGGTGAAAGAAACACACACAGTGAGAGAGAGAGCCAACTTGCCAAGTCTATGCAGGACACCCATTGCTCACCTTTTGAAGGGACGAATGTACATGTTCACCTTCAAGGTAGTAAACACGATCTTGAAGTGTTGGCGGAAGGGGTTCAATCACTTGAGAGGGTCGAGTCACTGAGAAGATCCCTTCACTCTTGCTGGTTGCTGGAAAGAGCCACTGCTCGTGTTTCTCATGCAAACCCCTCAGATAATCAAGAGTGACACCTTGTTCCTCTGGCCTTTTCCTCATTTGTAATCGTCTATGGCAAGTATCAGGACTGGCCCTGAGGTAGATAAACCCATCAGGAACTAGCCCTGGAAGGACAGAGACAACAGGGTTAAACCAGGAGTCATAGATACTGATCTCCATCTCATTCATCCACTTCGCCTCATGGACAGCACGCACAAACACCTGCATACATGAACATCTTATACATTAAAAAAACTTGATAACCATTATTTCTGACTATCTTCAATGAACCAAGGTTTACTTACCATTCGATCACTGAAGACGCTTCTTTCCATCAGCCGAAGTGGTTTTATGCCCCCAGCTGACTCTTGTTCTTGCATCAATCTAGTGATAAAGACATAGTTCTGAAATGTGTATGCATATCTTTGGGGCTCAGCATAGAAGGCATCTAGTATGTTGAAATGCTCAGGGCCAACATCTTGCCATTTTGCAACAGGCTCTGGGACTATCTCCACAAGATCCCTTAATTCGATAGCTTCGTTTGTTATCCTATGAAGAAACGTCGTCTTGCCAACACTTATATTGCCTTCAACACAGAATGTAAGCCTATTCTTTGCTGTATGTAGATTAGAATTTTCCTCTGATTTCAAATCCTTCTCTACAGTATCTTTTATGTAGGTTGTAATGCTCATTGCATGATGCTTATGAAGTATACCAACAGAGCTTTGCAGGTACTCAATCATTTTGTCATTGCCATCACCACGAAACTGCAACAAAACACCTAAATAAATCTCTCTCTCTCTCTCTCTCTCTCTCTCTCTCACACACACACACGAGGGAGGTTCCACTGTCTATTCAGAGAGAGGTTTGGACCCTTATCCAGGATCATGGATTACCCAGATCAGTGGTGCCTAGGCCTCTTCCTACTAGAGTTTCATCACCACAAAGACTCACTGATTAGGGAGTCGAGACCCCATGGGAGACATCCACCCCAGCCCCAGGCGACCATCATTCAATTCTTCCAACCACGAGAGGATGCCCCACCAGCCATGGATGACTCATCGAGCCACGCATTCTCGAGTGCCCGACCCCCTGCCAAACCCCACTCTAGTGTGACTCTCGACCAGGCCACGGTACTACAGCGAGCTTGACGACCCAGACTCCTTGGACCTCGCCAACAACACAGACATCACTTGAGGAGATTTTGGAGAGGCATATAGCCACCTTCCCACCCCCTACGGATCTGCAGAGCGTTCTTCTACAAGCTAACCCCATGCTCGATATCCTTGATGGCCGCCACACCTACCAAGGGGTTAGCTCCATAGGCTGCCTTCATGAAAAGGTGTGTAACCTAATCTAAAACCTAGTCTAATGATCCAGCCCAATGCTGGACTGAATAGTCTAAACGATGAGAAACTGGTGCCAGGGAAGTCCTAGTGGACTCACCGACTGCTGATCGACAAGGTCCTAGACACAAATTCCCCAAATATACTGCAGCCGACAGGTGTCTCTTTTCAATGCGGGCTGACAGTCCTCTGGTGTCCTCTGGTGTCCTCCACAAGTCCTTCCCCTGCCCACTCAAGCACCACATGCTCCAAAATCAGGTTCTTATCCGGTTCTTTTATCTTTTGCCCTTCAGGACTAGCTTTGAGATCAACCCTGCGCATCTCTTGCACATGACAACACCCTAGTGGCCTTGGTTTTCTGATTGGTGGCGTGTAGAGGGAGATCCAAGCCTACACCCCTCTTTCCATTGATGTTTTACTAACTCTCTTAATCCTTGATTAAAAGTGTGTTAATCCCAAGTACTAGTAGCTTTACCTCTTCTTCGTTCATTGCTATTCCACTCTCTCAAAGCATTTGACTCAAGTGTGAGTACAACTATCCCGATTGACTACTCAAAGTTACCTACCCACCATAGCTCTCTCTCGCAACTCTCACACACTCCACAAGCATCTCAAATCATGCATTTTCTCAACCTAAGAAAACAACAAGAGCAGCAAACTGCAACCTCTGGACATCAACAGTGTAAGTAGTTCGTTATCATGAGGAGAATGATTCCAAAACAGGGACGCAACCTCCACTTAACCTGGACTACTTCCTCTAGTAACTCGTACAGCACAATCCAATGTACTCATGGTAGCCTCCCCAAGGGCTAACCAAAGGCACCACTACGGCAGAGAAAATATTCACTGATGCAGGATCTCTCACCAGAAAAAGAAGACTGTACTACCATATTTACAACAATATGGCAAGCTTTAAACGTATGGAATACATGTGTAACTAAGGGTGGCTTCAGATGAGGGCATCGGATAACCCTTGCAAGACCTTTCCAAGATCTATAGCCATTAGATGTGCCAGACATCTAGAAATGTGCCAAAGCTGATCTCACATTCCATGAGGCAGTTGGATAAATGATTTTTTGTCCTGCATTCTACTCCCTGTGGCCTCCAATTGCAAACGTTTCGAGAATCCAAAAAGCGTCTTTCTTTCTCTGACGACTCTCTTCAAGTCTCTCACACAAGCTAGAGCTTTGTGCAGGCTATTAATCATGCACCACCACTGCTGGCCATGTACTCCTATAGACGCCTGCCCCTATGTAGACAAAACAGCATACACTGCCCTCATCTGAAGAAGCAACACTAGCTGTGCCTAGCTCATACAATTAGTTAGCCTAATGTTTGCTCCACAGAAAAGATCCCCCCCGCCCAGATTTGTACAAAAAGCCTTAACTCATGAGCACACTGTACATCCCCTCAACAACGCATTGCAAGCAAGCAAGACGTGGGGAGGATATACCTTGTCCACATAGAGTTGCTTGAGCTCTGCAACCTTTCCGATTCCCTTGGCCACGAGTTTCTCCATATTGCGAGGGCCTATGCCAGGCACTGTTAGAAGGTCCGGGATTCTTCCTTGCGAATGGCGACTGAATAAGCCTCTTCTTCTCTCTGTGAGGCTCCTGATGGCTCCGGCTTTCTTTGGCATGCTGTTCTCCGGCGAAACTCTAGCGTCAGGAGAAGAAGCTTCGGCCTTCGCATCATCCTCGTTTAAAGGCAAGGCGGCCATGGAGTCTGCAGCATTGCTATTTTCCTCTGCTCCTTCTTCTTTCCCTTCCAATGCATGTGTATTCGGGGTTACAGCCGGCCGACCATCTATGCCTCCATGACAGAAACATCTCTGCACTGAGGCGTAGCACCCCCCCTGCTGCAGTAGGACGATGCGGCTGGGCGGCGCCTTTCTCACAGGCTGACCCAGGGTTAGGGTTAGAGCTCTGGAGCTTGGAAGAGCTTTCGCAGAATTGCAGAAAGTGTTGGTAGGAGAGCTACAACGACTGTTGTTCGTAGGATTGTCGTTGTTGCTATTGTTCAGAGCTGCAGAGAGCCTCTCAAACGAGGCCAAGTTAGAAGAAGCAACAGCATGGGAGTGATGGCAGCAGACTGAAGGAGGCGACATGGGCGACCTCAGACCGAACCTCCGAAAGGGATACACAGGCACTCGCATGGGAGAAGCTCGCTGGAGATGATAAAGCAGGAGGAGGAGACAGGGAAGGGCATCGGGTAGCTCAAGGGCCTTCGTCTCCCACTTCCTATATTCATCCACAGGAAAAGGAGCGCGCTCGTTCTCAAAAACTGTTAACTATTTAGGCTATACTCTTCCTTTGTTGTACGCTAGGTTAAACCTAGGGCCTTACGTTTTAAAACTTTACGGCCTTATGTTTTAAAGAAACGAAAACAACGAAACGAAACAGCGCAGCGCATAGTTGTTTCTCGTACCGGTACGAACCCATTCGTATCGTACCGTACGATATCGTATGGTATCATACGGTATGGTCCCCCACCTTGAGAAAAAAAATTTCGAATGTTAAAAAAATCTAGAAATCCTGCTTAGCGAAGTCCCAAATGCTCACAATAGTTCGCAACTTTCGTGTCCACTCAGTATTCTATATGGGGTTGCTGAGAGACCTAAAAAAAGCTGGCAAGGTAGACTGATAGTGTACACTTGATTGGTGGGATGAGAGAATCTTGCTACATCACTTGGAGATCCTTGGTATAGGTAGGCTAGACAGTCAAATCCTCAAGTTATGTACGAGGGAGAAGATTTGGACATGGCCATTGTGATCTAGAGAGGAGTCCCTAAACCTATCACCCTAGATGCACTGCTTGTATTCGTGCAAGGACGGTCCCTTAGTCATAAACGGTACACTGGGAGACCTTTGGTATTGCATTACCCATGCAGGTTCTTTTTTGGAGACAATTAGGAGATCCAACTAGGAGAGACACGTCTCCATGTTCTAGTTCCTCAAGCACTGTAGACTCCTCCCCTCCCCCCCCACATTCAAGCTTAAAGCTCCACAGTTTGTAAGTGTTTAAAAAAACCGTATTTTATCATACGATATCCGAAAATTTCATATCGTACCAAAATTCCCTTTCGGTATCGTATCATACAGTATCGTATTTTCGTACTGTGACAACTATGGCGCAGTGAAACGAAAAAAAAGATATTTCGATCATCTCTCTCTCTCTCAGCGTTCGTTCGGCAAATCTCTCTCTCTCTCTCTCTCTCGCGCGCGCTGGAGGCCATAGCCTCAAAATGCCCACCACAGCCTATTTGCATTTTATTCCTAGCTAAGGCGGTTCAAGAAAGCTCTAGAGAAACCTTGAAATTTTTATTTTAAAAAAAATTCTATTTTCTTAAACGTCCCATCTCCTAAGGTTACACCACCCTAAAGTTACACCACCTCACTCCTAAGGTTACACACCTCAACAAATTAATTAATTATCAAACAAAATTTGGCTACCATATTCATGTTTTTATTAGTGTTGCATTAATTAATGCTTGCTATGATATGTGTGTTGGAATTAGGGTTGCAAGAAAGCACACAAAGCTTGGAGAAGAAGAAGCAAGAATGCAAGATTGTGTCAATGTCCCCCCTACTAGGAGTGATGGTGTGAACGACAGCTAGCACTCATGTATAGGGAAGTGCCATGCCCGAAGTAGATCAGTCCACAAAGGGGAGCAAGCCCAAAGTTTTGCAGAAAGCTTCAAACTTCTCACGAGGAAACGCCTTTGTAAAAAGATGGCGAGGTTGTCCTGTGTTGGCACATATGCCAAGCTGATCTCTCTTGTTGTTGAGAGTCTCTCCCTGACATAGTGATAATGCACCTCAATGTGCTTTGTGCGAGCATGAAAACTGGGTTTCTTGCAACTCTGACTGTCAGTGTAGATAGAGGTGGCAGACTCCTGTCCAACACCCAAGTCAGCCACCATAAGCCGTCTTAGCCACACACACTCAACGTAGCTGTGAAAGCTGCCCTGTATTCAGCTTCACAACTAGAAGTGGCCACAGTAGGTTGCTTCTTGCTCAACCAAGATATGCATGAGCTACCGAGCATGAAAAAAAACCACTTGTGGACACTCTTGTGTCATAGCAACCAGCCCAATCTGAGTCCGAAAAAGCATGTAAATCTGGCGACAACGACCCCCCCTTGGGATAAAACAATCCAAGATGTATGGTGCCAAGTAGCGAAAGATGCGTTTAACTGCCTTCCAATGCTGAGACCCTGGGCTATGCATAAACCTGCTCACTTGTGAGACCGCAAACTGAATGTTCGGCCTCATAATGCATACATAAATGAGGCAACCAACAGCTGTCTGATAGAGTATGACATCAGAGTGATCTCCAGCATCATGAAGACTCAACTTCAAACCTGTCTCCATTGGAGTAACAATAGGATTGGAGTCTTCAAGGCCAAATCTCTGCAACAATGTCTCAATATACTTTGTCTGACACAAAGCAATACCTCCATCACACTGCTTAAATTGTATCCCCAAATAATGATGCAAATGCCCCAAATCTGACATCTCAAAAGAGGCATTCAAATCAGCCTTAAAATCAGCAATATGACTCTCATTTGGTCCTGTGAGTAGCATGTCATCGACATAGAGAGCAATGATTAGATGTACATCATCCACACGTTTAACATACAAAGTGCTTTCTGTTAGACTATTCTAAAAACCATGTGCAGTCAAATAGGCATGTATCTTTTCATACCAAGCTCGTGGAGCTTGCTTTAAACCATACAAAGCCTTTTTCAATCTACACACTTTGTTTTCTTGCCCTCTTTGAACAAAACCACGAGGCTGTGATACATACACCTCCTCATGCAAATATCCATTCAAGAACACGGTCTTTATGTCCAACTGATGTACATTCCAACCATTATGAGCTACCAATGCACAAATGCTACGAATGGCAGTCATACGACAAGTGGGAGCAAAGGTCTCATCAAAATCAATGCCCTTTTCTTGAGCATAACCCTTTGCAACAACAAGTCTAGCCTTATAGCGATCAACACTGCCATCTGGCTTTCGTTTCAACTTAAAACCCCACTTACATCCAATGACCTTTTTACCAATAGGCAAATCACACAAAGACCATGTACCATTCTTCATTATAGCATCATATTCACTTTGCATTACAGCCAACCAATTTTTTGATTTTTGTGTCTCATCAAATGAAAGAGGTTCTTTCTCTTCACACATACTAGACACAGCCAAAGCATAACAATCTGATGCATAAGAGGCATGTTGAAAACCTGAACGAGTATGACTAGAAATAGGTGCATCAATTTTACTATCACGCAAGGTTTGCACCAGCCATTCAAGCATACCTCTAGCCTGCTCATTTTCAGCCCTATCCTCATAAATTACATCCTGTAAATCTGCATCAGAAATAGGCTGATCTATGATGTCGTTTGAAATCTGCATAGGCTGAATATTTGCCTCATTTTAGGACTTACACAAAGGCTGCACAGCATCTTCCACCAATACAACATCTCGACTAATCAAGATACGCTTTGACTGCGGATGATACAATCTGTAACCCTTGCTCTCAGCACTATAACCAACAAAAATGCATTTGACAGTCTTATCATCCAATTTTCTACGTTGTTGCACAGCCACTACTAAAGCATAGGCCAAGCAACCAAAGACACGCAAGTGACTAATAGAAGGCTTCCTGCCATGCCAAGCTTTGTATGGAGTAACAGACTACAAGGCCTTAGTGGGACACCTGTTGAGTACATATGCAGCATACATGATAGCCTCAAGCCAAAACGCATGTGGCAAAGCTTAGCTCTTAACCATACATCGTGCCATCTCCATAAGTGACATGTTTTTCCTCTCAGCAACACCATTTTGCTGAGGGGTATACAGCATTGTACATTGGTGTTTTATCCCATGACTAGCCAGAAATGCATCAAACTCTTTAGACATGTACTCCCCCCTCGATCAGAACGGAGGGTGCCCACAGTACAATTGGATACATTTTCAACCATAAGCAAAAACTGTTTGAAGCACAAAAACACTTCGGACTTTGCCTTTAGTGGATATACCCATGCATGCCTTGAGTAATCATCAATGAAAGTCACGAAGTGCAAGTGTTTACCAAATGACGGAGTTTGCATAGGCCCACATACATCACTATGTACAAGTTGCAATTTGCGAGTGGCCCGCACAGAATCATCCTTTGGAAATACAGAGAACGCTGCATTTTGCCCAAAATACAACCTTCACGAACATGTTTTAATGGTGTCTCAAGAGGGGGCAATGAAGCACCCATATCAAATTTCTGCAAACGCAACAAACTAGCAAAGTTCAGATGACCAAAATGAGCATGCCATTGTTTTGCATCTGAAACTGCCTTTTCATCAGAAACTGCATTTGCTGAATCTTCCACACACTTGTCATAAGACCTATACAGCCCACGAAACAAGGTGCCAGATGCAATAATCGTATCACCAGAAGCCAAATCATGAAAAGTACATCTGTCTTCCACAAATTTGACTACAAGTCCAAGTCTAGCAAGCGCAGAGACAGACAATAGATTCTTCTTTATCCCTAGCACATACAAAGCATCTGAAAGTGTGAAAGTGCTGCCATTTGCAGCAGTAAGCATAATTTTACCAATGCCCTTCACTGGGTAAGAAGCATTATTGGCACATGTGACAGTATTCCCATTAGAGACAGCCTTAAGACAAGTGAACATATCACGATGTGAGGTAATGTGCTTTGTAGCACCACTGTCAAAATACCATACATCAGAGTCAACAGAAACTACCAAAGATGTATCATGTACAGATGGGTCATACTGGCAATACACGCTAAACGCCCACGCTAAACGCCCATTTTGTATCCTGCACAACATTTGCAGAATCTGCATTTGTAGAAGCATCCGCTATTGTGGCTGCATTTGACTCTTTCTTCTTTGCCTCTTTAGCCTTTAGCTTAGGACAATTCTTAATGACATGATCAGTTGCCTTACAATAGTTGCACCTGATCTTTTTCTTGCCTTTATCAAGAGCCTTCTCAGACCTATTGTTGCTACCTATGGAAGGAGAAGAAGACCTACTAATAGGAGAAGAAACAATGGAAGGGACTGCCTTACCACTTCTTCTCTGCTGAGCAGTAACAAATGCCTGATCAACTGCATGCTGCCTAGCCCTATTTTGCCTGGACTGCACTTCTTGCAAGAGCTTGTTGACTAAAGTATCATACTTGACAACATCAGGTCTGTCCTCAGTAACAAGTCTCCACGTGGAAGCAAAAGTCTGATATGACTTAGGTAAAGCATCAAATCAAAAACAGTTTGCATAAGAGAATGATCAGGAATAATCTCACTTGCAAAAATCAATTGTTCCTTGAGATCTTTAATCTCAGCAAGAAAAACATTCATATCATCATCTTCTTGCATAATCTTTGATTCTAGCTCTTTACGCAGGTAAGAGATTTTTGCCTCGTTACGACCTGCATACAAACCAGCTAGAATAACCCAAGCCTGTTTTACTGTTTTAGCTGAACGAATATATGGAGTGATGTTATGTTTGACAGAAAGTGCAATCAAGGCATGAGCCTGCGCATCTTTACCATCCCAACGAGCTTGTTCAGTAGTGGGTAAAACAGCAGCAACAGTAGAGCTACTAGAACCTGCAACATCCTCAACAAATCCTACATCCATAGAACCTGGACGTACATCCATACCCTGCACAATGTTCCACACTCCTTTTACAACCAAAACATGCTGCATCATGTATGCACAAAGTGGGTAGTTACTGTCTCCATCCAATTTGTCATCAGCAGAGACAACATGCGAAATACATCATTGCTGTTATCAGCCATGGCCACTGACTGAAACTGATGCAAAAGCTACCTGTAATGAAGCAAAGACTAAACAGAAAACAACTCGTGCTATGTAGCACAGTCCACAATAGAATACGTATGCAGAAAACTGCACTGTCGAAATTTCTGCACAAAATGACGAAAACACCTGTACAGAACTTGTAATGCAAAAACGGAGCCCGAAATGACCTCAGATGCAATTTCTGAGAAGGCCAACCCCTATGGGCATATCTACAGAGTATAGAGACATGCAAGCGCTCGTGAAAGCTCACCTCAATCGGAGAACGTGAGTCGGAGGGTGCTAGCGGCGTAGCCGTGGGAGCCGATGCCTGCTCTGATACCAATTGTTGGAATTAGAATTGCAGGAAAGCACACAAAGCTTGGAGAAGAAGAAGAAAGAATGCACACAACACACAGTGTATTAGATTATGTCAATGTACAAAGATAAGTTAGCCCTAGAATGATGGACGTATATACAAGCCGGGGGAAAAAACCTCCTAAGGAGGGAAAAAATGCCCGGCGGTCCTAAGTGTGTTCACACACATCACTGCCTATATATATGGCAACAATGTGCAGGCATTAATTAATTTAACTTTACATGATTAAGGTTGTATTAATCGTGTAAGGTTGTATTAATCGTGTAAGGTTAATATAATCTTCTCCCCGTCGTGGACTATGAACCCAATGCCCCTTGCGTCTCCGACAGTTACCACATGCTCGTCCTATGGTCTTACGCTCTGATGCAAAGGAGAAGCGTGAGGAGCTCTTTGATATTTCGCGCGTGGGGTTTCAAACCCGGACCCAGAACATGTTAGATAGCTAGTGCAAGATCCGATGGAGAGGTGCTCCCGCTGGAATGTGAACAACTAGCCAGTGCAAGAAGTTGTGGAAGGATGGCTTCATGGGGAGAAGAGCCGGGAACTTAGCCTTCATCATACGTTTTGTCAATATAGGAGAAAGCCATATGGAGAGACAATTTCAGTCCACATGGCCAATATGTGTGCGCCTTCCTTCTCTCTCTACACGAAAATTAAGTCTTCATACACCTTAGGAAAAAAAACCTCCCCCCTATGTTTCACCAGCCCTAACTAGTCAATTAATGAGAAAAAAACATTTTGGGTGCATATTCACACTTTTATTAGTGTTGTATATTCATGCTTTTATTAGTGTTGTATATTCACACTTTTATTAATGTTATATATTCACACTTTTATTAGTGTTGTATATTCACACTTTTATTAATGTTATATATTCACACTTTTATTAGTGTTGTATTAATTAATGTCTGCTATGCACGGGCATTAATTAATATAACTTTACACGATTAAGGTTATATCAATCGTGTAAGGTTGTATTAATTAATGCCTGCTATGCGTTGGCATTAATTAATATAACTTTACACGATTAAGGTTATATCAATCGTGTAAGGTTAATATAACCTCCTCATTGTCGACTGTGAACCCAATGCCCCATGCACCTCTCCTATGCGCCTCCGGCAGTTAATGTGCCTCTGCCAATCAAGTTGTACTAACATTGCCCGAGTTCACCCACGAGCTAAAGGCGAGTGGCCAGCCCTTCCTGTGGGTCTTACGCTTTGATGGGAAGGAGAAGGGCGAGGAACTCTTTGATATTTCACATGCGGGGCCTCAAACTCGGACCCACAACAGGGCAGTTAGCTAGTGCAAGATCCGATGGAGAGGTGCTCTTGGGAATGTGAATAACTAGTCACATCAGCGCAAGAAGTTGTGGAAGGATGGCTTCATGGGGAGAGGAGCCGGCAACTTAGCCTTCATCATACGATTCGTCAATATAGGAGAAAGCCAGATGGAGAGACAGTTTTAGTCCACATGGCCAACATGTGCACGCCTTCCTTCTCTCTCTACACAAAAATTAAGTCTTCATGTAAAAAAACTTCCCCCTATGGTTCACCAGCCCTAACTAATTAATTAATGAGAAAAAAACATTTTGGGTGCATATTCACCTTTTGTTGGGCATTAAATAATTAATGCCCACTACCGTGGGGGCATTAATTTTTTAATGCCCCACGCCCTTAAGTGAGCCTAAGGTTCAAAACCTTAGACAAAGTGCCCCAAGAGGGTGAAGGCGAAGCAAAGGTAGGGGGCAAACCTGCACGAAGAGGGCGAAGGCACGGGGGGTAAACCTGCGTCATGAAGGAGAGCGAAGGCAAGGGACACACAACTACAAAAGAAAGGAAAGAAGGAGAAGAAGCTCTAGCAGTGCCGTCTTGAACCAAGAGAGACAAGCAGGGGCGATGCCTATGTGAGAGTGAGCCTGCTTTGGCAAGCAGCCCACAGAAAAAAAGAAAATCATGTGCCAAAAAAAAGAAAGTAATGGAGGGTGCCATTTTTTTCGATTACTAAATAAGAACTTTTGGAAAAAAGTATATGCATCATACTTCATGCGCTTTTTTTATTTAATCAAATGTAGAAAAATGTTTTGTGTGCATATTGGCTCTTTTTGTTATCTAAAAACTTTGCATAGAGAGGGAAGAGAGGAGAGTGTGTGTAAGAGTTAGAAAGTGTCTTAACTGTTTTTTCACTATTAATAGCATTAGCAAGTTGCTATTGTAAGTATTTATCCTTATGTATTAATGTTGTTAAGCTAAGTATAATTTAAGAGAGTATTTTGTGCATGCGCGCACGTGTGTGCATGTGGTAAGAGAGAGAGAGAGGGGAGGAGAGAGCCTTAGTATGACAATATGCAAAGAAGGTAAATTTAATGAGGTAGACTATATTGTATGATTAATTTGTAATTTATAACAGTAGAACCTTATCATAATTAGTCTATTTTCTAGATCTTTATTATGAATCATATATAATATTATTTTTCCACGCTATAATAACGTCGTTATGTGTGGTATGATGAAAAATATATGTACTCCTACTATTACATGGGCTTCCAGGCTAGTTCGAGCTATGGCATGAGAGAAAGAGCGCAGGAGAGAGAGAGAGAGAGAGAGAGAGAGAGAGAGAGAGAGAGAGAGAGAGAGAGAGAGAGAGAGAGAGAGAGAGAGAGAGAGGCTTCTCGAGAGCACTGGAGAAGTGCCGGATTAGTACCCTTCCTTCTACATGACTACTCTAATTAGAGCCTTCTACATGACTACTCTAATTAGAGCCTTCTAGTATTTTTACCATAAGGCCTTGTTCACACACACGTATGTGTATGCCTTATGCCGTGTCCCCCAATCAATGCTTCCCACTTAACTATGAGTTATGTCATAGTTCCTCCCCCTTAAGAAATGTTTTCGTTCTCGAAAAAATCATTGGAAGGTTCTAAAAAAAAATTAGGAATCCATTTCTTAATGGTGCTTACTCTCTCCCATGTAGAACTCTCTTCTGAACAATCTTTCCACTTAACTAAACATTCTTTATAGATTGTATGTCTAGTTCTCTTTTCACGAGTGTCTAGTATCTTCTCTGGCTCATGTGAAATTGATTGTGTATCAATGAGTTCCACTACCTGATCATCTTGTACAGGTTATAAGATTCACCTTATCTATTTTTGAGCCTGCTTACATGGAATACTGGATGTACTCCACTTGTTTTTGGTAATTGGAGTTTGTAAGCCATATCTCCTACAAGGTTATAAGATTCACCTTATCTATTTTTGAGCCTGCTTACATGGAATACTGGATGTACTCCACTTGTTTTTGGTATGAGTTTGTAAGCCATATCTCCTACTCTCTTAAGTACTGTGAAAGGTCCACAATACCTAGGTGATAACTTTAGACATGGTCCAGTCTTCATGGTATCAGATTGTGCAGGCATACTTAAATAGATTTGTTTTCCTTCCTCAAAGATAAGAGATCTCCTATGAGGATAAGAGATCTCCTATGAGGATTAGCATAGGTTCTAGCTTGATCTTTAGCTTTCCTAATACTGCTTAGCAAGACTTAGCATTTCATTCATATCCTCTAGAAAATCTTTAACTGCATGTACCTTCTCCTTTTGCAGTCCTACTGCATAGGGAGCTCTAGGTTGAAACCCATACATCAGCACATGAAAGGACTATATCCCCTAGAAGAGTGTTTGGCACTGTTATATGTTAACTCTACTATAGGTAAATACTCTTCCCAATTAGTTTACCGTTTAGTAACATATGCTCGTAACATGTCTTTTAGGATTTGGTTAACCCTCTTAGTTTGCCCATCTGTCTGAGCACTGCAGATGCTTAGCAGTGCTCATGCTAAGTTTAGTATCTAATCTTTGTTGGAAATAAGTGCTCACTAGGAGTACTTTTAGTCTTGGTCATCTCAGTGTATGCCATGTGGCACCTCTATAATTGTCCCATAAGTCACTCTACTCTATCTTGTACTTCTCACCTATATATTGTGGGTGTCACATTAATGAAAGTATCAATCTTGTGTCACATTAATGAAAGTATCAATCTTGTGTCTTGTCTACACTCATCTCAAGGTAACTCTTTGTCTTTCATTTTTGTTCTTGTTTCATTTCTAGTCTGCTCTAGCTTTCATATTTTCTACACTTTCATATTTTCTACATGGTATCAGAGCATTGGTTTTAGGGTTTTCCTGTTTTTTCCTATGAGCTTTCGCCATTCTCTCCAAGGTGTCCCACTCAATTCAGCGCAGCCCATGTGTTGCCCGCCATATCTTCAGGCCACCGCCTAACTGCATCTGTTGCCCTGCGTAGACCTGCACATGCTATCTAGCGTTGAGCTACACTCGTTGTGTATCATTGACTTGCATTTGTTGTCCAACGTCGCCTCTTATAGCTGCACGTGCTACCCTCACCAGATTCACAGCATTGGGACATAACTCGACCTGCTGCTGTAGCAACCCGCCAGCCTGAACTTGCTGTTGTCCGCCCTGTTCAGGCTCATACAGCCCACTGTACTGTTGCTGCTTTGGCTGCCTTCTTCATCAACTCAAGGGTGCGCATCATCTAGAAGCAACTGCAGATCGACTTTCCTCCTGTTAACGAGCTATTTGCTGCATTCAGTTCTGCCATTGTTTCCTCTTGAAGAGTCTACAAGGTACTGTGCATTGTATCCTGGTCAGTCCTTTTCTTATCCTCATATCTGCAAACTGCTAGTTCCTCATGCTTCGATGGGCTATCACATGCTATGGCCTTGACAAGTGGTGAGAGAAAAAAAAAATTTGGATCTCTTCTTTCATTCATTTCTGCAATCTTGTAAGGGAATAGACACTACCCTTGCATTTTAGCAAGAGGTAAGACCTTCCCACATGGCCTCTTCTACTCATTCTCTCATGTCTATCGACAAATTCAATGGGTCCAACTTTCATACTTGGCAAATCAAAATCAAGTGCCATCTTATGAAGGAAAGTCTTTGGGATGTTGTTCACCATGCTGCTCCCGAAGATTCCGACATTGAGCAAGTTATCACTTATGCTCCCACTGCCAAGAATGACAAAGCCTATGCTATCATCTTGCTCGGTCTTGGAGATGATTACATTCATCACATCTCCGACATACAGTCTGCTTCTCGAGCATGGATCACTTTGGATACCCTTTTTGGACCCCGCTCTAAAAACTCTAAGATTGCACTTATGATCTCATTCTTTGATCTATATATGCAGGAGGGAGCTACTATAGCCTCTCATGTCAATTATTTTCGTAGTCTTATGGTTCAGCTTGCATCAGTGAAGTCTCCCATCTCCGAAGATATTGCTATTGCTGTGCTTCTCAAAAGCTTACCTGACACCTATGCTACTCTTGTCACTACCTTCAAGTATCACAATAATCCTACTCTTGAAGGTATCATCAATGCTCTCCAAGAAGAGGAAAGAACAAAACAACAAAAGGTAACTGACACTGCATTTTTAGCAAAGAAAGGAGGTTCTAAGGTAAGAAAGCCTTGCACCCATTGTGGAAAAACTAATCATATGGAGAAGGACTGCTTCAAGGCCCCATCCATGCACCATTTGTGGCCGTGATAATCACCGGGAGAAGGACTGCTATTCTAAAACCTCTACATCAGCCCCTGCATCTACCTCAGCCCATGTTGCTGCAGCATCTACATCAGCAGATCTTGCTGTTCATTCCTCACATGATGAGGAGTGGGCTTTCTGATTACTTCACCTTTCTTGTCTACCACTTTGACCAAGGGGTTCTAGTGTCTTCCTCATTATGCTTTTTGACCTCTCTCTTGTCCCTACCCAAGAGGCAGAGATTGCCCTTGAGGAGGGGATGTCTTCAAGGTCCATCTGTTTGTACAGTCAGTCTTCTGTCTATCTACTCTTGTCTGTCTGTCTATCTGTTGTCTGTCTATCTGTCTATCAATCTGACCGTGTCTTGTTTTAGATCCATCTTGTCCCTATCCTTGTGGACCCATATGAGGATATCACTTGAGGAGGGGTGTCTCAGGATCTTTGTCTGTCATGTCTTCTGTCTTGTCTCTCAGTCTATAGGTCTTTATGTCTGTCTTCTAGTCTTGTCTTTCTGTCTTCCTCCTAGTGTCCACTTAAGGAGGGTGTTGGAAATAAGTGCTCACTAGGAGTACTTTTAGTCTTGGTCATCTCAGTGTATGCCACGTGGCACCTCTATAATTGTCCCATAAGTCACTCTACTCTATCTTGTACTTCTCACCTATATATTGTGGGTGTCACATCAATGAAAGTATCAATCTTGTGTCTTGTCTACACTCATCTCAAGGTAACTCTTTGTCTTTCATTTTTGTTCTTGTTTCATTTCTAGTCTGCTCTAGCTTTCATATTTTCTACACTTTCATATTTTCTACAATCTTGTAAAGACAGCTCTCCAAACATGACTATTGAATTTCCTATCCCGATCAGATACAAAGTCTGTTGATAGACCATACAATCGGTATAGGTTCTCAACAAACAATCTAGCCAATTCAGGAGTTTTTACATCAAATTTAGTTGGAATAAACCTACCTATTTTGGTTAACCTATCCACAATTACCCAGACAAAGCCGTGTCCTCTTTGTGTTTTAGGTAATCCTACAATAAAGTCCATGGAGATACTCTCCCATTTCCCTGAAGGAATGTTTAATGGGTGGAGAAGTCCTCCCAATTTCAATCTCTTGACTTTATTGATTTGGCATTTACTACATTTGACTACATAGTCAAGGACATCCTTATACTATCATGACACTCATAGAGTATATGGTGCCTCATTTCTTGGTCCTTGGAACACACACTCTACCCTTGTAGAGTAGATAGCCATCATCTATGGCAAAATTCTTCCACCTTAATCCTTCTTGAGCACTTGTTGATGCTTCCTCATTGGAAACCTCATCATTAGAATCCCCTTTTTCAATGGTTTCCCATATCTTGGAATATGCAAGATCAACCTGACATTTCCCTCTCATTGACTTAAGCAGATCATTCGTGAATTGAGTAAAGCTTAACTCACTTATCATTGGCATCTGACGAAGGGAATCTGCTACAACATTGTATCTTCCTTTATGATATCTTAATTCATAGTCGGCGAACTCTTGTAAGAGCTTGGCCCATTTGGCCTTACGCGACCCTTTAAATCTATTTGATTAGAAATCCACTTAATGCTTTCTTGATCAAATGCTATCATAGCTTTGGCACCATACAAATAGTGCCTCCATTTCTTCAACGCATGAACTATAGCATACAACTCCCTCTCATAGACTGACTAATTTTGTTGTGTACGGTATAGTTTCTTACTTTCAAATGCCACTGGTCGACCTTCTTGAGTTAAAACTGCACCTATAGCAAAATTTCTAGCATCAGTCTCAACCACAAAGGGTTTGTTGGGATCCATAATATATAAAATTGGAGCCGTAGGCTACTGCTACTTTTAGCTTTTCCATGCTTTGCCTTTGTTTAATTCCCCATCCAAATGTTTTCCCTTTCCCTTTAAGTCGATCAGTCATGGGAACTGCTATCTGGCACAAATAAATTGATGACAGAATCCAGACATCTCTAAGAAGATCTGTAGCTCTTCTAAATTCCTAGGTTCAGGCCACTCCATAATAGCCTTAACCTTTTTTGGATCCATGCTAATACCATCTCTAGAGATGATATGGCCAAGATAATTATTTTTGTTTGCAAAGAATTCACACTTGGATTCTTTGGCATAAAGGGAATTCTCTCGTAAACAATTCAAACACTTTTCTCAAATGTTGCAAATGTTCTTCTTTAGTTTTACTATAGATGAGGATATCATCAAGAAATACAACTACAAACTTTCCTAGATAGGGCCATAAAACACTATTTATGAGTTTCATAAATGTGGCTGGAGCATTGGTATAAGTCCAAAGAGCATTACCAAAAATTCATAGTGCCCATACCTATTTCTAAAGGCTATTTTAGAAACATCCTTAGTCTTAATTCCTACTTGATGATAGCCTGATCTCAAATCAATCTTAGTAAAGTAACGAGTTCCTTGAAGTTGATCAAAAAGATCTTCCATTCTTGGCATAGGACACTTGTTCTTTATCGTGAGATTGTTTAATGCTCTATAATTGACACAAAGTCGCATAGAACCGTCTTTTTTCTTCACTAATAAAATTGGTGAAGCCCATGGTGAATTGCTAGGTTTAATAAAACCTTTATCTATATAGTCTTTCAATTTCCTTTCTACCTCTATGTGTTGTGCTTCACGTAATCTATAAGGTGGTTTACAAATACGTCTAGCATCTTTAACCATTTCAATTGCATGATCAATTTCACCTCTCTCAAGTGGTAAACCACTAGGTAAATCAGCAAGAAAAACATCGTTAAACTCAGCAAAGCGATTCATTGAATTCATGTTTACTTTTATCATCGTTACTCACACATGAAAAGAAGCCTTTCTTTTGCATTTCAAAAATAGAGTACTTATTTACAAGAGACTGACACCAAACCATATATACATCACAAGATTGTCTTTCAAGAAGCTTTTGCAATTCAAGAGAACATATCAAAGGAGAATTTGGCACATTGTGCTCATCTTGAATAACATAAGTTTTTCCCTCCTTTTCAAAGTTGAGTGAGTTTTGCTGGTAGCTTCTTTTGGAGGGATGGTACCAAACTCCATAACCACTCTCTACCTAGGACTATATCTGCTCGATCCATATTCACAATTTGGAAATCAAGATTATCTTTATAGTCTTGAATCTCAATTTCCAAATTGGATACCATAGTCTCCCGTATTTTCTTATCCTCTCCTTGCATCATGGAGATAACATATTGATGAGCACTAGCAAGTTGGGAAAGCTTAAGCTTCTTGACAAGGGCATAATTCACAAAATTGTGAGTGGCTGAGTCATCTATCATGACCCTAGCCCTTTTACCTTTATCAAATCATGCATCTTAACTAATTCATGTAGACCAAAGGTAGATTTCCACATGGTAGATGACACACAACACTGATGTGTGATGTCCTCATGCAACACCTCAATAGATTTATACTTTTCATTTCCTATAATTGAAAGTGTTTGCACAACATGGATTTGCTTTTCTTTGTTTCCCTTATCCTTATTATCTTCCCCCTTTTTCTTTTTCCTAGGACAATTCCATGCAGAATGATTGGGTGAGACGTGTAAACACAAATTATCTTTTTTGGCCTTTTCAAAGTCCTCTTAACTGAGTCTAGGGCCTTTAACAAATTTCTTCTTGAAAGGTTGTTTTCTTTCTTTGTTAAATGGCAGTTTTGTTTTATTCTTAAAGAAAGATTTAGAGGTACCAACATCTCTAGTTTTAGAGTCTTTCTCAGTGGGGTTAGTAGTACCACCCAAGCGTGTGTGGTCCTCATAGATTTAGGCGAACTTAATCGCCTCCTCTAGAGTCTTAGGTGCACTATGTTTCACTTCTGTTTTAAAAGTTTTACCTAACCCCCTTATAAAACCCCATGGTCTTCTAAAAGTCATCGATCCCTTGCAATTTGAGGATTATCCCGCAGTAGTCCGCAATATAGGTGAGCAAAGGTCTTCCCTTTTACACAACCTTATCCCAAGCCTCCCAATTTCTCTCAAGTTCATTCTCAGGAAGAAATTATTTTTGAAATATGGTTTCAAATTGAGCCCAATCCTCTAGAATACTCCCCGTTTCCTTGAGGCTCATGGCGGTTTCATGTCTTTTAGAACATGATTTTCCCTTACTCTTGTTACTTTTGGGGTTGTTTCTTGTGAGGGTGTAGTTCTTTCTCTTTAGTAACCATACCAACATCTTTTGATGCAGAGGGCATGTTTGAGTCAATTGGTCTCAAAACTTGAGCTAATTTCTCCTTTCCCTTGTCCGTCATTTTTCTGGCATGAGAAGAGCCTCTCCTTATGGAAGTCATCTTTGACGGACGGCTCTAGTTCCACTATTTGGCAAACATCCTTGCCGGTTATATTGCACTTTAATTGATATTGCCCTGCTCGTGTGCACTTATAGTTGCCAATGAAGATTCCTTTGATGGCGATACCCCTTTAGGCCCAGTTCACATAAGGCGGCGGAAGGAATTTAAAAAGTGTAGAAGCCAACAAAAAGTTGCCATATGGACATTAGTGTTCACATAGAGCGGCGGAAGAGAAGGTTGAGAGGTGCCACATCGTGGAAGAAAAAAGGGAGTTTTTGTTCCAACCTCCCCCCCTTGGAACAAACTTCTTCCACCCTCCAACTTGGCAAAAAGTGCCATGTTGGCACCAATCAACTCTTGGCTCTACTTTCCATGTTTTTGTTTTATTCTTTCTTCTGCCGCCCGAAAGGTTCACACTGGGCGGCGGAAGAAAATTAGTGCAGTCTTCCTTCCGCCCTCTGTGTGAACACTCGGGTGGCGGAAGTGTGCATTTTTTAACTTTTCCACCTGGAATTGCTCATTTTTGAGTGTGTTTTCCGCCGCTTCACTGTGAACTGGGCCTTAGTATATATGGCGGATGCTATACTGGCCACATGGCTACACACATGAAATGCGTTGTAGAAATGCTACCCAAACAGGGTCGCACATAAGAGAAAGTAAAGCCAGCTCTGATAAGGGCCACAAGGATTGCACAAATGCGCTGCAGAGGTCGTAAGGGATGCACTTTAAGGTCACGCGAGCTGCACAAAGCTTGCTATGGCCGTGTAGAGCAGCGTGTACGACTACATGGATTGCGCAAAAGCGCTAGAAGGCAATGTGAAGGGTGGCACACAGGAGGACAATGCTGCTACTCTGATACCAGTATTATATGAGCTTCTAGGTTGGTTCCAACTATGGCATCAAAGAAAGAGTGCAGGAGAGAGAGAGAGAGAGAGAGAGAGAGAGAGGCTTCTTGAGACCGCGGGAGAAGTGCCAGATCGGTACCCTTCCTTCTACATGACTACCCCAATTAGAGCCTTCAAGTATTTTTACCATAAGGCCTTGTTCACACACACGTATGTGTATGCCTTATGTTGTGTCCCCTGATCAGTGCTTCCCACTTAACTATGAGTTACGTCACACCTACTATTTAAAAGAGGACAACTTGGTTCAAAGTGGACATTAAAAACTCTTGGGATCTAGTTAGTCAATGTGGTGGGAACATAATTCTATGCTTTTATTCATCAAATGAGTGTCAATAGGCCTTCTTCACTCTTGTAGTATTTTCATGAATTAAGGAAGGGGACTATGCCATTCAAATAAAATTTAAGGTGGATTAATTAGTTTTTCACCCCTTGTGCAACTAGTTAGTTGTTGCTACTATAATTGCAATGAGTGACATCACTTATCTTTAGGTATTATAAGCTGATTATAAGTGTGATTGAAAGAGTCTAAGTGTGTGTATTCGTGCATGCACGAGAGAGAGAGAGAGAGAGAGAGAGAGAGAGGGGAGGGGTATGTGCAAGAGACTGCTAGATATAAAGAAGATAAATTTAATTAGATAGACTATATAGTTAGGTAGACGAAATCATCCATATAGATTAGCTACTAGGACTTAATAAGATCATACAACACAGGATCAAGTAAGAGTTACGAATACTTAATCAATGCTCATAAGCACCCATAGAAGCTCTACGAGATTATATAATATCAAAAAATCTCATACGATATCATATAAGCTCATCATATCATCTTATAGAATCTTTTGAAAGCTTATAAGTTATATTAAGAGCTAAATAGAGCTATTGTACCCTTAAAAAAGCTCCTCGTAGATATACTATATGAGGGGAGTTGAACTACTAAGTGGCAATTCCCTATGCTCTCGTGAGGGGGGAGCATGCCCCCATACCTAGCGTCCTTAATGAGGAGGAGGGGCATGCCCCCATGTCACCCTTAGACCCATATGTGAAGAGAGAGAACTCGATTGCATCACATGGGGGGAGAGAGAGAGAGAGAGAGAGAGAGAGAGAGAGAGAGAGAGAGAGAGAGAGAGAGAGAGAGAGAGAGAGGCGATGAAATGAGAGCAATGGAGAGAGAGAAAGAGTAGAGTTAGTTGGAAAAAATATATATTTTTTGTTTTGTTTGTTTTGTTTGAGAGAGAGAGAGAGAGTAGAATTAGTTAAAAGAAATGTTTTCTATTTTGTTTCAAATGGGAAAAATAAAAAAATATATTCTTATGGGGGGGGGAGAGAGAGAGAGAGAGAGAGAGAGAGAGAGAGAGAGAGAGAGAGAGAGAGGTGGAGGGGTGGAGGAGAGGGATTAAAGAAGGGAAAAAGAGAGTGTGTGTATGTGTGTGTGTGTGTGTGTGTGTGTGTGTGTGAGAGAGAGAGAGAGAGAGAGAGAGAGAGAGAGAGAGAGAGAGAGAGAGAGAGAGAGAGGGAGGGTGTAGAAGTAGAAGTAGTTTTAAAAGAATATTTTTTGTTGAGAGAGAGAAAGCATAATTAGTTGAAAAAAAAGTTTTTTGTTTTGTTTTATTTGACTTGAAAAAAATTAAGAGAGAGACAGAGAGTAGAATTGGTTGAAAAAATGTTTTTTTTGTTTTATTTGACTTGAAGAGAGAGAGAGAGAGAGAGAGAGAGAGAGAGAGAGAGAGAGGGGAGAGAGAGAGCGTGAGAGAGTAGAATTGGTTGAAAATAAATGTTTACCTTGGGTAGCCTAAGAACCTTGCACAAAAGCAAGGCCTCATAGCTACTCACATGGCCCCACTCACATCAGGGCCACCATGCGGCAATCCTAAAAAAAGCACTCACATCCAAAGAAACCAGCTACCTATGTGGCAATCCTAACAGAAAAAGCACCCACATCTAAAGCAGCCAATCCTAAAAAAAGCACCCACATCTAAAGCAGCCAGCTACTCACGTGGCCCACTAAGGGCTATCCATGTGGCAATCCTAAGGGAAAAAAGCACCTGCATCCAGAGGAAAAAAAGCACCCGCACATGAAAAATCCAGAGCAGCCAAAATGCACGCGTAGCCAATAATCCAGAGCAGCCAAAATGCACGTGTAGGCAAGGCAAAACTCATAGCAGCCAAAACGTAACACAATGCATAGTAGCCTTCTCTACCTAGCTACATGCCCGTAAGCCCTTAAGAAATGTTTTGCATATAAATGGCTTCTGTTGGCAAACGATTATCCAAACGCAGATGGCAATTTACCTTAGGAACCGCCTCAAACTTTGTTCCAGCCCTACTTTGATTGGTAAGACAAGGTGAGGCAAAGAGCCTCCCTACCAGAAGTTGACTTGAAAACTAGGGTGAAAGGTTGGGCTTCCTTTCTTGGAGAAGTATTTCACGTGCAAGGAAGTAACTACTTCACCAAGAACTAAACTAGAAGGCTCCATCAGATGAGTCAAGGGGTAGAGTGGCTTCGATCTACATGTGTAACTTTGGGCACTTGTCTATCGCCTTCAAACGAAGGTGAAAGAGTTTGGAGAAGCACCCTCTAGTTGCATTCATTCAAAGCACTTGAGAGCTTCTTCACCATGCCTATGTTGGGCATAATCGGCAGCAATAGGTTGCAAACAAAGATGATCGCATTTGGTGAGATTCGCTCTCCTTGCATTAATGTAAGACACCATAATGCTTCTTCCCAAGCCCATTTTCACTATATCTTACAATCAGTGCACTCCACAAGACCAAATTTCTAACCTGAAGCATGTTAAAAACTTGGCAAGCTTTTGTGAGTACGCCACACTTGGTATACATGTCAACCAAGCTGCTTGCAATGAATTAGTTATTTTCTATCAGCCCTATTCTAAGCACGTCCACATGTATTTTAAGGCATGTTTCTAAATCTTTTAGGTTTGCACAAGCTTTTAATAGTGTAGGGAAAACATTTGCAGAGGGTATTTGAAAAACTTGTTTTCGAATCTTCTGGTAGAGGGACAGCCCACAATGAGTACCTCGCTTGCTAGGTGAAGGTGTTTACACCTTGGGCTTGGATTTTAAGAAAGTTAAGCTCTCAACATGTAGCTTTTGTATTGGGTGAAATAAGCACAATGGTGGGATCGGAAGAGGTAGCCTGCTTATTGTACAAAAGGTATCAAAATTCTACTCCATCAAATAGGTTTGTTGCTTTATGTGATTTTACTGGAACAAGACACACAATTTTGGTTTGCACAAGCTTTCCATAGTGCAGGAAAAATATGTTCAGAGGGTATTTCAAAAACCTGTTTTCGAATCTTCTAGTAGAGGGAGAGAGCACAATGAGGCTTGTGATCATTGATATAATTGGTAATGAGAGTAGCCTAGGAATGCTCAATCAATGACATTCACATGTCACTACATCAAGTATTCTTCTATGAATGTGGATTGTTTGGACATAATGTTTTGTAATGGATAGCTATGCTTTCAGCATATGCTAAGGTGAAGACTTCAAGGCTTTGCAAGTATACCATTAAATGCAAAAAGAAGGTATAGACTCAGATGGACTTGCATTTATACTTGCCCTTCAAGCACAAAGCACACTTGGAGAAAAAGAAAATGTTCTGATTTAGGGGCAAACTACCAAATTTGACACGCTGTCGTGACGTGGGCGGTATTGCTGGGCAAGTGTGAGACTTCTGGCTGTGAGAGTCGCTTCCAATCCCTTCAAATGGCTGTGAGAGTCGCTTCCAATCCCTATCTCTTCAAATGGCATGTGACATCTCAATTTTGGTTGACATGTACATGTGCATATTCACTTCAAAACATTCCCAAATTCAGCTTGATGATTGCACACAAGTCACAAACCAAGAGCTTGATTAACTCAAATCATAGATCACCTGTCCTTTTATCCAAGTGCCTCATACATAACACATGTAGGCATAACACAATCTTCAAAAAAAATTTCCATATACATGTGACCATTCACATCACATATTTCATATATTGCCAGCATCACCATTTCAAGATGACTCTTGATCTCATGAAAACCTGCTTTCAAATTCCAACAACTCACAAATTCCAGAAAAACTCTCCAATTTCTAAGGCCATAAGTATTAAGGCTTTTACCAAGAGTTTTTATTTTTGAGGCTATTAAAGCCTTAAAACCCAAACCTTCACTAAAGAATTACGATTTTTTTGAAATCGAATTCATAAAAAAAAGCTTATCTTTATGTCACAAAAACCGAATTTCATGTCTTCTTCATGAGCTTCTACATCGAAATTTCTCCTTGCATGAAATCGGGCAGCAGTTCGCTTCATTTTTGGAATTTTTTTAGAAAGCGTATCATTCAATAAAGCTTCAATTACTCTTTAATTCGAACCCCTACAAGGCTTGAACAAAAATTATATTCCAAAAACAAGATATTCTACAAAATCGAGCTCTGGTTTTTTCCCTTCTCCCTTTTTTCCTACTTCTCCCTCATATCTGTGTTTTTCTGGTTCTTTCTGATTTTTCCCCGCAAGGGATTCGGGCCGAATTCCCTTTTGCAGCCAAAAACTCGCGTTTCCCCATTTGAAAATACGCTGTGCCTCCTTTTTTTTGCTTAAAATTTGGATATTCCATTAAAAAAAAAACTTTCGTATTTTTGCCACGCAAGCCACCACCTTCTCTTGTCTTGCGGGTTGTGCGCTTAAGCGTTATAACCTGCAGGCTCCACTGTCACGCTCGTTTCCGGCATTCGGTGCACTCTCACTCCCTCTGTTGAAGGCTGAGGAAGCACCAGAGCTTTCACAGCGGCTATGACGAGTGCGTTAGACATGGCTCTGGACGATCTGATCTAGAACAACAAGCAACCCGTGCGAGGGGGCAGGGGCAAAGGCGGAAAAGGAGGAAGCGGTGGAGCTCGCCGAGTCGCAGTATCCATCAAATTCTGCAGCTCCTTCTGCACACGAACAGCTTCAACTTGAACTACTTGATGAGCTTTTCTTATAGTATCATACAGACCTTGCATGTTGCCGAATAGCCCTTCTTGGAGGCTTCATCTGGGCTGTCTGTGTTCTTGTCTCAGAGTAGGAATCATTATGCCAATCAGGGTATGGCAAGGTTTCATCTCCATTCATGATGCCATGCACACCATCAAAAACAGTACTAGGTGAGCTAGTATAAATGAGCTTGTGCACGTTGTTATGAAGGCAAGCATTTATTATATTGCGCGTTCCTTCAACAGTGACATTGTAGTGTAGACTGAAATTGTTGATTGATGAATCTGAAGCTGCCATGTGGAAAACTGCTACTGTTCCCTTGTATGCTTGTGCATGCATGTCGTTAAAACATTGCATAGCCAAGGAACCCTCATGGTTAATGCCGTATCCTTTTACCATTGAGCTCCATGCTACAATATCTCGAACTGGTAGCTAATCAAAGACTTCCCTTGCCTCTGAAACAGAGCCACACTTTGCACACATGCTGATCAAACTGTTGCCAATTGAAGCATCTCTCATGAAAGCCTCTTGTGCCAGGTCCTTTAGTCTTTCTTATGCCTCCATCAAGATCAAAAACTGCAACTAATCCCTCTTTCTTGTTAGCCCCTTAAGAAAGTGATGCTGCTTTTGGTTCATTGATAATTCGTGCTACCTCAAGGTTCACCATAAGCATAAAAAACTTCATGATTCACACCACACTTATGTACAGAGGCTTTGAGACCTGGCTCAGCCTCAACTCGTCTTATTGAACCTCATTTACAATATGAACATATGTACATAGGCATCATAAAATGACTCAAGTCGTGGCACTTAATCCCATACATCTAGATTTATATTTAATGGCCTCACATGCATGGTTTCACACCATAGACGTGCCGTGGCATGACAACGCGTGAGACGGAGATTCTGCCATAGCTAATAACTGCATGCACAGAGTCAAACAGGGGCCACAAGTCTATAAAAGAACTACTATGTGGAATACACTCAAGAAAACTAGTGTAACCTTTAGAAAAAAGTTATTCTTTTTTAGTGCAAGTGTAAGCCTCTAAATGTGGCTTAAGGCCGCTCACATTCACAAAAAGCATATGGCCCTCCTCTATAAGACCTAAATGATTGTACACATTTAGCACATAATAAAATATCACCGCATTGTGGAGGGATGTACTCACGCTGCAGAGCATTTTTGAGCGAGCACTTTTTGGTGTTTAGGCGAGCAGTTTCTCTCTCTACACTTCCTTCCCTCTATCAGCTCTCTATGGTCTCACACATTATGACTCATGGTGATAGTAGAGGAGAGGAGTGGATGGATACAAGAGCACTATACACATTGCAACTCATTTACAACTATCAATGCATATCAAGTTATAACTACCATTGCAACTTGTTTACAAAGTCACCATATTATGATCTTAAACTTTCATTTTATATTCCCTAGCAAACTTACAAGGCTACAACATTACATGGCAAACACCCACGACATGACAGGATCATTTGTACTTCTTTACAAAGATACCATATGAAAGCATTTTGGGCCTCAACTATTATCTTCGCCTTTTCCGTCTACCCTAGCTTGCGAATGAAGGAACTTTAGCTCTTAGAGGATCCTCCTTTGCCTCTTCAATGATGCCGAAAGCTCTCCACATCCCAATGGCAGAAGTTGCTTTCACCTCTAGCATGTTTTGCAAGGTCTACTGCTTGGCATGTTTTCAACTTCTTGTAGAGCTCATTTACTTTCAAACGTTGTTGTCCATGCCTCCAAAATGGCATTCGATTTGGGTTCCTTTTCTTTGAGTTGCATAAAAGATTGAAGAGCTTTACTTAAGATGGTTGCAAACATTGTAGTATTAGAGGGATTACTAGATGAAGCCATAACCATAGAGTTCACAAGGACTCTGTTGTTGCAATATGAAGATAGAAGGGGAGAGTGGTATATGGGATGTGTCTAGAAGAACATGGCAATCTCTACTGTTTTTATAACTTCAAAAGGAATAAAAATTTACTTTTTGAGCACTAGAATTCTTATTTTAAGCATAACAAAAAATACTTTAATCACAATTGTTATTGTTTTAATGTCTCCATTATACTCTCTCTCTCTCTCTCTCTCTCTCTCTCTCTCTCTCTCTCTCTCTCTCTCTCTCTCTCTCGTTGTTGAGATCTCACTCTAATTGCATCATCTCTCTCAAAACTCTAAGCCATGAAAGAAGCAAAAAACGTGGCTATTGTCATAATATGAGTGAACAACAATAATGTCTAAAACCAATATATTTCAAACATTACGAGCTACTGAAATACATCAGTATATGGACACCGGACTCCCTGGTGGAAGAAGGGAGGTGGTATGGGGTAGGGACCTCTACCAAATGATGCAAGTGCGTGTGGAAAAAGTGGCCTTGCAAAATCAAGTCATGGTGCCCATGAGGGAACTGCAAATGAAGCTACGGGGGATGTATGTGGCAAGACATGTTGATATTAGGGCTCCATTGGAACACGAGGTGGCCATGACGAAGCATTAGACTATGTTGGGATCAGGGGTACCGAGAGGACTTGATGATATGGTGCCCCCACGTCCACCTGTTGTTCTCGTCAAACAATCTCACCGACCTCATGTCTGAAAAACTGGTTACCCAAATCATCGTGCACAATGGCAAGTGGTCGTAGACATGAACTAAGTCACACCTCATTGCTCGCCACATTGATGCAATGTCGTTGTTGCACAGTGACCTACATGCTCTAGCCATGGACCCAGTACTAGCAAAGCAATCTAGGACCGTGATCAATGAACGTCTCGAGTAACCACCTGCCATAGTAGAAGCCCACAATTACCATAAGTACAAATGGAGGACAATGTCTAAGACATTGATTATATAACGATTTCACTACCTGAATTGTGCACATGATTACCTTGCAAAAGGCTCGCTATGCTTAATAGTATATCGGATGGGATCCCCGTATGGGGAGGTTTCCTCCTATGCTTTCGACTCCAGCAAGATATCATTGCCAACTTCAAAACCTCCACAATCTGCAGCTACCTCACCTCCCCGCCTATCATCCTTTGGACGAGTGGACGTATTCTCACTGGGGTGCATGAAGATAGACCAAAGTAGAGACCTACTTGCACACACTAGTAAGTACTTTAGGGAGGGAAATAATGCTTGACTTTCACAAAAACCAAAGAATCCTGCACTCACCTCTTCTTAGCCATCTTTTGACATGACAGAGATATTGTGCAGGATGCGCAAACACATAGAGTGCACACCATAGTGCCATTGGCATGTAGGAACTCCGTATAGCAAGCACAAAAGCCGACTCCACAAATATCTCCCAAAAAACATTCCACCGAGGAACCTCTAAAGCGCCCTTATGTGGAGACACGTATCTATAGGAAAATCAGTCCACACCAAGCGCACGCCTCTCAGGCTATTGAAGGCATCCGTGCGTCCCCACCTTGTCAAATATCCCATGAATCATTGCAATACTACAAGATTCTTTGAACAACAAAGTATGTAAGGGGAGTGCAAACGCTATAATAATGACGATGAATGGACAGAGTCACTC
Organism: Cibotium barometz; assembly: GCF_041138505.1. Classification (NCBI taxonomy): domain Eukaryota; kingdom Viridiplantae; phylum Streptophyta; class Polypodiopsida; order Cyatheales; family Cibotiaceae; genus Cibotium; species Cibotium barometz. The sequence continues at coordinate 6,562,760 of NC_141106.1, forward strand.
GCACTTCTGAGAGATTATACCTGTGTTTTTGCTTTCTTATAAGCGCGAGACGGAGGTGATCAATGTTTGAGCTCAAAACTAAGTGCAGGGGGTTTACCACAATGGGACAGTAGTCTACATTTACACAACACCAAATACATGTTATGAGTGTTGTGATGAATAAATGATCTATTGAATGCTTTGACATGTTAAGTTTACTTACTAGATCCCACGAGGTCTGCCTCGTCATCTTTTGAACTTTCCGACCCCTACTCTTGGGTCTTGCCATATGAAGGGGTCACTTGCTCTTTGCCCTATGCATGGGATTGCCGTTCATCTTGATGCTCATCATCCTTGGAATGGCTGTCCTCAGATTCCTCATCTGAGTCATATCCTTCCCAGTCTAGTTGTGACCTTTTTTGGGACGATGGAGGTGTGGATTTCTTACCCTTTTTCTTCATGGGCATCAATTCTTGCTTGGTGGCAGGCTTCTTGCCCTTTTTGGCCATTGCATTCAACCAACATTAGAACTATAAACTCCCAAAAAATAGGCTTCATACCTTATACAAATTAAATATTGTGCACAAGGAAATGTACTCTAAAACTACTCTGCCTCGCCAACTGCACTTCGACAGACGAATGGAATAGGGAATTTGCCTGGAAATCCCTCTGAGATAATGAATGTTGCCATTGTCGATTGGTACTTGCTCTCCTCGATGCTTTTGATCAGCCCCTCGACAGAATCCTTGTTCATGTGAATTGCTGGGTTTGGAAGGAGGCGACAAAGCAGCAAAGGCCACAAGGCCACTGCACGTAATGCCCACACATGCGGGCATTACACTTGGCCACGCCACGTGTAACCACGTGTCCATGTGGCGAGCTAGATTGTGCAGACCACGGGGCACACTATGGTGTGCCCCGTGGCTTGCAAGGCACACATGGCGCCCTCTAATTGGTGCCACGTGTACCTAGTGTGGTGCCCCGGGGAGTTTATTATTGGAATTGAAGCAAATAATCCAAGAAAAGGAGAATGACTTGTTGGCGACAATAGATATGTTTGAGCTCAAAATATCAAGTGTAGTTGCTTATTGGAGGACATACAAAGTCATTAACGATGAGAGCAATTAATTAGGAATACGACCCAATCAATGATTGCCCGTGTATTTCTATGGTTTCATGGCCGACGAGGCTCAGGCAAACTGGAATGCAGCTCGACGTGTTCAATGGTGGAAAAAACATCGTCTTGACAGGTAAGGAGAGGTCTTGCTTATTTCATTGGGAGAACAGCATGGTTGCCCACACAACAAAGTATGTGTGTGTTACATCTCAAGGAGAGCATAAAGCAATGTGTGAGAAGCGGTGCATTCCTACCAGTGAAGCTGCATCAGTGGAGGCTCGATTGATACGTCAATGGTGGCGTAGTGGTCATGTGATGGACATGAATTTGTCAGCAATGGACTCTTGGTTGAGCTGGTGGGAAGTGCACATAGCACATTGGGGTTCAGTCTCATGACAACAATAGAGAGAAGTAATGATGGTCCAAATACCCCAAGAACAAACCTAGCAGAAAGCAAGCATGGAAGTTGGCTGGTAGGGGAAGGATCTAGACGCAAGATTTCTCTTTACGATGCATGTACTACCAATATGGCGAATGCAATTTTGCAAAGCACAAATGCAATCTCTTACACTCAAGGCAAGCACATAGGGAGAGGCCCAAGCTTGGAGAAACTAAAAGAATGGTGCTCTACAAGCCCTGCCTGCCCAAGTGGTCCAAACAGTTAATCAGGAAATTGAAGGAACACCCATGTACAGGGTGCCTTCCCCTCTCATTGGTGACAAAGATAGTGCACGTCACAAGAGACTGTCAAGGGTGGTAATTGATATTGATGATGAGTCCACGCATCGACTAGAGTACAACACACATGTAATAGACTGCAAGTATTCTAGGAGGCCACAGAAGATCAATTTCAAAGAACATGATACAAGCAAAACGCTAGAAGTCACAGAGGGCAATACGCAAGGTGAATGAAGCAATGTGGACAATCCAAAGGACATGCATTGGCAGCAAGATCACATGCGGTAGAATGCCTCATGGGGGTAAGAGGTGTGGGCAACACATAGTCAAATATGCTAAGGGTGTGCCTACACCTTCCTTTAAAGGCTATCACAAGCACCCTAATGATCTCATTAGACAATGGATGTGGTTCTACCCCGACCACGTGCTTCATTGCTATATAGTGGACAACAACATAGACCCAAATCCCAATCCACCACCCAAGATATGGCCAATGCTATAGGAACGAACCTCAAAAACGAGGAGGTATATTCATTGTGGGAAGGTGGATACCAGGTGGAGTGCAAGAATGCAAAAGGTGTTGTACCCACCCCATCGTGTAGCAGTGGGGCCTCAAGGTTCTTTACAACTGTAACTTCAAAAGATCTGCCATATGGGTCCCCTTCTAACATAGAGGCTGGTGGGTCAAGCATGCAAAATGGAATAAGAATCAAGTACCGCACGTCAATATTAGGGGAAGTAGCCAAGAAAATAAAGGTTGCTTTGAAAATGAAAACTATGGTGGTAGAAGAAGTGCAAAGAGTGGAGCATAAGTATGAAGTTTTCAAGATTGAATCATACGGGGATGATGCACACACGAGGGAAAATATGATGTGCATTTGAAAGATGAACCGTCTTGTACATGTCCAGATTTTATAAATAGAGACGCCAAGAAGAAGTCGTACCTTGCATGCAAGCACCTATACTTCGTTTATTTATGTGTGCTAAGCTTAAGACAGAGCGAGAATATGTTCATCCACCAACCTATCCTATCTAACCTTGAGCTTTATAATTCCTTGTCTCGTAGGAGAACATACCCCAATTTAGAAATTTGAATGCAAGGATAATCAGTTGAGCTTAATCTTTGTGGATGTCACCTCATTGTAGAGGGTTCTATTATGCAATGTCTATCTCCTTCAAATACATACTCGCTCTTTCCCAAACAAGTTTAAAATATGCATTTTTTATTGTGGTGCCAAAATTCGAGGAAAGAAACCTTTATAAATAACATTAAATATATATATATATAGTTTTTTATTTTGAATGTTGAACCTCTCCCACTATTATAAATATAGAGGCAAGCTCCAAAGCAATTTGTTATATAGCATTGCCACCAAGCCTTGTTAGAAGAGTAAAATAGCCTAAACCTTCCTTCTTTTTGTTTGTGATGGCCTCATTAAATGTTAGCATTGAAGTTGTTGCTGCATGTATCGAGAGGGAGGCCACCGATGTGGCGATCAAGCAGAAGACCATAGATGGTGCACAAGCATGGAATGGTCTCACATCCTTTCCACTTCCTGAAAATGATGAAAAAAGTTCTCAAGTTAAGGACAAAGTGGTGGTATTAATTGCAATTTGGTGAGTTCATGGTTTTATTGATGAATCGTCTGAGCGTGTCTTGCTAGAGGAAGTATGGAAGGGCACGAACACCGTTCGCTTACTTTGTGCCTACACCCCAAAGAACAAGCGAGGCCCATAGTAGTAAAGATGTTGGTTTTTGCATTTTTGTATTTGGAAGCTGTACGTGAATGAACTTGGTTTTATTTTCAATTTGAACCAATAACCGTGTACGTGAATGAACTTGGCTTTATTTTCAGTTTGAACCAATAACCCCAATGTAGAGGATGTGATGTTGACATGTGTTTATGTGTTCACTCCCACCGAAGTAATTATGTCATGTTACTCTCTCTAACTTGCTTTGCCCCTCTCTCTCTTCATGGAGGGGGGCTTGGAATTTTTGTAATTGGAAGATGTATATTAAAAAAATGAGCTCAGCACTTGGTACGTACCCTATGACGGTTGCTGTCTACTACTGCTTGTTCCATTGGTGAATGTGTGGAGTTCACTTGGGAGGTGCAGTATTTTGTGTGTGTTGAAGTATGTGTGAGTACTTGGTAATGCTTAGAGGAAAGAAACACTTGGTTTTCTTCTGATTTTGTTGTTTTTATCACCAATTTTGCTATCATTGGTGATACTCTATTTTCTATTCTTTCAGAAAATAACAAAAATAAGGAGTAGCTTGGAGAAATTTGACCACTATAGAAACTAGTAGCGAAGAATCCATGGAAGAAGGACTAAGGTTCTCCGAACATGTAGAGGAAGAGAAACCCATTTCTCCTATGAAGTCCAGTGGAATATTTGATATAGCCAAGGGATTCTTTGGTCTCCAACCTGACATAGAAAATGAAGCTCAATCTTCAGACAAGGGTCCATCAACACGCGGGACATTGTCCAAAACCAGACTCAACAACACCTATAGCCCTAACATCTAGCTCTAGGAACACTAACACCTTGAGACTTAGTGGAAGTATTCCTAGGGTTAGGCAAGACAAGGAAAATGTTGTCAAAATGGGTCAAATCTTCTTCCCCACATATGAGGAATTGGAGGTTGACATTAAGATGGCTGAAGCAAAAAAGCAAGAGCTTGGTAAGCATAGAATGGTGGCAGAACAGAGGGAAATTAACAATTTTCTTATGTTATGGCCATGTGGCAAGGAAGAAAAAACATCTAAAGATGCCATGAATAACATAGGGGTTGGAATGACAAAAGGAGGGATACCAATCCTAGAACCCATAAATGAGGAACCCAAGGCTGAGGAAGACCTCAAAATGCAAGAAGAAGAGGACTATTGACCTAGGGCATCTGCAAGAGAAGAGGACTATTGACCTAGGGCATCTGCAAGAGAAGAGGATCGGCTTTACACAAGGGAGGGGATAAATGAGATTATCAATAATCCCACATTCTTGCAAAGCATGGAACTCTTGATTCAACAAAGGCGGATTGAGGCCGCTAATGAAGAGCCAGACGATGAGGAATTCCCCGAACTCAACCATAGACCTGAATTGGATAGAAGGACCTACGCAGGTAGAGGACAAGGTCTAGGTAGGGGGTAATTGCTCCTCGGAGGCTAATAGTGGATCCCCACGCAGATCTAAATATGACCACAAGGACAGATTTGTTGAATATGGCAGCAAAAATGGCAAAGACATAGTTAGGGAACTGGGAATTGCCCTTGAATCCAAACCATTTACAATGAAACCACGCATCATTTACAATGAAACCATGCATCATTTCGAAACTCATGCATAGAAGATGGCAGAGGCATAGTTAGGGAACTGGGCATTGCCCTTGAATCCAAACCATTTACAATGAAACCACGCATTTCGAAACTCATGCATAGAAGATGGGGACCCAATCCAACATCTAGAGATCTTTGGGTCAACATGTGAAACTTATGGGTTGATGAATGATGTGACCATGAGATCTTTGGGTCAACATGTGAAACTTGTGGGCTGATGAGTGACGTGACCCATGATACACACCTTTTCTCTAACTCTAGATGGGAAGGCCCACCAGTGGGATGGAACCTTAAAGCCTATGGACAAAGTCAATTTCACTCGGTTAAGAATGTGTTCATACTAAGCTTCTCTCAAAGTGGTGCTAGATGGAGTCTTGTGGCTCAGCTCCATAACATCAAGCAAAAAGAAAATGAATCCATGAGGTATTATGTTTCTCAATTCAAGCACCTAAACTCAAGATGCAAATTGAGGGAAAGGCTAACTAATGATCAGTTATTGCCATGTTTCCGAAGAGGAGTACGAGATCATAAGATACATGATTATTTGGTGTTAGCTCAACCGACTACTCTGGATACTTGCAATAAGTTGCCTATCGAGTATGAAGATAACATGCTTAAGTTGCCGCAACTAGAAGATGCCAAAGCAGCTTCGATGGTAGCAACATCACGAGTGTCTAGTCAACAAGACAGGGGACCTAGAAACAAGCAAGTTGGCAACATGAAAGTTAAAGAACTCAGTATTGCCATCTTGGAGAAGCTAAAAACTAGGGATGGGAGGGAAGCATCGGGGAATGCCCATTTCTACCCCCGAAGAGAGTTAATTTGATGCTCAATCTGTAGACAAAATCATATGAGCACTCAATGTCCTCACCTAAGACCAAGAAAGTTCCTCTATTGTGCTCATTGTCAAAGATTAGGAAACCACGATATTGCCATGTGCAGATACCCGAGGATCCAACCCTTAGCGCCCAAAGTGCCATGAGCTTTACTAGCACCACCAATGTAACTGAATGTGGCTATAGGGCAGCCAAATGCGTCCTATTTATTGAGAGGAATGTTGAGGGTGTAAGCTATGACACCATTACCGCCACCTATTCTACCACCAGCCACCACAGGCCAAGATTAACCAATGTTGATTGTCAGAGGAAGGAGACAATTTATTGCCAAGACCAGATGAGCAGGCACAGGGAACCGCAAAAGAGAGGCTAACGACTCCTAAGGGTGTTAGAGAATATCCGAATGCGGAGGAGGAAATAAGAAAGCTCGAAGAAGCTTAGGCCCTTGTAGGTGAGTGTCAACACAACCATGAAGCCAAATTGAGGGCTAACAAGGCTAGGGATACATTGTATCCATGGAATGAGTTGCTAAGAGAAAGGAAGTTAGATGTGCCAACTCCAATTCTAGAAGAGTCCAAGGAAGGGAGACTAATAGTGCTTTGATGGGCAAGGATGTTTGCAAAGGCAAATCAAGAACTATCGACCCATTTATTCCCTAGGATTGAGTATGAGAAAAATATGTGGAAGGAGATTTCACTTGCCAGAGAACCCAGAGATATAGGTAGTCTCTCAACATTATTGTCACCACAACTGTTAAAATGCCGATTTAGACCATTGCTACATAACACACCGACATTGTAGGTAGATTTCTAGGATTGGATAGAAGGAAGAATGAACCCAATGACCACTACAAAGGAGAGCCAGAAACCTCTGCCATAAGAAAACCCTAGTGCCTAAGGAAAGGGAAGTACCCAGATTCATCTAAATTCCCATCAACCAATTGGGAAGGTATTATGAGGGTGATGACATGAATGCCAAAATTCCAATCCACTTGCTATCCTGGATATGGGTCTCGTAAAATTCTCTCTTTGCTATGTATGGATCATACAAAAATACATGCATGTCTCAATGATTACATTCTATTTAGAGGGGTTAATAAAGATGCAATATAATGTCTACAATGTGGAGAGAGATACTATAGAGATGATTTGCAAGGAGACAAAATTTTCCAAAAGGTGTTGAGACACTTCCCTATCATTCCTCGCATCCAACACATATTTAAATGTAAGGGGAATACAGAACTCATAACATGGCATGCTACTCATTGCTCAACTGATGGCATCATGAGAGGATCGTAGAGGTGATTCACCAGCACAGCAACATGTGGAGCATCAATGGCCAAAGTTTAAAGATGAGCATCGTCACTTCTTACGTCTTGGCTTGGGCATGGATGGTGTTAACCCATTTGGCTTCAAGTCCACATCATGGTCTACTTGGCCTATTGTATTGGTGAATTACAACCTCCCTCCATGGGTGACAATTAACAAATATCATATCATACTTGCTCTCCTTGTACCATGTAAGTATAAGGTGGCGAACACGGATGAGGTATCAACGTGCATGATGTCTCAAGGCTAATAAATAGGCATGATATGGAGGTGAAAAAAGTTTTACTTTGGATGATGCATGACTATCTCGGGTTCTCGGATTGCTCAAGTACATACTTGAATTGGATATCTTTAAACTTTAAACTCTTGGAGTGCTCAGGTACATACTTGAGCTGGATAACTTTAAACTTTATATCTTTAAACTTTAAACTTTATATCTCTAACTCTTAATCATCTTAATTTTAAAATGGGTTTGGCAGCCTCCGGACATCATGCATGGCCGATTTATGGACAATCACTTGTTTCAAAAAGACCCTCTACACTAAAGAAGGTGGTGTATGACAAACATCATCGATTTCTTCCTCCTTCATATCCCAAGTATGTGCCATATGATGTCTCACCACTTGTGTGATGAGAGGTAGATATTGGTTTGAACCCCCGATTCACCACTCGTCGATGGGATGTCTAGACACTCAATCTTCTTTTGACTTCCATATAATTTGGTGTGAGTTGAAGATTAATCATCTCTTAGATCCCATGTATATATTCTCAAGAATGTGGCAACAAATATTTAGGACCATTTAATCGATAAAAGAGATACAAAGGGTGCAAGGGATGACTTACAAAACAATGGACGCCTTCAAATTTCATTGCCAATTGTAAGTGAGAGTGGTAACATGGTCCTACCAAAGGCATTATGGGCATTAACCAATAAGGAGTACAATAAGGTGAAAAGTGTGATTGCCTCTTTTCATACACCAACGGGAGTAATGAATTCATTGAAGGTAATGAATTCATTGAAGGGTACCTTCACAAAGACCAGAAAGAAAGGAGAGGTACAATTATATGGCCTCAAGATACATGATTGGCACAAGATAGATATTACAGGTATATAAATATTCGCTTATTCATTTTCTCTTCATGGTACATAATTTGTAGGCTCATATACTAACTTCCAGTTTTCTCTATGCATAGTTTATTCTTCCAATTGCTATAGTTAGTTGTGGAGATAAGAAGGTGAGAGAGACTATTTACAAAATGGGAAGCTTGGTGAGATATGAATCTTCTCTTCAATTCACTCTCAATAACTATGAGCCATTATCTTATATACTTTAGCCCATTTCGCGCTCACTTATTATGCCCATGCCCATAAGCGAGCCATAAGCGTAGGCCCCAAAGCCTCACATATGAACATATCCATGAGCCCATGGCCTCCACCACATTATAGGCCCTCTATATCAAAGCACTTTGCAAACTTTGTTGCGATTTCATTGTTCAGAGGAATCCCTTGTTATAATTCTGGTAAAGTAGCCAGCACTCGTGTAAAAACTTTGGGCAAACTATGCTCAAGAAAATCTTGCTACCCTTTCGATGGTGGCTGGCATTGAAGACTGTCAACTTGACTTTCTGAAATATACTTGTCAACTGAGATGTATTGAGAGCTTTCCCGTCAAGCTAAGTCCATAATCAGCATTCAACTCCTCGGTCGAATAGCAAAATTATGTGAGGCAAGGATATTTAAAGTCAGTGGACCGCTTACCACTCCCTGCATAGAAAACCATAGAACATGATGAAGAATCAAGATTGATTGCCTCAATTAGAATCATGTAGAAACCATGAAATAATAAGCCATTTAAACTAATATTAATAGAAACACCTTACCTCAAGAAGTAGCTTTGGATGATGACTTTCATATTCCAACATCATCAAGGAGCTATGGAAGGATTTTGTTTGCACACTTTCTCAGAGGAGTGTTCATTTTGCTCAGATAATTTAGGGAAAAGAGGCGTGTTATAGAAAGTACACTTGGGGAGAGAGAGAGAGAGAGAGAGAGAGAGAGAGAGAGAGAGAGAGAGAGAGAGAGAGAGAGAGAGAGAGAGAGAGAGAGAGAGAGAGAGAGAGAGAGAGAGAGAGCTAAACCTACTATTCTAATGTTCTACACCTCCTCAGGTCCCCACAGGTATAGTTGTTATTTGCTCGACATTCCTTTTTTCTTTTTGGTTTTCCCTTTCAACCATGAGAATCATATATATTCTTGCCTTCATCAAGATAGGTTGCACTGCTCCCAACAATAGTGTTGGTGAAGGAGTACAAACGTAGAAAGCCTGCACCTCCCGTGTGGTTAGACCAGTTCTCTGATGACTTTGCATGAGAGAGAGAGAGAGAGAGAGAGAGAGAGAGAGAGAGAGAGAGAGAGAGAGAGAGAGAGAGAGAGAGAGAGAACTACAGCCACAGTCTGAACTAGGCCTGAGAAAGAGAGAGATAGAGACAGAGACAGAGAGGTAGTTGGCACATGTCCCACCGCCGCCACCACTAGTAAAACCACCACCACATAACGTTTCATCACGAAGTGTTTTCTTAATCATGACATTTTTTGAAGTCCTAAACATCTGTTCCCACATTTTAAAATGCCTCTTTTACACCCCAAAGAACTACTTGTGAAAGCCTTCCAAAAAGGAGAAAAGTGGTACCACCTATGCATGCTTTAACCCGGTTTGAAGAAGATGCTCTTTATCATTATTTTTGTTAGAAGATGTTGTCGACACGTTCAAGTTTTTGTGAGAGATAAAGTGTGTGTGTGTGTGTGTGTGTGTGTGTGTGTGTGTATGTGTGTGTATGTTGAGTTCATAATTGTATTTGAGAAATATCTTTCTCAAAGGTGTAAAAAAAGAAGTAAGAGTTGAAAATATATCATACCGCATTAGTGTGTGGGTCACCAATGAAAAAGTCAAAGGATTACTTTTAAAATCCATGCTTAAGGTCATATATATATCTTTAATATCTTATTGGGATTTCTATACCAAACATGTGGTGTTTAATATACTTTTAAGATATTATTTTGTATGATGGATACAAGTTTTTGTCTAATGTAGCATAAAACATTTGATGCATCTATAATGTGGCAACAACTCTTTGCATACATGTGTGAGACCTCAAAAACTGGCATGTGCACTTACATTCACCCATTATGCATGAACATGTGCATGCATGCATCTATGTATGTGTGCACACGTACATGTGTGTGCATTTATATGCTATGTACATGTGTATTCTATGTGCATGTGCATGCTATATGTGTGTGTCTGTGTTCTATGTGCATGTGCATGTGTTCTATGTACATGTGTATGTGTCATAGACATAAACATGTGTGTAGAGTGATTTACACCAGTCAACAATCCACCCACCGAAGGCGGGTCTAGGCCACTCATTAATGAAAGGGAAATATATCCTTAAAAATAAAGTGGGTAGACCTTTCCAAACATAAAGCAAAGGCCCGATGAGATATCAATTTTGTGTTGATTGATACATCAAATAGTTTTTGAAGGAAGTATGTGTCTCAAGCAAATAATTTTATAGAATGAATAGATGCTTGTACTTGATTTCATAAATGTGTCGATGTCTACTTTATTGGAATGGTTTTGTGGTGATGCAATTGGAAAAGGTGGTAAGACTTGCGTCCCACATAGACTAGGGAAGTGAAGAAAATAAAAAATACTTCAAAAGGCTTGATGATTAGTTAGTTCTGAAATGATTTGCCAAGTTCCTTCATTTTCAACCATACTTTGAGAGTCTTGTAGAGGTAGATGCCAATAAGAAATCATGATTCAGTGAGAGCCATCTTTTAACCTTGTAGACATTAGACAATAAGAAATCTGCATTCAATGAGAGCCAACTTTTTCTCAATCCTCTAAGTCACCTCGTGGCACTTAGGTGTTACAAGGGGTAAGCAAGGGCCCCAGTATTGGAAAAGGTAGTAAGGGGGGTAAGCAAGGGCCTTAGTATTGGAAAAGGTAGGTAAGGGGTAAGCAAGGGCCCTAATGCTATTGGAGGATGTGACCTTATGATGTTGGGACTAGGTAGAGGAGGGAAAGAAAATAGAGGAGTTCCTTGTAATTCTAATGGCTATAATATTTCTATTCTAATGAAATAAGTTAAACAACTCACAGGAGAAATGATCTTATTATAGTGATAATATATTTCTGTTTTGATGTCCCTTGTCAAAGAACACACAAAAGGCAAAATGATGGTCCATGTAATGTAGAAAAGAAAAGTGCCAACTATACTCATGCAAAATATTCAATTTGACTAATAAACTCTCCATATATGTTCGTACTCTGACACAAACCCTTTTATAGTGGTCTTATAAAGTAAGACTATATAAACATCTTGTGTAGATCACTTGCTAAGTCATGTAAGTCCATGCAAGACACAATAAATGAAGCAAGTTATTTTTTACAAAACTCTACTAGTCATGGTAAAAAGAAATAGACTTCCATAGATTTATGAGATTGTGGGACGTGGTGTTTATCTTTACCTCTTCTTTATCACCTACATTTTCTTTTTTCTTTACTAGAGGGTCCACTAGTGGGTAGACTCGTGCTTCGCACGTCTTTTGAGACCTCCAAATTCAAATTCTACTTGAACTTCCTCAAACCTCCTCCTTTCCCTGCAAATTTTTGCCACGTGGTAGCTTTGTGAAACTCTTCCTTTATATAATATAGAGAATAGAGATGAGCTACAAGTCATTACTATAGGATACAAAATTTTGTTGACTTGCTAAGTCATGCTTGTAAGTCACAATAGGTTACATAGGATGCAACTCTAATATTGTCTCAGTAACACCCATCCAAGGTCGTTCCGTAATTGCTTTGTCATCTTTGTGAATACATGCACCATTACATGAGTGAACTAGTTAGTTTTGAGAGCAATATTTTTGGTGTTGGAACTAGTCAGTTTTGAGAGCAATATTATTGAACTAGTCAGTTTTGAGAGCAATATTTTTGGTGTTGGAACGAGTAGTTGCGTTCTTCTATGAAGTTCAATAATATTGTCATACTACGTAAGCATGTATTGTTTTAAGTAGACATTTGAAAGGAATTATACATTCTCCAAAGTTTTTATATACGAGAGCTATTTTATTTTATTTGGACAAAGTGTGTTTGTAAGACTTGATTTGCATTTGTTAGTATTTTTTAATACTCAAATCTTTTGTTTGGGCAACACATGCCCATTAGTGCAAGATAGAGGGGCCCTAACCTCAATCGGTTTGTAAACATGGTAGTCACAAAATGGCTGAGTCAAATTACATTCGCATTTAATTAATGCAAATATAATAAGTTTTAGTAAAATAAGCCACCACAATGCTTTTCTACATTAGTTAATTAAGTGGTGCAATAGGGACTACCTTTCAACCTTTTTTTAAAAAGGTAATATGTATAGGAAAAAAATGGCTTCAAACGTTTAAGGTTTTTCTTGCTATTTTTCAATAACATTTTTTAAGAAAGAAATCTTTTGGTCTCTCTGTAAAGTTAAGATGGTTGTGCTCTCTCTCTCTCTCTCTCTCTCTCTCTCTCTCTCTCTATGCATTGGTGTACATGATTCCTCATTGCTCTACACGATGCCAGAAGCCCTTGTTACATTCTCTCACACTCTATTGCTGTCTCTTCCTCCTCTCTAAGCCTTGGGAGATTTGGAGAGTGATGTAGATGTGGTGCACAGACGAATGCCAATAGCTTGGCGAGCCTAGGAGGAAGAGGACGGCAAAGGTGGGAGCTAGGTGAAAGTTGGCTTGCTACAGAGCTTAAAGGCGGTGGGTGCAAAGAGGTGAGCCAGTGCTAGTGAGGGGGGAGGCGGGGGCGCCCCCCCACCCAGCGGCCCCCCGAGGGGGGGAGGAGGAGGGGAGCACCGGAGGGGGATTAGAGGCGAAAGGCACACGGAAGGCGTACAATGTAGGGTTGGGGAGTGGGTAAGGTATTCACCTTGGGAGCCTAAGCTTAGGCATTTAACGCTCTTGAAAAACTCATAATATATTTAATAGAAATGCGCAACATTTTTATTCAAATATGTAATAAGAATTTAGAAAGTGCTTCTCAAAACACATTTTGCAAGGTTAATGTTTAAAACTTTACGAGAGTCGAGATTCTCGAATCTGGGTTCCAAACATTTTGTCAGCATTGTTTTGTTGTTTCTTCGGGAAAGTTACATAGGAAACACATGCGCGAAAGGCTCGCGAGGCATGCCGGCGGCTATCACGTGGCAACTTTTTAATGGAGGAAAAAAGCTTGATTCGTCACGCTCACCAGACCAGGTGCGCAGGGCTGTAGGCCACGGTGGTCCCATATTTTTTTACTGTGGTATATATGTCTTTACCGCCGTGAAACATTTTTCTAAAACAAATCACAAATTTTAGAATCTTCAAAAAAAAGGAATCACATTTTTAAAATTCATTTTGTAGATTTTTAAAATTGAGAAAAGACTCCATTGTGCACGGTTGTTGATCCTCGTAGGCTCGTGCCACGTCCCACGACAGACAAGAAGCCTGGACATTTCTCAGCGCCACCGCAGCCTATCTTTCCTCCACTACCCGCTCAGGCAGCTGCAGCGGCAGTGCAGCCCTCTGCTTCTCTCCTTCCCTCACTGTGCGCCGCTGCAGGGCCAGCCATGGCTGCGCTCTCAGACCCCGACTCCAACTCCAACAGAGGCTTCCAAATGGTCCTTCCTGCCCTTCTCGTGCACAAATCTGCGAGCTCTCATGGACAGCCGGAGCCCACCACCAAGCCCCCCGCCTCCATGAAAGCTCCGAACAGCTCGCGGCCATGGCCTGCCTTCTGCTTGAAAGGCAGGATCCTTTTTCTCTGCGTATTCCTGGTCGTACTACCCCTCTCCCTCATCATCGCCTACCCCATGTTACGCTTCAACGAAGGCTTCTTCCACCCCTCAGCTCTGAGACATCCCTTCATAGTAAAGCCCAATGATGCCCTCTCTTTAAGCCCTGTGCTGCATTTTTTGGAGAAAAGATACTTCAATGAGACTCTGCTGGCCCTAGCCCAGGTGGACTTGGCCGAGCCTGAGGAGCTCCGGCAGATCAATAGCATACTGGATGGGACATGGCAACGCAGGTATCCATACAGAATGGAGCATATGGATGACTACGGCCGCAGGTATCGTAGAAGAGGGCGATTGCCAGGGTCAAGAACCTCCTACAGGGAACGCATGATGCCACTCCAGCTTGCTAGCCCCCGGTTCGAACCTTACTGGCCAGCTTTCCGACGCTCCCTTCAAGCCTGGGTCTCGAAAAAGCGACACGAGCCCCGAGTCATGAAGGAGCTTCTGCAGATGGTGAAAGATCCCATAGATAAACATTACATGGAATGGAAAAACAGCACAGGAGTGGCACCGGAGCTCGGTAAACCCTACCGTACCTGTGCAGTAGTGGGGAACAGTGGCATTCTGCTCAACCAGAGCCATGGAGCTCTCATCGACAGCCATGACATGGTCATGCGCCTCAACAATGCTAGAATCGCAGGCTTTGAGCAGCACGTGGGCTCCAAAACCACCGTCTCTTTTGTCAACAGCAACATCCTGCACGAATGTGAGCGGCGGAGCAAGTGCTTCTGCCATCCGTATGGCATTCACGTTCCTGTAATCATGTACATCTGCCAAGTAGTGCACTTCATGGATGTTGCTGTATGTGGTGCCACACTCCGAGCCTCGATCATAGTCACGGATGCTCGCTTTGACACTCTGTGTGCCCGGATTGTTAAGTATTATTCACTCAAGATGTTCGTGGAGACCTCTGGACGGCAACCAGAAGAATGGAGTGACGCACATGAAGGAGCCTTGTTCCATTACTCCTCTGGCATGCAGGCAGTGTTGCTCGCTGTGGGGATCTGCGACAGAATCAGCATCTTTGGGTTTGGCAAGTCGGAAATTGCCAGGCACCATTACCACAGCATGCAAAAGGCAGAGCTTGGTCTGCATGATTACCTCGCAGAGTATCAGTTCTACAAGGATTTGGCCACCAGGAACCCTCAGCTGGTGCCCTTCCTCAATGAGGCGGGATTCTCCATTCCACCTGTGCAGATTTACTGGTGATATATGGAAATTTTCATATAAGAAATCATACTAGGTGTATGCAGGCACAGCATTGATCAGAGCTGTTCTCCTGTGCATGCTAATTGCGCTTTGGAAATCCAGGGAAGACACAGGAAGGGATGTGGATCAAAGCCCTGAAAGATGAGTATGTTGGCTTCCCTTGCTGTAGTCCCATCTAGCCCTAATTATTCCATTCTTAAAGATTCTCAATGATTTGATTGTACCAATTATCATTGTTTTCAAATTCAAGTTGCCTGCAAAGTAAGGCTCTTTGTTGTAAAATGCCTGGTGTCAAGCCTACAGCAATATACGTTTCTCAACACCTATTTTCTGTACATGCATACCACAGCTATTCACATGAGAGGGCTCACAGTAGTGAGCTTTCACATCTGTGACGTGCCTCTGGAAAACCTCGAGGTCTGTAGAAGTAGATGTTCATGGCACACCATCTCTACAAGCAGTGGATGCATGCATTATGACACCTTCCTTTATATCAATAAGATATGGCAAATCATACATGCATAGCCCAAACAAAATACCCTGTTTGTGTGATGGTATTTCCATGCATTCAATAGCTCACCGAGGCATGATTAACCTCATGACAGAGTGAGGAGAACCATTGGATTAAACTGAAGGTGGCACTACTGACCTTGTGGATGACTCCGTCGGTCCTTGCTAGGGAACTCGAAGACAACCGCCACAAACACTATGGTTGGGGGAGAAGGGAGCGTGGATCCTCTCAGGGAAGTATACCCGCCAAGGACGAGTCGACCTCACTGGCTAGACATGCAAGACCTAGGCTCTACACTGTCTACCGTGCTCTCTGACCACCACCTAGCACCGCAGTACCCCTACAGGCCTCTCACTCACACCACACACACCACTCACACCTCACTCACCTCGCTCACACAAAGAGATAGACAAAACACCAACAGAGCGCAACACTACAATCACAATACGAAAAAGGAATGCTACAAGGGAGACTCCGCTCCGATAGAAGGACTGTGCTAGAACTCCCGGTGATACCCTAGAGAGTGTTCTCTTCTATGAGAGTATGTCTTCGACTGTCTGTCTGCTATCGAAAGAGTGCTCCCCTTAACTCTTCCTTGGGTGTCCTCCTCCTCGAGTGGTGCTCAAGAGGATCTCGAAGGAGGATCTCTCCTTACCTTGGGAAAGGGAGAGGGGTGTTGTCTCCATGAGTGCCATCGGAGTTGGCCATGCACGTATGAGATGTCGAAGGGGACCAGCGGTCAGAGGGGCTGAAGAGCACTAGCGGACGGAGGGCACCAGCGGCGGCGACGGCAATTGGAGTCATCGGAGGGCACCAGCGGGTCGGAGCCATTGGAGGGCACCGGCGGTCGGAGCCATCGGAGGGCACCGGCGGTCGGAGTGGTCGAAGCACACCGGCGGTGATGGCGGTCGGAGTACACCGACGGCGATGGCGGTCGGTCAGAGGGCACTGGCAGTGACGGCGGTCAGAGTCATCAGAGGGCACTGGCAGTGAGACGGCAGTCGAAGCGATCGGTGGTGGAGTGTGGAGGAACTGGCTTCCCGTCCACAAGTCGCCCACTACTACTCAATTCATCGTCTCAGTGAATGCCAAGAAAACATAGGTGAGCCTCTAGGAAAAACATCCGGCAAGCAGGTTGCGAGGCATACCTCATACAATGATCCTTCCAGGCAAACCTTCTAGAGAGATACAACATAAATAAAAATGAATCAACTAGGCTCCTGGGCAACTTAATCCAACGAGCTGTAGAAAAAAATGATTGAACAAGGAGCTCCTAGTCACTTCATCCAGCAAGCTATTTCTTAGAGCTCTTGGGCACTTCTCATCATCCACTAACTGTATTACCACTGTCATCCCCCGGGCAAAGCATCTGGTAGAAGGTTACCTCAACAAAAGCACAAAAACCAATCTAAACAATAATAATCATTGGCCACTTTGTCTGGGCAAAACTTTCGGTACGAAGTCCAGGCATACAAGATACAGAATGAAAGTTGGCCATGGCCAGTACATGCCTGTAGGCAAACAAAGAAAATAAAATAAATAAAATGACAAAAGACCGAATCAGCCATCATGAGTGGCATGGGAGGAGACATCAGCCCCAAACCTGGTGGACCTGTGGTGGATCTGGAGTGTGGACGGCCAACTGAATGACGCCGCTCAATGAGACGCTGGAGCTCCGCAAGGTCATCCTCTGCAGATGAAGCTTGTTGGCGGAGATCAGCTAACTCAAACGCATGTTGCTGATTGAACTTTGTAAGAGCGCGCTCATGTGCGTCCTACAAAGTGGCAAGCTCTCTCTCATGCTCCAACCAAAGGGCTTGCATCTCTGACTCATGCTGATGCTGATGCTGGGTCTCCACCAAAAGTGTACGCTCCTGCTCTGGAATGGTTGCCATGGCATCCTCATCAAGGATGGGAGATAAGTACAGCTCAAATAGCTCCTCGCGAAGCTCCTGAAGCTCTCCGTGTCCTGCTGGGCCATGGTCTCGTGTAACTGCTGAAGGGCCTCCTCTGCATCCTCTGCTCGGGCTGTAGCCTCCTGAGCGATCCGCTCTGCTAGATAGATCGACCGACGCAAGTGTCGGTTAGCATCGGTGAAGGCACGTAGGACTCTTTGATGAATGAATCCCATGGTCGTGATCCGTCGAGAGGCTTTCATAAATGTGTCAACCACTAGATAGCACTCTGCAGGAAGCCTCATCAAGTCTGATGGAGTGGTCGGGATTGTCTGGAGGGAGACTCGGAAAGAGCCCAACCCTAGGGAGTGGTGGAGAAGATGGTGGAGGTGAAGCTCGGAGGAACTGGTGGTGCTGTCGAGAAAGACTATGTCGGAGGGGAGGATGAGGGTGGTAGTGGCTGAAGTAAGTAGCTCATGTCGGTGTCGACAGGAGATCGAGGTGAAGTGGAAGATGAGGTGGTGTGACGAGGAAAGTTGGCGCTGAAAAAATGGGTGAGGTGTGGCAAACTGAGAAGTGGAGTGCGGGAGGAACCTCCGTCGGAAGAGATTCCCAGAGGGCTCTGGATGGTGTAGAAGGAGAGGGTGGCGAGGATAGTGGTGACGACGGAGGGGAAACCAGGGAGTTGTGGTGTGATGCCGGTCCCTGGGAAGCAATGATCCATGGAAGGAGAATGGGGTGTGAGGGTGACGAAGGAGTAGTTGATGATAGAGCCGTCGATGATGAAGGTGGTAGTGGGGGGATGTCAATGATGGGCAAGGTGTCCATGGATGACGAGGGTGGGGGTGGAGTGGTGTGCGCTTTTGCCGCACAGGTCGTAGCTGGGGACTTGCCGAGCACCGTCGTATGCGAGCCACGAATGGTTGCAAGCATACAACCAGGAAAGCAAGCTCAAACAGAATGCAAAAGGTGTGTCACTCACCGCTCAAACTGCCACCGTGAAGGATTCCCGCGTCGCAGCCGTGAAGAAGAAGCTGCCGTCGCCGCTCTACCGCCTCTCCGCCGCCGTGCCGCTACACAGTGCTCGATCGCTCTCTCACTCTCCCTCTCTCTCACACACACACACGCAGGAGAAGGAAACCAAGGAGATAAGGCAAGAGCACTCTTGTATTCAACACATGAGAATGAGGGTTTTAGGGTTACATTTGACTCTTATAGGTGACTTGGCCGTTCACACATGGGCGCCCATACATGGCCGACCGATCCTAACCCTTATCCTATTGATATTCAAGGTGCGCCTCTCATCGGCGATCACCCAATCCCTTTATCCTTTGCATATGGTGCCGACAAGCCCGGCCCATGACTCAGAATACTTAAACTAATTACATGACGTAAAACATAGTACGTCTCAATGTCCGTCATAGATTAACATGCCCCCCTTCCTGATGTAGATTCTGTTCTCGGAAGCTATGGTATGGTAAGCTCGATAGGGTTTGTTGTGGTAGACCGTCTGCAAAACAGGGAAGTAGAGTGAAAGTATGCTGAAATTCAAAAGATATAAAGTGTAATAAATTCAAGCATGTTAGACCACAATGGATGTTGCTATGAGAACTTAGTTTAATGGGTCACATGAATAAGCTAGTGTAGCAAATTAACAGGAGTTTAAAATTATTGAAAGTAAATCAAGAGTTAGCAAGGTGTCAAAGGTTAATCAAGGTTTATAAGTGGCTTAAGTCAAAGGAAATAACCAAGCTTAATAAATAAACAGATGACCACAATGTGTCTACTCTAAGAACAAGTTAATACCACGAGCCTAGGGACACAAGAAACATCAGAGTTACAGGAGCCTTTTGCCTTTATTTCTTTATGCACGTGACAATTTTTACACACAATGGTGGCGACCTTCCTAAGACAAAACTAACATCGATCCTGGTACCATGTTTAAGACAAGGCATTATCCAGGAATCTATTAGTTCACCTTAGGCAAGGCTACCCCCACCAACCAAGGCATCGGTCTGGAGTAGAATACTCCTCGCCTACCAAGTATCAATAAGGCGATAGGCCAACATTAGAGCACATAATAGACTTGTATTGCCATTTATTGTAGGTTTTTTTTTTTGATCTTCGCTCCTGAACTATAATGTGTTCTTGTATCCTTTCGACAAAGGGGTAAAAGCTATGTCCTAACACACACATGGCCAGGTGTCAAACATTAAGATGGTTTGACCTTAGACCTAAGACAATCATATTCCAAGGTTAACTAAAGACGTCATGCTGCTCAAGAATATATCTAATAAGGTTAAGCTCATTAATGATTTACACTAGCACGTCAAGCAACTTCAAAAACTAAGTAGTACATTGATAATTCCATGTGGTCATGCATTATAGTTCATGCAATTAATTGAACAGTAAAAACGAAAGAGAGTGGGTATGGAAGAATTATACCTTGTATTTTGGAGATCTCCTTGATTCGATGAGAAAAATGCCTGCAATTTGATGAGATATTTATGTATGAGCGTTGCGGCTATCTCAGGACTTGAAAGCGAACCCACCTCAAACTTTTCAACCTGTACAACCAACTTACAAGCACTATACCTCGAGAGGCACATCAGTGTGAAAAATTAAAGACTCGTTTAAGGACTCCAAACTAGAAAAAACTTAAAAACACTAACCTACCTACTAGTCACCACACTACTACTGAGGATACGGTAAGAGGATGTTGTAGAGTCCTGGCTCTAGCCCTAAGGCTAAGCCTCTATCCGCATCATCCAAATAAATAAAGTCAACCTCAGTAGTGCCATGAGTTTCATCCGTCCATTCATCATTGTCAGATATTTCCTTTTCATTTTCCCATCCACATAAACTCATCAAGAATGTAACCATGCGAGGATAGTCATCTTGTGGAAAAGGAAAGCATTGGGCTATCGGGGATATGTCCTCTACGGAGTAGGGGTCAGTCATGGTCAATAAGCGAATTAGCCATTCTAATTCCTCAATATTTTTCTCTCTGGCTAGTACATCTATATGATCCCATTCAGTTTCAATTACAGGATAGCACATGTGAAATATCTGAGAAAGGTATAGATGATACCTCTCACCAAAGGTGGGAGTGGTTGAAGTGTATGATGATCGTGCATCTACCATATCTGCAAACACAGATATAGCATCAGTAGGTTTATGACAGGTCAATCTAGTTCTTGATTGTATATACGGATATTTCTGCTCTTAACGTGCTCTTGCTCTTTTTACTATTTTTTGCTTTTCTTTTCTTCTTTGTGTATGAAGCTATATATATACATCCCCTTGAGTGCGCCGCCGTGGCTGAGCTCTCGGACTCCGACTCCAACTCCAGTATTTTTAGAAAAAGAAGAAAACCCTCCAACTCCGATTCCGACTCCAACTCCAACTCCAGTATTTTTAGAAAAAGAAGAAAACCCTCAATCTAAAAATTTTAAAAATTATCACTCGAAAAAAATTTAAAAATTAAAAGGTTTTACTACAACAACCCTTTGAAATTTTGAAGTTGGATTTACACTAAATGCTGGTATTTTTCAAGCATTGCTTTGGGGGTTTCTTTCCCATAAGTTTAGATGCATTGGGGCTTACAATTAATTATCACCATCAAGTCATTTGCTCATTGAATGAGTTTATCATACATACATACATACATACATACATACATACATACATACACATATATATATATATATATAATGCATTAGAAAACAAATTGCCCACCCTTTCCTCTCTCCTCTCCTACATACATATCTTCTAATATTACATTATGTGCATGTGTAAGAGAGAATACACATACATACACACACATATATATATTATGTATGTATGTATATATAAACAGATCTGTATGTATGTCCACGCACAACACACAGACACGCACATGATGATATGTGTGCACATGCACACATACACACACACTCGTACATATGGACACACGTGCAACACAGAGATATGCACACTTACATGCACAGACACACTCAAGCTTGCACATATTTATATATGCGTATACATGCACACAAGCACATGTATACATAGATGCAAACGCATACACATTTGTACATGGTATATGCTCACACACACATATGCATGTGCATGTGCATGTACACACACATAAACAATAAAAGATCTACACATAAATATATTCACATGCTCACACACACATACATGCACACACTCGTACATTGATACACATAAACACAAACATACACACCACGTACACACACTAGCACATACACACAATCAAGACTCTTGCATGTATGAAGACATTACACAATCACACATGTGTGTATGTGCATATACAATCACATACATATGCGTGCAAAAGAAAAGACAAAATACATTGTATGTAAGATACACTTATTAAGACTAAGCATACCTCACCATGCATTCCCATGTATTAAAATTTAATATTAATTAAAAATGTGTATATGTGTTAATTTATTTTATAAATGCACATATATATATATATATATATGTATATGTCTCTAAAAATAATAAAACATAATATTATAGATAATATATATTTACATGTGTGTGTGTGTGTGTGAGAGAGAGAGAGAGAGAGAGAGAGAGTGTGTGTGTGCATGCATGCATGAGAAAGAGTGTGTGTTTGTGTGCGTATGTGTGTGTGTGTGTGTGTGCATGCATGTCTGTAAGAGAGAGAGAGAGAGTGAAGGAGAGAGAGAGACAAGCACAGAGAGCGAGATAGGGACATGGAAGTCTATGTGTGAGAGTATGTGTGGGGGGGAAGAGTGTGTGTTTGCATTAGTGCATGTGCAGGTGTGTACACGTCTACCATGGACATTGTGTTCAAGTGTCATGGGGCCATTCTCTAATGCAAGCAAAGAAGACACATAGAACATGTTATAATGTGTCCAAAGTTGTACATGGCCTCAAATGAGTACACAATTATAG
Organism: Cibotium barometz; assembly: GCF_041138505.1. Lineage (NCBI taxonomy): Eukaryota > Viridiplantae > Streptophyta > Polypodiopsida > Cyatheales > Cibotiaceae > Cibotium > Cibotium barometz. The sequence continues at coordinate 6,585,468 of NC_141106.1, forward strand.
AGAATCATGACAGATGTATTATAGTCCTTAATACGTATATGTACAAATATCCATCAAGCATCTTTTAAGTACATGTTATAATGTGTCCAAAGTTGTACATGGCCTCAAATGAGTACACAATTATAGAGAATCATGACAGATGTATTATAGTCCTTAATATGTATATGTACAAATATCCATCAAGCATCTTTTAAGTAAACATCCATTACATACTTTGTCTCTCAAACGATCATGAACGGTCCTTAAAATGATGCTACATGACTTGATATAAAAAGCTATAATGTCATGATTACATTGAACCTTTAAGTTTTGTAAACAGCTCCTGTATTGAAATCAAAGGAGTCCCCTTAGATTAGAATGCACGCGACTCAGATTCCAGTCCAATGAAATACCATAAGAAGTATACTAAAGTTTAAGAAAACTCTTGCCCCACAAAGGTTTAAGGTTGTTGGTGAACATAAATTACTTTATTAAACTCATTAAGAGACATAATTAATCTTCTTGTATTCAGATCAAACAAGCCCCCTTAGAATAGGATGGACTCCAACTTAAGATTCACTTCTTCAAAATACCACAAAAAGTATAATATAGTTTGAGACAACTCTTACCATAAAGATTTAAAGTTGTTGAGAACATAAAATTTAATAAATTCATTACGAGACTTTCTTCTTGTATTAAAATCAAAGGAGCCCCCTTAGAGTAGGATGCACTCCAACTTATGATCCATTCCAACAAAATATGACAAAATAGACACTAAAGTTTAACAGAACTCTTGCCAGAAAGGTTTAATATTGTCGTAAACATAAACTTTAATGCTTTATTAAGAGCAAAGTTAAATATTGTCGTAAACATAAACTTTAATGCTTTATTAAGAGCGAAGTTAAATACATTGGAAAATGTCTTGAGATATTAGGAGTAATGTAACAAAATGTTTTTCCTCCTTTGGAAAAATGCCTTACAAACATTGTCAGTGAGGGTTCACATCTATACATTTCTTTGCTTGTAGTTCTAAACTTCCCAGTACTACATTGGTTCAAAGTTCTTGATCCTATGCAAGCTATTATCATTTTGAAACACCTCTTTGATCAATTCATAAGCCTAGAAAAACCTACACAAAACAAGTTGCTTGAGTTAGAATACAGATACATTATATTCCATTGTCTATTGGGTGGAAATTTCAAATAGAGTGGTACCTTTGTGTTACTTGTTTATATTCAAGAGACTATAATCGCTTAACAATTTATTAATAAATGCCTTCGCAAATTTAGCGTTCATGCTAGTTCCTCCTTTGCAACCCAACCTTTTAGCTAGTGAAATCAATTGTGGTGCCTTCATGCTTGAAATGTGTGAACGTTCTTTTAGCAGGATATCTCGTATTTCATCTTCTGTGGGTTGAGATGAACTACGGCTGAGGTTTTGCTGCATACTCCTTGCACCAATCTTAGCTCCTTTATCACCTCTTCGACCACTGTTATCAACCCAACTTGCTTCTTCATTACCCTCAAAAATGTCATGTAATTGCTTTGCAAGAGGAAGTCTACCTCTGTTGAATCTTAATTGTGACCATTTCGCATTATACTCTTTCCAATAATCAACAATACCACTATAACAAGGTTAAAAAATTCATGGTCATTTGACACTAGGAGCTAGCCATAATGGTTAGAGTCAATCACTCTACGTACATCCTCAGCCATCATCAAGCCACATTAAGTAAGGCAGTAATTCCCCCAAAAGAATGTTTTCATGCTTCGTATCTATATCAAACTTGGATGGGAAGATGCAGTTCCTAGAGGGAGTAACACATTCTTTATATGGGGAGTCATCAACAGGAACGGTTGGGATCACATTCAAAGGCTTAGATATTCTTTCCAATGGTTTAAACATTGCCTCAACACCTGGACTTTCTGGCCTAAACAGTTGCTTTTTATCATAAGAGTAACAAGCCTGTTGACCCCAAATGGAAAAAAAGGAACTATTTTTCCTGTTTTTTTTTTTTTTTTGCAAAGATCTATTCATGTGAATAACACTATCCTACATTGCCATTGACTAGATCCCAACATTACATCTTTCAAAAAGGGTTTGCAAAAAAATTATATATCCAGGTTGGAGTATAAAATATCTATTTGGACCATATATAGGGGATTGATGCAATGTTGATGGTTGAATACAACGCTTCAATAGCAATCCATTCAAATCCAACACCACTGTCAACATTGATTTCTTAGACATGTCCTGTATTATACAACTCTCATTATCACATGTAATTGACTCCTCCACAACTTCATTAGCGTTTTCATTTGTAGGAATATCGTTGAAGCTTCTTAGCACTGATCTTTCATCGTGAATGTCAGATGTTCCTGTTCAATTAAAATCTTTATAATATTCATATCATTTGCAACATTAAAACAACAGTGACACTTCATTATCACAAAAATCTAAACACCACATAAAACGTCAAGCTAAATGATCCCAGGGCCATTCTCTGCATGATCATGCAAAAAAAATCAAGAATGTGCATGGTAGAATGGCCCTAGGGCCATTCTTGCAAGCACAATGCAGTTGACACAAGAGAGTAAAGAATGTCCGTTTGTCCATTCTTTCAAGCACATTGTGCATGTTAGAGTTGCCTTAGGTCCATTCTTTTGAGCATATTGTGCATGGTAGAGTGGCCTTAGGGCCATTTTAAAGCACATCGTGCTTCCAAAAATGGCACTAGGGACATTCTCTACTCTCTTGTGTCAACTATTGGTGAATTTTAGAATGGTCTTAGGTCCAATCTCAGGGCCATTCTACCTATACAATGTGCCTGAAAGAATGGCCCTAAGGCCATTTTACAATTCATAATGTGCTTTAGAATGGCCCTAGGGTATTCCAAATCACATTGTGGAAGGTAGAATGGCCCTAGGGTCGTTCTCCACTCTCTCGCGTCAACATCAAGTTAATTCTAGAATGGTCCTAGGACCATTCTCTACTTGTGCATGTAGAAATGATCAACACACATTTTTCTCACACCTCTACTTTTTTTCAAAGCAATATCTTTTAAATAAACAATTTACATTTGAAACCATAATAAAACACACCATATGAAAGAGACAAATATAAAAACATATGATAATAATTTATTCTTTTAATTATTAATGTAGAATGTACATAGTCTTAGAAAAAATCGTAGTAGTCAGCAAACAACTCCTACTCGACATGAATCTCACTTAAGGTTTCAACACATATGTAGCCATACTCGACATGAATCTCACTTAAGGTTTCAACACATATGTAGCCATACTCAGTTGAATTGACATTTATGTCTGCTATACACCAAGGTGGTAATTTTGGGACGAGTGAAACATACATTTGGTCTCATCTTTGTGCCATGAGAGCTATTTATATATCTAGCCACATTTCCATACTCTACATCACCAAAAATATACAACATATCATCTTGACTATCTACCTTGGGATCCTCTTGAAATGAGTACTTCAAAGCCCTAGGGCCAAGCTAGATTTTCTTGTAAGGGTCACACTAGATTCTCTTGTGTTCTCCCTAGGGCCATTCTCTCAAGATTGCATGATAGAATGGCCATAGGGCCATTCTCTCAAAGCGATTAGAACAAGGATAATTCTAAAATTTATGCAAGTACATGTACAGATTGGCCCAAGGACCATTCTAAAATTTACTAATAGTAGATACAAGGGGAGTGGAGAATGGCCCTAGGGTCATTCTCAAGCACATTGTGTAGGTATAATGGCCCTAGGGTCATTCTAAAGTACATTGTGCTTGGATGAATGGCCCTAGGACCATTCTACCATGAAATCTTAAGAGAATGGCCCTAGGGAACATAAGAGAATCTAGAGTGACACTTGGACCACAGGCTACCACACATAAGAGAATCTAGGTTGGCCCTAGGGCCAATCTACCTTCAAAGATGGTGTTGCTTTTTGTTGATGATATCTTGGCCCTATGACCAGTCTACCAGCAAAGAAGATGTAGATTCATTCATGGTAGCTTGGCCCTAGGGCCATTCCAAAGTACATTTTGCTTGTAAGAATGGCACAAGGTCCATCCTACCATGCAATCTTGAGAGAATGGCCCTAGGGAACACAATAGAATTGTTCATGGTTGCTTGGCACTAGGGCCAAGCTACATTCTCTTGTAAGGGTCACTCTAGATTATCTTGTGTTCCCTAGGGCCATTCTCACAAGATTGCATGACAGAATGGCCCTAGGGCCAATGTCTTAAGAGACTGGCCCTAGGGCCATTCTATCAAGAGATTGGTCCAAGGATAATTCTAAAATTTACAAGTGGTTGACAAAATGGGAGTGGAGAATGGAGCCAGGACCAATCTTGCAAGTCTTAATATTTTAATATTTGATGCAAGCATATGTAGAGATTGGCCCAAGGATCGTCCTAAAATTTGATAATCAGCCATCTCTACTATAGTGATGGTCTGCTCAAACAACGAAGCGAGTGGTTTTTTACTACAGTGATGGTCTGCTCAAACAATGAAGCGAGTGGTTTTTTACTCTAGGTGGTGGTCTGCTTAAACAATGAAGCGAGTGGTTTTTTACTCTAGGTGGTGGTCTGCTTAAACAACAAAGCGAGTGGGTTTTGCTTGAGGTGGTGAATTGATTAAACAACGATGCATCGTTGGCTATAGTACAATTGGCTTGATGCCACTCGAAAGTATTCGAGAGCAACGACAAGGGTTTTTCTCAGCATGTCACCGTCAACAACATCGTCTCAGCAAAAACCACAGCAAGCACAACTCTCTCAGCGTCACATAGTTCGGCACACAGTTCTCATTAACGTTAAACAGTTCTCAACATTACATAGTTCGTCTGTCACACAGCAGGCATAAACGCTTCATTGCCCACAGCGGGTTCTAGGTAGATTTCAGGGAGCCTATGTACATGGCACCCCGCGGGCCCCAACATGAGCGATCACCTAACCAGTGACCGCCTCAGTACAGACAATGGTACAGACAGCCGTGCAAAAGAGTTATGGACACACGTCGGTGCGTTTGCTGTGATTCAAACCCAGGTCCCTGCCAAGGAAGGCGAAGCTCCTATCCACTACATCGCGCGCACACTTGTGACATAAACACATGTCCATAACACCTTATGGACATATGTCTACAAATGGGCCTATCACCGGCCATTGACCCGGCCCACGGGGTGCCACGTACACAAGCACCCCGAAATATACCTATAGCCCCCACAACGCTAGTGAAATTAGTTAGCTGGCTTAAACGCTTCATTGCCCACAGTGCTAGTGAACTCAGCAAGCTGGCTTAAGTGCTTCATTGCCCATAACACTTGCCATTAGAAGCACAGTTGGTGAGCGTGAGAGAGAAGAGAAAGATCAGCTCTCAGCAATCTGGCTAAGTGTGAAGGAAAGAAGAGAGAGAAACTGGTCACCACCACAGGAAGGATACATTTTGTTTTATTTTCCTTTTAGCAAAATACCCAAACTTAGGGTTTGTGTGTACACACACTTCCTAAGGTTTTGGCCTTTCCACACTTCCCATCATTTGTTTAGTCCATTTACACTTTGGCCATTTTCATATTGGGCACTTTCTTTGGGATTCATTGTTCATTTTTTATTATCCACCTACACCCCCTTAGACTATATGCTCTTCCACATACTTTTTGCTTGCTATTTGTGTTTGAGGGGATGCATTTAAGGCCAAGTGTATTTCGCCAGTGGAGAGCGTTCACACGATTCATATTTTTTATGGGCTTGTTCACATGCTTCACGCATTGTGAGCCTTGTTCACACATGAATCCATTTGTGTGAGGTGTTCTCTGGCTTTGACCTTTCATTAGATATTGTTCACATGCTTAGGGCTTTTATGGGGTGTGTTCATGTGCATTAGCACATTGTGGGCTTTATTTGCATGTTTGGGTGCATATAGTGTTCTTTTCACACACATCGGCACTTAGTTTGGGCACATTCACACATGGTGTGAGTTCATTGTGCATTGTAGCCCTTGTTCACATGCTTTGAGCATTGGGTAGTATTCACACGTAGCCATGGTTTATTACCATTACCCTTCTGCTACTCGCTCCATGGTCCTTGTTTTCTTCGACGGTGTCATCATCTTGTGACTCTTGATGATTGGGGATATGCATGTGTGATGCTAGATACTTAGTTGGGATTCTTCGTACGTAGTACCATGGGTTACTGGACATGATCAGATTATACATTACTTTTGTCGACTTTGTGCATACATTTGGGACATCCAGACTTCAACCATTGGATCCTTCGTGATCTATTTCATGTGATGAGGAGATAGTTCATTCAGGCCATATATGGAGGATAGAGTTGTAGAGTTTATTGTCTATACATGTTCATCATCTATAGGATAAGAGAGATTGGCACATTCGGCAATCCTTTGACTGTTGGTCAAAGGATAAGAGAGATTGGCACATTCGGCAATCCTTTGACTATTGGTCATTGAGATATTTCTTAGAGGTAGATGGATTAGTTTTTCTCAGTTGGGATGACTCCTATGGTCGCTTATTTGAGTGTCCTACATTCTTGACTAGCTGTGATTATGTTCATGAGGATGTATACTGCATCGACATCGGCGCGGATGGTGATGATGATGTTGTATCACACCCACATACCTATGATGATGTATCATGTACACATACACATGATGATATTGATGTATTGCACACACATACACATGATGATAGTGATACACGTGCACATGTCACTGAAACATGCACATGATGACAATGTATATGATAGTGATAGTGAGAGTGATGTGTGTGTCAGATCATGTGGGCATGATCTTGGAGGGATGGCAGCGAGCATTATGAGCATTGTGATTGATGATATGCCTATGTCTACTTACCTTCCAGCGGATCATAGTGATGCATTAGGAGATAGTGATACATTAGACTATCATGGGGATCAGCTCTTGACTAGTGATGCATCCATTGCAGTGTGTGAGATTCGGGATGATGATACTTCACATGTTGATGAGTATACAATAGTGCATGCGGAGCATAGACCTGAGTTTCTAGTGATATATATATATATATATATATAATATAAAGTGCTCAAAATACACACTAAGATTAACCATTTTAAGCCAAATCTGCCATTCCCATGCTGTCCCTATTTGAGAACCTAAGTGGCACCTGGGTTCCTATTTGAGAGCTTAAATGTCATCTAGATTCACCAACCATGGTCACAAAGCCATGAAAAGGCTTGTCCACATCTTCATACATATAGCGCCCAAGATTTTCACCATTGGATCTTGAGATGATCACCAGGGAGCAAAGAATTTCAGATCGACTCTTTGCTACCTGTAAAAATGCGTTAGTCAGATTCTAGAAGATTAAAGACCACCCTCAGAAGATTGAAGGTCTTGTTTATAAATGAAGATGAAGTGGACATGTCTTATTTATATATGGTTGTTTGGCAATTCCTTGTCCTAGAGTGGCCATTTGAGCAGTAAGCTAACCAATGCTCAGCCTTGAAAAAACAACTCTGCCAAAGCAGCAAGCCAGCCCAGCCCTATGTAGTCCTTGCTTTCGATCAATACTCGTCTCAATGGGTCACAAGAAAAAACAAAATCTATAGGCCTACACCTCGGCTGGGATTACCTCTATGTCATGAATCATGCCCCTCAGATGAATCTCACCACACATTCTCATAGGCCTTTTGACTTCCCACATGCATGCAACTTTGGAATTGCTTATATGGGGTCTATGTACAGGAAGCTAGTTCCTCCACACTCCATCGACTGCTCCGACTGCCGCTATCACCGCCGGTGCCCTTCGACGATGACTCTGACTGCTATCACCGCCGGTGCCCTCCGACTGACCGCCATCACCGCCGGTGTGCTCCGACCACTCCGACCATCGGTGCCCTCTGACTGCTCTGACCACTCCGACCCCCGCCGATGCTGCCAATGTGCTCTAACCACTCCGACTGTCGGTGCCCTCCAACTACTCCGACCACCATCACTGCCAGTGTGCTCCAACCACTCTGACCATAGGTTCCCTCCGACTGCTCTGACCACTCCGACCACCATCACCGCCAGTGTGCTCCAACCACTCCGACCATCAGTGCCCTCCGACTGCTCTGACCACTCCGACCACTCCGACCGTCGGTGCCCTCCGATGACTCCAATCGTCGCCACTACCGGTGCCCTCCGACCGCCAATGGTCTTCGACCCCTCTGACCGCTGGTCCCCTTTGACGTCTCATACATGCATGGCCAACTCCGATGGCACTCATGGAGGCAACACCCCTCTCCCATTCCCAAGGCAGGGAGAGATCCTCTTCGAGATCCTGAGCACCATCGTCCTTTCCCCTCTCCCTTTCCCAAGGTAGGGAGAGATCCTCTTGAGCACCACCCGAGGAGGAGGACACCCAAGGAGGAGTTAAGGGGAGCACTCTTTCGACAGCAGTAGGACAGACAGTCCGGGACATACTCTCACAGAAGAGGACACTCTCTGGGGTATCACTGGGAGTTCTAGCACAGTCCTTCTATGGGAGAGTGGAGTCTCCCTCTTGTAGCATTCCTTTTTGGTATTATGATTGTAGTGTTGCGCTCTGTTGGTGTTTTGTCTATCTCTTTGTGTGAGCGAGGTGAGGGAGGTGTGAGTGGTGTGTGTGGTGTGAGTGAGAGGCCTATAGGGGTACTGCAGTGCTAGGTGGTGGTTGGAGAGCACGATAGACAATGTAGAGCCTAGGTCTTGCATGTCTATCGACTCATCCTTGGCGAGTATACTTCCCTGAGAGGATCCACACTCCCTTCTCCCCCAACCATAGTGTTTGTGGCAGTTGTCTTTGAGTTTTCTAGCAAGGATCCGTGGAGTCATCCATAGCTTAGATAAAATTTGGTGATCATGATGGGACTCTAGTGGGTGACCGATGGACGGGAAGCCAGTTCCTCCCCACACTCCACCAACCGCTCCGACCGTCGTCACCACCGGTGCCCTCCGACCGACCGCCATCACCCGATCGTTGGTGCCCTCCGACTACTCTGACTGCTCCGATCGCCATAATCGTCGGTGTGCTCCGACCACTCCGACCGTCGGTGCCCTCCGACTGCTTCGACCACTCCGACCCCCGACTGTCGATGCCCTCTGATGACTCCAATCGCCGCCATCACCGCCGGTGCCCTTCGACTGCCAGTGCTCTTCGACTGCCAGTGCTCTTCGATCCCTCCGATCGTGCTGGTCCCCTTCGACATCTCATACGTGCATGGCTAACTCCGATGGCACTCATTGAGGCAACACCCCTCTCCCTTTCCCAAGGCAGGGAGAGATCCTCTTGAGCACCACCGGCGGAGGAGGAGGACACCCAAGGAGGAGTTAAGGGGAGCACTCTTTCGGGAGCAGAGAGACAGTTGGGGACATACTCTCACAGAAGAGGACACTCTCTGGGGTATCACTAAGAGTTCTAGCACAGTCCTTCTATCGGAGCAGAGTCTCCCTTGTAGCATTCCTTTTTGGTATTGTGATTGTAGTATTGCACTCTGTTGGTGTTTTGTCTATCTCTTTGTGTGAGCAAGGTGAGTGACGTGTGAGTGGTGTGAGTGAGAGGCCTGTAGGTGTACTGCGGTGCTAGGTGGTGGTCGAAGAGCACGGTAGATAGTGTAGAGCCTAGGTCTTGCATGTCTAGCCAGTGAGGTCGACTCATCCTTAGCAGGTATACTTCCCTGAGAGGATCCATGCTCCCTTCTCCCCCAACCATAGTGTTTGTGGCAGTTGTCTTCGAGTTCCCTACTACTAGCAAGGACCGGCGGAGTCATCCATAGCTTAGATAAAATTTGGCGATCACGGTGGGACTCTCCTAGAGGTCAAGGATAGTGGGCGACCTGTGGATGGGAAGCCAATTCCTCCACACTCCACTAACCGCTCCGACCGTCGTCACCGTCGGTGCCCTCCGACCAACCGCCATCACCGGTCAGTGTGCTCCGACCACTCTGACCGTCGTCGGTGCCCTTTGACTACTCCGACAGCTCCGACCGCCATCACCGTCGGTGTGCTCTGACCACTCCGATCGTCGGTGCCCTCTGACTGCTGCTCCGACCACTCTGACCCTGGGTGCCCTTCGATGGCTTTGACTGCTGGTGCCCTTCATGACTCCAATCACCATCATCGCCGGTGCCCTCCGCCCGCCAGTGCTCTTCGACCCCTTTGACTGTTTGTCCCCTTGCACATCTCATACGTGCATGGCCAACTCCGATGGCACTCATGGAGGCAACACCCCTCTCCCTTTTCCAAGGCAGGGAGAGATTCTCTTCGAGATCTTGAGCACCATCATCCTTTCCCCTCTCCCTTTCCCAAGGCAGGGAGAGATCCTATTGAGCACCACCCGAGGAGGAAGACACCCAAGGAGGAGTTAAGGGGAGCACTCTTTCGGCAGCAAACAAATAGTCGGGGACATACTCTCAAAGAAGAGGACACTCTCTGGGGTTTCCCCGAGAGTTCTAGCACAGTCCTTCTTAGCATTCCTTTTTGATATTGTGATTGTAGTATTGCGCTCTATTGGTGTTTTGTCTATCTCTTTGTGTGAGCGAGGTGAGTGAGGTGTGAGTGGTGTGTGTGGTGTGAGTGAGAGGCCTGTAGGGGTACTGCGGTGCTAGGTGGTCGGAGAGCACGGTAGACAGTGTAGAGCCTAGGTCTTGCATGTCTAGCCAGTGAGGTCGACTCATCCTTGGCGGCGCGGGTATACTTCCCTGAGAGGATCCACGCTCCCTTCTCCGCCAACCATAGTGTTTGTGGCAGTTGTCTTCGAGTTCCCTAGCAAGGACCGGCGGAGTAATCCACAGCTTAGATAAAATTTGGCGATCACGGTGGGACTCTCCTAGAGGTCAAGGATAGTCTTAAAAAAAATAGTTATTTTTTTCTTTTTGGTGATTTTTAATCGTGGTGAGAGGAGTGTTGTGCATGACCCCTAAGACTAGAGCTTCTGGAGGTGATTCACCCCTTCATTCTCCTCTTTGAACTAGTCGTAGGGTTCTTCCTCGTTTCTTTACTCTTCCCTCAGCATCTTCCTCTTCTAACCGTATGGCAGCTCCAGGGCCAAAGCCACTGGCTACTGTCCTTAACCGCGTGCAAGTTAAGCTACCAACCTTCAAAGGTACCATCACACTGAAGATTCGGAAGACCATGTGCGCAGCAGTTCCTCACTATGTGTGACTCATGAGGTCTCAACCGAGATGATGCACACTTGATCTTGTTCTCGACCACGTTGGAAGAAAGTTTCGATCGGTGGTACAATCAATTTCCCATCAATCACTTCCCAGATTGGGCCACCCTCAGCAGGCTACAGTTCTTGGCTACCTTTCGGCTAGGGAACTACCTTTCGGCCAGGGAACTACTTCGACCTCATCACTCAAGAGCTCAACCAACTCTCCATGAAGGTGGGGGAGTCAGTGGCCCAACTTGTCACAAGAGCTAAAGTTTTGGTTGCTCGGCTACCCCAAGATCTTGGAAACTACATGCTACAACAGTGGGTGCTTCGAGCACTCCCGACTCAAACAGCGATGAAGATGAGAGAGACTTTTCCACCCCAAGCCCCAAGGCACCCTGCAAGACTTCCAAGACAGAGCTACACAACTGGAGAATGCTCGCCTCTCATGGCGGAGCGTAGTACCTCTTGGCCCCCAATTATCCCCCCCGGCATGTCTTCGGCTCCTCCAATCGTTCCTCTAGCCCCGATGGTAGCTTCTACATCTGCTTCCATGGACGAGCTAGCCAAGGTGAAGAAGGAGTTTGAAGATTTCAAAAGGTCACAAAAGAGCGGCCGTGGTAGCGCTCCGAAAGGAGATTGAGCCGCTCAAGGTCAAAGATCCCAAGACGAGTCCATGCTGCCCGGTATGTAGCTCGCAAGGCCATTTTCCAAATGATTGTCCCTCCAAGAAATATTGCTCATTTTGCTCAAAGGCGGGCCATGAGGACAAGGAGTGTTACTACCTCAAGGGACTTCACCTTATGCAACAACAACTTAAGCAAGGTGCCTCCCCGCTTAATCCCTTTGTCGAAGACTACATGGTGATCGCAACCAATAGTGCTTCAACTTCTTCCTAGGCTCCTAACCAGCAACCAAACCCAACACCCTTCTTGAACCCTCAATCAGCCCCTCCCAAGCTTATATTAACCTTGCCCTCGTTGGTCCCTCCTACTTAGCTACCCCACATAACCTTTCCCCCCCCATGGCTACTTTTGTACAAACCCCTCCACAACCCCAGACCACTTCATCTCAATAGGGAGCTCAAGTAGCCACGGTAGCATACACCAATAACCCTCATCTTGGAGCAACCCTAACATACAACCCCCTACCTATGCAAATTCCATATCAAGCAAGCACTTTCCCAACCTATCAGCAGTACCTCTCCCACCAGTGCCTGTCCCGCAAACACCTCAAATCTATCAAAACCCACCTTTGGTGGTCTATGCGACAGCCCCTCCAGTACTTTTGGTCATTAACAGCACGTATGGGGCTCGGCCTAACCAAAGGTACCCCAATCGCCGTCCTCCCAACAACCCCACCCGACCTCTTATATGCTACCGTTGTGGGGGGAGCGGCCACATGCAAGCTCAATGCACTGTACACCAGAGGGCTCGCCCCCATGCCTCCATTGCCCGGAGAGCCGAGACCACTACACCCGAGATTGTCCTAGAACCCCATTGGTTAACATGGTGGAAGTTGTGGTGCCATCTCCCAAGGTTGACACTCTAATAGTGGTGGCACTGGTGCCACCTCCCACTGCTGGCACTCCAATAGTGGCGGCCGTCACCCGCCAGTCCCAAGGAGCCCCAAAGACACCAACTCCTCTCCTTGATGGTGCAATCTACCCATCCATTGTGGACCAAGCTTATAAGGAGGCCATGGAGGAATTCATTCAAACACCGCCCATGGAAAAGGAAGCGGCGCCTACCTTGGTCATTCCCCCAACCAACCACACCTTCAAAGGCGGATGAGGAGTCTACCCAACCCAAGGTTAGTAATTTAAGTTGGGAGGAAAAGTTGGCAGGAGTAAAGGTGGAAATTACCCTTCCTCAGTTATGTGGTTTGAGCTAGGAAATAGGAGAGCGACTGCAAAGCAAATCTGTCCTCCCATCCTCTACTGAGGCCTGTCCTCCTCATCTCTACGAAGATCCGGCGAATCTCTGGTGCCCAAGTGCCCCCAGCTGGGGGCGCCCGAGCCTGCATCCGCTGCAAGAGGAGCTCTTTCCAAGGCTCAGCACCTGGAAGCAACCCCCGAACGATAAACTTCCCCAATAAGGCTCTACTCTGATCGACTGGATCTATAATGCCCAAACCTCCTTGAGCCAGCGGAAGTGTAATAACTCCCCATGCAACCTTTGCCCGAGCTGGCTGACCGTCCCTTTCTCTCTTTTCCCCCTTACCTCACCCACACTGACCACTCCCCTCTCACTCATCTCATTGACCCCTCCCCTCTCACTCATCTCACTCACCCCTCCCTCTCTCCCTCCCTCACCGCACCGACCACCCCCTCCCTTCACTCATCACCGACCACATGCTCCTCACCCTCTCACCCCACCGACCACCATCCCTCTACTCCCCCCTTCCCTTGGGCGACCCCACCACCTTCTCTCCCTCACCGTCACCCCACCGTCCAGCGCCCCCCCTTGTTCGCTCACTCGGCCCCCCTCTCGCCCGACCCCCCCTCGTCTTCCCCTTCCTCTGCTGCGTACTCACCAACCGACCTTCCTCTCTCTCTCCCCCTCACTGACCCCCCCTCTCTCCCCCCCTCACCCCACCGACCACCCCCTCCCTTTACTCCTCACCGACTACATGCTCCTCACCCTCTCACCCCACCGACCACCATCCCTCTCCTCTCCCCCTTCCCTCGGGCGACCCCACCACCTTCTCTCCCTCACCATCACCCCACCGTCCATCGCCCCCCCTTGTTCGCTCACCCGCCCCACCCTCTCGCCCGAACCCCCTCGTCTTCCCCTCTCTCTGCTGCTGCGTACTCACCAACCGACCCTCTTCTCCTCTCCCCCTTCCTTCTGCCGACCCCACTCTCCTGTCCCCCCCACTTTCCTCACCGCCCCCCTCGCTGGTGCGCAACGGTCACCCGTCACCCCCCACTTGCTTCACCGACACCCCCACCCCCTCTTCCTCATGAACCCCCTCTCACCGACTAGTTCCCCCCCCCTCGCTTACCCATTGTGTGCCCAAGCCTTCCCCCTCTCTCACCTCACGACCAGTCGCCCCCCTCACCTTTGGGGTGCGCAACAGCCCCCCCTTCGCTTTCCCCCCCTCTCTCACCTCACCACCAGCCCCCCCTTTGTTTTCCCTTGTGTGCCCTTCTCTCCCCTCATGACCAGCCCCCCCTCGTCACTCACTAGCCCATTGTACGCCCAGGCCTCCCCCCTCTCTCACCTCACAAGACCAGCCACCCCCTCGCCTGCTCTGGGGTGCGCAGCAACCCCCCCCTTCACTTTCCCCCCTCTCTCACCTCACCACCAGTCCCCCCCTTCATTTTCCCTTGTGCATCCTTCTCTCCCCTCACGACCAGTCCCCCTCGATGGCCCATTGTACGCCCGGGCCTTCCCCTTCTCTCACCTCACGACCGCCCAAAAAAAAGGGGGAAAAAACCCACCTTCCCAACTCTTTTCTCTCTCACCCTCTTGGTTATTTTTCATTTTTTTATTTTATTCTTATTATTTATTGTTTTTCTCTCATATTCATCGACCCTCTCTCTTCTTTTTCTATCACCAAGCAACCACCACTCTCTCTCTCTCTCTCTTTCCTAGCCCACCCTTCTCCCGTGCTCTCATTTACCTCCCACACCCCACCCTTGCAGCATGGCCAGTGTCTCCGCCCTAGCCTTCATCATGGAGAAGCACCCAACGAGCTATAGGGCCCGCACCGAGGGTTTGACTTCATCCTCGGGAGTGTACCTCTTCTTCGGGGCCCGCCACCATCGCGCTTCTCCGGCCCACCTCCGACAGTCTCTTCTTCTCGGATCCCCCTCGTGCCCACCTCTCGTGGCCGCCATCGACATTGCCAGCACTGCTCGCGCAGCTGTTTCGACATCGCCCCCACTGCCACCACCGAGCTGTCATCTCCACACTGGCTGAGGTATCATTTCCTCACCACCCTCTAGGTCCTCCATTATCTCTTGTTTTATCATCGCACGAGCTTGCCTTAGTAGGGTTGGCTCACTTTGACTCTTTAGATTTCACCACTGCATCAGAGGATTTATGCAGATCCTTCTTGGTGGACTTAGCCCCACCAAGCACATGCCCACACTCACCACTGCCTACATTGGCGAGGTTTTTCAATTTCCCACCATTCCCAAGCCTGCAGCAGACGGGATTGGGTATTTCGGGATTCTTGAGGAGGATTGGGTCCTTAACCTCCAGGGGTCAGGCGAAAATCCCCTCATGACCCAGCATCCCCCATCATCTCCCTGGATGCCAGCACTTTGGTGTCGGCAGAATCGCTTCACCCCCCACATTTTTTCATCTATTATCTCCTCACCCGCCTTGCCCCTCATCCCCAACCAGGAGTACTTCGCCTCCCCTTGTTTGATGCATTTCTCTCTTTGCACACCACTCGCCCCTTTTACTGGGCTGCACTCATCTCCACTGTTCTCCGCTCCGTCTCGTAGCCCATCTCACATCTACACGCACACCAGCTTTATGCTTTGCTGCTTCATTATTCACATGGCACGTTACTTTTACACTCACTCGATGGCCCATCGTAAGCGCCATCCCTCACCCGACCCTGGTTACCCCTCATGACCTCGCACCCAAGCCCGCCTCCTTAGGGAGCAGCCATCATCGCCATCCATCCCACGGCCACCCTTGTCATCGACATCCATCCCACGGCCACCCTCGTCATTGTCATCGACACCTTGCCCACCATCGACATCCATCCCATGGCCACCCTCGTCATCGACATCCACTCCACCCCCACCCTCATTATCGACACCTTGCCCACCATCGACATCCATTCCATGGCCACCCTCGTCATCGACATCCACTCCACCCCCACCCTCGCCATTGACATCCACTTGTTAACCTATGAGACGGACATTGAGACGTACTATGTTTTACGTCATGTAATTAGTTTAAGTATTCTGAGTCATGGGCCGGGCTTGTCGGCACCATATGCAAAGGATAAAGGGATTGGGTGATCGTCGATGAGAGGCGCACCTTGAATATCAATAGGATAAGGGTTAGGATCGGCCGGCCATGTATGGGCGCCCATGTGTGAACGGCCAAGTCACCTATAAGAGTCAAATGTAACCCTACAACCCTCATTCTCATGTGTTGAATACAAGAGTGCTCTTGCCTTATCTCCTTGGTTTCCTTCTCCTGCGTGAGAGAGAGAGAGAGAGAGAGTGAGAGAGCGATCGAGCACTGTGTAGCGGCACGGCGGTAGAGAGGTGGTAGAGCGGCGACGACGGCTTCTTCTTCACGGCTGCGATGCGGGAATCCTTCACGGCAGCGGTTTGAGCGGTGAGTGACACACCTTTTGCATTCTGTTTGAGCTTGCTTTCCTGATTGTATGCTTGCAACCATTCGTGGCTCGCATACAGTGCTCGGCAAGTGCCCAGCTACGACCTGTGCGGCAAAAGCGTACATTTTTGGTGTCGCTGCCAAGAAAATGCCTTGCACCAAGCTCTAGTTTGCAGCTCAGGCTGCTGCGTGAAGTGAAATTTACACTGTAGGAAAGGCGACTGTGTGTTTGTTGTTGAGGTTATTCGTGTCCTGTAATCTGTTTTCTGTAATTTGTCTTCTGCAATTCCGTTCTTTTGTTATTTCTCCGCTCCGTGTGTGGGCGTGCGTACTGTTTTCTGGTTTTCTACCGACTAAGAGGGATTCCTGAACCCGTAGGGTTGCGCTGTGTGTGAGCAGCGACACGGCCACGGCCAAGTCCAAACCCTAGAAAGAAACCCTAGAGACTTTTTTTTCAAAAAAAATAAAAAATAAAAAGAAATAAAAAATAATTTTAAAAAAACAAACAAACTGAAACCTGCGTGGAGGGGAAAGAGAAATTTTTCAATTGGAAAAAAATTTTGAAAAGAAAAAACCCCCAATTGACCCCGACCCCGGCCTCGGTCTTTTGATATACATATATAGGAGAGTGAGCCTCCATAGCTTTCTTTCAAGTGAGAGCTTATGGGAAGTTGCGCCCTATATGTAGCCCACCCCCTAAGGAGTGAAGTGAGCATGTGGGATAAAGCCTTCACCCTTTCCTCCACAAGCAAATAGGCTTTCACCCCTTCCCCCACAAGAAAACAGACTGTTTTGAGGACCACAAGAGCTCTGGATAGGCGAACACGGTGTTGTAAAGCACGCTAGGACTCTTTAAACGATACGCTCGTTTCGAGCTATCACATGCCCTAGTTCAGGCTCGACCATAAGTAAGGGGGTTAGAAACGGGTTAAAAACAATACAAAAACAAATAAAAACGGGATGTGAAACACCTAAGAAACCACTTGGGTGGGCTTCAAAGGTAGTCACCAACGCCCGTAGGGTACCCATGTCATATGCATCTATGCTCTGGTCGGGTGCTAGAGCCTGAGCCACTAGAAAGCGTTTCAGTCTACGCAGGCTCACACCATCCCTCCACGTTAGCATCTTGGCCTTCGGCTGGAATCCAAGGGAGTGCAACCCAAGATCCACGAATAGTGGATAGTGACTCGTCTTTTAACTCAGAAGCCATGGAAGGGCACCCTACCAAGAACCCTGAGGAAACAAGCCAAAACATGTCAGTTTGGGCCCCACAACTCGGATCTAGCATGTTTAGTCGTCTAATAGAGACCTTTAGTAGAGCTACATGCTCTGAACATGCGACAAGTGAAGTAAATGAAGAAGGAGGGGTAGTGGATTCGCCATTCACATCTCATGTGGACCCTACCCTCCCAAGGAGTGTCCATGTGGATATTCTACCCACTTCGTTTAATGAGGGCCCTACTGAGCTACCACCTTCCGACGTGCTTCCTAAAGTAGAGGTCCCTAGAAGCCAATCCATAAGAAGTGACATTGCGTCCACTTCAAGAGAACCATTTGGCACTCCAAGTCTAGATGGGATATTTCTCAATGAAAATTGGGAATATGATTTACACACAGAGACTCTAACTGACCTATACACGGGTTACACATACCATGTAGGTTGGTTAGAAGTCCTACAATCTACATCTAGCGCCACCAATCTAGAGGAGCAACAACAAATGATATGTAAGGTTATTCATAGAATTATCCAAATTGAGAGGCAAAATAGGGGAGTGAACTTAGATTCCACTAGCCCTATGAGATTTTTGGATACGGGCAAGGCCAAACAACCAACTCTATCACAATTGGAGACTCCCTCGTCGGTGAGTCCCATAGACCCTTTATATGTTGTTTCGCCTAGAGTCTCAATGCAGGTTGAGCCCACGAGCAGTAACTTTAGTTTTCCAACCTTGGCTCAACTTTCCATTAAGGAATCCACAATGCCTACCCCAATGATGAGCATAACAGAAAGTGCACCTATTACTGTTGTAGTTAGTACGACGCCGCTAATTCCTTTTTTGAAGATTCTAGATTTTGTGATTTGTTTTAGAAAAATGTTTGACGGCCACAATAAAAATATCGGACCACCGTGGCCTATAGCCCTGCGCACCTGGCGTGACGAATCAAGCTTTTTTCATCCATTAAAAGGTTGCCACGTGTAGCCACCGCATACCTCGCGAGCACGTGTTTTGAACCCCCCTGGATTTAGATTCGAGATTCTCCACGTTCTCTTCGCATGTAAACATGAACCTTGAAAAATGTGTTTTGAGAACATATTTAACTATAACTTATTTTGACTACTAAGACATACATACACTTTTTATTCGTGGCATTAATTAATTAATGCCTAACCTTAGGCTCCGTAAGATTGCAAAGTTGCGGAGACCGAGCAATCGACCAACAGGAATGGCCTTACAAAAAGTAGGCATAGGTTGTAGTCCCTGTTCAGAAGCAAGTGAAAAAACCCGGCCATTCTATAACAGAAATTCGTCAAACTCAAGATTTAATGTGGCAGTTGCCGAGATGCGAAACAAGTTTAATGTGGTAAAATGACGATGAAGTGTGCCATAAACCATGAGATGAGGTAAAGGAATCAGCGAAACAAGGTTGGGACAAAGCGAAGGAGTACACTGCTACAAATGTATCCCAACAATCGGAACCACCTAGGGCATATAGAACAACAATTGACAAACATGCTTACCATCAATCTCGTACCCCTCTACATGTTGGCTCTAGGCCGAGGCTTTACTAGTGGTGCTTAGGAAATAAGCTAACATGGTGGATTAACAAACTTACATCTCATTCGAAAAAATTGGGTCAATTGGCGAAGGCTTAATCGACTACCGGTACTGCTGCTGCAGAGTCACAATCCTTTTTGCGATGATCAAATGCAAGCAATGGAAGAGGGTAAAATTAATCCACTTGGTATAAATGTAGAGCAAAATGTAGTGTACTCATCATCATCATGCACTATAGGCATGATGATGATGAGTACACTCTTGATGAAAGAGCATCCTACTCTGGGGCATAAGGGAGTGATCACATGCATTACAAATGATATCGATGTCATGCCTAATGAAGGGGTAACCTTACCAAAGGGCTAATGTTGTAGGTGTGCCAATGGATGCCAATCAAGGTGGGGCAGATTTGCATGGGATCAATGTAAGGTCACCGTTGCTTAATGTGAGTGGCCACTTGCTAAATGTGGACACACCTATGTGCTCGCATGTGCAAAGGGATGACCACCCTTCGGTGTGCCTTTTTCCCTCAATCCCCCTCTGGTTTAGCCCCCTCCTCCTCCCCCTCCCTCCCTCGTTAGCACTGCCTCACTTCTTTGCACCCATGACCTTTAAGCTCTACAGCAAGCTAACTTTCACCTAGTTGCCACCTCTGCCCTCCTCTTTCTCCTAAGCTCGCCAGGTTACCTCCTCTACATCGCTCTCCAAATCTCGTAAGGATTAATGCCATCTTGGAACAGAGAGGAGGAAGAGACATCAATAGAGTGAGAGACAATGCAACAAGGGCTTCTGGCATCGTGTAGAGCAAGTACACCAACACAGAGGCAAAAAGAGAGAGAGAGAGAGAGAGAGAGAGAGAGAGAGAGGAGCCATCTCTTTCTTTAAAAATGTTACCGAAAAATAGCAAGAAAAACCTTAAACCTTAAAAATTTAGAAGCCATTTTTTTCCTACACATATATTACCTTAGACAAATGAGGTCCAAAGGTAGTCCCCAGTGCACCACTTAATTAATTAATGCAGAAAAGCACTTTTGTGGCTTATTTGACTAAAATTTATTTTACTCGCATTAATTTAAATGCGACTCCATTTTCTATAAGCACCCCGTTTGCACCCACTTAAAGTTAGGTCCCCTCTATCTTGCACTAAGGGCTCGGGGGTGCACTACTAAGAAACCCTATGTATCACGTGCGTTCAAGGGGTATTAAAAAAACCCCTTGCTTGTTAATTTTTCATGAATAAAAGACCCCTTTTTCTTTATGGACTTACGGGTTTTTTTCTCAAAATTGATTAAAAACCCCTTTAGTAAATGTATTTTTATAAATTTACCTTAAATTTTTTAATTAAAAAACCCCTTCATTTGATCTCACGTGGTATACTTACATATTTTTAGGTGAACCCCCTAAGACTAAGGGCATGTGTTGTCCAAACAAAAGGTTTGAGTATTAAAAAATACTAACAAATGCAAATCAAGTCTTTTTTTAGTAATAAAATTATTAGGAGGGTAGGAAATTGAGAGTAGAGAAGAGGCAAGGGAGGAGGGAACTGGGTGAGTTGATGGAACAATTGTAATGGAAAAGACAAAGGGGAAGCTTGTCTAAAGCTAAGGTTAATCAATATGCTTGGTGTCATGCTCAATTGGGGAATGCAAATCAAGTCTTACAAACACACTTTTTTCAAACAAAATAACATAACTCTCATATATATAAACTTTGCTATTCCTTTCAAATGTCTATTTAAAGTAATACATACTTACCAACTTCATAGAAGAACGCAACTACTCATTTCCAACACCAAAAAAACATTATTCTCAAAATTGACTAGTTCACTCAATATAATGCGAGTGCATGTATTCACAAGATCACAATGCAGGACGACAGAATGACCTTGGATGGGTGGACCTTCGAAAAATAAGATAATATTAGAGTTGCATCCCACGCGACCTATTGTGACTTACAAGCATGACTCATTAAGTCAACAAAATTTTGTGTCCTACAATAATGACTTGCAACTCATAAAAATAAATTGGGCCCTCTAGTAAAGAAAAAAGAAAATGTACGTGATGAGTGAAGAAGAGGAAAAGATAAACATCACAAAGCCTAAGTCCCACAATCTCACAAATCTATGGAAGTATATTTCCTTTTACTACCAGGACTAGAAGAGTCTTGTAAAAAATAACTTGCTTCATTTATTTTGTCTCATATGGACTTACATGACTTATTAGCAAGTGAAATTTAATGGGAGAATCTACACAAGACGTTTATATAGTCTTAGTTTGTAAGACCATTATAAAAGGGTTTGTGTGTGTTAACATAAGGGCTAGAGTATGAACATATATGGAGAGTTTATTAGTCAAATTGAATATTTTGCATGAGTATAATTGATACTTTTCTTTTCTACATTACTTGTTGGACCATCATTTTGTCTTTGTGTGTTCTTTGACAAGGGACATCAAAATAGAAATATATTATCACTATTGTAATAAGATCATTTCTCTTGTGAGTTGTTTAACTTGGGTCATTGGAATAGAAATATTATACCCATTAGAATTACAATGAACCCCTCTATTGCCTTTCCCTCCTCTACGTAGTCCCAACCTTATAAGCTCACCTCTCCTCCAATAGCATTAGATCCCTTGCTTACCCTTTACCTACCTTTTCCAATACTAGGGCCCTTTCTTACCCCTTACCTACCTTTTCCAATACTAGGTCCCTTGCTTACCCCTTGTAACACCTAAGTCCCACGAGGTGACTTAGAGGACTAATAAAAAGTTCACTCTCATTAAATGCAGATTTCTTATTAGCTAGTGTCTACACGACTCTCAAAGTATGGTTGAAAATGAAGGAGCACGGCAAATCATTTCACAACTAACCAATCGTATTCAAGCCTTCTGAAGTCTTTTTATTTTCTTCACTTCCCTAGTCTACGTGGGACGCAAGTCTTACCTACCTTTTTCAATTACATCACCCCAAACCCATTCCAATAAAGTAGAAACCGACATATTTATGAAATCAAAGTATAAGTGTCTATTCATTCTATAAAATTATTTGCTTGAGACACATGCTTCCTTTAAAAATTATTTTATGTATCAATCAATGCAAATTGATATACCATCGAACCTTGCTTTAAGTTTGGAAAGTTCTACCCACCTTTTTTTTAAAGGATGTGTTTCCCTTTAATTGTACGAGTAGCCAAGACCCGCCTTTGATGGATTGATTGTTGATCAGTGTAAAGCACTCTACACACATGTTTGCGTCTATGACATGCACAAACATAGAACACATGCACACGCATAGAACATAGACACACACAGAACATGCACATACACATAGAATACACATGTATAGAGCATATACATGCACACACATGTATGTGTGCATACACACATAGATGCATGCATGCACACGTTCATGCATAATGGGTGATTGCATGTGCATATGCCATTTTTTGCGGTGTTACACATGCATGCAAAAAGTTGCCACATTATAGATGCATCAAATGTTTTAGGTCACATTAGACAAAAACTTGTATCTATCATACAAAATAGCATACCCAAGATACTTAAAAGCATATTAAACACCACATGTTTAGCATAGAAATCCCAATAAGATATTAAAGATATCTATATGACCTGTGCGCATGGATTTTTTGTGCATTTTAAAAGTAACTCTTTGACTTTTTCATTAGTCACCCACACACTAATGTGGTATAATTGTGTATGACATATTTTCAACCCTTGCTTCTTTTTTTACACCTTTAAGAAAGAAATTTCTCAAATAATATTATGAAATTTCTTTTTGGTGCATTTTAAAAGCAACTCTTTGACTTTTTCATTGGTGCCCACACACTAATGCGGTATAATTGTATATGTTGTATTTTCAACCCTTACTTCTTCTTTTTTATACCTTTAAGAAAGAAATTTCTTAAATACAATTATGAACTCAACATACATACACACACATACTTTATCTCTCACAAAAGCTTGTACGTGTCAACAACATCTTCTAACAAAAATAATGATAAAGAGTATCTTCTTCAAACCAAGCTCATGACATGATCTTTGCCCTATAAACAAAAGAATTAAGTAGTCAATGTTCCAACAAATAAATAAAATTAATAGTCCAAAAAATAAAAGAGGTAAATATTCAATGTTCTTTTTTTGGGAATAGTAAATATATATATTATAAATATTAACAATGTTTTACAAAAAGTCTATCCTGATAGCCTAGAAGGTAATAACTTGGACCAAAATTACATCAGGCTTAATCCCACGTCCTATTCAACAAGTCACATACTAGTTCCCACAATCATCCTCCCATAGAAAAGATGAATTTCCCCAAGAAAAGTGATATCCCAAATGCATACAAGCAATAAGAAGTAGATCCAAAGTAAAACCCTTGGGGGACTGCTCTTCAAACTCCTCTTCTTTAAACCAAATCTTCACAGTTGGCCTCTTTCCCATAGGATTCTCTACCAAGGCCATAAATATCTCTTTTGGGGGCTGCCTGTCTTTTAGATACCATCTTTTGGATCTTGGTCCATATTTGGGGAATGTCACTCTAACATCGTCCCAAGTATACACCTAGAAATGATCAAACATGTTAGGCAGCAGCAATATGCATTAGTATTTCCCCTTCCTAGGTTTTTTACTACCTAATCCCAGCTTATAATACATGTATGACCTCAGTAAATCTATTGTTATTCATCTTATTGATATAATACTTGGCCCAACAAAAATGTACACTCCTAAACATAATTTAAGAGGCATCTATTCCCTATTTGTCCCCCTTACCAAATATTAGTTCATTCCTAGAAACCCAAATCACCAACAAACATTGATGCCTAATGATACAAAAAATCAAATCAATCTCATCAGTCATTGTGTGAAGCTTTCCCAAAACCCAATTCCACCATTTCCCTCTTATCCTCCACCCACCTACCAATCTTCCCCCAAAACCCCCTTAGGGCAAGACATTTCGGGTGTGTTTGTGGAGCTAGCACGAGTTAGCGAGCAAATTGGGTTATTGACAACTTACTACTAGTGCGTGAGCAAGCAAGAGCAAGCCAAAAGATGTATGGATATGTACAAATGCAATAATTAATCACAAAGGAATACTAACTTACCTATATTTACTAACATCAAATAAGAAGTTGATCATGAATTGACAAGCAATTTACAAATAATACAACATAAAAAATATACCAGTGGTGGTAATACTGAGGCAAGAACAAGTAACATTATAGTTCTAGTTTTTAGAAGAATCTGAGACACATGGCATTTAATGATAACTTCAAAAAGTTAAAATTTCTACCACATGGAGATGCCTATGCTGGTATTTCTACCGTCACAAAATAGTGCTATACTAGGTATTCCTAGTCTACTAAAAAGGAGTACAAAGGAACTCAGGCTCATGTGAAGCGGAAGGGTGGCTCCTTATAGCTTTTGTGAACATGTCCTTCAAAACATGTTGAGCTATTTTTGCTTGATGGATGTGCATAATGTTATACACATCTTGCCCAAGCACCATCAAAAACACAAAATATATATGTTTGTAAGCAAGATATGTGTTCTTGTTGTTTACCCTTTCCACCATAAATGGACCACATGAACAGAAGTGTTGCTTCTGTATTATCACTTCAAATGGCTGCATCCTCTGCTCAGCATCCTTTGTTTTCACATAGAACATTTCTTTAACACCAGCCTTGTATATGACTCTGCCAACAATCTTTGCTTTCATGTCTGAATCTATTCAAATGCAACTTTAGATATACCTCTTCTATAGGGAAACTTATGGCTTTTTTCCCCAAGAAGGTCACTCTCTCACCGTGTGAAGCTGTGGATGTTGGGAGATCCTTAAGTGAAATACCAATATCAAAACCTACACGAATAAGCTTTTGTGCTTCCCAAATTTTCAAGGAAGTGCCCTTTGCAATGGGCCATACATCAGGAACACTAGGGGGTGGATGTAAAACTAGTGTTTGAATCTTCCATGTATGTCTCACATCAATATTGGACCCACTTTGTATCATGAACTTCCTTTTCCATCCCTACTTCTTGTTTGTCTGTATCATGCTCCAAATCTATTGTTGCATCCTTTGCCTTTATAGAGTCCACCTGGTCTGTTGTCACAGAGATAAATTCTCTACAATTAGCAACATTTTTCTCTTCTCCTTGGTGAAGATGTCTCTTTGCTCAAATAGTTTTCTTCTGCCCCTTGAATTTTTCATGTCTGTAAAGAAAAAGTGAGCTTCTAACCAAGCAAACTGATTCTAGAATTTTTCAGATCAGTTTGGTCAATTTTTGACCATTTTTGGGTCAGTTTAGTTCACTTTTTGGATCTAGTTTTGAATTAGGAGAGAGGAGAGATGAAATATCTAATTTTATTGATTTAAAATTCAAAAGCAATGATGGGAAAAAGGCACCTACTTCATGAGGGAGAATCCCCACTCTGAGGTGTCAAAATTTTATTTTTTTAGTATTTCCTTTGGTCCTTAGTCCACTCTTCATCTTATGTAAGTATTTACTCATTTTTGGGGAGGGGTTTCTTTATTTCTTCAATTTACCTCCTCCCTACATTTGTATTAATCTTATTGGTCCATAGTAACCTTAATTTAAAATTTTCAAAAAATCTGGACCCTTAGGATAAGGCCTTTTGAACAGATTATAATTTATTTCTAATGCACCTTTTGAAATTCTTTTTGAATTTCTGTTTCGGGAAAATTTATTTTAATAAGATGAGATATTTTTCCATCCAAAAATATTTAAAAACTGAATCACCTCTCTCTAGAATATTTTCCCTCTCTAGGCCAAAATAGGTAGAAACAAGATCTTTTATATTTCTGGAGGGATTTGATTACAGGGGAAGAGACCAGGGACTTCTTGAGAGGCTGGGGAGGGATCTTATAGCAGGGTTATAACACCTGTATTCCTTTTGCTCGAGGGAATACCCAATAAACACACATTTTTCAGCTTTTGGATCCAGCTTAAATCTCAACTCATGTGGCACATGCACATATGCAATGCATCCAAAGACTTTCAAATGAGACAAATTAGGTTTTCTGCCAGTAAACCTCTCCTCTGGAGTTACATCATGTATGGCTGCAGTTGCAGTCCTGTTCATGATGTAAACTGCTGTAGAAACAGTCTCAACCCAATAGCTATGCGGCATATTCTTCTCTCCCATCAATGCTCGCGCAATCTAAGCAATGTGCCTATTTTTTCGCTCAGCAACTCCATTTTGCTGCGGAGTGTATTTGCATGTAAACTGTCTCT
Organism: Cibotium barometz; assembly: GCF_041138505.1. Classification (NCBI taxonomy): domain Eukaryota; kingdom Viridiplantae; phylum Streptophyta; class Polypodiopsida; order Cyatheales; family Cibotiaceae; genus Cibotium; species Cibotium barometz. Next base: position 6,611,988 of record NC_141106.1, read on the forward strand.
GAATACCATTCTTCTGTAAAAATTCAGAGAACTCATTGGAGAAGTACTCTCCCCCTCCATCTGACCTTAGGCACTTTACATGTTTCCCTGTTTGCTTTTCAACCATAACTCTAAAATTCTGAAAATGAGTGAACACCTCACTCTTCTCCTTCATGAAGTATACCCACACTTTCCTTGTGTGGTTTATCAATAAATGTCACATAATACCTGCAGCCTCCCATAGACATGGTCTTCGTAGGACCCCATACATCTGAATGCACTACATCTAGAGCATTTCTGCTCACATTTCTGTCACATGAAAATACATGCTTTGTTTGCTTTCCAAATTGGCATGCTTCACATATTTTATGCATACCTTCAACTTTAAACTTTGGCAGCCCTATCACAATTCCTTTAGTCTGCATAGACTTCATTCTCTGCACATTCACACATTCTCTGCACATTCACATGTCCAATTCTTTTATGCCAAATGTCTGTGTCTGCAACAATTCCTGAACCATTTGCAAACATCGCAGCACTCACTTCAGGCATGTTTACATTCAATGTAAACTTCTGCCCACTCTGTTGTCTTTTTCAACCAACCTGCACTTGTCTTTAAAGTCTTCAACATAACAACCATCAGGGTTAAACCGAACCTGCAAACCCTGCTCAATTATCTGGCCAACTGAAACGAGATTCTTTGTTATGTTCGGAACATGAAGTACATCTGCAAGGTACTTCACTTTGCCATCCTGCATAGACAATGGCACATCTCCAACATGGGAAATTGGATGAGCAGTGTCATCCCTTGTTTCCACAAACCTGGTCTTTCAAGGTTTTTCATCTCCTTGAACCACTCCCCCATGACTTGTCATGTGGTTCAAAGCACCTAAATCAACGTACCATACATCATCGTTATGTGCTGCTTCAACATTTTCAGACATGGCATTAACCACATGGTGCATAACAAACAACCTTTCATTATCCTCATTGTTTCTGCTCGAGGATGCATAGTTGTTTATCACCACAGAAGCATTTTATCTAATCATTGGATAACATCGTAGCCTACATGCATGCTTTGGTTCTCTAATCCATCATTAACCCAAAGGAGCATGTGTCGTACAACATGCAGCATTTTTTTTTCAGGAACACTTAACATTAAGGAGTCAGAATATGTAGATAGTCCGTAATACCTAGGAGATTATATATTGCAAGATCCCAGTTCGGTTGCATAGCCACGACTTCCCCTCTCTGCAACCGGTGTGCAAGGGCGAAGAGTTTGTGTGAATACAAGGTAATACACAAAATAAATCGAAGCATCTAGATATACTACCTGCTGCGAAGGACTCCTAGTGATAATGAGCACCACCTGCTGCTCTGCTGCGAGGTAATACACAAAATAAATCGAAGCATCTGCGAAGGACTCCTAGTGATAATGAGCACCACCTGCTGCGAAGGACTCCTAGTGATAATGAGCACCATCTAGATATACTACCTGCTCTGCGAAGGACTCCTAGCGGTAATGAGCACCATAGACATGCTAGAGGAAAACACCAAACACCACATGCTAGGACGACTCACCAGTTGGTTCTCTTAAATAGGCAAAGTCATAGTTCTTGCCAGTTGCCCTCATGAAGGCGAATCTTCAGAGCCATATCCATGCAGGGACAAAGCCCATAAAGAGCCAAACCCTTCATATATTAAGCCTCTGATGCGAGCGGCTCGCCATAGCCCGATTATTATTGAAGTTAATACATGTACAGAGTGTTTATTTAATAACCATCTCATGTGTCGATATAAATGTACCAAAAACCTAGCAAGGTACATGTCTCATAATCGACGAGAGAGAGTCTGAATGCAAGAGTTAGTGTAATGTGTGCAAGAGTTAGTGTGTAGCTATGTGGATTTAAATGTGTAGCTATGTGGATTTAAATGTGTAAGTGTGCATGGTGTGTGTAAATGTGTTAAAGAAGAAAAAATCCTCTAAACCATGATTTTTGTGATAGATTTGTGTGTGTGTGTGTGTGTGTGTGTGCGTGTGCACGCGCGCGAGAGAGAGAGAGAGAGAGAGAGAGAAAGAGAGTGTGTGTGTGTGTGTGTGTGTGTGTGTGTGTGTGTGTGTGTGTGAGAGAGAGAGAGAGAGAGAGAGAGAGAGAGAGAGAGAGAGAGAGTTATTGCATTAACTTTGCCATGTCTTAACTTTGTGTGTGTATGTGTGTGTGTGTTTGTGTTTGGTGTGTGTGTTTTCAGTCTTCTGCATTAGCAGTCAGAAAAATCCAAGAACCTTATCCAACTTGACCAATGAAAACGTTAAACATGATTATATAATAACAGATTTGTATACAGTAATCATGTCACAAAGTAAGTGGAGCCAGTGTGACTACATCATTTGGATACTTTTGGTGTAGAGCATAAACCCAAGGATATTTTGAGAGAATAGATCCTGTTACTTGCATCCATCCAAACATAGAAACAAAGAGCTAGCCCGTGTGTGTTACAGGTGTCATATGATGTACCATGTGTTATAGATGTCACCCAAAATAGCTTATGATTTATGCGGTGATGGGATCAACTCCCTTGTTATGCATAAGGTATGTAGCTATAGTATCATCCCAAAGTAAAGGGATCAATTATAAATAAGTATGAAAGATAGTTGGCATCCTAATGATTCCTATAAAGGGTCAATCACTGTTTCCTCTTATAAGTATGAAAGACAGTTAGCTTCCAAATCACCCAGTAGATATCTCCTATCATATTAGCACAAGCTAGAAAATCTTGCATTTATTTGTTTAAACTTATCAAGGTATAAACACACAGGTGTCTCAACAAATATTCCTCAAAAATAGTAATAAAATGCCATAACTATACACATATGGTCCAGACAATAGGTGTGAGTATTGTAATAGAAGTTCTCTTGCAGAAATTTAGAAGGAATCCGAGATGCTCCCGAGAATACATGCTCTTTTAACATTGTCAATAAGTTGCGCAATTGTAGTGTTATGTAGGGCATTCTAAGCGCTTCTTCAAAGGCAGCACTCAGGCAGCCTTGTCTTCGCTGAGCAAAGAAGCGAGAGATGTTATCTAGTGCACATGAATTTCTCTCCTCCAATGTGACTAAATTTAATCCGAGAGTTAAACTATTAGCTTGGGGGTTACATTGGCTATTCTTTGGACTAGATCAAATCTAGTTTATTCATAGACCCCAAAACTAACAAGACCAGAATCAGCGTGTGTGAGCTTTGTTCTATATTGATAATGAATCAACATCAAGGGCAACCAGCCATGTATGACCGAGTGTAGAGAATTCTTTAAAAATGATATTCTTTACCTATTATTATAAGCCTATATTTAAAAAAACATACTAGGCATCATGGATTCAAGAAAAATAGTGCCCTATACCTCCGGCCATTCGTCTTAATATGTGTAAATAGAGGATTAGGGCATCATCAGCTAAGATTAGATTTCCATATTAATAAATCAATGACCATCACAGACTTGACTGTAGGTGCAATCATAGAAAGACTGAGAGAACATCATAACAAAAAATACAGAAAAATATCATCATTTGATATTGAATGAGCATTATTGGTACTAAGCCATACAAGACCAAGGTTAAAACTTTTGAAAAAATCAAAATGCGTAATCAGTCTATATCACAGCTATATAAGCTTGTATTAGAAAACCACCGAGCATCGTGTATCAAACTCAGAGTAAAAAATTATGCGTGGCTCTGTATCCTCGATATGTATGCATAAGGGTTTAGGGCATCTAAACATTAGATTTTAGGATGTGCCCAATAAGTTTAGTGCCAAGCTCATCTTAGCAAGAAAGACTCAACTGTAGGTGTAGCATAAGGACCAAGAGAACTTCTCAACCAAAAACCTAGAGAATATATTATAAAAAATCAGATATTATGCCACATTAATCCACAGATAGGATTCCACAAAAGGTCATTATCATATCATGCATCATAAGCCAAAATTTCCACGATCATTTTGAAGCATAGGTAATATGGACAGAGCACAATAGGTAATATGGACAGAGCACAATATGGGTTTCAAGCAAGTCATTAACCCATAATTTTATACAAAGCAAAGAGATTCCCATTGATAGCCATCATGGGACTCAATAGTCTATAATACCATCACCAGTATATTAGAGGTAAATGCACATGAGTTACACGAGAGGAAGAACTCCCGGCTGATGCAAGAACAAACAAAATGGCAAAAGAACACCAAGACACAGGCTAAGTGAGTGTATAAGCTCTCTTCATAGGTTTATAAAGGTAGAGCTGCATGAAGCTGCCAGTCTCGTCGTCCTCGCCATGGAGAGCACACTGAGAAAAATCAGGTTGTTTGCAAGGAGTACTTAGATGCCCTTTGGGATGAGAGATCCGTGGAAGTGGAAGCCAAAGGGGAGATACGCTAAGAGATGAGTTGACTCATCATTTCTATCGCGTCTTTCATAGTAGTGGTCACATGGAGGCTAACCAACTAGACATGATTTCTTTAATGGAGAATATGCATGTTAAAATTGGGGAACGTCTAAGTGGATGTAATGGGCAATGTAAAGAACAAGTCGATTCTCTAAAAGAGCAAGTATGTAGGCTTGGAGGTATTGAGTCTTAAGATATCCATAAATTGACTCAATTCTATTATGAAAAAGATGAGCCGTATGTTAGAAGTCATGATAGTTGCCTAGAGATTTTGTGAGAGTAATGATGTTTTTGCTCAAGGGACAAATTGTATTACAACTTTTAGATTTGGCTCTCCATTTTGGTGATATTCATGAATTTTCTATTTTCTCAAATTAAATACTTCTCTCTTCTATTTTGTTCTCTCGCTCTTTTTTTTCATGTGTCTCAACATGTTTTATATTTTTGTTCTTTCTCTCTTTTCCTCTCTCTCTCTCTCTCTCTCTCTCTCTCTCTCTCTCTCTCTCTCTCTGTGGGACAAATTGTATATGTTATACTCACTTATCTATGTGGGAGATGGATTGTATACGTTATACTCACTTATCTATGTGGGAGATGGATTGTATACATTATACTCACTTACCTATTATAAACTTCTCTAAGAATTACATTGTTATTGAGTTTAGTCTATTTGGAGTAGGGTGACATGTGTGATAATGGTTGTTGAAGTAAAATAAATGTAATAAGGTAATATCATGGCTGTTGGAGTAGGGTGACATGTGTGATAATGGCTGTTGAAGTAGAATAAATGTAATAAGGTAATATCATGTTGTTGTTTAAAGTTAAGAATGTTTTTATAAAAAAAATAGTATTCGTTATTTTGTGTTTCGAAGGAGGTTGAAGATGGTTGGAGCTGTATATACTTGACTTTGAACCAAGTTCGTCAGCTTCAAATTTTGGATGTAACACCTACCGTTCGGACAAGGGCTTGCATTCGAAAACAAAATTGTTAAAACCCTAAGATCTCTCTAGATAATTGTTATGCATAAACATACATATATCAGGCATAAACTCAACCACCCGACCACCCCCGACGAGCCCATGGGATGCATATAAATGAAATACATCATACCTCTACCTTGATGTCCCATACCATCAAGAGGTATAACTCCAATCCAATAGCATGTAGCTATAGTGTGATGGTAGGTGAGTAGATATGAACCTCTACACAGGAGACCATAGCCTAAGCCCCCAAGCCTCCCTTGAATGTGCCCCATGCCCCTATTATATAGGAGGGCCCTCAAGTGACTCTTGACTCTCCGTTTCCCATGTGTGACCCTTGGATGCCTTACCCCCCTAACCTTAACCCTTAAGGTTAGTCCTAACCCATGCTCCCATGCTCACAAGCCTAATGTGGGTTAGCCTCCTAGTATATGCACACATTATGTGCATATAACAAAAATGTTGCTAATTTAACGGATTACTTTAATAAAAATAGAATTGAAACATTTTGAAAGGTTGAAAATGAGAAGGAGCATAGAGAATTCCATGGTCGAAACCACTTAGATTCAAGTAACAGAGCAATTGACAATGTTACGGTACTTCAAGAACCTATCAATGAATATCAGAATGCTTAGGCACATTGAGATATGGCACGAGACCCTTTTTCATTTGATTTAAATGAGCTACCTATGGATGATAATTTTCATTCTATTTGTTGTGTCGTTGGTGATGTGAAAGGTATTAAATCTGAGTGTCACTCTATAAGGCGCGTGTTTTCATTTCCTCATAATGTTAAGCACCCAACAACTATGGTGGTATATTCCAGAGATTGTAGTCTTCACTCATTATAGGAGCCCTTTCTTATAAGTGCCATTTTTGTGGTTCGCTAATTTGGAAATGTGAGGTGTCAAGAAAGCTTGGATAATATGTGGGAAAACACTATTGTGAAAGTGGGAATATCTCTTTACTACCTTTAGAAAATCCACCTCTTGCATTAGTTGAGTTGTTACTTGTTGGTAATGATAATGCAATTAAGGAATACAGAAAGAATATACGCTCTTATAATAATGCCTTGGCATTCGTTTCACAGGGTGCTCACTTGGATAATCAGTTCACTAGGGGGGAGAAGTATTCAATTTCCGAATCCATGGTTCTACCTATCATCGTGTTGGTTCTGTGGTAATACCTGATGAAATATGAGATGCGGCTCCTCGATTTGGCCAACTATATGTGTATGATATAGAGCTTAAATTAGAGAATAGACTTCATGGGATGTCTTTTTTAAATCATAATGTACTTAAAAGGTTGCAAACAATAGTGTATGGACATAATTCGAACGCTCGTGTACTTCATGCAATGAGAGAAATATTGCAGTCAAGTCCACATGCAGATTTGAGAATGGTCATCTCACTGAAGCACAATCAACCTTAAGGCAATACTTGGTTCCTATAGGAAGTGAGGTAATAGCTATCATGACGGGTCAAGGAGATGATTTTCATGTGGGGCATAAATATATTCTAATAATGTCGTGCACAGGTGCTATAAAAAAAATATAACTTGCATCATTCATATATGTCTTTATTATATGTTATTTCTATTTTCTCGAGGAGGATGGTTGGCATGTTGGAATTCCACTCAATGGTAGGAATAGACAAGGTTCAAATGAGGAGACAAAGACCATAAGTCAACGACAATATTATGCATATAGACTACACATAAAGGAAGATATAAATGCCTGCCTTCTATATGGTGGTCGACTTTTACAAAGTACATTGTTGATGCATATAGACTACAGACAAGGGAAGATACAAATGCCTGCCTTCTGTATGGTGGTCGACTTTTACAAAGTACATTGTTGATGCATATAGTAGCATGGAAGAATCAAGATTAGTATGGATATGTAATAACCGAAAAGCATTTCATGCTAAAGTATACCAAGGTCTTGCAAATATGGTTAATTTAAGCAATGCGTTCAATAGAGTCTTTGGAAGAATCAAGATTAGTATGGATATGCAATAACCGGAAAGCATTTCATGCTAAAGTATACCAAGGTCTTGCAGATATGGTTAATTTAAGCAATGCGTTCAATAGAGTCTTTGGAGGCATTGCTGGACGCAAGGTAGTTCTACGATCTACATATACTAGGGGGCCTAGATATATGCATCAATTGTACTAGGATTCAATGGCAATTGTTAGGAAGATGGGTAAACCTGACCTGTTTATTGCCTTTACTTGCAATCCTAAGTGGGATGAAATAACTAATGCTTTACTACCGGGCTAGGTTGCCCAAGATTGACCTGACTTGACAGTACGAGTCTTTTATGAGAGAAGCATAAGGACATGATGCACTTATTGGTGAAAAAAGCATTATTTGTAAGGGTATCAAGATTTGTTTCTGTTATTGAATTGCAAAAAAGAGGCTTGCCACATGCACATACTGAGATTGCTCACTATGAGATGTTAGTATGTGTTGAACTTCCTGATAAGGTGATGTTTCCTGAGTTGGATAACATAATTAGTCATTGTAATGTCCATGGAAGATGTGGGGAACTAAATATGCACTCTCCTTGCATGGTTAAAGGAAGTTTCAAACATAGGTACCTCCGAAGTTTTTCGAGACCACTAGCATTGATGACAATGGGTATCCAACTTACATGCAGCGAGACGATAGCAATTTCATCTAGGTAAAGGATCATAGGGTGGATAGTTGATGGGTTGTTCCATATAACCCTTTTCTCTCTATGAGGTACAGAGCCTATATTAACATAGAAGTATGCTCTACTTTAGAGGTGTAAAGAATTTATATAAGTATGTATACAAAGGACATGATAGAGCTACTATAGAGTTGCAAGACACACATAGGGTTATTGACAAGATTAGTCAATATCTGGATGCACGGTACTTGTCCACGTTAGAGGCATGCTGGCGCTTATACTAATATGATTTGCATGATGAAAAGCTTGATATACAAAGGTTGCATGTTCATCTCCTGATGCATAATACTATGATATTCAATGACTAGGATGATTTGCGTGATGTGATTTAGTTGTGAAAGAAACCAAAGAACATCTCTCACCGAATGGTTCACAAAGAACATCTCTCACCGAATGGTTCAGAGAGCTAATCAATTGTATGCAAATGCAAATAGCTTGCTGTATGTTGATTTCCCTTGCAAGTGGGTGTGGAATTTAGCTCTTCAATCATGGAGTAAAACGAAAAGGGAAAATATGATTGGACATATGTACAATGTTAGCCCAAGTGCAGGTGAGCAATATTACTTACGCATGTTACTCATAGTGTGCAAAGGCTGTAAATCTTTTGAGGATTTATGAACAGTGAATGGACATTTGTATCCCTATTTTAATGCTACATGTGATGCTAAAGGAATGCTGGAGAGTGATGAGGAGTGGTATATGTGTCTCCAAGAAGTTGCATTTCAAAAAATTGGATTCCAATTGCGCCAATAATGGTTTTTTGTGAGCCTATTCACCAAACTTTCACATGATTTTTCCATTCCTCGCAGCAGAGAGGGTGTGTGGTGTTTGTCATTATATAACCAAAAATCAAGCTCTATTGCACATGCAAGACCTCTTACAACAGTATGAAAAGCAGCTACGTGATTTTGAAGGGTTACCTATTCCTGAGATAGATCAATTGTTGCCACTGTCAACAATGGTTTTCTAATGGATGGGATGATGTTTGATTCTATTCAATAGGCTGATTTGTCCATTTCCATGGAAGGGAATCTAAATATTTGTTAATCAAGAGCATTTGATACTATCTTTGAGGCTGTTTCTTTGAACCAGGGTGGTGTATTTTATCTTCATGGATAGGTGCACGCAAAACATATCTTTATAATGCCTTGCTATCTCGATTACGTGGAGAGAATCAAGCTGCATTAGCATGTGCATCATCTAGAATAGCTACATTGTTTCTTTCAAATGGTCGTACAACTCACTCACGTTTCAAAATCCCATTGGTTCTCAATGCTTCTAGCACATGTGGTATCAAAGCTAATAGCCCATTGGCTAAGGTGGTATCAAAGCTAATAGCCCATTGGCTAAGGTGTTGAAGCTTGCAAGGTTAATCATTTGGGATGAGGCTCGAATGATGCATTGGTATGCATATAAAGAGTTGGACAAGACATTGAAAGACATTATTAAAGTGATACAGTGTTTGGTGGGAAAGTTATGCTCTTTGGTGGTGACTTCAAGGCAAATCTTATCGGTTGTGTCAAAGGGATCGCGTGAGGATATTTTTGATGAAACGTTCTATCGGTCATATATTTGGAGATATGTGAATGTTTTAAAGCTCACCCAAAACATGTGGATTAGACAAAGTGCTTATGATTATATAGAACAAGAATTTGTCAAATGGACATTACACATTGGAGATGGCTCTATAGGCCATTCAAACAATCAAGACAGAGTGGCATTTTTAGAACCCAGATTATTGCTAAGTTTGTATGTTCGAGACACTTACAAACGAGAGCTTTGGGCTCCTTGGAATTTACAATCTAAGATTACAAAAGATCGTGGGTCAACTTCATGTACATGTAATGTTTGTGGACTATGAAAAGCCTGATAAGTTAGATTTTCAGTGCATAGGCACTGGACAATACATACTTTTTTTATTTGCTGTCTACAAGCTTGTTCAAACACCATTCGCCTTAAATATTGATCCACCAAATGAGTTTTGTAAGGTTTTATCTTTTTTCTTCGAAAATTATATCTTGCAATAGCTAATGTTTTTATCTTAAATATATTTTGCCAAATGGACGCGAGGAGTATAGGCTTCCAAGGAGAGATAATCTAGTTGCATCGAAGATTGTTTTAAATCTTTGTTCAGGTGTGTTAAGATTGTCAACATATATTGGGTTGGAATGCTAGATGTATATTTATGCCAATTTTGGTGCTTTATTCAAAGAAATGTAAGTGCTTTAGGAGCTTCTACATGGCTATATATGGCAAGCATGGTGTCTTTATATATAGGTTGGCAAGTTGAGGACCATGAGGCCCATCATGGCCTTCAAATATAAGACTGATCTCTACTCACCCTCCAAGGACGAGCATTTTGTTTTGTTTTGTTTTTTGGGGGAATTGGCTAGAATTAGAAAGTGCAACACAACACGCACACGCACACACCCATGCGTGCCATTGCATGCGCAATGAGGGCTTGATCCCGTGACCTTGGGACTCTCGAGCAACACCTCTATCCACTGCACTAATTCGCGATCGACAAGGACGAGCCTTTTGTTTTTATACATATAAGAATACTCTTGCCCATCAAGGAGGGGTCATGCCACTAGTACTTGATAAGAACCAATAGAAAAGTGCTTAAACAATATCCAAATTTTGAGCACACTATGCACTTTATTACTTCTTAAAGCACACTAAAAATATTTGGTTGATTGACAAAGATACGGTTTCACAATCCCATCCACGTCCAACTAAGCCAAAACTTTTCAAAGTATGAGTCAAAACATAGATTATCACAAGATAAGACAAATTACCATATGATTAAAAATTTCCACCAAAAATACAAAATGACTTATACCAGTTCTTCCTTTGAATTTATTACACAGAAACCTTTGAGATTTAAAAAAATTTACCTTTCAATTTTGCAAAATCACCATGGAGGTCTTTTAAAAAAATTTATGCCTTTTTTTAAACACATACACACACACATGTGCATAAATCGTACAAACATGTTTTGGAATGTAATGCCTATAATAAGTGTAATATTTTGGAATGTAATGCCTATAACAAGTGTATTATTTTGCGAGATGTTAAGAATTGCAAGAATATTGAATGCACAATTGTCTTGCCATTTCCTTATGCATGAGTTTTTAATGAATCTTGAAATCTTTATAAAGAAAGCTTAATTTTTGTGACATGTACATAGACATAATTTAGTACCACAAGTACTTTTGAACAAAAATGTATAAAAAACACCTACACAATTTTTATTGTCTTTGAAATTTCAATGCAAATGCCACTGTTCAACAAGCATAATTGCTCAATGAGGTATGCAAAAGCCAAAAAGAAGCTTACGGCTTTTTAAAAAAAGGTTCTAGAGCCATTTGCTTTGTCTTGGGTCCCCATAAAACGACTTGTACACATAGTAGTATTATCAATAAATCATGCATATGCTAATGCGCGACATCGTCAATCCCATACCCACAACAATAACATCGTTCACATAGTATCTTCTCCATATAATGAGTACATTAAAGAAAGAGAAACTATAACTATTGTATGAAATCTTACAACAAAACTATCTCAAAATGAGCAACACTTTCTATTCTCTACTAACTCTCAAAAGCTGAACTTTGTAGGGAAAAAAAACATGCCAATAATGGACACAAACAAGGTACAAAGTTCTTGACTTCAACTCAATCACTTTTGAAATGAAATGCACATACGTTGTTGATTTGTACTTTTTTCTAACCACACATGTGGACGGTAAAATTGTAGCTCTTCAACATGTATATAAATAATGTAATTGCAACAACTCTAGTTGTTAAAGAAACAACCTTATACCTATAACAATGAAACAAATGCGACTTGTAATAATGCATGAGAGAGACCATTGGCTTACATAAGTGGTTTCCTAATTTACATAGACCTTTGAGGTTTAATGGAAACTTACTAGAGAACAAACCAAATGGGACAACCATTTAAAACTACACAACTTAAATCAACAAATGAATGCACAAACATGAATCACATTCCCATACATAAACTTCAATTGAGAAATATACTGAAAGAGATCATAGATAGACTCAAAATTATGTATGATGACTTAACATCAATGCTCAAAATCAATGAAGCACACACGAAAGGGATCCATTATACGTTATCGAACAATTGCATTATGTTGAAAACTCTTCACTCAACCTGCTCATCAACACAAATCATGATGAGGGCTCAAAGATACTACAATAATTCATGGGTGACTTTAATAATACCCACGACAACACATGCCCCATGATAATGATCGAGAAGGTGACATGGACATTCAACATTGAGCTGATGATTGGATAGCAAAAGAATCACTTCCAAAAAAATTTCAAAACAAAGATGGTAAGTAAAATTTCCTATTTGAACACAATCTACAAGTTTGCATATGTTGACTCTACAAGTTTCTAACAAGAAATCTAATGTGTAGGAAAAGCCACTACAAATTGAGTACCCAATCAACAAGGACATCCCACTAGCAAAAGCGTCGACACAAAACCAACACATAGTGTATTGCATCACATGCGTTCGAAATAGAGGAAAGTACATAGGCCATACCATCGACTTATGTAGAAGACTAGCTTAACATGTGAACTTGCCTTGGACTAGAATGAAAGAGGACGGTGTCAAGAAATACAAGCCTCTCGCTGAAAACTTCAAAATCATAATTTTGGGGGAAACAGACATATAGTGTAGATAACGCTAGACAATCAAGAAAAACCTAAAGGACCAACTGGCTATCGAGGGAGCAAAAATTATTACTACATGAAACGAAGACAATTGATACAGAACTTCCATAATGTTATCTCAAACGCCTTTAAAATAATGTTATCTCAAACGCCTTTAAAATAATGTTATCTCAAACGCCTTTAAAAATAATTTCATTAAATCGAATGTAAAAAAAGAGCTCAATCTCAAACTTTGTTCATCTGAAACTAAGAGTGGTTCTGTGGCAATTGTTGTAAAAGGTTCCCATAAGACTAGGAGTTCCTTTTATACCATTGTTACATGGCAACCTACTGTGCTAGTGTAGTGGTCCTTTATATGTGCACTACACTACTATTTTGGTTACCTTAGCTTCAATTTCTATTTCTAACAGTTTAGGTCTAAAATTACTTTGCATTAACAAATGTATTTGATCCACACTTGCCACAAAAGTACTAGCCAAGCACAAGGTTTTTGAAGGTCTCTTTGTGTGATAAATGTGTAGGACGAAGTACTAAAAGTGAAGGAGTCATCTTGTATTTTTGGTGGAAAATTATATATGTTTTATCCCATGGTAATCTACCTTTCAAGGACTCATACTTTGGGATGTTTTAGCTTAGTTTGTTGGGTTCATAAGACTGTATGAGTCATCTTCGTCAATCTATCGGTTCTTTTTAGTGTGCTTTAAGAAGTAATAAAGTGCAACTTTTTTCATAGTCAATATTTGGACCTTCATATGAGTCATCTCCATCAATCTATCACAGTTATTTTTAGTGTGCTTTAATAAGTAATAAAGTGCAACTTCTTCATAGTTAATATTTAGATCTTATATCAAGTGAATGGTACATTCCTTGTGTTTGATTACTGCTCATTACACACACACACACACACACACACACACACATATGTATGTATATATAGATTATGCACACACACACACACACACACACACACACAAGGAATGTACCACTCACTTGATATGAACATAGAAACATCTTTATTCATTTATTAAGACACACACACACACACACACACACACACTCACTCACTCGCTCACACACACACACACACACACACACACACACACACTCTCTCTCTCTCTCTCTCTCTCTCTCTTATACACTCATGCACCCACCCACATTTATCTCTCTCTCTCTCTCTCTCTCTCTCTCTCTCTCTCTCATACACTCATGCACCCACCCACATTTATCTCTCTCTCTCTTTTACACTCATGCACCCACCCACATTTATCTCTCTCTCTCTCTCTCTCTCTTACACACACCCACCCAAAAAACACATACATGCCTCTCTCTCTCTCTCTCTCTCACACACACACACACACACACACACACACACACACTATATATATATATATATATATTCCGACCTGCTCCTACATGGCTCTCCCCAATGCAACAGGATGTCTCTCTAATGAGGGCGTTGTATCTATGTGAGTAGTAATGAAAGGAAGCTACTTTTGCTAGACGAAATTAGCCTAATTTGTTCAACAAAATCAGCTCCCTCTCTTAAAATTAAATTTTTTAAAATTGTTATATATATAAATATATACACTCTTATATAAGTATATATACATCTACACATAAATATATATACACCTTGTGTATATATATAATCTATATAAAAATATAAATACATATAATCCATATAGAAACACACGAGCACCCCTATTTACGTAATTATCTATCTATATACAAACCTATATATAATTATACATGTATATGTATGTATGTATATGTGTGTGTATTTATCCATATACAAACCTATATATAATTATACATGTATATGTATGTATGTATGTATGTATGTATGTATATATATATATATACACACACACACAAACCTATATACATAATTATACATGTATATATATATATATATATATATATATATTATATAACTTATATAAAAATAAAATTTCTATATTTAAAAATAATAAGGGGGCAGTGATTAAAGCCAACTAGACATTTGGCTTCATGTAAAAATTTGGGTAGCATTCTTACAAAACAAAGACGAGGTGGGCAGTGATTAGAGGCAACGTGGGAGGGTCGGAATTAGTCAGAGTACACCACAAGCTGGTTTGTCTACAGGAATGGTGGCTTGCTAAAAAGAAAACGATCAAAGGGCTTTTCTTGTAGACTGCGAGCTTCCAATCGAAAGCAGAGCATGCAATCTCTCACTCTAAAGCAGATGGACACAGTGGCTACGGCGTATTCCCTGTTGAGCCATGGCTATGGGCGAGCTTCTCTGAGACGGGATACGGAAGGCATTTGTGTTTCGTTTAGTGTTGTTGAGGGTAAATTTAGGGTTTGTAATCTAGGGTTTCTTAGAGCTTGAGCTGCAGAGAGTGAGCTGGAACGTAGCAGAAGAAGAAGATGAAGTCTTCACTGAAGAAGCTGCGTGACTTTACCCTCAGCAAAAATGGCCCAAAAGACAAGCGGCCTATGGTGGATCATTGCCACCCGCCTGCAGAGGAGATGGAAGCATTGGAAACAGGCATGCAGGTATTCTTTCTTGGAGTTGGTTTTCTTAATCCTAGTTATAATCAATCAATAGAAAGTCTTTTCCCTTTCCTCTTATCATCATTAACCATGGATTTTGATTCTGAATGACCTCGAAGTTGTCATGGACTTTTGTATGATCCACATGTTACTTGCTTTTGGCCTGGCAATGCCACTATAAACACCTCTTATCAGCGATTAAGATGACAATAATATTAGTTGGAAGAGTCAATGGATTGTGAAAAAGTACTACCTGCTCCTTCCAAGGATCAATGGATTGTGAAAAAGTACTACCTGCTCCTTCCAAGGATCATTATTGGCAAAGGGTGCCTTGTACACGCGATTATGCGCTTGAGCTGAAGCTGTACTGATGAGGTATGCCATGCTTTTACATTTAAGAAGTTTGGGTATCCTGTCCAACCATACATGAACCAAGCAACTTGGCCAATATTTTGCCGTTCAAAATGGATACCATGAGCATCAAGATTGTTCCTTGCAAAGCTCATATTCAAAAGTTGAAAAACATACATCGCAACTCTTGAGCCATGGGAGCACCCATCCCAGAGGCATAGAGCTACCCTAATGAGTATGAATGGCTTGCTGAAATGTGAACATTTAGTATTGAAGTGAGATGATGAGAAGAAATGGGGGGATCTTCATTCTCTTGTGAACCATCTTCAATAAAAATACTGTGGGAAAAGCTCTAATGAGCTGATGCATATCAAAGGGTCCTCTTCACAAGGCGTAGAAAGGTGACTTACATTTATCTGTAGAGGTGGGGAGGAGGAGTGATCCTTTGAAGGAAGACGCAATCACACCTAGCAACAATATCATGAATATTTGCATAAGAGTTTTACCTAGCTAGATATAAACACGTGCCTTTGCTAGGCATACTATTGGAAAGGTGTATTTCTTGTGTTGAGTTGAGGGGGGCCAATGAGCTTCACTCATCTGGACTATTCTATATGGTAAGGGGGCAGTCGGTGGCTTTCCCCAGGTCTGTGATTATGGGGGGGGGGGATTGGTTGATGGGCTTGGGGACACCCTCTGGTGACACCAGCCTCTTGCGTGTATTGACTGTGGCACCCTCCATGGCTGGCCACCATGATGTGCTGGCAAGGCTGGTGGGTGGTCAAGCAGCCACTGGCATGGCATTAGAATTCACATCATTACTTATCCGAGGTCACTCTTCTCAGTCTGAATGAGGGGGTATTGGAAAGGTGCATTTCTCGTGCTGCAAATGTTGAAGCTTTCACCCACTGATTCTACTTCCATGCGGGATCACATCAACAAACTGGAGTCATTGCAATTTGAGATTTTTGGGTGCGGGAAGGAGATTTCTGTTGAGGATATGGCCCTCTGGCTACTTGCTTAGTTTCCCCCAACATTTGAGAGCTTCTATTATTCACTCCTTACCTTCGGACGGACATGAACCATTACTTGTGATGAGCTGGTGCCAATGGTCCTTGATCAGGAGAGCAGATTCAGGGATTCTTCTTTCATTGGACCAAGAGGGGGGTAGCCTAATAAAGGCAAAGGTGAGGCACCTCCCTCTAAGGACTCCATGGACTCCATGGATGCAAAGCCAAAGGGGTCTTCAACTTCTAATTCTTATGGCAAAACACAGGTACTTCAAAAAACGGTGTGGTGGAGCGGAAGAACCAAACGCTGATTGAGATGGTTCGGACAATGTTGGAACATCAGAGTCTTCCTCAAAAACTGTGGGTGGAGGCAGTTGCTACTACTGTTTACATTCTCAATTGGTTACCTACTATTGTTGTTCCAGGACAGGCCCCCTACCTCCGAAGAAAACCCTCGGTTTCTCATTTTTGGTTTTTTGGGTCAGATGCATTTGTTCGTGTACCTGATGGTGAGAGGGTGAAGCTGGATGCTAAGACCAAGCATCATATTTTGGTTGGTTACAGTTGCGAATCCAAAGGTTATCTACTCTACAATCCTACAACCTTGAAGATCATCATTAGCAGAGATGTGGTGGTTGATGAGACTTCATCTTCCATTGCAGAGGGGGCTTCTTCATCTCTAGGGGGGTTGAGTTGACTCAGCCTCTCCTTGGTTCCTCGTTGGATCCTCCTATTCCTCTTCCTCTACTTGACCCGGCACGTCCTCGTGCACCTCAAGCATAGGACTCTTCTGACATTGTTCAGGAGGAGGAGATCTCGGTGGATGCTCCACAGCAGGCTACATATGAGAAGCAGGGTTCGACTTTTGAGGAGGGATTTCATATTCCCAATTGGTTGTACCACACATTGCGGAATCAAGGGGGTAACATGGTTGCCTTCACCTCCGGCAAGAGGTTCTTGTCGACTGAAGCGGTTGCGTACCATGACATCATCTGAGGAGAACTTGTGCGTCAATTATGTTGGAGGTGGCAATTCTCGTAGCTACTCTCGGGTTATCGCATAACTAGAATTTGTGGTGGATTATCCCATATGCAAGAGCATGGGAAGTCGAAGAGCCATATTGTCATGGCCCTGTGAAATGGAACAGTACAAGTGTGGGCATGGTGGTTGCAGAGTCAGAATATTGAATGATTCACATGGGGGGTGCCCGGACAGAGTTATAGATGTGTGGACATCCTTAGGTGTGAAGGGGGGAACTAGAACATTAAACTTTAATGTTTATTAAAGTTGCCCCTAGGCCTTAGTGGCCAAAGGGACTTTTTAAGTTTGGGGCCCTAGGATTTTTATGGGGAGGAGGCCACTCCACTTTTGGAGTGAGTGCTTCTCTCTCCTCCCCCTCTCTCTAGCTTTTGGGAAAAGGAGTCGTGGAGGATTGATGCGCTTGTGTACATGCGTGGAAAAGCTGAAGAAAACTCTGGTCGACTGCTGAGGGGAGCTGTCGCTGAAATCTGTGTGCTGGAGCAGGCCGTACAGCAGCCGTACAGTGCTGTACGAACAGCAGGTACTGCTGTGGACAGGCGGCGCAGATAACCAGAGAGGGTACAGAGCTGTGGGACAGAGACAGGCGGCTGCAGCTGCTGAATTCAGGCTGTACAGGCTGTACGACTGCAAGTACAGTTCTGTACTTTCTGCAGGTACACTGTACGGCCAGTTCTGGTGCAAGTACAGGTGCTGGGCAACACTGTTGCAGACGGCGCAGGTGACCAGCAGCACATCAGCAGGCGGCTACTTCTGGTTTTCTGCAGAAACAGTCCGTACAGTCAAGTACAAGCAAGTACAGTCAAGTACAAGCAAGTACAGTGCTGTTTTTCAGATCTGTACATTCAAAGACAGCATAGAAGTGAACACAAGGAGGGTACAGACAAGTACGTGCATGCGTGTGAAGCAGGGTTGTGGAAACAAGTGCCTGCAAGTACAGATTGGTACCGTTGCTTCCTCCAGTGCTGATTCACGAGCTGAATTTGGTAAGCTCCGCTTCTGTTCATCTATCTCTTTTTCTACTGCTTGATGTCTGTTGCAGATATGAGCTATCTGGCCCCTTGTGAGAGGAGGGGTATGGCAGATTGACAAGGGTTGAGACAGAGTTTGGACAGTACATGTATGTATGAGCTGAGATGTTGTATCATGCACTTGAGTTATGCCAGATGTATGCTCATGGCTGCCCTGCTTAGTGGTCATGTCTGATAGAGAGGATGAGTACTTCTATCATGAAGAAGAAGAGCAAGAGACTTCTCCTGAGAGAGATGTATCTGAGGATATTTTTACAGGAGAACAGGCTGCAGATGTTGAGCCTTATGAGGATGTAACACAGCCAGAAGATGTGTATGGTAAAGAGGATGATGATGCTCGGTTCAAAGATCGCTTGGCTAGTGTTATGGATACTTTTATGCAGCTCACACAGAGTGAGAGATTTGCTGAATTTATGAGATCTCGCACAGAGCCCCGCACAGAACCCGAGAAAAAGAAGAAGAAGGTTCGTTCAAAGAATCTTCCACAGGGTCATAGTGGTGCCATCCCACAGGAACCATCTTTTGGCCAGTTTCCGAATATGCAGCATGCTTATGGTGCAAACTCTCAGAGTTCCTTCTATGGACAGCCACCTATTCCTCAGCAGAACATGCATCCAGGTTATTTTGGTGGCGGCTCGGTGTTCCAATCCATGACTGGGGGTTATCCTCAGGGAGGCATGGGTATGTACGGGCCTTTTGGAGCCAATTTTCAGCCTGGCATGCAAGGGAATATGTATGGTGGTATGCAGTCCGGTATGGCTGGAAATATGTTTGGAAGCATGCAACCTGGGATGCAAGGCAATATGTTTGGTAGTATGCAACCAGGTATGCATAATGGAATGTTTGGAAACATGGCTAGAATGTATGGTATGCCTGGTATGGGAATGGAAAATGTTGACCCAATGATGGGTATGAATGTTGGGGGCAGCAATCTTGCAAAGCCACTTCCATATGATAATCTAACGCCTATGGGAAAGGCGAAGGATTACAAGGAAGGGGGAGCTGCAGTGAAGTTTGACACATTCAGTGGGGCCAAGGATAAACTTAAAGCACTTACCTTTTTACAGCAGTTTGATGCTGCTTTTTCTGGTGGGAATTACACAGAGTCCTCTAAGGTGAGGAAAGCTGCCACTTTTCTCAAGGGCAATGCTTTGCAGTGGTGGTCTACTCTTCTTTTGCAGGGTATAGCACCCACTACATGGGTCCAATTTAAACAGGTCTTCTCTTCCGTATGGCTCACATCTACATTTGAGGTGGATGTTATGACCGCATGGCACAAATTGGATGCTTCAAAGTGTGATAGTTTTGAGGATTATAACTAGAAGTTTTGGGAAGCTTTACTCCCAGTGACTTCTTATCGTGCGGTGCCATTATCTGAGCAGGTAGAGAAGTATTGTTGTGGACTGCCCAAAGAGGTACGAGATTATTGTATAAAGACAAGAGTAACGAACATGTCACAGATGATTGAAAATGCTATGACAGCTAATGCGTTACTCACTGGTGGTTCATCTGGGTTTAAAGGCAGTAAGAAATTGGGCAAGAAAGCTGAAAAATTTGGGCATGCTTCTCGTGATGCTAAAGGGTCTTCAGAGACGAAGTATAAGAAGTTGCCAATGCCCAAGAGGACTTCTGAGGAAAGACAGGTTTTGAGAGATGCTCATAAGTGTTTTTACTGTACTGAAGAGGGGCATATGTCATTCAATTGTCCCAAAAGAAAGTCCCAAAAGGACTCTGACAATAAAGGAGAGCCCAAGTCAAAGAAACAAAAACCTTCTGCAGGCTTAGTTCCTGATCTTGTGGGGGAATAGCCAGGTGGTGAAGCTACAGAGTTGTGCAGGGCATGGGGCAAAGTGAGAGATCAGAATGCTTTGATCTTCTTTGACACAGGTGCTAGAGCCAACTTCATTTCGCCAGATTTGGCTGGCCGATTGGGGATTCGCGCAGAGGAGATGGGGCCGTTACATGAGGCTAATATGGCTTGTCCAGGGTATGCAGAACCCGTTACTCCTATCATTGGGAAAGCTTCGGCTTCATTTGTAGGGTTATGTGGACAGCGAAGAGTTCTTCATCATGCCTTTGGATGGCTGTGATGTTTTGTTGGGGATGCCATGGTGCCACAGGGTACATGCGGTGGTGGATACTTACAATAGGAAAATCACTCTGACTCGTAGAGGGAAAGAACATGTATTGGATGTAAAACTCAAAGGGAATTTGTTCCTATTGTATCCGCTTTGGCGATTTCATCAGTAATGAAAAAGCATCTTTCCGCGTACTTGATTTATGTAAAGGATGCACAGGATGATGAGTCTAAGTCTAATTTGTCTATGTTAGATAAGGACAGGACTGATTTCTTAAGTGGGTTTCAAGATTGTTTTTCCGAGTCATTGCCAGGAGAATTACCTCCTGAGAGGCCAGAAGATCATGCCATAGATCTGATTCCTGGTAGTACTTCACCGAATAGACCGCCGTACCGTGTTAGTGCAGCCCAACAGGAAGAGATTATGAGTCAGGTGCAGGAGCTTTTGAATAAAGGGTTGATTCAGCCTAGCTCATCACCCTTTTGCTCACCTGTGCTCTTAGTGCAGAAGAAGGATGGTTCTTAGCGCATGTGTATTGATTACAGGGCGCTGAACAAGAATACTATCAAGAATCGATTTCCCATACCGAGGATCGATGACATCTTGGACCGCTTACAGGGCTCCACAGTTTTTAGTCGTGTTGACTTGAAAAGCGGGTATCATCAGATACGCATTAGACCCGAGGATGTGCATAAGACAGCATTCCGAACCACGTTTGGGTTGTATGAGTTCTTGGTTATGCCCTTTGGTTTGACGAATGCACCTGCCACATTTAACAGAATGATGGACAGGATTTTCAGGCCTCATAGAGAGTTTGTGGACACATTCTTTGATGATATGATTGTGCATTCACAAACTGAGGAAGAGCATAGAAGGCATTTGGCCATTGTGTTTGCAGAACTCAGAAACCATAGGCTGGTTGTTAATGGCAAGAAGAGTGAGTTCTTTTTGCAGGAGATACATTTCTTGGGGCATATTGTGTCTGCGCATGGAGTCCGTATGGATCCAGCAAAGGTGGAAGCAATACTTAATTGGCCAGCTTTGAGGACCGTGCATGATGTACGCAGTTTTCTAGGATTGTGTTCCTATTACACTGAGGCGGTACATACGGCACTTTGCTGAAATTGCTTCGCCTCTTCATGCTTTGACGAAGAAGGCAACTCCGTTAGATGGGCTGATCGGGAAATTACAGCATTCAAAAAGCTCAAAGAAAAGCTTACTTCGGACCCAGTATTGGTGTTACCGGACCTCCGAAAGGCTTTTGTTGTCCAGTGTGATGCATGTGGAAGTAGCATTGGTGCAGTTCTCATGCAAGAGGGACATGTGATAGCCTATGAGAGTAGAGTTTTGCAAGATGCTGAGAAGCATTTACAGGTTTATGAGAAAGAGATGTTGACTGTAATTCACGCTCTTTTTACATGGAAACGCTACTTGCTTGGGGCTGATTTCACTGTACAGACAGATCATCAGACCTTGCGTTATTTCCTCACGCAGACTAAGCTTTCAGAGAAGCATATACGTTGGGCAAA
Source organism: Cibotium barometz (assembly GCF_041138505.1). Lineage (NCBI taxonomy): Eukaryota > Viridiplantae > Streptophyta > Polypodiopsida > Cyatheales > Cibotiaceae > Cibotium > Cibotium barometz. Next base: position 6,634,384 of record NC_141106.1, read on the forward strand.
CTTTTTGTCAATGTTTCACTTCCAGATTGTGCATGTGGAAGGCAAAAAGAATGTAGTGGCAGATGCTTTGTCACGCAAGCCACAGGTCTCTGCAGTTTCACTTGCTTATCATCATGAGCTTGATGAAATGAAAGAGCAGTATGCCCATGATGAGGACTTTGAAAGGTTGTATGATCAGATGTCTGAGGTCAGCGGCATGAGCACTATACTCTCAGAGATGGGTTTTTATTGATGCATGGCAGACTGTGTGTTACCAGGCCATTGCAACTCAAGGTTATGATTGAAAGTCATGCTCCACCGTATGCAGGTCATAGAGGTATTGATGCCACGGTCAAAGCAGTGGAGACTTTCTTTTATTGGCCAACCTTGAGAAGAGATGTTGATGCCTTTGTGAGGCAATGCATCGTATGTCAGAAGGTAAAGTTTGACCGTCAGAAGACACCAGGGTTATTACAGCCTTTACCTATTCCGGATAGACCTTGGGAGAGCATTGCCATGGATTTTGTATTTGATCTTCCACGGACACAAACGGGAAATGATGGCATCTGGACTATCATATGCAGGTTCAGTAAGCAGGCTCATTTCATTCCCGTGCGTAAGACGATCAAAGTGGATCATATGGTGAAGTTGTTCATGGCGAACATCTTCAAGTATCATGGCTTGCCTACGTCTATCATTAGTGACCCATGATCCACGGATGACGAGTTTGTTCTGGAGAGGGTTGTTTGACAACATGGGTACAACTCTCAAGTTTTCATCGTCATTTCATCTACAGACAGATGGTCAGTCAGAAGAGGCTAACTCTATAGTGTTGGATCTTCTCAAGTGTTATATGTCAGAGCACAAGCAACAATGGGAAAAGTATCTTCCTTTGGTGGAGTTTGCATATAACAACACTGTACATACCTCGACAGGCAAGGCGCCTTTTGAGATTGTGGAAGGAGGAAAGAAGGTACCACCCATTTTGCATACAAAGGATAAGATCTTTGAGGCTGATCAGTATGTGGAGAGCTTGGATGAAGCTTATCGGAGAGTTAAGTTGGCCCTCCAGAAAACTCAGCAGAAGCAAAAGAAAGCCGCAGACCGTCACAGACGTGATTTACAGTTTGCATTGGGTGATTGGGTTCTTTTGCGCTTTGAAAAGGCTAGACTCAAGAAGATGAAGGGTAAAGAGCACTTATTCCCTAAGTTGAGCATGCGTTATTATGGGCCTTTTCAAGTTTTGGAAAAGATTGGTGAGGTAACCTATCGTTTGAAGTTATCAGATCACTGGAGGATTCACAATGCTTTTCACGTGAGTCTTCTTAGACCTTTCCGTGGGGATGTGCCTGAGGATGTATCAGATGAGGCTCAGCCGGAAGTTGAGGAACTTGATGAGGTTCTGATTCCAGAGCAGATACTGGCACATAACGAAAGGAAGGTACGAGGTAAAGTTTCCCGTCGCTATCTTGTGAAGTTCAAGAACTATTCACCGATGGATGCGAAGTGGATGGAGGAAGGTGACTTAACAGATTCACCTCAGGTTTTGCAGCTTTATCTCGATGCCTTTGAGTTAGAGCCGACTCTTGTTGTGGCTCATTCAGGTTCAGCAGAGCATGGGTCTGGAGCATTACCTGATGCTCAAGAGAGGGGTAGCACCTCCACTCCCTTGATACAGACAGGCTCAGATGACATCTAGAGGTCGCTTGGTGCAGTTTTTATCTCACCCGAAGGTACTGAGGCTGACAGTACATCTGTTTATGGGACTTCTATGATATATGTGTACTAGTCACATGAGATTTTTGTGGATATGTATGGTTCACAGTGGTATACAACTTGGACTATTACTATGCCATTGGTTTGCAGTGAATGTTGATACATGTGTATGGCTTAGAGAGATTGGGACGCTGATCTTGCCATATTGTATATTTCACTTTGGATATTTTGATGCATCACCAGAATGCAATCGAGGACGCTTGCCATTTTTCAAGAGGGGGGTATGTCATGGCCCTGTGAAAATGGAACAGTACAAGTGTGGGCATGGTGGTTGTAGAGTCAAAATATTGAATGATTCACATGGGGGGTGCCCGGACAGAGTTATAGATGTGTGGACATCCTTAGGTGTGAAGGGGGGAACTAGAACATTAAACTTTAATGTTTATTAAAGTTGCCCCTAGGCCTTAGTGGCCCCTAGGGACTTTTTAAGTTTTGGGCCCTAGGATTTTTATGGGGAGGAGGCCACTCCACTTTTGGAGTGAGTGCTTCTCTCTCCTCCCCCTCTCTGTAGCTTTTGGGAAAAGGAGTCGTGGAGGATTGATTTGCTTGTGTACATGCGTGGAAAAGCTGAAGAAAACTCTGGTCGACTGCTGAGGGGAGCTGTTGCTGAAATCTGTGTGCTGGAGCAGGCCGTACAGCAGCCGTACAGTGCTGTATGAACAGCAGGTATTGCTGTGGATAGGCGGCGCAGATAACCAGAGAGGGTACAGAGCTGTGGGACAGAGACAGGCGGCTGCAGCTGCTGAATTCAGGCTGTACAAGCTGTACGACTGCAAGTATAGTCTTGTACTTTCTGCAGGTACACTGTACGGCCAGTTCTGGTGCAAGTACAGGTGCTGGGCAACACTGTTGCAGACGGCGCAGGTGACCAGCAGCACATCAGCAGGCGGCTACTTCTGGTTTTCTGCAGAAACAGTCCGTACAGTCAAGTACAAGCAAGTACAGTCAAGTACATACAAGTACAGTGTTGTTTTTCAGATCTGTACATTCAAAGACAGCATAGAAGTGAACACAAGGAGGAGGGTACAGACAAGTACGTGCATGCGTGTGAAGCAGGGTTGTGGAAACAAGTGCCTGCAAGTACAGATTGGTACCGTTGCTTCCTCCAGTGCTGATTCACGAGCTGAATTTGGTAAGCTCCGCTTCTGTTCATCTATCTCTCTTTCTACTGCTTGATGTCTGTTGCAGATATGAGCTATCTGGCCCCTTGTGAGAGGAGGGGTATGGCAGATTGACAAGGGTTGAGACAGAGTTTGGACAGTACATGTATGTATGAGCTGAGATGTTGTATCATGCACTTGAGTTATGCCAGATGTATGCTCATGGCTGCCCTGCTTAGTGGTCTTGGCTGATCAGAGGGAGGCACAGTGTGTTATTTGGAGACACAGATCTGTGTGCATAGATTCTCTGTGCTAAGAGGTATTGTGGGCCGTCAGATTGGACATACAGGTGTAATCTCTTGGCTGATTTTTGTTGTACTCAGCCATTCATATTTTTGGAATTGAATAAAGAAATACCGCAAGGGGCGCCAAGCTTTGGGGCCAACAGGTGTCGCCTTGTTTTCAGATTTGGGCACTCTAGCTCCAAGCTGTTTTGTTTTCACATCTAGACTACAAGTGGACGGGTGACTGCTAGTCTACCGCACTTTGGTTTCTATCAGAGGCCGGTTTCACATATATAGGGTGTGGTGGCACCTTGTCATAGATCTCTCCTCCAGCCGGGTTTTTGGGGGAAGCAATGGTTGGAGATGGGAGCCTAGCCACCGACGTTGCTTAGTGCCCTAGGGTGGTGTGCGTGCTGTTGTTGCGTGACTTTGACATGGTATCAGAGCTCGGCCTTTGGTGGATTATCCCATATGCAAGAGCATGGGAAGTCGAAGAGCCATATATAGGGTGTGGTGGCACCTTGTCATAGATATCTCCTCCGGCCAGGTTTTTTGGGGGAGCAACAGTTGGAGATGGGAGCCCAACCACCGACGTTGCTCAGTGCCCTAGGGTGGTGTGCGTGCTGTTGCTTTGTGACTTTGTCAAATTATACACTGATGTCATGCATCCATAAGGACTCGGAACCTACTCATATTGGGGAGGCGCTTTCCAAACTGACTTGGAAGTAGGCCATGGAAGCGGAGCTTGACTCTATTGAACGGAATCATACTTGGGAGCTGGATCCTAGACCAGCAAAGCGAAAGGTGATTGGTGTCAAATGGGTCTAAAGTACAAATCGGATGGAAGCACAAGGCTATTCTCCAAAAGCTGGCATGGATTTTTATGATACCTTTGCATTGACTGTGTGGATAGCGACCATGCAGATAGTTCTTGCTCTTACTGCACACTCTCATTGGCCCATCTTTCAGATGAATGTCAAGTCGACATTCCTCAATGGGGAGCTAAAGTAGGAAGTTTATGTGGAATAGCCTCTGGGATTTCAGATTCTTGGCTCCAAAGATATGGTCTACAGGTTGAAAAGGGCCCTATATGGTTTGAAACAGGTCCCCATGGCTTGGTATGAGAAGATTGATGCTTGTTTTCAACAGAAGGGTTTCAAGTGGTAGGTGGCTAATCCAAATTTCTACATTTATCTCAGAAAGGGTTGTATATGTGGAAGATTTGATCATCACAGGTAGGCATACAACACACATTGCTCAGACAAAGGTTGCCCTCAGTCAGGAATTTGAGATGACTGATCTTGGGTTGCTTCACTTCTTTCTTGGATTGGAGATTTTTCAGCACTTAGATGGCATATTCATTTCTCGGCAGTGGTACATTACAGAGCTTCTAGAGGCTTTCAAGGTATCAGATTGTAAGCCCATCACTTCCCCCATGGATCCCGACATTAAACTCTCCTCTTCTGGATCCGATTCAACGGGCAAATACACTTATGTACAGGAAACTAGTTAGTTCCTTGATTTGGTTGCTCAAGACACGCCCTGATTGTGCATTTGTGGTGGGAACTCTCGGTGCTTTCATGCAAGCATCTTTGCACACCCATTGGCAGGCAACACTCCACATGTTGCGGTACTTGAAAGGTACCAATGATTTTGGCATTTTATATGGAGAGGGGGAAACTTTACGTGGCTGGAGTGTCTCCAACTGGGTTGGAGATGCAGATTCTCGATGATCTACTATAGGGTATTGCTTTACTCTTGGATCTAGAGCCATTTCATGGACGAGTAAAAAGCACCCTACGGTGGTGCTTTCATTGATTGAGGTGGAGTATTGAGTAGCTTGTTCGGTTGCTTGTGAAGTGATTTGGTTGCAGGCGGCTACTTGAGGAGATCGGTTTTCGACATCAGCAGCCTACCCTAATCTCATGCGACAACTAGAGTTGCTTTGCTATTGCTAGGAATCCGGTATTTCATGTGCGGACCAAGCATATAGAGATCTAGTACTACTTTGTGTGGGAGCGGAGCTTGGAGGGAGACATTATCCTTGAATATTATCCTACTTAGGACAACGCTGTAGACTTATTCACCAAAGGATTTTCTCAGTTAGCTATTGACGTTCATGGCAGCTCGATCAAACAGAGGTTAGGACCGCCCAAGACCACATAGGCTGAGCTCTGATACCATGTCAAAGTCATGCAGCAGCAGCACACACACCACCTTAGGGCACTGAGCAACGTTGGAGGCTAGGCTCCTGTCTCCCAGTCGTTGCTCCCTCCAAAAAACTGGCAAGAGGAGATATATATGACAAGGTGCCACCACACCCTATATACCCATGCTTTGGCATATGGGATAATCCACCACAACTTCTAGTCATGCGATAACCTGAGAGTAGCTATGTGAATTGCCACCTCCAATAGCTTGGGCCACCCCCAGGACGTGAGAGGGGGTGCTAGCATATATCATCTCTTGTTGGTGGCATTTCTAGTGTTATGGGGCCATTTTCATGCTCTGGCATTCCCCATGTTTTCCCCCATATTTTTCCCTATTTTTCTCCTATTTTATGGGCCTTTGATGTGGGTTGCCCACCCTTTTTATGGATATTTTACCTATTTTCAGGTCGTGTAGGAGCCTAGGAGACAGTCAGCCAGCTCATATAGGAGTGTATATATATGCTGCCCTCTTCCTCACTTTTCATCATTCTTGTTCATTCTTTCTTCATCACTTTGGTGAGCACCTTCCCTTCAGCCCTCTGCCTACAGTGTCCACTCCTCACCTATGGGTTGGTTGTATCCACGCTTGTCTTGAGGATTAGTGCATTTGTGTTTTTGCTGTTTTCTCTCATCTCTCTCTTGGATCTTCAGCATTTTTGTCATTCGTCTACATCTTTCTGTTGCCCTTTGATACCGGTGTCCCTAGTTCTTCACTGGAATCTCATGGAGGATGGTTTCCCAGCCACCTTCAAACGAGATCATGGCTTTGGCGGAGAGGCTTGTCAAAGGGTTGTATTCATTTGATTCCCAAAAGGAGGGAGGTGATGGTTTAGAGATACGTCAGTGGCACCCCATAACCCTCCTTGGAAATGCCTACAAAACTCTCGCCAAAGGCGTCAGTCGCTGCCTGCAGCCCCACCTCCCCGATTTGATTCATGGCATCCAGACGAACTTCATCCAGGATAAGAGCATCTTGGATAACATCTTCACTATTTGGGAGGCGACCGCCGCCACAGCTTGTCTTCGTCAGGAGGACATGGCAATTCTTCTCTTGGATTTTGAGAAAGTCATGATAGAATTGAGTGGGCTTTCTTGGAGGACACTATGCATTGGATGGGGTTCCCTGGCAGTTGGATTAGAGGAGTTTCAGCATTGTATTCCACTGCCCACAGCCAGGTCCTCATTCAGAGGGCTAGAGGGGAGACGTTTCCGATCTCTAGATCAGTTCGTCAGGGATGCAATCTTACCCCTTTCCTCTTCCTATTCGTAGCTGAGGCGATGAGAAGCTTCTTTCCACGCCTGGCAGTGGACTTCAGGGCCTTTGTCTCCCCATTAGGTCCCAGGAGGAGATTCTTGACTCGGAGTTTGTAGATGACATAGTAGCATACCTTTTTGAAGAGGAAGGGAATTTTCAGAATGCCATGTGTCCAACCTTTTTACATGTGAAACAAGAGTCATGAAAATTCCCCCATTTGAAGAAAGCTTCTTGTGTCGGAAGTATTGGCAGTTCAACATCCATGGCCACTCGGCAAGGAGCTGGTTTATCAATGTCCCAAAGGATGCAAAATCTATTAACACTCCCAGGGCAAACCACTTTGCTGAATGACTCCGCCAAAAAAGGTAAAGCAAGGTGCATATAAACAGGAAGCTCCGTAGCTTCCACCCACACATGGCATCTGTGTGTGATCATCATCATCATCAACAGCATCCATATATGCTGTTTATAATGCTTTTAAGGCTGCCGACTGGATCATTAGGTTGCCAACTAGTCATATGCTTATGCAAAGGGTAAAAAGGCTAAAAAAAGGTCACATGCATATGAAATGAATGCTATGCAATGCAGACCATGATCTAAATGCAAGCCCTAAGGATTCTATGGACTGCTACATGCATGAATGATTCTCTTTAAGTGGGTGAAGGGACTGGATTGACTGACTGACCTTCTATGGTTGAGGAAAGACCTATGTTACACATAGTCACAAGGGACGGGGGACGGTGATGGGGGACGGGGACGGGGACGGGACGGGGGACGGCCATAAGTAGGGAACGGGGACGGGGGAGGGAACGGCACTCAAAAAATACTTTTTTTAAAAATTTTTCTACTCTGCACTTATTCTACTTTGGAAGTACATCAAAATGAGCACAAATTTACACTAAAATGGTAAGCTTTTGAGTCATATTAATAATTAAGTAGATACAAAATGAGTCAGGACTTAGGAGTCAGGACTAAGCCTTAAGGAGGCAAAATACACGGACGGACTCAAATGAGTCAATGACAAAAAAGTGCTGAAGACTAGAGGCTAGAGGCTAGAGCTAAGTAGTAAGGCCCATGAATCATGATCCATGAATGATCATCCACGTGAAGTGCTCGCCTCATGGTCATGGGTAGCTTGTGCCAAAGAAGCATCAAGCTCATCCTCAGTCTCATCCTCACTGGCATGCTGCTCCTGCACCTCATCCTCCCGTTGCTCTTCTTGTTGACTCATCTCCCACTCGGTGAAGGAATCTGCCTTCTTGGTCACGCTCTTGCAAAGCATTCGCAAGTTCGCGCTGACGAAGACAAGGTCATTGGCACGCTCTACCCCGAGTCGGTTCCTCTTCCTAGAGGCAATGTGGCTGTAGGTACTCCAAAGTTGCTCCAAGCAAGAGGAGCTGACGGCCTGGCTAAGTATGCGGATGGCAAGCTGCTGCAGCTCCGGTCCATCTGAACCAAAGTCCTCCCACCATAGAGCAGCACCAGCTTTGGAGCGGTCAACCTGTGCATCGTGACAGCCATAGGAGCCATGAAATGACCTGTACATCGAAAGCTGGTCCCTGATCTTGCGCCTAACCGATGCATCAGGCACAAGACGATCCAAGATGATCCTCCATCCAGAGCTCACCTCCCGGTCGCTCTCCTGCTTGTTGCCTTGGAATTCAGGGTCCACCACATAAGCTGCTGCATGCAATGGAGAGTAGTAGGAATTCCACCTTCCTAGACACAAGGCATGGATCTCCTCGTATCTGTCTTCGTCAGGCACGAAGTCTTTCAACTTCTCTATCATGCGATCCATGGCCTCGTAGACCTTGCCTATGCATGGCTGCATAGCGTCTACAATCCTCAACAGGTGGACTATGGGCCTCACCATAGCATCTGTGGTCTTCACACGCTCCCACCAAGAGGCGTCATCCGCCCGTAGCCTACACTCTTGGCCAGTGTTTGTATGGGACTCTTGCATGGCGACAAACTCGTCGCTAAGGAAAAGCCTCCTCAAAGCACCACTACAATCCTTCAACCGGCCCAACATAAGAAAGTTGTAGGCAAACCGGGTGTCGGAATATTTGAGGAGAGAGAGACAGGACCTCTTGTTGAACTCATGCCGAAGTCTTTGGTGGTTGAGGACAAAGGAGACCATGGTGTTGGCCTCCTCAATGAGCGGGCTGATCCATGGTAATGCCCCGATGTCCTTGAGGAGGTTGTTTAGGCAATGAGCCATACAAAAGGACACCGTGACATGTCCATACATACTTTGGAGAATAGCTCCCGCCGCCCTATTGGAAGGCTCCCCATCCGCAACAAAGCCCACTACATGCTCGGGGCCAGCGATCTCCATGGTGGTAGCCCACTCCGCCGCAAGCACATCCGCGCTCTTCCCAGTGCCGGATGCATCATGAGATGAGATGAAGTACATCTCTCCGCGGGAATATGCAACCATGCCGTGAATACTCCTCTTGCGGGTGTCACTCCATCCATCCACAATGAGGGAGACTACGTTCCTCTCCCATTGCCGCTTTGTGTCGTCGGCCGCTTGCTCTACAATGTGCTTCTCCTTGTCGAGCAATGTAGTGCGCAAGCTCTCGGATGAGGGGGGCGTATAGGTTGAGCCATACTCCCCAATCTTCTTAACCATTACCTTGAAGTATTCCGACCTATTTAAGAAAGTAATTTACTAATGAGAAGGAGACTAGGATGATGAAAACATGAATGATGAATTGGCAATGATCGATTGCACTTACCTAGCCGCTTGAAAGGCAATGTGGTCGTGGAAGAAGAAGCGGGCCACCGCCATATCCACCTCCTCCTTCAACTTGGGGTTCCAATTCTCCCCAAGTGTAGATTGTCGCCGTGGGCCACATAATGATTGAGAGGCCGTGGAGATGGAGGGTGCCGGTGTCGTGGATGGAGTAACATTCTGACTTGATGGTGAAGGTGATGGTGTGCATGATCCCGATCCACCACATGACTCCATGGTAGAGGCTTGAGTTCCTCTCCCCATCGTCGCGGGATCCACGGCCACTCGTGGTGTCCTTCTTGTCGCTTCGACCGCTTCGTAGACGCTAAGCTTGTCAAGAAGTTCCCGTCTCTTCTCGGGCGTGACATTCGTGCAAAACCTCACCTCATGCCCACTCTCATGCAAGAGGTGGGCTCGCACTTTGTCGGCGCCACCCGTTCGCCGATACGGGCAAAGCTTGCATACCCATGGCCGAGAACCGCCTCCATGAACGGATGTGGTGTAGTTTACCTCCTCCCACCATGTCCATCCCGTTGTCCTTCTACGAGAAGCCCCGGCACGTGAGGAGGATGCCATGGTTGAAGATGGCTTGACTCTTGAGCCTTGAGGAATGAGAGAGAGAGAGAGAGAGAGAGAGAGAGAGAGCCTTGAGGAATGAGAGAGAGAGAGAGAGAGAGAGAGAGAGAGACTAGAGGCTTGGAAGTTGGAAGACTCAAGAGGCTTGAGGGAGAGGTGAGAGCCTAGGCCCTAGAGCTTGGAACTTGGAAGTTGGAAGAGAGAAGATTCAAGAAGCTTGAGCCTTGAAAGCTTGAGCAATGAGCCTTGAGAGTTATGAACTTGTGTGTGCTTGTAGCCTTGTAGAGGTGGGCTCTTATATAGATAGGCAAGAGAGAGAGAGGAAAGCCTCAAGGGCAAGAGAGAGAGAGAGGGCCAAGGCCCAACAGCCATAAACGGCTAGAAGAGCCCAGGCCCAACAGCCATAAACGGCTACAAAGGGACAGGCAGGCGGCAGGCAGGCGCAACGGCCAAAAATGAGCGCAGGCGCAGGCGCAACGGCTCTCCGCCGTCCCCGCACAGTGCCGTCCTCGACAGCCGTCCCCGTCCCGTCGCCGTCCCCGTCGCCGTCCCCGGTTTGAAACGCCCGTCGGGGGACGTGCGTCCGTCCCTGTCCGTCCCCATCCCTGCGTCGTCCCGTTTCGGCGTCCCAGCGTTCCCAGGCTCCGTCCCCTCCGTCCCCTGTGACTATGCCTATGTAGCTCGTGCCTGACATGTCCCGGATTGGGGCTTACAATGGTGCCACGCCATACAACAAAATCATATCCTAAAAGGGTTCCAATTGATATACAAGATGCACTGATGATTAGCCAACTTAGCAAGTCTGCCTTTCTTAATGGTGACTTACATGAGGAGGTCCATGTTGAACAACCTGAAGGTTTTGAGGTTCCCGGACATGAAGGTAAGGTGTACAGATTGCACAAAGCCCTTTATGGTTTGAAAGAGGTACCCACGGCGTGGTATGATAAGATTGATGCATTCTTTCTTTCCCTTGGATTCCAGAGATGCTTTGTAAACAACAATCTCTATGTCTTACTCAGGATGCTTTGCCCTGCTAGATTGTCTTATATGTTGATGATACATTGATGATTGATCATTGGCTCACATCTATCCAAGATTGAACAGCTCCGGTCAGATTTAGCAGACCTCACCTTTGAGATGACTGATTTAGGACTTCTCCACTACTTTCTTGGGATGGAGGTCTATCAGTCTTCTGATGGAGTGTTTCTTAGCCAATACAGATATTTGTAGTAGCTCTTGGAGACATTTGGCATGATCGAGGGCCATCCAATTTCTTGTCCGATGGATCCTAACTCCAAGATACTTATCTGGTACCTTGGATTATGGTCTCTCTTTCAAAGGAGGCACTGAGCTTGTTGGATACTCTGATGCTGATTGGGCAGGTGATCAGGATACTCGACGATCAACTTTTGGTTATTGCTTCACTCTTGGTTCCGGTTGTTACCATTTGGCCACCCAGTTGGTCCACCCGTGCTTTCTCATCATGTATGTACATTGGACTGGCATCCATGGCAGTTTCATATGTCGGGAGCTGATGCCACTCATGTGATACTATGGGCTTGGCTTTTTGCTGGGACTTGTGCCTGTGAGTACATGTCCGGAAATGCCTGGAGGATTGGTGTTCCATTGGGTTTGGTATCTTGTGTACTTGCTTGGAGCATGTCTATTTTGGTATAGTCTCATGAATGGGGATTGTTCATACCAATATTGCGCTGCATAGCATCTTTATGTGCTTGTTTGCAATTGAATTTGCATGTTGTTTTCATGCTTTCAAAAAACTAGGGGGAAAATTTCAAAGGATCTAGCGGGAGGTTTTAAAAGGGCCTAAGAAGAGGTAGTTTATAGGGGGATGGTTGAATGCGGGTGAGTGTGGGTGTGTGTATATGCTATGTGCTCGTAGGTACATGTGCATGTTCTTAATATTTGGTCATTTTTTTAGTTTTTCTTGAGTTTCAAGGTTTTGTTTTTAATAATCATACTTGGGTGTACATTTATGTACAATTAATAGAAATTGCTTTGTTGCATATGTACAATGGGGTTTTAAGGTCTTGGCTTACCGTGTGGCCTCACTGAGCCAAGGGGCAGAGAGTTACTTTCCCATCAACCCCACGAAAGCCTCAAAGTCACTTCTTGCTAGCTTTGCTGATGTGCTTGATTGAGCTTTGTCTCTCTAGTTTCAAATGGTGAGTTGGTGTTACAGTGTGGTGCACACAAGTGTTATGGGGTCATGGTGGTAATCTTTTTGAGCCATGGGGTTGCTCGATGGTGCCACAAAAGTGGGTACATAGTTCTCATTTGGATTGGGACCCATGGGTGGCTCTTCTTTGTTGGAAATATGGATCCTCCCACTTCTTGGGAGGTCGCCCACCATCAGAGTTGTGTTCTTGTGCCCGCCTAGTTGGGTAAGTCCTCGGCTGCTCACACACGTGCATGCATGACCATGTAAATCATACCAGATCGGAACCAAACTTTCCACACACATGCCCTAGACTTTTTCACTCCTCTACTTGCCGCCAACCTTCTATTTCATGCCTTGTGTCCCGTATGCCATTTGCATGTGCAACAGGTCAAATTTTATGCCACACACCACATTATCAGTAGATAAACAATCATGATCCTCGGAGTGCTACCACTACTAACCTGAATTCCATATAATAGAGAGATACTTCGTTGAACCTCTTGAGTCCATGTTCAAGCCACAGCTTGAAAAAAAAAGTAATCTCTAGTGAATTTATTTTTCTGGACACCCGCCCGTTAACCATGCGCGTGAAATTGTTTGCTGACATGGTTATGTGGCGTGTGACAAGTGGTAAGTATTGGTCAAAACCTAGCCTTAGAAACTAGCACTAATTTATAAGTGAGTGTGTACACACTTCATTGAGTTTTGGGCGACCAAAACTCACTTATAAATTATGACCAGCCCTGTGTTCTCACACACTGATGTCCCGAGGCGGAAAAAACTCAATGCCCACTGCCCAGACCTTATTCCCTTTGTACAAAGGGAGCAACAAACTATGTGTCCATCCCTGCTTGCGCCACAAGTCACTTGTCCTCTCTACCTAACACCTTTTGTGGACATCTCACCGTCTCTCTTCCCTCTCTCTCTAGAAGTAGGCACCCCTCTTCGTGAGTGTCTTTGGCTGTATTTTCTGCACTTTCTCCTTCCCAACTCCATATTCAAGCTTGCGAGTGTGTTTTCCAAGCTTCCAAGAGTGTTTCTAGGTGGTGTTCACTCTTCCACACACTCCCAATGACTGAAATTCAGCAAAACAACTCTTATATTTGCTGTAATTTCTATTGAAAATCCTAATTTCAGCCTTCCTTTCTCAAGTTGAACCATAGGAGGGTTCCCTTCATCCTCTTAAAGACTTATGTCATGAAGGATTGCGATAGATTGAAGATTCAACACTCCAAACGCTTCCATCGTGAAGACTTCCCGCTGTCATCAACTCTACTTGCAATTGGTAAGCTTTGATGCTTAAATATGGAAGCAAGTAGCAGGACTCCATGTTCACATACTTTGTGTAGTGTTCTCTGAATGGGAGAGGAATTAGGGTTTCATGTGGGAGACATACACACAGAGAGAAGAAGGGAGAGAGAGAGAGAGAGAGAGTTGTGGGGATAAGTCAACTCAATGTAATTGATTGTGTGACTCCCCTATCACACATGTATATTTGCACTAGTACACATAGTGCACTTAGTACATTAAAAGTACTAAGTGTACTATGTACTATAACTTATGGGCTTGTACACACTACAAGGGTGGGCATAATGCCTTTACCCCAACAACCTCCCACTTAAAGGCAAAGTGCCCTTAAGTAAAGGAAAAGAAAAATCAGCATGTACATGATAATATACAAGGCCATATCAAGGCTGAAACTGGCCTCATCCAATGCCCATCGAGTGTCTGCAATGAGCAAACCGCTCTGGAGGCAAACTCTTTGTCAACAGATCAGCCGGGTTGTCATCTGTATGAATCTTAACAAGCTGAATTTGCTTGTTCTCTATCACCTCTCTGATGAAGTGATACTTCACATCCACATGCTTCGTCTTTGCATGAAAGACAGGGTTCTTTGCCAACTGGATGGCACTCTGACTGTCACAGTGCAACAATGGAACATTCCCTGTATAACCCAAATCAACCACTAACCGAGATAGCCATAATGCCTCCTTGCAAGCCTCTGTGGCTGCAATATACTCGGCCTCTGTACTAGATAAGGCAGTGCACTTCTGCATCCTGGATATCCATGACACAGCACCTCCTGTGAATGTAAACACATAACCGGTAGTAGACTTCCGGTTATCTCGATGACCGGCATAATCCGAATCCGTGTAACCTTGCACTAATGCATCCTGTTTGCCAAAGCAAATGCACATATCCTGTGTGCCCTTCAGGTATCTCATGACACCTTTCACTGCTTCCCAATGCTTCTTGCTAGGGTTGGCCATGTATCTACTAACCACTCCCACTGTAAATGCAATGTCCGGCCTGGTAGCAACCATGGCATACATGAGACTGCCACAAGCTGAAGCATACGGAATCTTGGCCATATCAGCCCTGCCACTATCTGACTGTGGGCTGTCCATAGCACTGAGTTTCACATATGGAGGCAAAGGAGTACTAGTCTTTTTCCCCCCGTCCATATTGAACCTCTGCAAAACTTTGCCAATGTATTCCTTTTGAGACAAATACAACACATGTTGATTTCTGTCCCGAAGTATCCGCATACCCAGAATGTGATTTGCATCACCCAAATCCTTCATATCAAAGGTTTGATGCAGCCTCTTCTTCAAGGCATCCATCTCTTTGAAATCCTGTGATTTCATGAATATATCAAATTTATGATACCATTCCCTTGGTGCCTGTTTGAGCCCATAAAGACTCTTTTTCAGCTTGCATACAAGCTTCTCCTTTCCATTCACTGCATAACCCTCTGGCTGTTGCATATATATCTCCTCATGGAGATCACCGTGAAGAAAAGCAGTCTTCACATCCATCTGAATCAAATCCAGATCATCATGAGCAACCAAAGCTAATACAGCTCTAAGTGTGGTCATTTTGACCACTAGAGAGAAGATCTCATCAAAGTCCACACCATATTCCTGCTTGAAGCCCTTAGCCACTAACCTGGCTTTGTATCTTGGCTTTGCATCAGGTGCAACTTTGAGCCTGTAAACCCACTTACATGGCAAAACCTTCTTGCCTGCAGGCAAATGCACCAACTTCCATGTTCCATTTTTGTGCAGAGAATCCATCTTTGACTTCATAGCACGCTTCCAAAGAGCCTTGTCTGCCCTCTGTAAAGCCTCCTTATAACATGAGGGCTCCCCACAGTTAGTGAGCATCAAGTAGTCAACCCCTGGAACAAACCTGTCAGGGGCTCTGGAGGGTCTTGTGGACCTCCGTACCCAATGACCATCATTTGCAGGTTGCTGTCCAGCCTGCATATCACCTATTGGTGGCTCCTGTTCCATGCCATAAGGTTGAAAAATCATGCCCGGTATCTCCTCTAACTGTGGGATATCCATAGGGATATCTTCTGCCAACTATGGCTGTCCATTTGGACCATTTTCAGTACCATTTAAGGGCTGGTTTTGATGCTGTAATGGTTGATTTACAGCCCTTGGTTGTTGTCCATGATGTCCATCATCATCAAAGATGACTCTGCCAGGCTCCTGTTGCCTTGCAGGCTCCTTATACATGCATGTTTCATCAAAAATGACATCATTGCTGCGTATAATCTTTCTATTCACTGGATCCCCAAGTCTATACCCCATTTCACCTCTGTCACCATATCCTAGGAATATGCATTTGTGAGACTTAGGATCAAGTTTGGTGCGTATTTCCCTGCGTATGTGCACGTACGCAACGCAACCAAACACTCTCAAGTGCTTGTATGATGGAGGCTTCCCTGTCCATACTTCCTCTGGCACTTTCCCACCAAGCCTCGTGTTAGGTGACCTGTTTATAAGATGAACGGCTGTCATAACAGCTTCAGCCCAAAAACCATGAGGTAACGCAGCATTGACAACATCGAACGGACCTTCTCCTGAATGGTCCTGTTCATCCTCTCTGCTGTCCCGTTTTGTGGAGGATCATAAGGAGTAGAGAGCTCCCTCTTGATGCCTTTAGCATCACAAAAGTCGTGAAACTGTTTGGACATATACTCTCCACCATTGTCGGAACGCAAAGCCTTCAGTGTTTTGCCAGTTTGATTCTCAACATGAGCAACAAACTTCTCAAACACTGAGAATGTATCACTCTTCAAACGAAGAGGATAAACCCACACCTTGCGTGTGGCATCATCAATAAATGACACAAAATATTTTGCCCCTCCCAAAGAAAGCTGAGGCATCTCACATACATCTGTATGCACAAGCTCTAACTGAGCATCTTTCTGTCCAAGAGCTTTCTTGTGGGGGCACTTGAGTTGCCTGCCATATATACAATGCTCACAAAACTGAAAACTTGAAAACTTTAGAGAAGGCAAGTAACCAAAACGAGACAATTGCTCCATTCCTTTGACACTCATGTGTCCCAACCGGCTATGCCACATAGAGATTTCCGGCAGCTCGGTTGCATTTACATTAACATGGTGACAAACACCAGCATGCATGAAGTAAAGAGTGTCCACCTTAGAGCCTCTGGCAACAACCAGTGAGCCCTTACTAATCTTCCACTTTCCACGACCAAATGTGGTAACATAATCAGCATCATCAAGCTGTCCAGTAGAAAGCAGGTTCTTCTTGATCTCAGGCACATGCCTGACATCATGGAGCATAAGCTGTGAGCCATCTAAAAACACAAGCCTCACATCACCTCTGCCAAGAATCTTGCATGCATGGTTGTCACCCAAATAAACTACTCCTTCATTGCCAGCAGTATACCTGACAAACAAGTCTCTGCAACCTGTGACATGAAAGGAGGCACCTGAATCAATGATCCATGAGTGCATACCATGACCATCTCCTGCAAGAAGTGAATGGGCATCAAGTGAAGACGTGAATAGGACTTCATCCTCACTGTCACCTGCATGTGACACATTGACTTCTTCAATCTTGACTCCACTTTTGCCCTTTGGCTTTACATCTTTGGCTTCATCTTTGTCTTTGTCTTTGCCTTTTCCCTTTTCCTTTTGATCATTCTTCCATTTGTAGCATTGCTTTTTGATGTGTCCCTTCTTGCCACAATAATGGCATTCCAAGTCCTTTTTGGAGCGAGACATGCTCCTTCCCCGTTCTTGGCTTTTACCCCTTTGCTGGGATCTCCCACGTGCATTCATTGCATTGGACTTTCCAACAGAGTTGTTTTTCCTGTTCATCTCCTCTTGAAGGAGCGCACCCTCAACATCTGCATATGACAGCATAGCATTTGAATTGCTAGTGGCTGTCCTGAATGTGTCCCAACTCTCTGGCAAAGTGCATAAGAGAAAGGTGGCTTTGAACTCATCGTCCATTGCCAACTTTTGATTGATTACCTGGCTGACAATACCATTAAACTCATTTAGATGGGCTGCCATAGACGCCCCTTCCTTCATTTGAAGACCTATGAGTTTCTTCAACCAATACACTTTGCTTGAGGCACTTTGCTGGGCATACAAGTCCTGCAATCTCTGCCACATTCCCCAGCTATCTTCTCTTCACGAATGCTGAAAAGAAAAGAGTCTGACACAGACAACATGATAGTAGATCTTGCCAGCTCATCCATATCTTCCCATTCTTCAGCAGTAAGAGAAGCGGGCTTTACACCCCTTTCTTTGATGGGCTTGTGCTGCTTCTTCTAGAGCAACACATTATAGCACTGGGTTTGCCAAATGTCATAGTTATGTGAGCCTTCGAGCTTCTTGATGTGAAGCAATGAAGAGCTCTCACCTGTGGTTGCCATAGCAATATGCAACCTGTCACAGTCAATGCTTGACTCCCTGCAAGATGTGCAAACATTGCACCAAAGCACACAAAGTGCTCACAGTTGTTCTCCCAAAGTTTATCTCCCACTGCGGAAGCACGAATGCAACTCTACTCCCACTGTATGTGATAAAATCACCAAAATCTGGTTGCTGCAGATTTAGGACAGCACCTTAAATGTGCTCTATTCCCCTTCCAAAGTACTGTACAACAGTACTAAGTGCTCACCAATGATGTACCAAACCTGTACCGGCAAATACAGCAGCTGAAAATGAACTTTTTCCTCACTCAAATCAATGTACAGCCATGCCAAAACTTGCACAAAGTTGTACCAAATCTGTACCAGCAAGTACAGCAGCAATAAATGCTCTCCTGGCTGTCCAAATGAGTGAAAATCAGACTTTTACAGTCCCGATCACTGCATACAACAGTCCCGAACAGAAATTGGGCAAAAGCCCCTTGACTGCAAGCTGATTTTGAGGATTCAAGGCATAAAAGTCTTGCCTGCTGTTTTGCCAAGCTCAACAAGCATAAAATCTTGAAAAGCCCCTTGATTTAAGATCAATTTCTGATCATACATGGTACATTAACGCACATGAAGGCATCCAGAGTCTTCACAATGCTTCCCCCTGGCCACATATACATCCAATACATAAAAGCCCCTTGATTTACAGGCACATTGAGTGCTTGACAGGCATCAACACATTGCCCAAAGCATCAAATGCGAGTGCCTGCATGCAAATCAACCCAATCGGCACAAAAGCCCTTTGATTTGCACTGCAATTTCCTGCAATTTTGGCCCGAATGTGAGATCACTCACATCATACAGCATGTATGGATGCCCAATGGCACAATTACATCAAAAGCCCCAAATTTCGACATCAATTTCCTACAAATTGACTCTGACTGTGACCAATGTCACCCAATTTTGCCAATTTTGCTCAAAATTTGAGCAATTTGGCACCTGTACCTGCTCAATTGATAATTGTACCTGCTCAATTGCAAATCCCAAAAAAAAATTGAAGCAAATACCTTTGCAATTTTTAATTGCAGGAAAGAGGAGGGGGTCGTGCTGATGCTGCTGCAGTCTGATTCTTGGAGGTGATCCTTGGAGAGCTTTGATGGTTGCTCCAATCAAGCTACTACCTGTGATGTAGATGCCCAAGTAGATGCCGACTCAGAGAAGGCGTAAGCTGGCGTACACGGCATCCGACCAATGCTCACGGTTGTTGACGCTGCCCCACGGCTGTCCCGGCTAGTTGTGCTATCGAGTTGGCGTCAAACCTGTAAGCGCACACACGCGCACGATTTCCAGCTCATGCGCTTTCAAGCGCTTCACAGCTCTGCCGACTCTTACGTGTTCACGCGTTGCTGAGCGCCGCTCGCCTTCGCCTAGTGGCTTTACGCCTTGTGGCCAGGCGTCTAACGCCCAACGCTCACACAGACTGCGCCCAGCACACGCCTGCTTACGTGTCCGCCTGCGTACGTGTGCTGCCCAGCGCTGACACGCCTGCCCTACACGTTGACTCCTTGCGCTTCAACGACCTGCTGTCTCAACGACCACACACACTGCTCTTCTACAGTCGATTTCCAGCGTTGCAGTTCTGCCTGTGGCTCTTCCTCTGCTCGTGCCAAGCTCAAGGCTCCATAGCCGAGCTTCTTCTTCGCGATGAAGACGACTCCGCACACCCGCACACACACGGACACAACCGTGGCTCTGATACTAGTTGAATGGGAGAGGAATTAGGGTTTCATGTGGGAGACATACACACAGAGAGAAGAAGGGGGAGAGAGAGAGAGAGAGTTGTGGGGATAAGTCAACTCAATGTAATTGAGTGTGTGACTCCCCTATCACACATGTATATTTGCACTAGTACACATAGTGCACTTAGTACATTAAAAGTACTAAGTGTACTATGTACTATAACTTATGGGCTTGTACACACTACAAGGGTGGGCATAATGCCTTTACCCCAACATTCTCTTGTCCTACATGCTCTGTTGCAGATTGTTGCTACCATGTGTTGGTGGAATAATAGAGGGCAGATGGTAGGGAATATGGGCACTTCAGAGGGTAGCGTGAGTTGTAAGTCTACCCCGACAACCACAATGTTTGCAGTAGTGTATTCATATGCATTGGTATGGAAATCTGGTCCGAAATGCCCATGACACTATGTACTTGATTCTTCCAAATATACTTTATTGAGGGAGGGGCTGGCTGTTCTGGCTCATTGTACATGTCTTGTCAATTCAGCAAATTGCTTCTTGTATTTAGCATGTTGTCCATTAAATCTTGGTGTATTTAAGTGTATTGATTAGCATTGTGTTCAACCAAGTTACATTGGTATTAGAGCATACGGTTCTGTATCGTGAAAGACGATTACCGCGAACACCAGCTATCTCTACACTTAGAACACTATGGACAACCATACAGTGAATGTTGAAGATGCAAACACAAGAGGCAGGGACAATGAAATGCATGCTTCCAATGCTTTACAAGAAGAGAAAACTCATGTGGTGCGGGAACATGAACATGTGGGACAGACGTTCTATGGTGGCAAAGAGAAAATGGACGAAGAAGAGTCCATAGCCTTAAGG
This sequence comes from Cibotium barometz, assembly GCF_041138505.1. Classification (NCBI taxonomy): domain Eukaryota; kingdom Viridiplantae; phylum Streptophyta; class Polypodiopsida; order Cyatheales; family Cibotiaceae; genus Cibotium; species Cibotium barometz. The sequence continues at coordinate 6,654,804 of NC_141106.1, forward strand.
GCCAAACTTACTCGCATGCAGGTCTTCTTTATGCACAACAAGAAGAATTGAAGCTCTACCGCCACGAGGATCCATTGGTAGATGATCGTTTGAAGGCCACGAAAGCTGAATCTTTTATGGATCATGCAATGTCAATGATTGCTCAAGAGTTGCACATGCAACCGAGGGATGCAGCATGTGCATACTTGGCTTGTACCGAGGATGCCTATGCAAAAAAGGCAACCATCCCACATGTCTTAATATCTCCACGGGTGGTTGAACTGGAACATATGTCTAAGAGGATCAATCCTCATGCTATTAGAGAGAAACCATCGGCGACTTCACGCCATGTAGGTGTACCTTATGTAACCTATGAAGGATCCAATGTTTATGGTAGTGTTAAATGCCATTTCTGGCTGAAAATGTGCATGCACAACACATGCAACATGGGCTGCAATTTTCTGTTGGTGCAAGTATTCCGCGTATCATTCATGCCACTCATGCCCTCAAGTGTGCTCGTGAAGGGAGAAGCATTGTCACAGGGGACGGAAGGGACGAGTGCTTGGAACAGAGGGACGCTGAAACGAGACAGACCGGCGACGGGGACGGACGGACGTCCCCTAAGAAGCGTCACTCACAGGGGATGCCTCAGGAACGGGGACTCCTTAGGAACGGGGACGCCGGTGGGGGATGGTAGGGAGCCGTTGCGTATTTTTTTTGCTGTTGCGCTCGCCGTTTCTAGCCGTTGCAGTTGCCGCTTGGCCGTTTCTGGCTTGGGCCTTGGCCCTTGAGCCTTTGAGGCTTGGTCCTCTCTCTCTCTCTCTTGCCCTTGAGGCTTGCCTCTCTCTTGCCTATCTATATAAGAACAAGCCTCTACAAGGCTACAAGCACACACAACTTTCAAGCTTTCAAGCTTCTTCTAGCTTCCAACTTCCAAGTTCCAAGCCTCTCACACAAGGCCCGCGGGCTGCCGCCCTACTATCTAGACTCTCTCTCTCTCTCTCTCTCTCTCTCTCTCACCTCTCCCTCAAGCTTGTTGAGTCTTGAGTCTTCCAACTTCCAACTTCCAAGCCTCTAGGCTCTAGGCCTCTCTCTCTCTCTCTCTCTCTCTCTGTGTGTGTGTGTGTGTGTGTGTGTGTGCAGAGTCCGAGCTCCAAGCGGACTATCTGATAGGGTGACCAGCACGATAGGGGTGAAGCAGGGATGCCCGCTATCGCCCACCCTCTTTGGACTGTACATTGATGCAGTCTCTGATTATGTAGACAGATTGGGAGGCTCAGGGGCATGCCTGGCAGGGGTGTTGATACCCATCTTGTTATATACTGATGATATTGTTCTAATCTTAGACTCTCCGGGAGGACTATAGAGACACCTAGATGCATTACAGGCTTTCTGTGCGGATAGAGATCTGACAACGAACCTTGGGAAAACCAAGGTTATGGTGTTTAACACCACACAGGCATGGGTGACGAGATCAGAGCCTCAGTTCACTTTCCCAGGGGAGCCGGTAGAGTACATCAGGTCATATGTCTACTTGGGAGTTACTTTCACAGGACTGCGTTTCTCCCTGAAGGAGGCAGCAGTAGCTAGATTAGCTCGAGGGCATGCAGCCTTGGGGGCACTTGAGAGGCAGTGTGCACACATACAGTTTCAGGAGCCACGCACCAAATTGTGGCTATTTGATACGCTTGTCACACCGACCCTCCTGTACGGAGCTCCAATTTGGGGGCCCAGTATACATCACAAATCTCAGAAAGGGATAGATGAGGGATGGAGGCAAATGGAGAGACCACTGATTATGATGATTGCCCGCATGATTTGGAGCGAATCATCAGTACCACATGAGATTGTTCGGGCTGAGCTGGGTGCCCCACCAATAGTAACCGAGGCCCTATTCCAGGCAGTTACCTTTTTACAGCGGCTATGGGAGCTCCCTCAGCAGAGGTACTCCCGTTTGGCATTGACCTCATCCATACAGTTGGCAGAGGATAGAGATACTCATTGTTGGTGAAACGGGAGGCGGTTGCGTGTATTGGAATCGTATAAATGTGAACAAGATTCTGAGCACTTAACACTTGAGCATTACAACCACAAAGCTGAAATTGACAGTACACCACATAAAGGGGCCGATGATAGGCTGACCCCCCCCTTTAGGTTATATTACCAAAAGAGTCTGCAAAGTACAAGATTACGGGTGCCTGGGGATTCACCACCAGCCTGCACCTGATTCTTCCAAATACATCATGAATGAATACATTTCAAACAAGAGAATCTGTAGGTACATCCGCCCTACACACAGGTACATCCGCCCTGCACAAACCTCTTCACAGGTACATCCGCCCTGCACAAGAGTATCACAATCCTCATAGGTGCTCCGCCCTGCACAAGATGTAAATGGATCTTTAGGCCCTGTTTCCACGCGAGAAACTGATCCAGAAACCTGTGTTCTCTGCGAGCAAGTGTCCCCAATGCTTGCCCTAAGCACCTGTTATACCAGGAAACCTTGAGACACATCCATGCTCACATATTCCATTGCTGTCCGACCTGTTTTGTGCAATAACCAGTCCAAAACAGCAACTTTCTATCGCGAGAAATCCACCTGTAAGGGGTCCTACAGCCCTGTGGAGGACTCTAGAGCTGTCCTGTACTGTCCAAGTTGACTTTGGACACCTGTAACCAGCCCAAAACTCGCAATAACCAGAAATTACAGGTCTGAAATTTACCAACCAGCCCTTTAGAAGAGTGTGGGGATCGTTATCCAAGCTTGTGTGAGTCCGGGAAGCAAGCAACCAGCCCTGTAGCAACTCCCAAAGCTCCAACCAGCTCTCCAATGTGTTGAGTGATGAATAAAACAGCCCAAAAGGCCTCTTGAGGGAGGCGCCTTTTTCCAGTGCCACCTAAGGGGCTTGGTGGGTACACATACAGGTTGACATGTGTCCCCATAAGGTGTCCAGGTAGGTGTCCAGCCCATAGTGCTCCATTTGTCCTGTTTGTATAAGTTTAGGTCCAACCAAATGGGAAATGGCCATAAGCTGTCCGGACTTCATTAATTTTGGTCCAACCAAATGCGAACGCATTATAAGTTGTCCGGCCACTTATTAATGAGTGTGGACCTACAAACCAATAAACTTTAGTAGTAAATGAAATAAGCTGTAAATTGAGTGTGGACGCACTTACCACCTGCAAAACCCATAAGCCCACAGTTTTAGGCCCAAACAGGAGTGCACACACGTGTCCACAAGGTGCCCGGGCGTCCCCGGTCCCTCGGACTTCACAAGCCAAAATAACAAGCATTGTCCAGGCAGCAAGAAAATGTCACACAAAGTAAAATAAAGTTATGGCATGCATCATTTATGCATTGTGCACATGTAAACTTGGAGAACCACCTATCATCATTCTTGTACTTGAAAATATTCCGCCTGCCATCATAACACACCATGTGTGCATGGCCGGAATCCACACGGGCACCGCCCGAAAGTCCACAAATGTCCTGCCATGTCCTTGGACTCATATGCATCCACTCATATGATCCATACACATGCCCAGGTATAATACATACATGCATCCGCATGTTTCTAGGCCTGACACGCATCCGCATGTTCCTAGAATATAGGGGTTTGTGACATCCCCCCGGCTTCTAATCAGTTGACCGCAACTGAAAAGCCTCCAAATAGGCCTTCAAAAGATCTGGGTAATTCTCGAAGTAGGCCTCATCCATCCATTTCGCATCCAAAGCTGAATAATTCTTGAACTTCACAAGGTACCTACGAACAAGTTTGCCTCCTGCAAGCTTTCGTTCCTTGTGAAAAACAATCTGTTCAGGTTGAAGAATCTCTTCCAGCTCATCCACCTCGGGTGGGTCTTCCAAAACCGGCTCAAACAGTGTCAGTCCCACATAAGGCCTCAATAGGCTCACATGAAAAGCATTATGCATGTTCCAATGATCTGGGAGTACAAGCCGAAATGCAACATCATTGATCTTCTCCAAGATCTGAAAAGGTCCATAGTACCTGTTGGAAAGTTTAGGGTACTTTCCCTCTTTCCCTGGCCTCTTCCGAAGGCGTGCCTTTTCAAATTTCAGCAAGACCCAATCACCTTGTTTGAATTGTACATCCCTTCTATGCTTATCAGCTGCCTTTTTAATCTTGGTTTGAGACCTCTCTATGGCTGTCCGTACCTGTGCAAATGCAGTATCCAAGTCTCTGACATACTCATCTGCTGCAAAAATCTCATCCTTTGTACGAAGGATGGGTGGTAGTACCACCTTGCCATAGATAATCTCAAAGGGCGCCTTGCCCGTAGAAGTATGTACTGTATTGCTGTAGGCAAACTCCACAAGTGGTAAATACTTCTCCCAATCCGATTTGCGGTCGGATACATAAGATTTCATTAGGTCGAGGACGGCTGAATTTGCTATTTCATTTTGCCCATCTGTCTGTGGATGGTAAGCTGATGAGAAGTTCAGCTTTGTACCCATATTGTCAAACAATGCGTGCCAAAATAAGCTTGTGGTTCTAGGATCTCTATCCCCCACAATAGATTTAGGCATGCCATGGTGTTTGAATATCTGTGCCAAAAACATCCTAGCCATATGATCTGGCTTTATTGTCTTGCGCACGGGAATGAAATGTGCCTGCTTGCTAAACCTGTCAATGATGGTCCAAATAGCATCATTTCCCTGTGGCGTCCTTGGCAAATCCATAATGAAATCCATAGCAATGCTTTCCCATGGTTCATTAGGTATAGGCAAAGGCTGAAGCAATCCAGGTGCTTTATGTCTGTCAAACTTGACCTTTTGACATACCATACATTCACGTACATATGCTTCAATATCCTTGCGAATATGTGGCCAAAAGAAATACCTCTCCAAAGCTTGTGCTGTGGCCAAAATGCCTCTATGACCTGCATATGGAGGAGCATGGCACTCATCCATAACCTTATGGCGAAGGTTCTTTACCACACACATACGATTTTGCATCATGAGATATCCATCTCTTATGACATAAGATGGGACAGCAATACCCTCTTGCAAATCAGCCCATACATGTGCAAAATCCTCATCTAGATGATAAGTATTACGCATATCTGATAAGTCCTCATGGTATGCAACTGTAATAGCATGAACCTGTGGTCGTCTAGATAAGGCATCTGCCACCACATTCTTTTTCCCTGGAGTGTGTAAAATCTGAAAATGAAACATTGAGAGGAAATTTGCCCATCTCATATGCTTCTCTGAGAGCTTACTTTGAGTCAAAAAGTATCTCAAACTTTGATGATCAGTTTTGACCATAAAATCAGCCCCTAAAAGATAGTGTTTCCAAATAGTAAGGGCATGAATTACAGCCAACAACTCCTTCTCATAAACTTGTAAGTGAAGCTCTGCATGTTGCAAGCGTCTGCTCTCATAGGCAATGGGATGTCCTTCTTGGTTCAAAACAGCCCCTATGCAGTCCCCACATGCATCACATTCCACCACAAAAGGTTTGTGCAAATTCGGAATAATGAGTACCGGTCCCGAGATGATTGCACTCTTCAACTTTTGAAAGGCATCTCTCTCTTCTTGTGTCCATTTAAAGATTGCTTTCTTCTTCGTTAAGTCATGTAACGGAGCGGCAATGAAAGCAAAATTGTTACATATCCGTAACGCCGCTACGGGCGTTACCACGAGAGGGGACGGCCTCTGGCTCACCACCCAGCCATAGAGGAAGAATGAGGATTGCCCCTCATCCCCCAGGCTATATAGTGTGTGGCCTGCCGTCCACACTAGCCTGGCCGCCCATGACTCCGCATGGGCGTCCTCTCCCACTGAACCCCGGATATAGCCATCCGGTCTGCCGTCGGTCACAGGCGTTACAGCCTACGTGACATTACCCCCCCCTTAAGAAGAGTTTTCGTCCTCGAAAACAAACTAGGGAAACCTTTTGGAAATTGCACTACGGCATTCCCAGGTAGCTACCTCCTCATCTGTATCTATCCATTTAACAAGTACCTCCTGGTACACTTTATGTCGGGTTTATCTGTTTCGATACCCAAGAATCCTTTCCGGTTCATGTGGTATCTTTGGTGGAGTGATCAATTCCACCAAAATATCTAGAGAAACTACGTTCTCTAACCCGTGAACTGATTTCTTCAGTTTACTAACATGGAAGACAGGATGAACTTGAGAACTTTCCGGTAACTCAAGTTTGTAGGCTACGTCCCCAATCTTCTTAAGGACCTTGAAAGGACCGCAATATCTAGGAGAAAGTTTATTACACTTTCCCGTTTTCATGGTTGCTGACTGCGCAGGAACCTTTAAAAATACAAAGTCACCTTCTGCAAAGGTCACTTGTCTGCGTCCTTTATCGGCAAATGTTTTAGCGCGATCCTAGGCGCTACGAATGCTCTCGCGTGCAGATTTGAGCATATCATTCATATCTTCAAGGAAATCCTTGACAGATTGAATCTTCTCCTTTTTTAGGCCTACAGCCATCGGAGATCTCGGCTGGAATTTATACATTAACATGAATGGTGTAAATCCAGTCGCTGAGTGTTTGGAGCTGTTATAGGTAAACTCCAATAAGGGCAAGTACTCTTCCCAATTAGATTGCTTCTTACTAACATAAGAACGCAACATATCCTCTAGAATTTAGTTAACTCTTTCAGTTTGACCATCAGACTCCGGATGATCTGCCGTACTCATACTCAGAGTAGTATCCAACTTTTTGAAGACTTTCCTCCAAAAATGACTGTTGAACTTTCTATCTCTATCCGACACTATATCTGCGGGCAGGCCATATAGCTTGTAGAGATGTTCAATAAAGAGTTTTGCCAACTCTGGCGTTTTTACAGTTTTTCTTCGTGGTAATAAACTTTGCCAGTTTAGTTAATTTATCCACTACCACCCACACCGAGTCATTCCCTCGCGACTCGTCTTGGGTAAACTGGTAATGAAATCCATGGAAATGATTTCCCATTTCCCTTGAGGAATCTCCAGCGGATGGAGTAATCCTTCCACTTTAAGACGTTCATGTTTATTGACCTGGCACTTACTGCATTTCAGCACGTAAGTCTAGACGTTCTTAAACAAACTAGGCCAATAAAACTGTCTTTTTACTAGTGCATAGGTTTTCTGAATCTTAGGATGACCCGCACTTGGACTATCAAAATTATACCCCGAAGACTCGGCTAGCCTCTCCGGACTAACTCTCGCCTCGCTACCCGCCGCACTTACGGCCAGTCTCTCCGGACTAGCATTACGTGCCGGCGAGGAAGGTGGGCGCGGCTGTGACAGTGCGTATGCGTACAGTATGCCAGACCTCTGTAAAGACAGGATCATGCTCACACAAGCCATGATTTGGTATTTCAACCAAAACCCCAAGGCAAATTTCATGTGTTGATTTTGCATCATGTCATTAGCACAGAAGCTAATGTACTGGAGAGCACTCTAGTATCGCAAGTTCTTAGACTATGCTACTAGATATTTGTAGACTACGCTACCATGTTGCTTCACCAACTTGTTAAAACTTCTCCTTGGAAAGCTTTTGGCCATAGGAGAAATAAACTAGAGCCAATCTAATCATGCATCACAAGGATTAGTTCCAAAGTTGAGAGATACTTCTCTCTTAGAGTAACATCTTTGCACAAGCATATGCTCTAGAATTTTGTTGAGTTTCTAACTACCATCAATCTACGGATGGTTAAACTCCATTCTAACTCACAGTAAATGTAAGTTTTGAAGATTTCCCTTCAAATATAACAATCAAACTTCCTATCTCTTATGCCATACTATATATGCGGGCAGACCATATAGTATGTGGAGATGTTTGATAAAGATTCTTGCACCACTACGGGTGTCTGGAATTACATCATTCACTTACAACTCTTTGTTGCTATTACCAGACATATCCCTTCAAGTATTGTCTGGACTCACACAACTATTCGAGTTTATGTGATATTTGAATATATCCCTCCTTTCCCTCAAGAAAGGTTTTTGTCCTCAAAAACTCTACTCTCAAGCGGACTACGCGCTAGTGTCATAGGTCCAAGAACAAATCTAGACCGTGTTTAATATCATATGTTATATTCTTGAGTCCTTCCAAGAAACTTTTAAAACATCTTGCACCGAAGATGTGGTATAGTGTCTACACACATATGGTGGTACTATTGATAAACTGTTTTGCAACAGATCAGTGGTTTCACACTTGTAACAAAGTGCTTCATTGTTGCATATTATTACCCTTCATAAGCGGTTACACACTTATGAATCATTTGGGTGGGTTGTACCATCTATCAAGAAAATTTCAAACTACTAATAACCACATTATAAATCCACAGATAATGACTGAGCTTGCTGCGAAGCCATAGGTTGCTAGATAATTGATGGTAATTACACACGCTTGATGGTGAGTGGGTTTGAGAGTAGATCTAGTTTTGAATCTTTGACCTTTGGGTAAAGACCTGCAAAACACCCTTCTGTCCACTAGATAAATTCCTGCACTTTCTTGATTTTTGAGAAGTTGAAGCCCTTTCCTACCTTCTCCACAAATCTCCTAGCCCAAGCTCTGATACCACTGCAATCGGAATCTTATTCTAGGAATTGATTGTGGAAAGATAGAGAATTAATTCAATCATAAAAACCATTGCTTGTAAGCTTCAACTAAATCAAATCAATTGAAAAATTAAACACTTAAACAAAAATACTTAGCTCCAAAAAGACCATATTGGGTGCAATCTTCCCCCCATACATTCAATATAAATGCAAACATCACAGTACGTCGTGATGATGAATTTAGGAATTTCATCCTATCCCTGTTTGGTGTTGGTATGAAGTATAACTATGAGAACATTATTTGCTGCCTCCTCATCATAGCGGCAAAGCTACCTACCCATCACAGGTGGCAATCTCTACCAAGCTATAACCAATGACTAGCAAATAAACGAGTACTCTTGTAAGAACTTCATAACCATATCTCACACCCAACTCATAATCACTACGGATTAAATGCCAGGGCTTGCAAAATTGAATGTGGGTAGAGGGGATCATCAAACTACGGATGACCTTGACAATTCACTAGGACTAGTGATGTGTAACTTTTAAGTTACTCCACTCTCCTTGCTTATTCCATACCATCGAACAAATCGGTCCCTCGATTTGAGCAACGTCAACATATTAATGAGTACCTCGATACTCATGGATTGTGGTTCGGTAATTTAAAATGTTGATCTAGAGTATCTTTCACTCGAGGATCTTAATTTATTAGCAGTTATGTATTAGTAGTGAGTAACTACGTACCCACTATCATCACACTAGTAGCTCCATACTAGTCTGTGAGTAACTCCGTATCCACTATCATCACACTAGTAGCTCCATACTAGTCTGTGAGTAACTCCGTACCCAATGGCGTACCTCCCCCGAGTGGGAGTACCATATACAACCATCTATAACAAGATGCTTAAGTCACTTGCTGCTAAGAAGTGACTACACAAATTGACCCCTCCATTGCACATTGCAGTACAATCTCTGGTATTACAACTCGAATTTTTGGACGTCCTTATCATAGAGGTCAACTTAAAAACTAGTGCATAGGTCTTGTGGAGTCTCGGCTGACCTAACCACACCACTGGTGACTTCCTACAAAAAATGTGGCGCCGAAGTCACCACCTATGTACTTTAACTCCGTAAAGTACATGGTCTTCATCTATCATCTATGGAAAGTTGTAAAACATTCCTGCGAGATGGATTTTTATCACCCTAAAATTATTGTGCACTATTTTAGTGTGAAGAGCTTTTTTCCTGGGTACCATGGTTCACCCCAAGCTCATCTTTTGCTAAATTCTCCGATTTAACAAAGATATGTCTGCCTCCGAACACTCCGGTTCAGCCCCAGACTTTGAGTTTACTTCTTAACACTCCGGTTAAGTCAAAACTCACCAGATACAGTAGGATTTACCACTAAGCTCTCCGGCTTAGCCTCCTATCCTAACTCAGCCCGAGTTTATGTACACTTCATATGTCGGATCCGATACTAACAACAACCAGGCTCATCTGGAGTGAGATACTACTCACTATTGCCATGTAAAACCTTATTAAATCCTAGAAATGCTCCACTCATTTCCCAGGGGTCATACGACTTATAGGGTTTACACGCACATGAACTTTGTAAGCAAAATAGCCTGTCATGCAATATTACAATTGCTTATGTAGGAAAGTAATATATTTCCCAAATTCATATGGTAGCAACTAAAATGTGCTCACAATCGCACACTTATGTTGAACATAGGCAAGACTACGCTTGCAAAATGCTATAGGGCGTCCCCCATGCATGAAATTGTCCAACCAAACTAGTCTTACTGCTAACCTCTAGATTTAGATCACTCCGGAACTAAATCACTCTGTTAGCACTAGTACACCATCATGGTCGTGCTACCTAGAGCTTCTCCGAACTCTGTAACTGGGTTTTATCCCAACTTATGGCTATATTTGGTAATTTTCAAAGTTCAAATTTTATCTTGCACACTTTATCACTACAGACAAGTGTACATACAACCTGCCAAAGAGTCAATTTACATGCACAAGCCTTGGCGTCCCATTCCACCAAGACTACAATCGATTCCGTGAGAATTTGATGTCCCATACCATCAAATTATCGCCAAATTAATTGATGTGACATATAAAAAGGCTCTTTCCCCCCTCGAAAGATCACCACAAACTCTCGAGCAGTGGAATGTCAACGCATGGCAATAAAAAGAAGAGAAAACCATGCTAGTAAGTTTAAGAACAGTTCTCTTCGATTAAATTGTATAAGGGCATTGAGCATTACATCTCAAGACTATTGTTTTGTCACTACAAAACAAACACAAATTTGTCCGAACAAAACTTTAACTCTAGCAAGACGACGCTCGCAGAAGTGGAAATTGAAATCTGGCGAGGCTACGCTCCCAGAGTCTAACACTAGTCATGTCTAGAGAGTACGTTGCTAATGGGGTCATGTGATCAAGGCTACTAGCAGGTAATCGACAAACGCGACCTCAATCCCAGCTATCTTAAATGCCATTGACCAATTTTAGAAGTCATGACCATGGCAAGACTGCGCTTGCAAAAGTGTCTCTACGGACTACATTTGTTCGTCACAATGGACCACATCCAAGCAGACATTTTTCATTGGGTCTAAGCACATTGGAGCCACGAACTTCTTCTTGTGGACTTTCAACAAGAACAATGTGTCTGATCTGCTCTCATATTACTTTGTGGTAAACCACATGGTTAAACCACTAACAGAGAGAATTTATATTATGTATTTATGTATTGTCAACGAATACTTCTCGAACTACGCGAGAACATTACCATCGATTTCCCTCTTGCCACCTTAAAAAAAATTCTAGTGCACTACGGCACAATGTGGGTATGAGTGCACTTACGACGTGACACCAACATGTGCACGCCATGACATGACGTGTGTGCAAGACTCTCAATGGTTCAGTAGACATGGGCACGCTACGGCACCCTTAGACGTACGTGCACCGCACGAGCAAGTGCGTTATGCCACAAATGGCCAGGGTGCACTACGGCACGACTGTGCCACACTTTTTCCAAAGATATAACTCCAAGTGTTGGTGGGGGGTTAGTGTGCTACGGCACATATATTCGTCTACTACACCATGAATGCAAAGCATGTGCACTACGGCACGAATCAGACATGAGGGTATACGTACACTACGACACGATTGGGTTGGACTCTACCAATGCGTCCACAACTGGTACCAAACATTGGAGGATGCAGGCATTGCGCATAGGCAAGGTGTAAAGACTATTGTCGCAATCATTTTCTACATTAGAGCCAGTGGAGGAGTGTCGATCGACTCCAGCATAAACGTGGGCTATGTCACAATTACGATATGGGCACTAGCCTTACTCTCATGGGAAACACCCACTTTGAGAGAGCGTTTGTTTGAATTTTTCATTTTTATTAAAATTGAATAATGAAAATAAATTAAAAAAATAAAGAATTTTTTTTTCTCTCTCCTCTTTTTCTGGCCGCTGGTGGCCGCCTTGATTGTGGCCCTGGCCGCCCGCCTGCCTGGCCGGCTGGCCGCCTAGCTGGCCGCTGGGCTGGCCTGGATGCAGCCGCCCCTGGCTGGCCTGGTTGGCCTGGCCGCCTAGGCCGCCTGGGCTGGCCGCCTGGCTCAGGCAAACAACGCAGCAGTGCCATCCTTCACACAGCGCAAGTCGCCCACCCATTCTCAGCAGCACTCGCCTCCACCCACTCAGACGTGTACTTCGCACACTGGTGGGCTGCTCTGCACATTGGGGCTGCAACGTCTTTCGCAGCCATTCAAGATCTCAGCCATTCAACGTCTTTCGTCCTGGGCTGCTCTTTGCTTTTACAAGGCAAGCTCCCCCAGCTCTTCAACGCGGCCCTCGCTGCCTTCAGCAGCAGGTCGTGTCTTCGCTTATTTCTGTTGAAATTAGCTTACCCCTAGCAGTCGTGGGGCAGCACTCGCCCCCCACACTGGTTATTATTAGCAACGGGCACTCTTCGCCCCCCCCTCCCCCCACCTCCCCCACACACAGCATAGAGGCGCTTCTCTATCTATGAAACGCAGAAAAGAAAACGAAATTCACTTACCTCCAATTCGCTTGCTCGATTTTCCTTGCTGTGTGTGACGGGGAGAGAGAGAGAGATAGAGTTCTTCCCCTCCATTCTTCCATGGCTGCCTCCCTCCACACCCTCCATTCGAGATAAGGATAAGGAGACGAATGGTCGAAAACCATCGAGTGGGCTCCGGTCCCCCGGTCACGCGCGAGCTCTGACAATCCCATCGAACCACGCTCTGATACCAGTGTTACATATCCGTAACGCCGCTACGGGCGTTACCGACGGCCTCTGGCTCACCACCCAGCCATAGAGGAAGAATGAGGATTGCCCCTCATCCCCCAAGCTATATAGTGTGTGGCCTGCCGTCCACACTAGCCTGGCCGCCCATGACTCCGCATGGGCGTCCTCTCCCACTGAACCCCGGATATAGCCATCCGGTCTGCCGTCGGTCACAGGCGTTACAGCCTACGTGACAAAAATGCTTGACGAACCTCCTGTAGTAAGCACATAAACCAAGGAAGCTCCTCACTTCATGGACTGATTTCAGCTCTGGCCATTCTTGCATGGCTTGTATCTTTGCGGGATCCATGCGCACACCATCCTTTGATACAATGTGACCAAGATAGTGAATCTCTGGGAGGAAGAATTCACTCTTTTTTGCATTTATGTAGAGCTGATTTTCCTTAAGCTCTTTAAACACAATAGCCAGGTGCTCACGATGTTGGGCTTCATTCTTTGAGAATACAATAATGTCATCAAAGAATATACCTGTGAACTTTCTATGCTTTCTGAACACCCTGTCCATCATCCTGTTGAAGGTAGCGGGTGCATTTGTAAGGCCAAAAGGCACCACCAAAAACTCATAAAGACCAAAGGCTGTCCTAAATGCAGTCTTGTGTACATCTTGAGGTGCCACTCTCACTTGATGATACCCACTCTTGAGGTCTATTCGGCTAAAACATGCCGAACCTTCAAGCTTGTCCAAGATGTCATCAATGCGCGGAATCGGAAACCGATTCTTGATGGTTATCTTATTGAGGGCACAGTAATCAACACGCATCCTGTAAGTACCATCCTTCTTTTGAACAAGAAGTACCGGCGAGCAATATGGCGAGGAACTAGGTCGAATCAAACCCTTTTCCAAAAGTTCATTCACCTGTGCCATAATCTCTTCTTGTTGACTAGCACTCACCCTGTATGGTGGCCTATTAGGTGGAGAGCTACCGGGAATTAGATCGATGCAATGATCTTCGGGCCTCTCTGGTGGCAACCTTGCTGGCAAAGCATTTGCAAAACAATCTTTGAATTCATTCAAAAAGTTAAGCTTGTCTTGATCTAATGCACTAACATCAACACTAGAATGTTCAATGGTGTCACGTACAAAAACCAAGTAAGAACAAGCTGATTTCTTTATTGCCTTATTAATTTGTACATGGCTTACAAGAGGTATGGTACTTCCAGTAGTACCAGCATCTATAGAGTGCTCACGACCTCTATGTACAAAGCTGATTTTCTTCTCTTTGTAAGCCTTAATAGGCTCTAAACGGTGATGCCAGGGCATCCCCAACAAAACATCACAACCTGTAAGAGGAGCCACTAAAAAGTTCTCATGGTCGAGGTAGTCCTGTATATGTACACGGAGCTTACCAATGACCGGAGTTACATCAACCTGTTTGCCCTCAAAGGCGGCATCTGCATTCATTTGCATTCCCATGTCTTCCACATTGAGACCTATGGCGGCAGCCATCTGTACGGATATAAAGTTATCTGTGGAAGCATCATCAAAAAGAAACAAAGCGGGCTGATCCTTCAATTTGCCCCAAGCCTTGCATATAACTCTACTCTTGGGCTCATGCCCTGTATTACCCTGCACATCGGGTACAACATTCACAAGAGGCTTTTCCACATTAGGCTCAGCATTCTTAGGATTCTGTGGGCATTTAGGATATATATGATCTTTATTGCCACACTTAAAGCATTTTCCAGCCTTCCTGTACTCTTCCAATTGCTGTTTTGAGAGTCTAAAATTGTGGCGTTTACCCCCCGGCTTCTTTTCGGAGTCATCCTTTGCATCTCGGCCATTTTTGGGAGCATTCTTAGGTGGCTGTCCACCCTTTTTCTGGTCATAACCAGCCCTGAATTTGCTCTTGTTTTGACCTGCAAATGGCTTATTTGTAGGTGCTTTTATGTGCAAGTTCTCCGCAATCATGGCTGAGTGTATAAGCTCTTGTATGGTTTTATTTGGGTACACTCCCAAGCTTTGTATGATGTGATGGAGCCCCGATTCAAACTTTCTCTTCTTCTCGTCCTCTCCAATCTTCATGAAGGGAGTAACCTTGAGAAGGACTTTCCAAGACTTTGCTATGTATGAAGCAACGGACTCTCCCTCATCTTGGGACAGCCAATCCCACTCCTTGCGTACATCCTTTGCAAAGTTTGGTGGTAAGAATTGATCATAAAACTGAATTTTGAAAGAAGACCAAGTTGGGGCAGCACTTCCATCAAGTATTTTTGCAAGCCACCAATCACTTGCCGTATCCTTGAGATGCATTCCCACATGCCTGAGCATAGACTTTTCCGAAAAGTCTTCATTGCAAAAAGCTATCTCAAACTGTCTAATGAAAGCAAGTGCTTTGGTAGAGTCCATCCGTCCCTGAAAGTTTTCAAACTTTACATCCTTGTCACCGGACTTAAACTCTCGAGGCTTCTTCCTTCTATATGCATCCCTATGTACATCTTGTTCATCTGCATGATGATGATGCCGCGATGAAGATTCACGATCCCTCTTCGTTCTCTCTTGAGCCACACTCTCCAAATGAGTGGAAAGCTCAACACGAGAACGGATATGTCTTCTTTGAGCAAAGCGGGAATGAGTAGAGGATCCCTCATCCTTACTCTTCTCTTGACTTGCATCAAGCCTAGCACCAGGGACTCTTGTCCTTTCAGCATTTGGCACTTGCTGTGCTCTATCTGCTTGTTGTGCATCATGTGCATCACCACGGGCAGCCATGAGGGGTGGCTTCTTGAAAGGCAAACTACCATCTGCTTCAGTGTATATATCACCCTTGACCATTAGGTATGCAAGTGCAAGCTCTCGGGGTTTCTCAACATCCATTTCCTTTGCAATTGCTTCAAAAGTGACTTCATGGACCAAAGCCTTTGCCTTCGCAGCCAACACCTTTTGTACATCCGGGTCATTTTTCAATGACCTAAGCTCTTCGGTTTCAGCCCTATAGCGTCGCACTTGACGCCTCAAAGATTCCAAATCAGAATGCATAGTGTCATGAGTACCTGCATCTCCATAGACATCATTGCTTGCAGCATCTCTTGCATCCTTTGTACCATGAAATTCACGGTCCTGTGTGTTCTCCACACTGTCAGAAATGTGGCTGTCCATGACACTCAAATCAGGTCACCACTTATGATTCCAAGCCTCAGACCGTTTTCCAATGAGGGGAAAAACTGAGCTCTGATACCAATGAAACGGGAGGCGGTTGCGTGTATTGGAATCGTATAAATGTGAACAAGATTCTGAGCACTTAACACTTGAGCATTACAACCAGAGCTGAAATTGACAGTACACCACATAAAGGGGCCGATGATAGGCTGACCCCTCCCCTTTAGGTTATATTACCAAAAGAGTCTGCAAAGTACAAGATTACGGGTGCCTGGGGATTCACCACCAGCCTGCACCTGATTCTTCCAAATACATCATGAATGAATACATTTCAAACAAGAGAATCTGTAGGTACATCCGCCCTACACACAGGTACATCCGCCCTGCACAAACCTCTTCACAGGTACATCCGCCCTGCACAAGAGTATCACAATCCTCACAGGTACTCCGCCCTGCACAAGATGTAAATGGATCTTTAGGCCCTGTTTCCACGCGAGAAACTGATCCAGAAACCTGTGTTCTCCGCGAGCAAGTGTCCCCAATGCTTGCCCTAAGCACCTGTTATACCAGGAAACCTTGAGACACATCCATGCTCACATATTCCATTGCTGTCCGACCTGTTTTGTGCAATAACCAGTCCAAAACAGCAACTTTCTATCGCGAGAAATCCACCTGTAAGGGGTCCTACAGCCCTGTGGAGGTCTCTAGAGCTGTCCTGTACTGTCCAAGTTGACTTTGGACACCTGTAACCAGCCCAAAACTCGCAATAACCAGAAATTACAGGTCTGAAATTTACCAACCAGCCCTTTAGAAGAGTGTGGGGATCGTTATCCAAGCTTGTGTGAGTCCGGGAAGCAAGCAACCAGCACTGTAGCAACTCCCAAAGCTCCAACCAGCTCTCCAATGTGTTGAGTGATGAATAAAACAGCCCAAAAGGCCTCTTGAGGGAGGCGCCTTTTTCCAGTGCCACCTAAGGGGCTTGGTGGGTACACATACAGGCTGACATGTGTCCCCATAAGGTGTCCAGGTAGGTGTCCAGCCCATAGTGCTCCATTTGTCCTGTTTGTATAAGTTTAGGTCCAACCAAATGGGAAATGGCCATAAGCTGTCTGGACTTCATTAATTTTGGTCCAACCAAAATGCGAACGCATTATAAGTTGTCCGGCCACTTATTAATGAGTGTGGACCTACAAACCAATAAACTTTAGTAGTAAATGAAATAAGCTGTAAATTGAGTGTGGACGCACTTACCACCTGCAAAACCCATAAGCCCACAGTTTTAGGCCCAAACAGGAGTGCACACACGTGTCCACAAGGTGCCCGGGCGTCCCCGGTCCCTCGGACTTCACAAGCCAAAATAACAAGCATTGTCCAGGCAGCAAGAAAATGTCACACAAAGTAAAATAAAGTTATGGCATGCATCATTTATGCATTGTGCACATGTAAACTTGGAGAACCACCTATCATCATTCTTGTACTTGAAAATATTCCGCCTGCCATCATAACACACCATGTGTGCATGGCCGGAATCCACACGGGCACCGCCCGAAAGTCCACAAATGTCCTGCCATGTCCTTGGACTCATATGCATCCACTCATATGATCCATACACATGCCCAGGTATAATACATACATGCATCCGCATGTTTCTAGGCCTGACACGCATCCGCATGTCCCTAGAATATAGGGGTTTGTGACAGTTGGTATGCTCAGATGAGATCATGGTTTGACCTACATGGTTTGTGGATAGAGGCACTACCACCCTTTCAGTATAGTCTGGATTGTCCATTTTTGGATCTCACCCGCTCAGAGCAAAACCGCGTGATCAGGATGGATATCATCAGAGTGGACACAGAGAGGACATGGACTAGCCCCCTTGAGCCCTTGGGCACGAAAATGACTCATTACAAGAGCCATTTTCTACACCTCTCACCGGATGATTTTATCACCCGCCCGGCGTACATGGATGTACACCTATCACATGGGATACGTTGTGCCATTGGACAGATCCGGACCTCATCACACCAGCTGCGGATTGAGACAGGGCGATATGTGCATCAGATCGTGGATGACCGCATTTGTCAGCTATGCTACCAGGAGGTAGAGACCGAGGAACACTACATTTGCCGATGTACAGTCTATTATGAGATCCGAGGGAGATATCACTGCCTCTTCCGAGAGGGTTTTGGGCCGTTGCGCAGGGTCATGGAGTTTGAGGATCAGAGATGCCTTGGATTGTTTCTACTTGAGCTCAGGAGACATAGAGAGACCCTCTTGGCAGACAGGAGGCCGAGCCATGATGTACCTAGACAGAGGACCCTGACGGATTTCTTCGGCACCAGCACCAGCAACCCAGCCCACACACCTCCTGATACCTCCTCCATTGGGCCATCAGAGCACCGACCACGCTCCCAGGGAGTCACCACTGATAGAGCAGTTATCTTATGTCATGCTCGTCGGCCACGCCCACCAGGATCCCGACCACGGCATTCTCACCATCGCCAGATCAGAGCCATTATTGCTCGGCATCGGAGGCGCCTACCTCGCTTCTACGACCTCTCCATTCTAGACAGCCCCATGGCGGAGATACTTGATCTAAGGAGAGGGCAACACTTCAACTGATCAGCATACATGGATCTACCTGATATACATTTTCTAGTATTTTCCAGTATTTTCTACTCAGTATCATCTCGGAGTCTTGCAGTTCTGTTCTTATAACTAGAGGACAATCAGTTTATTGTACTTTTTAGTCTTGTTCTCTTTGACGAGACACCAACTTCAGATGTACTCTCAGTTTTGGTCTCATAGGCCATTATGGCCTCTTAGAGACGTTAATGTATCATTTCATTTCTCTCTCTCTCTCATTCCTCAAGGCTCAAGAGTCATGCCATCTTTAACCATGGCATCCTCCTCACGTGCCGGGGCTTCCCGTAGAAGGACAACGGGATGGACATGGTGGGAGGAGGTTAACTACACCCCATCCGCTCATGGAGGCGGTTCTCGGCCATGGGTATGCAAGCTTTGCCTGTACCGGCGAACGGGTGGCGCCGACAAAGTGCGAGCAGCCCACCTCTTGCATGAGAGTGGGCATGAGGTGAGGTTTTGCACGAATGTCACGACCCAGAAGAGACAGGAACTTCTTGACAAGCTTAGCGTCTACGAGGCGGTCGAAGCGACAAGAAGGACACCACGAGTGGCCGTGGATCCCGCGACGATGGGGAGAGGAACTCAAGCGGAGTCATGTGGTGGATCGGGATCATGCACACCATCACCTTCACCATCAAGTCGGAATGTTACTCCATCCACGACGCCGGCACCCGACTCCCCACCCCATCATGATCCTCATTTGTATAGAGAGCTTGTCGGCTTGCTTATTCATCTCACCATTACTAGGCTTGATCTCGCTTACAACATTAGTATCCTAAGTTAGTTTCTTTCAGCACGACACACTTCTCATTGATAGGCTACTGTTCGTGTTCTTAGATATACACAGGACACCTTGACACATGGGATTTCATATGGCTCTAGTCTTGATTTGGTTGGATATTCAGATTCTGACTGGGCAGGTGATCCAGATACCTGGAGGTCTACTATGGGCTATTGTTACTTGGTACCAGACTCATTTCTTGGCAAACAAAGAAGTAGCCTATAGTTGCCGGTTCTTCAATAGAAGCAGAGTATCGTACTTACTTTGAAACCGTCAAAGAGCTTCTATGGCTTCATCAGTTGCTTGATCATCTTCTTGTCCCTCCTCCGTTGCCTACCGTTGTCTACTTTGACAGTGAGTGCCATGGCTCTTACTCGGAAACTTACTTCCACGCGTCGGTATTGGTCCTCTTCATTCAGTGGAGCTGAAGAGGAGGTGTTGGGAGGGGTCATCTCCACTGTTCTCGATGCTTCCCCGTTGTTCCTGCTGTTAACAGTCATCTCTTGTCTGTACATTACACCAGGGCCCCTGTTATGGGTGTGCCCGCCCAGTTTTGGTGTTCCCCCATTTTTCCTCACTTTCCGTGTATTTTTCCCATTTTTCTAGGTGTAGGAGGGCTGTTGGCTGTCACCTTCTGCTGGCCGATTGGTGTGCTGCTACCCGACCTGCTGTGCAACATTGGCCGACTGCTGGTTACCTGGCCGACTTGCTTTTTGCTAGTTGTAGGCTACTGTTGCTGTTCGTATGCTACTGTTGGCCTGTTTTGGACTGGCCGATCAGTAGCCTGGGGCCATATAAAATGGCCCCTTGCCCCCCACACTTGCCATTGTAGTATTCGGGATTTTCTTGTGTATATATAACAAAGTTACACAGCTTCTCTCTCCCTCTCTCATTTGCGTTTTGCTCTCTACAGCAGTTGTCTTCATTTCCGTTGTGCATTCTGACATGGTATGAGAGTCCGAGGTGGCTGAAGCTTGGAGATAGTGGGACCTCGAGGGTTTGCTAATTTGAGGTGCTGATTGGAGATTGCTTGGGCTGTTAGGGACTTGGAGATCGGGTAGAAGGCGGCGTCACCGTTGGACAGCCACCTTGCATATTATTTGTAGCCTCTTCTTCTTTTTTCCCACCCACCCTCCCTTCACAAGACCTTGTGAACCCTTGAGATGGCAGATTTGCTTGAGATGGCTGAGAAGCACATGAAGATCCCTACACTCCCCACGTTCCCGGTGGACCGGCAGTTGGACGAGAACAACTACGGCATATGGAAGGTAATGATGGAGTCCGTTTTGGGGTTGATTTCATTGTAGTTGGTGTTCCACGGCCGGAGCTGGAAGACGGGGAGTTACTCTCTATACAGAAGGGACGGGAGGCTGGGGCACAGTTATGGGATTGCGTCAATGTCCATGTCCGTTCCTTCATCTTCCTAAATTGCACACCACAGGTGATTAATTATATAAAGCATATGAAGTTGGCTAGAGGGATTTGGCTTCTCTGTATAACATGGTATCACCCATGAAGAGGATCTACTTGGAAGTGTAGATGCGAGTGATGAATCCTGCAAAGTCGTCGACGATGTGGGAGCACATCAACAAGGTGCAAGCTCTTTAGCCAGGAGGTTCTTCAGGCAGGGAAAAAGATATCTTCAGAGGACATGGCCATCACGTTGTTTGTCCCATTTGCCCTCTCAATACTATTTTGGACACAGATGCTTCATCTTCTTCGAGCGAGGAGGTAGTTGGCCTCACTGCGAGGGATACTCGAGAGTGGATTCTTGATAGTGGTGCTTCCCGGCACATGACTCCTTCCCGTGAGTTTTTACAGGATCTCAAACGGCAGTCTGGTCGCATATTCATTGGCGACAATTCCACCATTATGATTCATAGTGAGGGCAGGATGGAGATCATTCCCGATGGTAGAGGGGGGAAGCATTCCTCTCGTGTTCTTTACGTCCCTACACTTGGTTTTCATCTATTGTTAATGCATGAGGTTTGCAAGACTGGCTTCCGGGTGGAGTTTGAGGAGCATTCTGTTACTCTACGGGATAGAGAAACAGGCCAGGTTGTTTGGGAAGACGGAGTGGAGAATGGTATCTACAAACTCTCAGCACTCTCCTCTCTGACAAGCACTTAGATCGGTGACTTGTGGCACTTTCGGTTTGGCCACTTGGATGTGGATGCGTTGCGGCGGGCTTTTCGAGACCAGATAGTGGGTGGCTTGCCAGATGTTGGCAGCAGGCAGGTACGCTGTAGTTCTTGCATTCGTGGTAAGTAGCACAGGGAATCTTTTCCGAAGCGGGCTTCCAAGTGGGCTTCAAAACCTTTGGAGTTGGTACACATTGACTTGTGTGGACCTATGCAGACCCCATCCTTGGGAGGTTCTTTGTATTTTATGCTACTTGATGATTGTAGCAGATTCACATGGGTTTATTTCCTTTTCCAGAAGGACCAAGCTTTTGCTCGGTTCAAGGAGTGGCATGTGATGGTGGAGAAAGAGTCTGGTTTGCAGATAAAGACTCTTCGGCCTGACAAAGGAGGAGAATTTTTTTCCAATGCGTTTGTGCGGTTTTGTGCGGAACATGGCATCAAGTGGGAGTTGGCCAATACAAGTTTGCCTTTAGAGAATGAAGTAATTGAGCGAAAGAACCGGACTGTGGTGGAGATGGTGAAGACGATGTTGGAGCATCGTGATCTTCCTCGTCCACTTTGTGGAGAGGCTGTGCCACTGTTGTTCATTTCCTCAATCGATCTCTGACGACTTCAATACCAAAGATGACTCCCTTTGAGGCATATTTTGGCAGGAAACCAGACGTCTCCCATTTCCGTGTGTTTGGAAGTGATGCCTATGTTCACATTTCAAAGAAGCAGAGGGGGAAGCTTGACTCGAAGTCCCAGAAGCTTATATTTGTGGGATATAACTTTCTTTCCAAAGGATACAGGTTGTATGACGCGGAGCGGAACGAGGTTGTTGTCAGCAAAGATGTTTTTGATGAGCATGTTCCAGCTTCCACTGTTGATGAGCCGCCACTTCTTGGAGACCCAGATGAGTTTGATGATGATTCGAAGTCTATTATTCCAGCTGGACAACTTCAATCAGTTGAAGAGGTTGAGCCCGCGGCTGGAGATGAGCCCCCGCAGCAGTAGGAGGCTCCGCATTCTGTTCGAGTACCCAGGTGGTTGTTAGACACCCTTCGGGAGTCAAGTGTTACGGAGCTTCCCTCCGAGTGGACCATAGAGGAAGGACTTCGAAGATCGCATAGAGTTCATGACAAAAGTCATTCAGCGGAGCTCTTACAGGTAAACTATGCTTTGATGTCTTGTATCATGTGGGACAAAGAGCCCACTTCCGTAAAGGAAGCCCTTTCATAGGATACTTGGAGGAAAGCCATGCAAGTGGAACTGGATGCCCATAGAGAAGAATAAAACTTGGAAGTTGGTTACGAGGCCGTCAAAACGGTCAGTCATTAGTGCCAAGTGGGTCTTTAAGACCAAGTATATGTCAGATGGGTTGGTGGACAAACACAAAGCCAGACTCGTAGCTAAGGGTTATGCTTAGTGGCTTGGCATCAACTATGAGGATACCTTTGCACCGACAGCGAGGATGACCACGATTCGGACCGTTCTTGCCCTTGCCTCTTCTCAGCGGTGGCCCGTATATCAAATGGATGTGAAATTCGCGTTCCTTAATGGTGACGTGCAGGAGGAGGTGTATGTTGAGCAGCCTCCAGGCTTTGAGGTTCCAGGATCAAAGGGGATGGTTTACAGGTTGCGAAAGGCCTTGTATGGTCTTAAGCAGGCTCCCAAGGCTTGGAATCGGAAGATTGATTCCTTCTTTCTACGGATTGGATTTCAGAGATCAGTTGCAGATCCTAACTTGCATCTCTTTTGGGAACACAGTTTGGTCACGTTGATCATCCGTTATGTGGATGACCTCATTCTCATTGGCGGTCATATGGAGCACATTGCAGTGATGAAGGCTGCCTTGTCAAAGGAGTTTGAGATGACCGACTTAGGCTTATTCCACTTCTTCTTGGGATTGGAGATCTGGTAGACCTAGAGGGGGTTCTTTGTCTCTTAGCAGCGGTATGTTCATGAGTTGCTTGAGGCCTTTGGGATGGAGAACTGCAAGCCTATCACGTCACCGATGGACCCGAACAACACGAAGCTTACAATGAATGATCCTTGTGAGCCGGTCGATGCCTCTCTGTATCGGAAGTTGGTTGGTTCATTGATCTGGTTGCTGAACACCAGATTGGACTTGAGCTTTCCTGTGGGGCTATTGAGCTCGTTCATGCAGACACCTTTGAAGTCTCATTGGGACGCAGGATTGTGGATCTTGCGGTATCTGTAGGATACAAAGGATCTTGGACTCTTCTACGACACTAGGGGGGAAACGAAGGACCGAGTCCGACTCTTAAGGTTGGAGTGACTTAGATTGGGGAGGAGATCCAGACACGAGGAGATCTACATTAGGCTACAGTTTTACCCTCGGCTCAAGAGCTGTTTCATGGAGCAGCAAGAGGCAACCAACTATTGCCTTGTCGTCTACAGAGGTATAGTATTGGGTTGCTTGTGGTGCTGCTTGTGAGGTTGTGTGGCTGCGGAGGTTGTTTAGCGAGATTGGGTTTCCACAGAAGGAGCCCACGGTCATCCAATGCGATAACCAGAGCTGTATCACTATTGCTCGGAACCCAGTCTTCCATGCCCAGATCAAGCACATAGAGATACAATATCACTTTGTTCGTGAGAAGATTTTGGCTGGTGACATCTTGCTTCTTTATTGTTCGATGGAGGACAATGCGGCGGACCTCTTCACGAAGTCTCTACCTCAGGCTATGCTCCGGCAGTACTCCAGTTCACTAGGGTCGGTTCCACATCCAGGAGCTGAGAGGGGGTGTTAGCAGTCATCTCCTGTCTGTACATTACACCAGGGCCTCTGTTGTGAGTGTGCCTGCCCAGTTTTGGTGTTCCCCCATTTTTCCTCACTTTCCATGTATTTTTTCCATTTTTTTGGGTGGAGGGCTGTCGACTGGTGTGTTGCTACCCGACCTGTCGAGCAGCACTGGTCGACTGCTGGTTACCTGGCCAACTTGCTTTTTGCTACCCGACCTGTCGAGCAGCACTGGTCGACTGCTGGTTACCTGGCCGACTTGCTTTTTGCTGGTCGTGGGCTATTGTTACTGGTCGTGAGCATATATGCTGCTGTCGGCCTGTTTTGGACTGGCCGACCAGCAGCCTGGGGCCATATAAAATGGCCCCTTGCCCCCCACACTTGCCATTGTAGTATTCGGGATTTTCTTGTGTATATATAGCAGAGTTACACAGCTTCTCTCTCCCTTTTTCATCTGCGTTTTGCTCTCTATAGCAGTTGTCTTCATTTCCGCTGTCCACTCTGACACCTGCACCTGTGGAGGACCTCCCCCAGCCTGGGAAATTTTCTCATATTTTTTTGGGATTTTTTCCACATTTTTGGCACCTTTTTTTGGCATGTGCCACATTATGCTCCAGTCAGCCTGTTTTGTGTTGGCTGACTGGGCTTTTTAGGTGCTATATAAGGATGGGCTTTGCCCTCAGTTGTATTATCTCATTTTTTGCATAGCTGGGATCTTGTCTGAAGCTATGGTGTGCCTCGTGCTGCCTACTCCAGCTTTGTAATCACCTTTTGGTGAATATCATTTCCTTCAGTTCCTGCGCATCTTGTATTTGTGAACTTCAATGTTCTTTCGTTGTTTGGCACTTTGTCAAGAGGTGTTGGACATGTCATCTCCAGCTCTCTTTTACTCCATTTTATGCCCCTTTTATCTAGATATCTATATGATATTTTTAGGGATGTTTCTTTCTTAGGCTATTTTGGGCATTTTTATTAGTCATGGACATTTGTCCTCCCAGTGCTACTGGCCGACTGCTCTACATGAGATGTATATAAGCATGGCCATTGTGCCTTTATAATACAATTCGATACATTCAATACTTTTCAGTTCTTGGCTCAAGTGTTGGATCTCTCCTGGCTGTCTACTCTCTCGTGTGATCTCTATTTGCTTCCACTTCATATTCACAGATTCTCACTGTAAGTTGGCCAGCATGTATGGGGTCTTGGGCAGTCTTATAAACAGGTTGAAAACTTAGTGCTTGGATGTGTACTTCCTTGTGAGAAACTGCCTGCTGTATCTTCTAAAATGTTGCGTCCATTCTTGTCTCCAAGGTTTGAACATTTTCTTGCCAACAGTGCCCATTGTAAAGGATGGTTCTTTTTCCTCGGTGTGTTTCATTCTTTCAAGGGGTTTTACTGAATGCAAGCATTCTTGTAGGTTTTGGAGGACATGCAGGAACAGTATGATGGCCTTCTAGCTGCTGCACAAAGTATATCGGGTTCTTCTTATGGTATAGCGTTACAAATGCTACATGGTTGTGCTATAGATAAGATTTTTGGATCGGATCAAGCTGGCTTTTCGATCATATCTTAAAGTAGGATTTTTTATTTCTGGTTTAACAGATTTTTCAAGATCAATCCAAGAAATGGGCTCATACATGGTAGAGATGTTCGGGAAGATTGATGGAGAGACTGGTAACTTTTGTAAGATTTTCTTTGTCAAGGTCAGCAATGGCTTTGGAGAGTATAATATAAGTGTGTGTGTGTGTGTGTGTGTGTGTACATAGAATTTATCAGGGGTGCAGGCTGGGGACTTTCAAACCGAGGACTTTTCCCTAAGGGTCTGTGGGTACAGGCCTGTGGACCTGGCTTACCTTCTAATGTGTTTTTTTCTCTTTGATTTAGGGAGTATCTTTTGCATGCTTGGGAAAGTCCAGTACGAGATCTCAAAGCTGCTTGATCTATATGTAAGCAACAACACCTCTTTTCATCACCAAGATTTACGATGGGTGGTTTGTGGAACTCAGATCTGATGTGATTTGATACGACACAGGCAGCACATGTTTCACAAACCATCATCAGGCCCACTGAGAACTTGCTCAAAGAGCTCCAGTCTGTTGAGGTGAGCACAGCATATAAGTATTAAGGTGCTACTTAGCTGTGCGGTAAGGCAGCATTGTTCTCTGCTTTGGTCATGGACAGGTATTATGGACAGAAAACCGAGTACTAGCTTTTACTAACTCCGTAGTTATTTTGGTGTTTCAGGATATCAAAGGACGGTATGAGGAGAAGAGGTGAGTCATTCTGCCTGTGTGCTTGGTTCCCCTTTCTCACGTGCACCCCGCACTTGGATGCCACGTAGACATATCTGTACAGAAGGTGCAGGACCTAGGATGGTGAACTGGTCCCATGTGAGCCCAGTCCGGGACGAGTCAGCCAACGATCCATCTCAGTTGTCCGAGGGCAGGTGTGCATTGTCCTGCACAGGAGTCTAAGGTCAGGTGTGCACTGTCCTGTACATGAAACAGTGCCAGTCCGCGCTGTGAGTCTCCCTCTGGAATGATGTCAGTGATTCTGTGTATCTGGTATCGTACCGGATGCCAGATCACTGAGTAGTTAGTTAGGGTTTGCTTTTAGAACAAGGGGCCAGCCCATAGGGCTACCCCGAGTCTTTATGTGGGCATGGGGATAGTATGGAACCACCCCCATGAGGGCCAGGAAGGCCCTGGCTGAACCCACCAGCCATGGAGGGGCTGTAGGACAGCCCTAGGGGTAGGCTAAAGGCAGACATTTAGGAGATGCAGCCTTTGTATGGCTGTAGGGCAGGTATGGGGCAGCCCATACAGGCTGCCCAGCCCTCAAGATGTTTGCAAAAGCATTGTCCAGCCATCCAGAATCAGGCGCATGATGCCCAGCCAATTAGGGAAAAAAACGCAGCATTTTATGTGATTTTTTTCAGCATTAAATGCTGAAAAACTCAGTCGTGGGACATTTTATGCTGGCCGCTTGGTTTAGAACTGGCCGACTGCTCTAGATGGAGTAGTATTAATAGGAGAGTCCATAATCCCATTTGTTCATCTCATTTCTCACCAAGAGCTCAAGCATAAAGGGGCTAGACAAGCCAAGAAGGTGCTAAGTAAAGGGGTGAAGGACTGCAGGTCAAGGGCAGGGAATTCCGAGCCAAGAACGGTCAAGGATTTCTATATTTTCTTTCAAATTTACATCATTCTAATAAAGCAAATACACCATCCGCGGTGGGGGCCCTACAGAGGGTATTTGGGACCCAATACTGTGTCCTCTCTCTCTCTCTCTCTCTCTCTCTCTCTCTCTCTCTCTCTCTCTCTATTTTCTGCACATCTTCTGTCATGTTCATAATCAATGCCATGGACAATCCTCAGGTGCTGGTCCAGAAGAGGCAACCAGATAAAGACTATGAACCAGATAAAGACTATGAACCAGATTTTGGAGCATCAAGTGCTGATTCGGCTAGAGGGGACCAGGATGACAAGGCAAGCTGCAAGAGGGGACTGTCGGCTGCAAAAGAAGGCTGTTGGCTAGACCAGACTGAGGCGACTGCAGAGGCACATCACCTTTAAGGGATATTAATGCCAGTCGGCTGGCCGACCAGCAGTCGACCAGCTCATCTATTGGTTCAAGAGCCTATAAATAGGCCAGAATGCTCATAGTTCTAGCCATTCAATCCTCTAGGGATTTGGGTCATTAGGAGTCCCATAGGGGGATAGAATTTTGGGTGTTATCACCTTTTCTTCAAGGCAGCCTAGGGCTGTAGACAAGCACCTTTTTGTACTATAGTAATATACTAAATTTCCAGCATATCTCTCTCTCTCTACTCTCTCTCTATATCTGCGTTTTGCATCAGCATGTTGCCAGTAGTGTTTAGGGCTGAAAGAAGACTCCTAGAGCTTCCGCGTGTTACATTGGTATCAGAGCATCAGGCTCAGCAAGGCTAAACGCTGATTGAGTCCCATATGATGATGTACAGGTCCAAGGTATAGGAAAGTGCACGGATACGAAAACCAAGGCAAGAAACACAAGATCGGGAAGAGCTCCCATGTCATGTGCATCACAGATGCCATGGACATTCTCAGGGCTAGATCCAGAAGAGGCAAACAGATAAAGACCACGAACCAGTAGAAGATAGGTAGAACCAGAATGTAGGAGCTTCAGGTGTAGCATCTGAGGTGGACATGGAGCAGGACTTGGAGCAAAGCATGGATCAGATGGCTGTCGGCTCTGCAGGACATAGGGTGCTGGCTGCCAGAAGAGCTGTCGGCTGACGTCAGCAGAGTGTGGGCAGCAGCAGGCGCATTATACACAAGCAGCATGCATGCGTAGGGGGGTATCCAATCGGCTGTGCTTAAAAAAAGCATTAATGAAGTATGAACTGGCCGACCAGCAGCAGTCGGCCAGTTCCCCATGTAGTCCAAGGGCTATAAATAGCCTCTCTTGCTCAAGGTTTTATGGATTCAGCCCACTAGGGGTTTGGATCAGTAGGGTCCTAGTCTAGGGCAGAATTTTGGGTGTTTTACCACCTTTTCAGGAACGCAGCCAAGGACTGCAGACATGTACCTTTTTGTACCATAGTATATACTGAATTTCCAGCACTTCTCTCTCTCTCTCTCTACTCTCTCTCTACTTGCGTTTTTGCATCAGATGGTGCGTTTTTGCATCAGAAGGTTTCCAAGAGTGTTTAGGGCTGAAAGAAGACTACCCAGAGCTTCCGCGTGTTACATTGGTATCAGAGCATCAGGCTCAGCCAGGCTAAACGCTGATTCAGTCCCATATGATGGTGTACAGGTCCAAGGTACAGGAAAGTACACGGATTCGAAGCCCAAGGCAGGAACACAGATCGGGAAGAACTCCCAGGAGGTTTGTTGGTGGTGTTCCACAGTGTCAGATGGGGATGGCAGTTCCGTGAGCCAGATAGGTTCTCAGGTAACGGTCCCAAGGGAGGTTGATCCTCCAAGGGTGATGTGAGAGTGCTAGACTCAGTTCCAGGAATGAAGACCAAGACGGTGTTCAGAGTCAGGGCAGAATTTTGGGTGTTTTACCACCTTTTCAAGAAGGCAGCCAAGGGCTGCAGATATGTACCCTTTTTGTACCATAGTATATACTGAATTTCCAGCACTTCTCACTCTCTCTCTCTACTCTCTCTCTACCTGTGTTTTTGCATCAGATGGTGCGTTTTTGCATCAGAAGGTTTCCAAGAGTGTTTAGGGCTGAAAGAAGACTACCCAAAGCTCTTTCAGCCCTAAACACTCTTGGAAATCTTCTGATGCAAAAACGCACCATCTGATGCAAAAACGCAAGTAGAGAGAGAGTAGAGAGAGAGAGAGAAGTGCTGGAAATTCAGTATATACTATGGTACAAAAAGGTACATGTCTGCAGCCCTTGGCTGCCTTCTTGAAAAGGTGGTAAAACACCCAAAATTCTGCCCTAGACTAGGACCCTACTGATCCAAACCCCTAGTGGGCTGAATCAATAAAACCTTGGTATCAGAGCATCAGGCTCAGCCAAGCTAAACGCTGATTCAGTCCCATATGATGGTGTACAGGTCCAAGGTACAGGAAAGTACACGGATTCGAAGCCCAAGGCGGGAACACAGATCGGGAAGAACTCCCAGGAGGTTTGTTGGTGGTGTTCCACAGTGCCAGATGGGGATGGCAGTTCCGTGAGCCAGATAGGTTCTCAAGTAACGGTCCCAAGGGAGGTTGATCCTCCAAGGGTGATGTGAGAGTGCCAGACTCAGTTCCAGGAATGAAGACCAAGACAGTGTTCAGAGTTAGGGCAGGAATGGATTGTGGACTAGAGGAAGACCAGATGCATAGATCTTCATCAGAGACAGAGTGGTTTGGAGAACAGGCCGGGTTTTCAGAGAAAAAGGTTTGCCAGGGATGGATGATGACAGAGGGACTTCGGGACAGGATTGGGATGATGACAGTCATCCAAGAGCAGGTTGGATTCCCGTCATCAAGTTTAGCAGAGGGGGATGTCATGTGCATCACAGATGCCATGGACATTCTCAGGGCTAGATCCAGAAGAGGCAAACAGATAAAGACCACGAACCAGTAGAAGATAGGTAGAACCAGAATGTAGGAGCTTCAGGTGTATAGCATCTGAGGTGGACATGGAGCAGGACTTGGAGCAAAGCATGGATCAGATGGCTGTCGGCTCTGCAGGACATAGGGTGCTGGCTGCCAGAAGAGCTGTCGGCTGACGTCAGCAGAGTGTGGGCAGCAGGCGCATCATACACAAGCAGCATGCGCAGGGGGGTATCCAGTCGGCTGTGCTTAAAAAAAGCATTAATGAAGTATGAACTGGCCGACCAGCAGTCGGCCAGTTCCCCATGTAGTCCAAGGGCTATAAATAGCCCCTCTTGCTCAAGGTTTTATGGATTCAGCCCACTAGGGGTTTGGATCAGTAGGGTCCTAGTCTAGGGCAGAATTTTGGGTGTTTTACCACCTTTTCAGGAAGGCAGCCAAGGGCTGCAGACATGTACCTTTTTGTACCATAGTATATACTGAATTTCCAGCACTTCTCTCTCTCTCTCTCTCCTCTCTCTCTGCATCAGATGGTGCGTTTTTGCATCAGAAGGTTTCCAAGAGTGTTTAGGGCTGAAAGAAGACTACCCAGAGCTTCCGCATGTTACATCCCAGGAGGTTTGTTGGTGGTGTTCCACAAAGGCAAAGGGGATGGCAGTCTTGTGAGCCAGATAGGTTCTCGGGCAACAGTCCCAAGGGAGGTTTATCCTCCAAGGGTGATGTGAGAGTGCCGGACTCATTTCTCAGGAATGAAGACCAAGACGGTGTTCAGAGTCAGGGCAGGAATGGATTGTGGACTAGATGGAACAGATGCAAAGATCTTAGTCTGAGACGGAGTAGTTTGGAGAAGAACAGACCGGGCTTTCAGAGAAAAGGGTTGCCAGGGATGGATGGATGACAGAGGGACTTCGGGAAAAAGTATGGGATGATGACAATCATCCAAGAACAGGTTGGAATCTTGTCATCAAGTTTAGCAGAGGGGGATGCCATGTGCATGATCAATGCCATGAACAATAGTCAGGTGCTGGTCCAGAAGAGGCAACCAGATAAAGACTATGAACCAGATTTTGGAGCATCAAGTGCTGATTCGGCTAGAGGGGACCAGGATGACAAGGCAGGCTGCAAGAGGGGGCTGTCGGCTACAAAAGAAGGCTGTCGGTTGGACCAAACTGAGGGGGCTGAGGTGCATCACCTTTAAGGGATATTAATGCCAGTCGACTGGCCGACCAGTAGTCGGCCAGCTCATCTATTGGTTCAAGAGCCTATAAATAGGCCAGGATGCTCATAGTTCTAGCCATTCAATCCTCTAGGGATTTGGGTCATTAGGAGTCCCATAGGGGGACAGAATTTTGGTGTTATTACCTTTTCTTCAAGGCAGCCTAGGGCTGTAGACAAGTACCTTTTTGTACTATAGTAATATACTGAATTTCCAGGATCTCTCTCTCTCTCTCTCTCTCTCTCTCTCTCTACTCTCTCTCTATATCTGCATTTTGCATCAGCATGTTGCCCCTAGTGTTTAGGGCTGAAAGAAGACTCCCAGAGCTTCCGCATGTTACATCTTCATTCAGTTTGTGTGTTAATTCCGTCGCGAAAAGAGTGCTGATTTCTGAGCATTGAAGTTACCGATTCCTCTCCGAAGCTTCCGCATGTTAAAGTGGTATCAGAGTCTACTTCAAGTGCAAGGATTCAGCAAAGAAACCATAATTTTTTCTCGCTCGTGTGGTTGGTTTTCAGACGTCGGTGGACTACCCTTTTCGGAGTGACTCCTGTTCCTCGAAGGACGGTTGGTTTTCAGCCTCCGGACATCTCCCACACAGATAGTGGATGGTCAGATTGCGTTCCGGAAAGGAAATGCATTTTTCTGCTATGGCAAGCTTCGACGACGAGAGAGACCAAGAACCATGGAACCAGAGTAGTGCACTAGGCAGCACATAGACAAAGAGAGACAAATATAGTTTACTTTTCAAGGGGAGGGGGGAGAGGCAAGTATATGTTTGTTTTCAAGGGGGGAGAGGGAGATATAGAGAGTGAGAGAGTTGAGATAGACATAGACAAAGAGAGACAAATATAGTTTACTTTTCAAGGGGGGGAGAGAGAGAGAGGGGGGGGGGACATACGCACACACACAGTTTTCTTTTCAATGGGGGGGGAGAGAGAGAGGGATATATACACGTAGATAGAGAAAGAGACAAACATATATATATATATATATATATATATATAGAGAGAGAGAGAGAGAGAGAGAGAGAGAGAGAGATGATACATTTTTTAAAACAATAAAAACAAATTTTTACACGTAATAATTCTAAATTTATTTTTGAAGTGCGACATTATGTCTAGCACAATGTCCAAAAATATTTTTTCTATTGTTTCATTTTTTTCTAAAATTATCTCTCGAGTGTGAGACTAGCCTCTAACACGCAAAAGATAATATCCTATAAAGCATTTATATTCTTGGTGTACGCGTGGCATCATACTCACTCCTGTAATATGAGTAAGCCTCTAATATGTACAAGATGATTTTTATTTGTTAAACCCTTTCAATTATTAATCTTGAATCGTGATGTGTATGAGACGAGGCCTTTAAACACGATACAAGATTAATAATTGAAAGTATTAAAACACCTAAAACTACTCCTACAATGCGAGGCATGCCTCTAACATATATAGGAATAGTTCTACACTGCCTAGACATGCCCCTTGGATGCTAGAGACATATATATATATATATATATATATATATATATATGAATTGATATATTAACATGAGAAGGGGGGTTTGGTTTGATTTTTAAATTTCAAATACAACATACTCTATGGTATCATTGAGGGTTGGTTCGTTAATGAATATGTTGTTATTGGTGTCTATGCGACAGGCTTATGGATATATGAAGCACATGTGCAAGGCATGGAAGTACATCCCCCTAGGTAGGAACAGTTCTAACACTAGAACTGTAGATATACTCATATTAGCAAACCAGTACAAATATAGTTATGAGCAAAAACTAAAAATAAGTGAAAATAAGTGGACCCTTATTCCAGAAAAGGTAGAATAGTCCATCTGTTCATAGCATAAATTGGAGTAGACTTAAACTTTCATACTGATAGAACATATAGTACACTAAGAACTTAAAACATACCGGTAAACTATAGAAAATTCCATGTATTGTTTAACAAGCTAGAAAAGTACCAAATAGGAGGTGCTCTTCATTTAAAACCATAAAGGTAGACCCATGTTTCATGATATGTAGAGTATAGACAAGGTTTACGAGAGAAGAACACCCTTCTGTTTAGAGGATCAACTCTAAACAATTAACTGGCCATGCATCTCTACATAGAGTATAAGTAAAGTAGTTGCTTCATCAAAAGTTTCCTCAGCTATCATTATCAAGATTTAGTTAACGAGTGTAAGTTTTTCAACATGACAGAGTTCATAAGAAATCAATAAACTACAAACAATATCAACAACCACAATAGAGATAATAC
Organism: Cibotium barometz; assembly: GCF_041138505.1. Classification (NCBI taxonomy): domain Eukaryota; kingdom Viridiplantae; phylum Streptophyta; class Polypodiopsida; order Cyatheales; family Cibotiaceae; genus Cibotium; species Cibotium barometz. The sequence goes on from NC_141106.1 coordinate 6,688,599, forward strand.
ATAGCAAGTGAATATGTAATTCCCTAACACAATTCAAATCCGTACAAGTAGAAATCACGTTACGTTGAATAAGCATACTGAAATAACTATCAACATGGAGAATATAGTTATATTTCAATAAGCAAGATTTCCTACCAAACATATCAAGCATGTAGACTTCTAGGTGTCTTTAGAACAGTGCACTCGAGCTTTAACCAGTAATTGAAGTGTTAGATATTAGCTAACATGTATATATACATGTAGCGGTCATCAGCGGCTATGTATGAACAACATTTTGTGTTTCCAATGACTAATGTAGCATTTACTAGACCTTGATTGGCCATGCTATTCGTTTTGAATCTTTGGCAGGCGGGGTTACAAAATCTTGCTCGACATCCCTACGACGGTACCATTTGAGTCCGTGCTTCTTAAGCCAGCGTTTGAAGGGGCCTAGATCTCGACAAAGAAAGATAGCATCATCCGGACTTGGAAGGTGGGGCAAGACATACCTAGGAATAGCTATCTACAAATCCCGGGCTATCTGTGAATGACGCCGTATTTGCATCTGCTTGCGTTCCACCCTCATGAATCCCTATAGTATACCCAGGCAACCCGGTTGGAATGATAGGAGAGCCACTAGCGCCCTTCAAGGTGCTGCTCTTGATGTGCAAGAAGTTGCCATCATATGATAATAGGATACCTGGAGAACACAATAGCTGACCCTCAGTAAAAGCTCCAAAAGTGTCCTTCAACAAGCCGTACAATGAATCTGGATCCGCAGCAAAGTCTTTATAGAGCTCTCCAACGCCGTGATTGTCATTCTTTAAAATGAGTTCTTGTTGTGCTTGGTGGAGGAAGTGTTCCACACATGGATAACCATATGATGCAACAAATCCACCCCATAAAACTTCAGTAGGAGAGCAAGGAAGTAGAAAATCTGCATCAATAGCAAACGCTTGAAAGCAAGCCACATCTTCCATGCTATCATATGCTACAGCGAGAGGCCTAGTTGCAATGCTAAATCCATGCCACAGCTGCTTTGATTTCACAAGCGATCCAAAACAACCTCCACTCAAACTCCAAGCCCTCAGTGTTGTAATGGAGGCCATAACAATCTTTGGCAAAAGAGTGGCCTGAGGTGTAGCAAACGGCTGCTTTTTGTGGCCCGAGAGGTGGGCATGCCACCCAAGAGGTAAACACGGTGTAGGTATCCTGCATACTTAGCTTGGTACGAAACACAGAATCGAGAACTAATTGTACGCCTTCACAAGGATTTTTGAAAAATTGGTGCAGAAGGACAACCGTCGTTAGGCTTCTGTGAAATGTGGATTTGCACAATTCCCTTTCCTCTGGCTGATCTTTCATTCACTGCATACAGCTTCATGAATTTCCTCTCCTGTGTGGATGTGTGATCCAAGCTAGCCTTTTCTTGGAACAGAGAAACTGCAGGAAATACCTTATCAAACGGTGGAGACGCCCACTTGAAATCTGTATTCACAATCTTTGGTGAGTCATGGCTGAAGATGGCATGCAAATCTGCAGCAGCGAGGCTATCCATGCCATAGCCAAAACCGGGAGGAATGCCACGAGGGCAATGAGGAGAAGACAGGGAGCCCATGGAACGCACAATGTGTGTTGTTGTATTCATTAACAACTTACTAAGCACGATTAGTTTCTTGTAATTTGTTTGTCTCTCTCTCTATATTTACTCTCTTTATCTCTTGTGTGTGTAAGGTTCACATTTGGCCTGTTTCTACGAGGAGCGCACGCGCACACACACATACACACATGCTCCCTCTCTTTTTGATTGCAAAGAAAGCACCTCTTGTGCTAGCCAAACATTGACAAAGCCGTCAACTGTCAGTGGGTATACATGCATATGTGCATGTCTCTCCTTTTCAAAGGCCCCCAAACAGGCAGAAACCTGCAGCTTACAAATAGCAGAAGATGTCAACAATGGTTTCCACACTTTGATCTCTTCTAGGAACTAAGCGAGTCCTGCCTTTGTCCTCCTCTATTGACGCAGAAGATTTTTCAAAATAGATGCAATCCTGACCTAATACTCTCTCTCACACAAACACACTGTCTCGTTCTTCTTTACGGGCTTATGCTCAATCAGCCTATTTCTTTTTGAGTTGGGATCAGAATGCCCATGTTGAAATGGTGGGGCATTTTCCTTTTCAACAAAGCTAGAAACATTTGTTGCTCTGAGTGAGAACTCCTAGAGGAGGAATCCACCTGTGATCGTGTGAGCATTGCAGTCCCATTTGAAAATTGTTTTCTAATCTTGGGTATCCCGTGTCAAGGAGGCCTGCATGCCATCCTCAATTTCTATCTCTAGGTATTCACATTGACAACCTAATAAACATCTAAGAAAACACATGTATGTGCAGTAATATGTGAATTGGGGCTTTCTGTGTAAATCCATGTAGCAGTAAGCTTGATTCTATTGCAGACAGGATAATATGCATACGGTTTATGTGCAGGAATTAAGCAGAGAGAAGTACAACATAAGACTAGAAGACCCAAGTAACATGGAAAATGAAAGAGAGCAAGCTAGATAAAAGGCACCTTGCAGCCTTCTTGGCGATGGCGAGAAGCTCCTGCTTTTCTGGTCAAAAGTTAATATGGAAGAAGTAGAGGGATTCTGATGGCGATGGCGATGGCGATGGCGAGAACTCTTGCTTTTTTGGTTTGAAGAAGGGAAAACCCTTGCGCTGCAAATTTAAAAGATGATAATCGCGCCTGAGCATTAAGATTAGAAAAGAAAATTAATGGGGTGTTTGTGGTTAGAAACCAGTCAGGTTTGTAGCCTGTAGGTGATGTAGAGGCCCCACCCTCTATATCACCTACAACCCTCTCTCTCCGGTAAAAGCAGACAATTGTCAGTTTTTTAACCAGTTGTAGCTCCAATGTAGAGGGTGTATCGGGGCGGCCTCTTACACATCAAGCCGGCACCCGCCAGCTGATGTGTAGGATGGGCGGGGGCCCGCTAAAAATAAAAAATATAAAAGCGGCCCATATGCCATCTCGAGTGAAGTAGCCTATTGATTCATGCATTACTTTCCATGGTTCAAGGCTTTGGCGGCATTCTGGACGAGGAGTTGGGGGCACCCAAATTTTTGGATGCCCCCTTTTAATGGATCAAATCAATGTGTGCCACTTGGCGGCCACCTCGGCCACACACCTACTGCTAGATGGCGGGCGCTAAGTGTGTAAACTCCCTTATATTATATCAAAATTTACATCACCAAAAATTGGTCAAGGCATCATTCTTTCAATTCTCTTTCAATTTAGAGAGAGAGAGAGAGAGAGAGAGAGAGAGAGAGAGAGAGAGAGAAGGGGCGTGGGGGTATGGGGGGAAAGAGAGGCCCGCAGGGTCAGAAAAAAAAACTTTTTCCTAACCAGTGAAAAAAAGGAAAGCATTCTCCTTAACCGGTTTTCGCTTAACAAACTAAGCCTCCTAACCGGTTTTTATAACTAAATTGGCATAAATTCAACCGGTTTTTTCGAGGCTACCTTCAATCATTGGTTTTTGAAAATTTTAGCCAGATTTTTTACACTAAAGAACAGTTTTTTTCTTTTTCTTTTTCTGACTTCAATTTAAATGAGGGGGAGGTTAGAAAGAGAAAATGAGAGGGAGGGTAGAAAGAGAAAATTCAAATTGAAGGGCCCTTCTAAGGGCCCTCTCCAGCCCCCGGGAGGGGGTTCAGGAGGAAAATAAGAAGGAACGGAAAAAAAAGGAGAAAGAAAAAAAACTAAAAATAAAAATAAAAATAAAATAAAATAAAAGTAAATAAAAATAAAAGGAAATGGACGTGCGTGTGTGGGTGTGCGTGTGTGCGGGGGTATGAGTAAATAAAAATCACGTAAAAATAAGGAAAGGAAAAAATGAATTTTTTAAAAAGAAAATATAGAAAAAGGGCCTAGAAAATTAATAAAAATAGAAAAATAAGACAAAAAATTCTTGAAAATTACACACGCGTTCCCACTAGGGGAGGAGGCGCGGGGCAAGCGTTGGCGTAAGGAAAATCACTGCGGGCGGGGCGGCAGAGCGCGTGGCACGCGTTCCCGGCGCTACGGGCGGGTGCTCGAAGTGGGTTTTTCGGCGCTCAACGGTGCCAAAATATAAAAAGAGGAAAATGAATAAAAAGCCACCACGGATGTTTTTGAATTTTTAAATTTTTCGGCCGCCTGCCGGCGGGCCGCCAGTACATACACTCTATTTTATGTTGTACTCTCCTTTATGTTTTGTAGACCTTACTTATTATTTGGTATGTGGTGAAGAAGAAGAAGAAGATTTCAGCCTCCTTCCTTGTGTACTCTATTCTAGGGTTTGTGTGTGTGTGTGTGCTTACAGGAGATCAAGCTCTCTCCTTCTCTATCTCTTTTCAGACCTTGGGGATGCAGGACTGGCCTGGGATTTTAATATCGGGCTAGACCCCAAGCACATCCATGGATTATATGCTGGTGCACGCTTCATGAAGAGCGAATATAAAGTTGGTAAAATTGTGGTGCTTAAGCATATTTTATATGCATTACTAGTATAGGTGGCTTCTCTGATCAAGTTCTCATATGCGGAATGGAACTCCATAGATAAACTGTTTAGAGGTTTCAAGTGGAAATGGGAAGGCAAGAAGCAGCGGATATATGCTTCATGGGAGCAAATTTGTTATGCAAAAGAAGACGAGGGATGGGGCCTTCCTTGCTATAGGAGAAAGCTGAAAAGCTACTTTGCAAATGGATAAGACAAAAGGAGATTTCACTAGAGTCAAGGTTGCAAAGGCCGAAGCGCGTGGGAAGGAGTGCATTGGATCAATAAGCTTATGTGTCCTATTAAAGTAAAGGCCAAGGGCTCATGCTATGATTAGTTGTTGGAAAAGGTATATGTTGGCAGTTAAATGGGAGGTTAATCCTAGAGGGGGTTCTTCACTGTTACAATCCATTTGGTTATATAGGGATGCCATGGAGGATGGAGAGCTAGCTTTTTGAATAAAAAGGAAAAATTAGTATTAAGGGAGGTAATTTGCAATATCAAGAGCAACTGATCAACTGCTCTTTTTGGTGGTACTATGGACCCCAAACAGAAAGAAAGGAGTATCAGAGGATAGAATATTGGCAGGAACGTGAAGTTCAAAAACAAAAAGGACTGTAAAGTGGATAGACAGAACGATTAAGTGTTGGAACAGTATTGGCTACAGGGTGGACAGCAAATTTTGTAGGACGAAGTCCAAAAAGGTGTGAATCTTCTAATTTATGTCCTAGATGTAAGAGGCACAAGGAGTCTCTGAGCCATGCCATTTGGGAATGTCCTACTTTCAAGAGTGCATGGAGAAACCTTGAGAATGTCCTACTGTCAAGAGTGCATGGAGAAACCTTGAGAATATTCTCAGCAGAATGGGAGCCATTGATCAAGTGATTAGGAGTCAAGCTCTCTTGGGATGTAAGGGCAAGTTTCTTCAAACTTTGGAATACCATAAGAGGGATAATGATCGAAGAGATATAAACTTCATGCTCGTGGTGGTAGTCTCAGTAAGAGGGAATAAAAAAGGTATTGATCAAAGCTTGTAAGCTAGTGGAAGAATCCAGGAAGGGTATAAGTCAAATGGTAGCTAGAGTTCTGATCAAGAGAATTGAAAGAATGATGCCTTGACCAATTTTTGGTGATGTAAATTTTGATATAATATAAGGGAGTTTACACACTTAGCGCCCGCCATCTGGCAGTAGGTGTGTGGCCGAGGTGGCCGCCAAGTGGCACACATTGATTTGATCCATTAAAAGGGGGCATCCAAAAATTTGGGTGCCCCCAACTCCTCGTCCAGAATGCCGCCAAAGCCTTGAACCATGGAAAGTAATGCATGAATCAATAGGCTACTTCACTCGAGATGGCATATGGGCCGCTTTTATATTTTTTATTTTTAGCGGGCCCCCGCCCATCCTACACATCAGCTGGAGGGTGCCGGCTTGATGTGTAAGAGGCCGCCCCGATACACCCTCTACATTGGAGCTACAACTGGTTAAAAAACTGACAATTGTCTGCTTTTACCGGAGAGAGAGGGTTGTAGGTGATATAGAGGGTGGGGCCTCTACATCACCTACAGGCTACAAACCTGACTGGTTTCTAACCACAGACACCCCATTAATTTTCTTTTCTAATCTTAATGCTTAGGCGCGATTATCATCTTTTAAATTTGCAGCGCAAGGGTTTTCCCTTCTTCAAACCAAAAAAGCAAGAGTTCTCGCCATCGCCATCGCCATCGCCATCAGAATCCCTCTACTTCTTCCATATTAACTTTTGACCAGAAAAGCAGGAGCTTCTCGCCATTGCCAAGAAGGCTGCAAGGTGCCTTTTATCTAGCTTGCTCTCTTTCATTTTCCATGTTACTTGGGTCTTCTAGTCTTATGTTGTACTTCTCTCTGCTTAATTCCTGCACATAAACCGTATGCATATTATCCTGTCTGCAATAGAATCAAGCTTACTGCTACATGGATTTACACAGAAAGCCCCAATTCACATATTACTGCACATACATGTGTTTTCTTAGATGTTTATTAGGTTGTCAATGTGAATACCTAGAGATAGAAATTGAGGATGGCATGCAGGCCTCCTTGATACGGGATACCCAAGATTAGAAAACAATTTTCAAATGGGACTGCAATGCTCACACGATCACAGGTGGATTCGTCCTCTAGGAGTTCTCACTCAGAGCAACAAATGTTTCTAGCTTTGTTGAAAAGGAAAATGCCCCACCATTTCAACATGGGCATTCTGATCCCAACTCAAAAAGAAATAGGCTGATTGAGCATAAGCCCGTAAAGAAGAACGAGACAGTGTGTTTGTGTGAGAGAGAGAGTATTAGGTCAGGATTGCATCTATTTTGAAAAATCTTCTGCGTCAATAGAGGAGGACAAAGGCAGGACTCGCTTAGTTCCTAGAAGAGATCAAAGTGTGGAAACCATTGTTGACATCTTCTGCTATTTGTAAGCTGCAGGTTTCTGCCTGTTTGGGGGCCTTTGAAAAGGAGAGACATGCACATATGCATGTATACCCACTGACAGTCGACGGCTTTGTCAATGTTTGGCTAGCACAAGAGGTGCTTTCTTTGCAATCAAAAAGAGAGGGAGCATGTGTGTATGTGTGTGTGCGCGTGCGCTCCTCATAGAAACAGGCCAAATGTGAACCTTACACACACAAGAGATAAAGAGAGTAAATATAGAGAGAGAGACAAACAAATTACAAGAAACTAATCGTGCTTAGTAAGTTGTTAATGAATACAACAACACACAATGTTTATGGCTTTTAATCACTTTCTCTTTCTTGATCTTTGCCAGCAGGATGAAGAAAGGATTCAGGTTGATTGCGCGTTCCATGGGCTCTCCGTCTTCTCCTCATCGCCCTCATGGCATTCGTCCTGGTTTTGGCTATGGCATGGATAGCCTCACTACTGCAGACGTGCATGCCAATGACTCACCAGCGATTGTGCGTTCCATGGGCTCCCTGTCTTCTCCTCATTGCCCTCGTGGCATTCCTCCCGGTTTTGGCTATGGCATGGATAGCCTCGTTGCTGCAGATTTGCATGCCATCTTCAGCCATGACTCACCAGAGATTGTGAATACAGATTTCAAGTGGGCGTCTCCACCGTTTGATAAGGTATTTCCTGCAGTTTCTCTGTTCCAAGAAAAGGCTAGCTTGGATCACACATCCACACAGGAGAGGAAATTCATGAAGCTGTATGAAGTGAATGAAAGATCAGCCAGAGGAAAGGGAATTATGCAAATCCACATTTCACAGAAGCCTAACGACGGTAGTCCTTCTGCACCAATTTTTCGCAATCCTTGTGAAGGCGTACAATTAGTTCTCGATTCTGTGTTTCGTACCAAGCTAAGTATGCAGGATACCTACACCGTGTTTACCTCTTGAAAAGATGCAGGAGGGAAGAGAGCTTGAGCTCTTGTAAGCACACACACACACTCACAAAACCCTAATAGAGAACACACAAGGTGAGAGGCTGAAAATCTTCTTCTTCTCTACTCAACACTCAACACACCATATACAAGAATAAGAGTAGACACAATATGAAAGGTACTCAACCAAATACATACACGGGTTCTCTATAGTGTGAACCCGACTAAATGAGCTGGCGCTATAACTATGCCAGTCTCTAGAATGGCTGTCACACAGCCTGTCATCCCACTGGCCGCATATCACCCAAGATCTCACCAACCATGCCAGTGGTGTAAGTGTGGGGCCTATTCCCCAGGCGGGTCATCAGTGTCCACCGCCTCACTAGACGAGCTCGATATCTCAACACTCCCCCTCGAGCTCAACTCCATCTCATGTACACCAAGCGAAGCTCTGAATCTGCGGAGCTTCTCTGTACCCAATGCTTTGGTGAAGATGTCAGCTACCTGATCCTCTGTGCTGCTGACATAAACAAGGTCAAGGTGTCCTGCTAAGACCTTCTCTCTGACGAAGTGATAGTGAACCTCTATGGGCTTTGTACGAGCATGAAAGACTGGGTTCCTGGCCAACTGTATACTGCTAATGTTGTCACAGAAAATGACAACTTGTCTATCCACTGATAGACCCAAATCTGCAAGTAGCTTTCTCAACCAAGCTACCTCACATGCTGCCATAGCAGCTCCTCTGTACTCGGCCTCTGTACTCGATAGAGCAACCGTAGACTGCTTCTTGCTGCTCCAAGTCACAGCAGCACTCCCCAAAGAAAACATGAATCCACTGGTAGATCTTCTATCTGAGATACTACCAGCCCAATCAGCATCTGTGTACCCATGTACACATATCTCTGTCCCAGTCTCATAGAATAGTCCACAATGCAAAGTAGACTTCACATACCTCAGTATGCGTCTCACTGCATCCAAATGCGGTTTTCGTGGAACCTGCATAAACTGACTCCCAACCCAACAGCATAGCTCAAATTTGGTCTGGTGATCGTCATGTAAATCAAACTTCCTACTATGCGCCTATACATAGTAGGATCTTCCAAGATCTCTCCTGAATCTGCACTCAACTTGCCATTCTGATCCAATGGCACAGAAATAGGCTTACAGCCTGTCATACCATACTTGGACAACATGTCCAAGCCATACTGTCTCTGCAGTAATCCAATACCATGTGGTGACCTAATCACCTCAATGCCCAAGAAATATCTGAGCTCCCCCAGATCCTTCATCTCAAACTTCTGTCTAAGCAAGATCTTTACATCAAAGATCTCTGCATCATGGTCCCCCGTAATGATCAAGTCATCTACATAGATGACAACAAGCACAACTCCTCTATCACCATGTCTCACATACAGCGAGAAATCTGCATTGGCTACATGAAAGCCAATAGTGACAAGATATTCAGAAATCTTGTCAGACCATGCTCTTGGTGCTTGCTTTAAGCCATACAAGGCTTTCTTCAATCTGCAAACATGCTCGGGGTGACCCATATCCTCATAACCAGGTGGCTGCAACATATACACCTCTTCTTGCAAATCCCCATGCAAGAATGCATTCTTTACATCCATCTGATGTAAAGACCATTGCTTTGACACAGCCACTGCTATCACAACTCTCACCGTTGCCATCTTGGCAACCGGGCTGAAAGTTTCCTCATAATCAATCCCATATGTCTGCGCATATCCTTTGGCTACCAATCTAGCCTTGTACCTGTTTATGCTTCCATCACTGTTATGTTTAACTTTGTACACCCACTTGCATCCAATGGCTTTCTTGCCTTCAGGCAATTGCACTAAATCCCAAGTTTCATTTCCATATAGTGCATCCATCTCCTCATCCATAGCTTTCTCCCAACACACATTTCCAACCGCCTCATCAATGCATGTGGGCTCAACAACCTGCACAACCTTTGCCATATATGCATAGTGATGTGCCACATAACCATCATAAGTAAACCTCTGCACAGGGTTCTTTACTCTACCAGATCTTCGCAGCTTTTCATTCATGGCTTCCATAGCCTTCTTTACACCAGGTGTTCTCATAGCTGGGATCCCAAGCTCCTCATCAAGGCTCATATCTGAGCCACTAGACTCTCCATCAACATGAGAATGCCCTGCAGAAATGTCAGGCATACCAAGGGGTTGAACCACTTTCTCTTTTCCTTTACGTGATGTAGTAATCACATTTGCATGACTGGTATTATGACACAGCCTGCCACTCCATGGTCTATCGACAGACCCACTAGATGAGGACTCTCCTGGTCCACTCAAAGACTGTGATTTCTGACCTGCATTCTGTGCAACCACACTACCACTCACATCAGCCCCAACAGCTTCTTTTTCAGCAACATACCAGCTGCTCATCTCATCAAAAACAACATCCCTGCTTACTCTCAACTCACGTGTAGCAGGGTTATAACACCTGTATCCTTTTTGCTCAAGGGAGTATCCAATAAACACACATTTTTCAGCTTTTGGATCCAACTTAGTTCTCAGCTCATCTGGCATATGCACATATGCAATGCATCCAAAGACTTTCAAATGAGACAAATCTGGTTTTCTGCCAGTAAACCTCTCCTCTGGAGTTACATCATGTATGGCTGCAGTTGGAGTCCTGTTCATGATGTATACTGCTGTAGAAACAGCCTCAGCCCAATAGCAATGCGGCATATTCTTCTCTTCCATCAATGCTCGCGCAATCTCAGCAATGTGCCTGTTTTTCCGCTCAGCAACTCCATTTTGCTGCGGAGTGTATCTGCATGTAAACTGTCTCCGAATACCATTCTTCTTCAAAAATTCAGAGAACTTATTGGAGAAGTATTCTCCCCCTTCATCTGACCTTAGGCACTTTACATATTTCCCTGTTTGCTTTTCAACCAAAACTCTGAAATTCTGAAAGTGAGTAAACACCTCACTCTTCTCCTTCATGAAATATACCCACACTTTCCTTGTGTGGTCATCAATGAAAGTCACATAATACCTGCAGCCTCCCATAGATATGGTCTTCGTAGGATCCCATACATCTGAATGCACAATATCTAGTGCATTTCTGCTCACATATCTGTTACGTAGAAACACATGCTTTGTTTGCTTCCCAAATTGGCATGCTTCACATATTTTCTGCATACCTTCCACTTTAAATTTTGGCAGCCCTGTCACAATTCCTTTTGTCTGCATAGACTTCAATCTCTGCACATTTACATGTCCAATCCTTTTATGTCAAATGTCTGTGTCTGCAACAATTCTTGAACCATTTGCAAACATTGCAGCACTCATTTCAGGCATGTCTACATTTAATGTAAACATTCTGCCCACTCTGTTGCCTTTTGCAACCAACTTGCACTTGTCTTTAAAATCTTCAACATAACATCCATCAGGGTTAAACCGAACCTGCAAACCCTGCTCAATCATCTGGCCAACTGAAACCAGATTCTTTGTTATGTTCGGTACATGAAATACATCTGCAAGGTACTTCACTTTGTCATCCTGCATAGACAATGGCACATCTCCAACGTGGGCAATTGGATGAGCAGTGTCATCCCCTGTTTCCACAAAACCTGGTCTTTCTGGGTTTTTCATCTCCTTGAACCACTCCACATGACTCGTCATGTGGATCGAAGCGCCTGAATCCACATACCATACATTATCTTTTTGTGCTGCATCAACATTTTCAGACATGGCATTCACGACATGCTGCATAACAAACAACCTTTCATTATCCTCATTATTTCTGCTTGAGGATGCATAGTTGTTTTGCTGCACTTTCCCATTTTGCATGTCAGCATGCTTCTTATAACATTCTGCCTGCACATGTCCAGGCTTACCACAATAATAGCATTCTGCCTGCACATGTCCAGGCTTACCACAATAATAGCATTCACGTGCATCATTATATTGCCTTTGCCAATTTCCACGGCCTCTTTGACTCCCCCTGCCTCTGAATTTGCCTCTTCCACCTGCGTGTTGTTGTTGTTGTTGTTGATTCTGGGACTGTTGTTGTTGCTGCTGCTGCTGACCATAATTCTGATTACCTGTTCGGCCACCTCCTTGACCGCGTCCACGGCCTCCTCTACCTCGTCCTCTTCCTGAACTCGTATAGAAGGCCTGTTGCTCTGAACTGTTTTTGCTTTGTGAAGGCTGTTGGTCTTCACCCAAGCTCTTCTCTTCGATAATCAGCATAGACACCAAATCTGTAAAGTTGGGAATGTTTTCCCGAGTCTGAATGGACGTCTTGAATGCCTTGTATTGTGGCCCGAGACCACGTAGACAGACTTCCATCTTGTCATCATCATCTACTGACACACCAATAGATGCAAGGGATTCCACAATACCCTTTATCTTCAGCGGATAGTCATTCACATACATGCTCTTTTTCTCTACAGTATGAAGTTCATTCTTCAACTGTATCTTACGTGCCTTGGTATTTGTTTCATAGAGCTTTACCAAGGTGTCCCACGCCTCCTTGGGGGACTTGGCATCCTGAATATGCCCAATCATGGTATCCTGTATACTAATGGAGAGCCAATACATTACTTTCCTGGCTCCTTGGTTCCAGTCTTTAAACTCCTTCACATTTGCAGCAGTCGGATTTATGTCCGGTATCTCCGGTGCCTCTTCATGCTCACCTTCTATGTAGTCCCAATAGCCCTTTCCCATCAGGAAATTCGTCAACCTGAACCTCCAAGCATGGAAGTTATTCTTATCAAGCTTCTCAGCCACAATCTGTGTTATCCCATCATTTGACATCTTGCCAAACACACAATTTTACCAGAAACTTGGTTTTACTGCACAACCTGCTGTATTTTCTGCACAGCGGTACTATAGTACTCTCAAATGTCACAACCAGTGACTTCAATGTGCATACATACACCCAATGGCAACTGTAGACCTCTTTGCAGCACCCACAGTGTTTGCACAGTCAATCTGTCTTCCTACAGTTCTTAAAACAGGGTTTTGCAGAGAATCGATGACTTACCCGCAGTGCTCGAAATAGTCTGCTTTCTGAAAAACAGAGGTCCAGACGCGCTCGAAACGCGTTTTCGGCCCAAAAATTTTTGTCCGATAGAACAGTATAGTTGCCCTATAGCTTTACTCTCGCGAAGAAAGCTCCTCAATCAGAGATCGTTGCCGGTGCCTCCCGTAGAGCTCCCGACAAGGGTGTAGTCACCAACACAAATAGGGAAGAGTAGTTGAAACTCTTACCCTCGTACCGCTTCCTGTGGTTCTCTTGCTTGCAGTTCAGCCCTTAGCACGAACCAGGCTCTGATACCATGAAAAGATGCAGGGGGGAAGAGAGCTTGAGCTCTTGCAAGCACACACACACACTCACAAAACCCTAATAGAGAACACACAAGGTGAGAGGCTGAAAATCTTCTTCTTCTCTACTCAACACTCAACACACCATATACAAGAATAAGAGTAGACACAATATGAAAGGTACTCAACCAAATACATACACGGGTTCTCTATAGTGTGAACCCGACTAAATGAGCTGGCGCTATAACTATGCCAGTCTCTAGAATGGCTGTCACACAGCCTGTCATCCCACTCGCCGCATATCACCCAAGATCTCACCAACCATGCCAGTGGTGTAAGTGTGGGGCCTATCCCCCGGGCGGGTCATCAGTGTCCACCGCCTCACTAGACGAGCTCGATATCTCAACACCTCTTGGGTGGCATGCCCACCTCTCGGGCCACAAAAAGCAGCCGTTTGCTACACCTCAGGCCACTCTTTTGCCAAAGATTGTTATGGCCTCCATTACAACACTGAGGGCTTGGAGTTTGAGTGGAGGTTGTTTTGGATCGCTTGTGAAATCAAAGCAGCTGTGGCATGGATTTAGCATTGCAACTAGGCCTCTCGCTGTAGCATATGATAGCATGGAAGATGTGGCTTGCTTTCAGGCGTTTGCTATTGATGCAGATTTTCTACTTCCTTGCTCTCCTACTGAAGTTTTATGGGGTGGATTTGTTGCATCATATGGTTATCCATGTGTGGAACACTTCCTCCACCAAGCATAACAAGAACTCATTTTAAAGAATGACAATCACGGCATTGGAGAGCTCTATAAAGACTTTGCTGCGGATCCAGATTCATTGTACGGCTTGTTGAAGGACACTTTTGGAGCTTTTACTGAGGGTCAGCTATTGTGTTCTCCAGGTATCCTATTATCATATGATGGCAACTTCTTGCACATCAAGAGCAGCACCTTGAAGGGCGCTAGTGGCTCTCCTATCATTCCAGCCGGGTTGCCTGGGTATACTATAGGGATTCATGAGGGTGGAACGCAAGCAGATGCAAATACGGCGTCATCCACAGATAGCCCGAGATTTGTAGATAGCTATGCTAGGTATGTCTTGCCCCATCTTCCGAGTCCGGATGATGCTATCTTTCTTTGTCGAGATCTAGGTCCCTTCAAACGCTGGCTTAAGAAGCACGGACTCAAATGGTACCGTCGTAGGGATGTCGAGCAAGATTTTGTAACCCCGCCTGCCAAAGATTCAAAACGAATAGCATGGCCAATCAAGGTCTAGTAAATGCTACATTAGTCATTGGAAACACAAAATGTTGTTCATACATAACCGCTGATGACCGCTACATGTATATATACATGTTAGCTAATATCTGACACTTCAATTACTGGTTAAAGCTCGAGTGCACTGTTCTAAAGACACCTAGAAGTCTACATACTTGATATGTTTGGTAGGAAATCTTGCTTATTGAAATATAACTATATTCTCCATGTTGATAGTTATTTCAGTATGCTTATTCAAGGTAACGTGATTTCTACCTGTACGGATTTGAATTGTGTTAGGCAATTACATATTCACTTGCTATGTATTAGCTCTATTGTGGTTGTTGATATTGTTTGTAGTTTATTGATTTCTTATGAACTCTGTCATGTTGAAAAACTTACACTCGTTAACTAAATCTTGATAATGATAGCTGAGGAAACTTTTGATAGAAGCAACTACTTTACTTATACTCTATGTAGAGATGCATGGCCAGTTAATTGTTTAGAGTTGATCCTCTAAACAGAAGGGTGTTCTTCTCTGGTAAACCTTGTCTATACTCTACATATCATGAAACATGGGTCTGCCTTTATGGTTTTAAATGAAGAGCATCTCCTATTTGGTACTTTTCTAGCTTGTTAAACAATATATGGAATTTTCTATAGTTTACCGGTATGTTTTAAGTTCTTAGTGTACTATATGTTCTATCAGTATGAAAGTTTAAGTCTACTCCAATTTATGTTATGAACAGATGGACTATTCTACCTTTCTGGAATAAGGGTCTACTTATTTTCACTTATTTTTAGTTTTTGCTCATAACTATATTTGTACTGGTTTGCTAATATGAGTATATCTACAGTTCTAGTGTTAGAACTGTTCCTACCTAGGGGGATGTACTTCCATGCCTTGCACATGTGCTTCATATATCCATAAGCCTGTCGCATAGACACCAATAACAACATATTCATTAACGAACCAACCCTCAATGATACCATAGAGTATGTTGTATTTGAAATTTAAAAATCAAACCAAACCCCCCTTCTCATGTTAATATATCAGTTCATTTTCATATATATATATATATGTCTCTAGCGTCCAAGGGGCATGTCTAGGCAGTGTAGAACTATTCCTATATATGTTAGAGGCATGCCTCGCATTGTAGGAGTAGTTTTAGGTGTTTTAATACTTTCAATTATTAATCTTGTATCGTGTTTAAAGGCCTCGTCTCATACACATCATGATTCAAGATTAATAATTGAAAGGGTTTAACAAATAAAAATCATCCTGTATATATTAGAGGCTTACTCATATTACAGGAGTGAGTATAATGCCACGCGTACACCAAGAATATAAATGCTTTATAGGATATTATCTTTTGTGTGTTAGAGGCTAGTCTCACACTCGAGAGATAATTTTAGAAAAAAATGAAACAATAGAAAAAATATTTTTGGACATTGTGCTAGACATAATGTCGCACTTCAAAAATAAATTTAGAATTATTACGTGTAAAAATTTGTTTTTATTGTTTTAAAAAATGTATCATCTCTCTCTCTCTCTCTCTCTCTATATATATATATATATATCTATGTTTGTCTCTTTCTCTATCTACGTGTATATATCCCTCTCTCTCTCTCCCCCCCATTGAAAAGAAAACTATGTGTGTGCGTATGTCCCCCCCCCCTCTCTCTCTCCCCCCCTTGAAAAGTAAACTATATTTGTCTCTCTTTGTCTATGTCTATCTCAACTCTCTCACTCTCTATATCTCCCTCTCCCCCCTTGAAAACAAACATATACGTGCCTCTCCCCTCCCCCCCCCCTTGAAAAGTAAACTATATTTGTCTCTCTTTGTCTATGTCTATCTCAACTCTCTCACTCTCTATATCTCCCTCTCCCCCCTTGAAAACAAACATATACGTGCCTCTCTATCTATGTGTTTGCCTCTCTCTACCTATGTGTCTCTCTCTCTCTCTCTCTCTCTCTGCATCTCTCCACCCATTGAAAAGTAAACTCTCTCTCTCTCTCTCTCTTTCTCTCCTCCCCCCCTCCCCCCCTTCAAGGTAACCTATTATCTATGTGTATGTGTGTGTGTCTCTCTCTCTCTCTCACTCCCCCCCTTGAAAGATAAACATGATTATCTATGTTTGTTCCCCTCCCTTGAAAAATAACCTATGTATATCTCCCTCTATCTTACCAAGGCCGCACGAAAGCACATTAGTGAGTTTGTGTGCCACTACATGTATCAGCTTCAAGAGGATAGATTGCGCAGCATCTTTGACACAGATGACAAGGGCTCCTACGACACATGGATTGGTGATTTAGCAACACAAGCTTTCACCAATTTGCAAGGCTTCTTTCTTGAACTTCAACGTGAATCTTCTCTACTTGCAAGTGGAAAGCTTCACGAAGAAGTTAAGCGAATTATTGGCCAGATCCATGTGACAGGAAAAACTGTGTCAAGTAACCGTCTGCCTAGCTTTGAGACAAGGATGTTGCTCGTCACCGAGCTATATCAGTGTTTTAAAGGGAAGGCAATTACAGAGATACCAAGAAAACGACCCCATACAGAGGTGGAGGTCCAGGCAGGAGCAGGGACAGCTTCTCAAGTAGGGGTATCTCAAGCAGGGGCTGCTCAAGCAGAGGCTTCTCAAGTAGGGGCTTCTCAAGGAGGAGCTTCTCAAGCCTTGGTCAACTATGATGCCCCCTCTATTTATTTATTGCGCCCCGTAGTGATTGACTTTTTGCAAGCACTGCGACTTGGGGAGGGGGCTTTTGCTTATGTATGCAAAGTCAAAGTTAAAGACATTGCATTTCCAGATGTGGTATATACTGCAAAATGCATAAAGCAAGGGGAAGGGTATATGAATGCAGAGCACAGCTAGCAACGCACGAGGCTACCAACATCCCTTATCAGCACATGGGCATCATTTCACCTATGGGCCTCGCGTGTAGGGAGATAACACCTATGGTTATCTACAGATATTGGAATGGTGGTCACTTGGATCAGTGGCTTCAGACACTAAAAAATGATCCAGGCAGACCAATGGCCAAGGATTTCCAAGACACAGTTGGAAATCGCGATATTTTTATATCAAATATTTATCAGATTATCAATGGACTACTCAGAACCATGTTGGCATTGACGATTGGGTGCGTGCTTCCTTTTCTCCTACCAACACTCATTTTCCACCCCTTCCAGATCCTTCGCCATCAACTACAGCAACTTGGAAAGCTCGCTAAAAACATGTAGCTCCCGAATGTATATCTACAAATCTCCCTTCTTACTCAAGGCCACAAGAAATTTATAGCCTCTCTTACCAAATCAATAGATAGCTTACCGCCTATTTTGGAGCCTCTCTTAAAGCGTTTTGTCGCTACCATGTATAGAAAGGTACTAGCAGGCCTTGAGACGGATCCCAATGACCGTCCTGACGCTTTTACCCTATCATGTTGTATCCACGACATCCAAAATTTTGGGGTTAATGTTGTAAAGAGTTCAGGTCTCCGACCTTTGGATGATTAGATGATAACTCTTTTATGGTGTAGCCACGAAATTTATTGACTACTTGTAACCTTTTGAGATACATATGAGTCTACTTTTTGTTGTCTTTAATCAATGTGTGATGTTTTAATCAAAGTTTTAATAGTGTGATGTTTTAATCAAAGTGATTTAAATAAAGTATTGTGTGATGACCTCTCCATCTCTCTCTCTCTCTATATCTCTCTATGTCTCTCTCTCTCCGTCTCTCTCTCAAAGTCTATAATTTAAGTTATCTCTTTGTTGTCTCTCTAGTGGTTAATATGCTTTAAACAATGTGTATTAATCTATACATGCTTTAATATTTACTTAAATGTGCTTGTAGATAATGGCTACAGTTCTACTGCTGAATGTTGCAGATGATATTGATCATGCAGAGTCACAGCAGATACTAACAGATGAGGCACAACAATATGGAAAACAAAATCTTTCTACGTTCTTCGCTCCTGAAGCAGAGGATGCATATTTAGAAGGCGATCCTTTAAGCCTCAAGGAAATCAAGAAACTTTGCCCCAATCACTTTGTTCGAGATACTCTATTTTAAGTGAGTGGAAGAGCAAAGGAAACAGCGCCTTTGAAGTTGTCAGATCTACAGCACAAAGGCATAGCAAAAGTGCTCCTTCAAAGGTTTATCCAAAAGGAGCAAAGTTTACCAAATAATAAGCAAATCACAATATATTTTGTTCAACAATATTTTGTTCAACAATATTTTGTTCAAGATGTTTTGCGTAAGCGAGTAAGATGGGATGATAAGCCTCACAACGCTGGTGTTGGCCTTGGACGTGCAGCCATTAGAGCTGTAGCTTGTAGAGAAGATATAGAGCTTCCACCTAGAAAGAAGCCAATTGTCCTTCTTCCTGAGGAGCATGAGCAAATTGTGGAGCTGGCAAGTCAAGGCGCCACACTCTTTAGCCAAGCAGAGTCCGTGGAATCTTTAAAGGAAAGGATTAGAGAGTTAGAAGCCCAAAATTTCTAGCTTCAAACACAAAATTTGGAGCTTCAGACACAACTTACAAGATATCGTTCTTTACATGGCAAACTACCTCCAGAGGTGATAGCAGAAAGCAGTGGGGACAAGCTACAAGAACACAGCCTGGTATTGATGAATACACTATAGAAGACTTTTTAAGGGAAGGCTATCGGGCTGCAGGAGTATAAAATATCATAGTGTAATCATATTGATCTTGTTTTGTAATCAAACAAGCAGCTTATTTTATAATCAAAGCTTATTTCACATGCATAATTATTTTATAATCAAAGCTTTGTTTTGTAATTCTCATATCCTTTTGACAATTTTTATCTTAGGTTCCAAACCCTTTGAAATACTAGTGCCTCTTTCATTTGAGCATTCATTCGCGCCTTCGAGCGCCAGGGTAGTTAGGTACAGGTACCTGGGGGGTGTGTGCCGAGCATACGCTCCGCCTCACCTCGCCATTCTCTTAGTGCTGCGGAAGCGCTGCCGAAATTTCAGTAGCCACCACACGCGCTTGGGCACGGGAGAGAGCGCACAAACTGACGCACTAGCACATACACCGCACACGCCTATGGATTCCGACAGTGACACAGACGTGTCACGAAACGCACAGTCTCCAGACATCTTGCCGCCTTTGGAGCTGGCAAATACATGCTATACGGTGGCGTGGATACCCGAAGCGACCTTGCAGCTTGTTGATGGTGCAGCGCTTCTCCGCGGGTATTTTGAGAATAAAGAAGGGCAAAGTGTGCTAACTTATGTGCCAACAGAGGCGACATGGCAGCTGAAAGCTGCCAACCTTTGGCGATTCTTCAAGCGCAGGCCATGGGGGCCAGATTTCAGATGAGCATGGGAGCTCAAGAGGACGCTTAACAAAGCAGGCGAGGCAACCATCACTGGCTTTGACGGGCGACCAGTTCAGGTGGTGATCACTGAGCGAACAATACGGCAAGCTCTGCATATCAGCCCCGGCGTAAAGCTGCCTCTAGGAAATCTCACCCTAGCAGACAGAAAGTTGGTTGCTACTAAAGAGAGACCCACATTTGACAGACTCCGACACCCAGAGATCATACTCCCTCTCCAACTCTACATGCAGTTTTTTGGCATGTCCCTCACACAAAAATACACCAAGCCAGAGCTACGGATCGCAGTTCTTCTTTCCAAGGCATTTGAAGATCCAGAGCTGCTGACATATGATCTCAGTGAAATGATACTCAAGAACATCTAGCGCATAGCGGAATGTCAAAGTTGTGCAGCGGAAAAAACACACACACGGTTGGTGAGAGAGAAAACGCAGAGAGAGAGAGTTGACGACCAATGCTTGACGATAATTAGCAATGAATGAGTTGAGCATTACAATGGGTGGGCATGGGTATTTATACCCTCATAATGGAAATTAGCCGACTTAAGTAGGATAAACTAAATAATAATTTATACCCTTTACTAAGCCTCGTTCCCACATGAGATACTCACTTTAACACCCCCTCTGTAGCTCATAGTGGGCATAGATGAGCAAGCAAGCCGATGAAGATGCAACCATGGACACCCTAGCGTGGCCTTTGCTAGGTACACCTCGGATAATGCACCAATCAACTTGTCTCCACAAGAAAATGCCATCTTGAGCTTCAGCTGCCACATAGAATAATGAACTGCAGATGACTCCACGTCCATGATCCCCCATTCGTTGAACTGAGAACACATCACGTCCAAAAATCTCTGAATGATTGAACTGTCACACACGACGTCCAAAAAATCTCTGACAATGAATTAGGAACACATCCTATCCATAATCCTTCTAAACAATGAACACGGAACACATCCTGTCCATAGTCTGCCAACAATGAACTGCAAACAAAAGCATGTCCATAGTTTTGTCAAGCTTGGTCCTTGCCAGATGCCTGTGCTTTGAATGCCGACACACGGTTCCAATGCACCTAATGGGAGCTTCGAGTAGCCCCCTCTCCCGCTCACGTGCTTCTCTCTGGCTGAAGCATATGAGGGGAATATACCTATGGTTACGTTGAAGCTGTCGTCTTCCAATCCCCCTCTGCATCATTTGCCCGAAGAAGATAGAAATAATGACTGCTCCGTGAAGACAACAAAATCAGTCCAGCTGGTCGTATGTACAACTGCAACATGAGACGCTTCCGTCGCAATGTAAGTAATGACCACAGAAACTTGTGAAAGGCTGTCCTCTGAGAATCAGAAAGTGCCCAGGTACGGTAATTATGATCCTCGAAATCACATCTTGGGACCAAAACTCCAAAGTTCAAGGCCTTGTCCTCCTGTCCACGAGTGCGGATGACTCATCATAGCCACTGTCGAAGCACTTTGTGAAACTGAGACTACCAAAGAATGCTGCTCATGATCCTTAGATTTAAATCTCAGGACCAACATCGCGATACTATAACTTTGATGTCCACATGTCCATTGGTATATACCTTCTTGTCCCCTCATAGTAGCTAATTTGGAAACTTCGCTCATGCACAGAGACTTCCTCTGGTCAAAACACTGCAACGTGTATGCACTTATACTTGAATAGAGAGGTCGTGGCGGGAACAACACCTTGCAAATCTTCTAAACAATCTTTATTTGTAAAATATAGCAAAATAATGTCACGCCTCTGCTAACGACCGCCACCTGTTTGCATTGTTGTTGCTGCATTATGCGTGTACACCGCCAAAAACCTTGTCTTTACTGGGCTGCAATGGTGCTGCAATGGCTTCAATGCTGCTTCAATTCGCCACCAGTGCTCCCTTCTTCTCCCCGCCTGCTCGCCTTCACACCCTCGCGTCCTCTGCTATGGCCTGGTATGCGGGCTACTTCTAATT
Organism: Cibotium barometz; assembly: GCF_041138505.1. Classification (NCBI taxonomy): domain Eukaryota; kingdom Viridiplantae; phylum Streptophyta; class Polypodiopsida; order Cyatheales; family Cibotiaceae; genus Cibotium; species Cibotium barometz. The sequence goes on from NC_141106.1 coordinate 6,710,391, forward strand.
CACAACGCCACGCTATGTGAACGTTGGAGCTCACGGCTGCCTAGTGCACATGGGTTGTAGCCCTGCGGCCTTGCACTGTGGACTACCCTTTCAAGCTTTGCCTTCAAGCTTCTGCTCCAGCTGACAAGCGCTGCTCCTTCTGTTGATTAGCGTTACCAAATTGCTGCACACGGGCTGTCTAGCCCTTCTCTCTGATAAAACGAAAGTGCTCTCTCTGCGTGCTCCGAGGACCAAGAGCCTAGTGCTCTGATACCATGTCAAAGTTGTGCAGCGGAAAAAACACACACACGGTTGGTGAGAGAAAACGCAGAGAGAGAGAGTTGACGACCAATGCTTGACGATAATTAGCAATGAATGAGTTGAGCATTACAATGGGTGGGCATGGGTATTTATACCCTCATAATGGAAATTAGCCGACTTATAAAGCTATAAGACATTAGTTAATTAAATAACTTGTGCCCCTATTAAGAGTGCGTACCACTCAGATAAGTTGATAAACAACCAAGGATCGTCGACCCAATCCCACACAAATACTTCCCAAACCCCTGTTGGATGCTAAAAAGCGAGTGTATGAGAGAACCCTGGGCTTATCTTGCAAGGGAAACCTAGAGATCTAACAACCTTATGGTATCAGGATAGTCAAATATCCCATTTGAGTGCCCCTTGGTTCATGGAATTCACGTCTTTTTCCCCATCAAATGCAGGGCACGTTCGTGAACTCTTTTCCCTAAGATACACCCTTGGTTCATAGAACTCATTGCTTTTTTCCTCATCAAAAGTGAGGCACAACCGAGAATTCCTTCCCCGAAGGTGAGGTATTTCCTAACTAAAATGTTTGGAAAGTTATCCGAATGATCGGGTCCACCCACTCTCAGAACGTTTACCGTCGAGGCATACGTTGTCCCACTTTCCTTTAATTCGATATTCTTATCTAATTACTACCACACTCTTTACATGTAAAAGTAGGTTTCTTTATTATAAACCTTAGAACAATGTACGCTAAGGCAAAGACCTTAATTGAGAATAAGGGATGTATGTATCCCACCATCAACCCAAGTTCCCTAGGTAGTTACACACACATAAAATCTTTCCACTGCTTTATCTAGAATACAATCATTAGTCACACTGGAATCCATGGGTACCCTTCCCTTCCAATTCTAGGCGGACAGGATCTTCATACTCCAGACTCCTACCAGAGCGTCCATCCCCTATGAAAGGTTCGTAACCTTCATGGTTGCCAATCCACCACTAGTTCCGTGGTTAGGGTAGCTAGTAGCTTACCCACCTAGGTCGGTCCCGAATCACCCTGCACCTAATGGGAACCATACCCAATGGACTTAGGGGTCCGCCAAGCCCCTCCAAATTCAAGAGTTCCAATAAAATACCCTGCCCAATTGGCAAGCCAAAGGATGTGTATTTGTCTATATAAGTAGAATTCGACCTTACAGTCTTAAACAGTTTGAGGGACAATAATTCCAAGCATAATGCTAGGATGTCTGATGTAATTTGTACATTACCTTGGCAGCTATGTGCATTAACTTAACCCATGCCCAAAAAATCAAGTGTAAATACAATGGTGATATGTTGGCCAATACAAATGTGATACGTCCGCCGGCCAAGGGAAAATACCATCCCGTATTTGGACAATATAAATTTTCCTTATGTCCTAGGGTAAAATTTATCCTCTTGTATCAATTTACACTATTAAATACCATCCAATAATTACTTAACTCAAATTACCTTTCACTGTTTATTTTCGTTGATTTACCTTAGCATAAATTAAAACATTTCTATATAAATGGTAAATAACTTTAAAAGGTTAAAGCACCAACCACATTTCCCACTTGGGCAACGTCTCAACATTAGGGTTGTGTCGTGCATGCTTAGGAGCCATCTTCGATTTTTCGCCAAAATACTAAAAAATCAAGGTAATTAAAGCATTATTTTTATCTCTAGATACTTTAAATCCATTTCTTAAATTTTTATGTAAATTCTAAATGTTCTGGGTTTTTCCTATTTTTTGTTGTTTTTTTTCAAAAAATATAGAAAATAGCAATTTTATGCCTAAAAATTCATAAAAATTTATTTTAATTGCAGAAAATTATTAAAAACTCAAAAATTTCAGAATTTTTTTGGCACTTCTTTCATCATAAGGATAGATCACCAGAGCATCAAGTATTTTATGACTCAAACAAATGTGTCAAACAAACAAATGAGGTGGGCAAATTTCTTATCTCAATTTCATTTTCATATTGCTCTCATTCTTGGCAACCCTAATTTGGTGGCAGATGCTCTCTCACAAAGACCACAAGCTAGTGTGGTATCATTAGCATATCACAATGATCTTACTAGTATAGTAGATGCATATGCAACTGATCCCGATTTTGCTAATGTTATGTCAACTTTGGACACTGGGAAGACACAAGATCCATTCATGTTAAAAGATGGATTTCTTCTCTATGGCTCAAGGCTATGTGTTACTCAAATGTTGAGAGAGAAGGTTATGCAAGAATCTCATGCTCCTCTTTATGCGGGGAATCGAGGCATTCAAGTCACATCTCATGCGATTGAGACATATTTTTACTAGCCATCTATGAAGCATGATATTCAAGCTTATGTTTCTCAATTCTTGATGTGCCAAAAGGTAAAATATGATAGAGGCAAAAGGCAAACAAGTGGGCCTACTTCTTGGGGGGTTCACTATATGTAAACCCTCTATATCACGTGCATTCAAAGACTATTTAAAAAATCCCTTATCTATGAACTTTTCATGAATAAAATACACCCTTTTTATATTCAATATGTGAATACCCCTTTAAATGGTACCCTACTGTATGTAAAAAATGTATAAAATAAGGATTTTAAAAGTATCTTCTGTTGAAACCATGTGATACTTACATATTTATATGAGTGATCCCCCTGAGGCCTACTTCAGCCCTTGTCGATACCAAATGCTCCTTGGGAGAGTATTTCAATGGACTTTATTTTTTGTCTTCCAAAGTCTATACATGGAAATACGAGTATTTGGACTATCGTGGATAGGTAGGTTTAATAAACAAGCTCATTTTATTCCTGTCAAGAAAACCATTCTATGGCTAATCTTTTTGTCTTGTAGATCTTTAAGTACCATGGCTTGCCAAATTCAATAGTCTCAAATAGAGATCCTTGTATGACGAGTCTCTTTTGGAAAGGATTATTTGAAAACTTGGGTACAAGGTTGAACTTCTCGTTGTCCTATCATCCTCAAATGGATGGGAAAAGTGAGATAGTCAACTGCACTATTTTGGATCTACTAAAGAGCTATGTAAATGAGGTAGATCAATGTAGTTAGTGGGAAAGATATTTACCCTTGGTAGAGTATGTATACAATAACACAGTGCATAGCTCTACAGGTAAATCTCCTTTTGAAATTATGGAAGGTCGTTCCTCCTATCTTGAGGATGTATAAATAAGGTAATGAAGAAATTTTTTTCCCTTCCTTTCTCTATGTCTTCATTATGTTTTAAGTTTAAATGTGCATGCAATGTGTTTATGTCAAAAACACTTGCGGCAGACTTTGTCTCTCAAGCACCGAGTACACTAGCAATCTACTATGGAAAGGTGTTGTTGCTATTGAATCAGTTAACTAAGGAAATTCACGCTTGCGACAGACTTCGTCTCTCAAGCATCGTGTAGACTAGCAATCTACTATGAAAAGGTGATATGGCTACATGTGGTAACATGCTTGCGGCAAACTGTGTCTCTCAAGCACTGAGTAGGCTAGCCACCTACTACAGAAAGGTGTTGATTGCTAAAAGTGGATCCAAAGCACCATGACCTGTTTTCCCTTAATAAACGCATAGTCGAGGACGACTATGATTTAAGGGCGAGGTAATGTCATCAAAATTCAATTTTGATATGTTAAAAATGATTGTGAATCTTCAAAATATAATCTTGATCACACTCAAGGTCACACATGTGGTCGAAATGTAACTTTGAAGCTTAAAATACGATTTTCTCTCTCTAGACTAGAGGGAAAAGCTGCTCATAAAGGTCACTAAATGAGCTACGGATGCAAGAATGGAAATTCTGGGTTCTAGAAGTGTTCAGAAACCTATGAAATATTCAAAAGCCACTAGGAAATTATCTAGAAATTTTTTTGAGTCGGGTTCACGAAATACTGTGATTCTGCAGACTGTTTTTGCATATCTGTAATCTCCTCATTGTGTAGAGTCTGCCTGTCTCAAAATTTTGTCAAAACCCCAAAATTGCTCCAGTCGGGTTCACGAGTCTGAGAAGCTGGTGCATGCAGTTCTGATGGGACCTGATCAAGAATGTTGTCCAGGGCCTGTAGAACCAAACTACCTGAAAACGGACATCGTTTGAGCAGTACGAACCCCCGTACGGACGTTTGGACGTTCCAAAATTGACCAGATCTCTCGTATTTTGCAAATGTGACCTCCATTTTGATCCAATCCTTTAAGAACTCATTAATTGCATCCTAGACCACCATCTTCCTCCAAAAAAAAAAAAACACACGCAGCAAGTTGAACTTAACGACAATGAACAAATGAACTTAAGGTCAGGTAGACACTTAGGAACAAGAACCACGGACTTCGCTTCAAGAATATCTACACAAGGCAGTGGAACACGCTCGGTAGGGAATCTGGAAAGTATTCTGGAGTGCTCGTCGTCTGACACGCATTCAGATTCAATCTCCTTACCTGAGCAGAACATGGATAGAGACTTAGAAGAGTCTATGGACATGCACAAGAATAGATTACGCAAGGGCAAAATGCCTAGAAACCCATTTAGTGACCTTGCAGATGAAATGAGTTTTGAAGTTGCTTTAAGTTTCTTGTATACTAACTCACAAGGGGCAGAGATCTATAAGGACCCCTTGGGTCGTTATACGTTCAAGTCTGCCGAATATAGAACCCCATTTAATGATACACCTATGGTCAATTACCAGGGGGATCTATACATGGGTAAAGACGGAGCCCGGTACGAGGTCACCAGGTATCCTAAACATGTGGATGCCTTGGGTGTACTCCAAACCGGAAGAATCCCATCAACGGAACAGGTGGCGGAGTCGCTGCAAGATCAAGTCGAAATGCCTACCACTCAACTGATCCAGGTACGCATACTACTCATTTGAATCAGCATTTGGATAAGTTGTTTAATGAGTGGAAAAGGGTGAGAGAAATTAGGGTTACCAAGGTGTTTCAGGACAGCCCGCTGCAAGAAGTCTTTAGTGACTCTCAAGATGTCTACTATGCTACTACTAAACTGCCCCACCTGCAGTTTGTGACACAGCATACTCTAACGCTAGAACGCCAAAATGAATTTGAGAGTAGAATCATAGACAAACACGGTAACCACTATAGGACCCTTGAGTGGAGTGAAGTGAGGGATCTCACGTGGAAGGCAAAGAGACTTTTACTTGACCCTCATCCTACTCAGACAGCCAGACCAGGGGAAGCTGCTTTTAGCGACACTACGAGGATGCCAATATTTTTGCAACCTCAACAAACCGCAGCTCCATCCCTATCTAATTGGACCACAGCGAGGGGACCTACTCCTATGCCACCATGGCGTGAAGCTAGGAAGCAACCTCCTATCAACCCAGTGAGATTAGAACACCAGCCACTACTTAGAGAGAGAGATGCATGGCTGAGGGATACAGGTAGCAAGACCACCTAGACGGCACGAGGACGAGGTATCTAGGAGAACAAGGCCATCCTCTCTGCAAAAGATGGTTAAAAAGTATGATGGCTCGGGTGATCCCCACGATCATGTTGCCGCTTATCGCCAAGCAGTGCACGCCGAGCAAGTCAGAGATGTCCATACGCAGGTTGAAGGATTGCTCGGGTGATCCCCACGATCATGTTGCCGCTTATCGCCAAGCAGTGCACGCCGAGCAAGTCAGAGATGTCCATACGCAGGTTGAAGGATTTGGGTTAACCCTAGAAAGCAAAGCTTTGACCTGGTTCCAAGCGCTTGAACCTGTGTTCAAAACTTCTATGGCGGCTTTGGAAAAAGATTTCATTTCTTGTTTTTCTAAAATGGGTGTTAAGCATAAACCAGAAGCAAAGATTTACGCTTTCAAACAAAAGGAACACGAAACCGTAAGGGATTGTGTCAACCGTTTGAAGCAGTACATCGCTAGATGCCCAGTTGAGGAAAAGCCAAGTCAGTCAAAGCTCATCTCATTGTTTCTAGAAGGCCTAAAAGACAAAACCTTGTATAAGCATCTGTATGCCAAGAAGCACCAGTCCTTCATAGAGTGCTGCATCGATGCCATGGACTTAGATGACAACTTCGAGGAGAGTGAGGACACGACAAGTGAATTGGCTAGGGCTGAGGTACGCCAACCTAGAAGAACAGCTAACACGGAAACTACCTCAAGCACTAAGATCAATCCTGACCAAATAGTGGATACTGTTCTACAGAGGCTAGGACAAACTTATCGACCTCCAATGAGGCAGAATTGGAACCCTACCCCTCCTCCTGCAGGACCTTACAAATGCAGAATTTGTGCTCATCCCCACTGCACAGAAGACTGTCCTTCTTACATGCCAGGAGCTAATCCCCAAGCTCAAAAGAAGTGGTGTCAAGTGTGCAAGTGGAATTTCACGCATGGGACACAAGACTGCATACACATAGCGAGATTGGCTAAGGAGAGAGAAGCTGGGATAGCCACATACAATCAGGCTAGACAAGGATATGCGCAACCCGCGGAACAGGCTAGACCAGTGTTGGGGGTACAACCACCAGCCCCAGGCACAGTTCCTTTACGATATGTAGAGACGGATCAAACTGAGATAGGAAGAGAACTGGTGGCATCCAATCCGTACTATGTAGAGCCCGAGCCTAAATGGTTGCCTACTTCCAATGAGTTCATAAGCATGAACAATCCCAATGACGGAGCCTACGTAGACACCAACACAATGATGCTAGTAGGTCCTGTACCCAGAATGCAACCTCAGTACGCTCGAAGTGCGGTTCCTCCGGGAGTCAAGTGCTTCAAGTGTCAAGGTAATCATTACGCAAGGGATTGTCCTAATGATCCTCAACTTCCGCAAAGGCCAAGGCTACCACCCATTGAGAGACATTGTGAGGGCTATTGCGTGGAGCACTTACCTAAGGACTGTTCTCTGAGAAAGGAAGAATTGGCAAAGCAAATGCCTAGAACTAGCTTAAACTGCATAGAGGTAATCCCATCTCCTAGCAACTCTAGTGCAGAAGAAGAGAGACCCTCGCTGAATGTTGTCACACGGGCACAGAGCCTCAAGGCCAAGGGCATATCAACAGGAGCGGATGTCGAGAACGTTAAAAAGACCTCCAAGAGAAGACGTCGTCCTAGGAGTTCTAAAGAGGGCAAAAGAAAGAAAAATGATCAGGGAGAATCCAGTGGAAGTGGAAAAGAACCTAATGGGAGTCTAAACGAAACACCCGGACCCATAGGGAGTAATGAAATTGCGCGTGAGAGTACTGAGCCAAGTGAAGGCGGGTCGGTGATTGTTGACAAAGTGCATGAACATTGCAAGCAGCATAACAGTCGAATCACGCACTTGACCGAGATCCCTAAGAAGCTGCAGGAATACCCAAACCCGCGAGAGGAGAAAGTAAGATTGGCTGTGCACCAACAGCTGATCCGTGATACCCAAACTATGTTGGAAGAACCACCTCCTGCGATAAGACGAGGGAAAGTGTCAATGAGACCTAATCTGGAAACGATACATGAAGTGGCTTCTAGCAAAGAGAGAGAGGGGAGTGTGTATTCCACCTCGCTGTCCGGACAACAACGAGCGACCATGACGGAAAAAAATGACTTCTTGGAAAGCATTCCAGAAGCTGATGAGCAGATGGCTCAAGAAATGTGGAAGGATGTTCACAAGCACGCCGAAGAAAATTGGTCGGATGACAATGTGTCCCCACCATTCTCGGAAATGAATTTAGATCATCCTACAATGAATGAGGGCCTTGAGTTGAATGAAAATCTCTCCAGGAGATCTCATTATGACGAAGAAATAGAGCCTTCAGATTTGGGGCAATATATTGAAAGGGCAGCTACGCTCCATTCGCCTTCGGTGAGAAACCAAGCAACTCCAGAACTAGTAGAGGTTGACCTACAAAAGCTAATGTCCACTCCAGTTCCTTGGACATTTACGTTGGGAGAGCTGTTACGCTTGAAACCGGAATTGCTAAAAGGCATTGTTCAGAGCTTAAACATGCCAGGGGCATTCACAAAAGCCACACTAGATCATTTAGTACCGTGCGTGAACACAAACCGTGAGGAGCTTGTAGAGGTAAACAAGGTCAATGGGATCAAGGGTAAAGACGAGTGAAACCGGCCTCTGATAGAAAACCAGAGTGCGGTAGGAGCAATCACCCGTCCACTTGTAGTCTAGATGAAAAACAAAACACAGATTGGAGCTAGAGTGCCCAAATCTGAAAACACAACGAGACCTGTTGGCCCCAAAGCTTGGCGCCCCTTGCGGTATTTCTTTATTCAATTAAAATAATATGTATGGCTGAGTACAACACAAAAACCAGCCAAGAGTTTACACCTGTAAGTCCAATCTGACTGCCCACAAATCCTTCTCAGCACAGAGGATCTATGCACACAGATCTGTGTCCTCAAGCAACACACTGTGTCTCCCTCTGATCAGCCAAGATCACAAAGCAGGCCAGCCATGGGCATACATCTGGCATAACTCAAGAGCATGATACATCTTCTCAGCTCAAACATACATATGCTGTTCAATCTCTGTCTTAATCTCTTGTCAATCTGCTATACCCCTCCTCTCACAAGGAGCCAGATAACACATACCTGCAGCAGACATCAAGCAATAGAAAGAGAGATGGATGAACAGAAACAGAGCTTACCAAGTTCAGCTCGTGAAACAACACTGGAGGAAGCAACAGCACCAATCTGTGCCTGCAGGCACTTGAATCCACAATCCTGCTTCACACATGTGCTTGCACTTGCCTGTATCCTCCTCCTGATGCTCACTCCTATGCTGTCCTTGAAAATACAGATCTGAAAATCAGCACTGTACCCGCCTGTACCGCCTCGGGATACGTGCCAGGCGTTGTACTTGCATAAACAGCCTGCTGTCCACTTCTGTACCTGCCTGAATCAGCATACACAGTTCTGTCCAGCACCCTGAAAAGCGCCGCCTACACCAGTACTTGCTGTACCTGATTGCCCGTACACTGTATGGCAGTCGTACAGTATGGTACTTGCTGAAAAACTGACTGTACAGCCTGTACAGGTCCTGTGCGCAGCCAGTCCAGTAGTGAAACAGTCCCACAGCCCTGCGCTCCTTTATCCACAGCACTTGCGCAGCCAGTCCAGTAGTGAAACAGTCCTACAGCCCTGCGCTCCTTTATCCACAGCAAGACCAGCAGTCGTACAGCACTGTACGGCTGCTGTACGGCCTGTTACAGCTCTCAGCCCACAGAAAACAGCAACAAGACTAGTCTTCAGCAGCCGCGTGGAGCTTCTGTGCTTTTCCACGCATGAGAGCCCACTTTTGCTCCACGACTCCCAAAAGGGAAGAGAGAGAGAGAGGAGAGAGGAACTTACTCCAAAAGTGGCTCCTCCCCCAAAGTAATCCCTAGGGCCCCAACTTTAATAAGTTCCTAGGGCCACTAAGGCCTAGGGGCAAACTCCAATAAACATTAAAACTTAATGTTTCTAGTTCCCCCCTTCACACCTAGGGATGTCCACACATCTTAAACACTGTCCGGGCACCCCCCATGTGAATCATAAAATATTCTGACTCTGCAACCACCATGCCCACACTTGTCCTGCTCCATTTTCACAGGGCCATGACATACCCCCCTCTTGAAAGATGGCAAGCGTCCTCGATTGCATTCTGGTGATGCATCAAAATATCCAAAGTGAAATATACAATATGGCAAGATCAGCGTCCCAATCTCTCTGAGCCATACACATGTATCAACATTCACTGCAAACCAATGGCATAGTAATAGTCCAAGTTGTATACCACTGTGAACCATACATATCCACAAAAATCTCCATGTGACTAGTACACATATATCATAGAAGTCCCATAAACAGATGTACTGTCAGCCTCAGTACCTTCGGGTGGGATAAAATCTGCACCAAGCGACCTCTAGATGTCATCTGAGCCTGTCTGTATCAAGGGAGTGGAGGTGCTACCCCCCTCTTGAGCATCAGGTAATGCTCCAGACCCATGCTCTGCTGAACCTGAATGAGCCACAATAAGAGTCGGCTCTAACTCAAAGGCATCGAGATAAAGCTGCAAAACCTGAGGTGAATCTGTTAAGTCACCTTCCTCCATCCACTTCGCATCCATCGGTGAATAGTTCTTGAACTTCACAAGATAGCGACGGGAAACTTTACCTCGTACCTTCCTTTCTTTATGTGCCAGTATCTGCTCTGGAATCAGAACCTCATCAAGTTCCTCAACTTCCGGCTGAGCCTCATCTGATACATCCTCAGGCACATCCCCACGGAAAGGTCTAAGAAGACTCACGTGAAAAGCATTGTGAATCCTCCAGTGATCTGGTAACTTCAAACGATAGGTTACCTCACCAATCTTTTCCAAAACCTGAAAAGGCCCATAATATCGCATGCTCAACTTAGGGAATAAGCGCTCTTTACCCTTCATCTTCTTGAGTCTAGCCTTTTCAAAGCGCAAAAGAACCCAATCACCCAATGCAAACTGTAAATCACGTCTGTGACGGTCTGCGGCTTTCTTTTGCTTCTGCTGAGTTTTCTGGAGGGCCAACTTAACTCTCCGATAAGCTTCATCCAAGCTCTCCACATACTGATCAGCCTCAAAGATCTTATCCTTTGTATGCAAAATGGGTGGTATCTTCTTCCCTCCTTCTACAATCTCAAAAGGCACCTTGCCTGTCGAGCTATGTACAGTGTTGTTATATGCAAACTCCACTAGAGGAAGATACTTTTCCCATTGTTGCTTGTGCTCGGACACATAACACTTGAGAAGATCCAACACTGTAGAGTTAGCCTCTTCTGACTGACCATCTGTCTGTGGATGAAATGACGATGAAAACTTGAGAGTTGTACCCATGTTGTCGAACAACCCTCTCCAAAACAAACTCGTCATCCGTGGATCACGGTCACTAATGATAGACGTAGGCAAGCCATGATACTTGAAGATGTTCGCCATGAACAACTTCACCATATGATCCACTTTAATTGTCTTCCGCACGGGAATGAAATGAGCCTGCTTACTGAACCTGCATATGATAGTCCAGATGCCATCATTGCCCGTTTGTGTCCGTGGAAGATCAAATACAAAATCCATGGCAATGCTCTCCCAAGGTCTATCCGGAAGAGGTAAAGGCTGTAATAACCCTGGTGTCTTCTGACGGTCAAACTTTACCTTCTGACATACGATGCATTGCCTCACAAAGGCATCAACATCTCTTCTCAAGGTTGGCCAATAAAAGAAAGTCTCCACTGCTTTGACCGTGGCGTCAATACCTCTATGACCTGCATACGGTGGAGCATGACTTTCAATCATAACCTTGAGTCGCAATGGCCTGGTAACACACAGTCTGCCATGCATCAATAAAAACCCATCTCTGAGAGTATAGTGCTCATGCCGCTGACCCTCAGACATCTGATCATACAACCTTTCAAAATCCTCATCATGGGCATACTGCTCTTTCATTTCATCAAGCTCATGATGATAAGCAAGTGAAACTGCAGAGACTTGTGGCTTGCGTGACAAAGCATCTGCCACTACATTCTTTTTGCCTTCGACATGCACAATCTGGAAATGAAACATTGACAAAAAGTTTGCCCAACGCATATGCTTCTCTGAAAGCTTAGTCTGCGTGAGGAAGTAACGCAAGGTCTGATGATCTGTCTGTACAGTAAAATCAGCCCCAAGCAAGTAGTGTTTCCATGTAGAAAGAGCGTGAATTACAGCCAACATCTCTTTCTCATACACCTGCAGATGCTTCTCGGCATCTTGCAAAACTGTACTCTCATAGGCTATCACATGTCCCTCTTGCATGAGAACTGCACCAATGCTACTTCCACATGCATCACACTGGACAACAAAAGCCTTTCGGAGGTCCGTTAACACCAATACTGGGTCCGAAGTAAGCTTTTCTTTGAGCTTTTTGAATGCTGTAATTTCCCGATCAGCCCATCTAAACGGAGTTGCTTTCTGCGTCAAAGCATGAAGAGGCGAAGCAATTTCAGCAAAGTGCCGTATGTAACGCCTGTAATAGGAACACAATCCTAGAAAGCTGCGTACATCATGCACGGTCCTCAAAGCTGGCCAATTAAGTATTGCTTCCACCTTTCCTGGATCCATACGGACTCCATGACCAGACACAATATGCCCCAAGAAATGTATCTCCTGCAAAAAGAACTCACTCTTCTTGCCATTAACCACCAACCTATGGTTTCTGAGTTCTGCAAACACAATGGCCAAATGCCTTCTATGCTCTTCCTCAGTTCGTGAATGCACAATCATATCATCAAAGAATGTGCCCACAAACTCTCTATGAGGTCTGAAGATCCTGTCCATCATTCTGTTAAATGTGGCAGGCGCATTCGTTAAACCAAAGGGCATAACCAAGAACTCATACAACCCAAACGTGGTTCGGAATGCTGTCTTATGCACATCCTCGGGTCTAATGCGTATCTGATGATACCCGCTTTTCAAGTCAATACGACTAAAAACTGTGGAGCCGTGTAAGCGGTCCAATATGTCATCGATCCTCGGTATGGGGAATCGATTCTTGATGGTATTCTTATTCAGCGCCCTGTAATCTATACACATGCGCCAAGAACCATCCTTCTTCTGCACTAAGAGCACAGGTGAGCAAAAGGGTGATGAGCTAGGCTGAATCAACTCCTTATTCAATAGCTCCTGCACCTGACTCATAATCTCTTCCTGTTGGGCTGCACTAACACGATACGGCGGTCTATTCGGTGGAGTACTACCAGGAATCAGATCTATGGCATGATCTTCTGGCCTCTCAGGAGGTAATTCTCCTGGCAATGACTCGGAAAAACAGTCTTGAAACCCACTTAAGAAATCAGCCCTGTCCTTATCTAACATTGACAAATTAGACTTAGACTCATCATCCTGTGCATCCTTTACATAAATCAAGTACGCGGAAAGATGCTTTTTCATTACTGATGAAATCGCCGAAGCGGATACAATAGGAACAGATTCCCCTTTGAGTTTTACATCCAATACATGCTCTTTCCCTCTATGAGTCAGAGTAATTTTCCTATTGTAAGTATCCACCACCGCATGTACCCTGTGGCACCATGGCATCCCCAACAAAACATCACAGCCATCCAAAGGCATGATGAAGAACTCTTCACTGTCCACATAACCCTGTAAATGAAGCCGAAGCTTCCCAATGATAGGAGTAACGGGTTCTGCATACCCTGGACAAGCCATATTTGCCTCATGTAACGGCCCCATCTCCTCTGCGCGAATCCCCAATCGGCCAGCCAAATCTGGTGAAATGAAGTTGGCTCTAGCACCTGTGTCAAAGAAGATCAAAGCATTCTGATCTCTCACTTTGCCCCATGCCCTGCACAACTCTGTAGCTTCACCACTTAGCTGCTCCCCCACAAGATCAGGAACTAAGCCTGCAGAAGGCTTTGGTTTCTTTGGCTTGGGCTCTCCTTTATTGTCAGGGTCCTTTTTGGACGTTCTTTTGGGACAATTAAATGACATATGCCCCTCTTCAGTACAGTAAAAACACTTTTGAGCATCTCTCAAAGCCTGTCTTTCCTCAGAAGTCCTTTTGGGCATTGGCAACTTCTTATACTTTGTCTCTGAAGACCCTTTAGCATCACGAGAAGCATGCCCAAATTTTTCAGCTTTCTTGCTCAATTTCTTACTGCCTTTAAACCCAGATGAACCACCTGTGAGTAACGCATTAGCTGTCATAGCATTTTCAATCATCTGTGACATGTTCGTTACTCTTGTCTTTATACAATAATCTCGTACCTCTTTGGGCAGCCCACAACAATACTTCTCAACCTGCTCAGATAATGGCACGGCACGATAAGAAGTCACTGGGAGTAGAGCTTCCCAAAACTTCTTGTTATAATCCTCCAAACTATCACACTTTGAAGCATCCAGCTTGTGCCATGCGGTCATAACATCCACCTCAAATGTAGATGTGAGCCATACGGAAGAGAAAACCTGTTTGAATTGGACCCATGTGGTGGGTGCTATGCCCTGCAAAAGAAGAGTAGACCACCACTGCAAAGCATTGCCCTTGAGAAAAGTGGCAGCTTTCCTCACCTTTGAGGACTCTGTGTAATTCCCACCAGAAAAAGCAGCATCAAACTGCTGTAAAAAGGTAAGTGCCTTCAATTTATCCTTGGCCCCACTGAAAGTGTCAAACTTCACTGCAGCTCCCCCTTCCTTGTAATCCTTCGCCTTTCCCATAGGCGTTAGATTATCATATGGAAGTGGTTTCGTGAGATTGCTGCCCCCAACATTCATACCCATCATTGGGTCAACATTTCCCATTCCCATGCCAGGCATACCATACATTCCAACCATGTTTCCATACATTCCATTATGCATACCTGGCTGCATGCCACCAAACATATTGCCTTGCATCCCAGGTTGCATGCCTCCAAACACATTTCCTTGCATACCGGACTGCATACCACCATACATATTCCCTTGCATGCCAGGCTGAAAATTGGCTCCAAAAGGCCCATACATACCCATGCCTCCCTGAGGATAACCCCCAGTCATGGATTGGAACACCGAGCCACCACCAAAGTACCCTGGATGCATGTTCTGCTGAGGAATAGGTGGCTGTCCATAGAAGGAACTCTGTGGGTTAGCACCAAAAGCATGCTGCATGTTCGGAAACTGGGCAGGAGATGGATCCTGTGGAGTGGTACCACTATGACCCTGAGAAAGATTCTTTGAACGAACCTTCTTCTTCTTTTTCTGGGGCTCTGTGCGGGGCTCTGAGCGAGATCTCAAAAATTCAGCAAATCTCTCACTCTGAGTGAGCTGCATAAAAGTATCCATAACACTAGCCAAGCGATCTTTGAACCGAGCATCATCATCCTCTTTACCATGCACATCTTCTGACTGTGTTACATCCTCATAAGGCTCAACATCTGCAGCCTGTTCTCCTGCAAAAATATCCTCAGATACATCTCTCTCAGGAGAAGTCTCTTGCTCTTCTTCTTCATGATAGAAGTACTCTTCCTCTGTATCAGACATGATTGCTGAATTTTCAGCGATGGCTTTTTCCAAAGCAACCACGAGCTCACCCCCTTCAGAAAGTTGATGATTGGTCCCGGGGACGGAACCTTGAAACCGGCCTCTGATAGAAAACCAGAGTGCGGTAGGAGCAATCACCCGTCCACTTGTAGTCTAGATGAAAAACAAAACACAGATTGGAGCTAGAGTGCCCAAATCTGAAAACACAACGAGACCTGTTGGCCCCAAAGCTTGGCGCCCCTTGCGGTATTTCTTTATTCAATTAAAATAATATGTATGGCTGAGTACAACACAAAAACCAGCCAAGAGTTTACACCTGTAAGTCCAATCTGACTGCCCACAAATCCTTCTCAGCACAGAGGATCTATGCACACAGATCTGTGTCCTCAAGCAACACACTGTGTCTCCCTCTGATCAGCCAAGATCACAAAGCAGGCCAGCCATGGGCATACATCTGGCATAACTCAAGAGCATGATACATCTTCTCAGCTCAAACATACATATGCTGTTCAATCTCTGTCTTAATCTCTTGTCAATCTGCTATACCCCTCCTCTCACAAGGAGCCAGATAACACATACCTGCAGCAGACATCAAGCAATAGAAAGAGAGATGGATGAACAGAAACAGAGCTTACCAAGTTCAGCTCGTGAAACAACACTGGAGGAAGCAACAGCACCAATCTGTGCCTGCAGGCACTTGAATCCACAATCCTGCTTCACACATGTGCTTGCACTTGCCTGTATCCTCCTCCTGATGCTCACTCCTATGCTGTCCTTGAAAATACAGATCTGAAAATCAGCACTGTACCCGTCTGTACCGCCTCGGGATACGTGCCACGCGTTGTACTTGCATAAACAGCCTGCTGTCCACTTCTGTACCTGCCTGAATCAGCATACACAGTTCTGTCCAGCACCCTGAAAAGCGCCGCCTACACCAGTACTTGCTGTACCTGACTGCCCGTACACTGTACGGCAGTCGTACAGTATGGTACTTGCTGAAAAACTGACTGTACAGCCTGTACAGGTCCTGTGCGCAGCCAGTCCAGTAGTGAAACAGTCCTACAGCCCTGCGCTCCTTTATCCACAGCAAGACCAGCAGTCGTACAGCACTGTACGGCTGCTGTACGGCCTGTTACAGCTCTCAGCCCACAGAAAACAGCAACAAGACTAGTCTTCAGCAGCCGCCTGGAGCTTCTGTGCTTTTCCACGCATGAGAGCCCACTTTTGCTCCACGACTCCCAAAAGGGAAGAGAGAGAGAGAGGAGAGAGAAACTTACTCCAAAAGTGGCTCCTCCCCCAAAGTAATCCCTAGGGCCCCAACTTTAATAAGTTCCTAGGGCCACTAAGGCCTAGGGGCAAACTCCAATAAACATTAAAACTTAATGTTTCTAGTTCCCCCCTTCACACCTAGGGATGTCCACACATCTTAAACACTGTCCGGGCACCCCCCATGTGAATCATAAAATATTCTGACTCTGCAACCACCATGCCCACACTTGTCCTGCTCCATTTTCACAGGGCCATGACAACGAGGGTAATACAACTCTTCCAGTGGAATTCGGAGGAATAGTATCTATTGCCATCCTTGACAGTGGGGCTAGAATCAGCATTGCCACTAGATCCATATGGGAAAAATGGGGTAAACCGACGGTCAGGCGAACTCGCATGAATTTGCAGTTAGCTGACGGGAGCTTAGAGAACCCTATTGGACTTTTGGAGAACATAACTGTGAAGAGTTGTGGCATTGAATACGAACAGACTTTCGCAGTTGTCGACTTCGGGAAGAACGCAAACTATGAGGTGATTTTGGGACGCCCATTCATGAGACAATTCAAAATGATCCAGGATTGGGGTTACAACTACTTGTACCTCCGACATGAAACCGCCATCACAAGGGTTAACCTCAAAAATCATTCTCATAGAGATGTGACCTATACGCCTATGGAAGAATTCGATTCAGCATCGTCAGAGTGCTCAGAGTCTTCAAAAGAGGACGACCAAGAGAACCTATGGGTATGCGGAGCTTCCAGAACAAGTGTTGTTACCGACGGTTCCGAATGGTGCAAGGACGTAATGGACGAAGCATATATTCCTGTTCCTTTTCCAAAAGAGAATGGCCCAAATCTGACATCTCAAAAGAGGCATTCAAATCAGCCTTAAAATCAGTAATATGACTCTCATTTGGTCCTGTGAGCAACATGTCATCGACATAAAGAGCAATGATTAGATGTATATCATCCGCATGTTTTACATACAAAGTGCTCTCAGTTGGACTATTCTGAAAACCATGTGCAGTCAAATATGCATGAATCTTTTCATACCAAGCTCGTGGAGCTTGCTTTAAACCATACAAAGCCTTTTTTAACCTGCACACTTTGTTTTCCTGCCCTTTTTGAACAAAGCCACGAGGCTGCATAACATACACCTCCTCATGCAAATCTCCATTCAAGAACGCAGTCTTTATGTCCAATTGATGTACATTCCAACCATTATGAGCTGCCAATGCGCAAATGCTACGAATGGTAGTCATACGACAAGTAGGTGCAAAAGTCTCATCAAAATCAATGCCCTTTTCCTGAGCATAATCTTTTGCAACAAGTCTCGCCTTATAGCGATCAACACTGCCATCTGGCTTTCGACTTGAAAACCCACTTACATCCAATGGCCTTTTTACCAACAGGCAAATCACATAAAGACCATGTACCATTCTTCATGATAGCATCGTATTCATTTTGCATTGCAGCCAACCAATTTTCTGAATTTTGTGTCTCATCAAATGATAAAGGTTCTTCCTCATCACACATACTAGACATTGCCAAAGCATAACAATCTGATGCATAAGAGGTATGCTGAAAACCTGAACGAGTACGACTAGACATAGGTGCATCAATTTTACTGTCACGCAAAGTCTGCACCAGCCATTTTTGCATGCGTAGGTTGTACATTTGCCTCAGTAGGACGTACATGTGAACTTCCACCTGTAAAAAGAGGCAACAATGTATCAAATACATCCCATGAGCTCACACCGTCTCTTTGGTACATGATAACAAAGGTTGCACAACATCTTCCACAAAAACATCTCGACTAATCAAGATACGCTTTGACTGCGGATGATATAACCTGTAACCCTTGCTCTCAGCATTGTAACCAACAAAAATACATTTAACAGCCTTGTCATCCACTTTTCGGCGTTGTTGCATAGGCACTAAAGCATAGGCCAAACAACCAAATACATGCAAGTGACCAATTGATGGCTTCTTGCCATACCAAGCCTCATATGGTAGACTGCAAGGCCTTAGTAGGACACCTGTTTAAAATGTAAGCTGCACACATGACAGCCTCAAGCCAAAAAGCATGTGGCAACGCTTGGCTCTTAACCATACATCATGCCATTTCCATCAATGACCTGTTTTTCCTCTCAGCAACACCATTTTGTTGAGGCGTATATGGCACTGTAAACTGGTGTTTTATCCCACGACTAGCTAGAAATGCATCAAACTCTTTAGACATGTACTCCCTCCCTCGATCTGAACAGAGGGTACCCACAGTACAACTAGATACATTTTCAGCTATAAGTAAGAACTGTTTGAAGCACAAAAACACTTCGGACTTTGCCTTCAATGGATATACCCATGCATGCCTTGAGTAGTCGTCAATGAAAGTCACGAAGTACAAATGATTCCCAAATGACGGAGTTTGTATTGGACCACATACATCACTATGTATAAGCTGCAATTTGCAAGTGGCCCGTACAGAACCATCTTTTGGAAAAGAAGAACGCTGCATCTTGCCCAAAATACAGCCTTCACAAACATGTTTTGATGGTGCCTCAAGAAGGGGCAACGAAGTAACCATATCAGATTTCTGCAAACGCAGCAAACTAGTAAAATTCAGATGACCAAAACGAGCATGCCATAGTTTTGTATCTGAAACTGCCTTGGAATCAAAAACTGCATTTGCTGAATCTTCCACACACTTGTCATACATATTGAGCCTATACAGACCACGAAACAAGGTGCCAGATGCCATAATCGTATCGCCTGAAGTCAAATCATGAACAGTACATCTGTCATCCACAAATTTTACTACAAGTCCAAGTCTAGCAAGTGCAGAGATAGACAAAAGATTCTTCTTTATCCCTTGTACATACAAAGCATCTGAAAGTGTGAAAGAGCTACCATTTGCAGCTGTAAGCACAATTTTTCCAACGCCCTTTACTAGGTAAGAAGCATTGTTGGCACATGTGATAGTATTCCCGTTAGGGACAGCCTCAAGACAAGTGAACATAGCACAATGTGAGGTAATGTGCTTTGTAGCACCACTTTCAAAATACCATACATCAGAGTCAACAGAAACTGCCATACATGTATCATGTAGAGATGGGTCATACTGGCAATACACACTAAATGCCCATTCTGCATCCTGCACAACATTTGCAGAATCTAAAGCCGTAGAAGCATCCGCTATGATGGCTGCATTTGACTCTTTCTTCTTTGTCTCTTTAGCCTTTAGCTTAGGGCAATTTTTAATGACATGAGTTGTCTTACAATAGTTGCACCTGGTCTTTTTCTTGCCTTTGTCACCTGTTTTCTCAGACTTATTGCTGCTACCTGTGGAAGGAGATGTAGTGGTAGACCTGCTAATAGGAGAAGAAACATTAGAGTTGGCTGCCTTGCCACTTCTTCTCTGTTGTGCAGCCACAAATGCCTGATCAACTACACGTTGTCTAGTCCTGTTTTGCCTAGACTGCGCCTCTTGTAAGAGCTTGTTCACCAAAATATCATACGTGACAGCATCAGGTCTGTCCTCATTAACAAGTCTCCAAGTAGAAACAAAAGTCTGATATGACTCTGGTAATGCATCAAGAACAGTCTGCACAAGAGAATGATCTGGAATAATCTCACCTGCAGAAAGCAACTGCTCTTTGAGATCTTTAATCTCAGCAAGAAAAACATTCATGTCATCTTCCTCCTGCATAATCTTCGATTCTAGCTCTTTACGCAGGTAAGAGATTTTTGCCTCATTTCGACCTGCATACAACCCAGCTAGAGTATCCCAAGCCTGTTTTGTTGTTTTAGCTAAACGAATGTGTGGGGTGATATTACGTTTGACAGAAAGTGCAATCAAGGCATGAGCCTGCACATCTTTACCATCCCAATGAGCTTGTTGAGCAGACGGTAAAACAGCAGCAGCAACAACAGAGCTGCTCGAACCTGCAACATCCTCAATAAATCCTACATCCACAGAACCTGGACGTACATCCAAACCCTGCACAATGTTCCACACTCCTTTTGAAACCAAAACATGTTGCATCATGTATGTCCACAGTGGGTAATTGCTGTCTCCATCTAATTTGTCATCAGCAGAGACAACATGCGAAATACATCACTGCTGTTATCAGCCATGGCCGGTGACTGAAACTGATATAAAAGCTGCTTGCAATGAAGCAAATACTGAACAAAAAACAGCACGTGCTATGTAGCCCAATCCACAATAGACTATGTATGCCTGTTTTGCAAAAAATTACTCTGTCGAAATTTCTGCAGAAAATGACGAAAACTGCTGTTGTGCAGACCTTCTGTAGCAAAAACGGAGCCTGAAACGGCCTCAGATGGGATTTTTGAGCCTGTAAATGCTCGTAAAAGCTTACCTCAATCGGAGAATGCGAGTTGAAGGGTGCTGGCGACGCTGCCCGGGGAGCCGATGCCTGCTTTGATACCAATTGTTGGATTTAGGGTTGTAGAAATGCACACACAAAGCTTGAGGAAGAAGGAGAAGCTCAAGAGCACACAACGTAGGAAGTATATTTACTTAGTGTGCAAGTACAAAGATAAGATTGCTCTAGAATGATGGGCGTATATACAATGCACGGGGAAAAAACCTCCTAGTGAGGGAAAAAGTGCCCCGGCGGTCCTAAGTGTGTTCACACACATCAGTGCCTAGATATGGCAGCAATCTGGGTTGTGCTAGCCGCTGCTTTGTGAGGTGGGCTCTTCTCCAACTGCTTCTCTCCTTCTTTTTCTCCTTCTTGTTCTTTTGCCTTCTCCTTGGATGATTCAGTTTTGGATGAAGCAGGAGAGTTGAGTTGCATCCATTCTTTGGCCTGTAGCCATTGCTCATATGACATGATGTTGAATGGATCATCTTTCGTTTGTAGTGCTTCTCTCCTTGGAGTTACAACAGGTTCTGTCGGGATTTTGGGTTTCATGGGGATGGGTAAATTCTCTTCCTCGGGCTCTTCGGCCACCAGTCCCCTCATTTGCTTAACTTGCTGGGCAAACTGCTCAAGTTTTGCAGCAAAGTCCGAGGCTTTTCTCTTTGTCCCAGAGGTCTTTCTTGGTTGCTATTCATGCCCTTTGCCTTTTGCTAACTGCTCTTGGACCAAGCTCCGGCCCTGAGTTTCCAGCATTGTTTGTTCTCGAAGTTTTTCCATCCTCTCATCCCGTGCTATGCTTTGGAGTGGGTCCTCCCGATGTTTGGTTTGCCTTTCCAGATCTACCATTCTTGTTGCTTCCTTCTTCTGATATACCCGCTTTACATGTAGAGTTTTTGTTAGTCGAGCATCTACATTTGATGTAAGGTGTATAGAGGTTCCATACATTTCTAAGAGAGTCATCTTCTTTGAACTCATAATACTCACACAAGTGTTACCACATTTCGTACAATCAGCATCTTGAAGTGAAAAGAAGTTAAGATCCATCAAAAGTTCTTTAGCAAGAAGATGTTTGCCTTTAGCAGCTAAGGATTTGCACACTTCAAATTCAACCCCATCACAATTAAATAAAAGAAGTAAGGTGTCCAAAGAGAAGGGGACAGGATGGTTCATAGTGTTAGCATATGCCAGAGATTGTGATCAAGATCAAGGGCATCAGCCTCAATTTGTCTAGGAGGAAGAAGAGGAATGACAAGAAAAGGATCAACTTTTGAATTGGAAGATTTGGGAGTAGCTCTGTTATTTTCAGGTTTATAGAGTGAAGAGGTGAAAGACCCTAAAGCAAGTTTATCAGCCATGGGGGGTTGGGTAGAAGAGGAAGACTCAGCTTCTTTAAGAAAAGAAGAGAGTTTAGCCAAAAGTTTGTCAACCAAATCTCTAGCTTTAAAAAAGGGTTCTTCCATTTAAATTTTCAAGGTCTTGAACAAGAGATAAAAAGAGATCAAGTTTTTCTATACCTACCCCAGGCTGAAAATTGCATGTGTTAAGAAAGAAAAGCCAATCATTAATACCTTGAGTAACAAGAGTCAAAGAGGAGTCTTAGATAAGAGCATTAGTTTCAAAATCAATAAGCATGTTATAAAAGGCAGAAAGATTGATGCAAGAGAGAATGGTTTGAACCAACCAAGAAGGAGCAAGAATAGGAGTATAGCCAAGCTTGGTGAGGTCAGGTAACCAAGAAGAATTCTGCAAGAAATCACCAAAATTTACAAGGTATTAGAAAAAGAAGGAACTGAGAAAGTTATACAATAAAGAAACATCCTAGGATAACTATATGTTTCATGGTATAGTAGGGTGACGTTTCATGTGTGTGTTACAACTTTAACCCTTTCAATTAGAGAATATCTTAGGGTTACAATAATGGAAAGGTAAGCACTTTGCTTATATTTCATCACTTAAAAGCACACATTTGAGAGGCCAATAATAATCATTAATTGGACGTCTTCTCAATGAGTACATAGATGAGATTACATAATACAGTGAGAAGTAGCATGAAGAGTTTTCCTAGATAGCCAAACCATGGAGCTATAATGCAAGAGAGAAAGGGAGGAGGACAACATCATCCAATGACCACCACCAAATACATAACTGGAACAACTGTTATCTGCACCATCAAAATAAAACATAACCTTAGTACATTATGCTTTAATTTTGGAAGACAGGTGCCAAGGATGTCTCGGACTTGTTATCGATGTCCATGTAAATGGCATGGTAACAAGGGACAATCAGTCTTCCACTAGGATATATTATTATGGTAAATAAGCAAAGATATAATATCTGCGAGAATCTAAAAATGTATCATGAATTTTATGAAAGATTTAATATTTAGTGTTTCAATTATTTAGAAATTAAGTCTTTAAAGGATATCAATCCTGAGAATTTTGATATATATTCAGATTGTTCATTTCAGAAGCAGATTATGTATATTATTGAAAGTTAACTTTAAATTGTGAAGTGTAACAGCCTTTCTAGTTAATCATCAACGTTAGTGACAGTCAGTGTGGTAAGGTGTTCTGTTTCAAAGTGATACCACATTGAATCTAGAGTAAAAAGGTTTGGATTCACCAGTCTACCCCCATATGTGAGGCAATTTAGAGAAAGAATCATCACTTCCAACTTTACAAACATCTTACAGGGCCACCTTGAAAATAGAGAAGTAGGGTCGATTTTTTAAGGTTTCACTATGTGTATTATACTATAGTATAAACCTTAAGAAGAAAAAAGCTCATGTGTTGTTACTGCATCAATTTAGAAAACAAACTATTAAGCATATGCATAGGGTATTAATCGGAATGATTCTGACAGTCTGAGTCACACCTCAAGAGGCCTTTGGAGTAGTCAGGTATACTACACTTGGTGTATACAGTTTGAGCATTACCAATCATCCATAAACATGTATCATAGATCAGCAGGGAGTTCCAAGCAACATAAATACTAAAACATGGTCAGGTTAATGAATTGTCACCATCAATTTCGCCAGCTTTTAAGTATTTAAGTACTTAATTGCACCAAAGAAAGTAGAAAAAATAGTTTAACTGTTGTACAGTCTGTACATATACTATCTGGAATATTTTATGAAGTGTGGAGCACATGAAAAATTACTCCTAAGGGAGACCAATTAGGTCATGTGGAGTAGACCAGAGGATGATTAACTAACCAGTCAATCAAAGGAAAGGACTATAAGAAGGATTACAAATTAGTTGAATGAATATCAAGGCATGGTATTCATCTTTAGATGGAATGGACCTACAGTAAGAAGTATCCATTTATGCCCATCAGGCAGTCAGTGATGAGGAGACCCATAATTTGGTAGTCTCAGAGAAGTGTAGCATAAGACTATCTCTTTCTATTTGAGTCATATTTGCAGAAGAATCAGGCTTTAAATAATGAAAGTCAGATGAAAATTGGGGAAGGCTATCAATATACTGAGACAATTTAATCTCAAGGTTCCATAAATTCATCTAGCCAGGTCTGTGATATCCTCACAATTTTTAATCCTTGGTAAAAGCATATAGTTAATTACCATAAGGAAAGAGTTCAATCATCCTTGGTTACAATCACAAATACTTAATTAACCTGATACAGACTATGTAGCATCATGTAGAGAAACATATAGCCAGTTACCCAATGTATACCAAGCATCATATTGCAGACCAAGCAACAGTTCCTATGGCTATACAGTAGTAGGTGGGGAGTATGAAAACGTAGAACCAACAGAGGTATTTCACCATTCACCACTTGAGTAGGTGGGGAGTATGAAATCCAAAAGTTGATATAATCAGTCAAAAGACATTATGCCATAAGAAATGTAGTAGATTAGTATCAACTTGGTCCATCATTTAAGGTTACTTGTCTTTCCAACAAGTACATTTTGTCTAAGTATAGGATTCAATATTAGTGCATGAGTCAGCTATTCAAAGAAAGTTTGGATGTAATTTGAAATTAGAGGGAAGCGTTAAAAGAGTTCATAGACTCACATAGTCATAAGCTTTTTCCATCAAATTTTCCATTCTTTCAATATTTGATTAAACCATTTTGAAATTATCATTACATATGTTAGTTAAGTTATATTAAGAACCTGAGACATGAAACAATTTGTTTTAATTAGTTTAGATATCCACAGATTTTAAAACATGTGAAAATTTATTTCAAGGAGAAAAGAAATAGAGAACCTATTACTGCATTTCTGATCATCAAGGACCTGTTAAAGGATTTTTAATCTATTTAAATGTAAATATTCAAGCTTTTTGAAATATTTCTTTCCACAATCGAAATCTGGAAAGCCAAGTTAATTAAAATAACAAGGTCAAGCTTACAGTCAAGATGTACTAATAGAAACCTTCCCATACTATATCCAAGGTCCATTGTTTTTCATTGAATCAGTTATGTAGTAGAATAGCGACGAGTGTATTTTAATTTAATTTTTGAGTAAGTGGTCCTAAATTAATGTGTTCTGAGATTGCACACTATATCAAATCAAAATGTGAGACTTCTTGAAGCATTGGTCTAATAATTCAAGGGGTTAACTAATGAGGAAAAATGAACCAATAATTAACCATCATTTAATCCAAAATACATTTGCATGTACCACCGCCTAACAGAAAACAATATGTATAGAGCAGGTAGTATGAAGTACTGATCAAATTTCAAAGAGAACCTTAGACCATTAGCATCACAAAGCATATGGTTTTAAAGAACACTGTACTAGTAGCAGGAGATCCCCCTACCTGAGGAGAGGAGGAAGAGCCACCCTGTTGAGAAGGGGGCCCAGTGGTAAAGCCAAGTTGTTGCTGCTGGAAGTAGCCATGGTGATGAGTGGATGATGAGGAGAAGGTGCTTTAAATTTGGCAAGAGCCCCTCCTATGAAATATGAATGTCCGATAATTAGAGATGGCACCGCCATCAGCCCTGTATGCTTTAATGCAGCAGTAGTAGCAGAGGAGAATGAAGGGGCTTTCCACCAAAATTAGGAATAAAAAGCGGGCGCCACATCTAGTGTGCGTGTACAGAGAATGTGTCATAATCTTGGGGTTTATTTCATTTCATAGGTTATGAAATGGGTTAAGAAGGGTAGGTGGGAGTTGGCAGTAGGAGAGAGGGTTCATCTAACTACTAGCAATACTCAACCGGTTGGAAAAGTGAGGAGGTTGTGCAAGTCATTAGATGTCAGAGGATAAGAGTACAAGTTCTAAGTGGGGGTTCTCACAAGGTGTTAGATGTGACTTCTTGAAATCCAAAGAAGAAGAGAATCAGTTAATGTTCATGTTTACTTAGGTATCCCCTTAATTGATGAGTGTGGGAACATGTAAGTAGGAAAAAACTTGACCAAGCCTACAAAATATCAGGATAAAAACTTGATAAGGTTAGAACTTAGAATGTGTATGGAAGAAATTGTGTGTGTGTGTGTGTGTGTGTGTGTGTGTGTGTGTGTGTGTGTGTATTGCACGCGGTCAGCAAGGCAGGCCCAAGTCTAGAGGGAGGGCATAGGCAGGCTTCATGGTTTGCATGTTTGAATGCTTAGCTGCAAACACAGAAGACACACCTGAATTGTCCAAAGCAGTATGCAAGGCTTGTTGTATAGCCTCCATGCCATGTCTCTCAAGACTGGAGGTGGCTGAGCGTTTGACCCGCTCTTTTCGATCAAGAGCAACCAAATGAGAGGCGGGCACGCAACAGATACCGGAGTCGAGGATGAAGGTCTAATCAGCTGCTGTAATGCCACCATCCATAGAAGTAGATAAAGGAAACATGGGAGATTCTAAGGGACCAAACGCGCAAAGCAGTTCTCATGGTGTAGCCCTAGGAAAGGGAATGCAAAGGCATCATCTCAAATCTACCTTTTCAATTGTAGAACTTGCTTTTAGGGTTGCCTTCTTCAACAGAAAATCACACACATTTACACCAACTATGGCATCTAGCTTTCGTACAAGACTAGCTTCATCATCCCTGCTTCTTCACAAGCACAATACAAGCATGGTGCGTACAAGTGCAATGCAGAGTGGTTTTACTCTTTCTCTTCATACAGCAAGGCTGTACATCTTTGTAGGACAATTTAACATGGAACGCAGAGCACAGTTTCTCTCTCTCTCTCTCTCTCTCTCTCTCTCTCTCTCTCTTTCTTGTCGACGTGGAGAGAGAGAGAGAGAGAGAGAGAGAGAAGCTCATAGTAGGGCCGATCTTTCACTACACGCAAGCGAATGCAATACTCTGCGTTCCATGTTAAATTGTCCTACAAAGATGTACAGCCTTGCTGTATGAAGAGAAAGAGTAAAACCACTCTGCATTGCACTTGTACGCACCATGCTTGTATTGTGCTTGTGAAGAAGCAGGGATGATGAAGCTAGTCTTGTACGAACACACACACTCTCTCTCTCTCTCTCTCTCTCTCTCTGGAGTAACCAGGGTTGTATTAAACCGTACTGTCTTCCCATAGGTAAACCGTATTGTCTTCCCATAGGTCTCTCTCTCTTTGGAGTAACCAGGGTTCTTTGGAGTAACGAGGGATGTATTAAACCATACTGTCGTCCCATAGGTCGGCAAAGCCAAACACTACGAGCAGTACCAATCAAGAGATGTACATAGAAAATCCTAGAATCGGGGTGGTTGATGTGATGTGTGCAGAATAAACCACTCCGGCACGGCATAATGCCAATGCAAGGTCCCACTGGAGAAGTGGAAGAAAGTCGATGCACATCCCCACGTGCGAAGAAACTCAAACCGCCTCTACTCGGTTGCTCTAAAATTGCCATGATAAGCATCCCAGAGGCTCCAAAGAGTATGCAAAAGCTCCTACCAAATAATCCAAAGAGTGGCAAAAGATAGGGAAGGCTCTACACCAAGAACGTGCGAATTGTGGGCCTTCCATATACACCAAAGGCAGATGCTAGCAATAGTAGCGAAGATAGGCTCCCTTGGCTGATCAACTACAACATGGGTGGCTACTAGAATCATGGATATGGAACCATGGTGGTAAGTGTCAATATCTAGTAGGAATGCATGATTAGAATTCTCACCCTCAAAGAATAGATGCGGTCCGCGAAACTATAGCAACCAAGAAATCGCACCCCAAGTCTGACAAACTCCCACACGGGGTAGCAAGTGATAAACCGATCTCCAAATGAGTTGTGCATGAGTGCATATCTGGAGAGACGAAAAACTCTCTCACTTGTAGCAAGAGTAGTATGATCCACATGTAGCTCAATCCAATGGGATTCGCATCCCTTTCGGAGCTAGGGATTCAACCCATACCGGTGCACAAAAGCTTATCCATTTGATGGAGAGAATGCTAAGAATACTACCACCATTGACATAGACTTAACACACACACACACAAGCTCAATCTTGCTATTGCTCACTCACTCCTCATCCCACTCATTCATGCATCCAAACAAGAAGAAAGCTTAGCTATTGCATACACAAGATCAAAGCATTCTTCATTCTCAACACTCATTTCTGTAGTATGCACACAAACCTTGAAGCTATCAACAAGAAACATGCACACTAGAGATTTGACATGAGAAGAGAGACAATCATCAACTCATTGCATTGAATTAACAAAAAATAGAACTTACAACAATGTAGTTGGGGAGAGAGAAGAGCTTGCACCTCTATGGGAAAAGAGGGAGAGCTAGTCTCAAGAGAGCTCAAACATGAGTTTGCCCAATGTGTGCATAAGCTCTCAAATGAGCCACTTTTTATACAAAAACTCTAAAACTCCCAAAAGTTCCCATGTGGGATTATTGTCAAGCCCACTCCCACACTCATCTGTAACTTGGAACTCCTTACAAGAGCCCTAAGTATCTTTTTGTTGCATCCTTGCATTGATCTTCACTCGTCACGCAACACTCCTCCCTTCCTATTTTGCGCACGTCCTCGAGCGCGGTAGAAGCAAGAGCTGCAAAAAACAATGGATACAAGTAAAGCCTTTTATTGAAAAAAAGAAAAGAAAAAGAAAGAAAAAAACCAGCAATGACAATCTCACACGTGAGCATACAAGTGAAAGGCTGATTAGAGTTTTAAAGAGTGCTAAAAGAAGTGAGTATAGACTAGTCAAAGTGAGACTAAGTGGTAGATAGTGCTATGTAAAGGCAAGTGTGCTTGTACACCGTAGGTTATGACCGCAGTCTCAATGTTCTACAAGTATTTAAGTTATTCCTAAGTGGCAAACCTACTCCTAAATATGAGCAATGGTGATTGGATCTTTTTTTTCTTTTTTTTAAAAATAAATATTTCTTTTGGTGTGTGTAAAAGATGATAAAGAGGAAGGTTTCATCCCAATGAGACCCAAGCAATGGCCAAGAGACCTCCGCCCAAGAGAATCCAAAGGCCGCTAAGTATCTCAAGGGTGACAGACCCTCTTCTTTCTTTTTGACATAAGGAGTACCCCATGAAGATGAGGGCATCGGTCTCGAGGGTCCATAATGTACCCCAGAATCCTACCAACATCTATCAAGGTGATAGAGTCCTTTAAGATCTTTTTCGGAATCTTTTAGACGTCAGTGTTCACCCCATGGAAACCAAGGTATCGGCCCCAAGGTGCTAAGACAACCCCAGGTCCTACCAAGCATTCCACATAGCTGTAGACACGTCATGTCTCGATTCACTTGTATATATTTTGTAGGGCATATTTTTCGTAAATTTCTTTATTAATCCTAGCACCTAGCCCATACCTAAGAGATAGCTACCACTAGGGATAACTAATATACCTTGAGAGCATAAGAACTTGGCATACTTCGTTGGTATATATCCTACACTGTCTTCAAATAGAAATAGCTTCTACTAAGTCCTCTAAGAATCTAGAAATCGCTCACCACATTTTAACAACTAATTTAAAACTTAAACCAGCCAACTGTGTGTGAACATGCAAACAATGTATCCAAAAGGTAAAAGCACTGGTAAGGTACAAGCCACTGGTGCTGACAAAATAGCTTGCACGATACCTATATCCATCTCCTTTGTCAACCTTTTATGCATGGAGGGTATCCTCAAGGTTTGAGAACAGTTCTCATATTCTCCCAAATATGATGGTAAGGTTTTCATTGTATGCTTACTTCTAGGAGAAACAATTGTATGAACTTCCTCCTGGATGCTTGGGCGTCTAGAGTTGTTTTCTATGCCCCTGGTAAAATCCACCTCAAAAAATGGAGGTGAAATAATAGAGGACATATTCTCATTAACTTTCTCATGAACTGCTGCCCACATCTCATTTGCCATGTCCTCGTTAGCATCAATAACTTCATCATTGCATGGGAAGACAAGGCTAGGTGGTGGCAGAATACCTCCTTTCAATTGGGTGTCAATTGGTGCAGACCTCTCGTTATGAGCTTGTGAAATGAGCTCACTTTTCATTTCCCGACTTGATGACACTTTTGGTATGGTTTCTAATGTTGGCTTAAGAGAGGTTGGGCCCCGAGGGATAGGTGGAGGTGGTCCCTCAAGTATTGATTGAAGTATTGATTGAGCTTCCCTAATGAGTTGCTGATGTACAGCTAGATTGATCTTCTTCCCACGAGGGTTTGGGTATTCTTGAAGCTTCTTGGGTAGCTCAGATAAAGCTGCAATGCGACTTCTATGAGCATCAATGATGGCATCTAGAGTCTCATTCACCTTATCCACAAAAACAGAATCCAGAACTATCCTCGGTCGTACTAGCCTCATCTTGTTTAGCACTAGGCCCAGGTTGAGGTTGATGCTTCTCATGCACTTCTTGGGATGTAAAAGTTTGATCCTTCATGTTATGTTTAGAGAACTAGTGGATGCACTTTTAGTTCGTTTGTTGTGGTTCTTTTTCCTCCTGGTCTTTTTTCTATTGGAATGTAGTGTCTTGTCCACTAGATTTGTCTTTGCATCCCTAGTTCGAGGTGTCTCATCAGTCTGCATTTCGGCATTTCGTGTCTGTGATCTAGTCATGACTCTTAGTGGCACGACATCCTCATTCTCAGATGAAGGTGGCGATGAACTGCCCCTACAAGGTTGAGTGAGACCTTTGGTTGAGAGATGCCCTCCTCATGTGGTTTCAGCAAATAATCCTTTGGGAAGTGTTCTACACAACACCCTAGACAATATCTTTCAATTGGTGAAAACTGTGGTACTGTTGTATTGGATCGAGCTGTTTGCCTTGAGCGATGTGGACATTCACGAGCCCAATGGGGTTCTCCGCACTCATAACAGGGACCCATTAGTTTGGCTTCTACTTTCCTTTGCTGCCATTGACCTGAGGGGCCTGGAGTCCTAGGTTGGTAGCCGCCTAGCAACAAAGAATTTTGTTCCCCTGGTTGAGCCTCCTGTGCTTGGCTTGGGTATGCGGGACTTTCAAAGAGATTTTCCTTGGATGAATATGATGCATATTCCTCCTCCACATAGCCTGGGTTTACCAAGTCTCTACATATATTTGATCTGTCGTAGTCAACAACCCTCACAGGAGCAGTCCCAGGAGCAGGAGGTTGAGCACCAAGAACAGGTCGTGCTTGCTCTTGTGCCATCGGTGGCCAAAATTAGTATACTATTGATACATTTGTGGAGCCACTCCACCCCTTTGCTGCTCACGCGCTCGTCTCATTCTTGCAATGCGAGTACATTTCTGTGTGGTGTGGGTAAAGTTCCAAGCACAGGCCTGGCACCACTTCTTTGTGGGTTGGTTTGTGACTAGAGGAGAAAAGGTATTACATTCTTCGGTTTTATGGTTACCGCCACATGCTCCACAAAGATGAGGACCTCTAGGTAGTACACTCCTCATTCGTTGCTGCTGTTGTTGTGGCTGTATGGGTGGGTGATAAGTTTGTCCCAATCTCCTTAGTACTAAGTTAGCTATCTGGTCTGGATTAACTAGCGCGCTAGACCCTGAACTTTGGTCATCATCCCACTGATCTCTAGGTTTTACCTCAGGGCCAGTACCATCTTGGAATTTGAAGTTATCGGTGAAATCCATAGCATCATGGCAACACTCATTGAAATTTGTATGCTTCTTTGCATAGAGATGTGTATGCAGTGTTGAATTTTTGAGGCCTTTTAAGAAGAGAGAAATTAATCGACTCTGGGTGGGTTTCTCATCTTCTGGGGGCAACGATTAATGTATTGCTTCATCCTATTTACACAATCTCTAACACTCTCATTCTCGCCTTGCTTGAAAGAGTAGATGTTTGCTACCGTGTCATGTTGAATCCCCATCAAGGAAAAAGCAGCAATGAATCTCTGTTCCAAAACTCGTAAAGAAGATTTGTCTGAAGCCTCTAGTGCCTGAAACCAAGCAAGGGTCTTTCCCTCAAGAGTGAGCCCAAATCCTTCAATTTGAGTATGCTTGTCAGCCACTTGCTCAGCTCGAACACCTTGCCTAAATGCTGCTACATGGTCATATGGATCTCCCGACCCTTCATACTTCTTTACTAGTTTCTGAAGAGTTGATGGTCTTACTTGTCTTGAATACTCGTCATAGGGCCTACGGCCTCTCACTCTCAGTGGGAATTGTTCCTCTCTTTGGTAAGATGGTCCACATGCATTCCAAATTGGTGTGGGTCCCCTATTACCTGCCTCACCAATCCCCTCCAAAGATCTTATCACCCGCATTTCAGGAGTTGCATTTATGGGAGGCCGAGTTGGTTCCCCTACCCTCCCGATTGTCATAGTGAGAAAAACGTTGTTGTGGTGTGATCTGTGGTTGCACTTTTGGTGTAGGATAATGTCTTGGTGCTAGAGTTGGGCTACTAGCAGTGGTCCACTTTGATGTTGAGGGTCCCTCTCTAATGAACTCTCGTAGGGGAGGAGCAACAGTTTCTCCAAGAAAGGCTGTCTCTCTTGGTTTAGCTGTATTTGTTGAGAACACTTCCATGAATAATGGTTGTCCTTTCCACGTGAGCTCCCGAATCTCCTTCCAATCTAAGGTTCGGTATTCATTGGCCCATTTATCAACGATTCGGTTCATTTGTCCTGCAAGCTTCTCGACTACCACCACAAGTGCTAGAGAAAGATCTAGCTCTGGCAATCTAGTTGTGGCAGACTTCTTGAAGTGGGTCATCCTGTAAGACCATTTGTCACTGGAATTTGTCGTACAAACTCCCATTGGTTCTCAGTCCCCTGATCCATTTTGCTCTTGTCTTTCCTATCCTTTTCCAAATTTAGATCTACAAGAAGTAAATCATCTATTGATGGCTTTGAGGACTGGGCATTGGATGGTCCAGGCATGTCCGGCTCAATGAGCCAATCATCTCTAAACTCCCTTGCTCTGGAAAGCTTTGATAAGTCTAAGAACTCGCTTTTAGAGAGCTCCCCTAATTTGTCTACATTCTTTGGATGATAGGTGACTTCGTAGAGCGAACACCATTTCCATCCATGTACATGTTACCCTGGTCATTGACTAGAGGTGCTCTATGAAGTTCTGAGAAAAAGTCTGCGATCTTAACTAGATACCGTTGTTGTGGATCTCTAAAGATCTCAGCTCCTTGAGCATTCGTGCTCCTTGAGCATTCATGTAGACATATTAGAGTCTCACATTGAGTGTTAACCCCATGGTGTCGGCTTCAAATGGATTAAAAGATCTTGTGGGTGTCCTATTTGGGGCTAAGGGATGACTATTTGATGGCCCTAGATTGTCCATGGACAATGAGCTAGTTGTTCTGGAAAAGGTATCAGATTGGGATTCGGAAAGGGTTTCAGCAATATCTGCCAAATTTCCTACTGATTGGGTCCCACTTTCCTGCGTAGGTACTCTAGAAGGTGCCCTAGGCTCTATGGCAGTGTCTATGTGACGTCTCGACCGTAAGTGCATAAGGTCAATTTTTTGGTTTTTTTTCTTTTTTTCTTTTTTTAAATAAATATATATATATCTATATATATATATATATATATATATATATATATATATATATATATATATATATATATATATATATATATATTTTAACCCTACCTAACCACTAAATGCAACTAACATGAATGTGTATGTAACTATCTATTTTTTTTTGTTCTTTTTAATTTTATTTTTTTACTTTTTTAAACTTTTTTTCCTAATTACACAAAAATATGAATTACGTTAAAAAATACTAACTATGCACAAAATTACAAAAAATTTAAAACAATGCAAGTTACTCTAATTATGCAAAAAATTATAAAAGTTTTAAAAAAATGTAAATTATGGACTCAAAATAAAAACACAAAAATTATTTTATTTTTTTCGTTTTTTTGTTTTTGTATTTTTTGTATTTTTTTTTGTATTTTTTAAATTTTTTTCTTTCTTTTCTCTCTTTTTTAAAATTTTTTTTAATTATATATATATTTTTATTTTATTATTATTATTTTTTCAAAAAAAAGCAATTAACAAGGAAGTTAACAAAAATAAATAATAAATAAAAAAATAAAAAATAAAAAAAATCACTAACCTTATCAGCTCTGGATCGTGCGCTCTGCTTCACGTTCTCTGCTGACGCATCATCCTTATCCCTCTCCTCCACATGCTTACCACCGTCTTCTTCTCTCCGTCTCGCCGGTTGCTTCACGTTCATTGCGGCTCAGCCCCAGGCTCTCGCCTCCTTCGCCAACTGCAGCCGCCTCTGCCTTCTTCTCTGCCCGCTTAGCAGATGCCTCTCGCCGGCCAAAGCTCTCACCACCTAGCCAGCTGCACACGGTCAGTCTCCTCCACGCGGCCACTCTTCACAGTCTCCACGCCTCCTTCACTTTGCTTGCGGCCAGCCTTCCACTGCTGCAGCCGGGACAGCAACTCTCCTCCACGGCCACTTCCTTTCACACAACCCTTCACTCTCTTTCGTCTGCAACCACCCCGCTTTCTTTTGGCTTCGCTCGCCTCCACGGCTACTTCCTTCCACACGCCTTCGTCTGCTGCGCCACCTCTTTGGCCACGTCAGCTGTGCAGCCACCACTGCTTGGCCTTCCGCCTGCTGCCCTTTTAGATGCCGGCTCTCTCCACGCTTGCACCCACTTCGCAGCTTTAGCCGCCTCCAGCTGCCTTGCTCCTTTGCCAGCTCATTCACAGCCAGGCGGCCCTTCACATCTCCCACACGGCCAGTCTCCTTCTCAGCCACTCTCCACACGGCCTCCTCTAATGTCTGATTTCAACCGGCCACGTCAGATTGCTTATAGAGCCGTTTTAATAATGTTTTTAGTAAGGTTTTAATATGCCTTACTATTTACATAATACACAGGCACAGTTCTCTTTGTGTGTTTTTTTTTTAAAATATAACAAAAATAATTTCTTCTCCTCTTTTTTTCCTTTCTCCCTTCTCTTTCCCTCTCTTCCTTAAGCGGGCTTCACGCTTGGGAGCCTATGGAGCTTGCATAAGCTATGGAAGAGCTTAGCAACGCACCTCTTTTATTTTTATTTTTTTACTAATTACATGTTAGCGAAAAGCATGAAAGCATGAAATGACAAAAAAAACAATGAATGTAAGCATAATGACGGTACTTGAAAAGGAATAAAAGCAATAAAACTAAAAAACAATGCGGGAGAAATCTCAACCGCTCAATGGTTTTTTTTCTTATCCTAACCTTATCCACTCACACCGGGATCGCACACCCGACCTTAACCTAATCACTCAATGGTTTTGCAACCAAAAGAGGAAATAGTGGTGGTTTTCACACACTCTCAACCGGATTTGAGTCTTCTCCCCAGCAGCGGCGCCAATGGAGAGACGGAAAACTCTCTCACTTGTAGCAAGAGTATATACATATACATATATATATATACATATACATATATATATATATACATATACATATATATATAAATATAATTATATATATACATATATATATATATATATATATATATATATATATACCCCTATAAGCCCTTGTGAGCCCCTTGAGTCCCTCTTTGCAATGCCACAACATAACGTCGATGGTTGTCCCTCGTTTGCCAATGCTCCTAGATACAATGCCACGTCCTATTGTCCCTGAAGACCCTATTTGAGACGATACATACATTGTCCTATTTACTTTACATACATACATACATACATACATATATATATATACATATATATATATATATATATACATATATATATATATATATACATACATATATATATGTATGTATGTATATATCTGCACCAGAAGGGTAGCAATAGGAGCGAAGAATTTGTCCTACATGATTCTCTCCTTTGCTTCAGTGATCAATGGATTTGACACCACTGTCATTTGCAAGCAAGGAGGCAATTCTGCTGAGTGCATCTACCACCACATTTTCTTTCCTTGGCCGATACTATTGAGATATCGAGCTCATCTAGTGAGGCGGTGGACACTGATGACCCGCTTGGGGGATAGGCCCCACACTTACACCACTGGCATGGTTGGTGAGATCTTGGGTGATATGCGGCCAGTGGGATGACAGGCTGTGTGACAGCCATTCTAGAGACTGGCATAGTTATAGCGCTAGCTTATTTAGTTGGGTTCACACTATAGAGAACCCGTGTATGTATTGGTTGAGTACCTTTCATATTATGTGTACTCTTATTCTTGTATATGGTGTGTTGAGTGTTGAGTGAAGAAGATTTCAGCCTCTCACCTTGTGTGTTCTTTATTAGGGTTTTGTGAGTGTGTGTGTGTGCTTGCAAGAGCTCAAGCTCTCTTCCCCCCTGCATCTTTTCATGGTATCAGAGCCTGGTTCGTGCTAAGGGCCGAGCTGCAAGCACGAGAACCACGAGGCGGTACGAGGGTAAGAGCTTCAACTACTCTTCCCTATTGTGTTGGTGATGACTACACCCTTATCAGGAGCTCTATGGGAGGCACCGGCAAACGGTCTCTGATTGAGGAGCTTTCTTCGCGGGAGTAAAGCTATAGTGCAACTATACAATCCTATCGGACGTTAATTTTCGGGCCGAAAACGCGTTTCGGGCGCGTCTGGACCTCCGTTTTTCAGAAAGCAGGCGATTTCGAGCACTGCGGGTAAGTCATCGATTCTCTGCAGAACCCTGTTTTAAGAACTGCAGGAAGACAGATTGACTGTGCAGACACTGTGGGTGCTGCAAAGAGGTCTACATTTGCCATTGGGTGTATGTATGCACATTGAAGTCATTGGTTGTGACATTTGAGAGTACTATAGTACCGCTATGCAGAAAATACAGCAGATTGTGCAGAAAAAAACCAGAGTGTAGTTTCTTGTAAAATTGTGTATTTGGCAAGATGTCAAATGATGGGATAACCCAGATTGTGGCTGAGAAGCTTGATAAGAATAACTTCCATGCTTGGAGGTTCAGGTTGACGAACTTCCTGATGGGAAAAGGCTATTGGGACTACATAGAAGGTGAGCATGAAGAGGCACCGGAGATACCGGATATAAATCTGACTGCTCTGCAGACGTGAAAGAGTTTAAAGACTGGAACCAAGGAGCCAGGAAGGTTATGTATTGGCTCTCCATTAGTATACAGGACACCATGATTGGGCACATTCAGGATGCCAAGTCCCCCAAGGAGGTGTGGGATACCTTGGCAAAGCTCTATGAAACAAATACCAAGGCACGTACGATACAGTTGAAGAATGAACTTCATACTGTGGAGAAAAAGAGCATATCTGTGAATGACTATGCGCTGAAGATAAAGGGTATTGTGGAATCCCTTGCATCTATTGGTGTGTCAGTAGAGCTGATGATGACAAGGTGGAAGTCTGTCTACGTGGTCTTGGGCCACAATACAAGGCATTCAAGACGTCTATTCAGACTTGGGAAAACATTCCCAACTTTACAGATTTGGTGTCTATGCTGATTATCGAAGAGAAGAGCTTGGGTGAAGACCAACAGTCTTCACAAAGCAAAAATAGTTCAGAGCAATAGACCTTCTACACGAGTTCAGGAAGAGGACGAGGTAGAGGAGGCCGTGGACGCGGTCAAGGAGGTGGCCGAACAGGTAATCAGAATTATGGCCAGCAGCAGCAACAACAATAACAGTCCCAGAATCAACAACAACAACAACACGCAGGTGGAAGAGGCAAATTCAGAGGCAGGGGGAGTCAAAGAGGCCGTGGAAATTGGCAAACGCA
This sequence comes from Cibotium barometz, assembly GCF_041138505.1. Lineage (NCBI taxonomy): Eukaryota > Viridiplantae > Streptophyta > Polypodiopsida > Cyatheales > Cibotiaceae > Cibotium > Cibotium barometz. The sequence continues at coordinate 6,748,329 of NC_141106.1, forward strand.
ATATAATGATGCACGTGAATGCTATTATTGTGGTAAGCCTGGACATGTGCAGGCAGAATGTTATAAGAAGCAGGTTGAAATGCAAAATGGGAAAGTGCAGCAAAACAACTATGCATCCTCAAGCAGAAATAATGAGGATAATGAAAGGTTGTTTGTTATGCAGCATGTCGTGAATGCCATGTCTGAAAATGTTAATGCAGCACAAAAAGATAATGTATGGTATGTGGATTCAGGCGCTTTGAACCACATGACGAGTCATGGGGAGTGGTTCAAGGAGATGAAAAACCCAGAAAGACCAGGTTTTGTGGAAACAGGGGATGACACTGCTCATCCATTTGCCCACGTTGGAGATGTGCCATTATCTATGCAGGATGGCAAAGTGAAGTACCTTGCAGATGTACTTCATGTACCGAACATAACAAAGAATCTGGTTTCAGTTGGCCAGATGATTGAGCAGGGTTTGTAGGTTCGGTTTAACCCTGATGGGTGTTATGTTGAAGATTTCAAAGACAAGTGCAGGTTGGTTGCAAAAGGCAACAGAGTGGACAGAATGTTTACGTTGAATGTAGACATGCCTGAAATGAGTGCTGCGATGTTTGCAAATGGTTCAAGAATTGTTGCAGACATAGACATTTGGCATAAAAGGATTGGACATGTAAATGTGCAGAAATTGAAGTCTATGCAGACAAAAGGAATTGTGACAAGGCTGCCAAAATTTAAAGTGGAAGGTATGCAAAAAATATGTGAAGCATGCCAATTTGGGAAGCAAACAAAGCATGTGTTTCCACGTAACAAATATGTGAGCAGAAATGCACTAGATGTTGTGCATTCAGATGTATGGGGTCCTACGAAGACCATATCTATGCGAGGCTGCAGGTATTATGTGACTTTCATTGATGACCACACAAGGAAAGTGTGGGTATATTTCATGAAGGAGAAGAGTGAGGTGTTCACTCACTTTTAGAATTTCAGAGTTTTGGTTGAAAAGCAAACAGGGAAATATGTAAAGTGCCTAAGGTCAGATGGAGGGGGAGAGTACTTCTCCAATGAGTTCTCTGAATTTTTGAAGAAGAATGGTATTCGGAGACAGTTTACATGCAGATACACTACGCAGCAAAATGGAGTTGCTGAACGGAAAAACAGGCACATTGCTGAGATTGCACGAGCATTGATGGAAGAGAAGAATATGCCGCATTGCTATTGGGCTGAGGCTATTTCTACAGCAGTATACATCATGAACAGGACTCCAACTGTAGCCATACATGATGTAACTCCAGAGGAGAGGTTTACTGGCAGAAAACCAGATTTGTCTCATCTGAAAGTCTTTGGATGCATTGCATATGTGCATGTGCCAGATGAGTTGAGAACTAAGCTGGATCCAAAAGCTGAAAAATGTATGTTTATTGGATATTCCCTTGAGCAAAAGGGATACAGGTGTTATAACCCTGCTACACGTGAGTTGAGGGTAAGCAAGGATGTTGTCTTTGATGAGATGAGCAGCTGGTATGCTGCTGAAAAAGAAGCTGTTGTTGGGGCTGATGTGAGTGGAAGTGTGGTTGCACAGAATGCAGGTCAGCAATCACAGTCTTTGAGTGGACCAGGAGAGTCCTCATCTAGAGGGTCTGTTGATAGACCATGGAGTGGCAGGCTGCGTCATAATACCAACCCTGCAAATGTGATTAGTACATCACGTAAAGGAAAAGAGAAAGTGGTTGAGTCCCTTAGTATGCCTGACATTTTTGCAGGGCATTCTCATGTTGATGGAGAGTCTAGTGGCTCAGATATGAACCTTGATGAGGAGCTTGGGATCCCAGCTATGAGAACACCTGGTGTAAAGAAGGCTATGGAAGCCATGAATGAAAAGCTGTGAAGATCTGGGAGAGTGAAAAATCCTGTGCAGAGATTTACCTATGATGGTTATGTGGCACATCACTATGCATATATGGCAAAGGTTGTGCAGGTTGTTGAGCCCACATGCATTGATGAGGCTGTTGGAAATGTGTGTTGGGAGAAAGCTATGGATGAGGAGATGGATACACTATATGAAAATGAGACTTGGGATTTAGTGCAATTGCGTGAAGGCAAGAAAGCCATTGGATGCAAGTGGGTGTACAAAGTTAAACATAACAGTGATGGAAGCATAAACAGGTACAAGGCTAGATTGGTAGCCAAAGGATATGCGCAGACATATGGGATTGATTATGAGGAAACTTTCAGCCCAGTTGCCAAGATGGCAACGGTGAGAGTTGTGATAGCAGTGGCTGCGTCAAAGCAATGGTCTTTACATCAGATGGATGTAAAGAATGCATTCTTGCATGGGGATTTGCAAGAAGAGGTGTATATGTTACAGCTACCTGGATATGAGGATGTGGGTCACCCCGAGCATGTCTGCAGGTTGAAGAAAGCCTTGTATGGCTTAAAGCAAGCACCAAGAGCATGGTTTGACAAGATTTCTGAATGTCTTGTCACTATTGGCTTTCATGTAGCCAATGCAGATTTCTCGCTGTATGTAAGACATGGTGATAGAGGGGTTGTGCTTGTTGTCATCTATGTAGATGACTTGATCATTACGGGGGACCATGATGTAGAGATCTTTGATATAAAGATCTTGCTAAGACAGAAGTTTGAGAGATGAAGGATCTGGGGAAGCTCAGATATTTCTTGGGCATTGAGGTGATTAGATCACCACATGGTATTGGATTATTGCAGAGACAGTATGTTGTCCAAGTATGGTATGACAGGCTGTAAGCCTATTTCTGTGCCATTGGATCAGAATGGCAAGTTGAGCGCAGATTCAGGAGAGATCTTGGAGGATCCTACTATGTACAGGAGCATAGTAGCAAGTTTGATCTACATGACGATCACCAGACCAGATTTGAGCTATGCTGTTGGGTTGGTGAGTCAGTTTATGCAGGTTCCACGGAAACCGCATTTGGATGCAGTGAGACGCATACTGAGGTATGTGAAGTCTACTTTGCATTGTGGACTATTCTATGAGACTGGGACAGAGATATGTGTACATGGGTACACAGATGCTGATTGGTTTGGTAGTATCTCAGATAGAAGATCTACTAGTGGATTCATGTTTTCTTTGGGGAGTGCTGCTGTGACTTGGAGCAGCAAGAAGCAGTCTACGGTTGCTCTATCGAGTACAGAGGCCGAGTACAGAGGAGCTGCTATGGCAGCATGTGAGGTAGCTTGGTTGAGAAAGCTACTTGCAGATTTGGGTCTATCAGTGGATAGACAAGTTGTCATTGTCTATCAGTGGATAGACAAGTTGTCATTTTCTGTGACAACATTAGCAGTATACAGTTGGCCAGGAACCCAGTCTTTCATGCTCATACAAAGCACATAGAGGTCCACTACCACTTCGTCAGAGAGAAGGTCTTGGCAAGAGAGCTTGACCTTGTTTATGTCAGCACAGAGGATCAGGTAGCTGACATCTTCACCAAAGCATTGGGTACAGAGAAGCTCCGCAGATTCAGGGCTTCGCTTGGTGTACATGAGATGGAGTTGAGCTCGAGGGGGAGTGTTGAGATATCGAGCTCATCTAGTGAGGCGGTGGACACTGATCTAGTGATGACCCGCCTGGGGGGTAGGCCCCACACTTACACCACTGGGATGGTTGGTGAGATCTTGGGTGATATGCGGCCAGTGGGATGACAGGCTGTGTGACAGCCATTCTAGAGACTGGCATAGTTATAGCGCCAGCTCATTTAGTCGGGTTCACACTGTAGAGAACCCGTGTATGTATTGGTTGAGTACCTTTCATATTATGTGTACTCTTATTCTTGTATATGGTGTGTTGAGTATTGAGTGAAGAAGAAGCAGATTTCAGCCTCTCACCTTGTGTGTTCTCTATTAGGGTTTTGTGTGTGTGTGTGTGTGTGTGCTTGCAAGAGCTCAAGCTCTCTTCCCCCCTGCATCTTTTTAGATACTTGATTTCAAAATCAAATCCTTGCAGGGTCTACATCCATCTCATTTGACGCATGTTGAGATCCCTTTGGGTGAAGATCCACTTAAGACTTTGATGAACTGTCATCAAGGTGAACCTCTGTCCCAAAAAATAATGTCTCCAACAACTTCACACCATAAACTACTGAGAGTAACTCCAAGTCATGAATGGCATAATTTCTCTCATGTATTCTGAGTTTTCTGGATTCATAGGCCACATCATGACCTTCCTGCATAAGAGCACCGCCTAAGGTAAAACCATTGGTATCAATAACTACCTCAAAAGTTTTGGTAAAATCTAGCAATTTAAGGATAGGGTTGGTTACTAAGGATGTCTTTAGCTTATCAAAGGCACTCTGGCACATAGCAGTCCACTAAAATAGGGTACTCTTCTTGAGAAGGTTAGTTAAAGGGGATGCTATCTGGGCATACTTGGGTATAAAGATTCTATACCATCCGGTTAATCCTAGGAATCCTCTGACTTCCTTTACTGTCTTGGGTTCCGGCCAATCTACGACGACTGCTTGGATCTTTGTGGGGTCAAGAGAAATCCCATCTTTAGACACTATGAATCCCAAGTTTCTACCTAGTGAACAGAGAAAGAACACTTTCTCTTTTTTGCAAAGAGTTGGTGCTTCCCTAGGATTTCCAGGACCTTGCGCACATGATCTTCATGATCTGCAGCATTCTTTAAGTATACCAAGATGCCATAAAATAAGACAAGAATAAAATCATCCAAGTATTTTTTGAGAATATCCTGCATAAGATGATTAAATATAAGAACAAGAGTGGTTAAGTGAGTATGCAAATGTGTTCCCTTAAGAGCTGAGTGAGATGCCTCCAACTCGCGCGAAGTAGATCATAAGATTGAGTTAAACCCCGGAGCTCAGCCACTAGTAGCTCAGCGTGCATACAAAATGCCCTAAAGCCGTAGAACTTAAGGATCAGTTAAGACAACTGTTAGAGTAGGAATTTGCCAGACCCAGTGTTTTACCTTGGGGTACGCCCATTCTCTTTGAGAAGAAGAAAGATGGAACATTTAAGACTATGTATTGACTATAGAGGATTGAATCAATTAACAATTAAGAATAAGTATCCTATTCCTAGGATCGATGAACTTCTAGATCGATTAAGTGGAACCAAGATAGATCTCAAATCCGGGTACTACCAGATCAAAATCAAGGAACACGACATCCCGAAGATAACATTTAATACTCGCTAACTATGGGCATTATGAGTTCACAGTCATGCCGTTTGGACTGACCCTTTCATTTTATGTCTACCAAACTCATATAGATGACATAAACAACTTGCCTCTTTCTGCGCCCTTTTAACAATTTAGAAGCCTTGACTAATTGCAGCACTGGGGATCCAAAATTTCTAGTTCCTTGAACTTTATTCTCGTGAAGGTCAAGGAAAGAGATGGTTCCATTGTGATAATGAATGTCAAGGAAAGAGATGGTTCCATTTTGTGACAATGAATGTCAGCCTGTTTCTTATGTAGCCAATCCATTCCAAGGATTCTATCATAGATTCCGAAGGGTAGGACTCTGAGAACTGGCACTCTGTTATGTTCCCATATAGACTAAACTGAATAAGGTCTTTCTTAATGTGTGAAAAGAATCTTTCCACTGGCCAATTCCACTTATTTTCAGGCTGCTGAGGACTTGAAAAACACGAGATGTCCTCATCTCGCAAAGTGGGGGTAATCTTTTACCAACTCTTCTTCTTTCTCCCAGGTGGCATCTTCTAGAGGGAAGAACTTCCACTTGACTAAAAACTCTCTAAGGACTCTTCTCCTGAGAACCTTCTCCCAAAGTTCAAGGATTTCTTTAGGTTTGAGTACCATCTAGTCTTGAGTCGGAGAAATCAATTTTTCATCATCAAGCATGTGACTCGGGCTGGTTACATATTTCTTAAGCAAACTGAAATGGAATACATTATGTACATTTAGATGGGGAAGTAGAAGAAGTTTATAAGCTAGATCGCCTACTTTCTTTATAACAGCATACGGTCCACATAATCTAGGAGATAGATTCTTGTACTTCCTTAAAGATAAGGAACGTATTTTTGGTCGTACACGAATGAAGACCATATCTGATTCTTCAAACACTCTGTCTGATCTCTTTTTATCTGCATACTACTTTTGTCTATCTTGGGTTGCCTTAATATCTTTACTGATTGATTGCATTAGCTGGTCCATGTCATCAAGCATCTGTCTGGATATTTCAACTCTGATCAATGGGTTGGACCAAGTCAATGGTGTAAGGCAATCTTGTCCATACAGAGCTTTGAAAGGGCTAATCCTAATGCTTCGATGATAAGAAGCATTGTAAGCAAATTCAACCAAATGTAAATGGCTTAAACACTTCTTGGGTTCCCTGTCACATCATGACCGAAGGATATCTTCTATTACTACCTGATTCACTCTTTCAGCCTGGCCATCTATTGTGGGGTGATAGGTTGTACTGAGATCCAAGAAAGTTTCTACTGCTTCAAAGAATGCAGTCCTGAATTTCAATGTGAACTTGGGATCTCTATCACTTACTATCCTCTTGTGTAAGCCATTCAATCTGAAGATCTCTTTAGGAAAACTCTGGCAACATCCAATGCAGTGTATGTTTCTTTTACTCGAATTAGATGGGCAATTTTGGTTAGTCTGTCAACTACCACAAAAATGGAGTTGTAATCTGCTTGCATTGAAGGTAGTCCAGTGACAATATCTATACCGATACATTCCCACTTCATTTGTGGAATGTCTAGGGGTTGTAGTTTTCCTGGCATCTTGACTCTCTCTGTCTTGACTCTTTGACACATTAAGCATTGGTACACATGATCAAGTACATCCTTTTTGAGTCCTCGCTAGAAGAAGCTTTTCTTCACAAACATATAGGTTTTTATAAACCCTAGATGTCCAGCTATCAGGCTATCATGGGCTTCTCTCAGAATCGTTCCCTTTATTCCCTCATCATTGGGAATACATAGCTGATTATTATAATATATGCATCCTTCATCCAATTTGTACCCACGAACTGGACTCATTTCCTGAGGAGTCTTGCTTTCCTGCACCAAAAGGGTAGCAATAGGGGCAAAGAATTTGTCCTACATGATTCTCTCCTTTACTTTAGTGATCAATGGATTTGACACCATTGTAATTTGCAACAAAGCAAGGAAGCTTTTCTACTGAGTGCATCTACCACCACATTTTCCTTCCTTGGCCAATACTTGATTTGAAAATCAAATTCATGTAGGGTCTACATGTATCTCATTTGACGCATGTTGAGATCCCTTTGGGTGAAGATACACTTCAGACTTTGATGGTCTGTCTCATCAAGGTGAACCTCTGTCCCAAAAGATAATGTCTCTACAACTTTTGTGAGATCCCTGTTCCCACCGCGCAACGGATTCGGGGTACTAGCAGTGGAAGTCTTCTTGCACGGGGCAGAGTCCCACACTCGGGGCCTCGTCACGGATATCCGGACAAGAGACTAATCCGTCGGTTTTTCAAAAACCGAACCCGAAAAAACTTTCTTTATCCAGAAAGCACGGGCGATTCCACCAGGATAACTTTTTACTCTAACGTAGTCAAGACCATTACTGATCAAACTGATCCGACTGCACCTATAAAGGTACTCGGTTAGATCAAGGAAGAAATTTGCACTTGGATCATTGGGATCAACGTTTTTTTCCCCATCAAGAGGCACAGCCGTTGATTCCTATCCATAGAACAATTACTATCCGGGATTTACTTCATCTATCATAATAACAGAATTTGAGTCTCGATTTACAGATCCATCAGTCCATCCGATCCCATGGGTTAGCCAACCGCCCAACCACTATAGTGATGGGATCCAATTTGGAATTTGGTTAGGTTTTGTCCCGGGTACCAAGGAAAAGAGTTCCAAGGCCCCCTAGCCGGAAGTTCATGCAAACATAAAACTAGTCACACCACTTACACACCCAATATGAAATTGTCTTTTTCTTAGCATCAGCTAAGAAAAAGACAATTCCAAGGCCCCCTACCCGGAAGTTCATGCAAACATAAAACTAGTCACACCACTTACACACCCAATATGAAATTGTCTTTTTCTTAGCATCAGCTAACTTTAAAATAATCCTTTAATGAAACCATTATGTCACTGATGATAATCCTCAAAGTCTCTGGTTAAATCCTTATTTCCAGTCATTCATTCATCGGCATACTTATGGCATCATTGGCAACCAGAACGCTCACCACCTGTTCACTCAGGGGCCTTTTCCATAGTTCCTAGCTCATAGTAACCAGCAATATATTCATATAATAGAATGGAATCTCCGTGGAAGATCAGCAAGATCAACCCACAGATCCATATAAAAGAGCCATGGACTCATCCGTTGAGGACCAGCAAGGTCAATCAACCAGATCCATGCCCGATTTCAGAAAACAACTCTTAATCGTTGTTCAATATCTTCCACGACGCACGTGTGGGTATCTTCGACGACCCAGAGCCCGAGCACCGTATGGTCAGCACTCTCTAGGATCCTTCACAGGTAACCTAGCGCTTCACTCATAGGCCGCTTCCTTGGTCCCTCATCCACCGTACCGGAAGCTCACCATTTAAATCGAACCGAGGCTGGTCAAGGCCTCGGTCGACCTTGCTACGCGAGACGTCCTCCATTGACTCTCCGTCAGCAGTTGCAACTTTATCAGTTAGGTCTACATGACTTTAATCCACAAGACGGTCAAACTGCTTCCCCAGCATTCTTGACATAAAACAGTCATTTACAAACAGTCACAAAATATAGTTTCTATATCGAACTCTCGTCTTTTCTCATTATGCTTCCTCAGTCCACTTACTTATTTCACATTCCATTCAATGTGTACTGATTCTCATCCATTCCCTCATATCGACGACACATTAATTCACACACATTCACATTCATTATTCTACATATATATCCCTATTCGTACATCCACATCATACATCTAATCCCATATCCGCATGTATACATCCACATCCACATTCTCATTCACATCCATACATCTACACCTACATGCATACATCCACATCTCCATGTATACATCCACATCCACATTCACATTCACATCCATACATCTACATCTACATGCATACATCCACATTTTCATGTATACATCCACATCCACATTCTCATTCACATCCATACATCTACATCTACATGCATACATCCACATCTCCATGTATACATCCACATCTACATTCTCATTCACATCCATACATCTACATCTACATGCATACATCCACATCTCCATGTGTATACATCCACATCTACATTCTCATTTACATCCATACATCTACATCTACATGCATACATCCACATCTCCATGTATACATCCACATCTACATTCTCATTCACATCCATACATCTACATCTACATCTACATGCATACATCCACATTTTCATGTATACATCCATATCTACATTCTCATTCACATCCATACATTTATATCTACATGCATACATCCACATCTCCATGTATACATCCACATTTACATTCTCATTCACATCCATACATCTACATCTACATGCATACATCCACATTTCCATGTATACATTCACATCCACATTCACATTCACATCCATACATTTACATCTACATGCATACATCCACATGTTGATGCATTTGTGGAGCCACTGCACCCCTTTGCTGCTCACGTTCCTGTCTCATTCTTGCAATGCGAGTACATTCCTGTGTGGTGTGGGTAAAATTCCAAGCACAGGCCTGGCACCACTTCTTTGTGGGTTGGTTTGTGAGACTAGAGGAGAAAAGGTATTACATTCTTCGGTTTTATGGTTACCGCCACATGCTCCACAAAGATGAGGACCTGTAGGTAGTACACTCCTCATTCGCTGCTATTGTTGTTGTGGTTGCATGGGTGGGTGATAGGTTTATCCCAATATCCTTAGTACTAGGTTAGTTATGCGGTCTGGATTTAGTAGTGTGCTAGACCCTGAACTTTGGTCATAACCCCACTAATGAATTTTGTATGCTTCTTTGCATAGAGATGTGTATGCAGTGTTGAATTTTTGAGTCCTTTTAAGAAGAGAGAAATTAATCGACTCTGGGTGGGCTTCTCATCTTCTGGGCAACGATTAATGTACTACTTCATCCTATTTACACAGTCTCTAACACTCTCAGTCTCGCCTTGCTTGAAAGAGTAGATGTTTGCTACTGTGTCATGCTGAATCCCCATCAAGGAAAAAGTAGCAATAAATCTCTCTTCCAAAACTCGTAAAGAAGATTTATCTGAAGCTTCTAGTGCCTGAAACCAAGCAAGGGCCTTTCCCTCAAGAGTGAGCCCAAATCCTTCAATTTGCATATGCTTGTCAGTCACTTGCTCAGCTCGAACTGCTTGCCTAAATGCTGCTACATGGTCATATGGATCTCCCGACCCTTCGTACTTCTTTACTAGTTTCTGAAGAGTTGATGGCCTTACTTGTCTTGAATACTCATCATAGGGCCTATGGCCTCTCACTCTCAGTGGGAACTATTTCTCTCTTTGGTAAGATGGTCCACATGCATCCCAAATTGGTGTGGGTCCCCTATTACCTGCCTCACCAACCCCCTCCAAAGATCTTGTTACCCGCATTTCAGGAGGTGCATTTATGGGAGGCCGAGTTGGCTCCCCTACCCTCCGATTGTCATAATGAGAGAAACGTTGTTGTGGTGTGATATGTGGTCGCACTTTTGGTGTAGGACAGTATCTTGGTGCTAGAGTTGGGCTACTTGCAGTGGTCCACTTTGATGTTGAGGGTCCAATCTAAGGTTTGGTATTCATTGGCCCATTTATCAATGATTCGGTTCTTGTGTCCTACAAGCTTCTCGACTACCACCACAAGTGCTAGAGGAAGATCTAGCTCTGGCAATCTAGTTGTGGCATAATATCCTTCTAAAGAGTCCTTATAGACCTCTTGAAGTGGGTCATCCTGAAAGACCTTTGTCACTGGAATTTGTCGTACAAACTCCCATTGGTTCTCAACTCCCTGATCCATTTTGCTCTTGCCTTTCTTGTCCCTTTTCAAATTTAGATCTACATAAAGTAAATCATCTATGGATGGCTTTGAGGACTGGGCATTGGATGGTCCAGGCATGTCCGGCTCAATGAGCCAATCATTTCTAGACTCCCTTGCTCCAGAAGGCTTTAATAAATCTAGGAACTCACTCTTAGAGAGCTCTCCTAATTTGTCTACATTCTCTGGATGATAGGTGACTTCGTAAGCGAACACCATCTCCACCCACGTACATGTTACCCTGGTCATTGACTAGAGGTGCTCTATCAAGCTTTGAGAAAAAGTCTGCGATCTTAACGAGATACCGTTGTTGTGGATCCCTAAAGATCTCAGCTCCTTGAGCATTCGTGTAGACATATTGAAGTCTCACATTGAGTGGTAACCCCATGGTGTCGGCTTCAAATAGATTAAAAGATCTTGTGGGTGTCCTATTTAGGGCTAAGGGATGACTATTTGACGGCCCTAGATTATCCATAGACAATGAGCTAGTTGTCCTGGAAAGGGTATCAGATTGGGATTCGGAAGAGGTTTCACCAATATCTGTCAAATTTCCTACCGATTGGGTCCCACTTTCCTGCGTAGGTACTCTAGAAGGTGCCCTAGACCCTATGGCAGTGTCTATATGACGTCCCGACTGCAAGTGCATAAGGTCAAATTTTAAGGTTTTTTTTTTTAATTTTTTTTTCAAAAAAATCCAAAAAATTTCAAGTTGGCTCAAACTTTGCCAGGACCCATTTTAAACCCCCTCGAACACATTAGGCCAAAAAAATAGCGTATTTTTCAGGATCAAAAATCGCCTAAAATTTACCAATTTCCCATACTGAGCTCATTCCACTGGCCAATTATTCCACTTGCATAGGTTTCCCTAATTTTTGATTTAGGACTAACTTACGCAGACATCCTGGGGAAATAAAATAATGAGGACTTCCTGAATCAATTAAAAGCTTGAATTGCTTACCCTCGTACTTTGTTGGAGTTTGGAGGACTAAAAATTGATGATTCTTCCCCTGATACTTGAAAAGATGTAGGGGAGAAGAGAGCTTGAGCTCTTGCAAGCACACACACACTCACAAAACCCTAAAAGAGAACACACAAGGTGAGAGGCTGAAAATCTTCTTCTTCGTCACTCACACAACACTCAACACACCATATACAAAGATAAGAGTACACACGTATGAAAAGGTACTCAACCAAATACATACTAGGGTTCTCTATAGTGTGAACCCAACTAAATGAGCTGGCACGAATGGCTGTCACATAGCCTGGCATCCCACTGGCTGCATATCACCCATGATCTCATCAACCATGCCAGTGGTGTAAGTGTGGGGCCTATCCCCTAGGCGGGTCATCAATGTCCACCGCCTCACTAGATGAGCTCGATATCTCAACACTCCCCCTCAAGCTTAACTCCATCTCATGTACACCAAGCGAAGCCCTGAATCTGCGGAGCTTCTCTATACCCAATGCTTTGGTGAAGATGTCTGCGACCTGATCCTGTGTGCTGACATAAACAAGGTCAACGTCTCCTGCCAAAACCTTCTCTCTGACAAAATGGTAGTGGACTTCTATATGCTTCATGCAAGTATGAAAAATTAGGTTCCTTGCCAACTGTATACTGCTAATGTTGTCACAGAAAATGACAACTTGTCTATCCACTGATAGACCCAAATCTGCAAGTAGCTTTATCAACCAAGCTACCTCACATGCTGTGCCATAGTAGCACCTCTGTACTTGGCCTCTGTGTGTAGTACTAGATAGAGCAACCGTAGGCTACTTCTTGCTTGCTCCATGAAGTCACAGTAGCACTCCCCAAAGAAAACATGAAGCCACTAGTAGATCTTCTATCTGAGATACTACCAGCCCAATCAGCATCTGTGTACCCATGTACACATATCTTTGTCCCCAATTTCATAAAATAGTTCACAATGCAAAGTAGACCTCACATACCTTAGTATGCGTCTCAATGCATCCAAATGCGGCTTCCGAGGAACCTGCATAAACTGACTCACCAACCTAACACCATAGCTCAAATTTGGCCTGGTGATCGTCATGTAGATTAAGCTTCCTACTATGCACCTATACATAGTAGGATCCTCCAAAATCTCTCCTGAATCTGCACTCAACTTGCCATTCTCATCCAATGGCACTGAGATAGGCTTACAACCTATCATACCATACTTGGACAACATGTCCAAGCCATACTGTCTCTATAGTAATCCAATACCATGTGGTGACCTAATCACCTCAATGCCCAAGAAATATCTGAGCTCCCCTAGATCATTCATCTCAAACTTCTGTCTAAGCAAGAACTTTACATCAAAGATCTCTGCATCATGGTCCCCTATAATAATCAGGTCATCTTCAAAGATAACAACAAGCACAACCCCTCTATCACTGTGTCTCATATACAGTGAGAAATCTGCATTGGCTACATGAAAGCCAATAGTGACAAGATATTTTGAAATCTTGTCAGACCATGCTCTTGGTGCTTGTTTTAAGCCATACAAGGCTTTCTTTAACCTGCAAACATGCTCAAGGAGGTGACTCACATCCTCATAACCAGGTGGCTGCAACATATACACCTCTTCCTGCAAATCCCCATGCAAGAATGCATTCTTTACATCCATCTGATGTAAAGACCATTGCTTTGATGCAATCACTGCTATCACAACTCTCACTGTTGCCATCTTGGCAACTGGGCTGAAAGTTTCCTCATAATCAATGCCATATGTTTGCGCATATCCTTTGGCTACCAATCTAGCCTTATAATTGCTTATGCTTCCATCATTGTTATGTTTTACTTCGTACACCCACTTGCATCCAATGGCTTTCTTGCCTTCATGCAATTGCACTAAATCCCAAGTCTCATTTCCATATAGTGCATCCATCTCCTCATCCATAGCTTTCTCCCAACACACATTTCCAATAGCCTCATCAATGCATGTGGGCTCTACAACCTATACAACTTTTGCCATGTATGCATAGTGATGTGCCACATAACCATCATAAACCTCTGCATAGGATTCTTCACTCTCCCAAATCTTCGTAGCTTTGCATTCATGGCTTCCATAGCCTTCTTTACACCAGGTGTTCTCATAGTAGCTGGTATCCCAAGATCCTCATCAAGACTCATCTCTGAGCCACTAGACTCTCCATCAACATGAGAATGCCCTCCTACAGAAATGTCAGGCATTCTAAGGGGCTTAACCACTCTCTCTTTGCCTTTATGTGATGTACTAATCACAATTGCAGGACTGGTATTATGATACAGCCTGCCACTCCATGGTCTATCAATTGAACCACTAGATGAGGACTCTCGTGGTCCACTCAAAGACTGTGATTGCTGACTTGCATTCTGTGCAACCACATTTCTACTCACATCAGCCCCAACAGCTTCTTTTTCAGTAGCATACTAGCTGCTCATCTCATAAAAAACATCCCTTCGCTTATCCTCAACTCACGTGTAGAGCAGGGTTATAACACCTGTATCCCTTTTGCTCAAGGGAATATCCAATAAACACACATTTTTCAGCTTTTGGATCCAGCTTAGTTCTCAGCTCATCTAGCACATGCACATATGCAATGCATCTAAAGACTTTCAAATGAGACAAATCAGTTTTTTTGCCAGTAAACCTCTCCTCTGGAGGTACATCATGTATGGCTATAGTTGGAGTCCTATTCATGATGTAAACTGCTGTAGAAACAGCCTAAGCCCAATAGCTATGCAGCATATTCTTCTCTCCCATCCATGCTCGTGCAATCTCAAGAATGTGCCTGTTTTTCCGCTCAGCCACTCCATTTTGCTGTGCGGAGTGTATCTGCATGTAAACTATCTCCGAATACCATTCTTCTTCAAAAATTCAGAGAACTCATTAGAGAAGTACTCTCCCCCTCCATTTGACCTTAGGCACTTTATATATTTCCATGTTTGCTTTTCAACCATAACTTTGAAATTCTGAAAATGAGTGAACACCTCACTCTTCTCCTTTATGAAGTATACCCACACTTTCCTTGGGTGGTCATCAATAAATGTCACATAATACCTGCAGCCTCCCATAGACATGGTCTTCGTAGGACCCCATACATTTGAATGCACAACATCTAGTGCATTTCTGCTCACATTTTTGTTACATGGAAATACATGCTTTGTTTGCTTTACAAATTGACATGCTTCACATATTTTATGCATACCTTCAACTTTAAACTTTGGCAGCCCTGTCACAATTCCTTTAGTCTGCATAGACTTCATTCTCTGCACATTCACATGTCCAATTCTTTTACGCCAAATGTCTGTGTCTGTAACAATTCCTGAACCATTTACAAACATCGCAGCACTCACTTCAGGTATGCTTATATTCAATGTAAACATTCTGTCCATTCTTTGTTGCCTTTTGCAACCAACTTGCAGTTGTCTTTAAAGTCTTCAACATAATAGCCACATCAGGGTAAACCGAACCTGCAAACCCTGCTCAATCATCTAGCCAATTGAAACTAGATTCTTTGTCAAATCTATGAAATTGGGAATGTTTTCTTGAGTGTGAATAGACGTCTTGAATGCCTTTTATTGTGGCTCGAGACCACATAGACAGACTTCCACCTTATCATCATCATCTACTGAAACACTAATAGATGCAAGGGATTCCACAATACCCTTGATCTTCAATGCATAGTCATTCATAGACATACTCTTTTTCTCTACAGTATGAAGTTCATTCTTCAACTGTATCTTTTGTGCCTTGGTATTTGTTTCATAGAGTTTTACCAAGGTCTCCCACGCCTCCTTGGGAGACTTGGCATCCTGTATGTGTCCAATCATGGTGTCTTGTATACTGATAGAGAGCCAAAATATAACGTTTCTGGCTCCTTGGTTCCAATCCTTGAACTCTTTCACATCTAGAACAGTTGGATTGATCTCCGGTATCTTCGATGCCTCTTCATGTGCTCACCTTCTATGTAGTCCTAGTAACCCTTTCCCATCAGGAAATTCGTCAACCTGAACCTCCAAGCATGGAAGTTGTTATTATCAAGCTTCTTAGAAACTATCTGGTTTATGCCATCATTTGACATCTTGCCAGACACACAAATGTATCAGAAACAACACTCTGGTTTGTCCTGCACAAACTGTTGTATTTTCTACACAAACTGTTGTATTTTCTACACAAACTGCTGTATTTTCTACAGCGGTACTGTACTACACTCAAATGTCACAACCACGAGTGATCTCAATGTGCATACATACACCCAATGGCAACTGTTTGACCTCCTTTTTGCAGCACACACAATGTCTGCACAACCAATCTGTCTTCTTGCACTTCTTAAAACAGAGTTCTGCAGAGAATCGAGCTAACTTACCTGGAGTGCTTGAAATTGCCTGCTTTCTGAAAAACGAAGGTCGTAACGCGCCCAAAACGCCTTTTCGACCCAAAATTCTTTGTCCAATAGGATAGTATAGTTGCCTTATAGCTTTACTCCCACGAAGAAAGCTCCTCAATCAGAGATCGTTTGTCGGTGTCTCGCGTAGAGCTCCCAACAAGGGTGTAGTCGTCGCCAACACAAATAGGGAAGAGTAGTTGAAGCTCTTACCCTCGTACCGCTTCCTGTGCATCTCTTGCTTGCAGCTCAGCCCTTAGCATGAACTAGGCTCTGATACCATGAAAAGATGTAGGAGAGAAGAGAGCTTGAGCTCTTTCAAGCACACACACACTCACAAAACCCTAAAAGAACACACAAGGTGAGAGGCTGAAAATCTTCTTCTTTGTCACACAGCACTCTCGGGGGGGTCACTATATGTAAAATATCCCTATCGCGTGCGTTCAAGGCCTATATTTTAAATCCCTTATTTGTGAATTTTTTAATCTATATAATATCCCCTTTTCTTTATGAATCTGTAAATTTTTTTGAAAAAAATTTAAATCATACCCTTATGTAAATATATTTCTGTAAGTTTCATAAATTAAAATTATGCTTCTGTTGAACGCACGTGATATTCACATTTTTTTGTGAGTGACCCCCCCGAGACAGCACTCAACACACCATATACAAAGATAAGAGTACACACGTATGAAAAGGTACTCAACCAAATACATACTAGGGTTCTCTATAGTGTGAACCCAACTAAATGAGCTGGGGCTATAACTATGCTAGTCTCTAGAATGGCTGTCACACAGCCTGTCATCCCACTGGCCACATATCACCCATGATCTCACCAACCATGCTAGTGGTGTAAGTGTGGGGCCTATCCCCCAGGCGGGTCATTAGTGTCCACCGCCTCACTAGATGAGCTCAATATCTCAACAATGCTCAATTGCATCATAGATCTATCCTTTTTCTTCCTCCACTTCCTCAGCTATAGTGAAGGCTCTAGTTGCTACAGTAGTCTAAGGAGGTGGAACTCTCTCTCTTTGGTTTCCCCAATTTTGGGAGGGAATTCGAAGACTGCTCTGCATGGAGGATGCAAGCTGAGCTGGCACTCTTCTGTAGTTACCCTAATTTTGGCGCGGGGACTGATATATAGGAGTCTGTGTCTCTTTGGAGGTGGAAGGTTGGAAGAACTTCCTGGTGTTTGGCATCTCTTGAAGGATGAGGGAGCTAGCTTTGGCAGGACTTTAACGATGAAGGCTTTGGCGAAGTCCTTTGCCATTCTTAGAGCCTTAGCCATGGAAACTGGCCTAGCATTCTTGACCAAGGTGTCTCAAGGTTCATTCATTCCTTAAATGAACCTGGCCATAAATTGCTCTTCATCTAGCAGTGCTGAGTACTTGAGGAGAAGAGCAAATGCCTGGTGATATTCTTCAATACTTTTGTCGGCTTGGTTTAGCTCTAAGAATTCATTCATCTTGGTTTCTAAAAATCCGAGGGGACAAAATCTCTTCCTTAGATAGACTTTGAGATCATTCTAGGACTGGGTGTTCCTATCCAGATGGTTGCCATCGCAATGGTTTCTCCATGCCACTCGGGCTGTTTCCATAATCTTCAGCCTCACGAGAGCCATTTTGCTCCTCTCATTGTATCTGATGACTTCAAAATATTCCTCCATGGCCTCGACCCACTTCTCCACAGCCTCTCGCCCAAGTTCTCCCTTTACCTTTGAAGGGACCTGATTGAGTTTTTGTGAAGGGCTTTGCGAACGTCGGGATCAAGCTCTTCGTCATCTCAGTAAGGGTTTCTGGTTGTCGGCCATGGTTCTCTTCAATCATGATTCTGCCAAAAATGATACATTATTAAATTTTTATTTTGATTTCGTCAATCAGATCCTAAGACGAGAGGTTCAAAAAATAATTGCTTAAACAAGATGAACGATCTTATTGGAGATCTATGACATATGTTCGAGTAACAGATCTTACTTCTTCAATTCGTTATATAAATAAACAATAACTTATATAATAGGAAATTCTTCATTTATAAAAAGGTTGCAATATATACATAGAGCATCGCGGCTCGAGAAAGTCAAAACCTCCTCGAGAAATGCTCCCTCTCTCCCAAAGGAGCTACTATCTTACTCTTTGGGATAAAGCATCTAAGAAGTCTATAGATATGGTAGGAAAGTATGAAATCTCGAGGCGTGTGGTGATACAGAATAACAACGTGAATCACTTTTAGCCTCATCAAAATCATGGCCAATGAGATATTCTCCCTCAGCATCACGCGCTGGTCACAAGAGGCGTGGACATACTGCCCTGCAAACCACTTGTGCTGATGTCTCTCTGCTGGGCCTGGGAAATATAAATCCTCAAAATGGCGTGCGATTCTGGCTCGCTTGTTTGAGTCGTATAGCGGAAGAGATGATATGCTTGAGAGCGAAAGCACTCATATCTTGTGACTGGGTGAGATCGGGAATACCGGGTAAGCATGGAAGTTTCATCTATAAAACCAAATTCTTTGATTAAAAATCTTCATTAATGAAGCTTAAGAAATGAAAATACAATACATAAATATTCTTTCTGAGTTTTTATTATAAATTTATGATATAAGAATTTATTTTTCCTCATTAGCTTTCAACAAAGCTCCCTCTGAGGGCGCTGGCAGTGGAAGAAGTGTTAATCTCTCGTGTGGGGTAGGGATCCGCATTTGGGGCCTCACCCATGGGTATCCGAACAAGAGACTAGCTCGGCGGTTCCTCCAAAACCGAACCTGAAAAACCTTCCCTCGCCCAGAAGGCATGGGCAATTTACCAGGAAAATCATATAACGGGAGAATTGGTCTAACGAGTCAAAGTCTTAACTAACCAAACTGATCTGACCGAACCCGAAAGTCACATTGTCAGATCAAGGAAGGGTCCATAGAATCACCGCTCTTTTGCCCTTTTAGTGAGGCATAGCCGATGATTCTCTCCCACAAATCAAGGGTCTTCTTAGGACTTAATCTAACTAACGCAACTTAATCGTAACGATTTGTATCACAGGAATCCCCCGATCCAGCCTACCCCAATCGGCCCATGGGTTAGCCAACCACCCCAACCATTGTATTGGTGAGATTCCTTTATAAAAATTTGTTTATGTTTTGCCCGGGTACCGAAGGAAATGAGTTCCTAGGCCCCCTAGCCAGTGCTTCAAGCAAAATTTAAGGTAGGCATACCACTTACACACCCAATATGAAATTTCCACTATAACGGATGCGGCTATCTTTAAAATAATCTTTCAATGAAATCATAGTACTACTGATCATAATCCTCCAATATATTGAGTCCATTGTTTTATAAAATATATTATCTAGACTCTCTGTTAAAGACCAGCTGGTCAACCAACAAGATCCAATATCAAAATTTAGTTTACAAAGTAATTCTTTTCAGTTCAACCGTATCTTCCTCGACATACGCATGGGTGTCCTAGCAACTGTGAGCCCGTGCATCACCTGGTCCAAAACCTTCTAGGATCCTACTTAGGTGTCCTAGCACTTCACTCAAGGACCGCTTTCTCGGTCCCCCCCTCGCGCCCATCGTACCGGAAGCCCACCATTTTAACCATACCAAGGTTGATCAAGACCTCAGCAGGCTTTGCCGCGTGCGACGTCCCTCAAAACGACTCCCCGCCAGCTGCAAATGAGTCTCTCCTTAGTTAATCACATACCAAATGCTTCCTTCAATATTTTGGCGTAAAACAGTTCTTTAAAAGAAAACATAGGTCCTATGCAAGTAGAATTCCCGGTTTGAGATTGGTTCCACAAAACCCTTTTTCCGTAATCTAGATTTTCTTAATGAGAATCATTGATCTCTCTTCAGGGTAATCTACCTATCATTTGACTAAATTTCACACACCTTGAGTCAGATCTTATTTAGTTTAGCCTAGATGGAAACGTAACATAGTGCCAGTTCTTCAGAGTCCTAACCTTGGGAATGGATCCTTGGAATAGATCTTATTTAGTTTAGCCTAGATGGGAACGTAACATAGTGCCAGTTCTTCAGAGTCCTAACCTTGGAATGGATTGGCTCCATAAGAATCAGGCTGACATTCATTGTCACAATGGAACCATTTCTTTCCTAGACCTTCATAGGAATAAAGTTCAAGGAACTAGAATTTTTGGATTCCCAGTGTTGCAATTAGTCAAGGCTTCTAAATTATTAAAAGGGTTCAGAAAGAGGCAAGTTGTTTATGTCGTTAAGATGAATCTAGTAGACATAAAGTGCAAGGCTAAAGAACTAGAGTGGTTAAGTAAGTATGCAAATGTGTTCCCTGAAGAGCTGACTAAGATGCCTCCGGCTCGCGAAATAGATCATGAGATCGAGTTAAACCCCGGAGCTCAGCCAATAGCCTAGCATGCATAAAAAATGCTAATCCCTAAAGCCATAGAACTTAAGAAACATTTAAGACAACTGTTAGAGTAGGGATTTGTCAGACACAGTGTCACCTTGGGGTGCGCCCTTCTCTTTAAGAAGAAAAAAGATGGAACGTTAAGACTCTGTATTGACTACAGAGGATTGAATCAATTAACAATTAAGAATAAGTATCATATCCCCAGGATTGATGAACTTCTAGATCGGTTAAGTGGAACCCAAATGTTCACAAAGATAGATCTCAAATCCGGGTCCTAGCAGATCAGAATCAAGGAACGGGACATCCTGAAGACAGCATTCAATACCCACTATGGGCATTATGATTTCACAGTCATGCCATTTGGATTGACTAATGTCCCAACGACATTTAATCGTCTTATGTAGGATATTCTCAAAGAATACTTGGATGATTTTGTTCTTGTCCTATTGGATGACATCTTGGTATACTTAAAGAATGCTGCAGATCATGAAGATCATGTGTGCAAGGTCCTGGAAATCCTAAGGAAGCACCAACTCTTTTCTAAAAAGAGCGTGTTCTTTCTCTGTTGACCAGGTGGAATACTTATTCATAGTGTCTAAAGATGGGATTTCTCTTGACTCGAAAAATATCCAAGCAGTCATCGATTGGCCGGAACCCAAGATGGTAAAGAAAGTCAGAGGATTCCTAGTAGGAAATCCTAAGGAAGCACCAACTCTTTGCAAAAAAGAGCAAGTGTTCTTTCTCTATTGACCAGGTAGAATACTTATTCATAGTGTCTAAATATGGGATTTCTCTTGACTCGAAAAATATCCAAGCAGTCGTCGATTGGCCGGAACCCAAGACGGTAAAGGAAGTCAGAGGATTCCTAGGATTAACTGGATGGTATAGAATCTTTATACCCATGTATGCTCAAATAGCATCCCCTTTAACTAACCTTCTCAAGAAGAGTACCCTATTTCAATGGACTGCTATGTGTGAGAGTGCCTTTGATAAGCTGAAGACAGCCTTAGTAACCAACCCTGTCCTTAAATTTTTAGATTTTACCAAACCTTTTGAGGTAGTTATACTGATGCCAGTGATTTTGCCTTAAGCGATGCTCTTATGCGTAGGAAGGTCATGTAGTGGCCTATGAATCTAGAAAGCTCAGAACACATGAGAGAAATTATGTCGTCCATGACTTGGAGTTACTCTTAGTAGTGCTTAAAGTTGTAAGATTCCTCCCCAGCCTCTCAAAATGTCCAGCATCTTCTCCTGTAATCAATCTCCTCTTCTGAAATATAAAAGATCTTGTTTCTAACTGTTTTATCATAGAGAGAGAAAATATTCTAGAGAGAGAATATTCAGATTTTGAATATTTTTAGATAGAAAAATTTCTCATATTATTAGAATGAATTTTCCTAAAACAGAAATTCAAAAAGAACTTTCCAATGTGCAATTGGAATTAATTGGAAATGGGTATAAAGGACCTTAGCCTAAGGGTCTAGATTTTCAGAAATTTTTGGATTATGGTTCAATTAAGGTTCCTATGGACCAATAGGATCAATTGATATGTGGAGAGGAGATAAATCCAATTTTGTAAAAGAAGATATCCAAAAATGAGTAAATACTCACATAAGATGAAGAGTTGACTATGTACAAGATTTATTAGTAAGAAACTATAAGTAATATAAAAAAAATAAGATATTTTGGGTATCCAAAAATGAGTAAATGCTCACATAAGATGAAGAGTTGAATATGTACAAGGTTTATTGGTAAGAAACTATGAGTATTACTAAAAAAATGAGATATTTTGGATATCCAACAATGAGTAAATGCTCACATAAGATGAAGAGTTGAATATGTACAAGGTTTATTAGTAAGAAACTATGAGCAATATTAAAAATATGAGATATTTTGGGTATAATGATTCCATTTTGACACATATGTAAGGAAGCGGAGTCCATTAAAGAAGGTGCATATTTCACATGCTTGAATGAGTTTTAAACTCATAAATAATGTGATATTTTATCTCTCCTCTCTCCTAATTCAAGTCTAGTTCCAAAAAGTTAGCTTAACTGACTTAAAAATGGTCAAAAATTGACCAAACTGATTTGAAAAATTCTAGAATCAGTTTGTTTGGTTAGGAGCTCACTTTTTCCTATAAATAGAGGCCTTCTCCTTTGTTAAAGAAGGATAGTGTTTAATGCATTGTTACTCTACTCCACCCAAGCCAAGAACTATGAATTTAATTAATAAGTCATTAGTTCTTGACATTTTCCTCTTCCAAAGATTGGTGGCCACTCTTGTTCAAACAAGAGTTGAACCCTCAAACCATCAAGCCAAAGGAAAGCTATTAAGGTCTTTAGTAAGTTGGTGATTCTCTTTTTATGGTTTAAATGGTTTTTATGCTTTATGTCTTCTCTAAAAATGTTATGCCTCATTACAAAAAGGCATTCCCCTCTCTTCTCTAACAAAACCAACCATTCTCTATCCTAGGTGAATGGTAAATTGATTAATATCAAGTTTTTTTAATAATAATTATTTTATTATAAAAGTGTTATTTTTAGCATAATTGAATGACATGCATAGAGGTATGCATAAAAGATGATTATTTTATTATAAAAGTGTTACTTTTAGCATAATTGAATTTCATGCATAGAGGTATGCATAAAAGATGATTATTTTATTATAAAAGTGTTATTTTTAGCATAATTGAATGACATGCATAGAGGTATGCATAAAAGATAATTATTTTATTATAAAAGAGTTATTTTTAGCATAATTGAATTTCATGCATAGAGGTATGCATAAAAGATGATTATTTTATTATAAAAGGGTTATTTTTAGCATAATTAAATGACATGCATAGAGATATGCATAAAAGATGATTATTTTATTATAAAAGTGTTATTTTTAGCATAATTGAATTTCATGCATAGAGGTATGCATAAAAGATGATTATTTTATTATAAAAGTGTTATTTTTAGCATAATTGAATTTTATGCATAGAGATATGCATAAAAGATGATTATTTTATTATAAAAGTGTTATTTTTAGCATAATTAAATTTCATGCATAGAGGTATGCATAAAAGATGATTATTTTATTATAAAAGTAAAATTCTTACTAAATTGAATTTATGCATAGGAAGATGTATAAAAGATTGATTTTTAATTCAAAAGTATCTTTCTCATCTAAATTGAATTTATGCATAGGAAGATGCATAAAAAATTGATTTTTAATTCAAAAGTATCTTTCTCATCTAAATTGAATTTATGCATAGGAAGATGCATAAAAGATTGAATTTTAATTCAAAGTGTCATTCTCATTTAAAATAAATTTATGCATAGGAAGATGCATAAAAGATTGATTTTATTCGAAAATGTTAGTCATCCTTAAACGAAATTTATGCATAAATAGATGCGTAAAGAAATCTTATATCAAATATAAGAATTCTCTTGTATTCTATGAATAGATATGAGAAATGATAAGATGTGATAAGATGCATATGAGATGAGTTAGGATGTGATAAGATGAGTTAAGATGTGATAAGATGTGTATGGGATGAGATAAGAAGTGTATGTGATGGGATATGATGTATATGGGTTGTGATAGGACGAGAATGGATGTAATGTAAAAGAATAGATGTGAAGGCATATGTGGATGCATGGATGTGAATGTGGATGTGTATGTATGGATGTATGCATATAGATGTGGATGTATGCATGTAAATGTAGATGTATGGATGTGAATGTGAATGTGGATGTGGATGTATACATAGAGATGTGGATGTATGCATGTAGATGTAGATGTGAATGTGAATGTGAATGTGGATGTGGATGTATACATGGAAATGTGGATGTATGCATGTAGATGTAAATGTATGGATGTGAATGTGAATGTGGATGTGGATGTATACATGAAAATGTGGATGTATGCATGTAGATGTAGATGTATGGATGTGAATGAGAATGTAGATGTGGATGTATACATGGAGATGTGGATGTATGCATGTAGATGTAGATGTATGGATGTGAATGAGAATGTAGATGTGGATGTATACATGGAGATGTGGATGTATGCATGTAGATATAGATGTATAGATGTGAATGAGAATGTAGATGTGGATGTATACATGGAGATGTGGATATATGTATGTAGATGTAGATGTATGGATGTGAATGAGAATGTAGATGTGGATGTATACATGGAGATGTGGATGTATGCATGTAGATGTAGATGTATAGATGTGAATGAGAATGTGGATGTGGATGTATACATGAAAATGTGGATATATGCATGTAGATGTAGATGTATGGATGTGAATGTGAATGTGAATGTGGATGTATACATGGAGATCTGGATCTATACATGTAGATGTAGATGTATGGATGTGAATGAGAATGTGGATGTGGATGTATACATGCGGATATGGGATTAGATGTATGATGTGGATGTACGAATAAGGATGTGTATGTAGAATAATGAATGTGAATGTGTATATGAATTAATGTGTCATCGATATGAAGGAATGGATGAGAATGAGTACACATTGAATGGAATGTGGAATAAGTGGACCGAGGAAGAATAATGAGAAAAGACGAGAGTTCGATATAGAAACTGTATTTTGTGAGGCTGTTTGTAAATGACTGTTTTATGTCAAGAATGTTGGGGAAGCATTTTGACCGTCTTGTGGATTAAAGTCATGGAGACCTAACTGATAAAGTTGCAACTGCTGACGGAGAGTCAATGGAGGACGTCTCGCGTAGCAAGGTTGGCCGAGGCCTTGACCAGCCTCGGTACGATTTAAATGGTGAGCTTCCGGTATGGTGGATGAGGGACCAAGGAAGCGGCCTATGAGTGAAGCGCTAGGTCACCTGCGCAGGATCCTAGAGGGTGCTGACCATACGGTGCTCGAGCTCTGGGTCGCCGAAGATACCCACACGTGCATCGTGGAAGATATTGAACAACGATTAAGAGTTGTTTTCTGAAATCGGGTATGGATCTGGTTGATTGACCTTGCTGGTCCTCAACGGATGAGTCCGTGGCTCTTTTATATGGATTTGTGGGTTGATCTTGCTGATCTTCCACTGAGATTCCATTCTATTATATGAATATATTGCCGGCAGTTACTATGAGCTAGGAACTATGGAAAAGGCCCCTGAGTGAACAGGTGGTGAGCGTTCTGGTTGCCAATGATGCCATAAGTATACCGATGAATGAATGACTAGAAATAAGGATTTAACCAGAGACTGAGGATTATCATCAGTGACATAATGGTTTCATTAAAGGATTGTTTTAAAGTTAGCTGATGCTAAGAAAAAGACAATTTCATATTGTGGATGTCTAAGTGGTGTGACTAGTTTTATGTTTGCATGAACTTCCGGCTAGGGGGCCTTGGAACTCTTTTCCTCCTTGGTACCCGGGACAAAACCTAACCAAATTCCAAATTGGATCCCATCACTATAGTGGTTGGGCGGTTGGCTAACCCATGGGATCGGATGGGATTAGGCTAGACTGATGGATCCGTAAATCGAGACTCAAATTCTGTTATTACGATAGATGAAGTAAATCGCGGATAGTAATTGTTCTATGGATAGGAATCAACATAGGAATCAACGGCTGTGCCTCTTGATGGGGAAAAAAGCGTTGATCCCAATGATCCAAGTGCAAGTTTCTTCCTTGATCTGACCGAATACCTTTATAGGTGTCGTCGGATCAGTTTGATCAGTAATGGTCTTGACTACGTTAGAGTAAAAAGTTATCCTGGTGGAATCGCCCGTGCTTTTCGGATAAAGGAAGTTTTTTGGGTTCGATTTTGGAAAAATCGACGGCTTAGTCTCTTGTCCGGATATCCGTGGACTCTGCCCCGAGTGTGGGACTCTGCCCCGTGCAAGAAGTGTTACTTCCGCTACTAGTATCCCGAATCCGTTGTGCGGTGGAAACATGGATCTCACAGTTGGTATCAGAGCGAATTGGCTAATAAAGATCAACCGAGAAGCCAAATATGTCAAAAATTTATCAAGAATCACAAAAAGGTTGTAATTGTGTGATATAATTCATACAATTTGATATTCAAACTGAAAATACGTAAATTAGTAATTGGGTCTTCAGATGGAAGTACCGCAATTGTATGGAACCCTAACTTGCTTGAGGCCTAGACATGATGGTATTTACCTTATAGTTCCAAGTATCATGACTATCCGTATATACCGAGAAAATAACTGCAACTCTTTATCGGCAGTATATACGAGTAAATCTAAGACTTGAAATTATAAGCATTAATGCTATCCAGATGATGAATTCGAATGTGGTTGATATGATTTTTAATTCTGTTTGAGAACTGATGAGTTGATTTGGATTCTGATTGAAAAATGATGATCCCTAAAATTTGGTTGAAATGTAATAAGCTGAACGAAACCTCAATGAGGATGAATGGGACGAGTCCTTGTGATGATATTCATAACTAGAATGATAATAATAATTTCAGCAAATCACTATGAGATTAGTGGATTATGCTGTCAAATTGCTACTGTTAACAATGGACACGGTAGATCAAGTTAAGGGATGACAAATTGAGAACTTGTTTGACTGAAATTCCCGTGGAGGAATGTTCAAAAAGAAATTTTTCGGTCTAATGGACCATTTTCGTGTTAAAGATATGAATGATATGATCTGAATGAATTATTATGATGAGTTCTATATAAGGGATATTTATCCCAGTATTCTGTTGGGTTGACCAGAATATAAGGAGCCCCAAAATAAATTGGATCTTAAGAAAAAGAGTTGTCCTCTACCTTACGAGATGAGGACATCTCACTCTTTTTAAGTGGGATAGAATGTAAGATTCCTCGGTATACAGTAGTAAGAACCTTCCTTTCTAATCTTATAATTATTCCTTCTCTAAAATAAAAGAAAGATTCTGTTTAAAAAGGAAGACCCTTTCCCCAGAATAATTCTCAGGAGCCCCACTTGTTTTAAGGATTCAGAACGATAAGTTCAGAAGTGAGAACCGGTGTTTTGGATGCCAAGGTTTTGGTCATCAGTTAAAAGACTGCCCGACTCCTACCATGTCAAATCTGATTTCAAAGAAAGTAGGTGACTTAGCCTACGAACTTCTTTTACCTCCTCATCTCAAAGTTCATAATGTATCTCATGTAAGCCTTCTATAGAAATATGTGCCAAACCCGAATTATGGAAAGACGGTAAAACTTCAGTGTGGCAAGATACCCCGTTGGCTTCTAGGTTACGCTAGTTCCTTCTTTTATATAAGTCATAACTCTTACTTGTCGCTCGCAGCAGTAATCTTACCTCCATCGATCTCCTTTCTTTCTTAATCTCTTTCATGACTTGGCAGCAGGACTTAGTTTTATCCATGATGATTTCTCACCTTCAAGACGCAAGCGAGCCTGTGAAGAGAGATTTTCTAGAACTGTATGAGCGCTCACTTTTTCCTCACTTGGGAACTTATGTAGCTCAGACCAAATGGCGGACCTGTCGAGATATAACTAGGGTAACACTGTGGGGACAACAGCACTTCCGTAACAATGTCCGCTTGGCTATGGTTATCGAAGCTTTGGGTTTGGGTCCCCAATACTACTGCGTGATGAGATCAAGGCATGGTGGATTTTATGAGCGGGTCTTCTTACTAGCATGCTTTCTTCCTCACCAGAAGATATGCCTTTATCCCATTTTCGGCTGGCCTCTTAGAGGTCCTTTTGTTAGATCACCTCATACCGCTGAGGTAGGTGCTGCAATAACCAGCCGAAAAATTCCTATAGTAAGGGGAGTCCATTAAAGGAGGTGCATATTTCACATGCTTGAATGAGTTTTAAACTCATAATAATGTGATATATTATCTCTCCTCTCTCCTAATTCAAGTCTAGTTCCAAAAAGTTAGCTTAACTGACCTAAAAATGGTCAAAAATTGACCAAACTGATTTGAAAATTTCTAGAATCAGTTTGTTTGGTTAGGAGCTCACTTTTTCCTATAAATAGAGGCCTTCTCCTTTGTTAAAGAAGGATAGTGTTTAATGCATTGTTACTCTACTCCACCCAAGCCAAGAACTATGAATTTAATTAATAATTCATTAGTTCTTAACATTTCCCTCTTCCAAATATTGGTGGCCACTCTTGTTCAAACAAGAGTTGAACCCACAAACCATCAAGCCAAAGGAAAGCTATCAAGGTCTTTAGTAAGTTGGTGATTCTCTTTTTATGGTTTAAATGATTTTTATGCTTTATGTCTTCTCTAAAAATGTTATGCCTCATTACAAAAAGGCATTCCCCTCTCTTCTCTAACAAAACCAACCATTCTCTATCCTAGGTGAATGGTAAATTGATTAATGTCAAGTTTTTTTTAATAATGATTATTTTATTATAAAAGTGTTATTTTTAGCATAATTGAATGACATGCATAGAGGTATGCATAAAAGATGATTATTTTATTATAAAAGTGTTACTTTTAGCATAATTGAATTTCATGCATAGAGGTATACATAAAAGATGATTATTTTATTATAAAAGTGTTATTTTTAGCATAATTGAATGACATGCATAGAGGTATGCATAAAAGATGTTATTTTTAGCATAATTGGATGACATGCATAGAGGTATGCATAAAAGATGATTATTTTATTATAAAAGTGTTATTTTTAGCATAATTGAATTTCATGCATAGAGATATGCATAAAAGATGATTATTTTATTATAAAAGTGTTATTTTTAGCATAATTGAATGACATGCATAGAGGTATGCATAAAAGATGATTATTTTATTATAAAAGTGTTATTTTGAATGACATGCATAGAGGTATGTATAAAAGATGATTATTTTATTATAAAAGTGTTATTTTTAGCATAATTGAATTTCATGCATAGAGGTATGTATAAAAGATGATTATTTTATTATAAAAGTATTATTTTTTAGCCTGACTGAATTTCATGCATAGAGGTATGCATAAAAGATGATTATTTTATTATAAAAGTGTTATTTTTAGCATAATTGAATGACATGCATAGAGGTATGCATAAAAGATGATTATTTTATTATAAAAGTGTTATTTTTAACATAATTAAATTTCATGCATAGAGGTATGCATAAAAGATGATTATTTTATTATAAAAGTGAAATTCCTTCTAAATTGAATTTATGCATAGGAAGATGCATTAAAGATTGATTTTTAATTCAAAAGTATCTTTCTCATCTAAATTGAAGTTATGCATAGGAAGATGCATAAAAGATTGAATTTTAATTCAAAGTGTCATTCTCATTTAAAATAAATTTATGCATAGGAAGATGCATAAAAGATTGATTTTATTCGAAAATGTTAGTCATTCTTAAACGAAAATTATGCATAAATAGATGCGTAAAGAAATCTTATATCAAATATAAGAATTCTCTTGTATTCTATGAATAGATATGGGAAATGATAAGATAAGATGCATATGAGATGAGTTAAGATGTGATAAGATGAGTTAAGATGTGATACGATGTGTATGGGATGAGGTAAGAAGTGTATGTGATGGGATATGATGTATATGGGTTGTGATAGGGCGAGAATGGATGTAATGTAAAAGAATAGATGTGAAGGCGTATGTGGATGCATGGATGTGAATGTGGATGTGTATGTATGGATGTATGCATATAGATGTGGATGTATGCATGTAAATGTAGATGTATGGATGTGAATGTGAATGTGAATGTGGATGTGGATGTATACATAGAGATGTGGATGTATGCATGTAGATATAGATGTATGGATGTGAATGTGAATGTGGATGTGGATGTATACATGTGAGGTTTGTTGTCTACGACAATTCAAATATGTGTAGAGACTTGGTAAACCCAGGCTATGTGGAGGAGGAATATGCATCATATTCATCCAAGGAAAATCTCTTTGAAAGTCCCGTATATCCAAGCCAGGCACTGGAGGCTCAACCAAGGGAACAAAATTCTTTGATGTTGCTAGGCGGCTACCAACCTAGGACTCCAGGCCCTCAGGTCAATGGCAGCAAAGGAAAGTAGAAGCCAAACTAATGGGCCCATGTTATGAGTGCGGAGAATCCCATTGGGCTCGTGATTGTCCACATCACCCAAGGCAAGCATCTCGATCCAATACAACAGTATCACAGTTTTCACCAATTGAAAGATATTGTCTAGGGTGTTGTGTAGAACACTTTCCAAACCACATGAAACGATTGTTTGCTGAAACCACATGAGGAAGGCACCTCTCAACCAAAGGTCTCACTCAACTTTGTAGGGGCAGTTCCATCGCCACCTTCATCAGAGAATGAGGATGTCGTGCCACTTAGAGTCATGACTAGATCACAGACACGAAATGCTGAAATGCAGACTGATGAGACACCTTGAACTAGGGATGCAAAGGCAAATCTAGTGGACAAGAACCTACATTCCAATAGAAAAAGGACCACTAGGAGGAAAAAGAACCGCAACAAGGGAACTAAGAGTGCATCCACTAGTTCTCAAGAAGCCTCTAAACAAAACATGAAGGATCAAGCTTTTACATCCCAAGAAGTGCATGAGGAGCATCAACTTCAACCTGGGCCTAGTGCTAAACAAGATGAGGCTAGTACAACCGAGGATAGTTCTGGGGGTTCTGTTTTTGTAGATAAGGTGAACGAGACTCTAGATGCCATCATTGATGCTCATAGAAGTCGCATTGCAGCTTTATCTGAGCTACCCAAGAAGCTTCAAGAATACCCAAACCCTCATGAGGAGAAGATCAATCTAGTTGTACATCAGCAACTCATTAGGGAAGCTCAATCAATACTTGAGGGTCCACCTCCACCTATCCCTCGGGGCCCAACCTCTCTTAAGCCAACATTAGAAACCATACCAAAAGTGTCATCAAGTTGGGAAATGAAAAGTGAGCTGATCTCACAAGCTCATAGCGAGAAGTCTGCACCAATTGACACCCCATTGAAAGAAGGCATTCTGCCACCACCTAGTCTTGCCTTCCCATGCAATGATGAAGTTATTGATGCTAACGAGGACATGGCAAATGAGATGTGGGCAGCAGTTCATGAGAAAGTTAATGAGAATATGTCCTCTACTATTTCACCTCCATTCTCTGAAGTGGATTTTACCAGGGGCACAGAAAATAACTTTAGACGCCCAAGCATCTAGGAGGAAGTTCAAACAATTATTTCTTCTAGAAGTAAGCATACAATGAAAACCTTGCCATCTTATTTGGGAGAATATGAGAATTGTTCTCAAACCTTGAGGATACCCTCCATGCATAGAAGGTTGACAAAGGAGATGGATATGGGTATCGTGCAAGCTATTTTGTCAGCACCAGTGGCTTGTACATTACCTTTGGTTGATTTGATAAAGCTTCGACCAGAGTTGTGGAATGATATTGCCACATGTTTGTCAGAGCAGGTATTGCTACAAAAGAGTCACCATCATTGTACTAATCACCCTGAGACAAGGCATGTTATGCCAGTTCCTATCAACAAAGTAGGAAAATTTTGTGAGGACGATCAGGGAAATGCTACCCTCCCATTAGAAGTGCGAAAAGTAGCTTCAACTGCAATACTTGATAGTGGTGCTGGAGTGGGCATTGTGACAAGGTCCATTTGGAAAAAGTGGGGCAAACCAGCTATTAGGAGTACCAGGATGCACTTGTAGCTAGCAGATGGAAGCTTAGAACATCCCATTGCTCAGGGGCCTTTTCGATAGTTCCTAGCTCACAGTACCCTGCAATATATTTACTTATAAAAATTCAAGACGGAGTCTCCGTTGAAGATCAGCAAGATCAACCAACAGATCCATATAAAAAAGCCATGGACTCATTCGTTGTTGAGGACCAGAAAGGTCAATCAACCAGATCCATGCCCGCTTTCAGAAAACAACTCTTACTCCTTGTTCCAATATCTTCCATGACGCACGTGTAGGTATCGTCGGCGACCCAGAGCCCGAGCAGCGTATGGTCATCAGCACCCTCTAGGATCCTTCGCAGGTCACCTAGTGCTTCACTCATAGGCCGCTTCCCTGGTCCCTCATCCACCGTACACCGGAAGCTCACCATTTAAATCGAACTGAGGCTGGTCAAGACCTCAGCCGAACTTTTCTACGCGAGACGTCCTCCGTTGACTCTCCGTCAGCTGTTGCAACTTTATCAGTTAGGTCTCCATGACCTTAATCTCAAGACGGTCAAAATGCTTCCTCAGCATTCTTGACATAAAACAGTCATTTACAAACAGGTCACAAATACAATTTCTATAAAGAACTCTCGTCTTTCCACATTGTTCCACATCAATCCATATTACTTAATCTACATCCAATCCATGTGTGTACTCATTCTCATCCAATCACATTATTTTTCATCTTATCACATCAGATTCATTCACATCACATATCATCCATTCACATCTATCTCAATTTGCATTACATCTTATTCATTCCCATCCTGATTCACATGTCATCACATCACATCCCTTCACTCATATATCGATGTCACATCCTTTCACATACACATTCGCATTCATTATTCCACATACACATCCATATTAATTCTTCCCCTACACATTCACATCCATACATCTGCATACACATCCATATTAATTCTTCCCCTACACATTCACATCCCTTGTCCACATCCATACATCCACATACACCTTCACATCCATTCTTTTACAAACACATCCACATCCATACATTCACACCCACATCCACATCTATACATCCTCATCCATACATCCACATCCACATCTACATCCATACATCCACATCCACATTCACATCTATACATCCACATCCATACATCCACATCCATACATCCACATCCACATCCATATTCACATCCATACATTCGCATCCACATCTACATCCATATCCACATCCATACATTCATATCCATACATCCACATCCATACCCATTACAAGCTCCTCAAGGAAATGGTGGCCAGGTTAGCTTGGTTATCTTTTAAAGAAGAGTTTTTTTTTATATTAATGTTAATAAATGTGTATCTTTTTCTTTTTAAAAAAATATATGAAGCTATGATTTGAAGTGATGCCCTATTCAATGAATGGTATTGAAATTGTTATCTTTAAGAGAAAGAGTGCAAGTTTTTCTTGGCTTTGACGCTAACTCCGTTCCGTGCTTGTGTAGCCAGGTGGCGTCGTTAGCAAAGCCCGGGAGGAATGGCCCAAGGTATCCCTCATACCAATGGGAGAATAAGGTTCGCCGATTCAAGTGAGAGAATATGATGCTATCTAGTCCTCAGGGCCCAAGCTAGTGCAGTCAATAAGCCCACCCTAGTGCATAGACATCCCTTTGAGGGACGGGAGGATCGAGCGGGGGAGCTTGAGAGGGCGACAGGCCGGCTTGAGTCCTCACACCGCCCCAGCGGGCCGAGACGATGAGGTGTATGGTCCCGTAGGGTTTTGCCCAGCATGTAAAGGCTAGAAGGCTGAATTCTAGATCCAAATTCTAGATCATCGGCAGTATAAAGGAAAAGAATAAGAGAGTCGATTTGGCTTGTATGCAATTAGGAATTTTTTGGACCCGAAGAGAGCCTCTTGGATTAACTTTTGATTAGGAATGGACGAGGCCGGGTGCACATTTTTGACTTCTTTAACCCTAGGGGGCCTAGGCTTTGGTTTGCTAATGGGGCCTAATTACTACTCTTGTCCCCTACCTCTTGGGCCCAAACTTACAGGTCCCCCCACCTAGAATCATGCAGATGAAAAACCCTAAAAATTAAAAATTTTTAATTTTTTCCCAAAAGTGTGTTTTCCCTCTCAAACTTCCCCCCAACATACTCTAGGTTTGGAAAGCTCATTTTGAACCTCTTTCTTCCACTTCTAAGCTCTCCATTGCTGCACAAACTCTATACCTTTCAAGCTCTCCCTCCTTTTTGTCAAGCTCCCTCAGTCTCAAGCTCCCTCTCCCTCTTTCTTCCTTTTCTAAGCTCTCCATTGCTGGAGAAACTCCATCCCTCTCAAGCTCTCCCTCCTTCTAAAGCTTCCTCCCTCTCAATCTCCCTCTCCCTCTCTCTCTCTCAAGCTTCCTCCCTCTCCATTGCTGTAGAAACTCTATCCCTCTTCAGTCTACCCTAGGTTCAGGAAGCCTATTCTCAAACTCTAACCCTCTTTTAAGCTATCCATTGCTGCACCACTGAAAACCCTGAACTTTCTCTCCTCTCCACTCTTCTGTTGTAAAACAAGCTTTTCTTTTCCCTTCTTCTCTTTTTTTACCACCATGGCCTCTTCCAATAATGTGAGAAGACCTAGGGAGAAGGTGGAAGAGCTTGTGCTGCATAACACAAGAGATGAGAATGGAGTTTAGGCTCCAACAAGATTCAGGGTTGGGGCTTGGGTCTACATGTAGCCAAGCTCTAAGGGACCACATCGAGTGCGTCCAGCTGGGGAATATGCTACATCATTGGAAGGGGGGACGGCTACAAGGCTTCAAGCATACTAAGAAGGAAGGATTGGTTGCCATAGTGCAACATGTGTATACCCTTGGAGACTTGTACATTCAAGGCCAACGTCCAACCATTTGCAAACATCGCAGCACTCATTTCAGGTATGTCTACATTCAACGTAAACATTCTGCCCACTCTGTTGCCTTTTGCAACCAACCTGCACTTGTCTTTAAAGTCTTCAACATAACAACCATCAAGGTTAAACCGAACCTGCAAACCCTACTCAATCTTTTGGCCAACTGAAACCAGATTCTTTGTTATATTCGGAACGTGAAGTATATCTATAAGGTACTTCACTTTGCCATCCTGCATAGACAATGGCACATCTCCAACATGGGCAATTGGATGAGCAGTGTCATCCCCTGTTTCCACAAAACCTGGTCTTTCCAGCTTTTTCATCTCCTTGAACCACTCCCCATGACTTATGTGGTTCGAAGCACCTGAATCCACATACCACACATCATCTTTTTGTGGTGCTTCAGCATTTTCAGACATGGCATTCATGACATGCTGCATAACAAACAATCTTTCATTGTCCTCATTATTTCTGCTTGAGGATGCATAGTTGTTTTGCTGCACTTTCTCATTTTGCATGTCAACCTGCTTCTTATAACACTCTGCCTGCACATGTCCAGGCTTACCACAATAAGAGCTGTAAGATTCCTCCCCAGCCTCTCAAAATGTCCAGCATCTTCCCCTGTAATCAATCCCTCTTCAGAAATATAAAAGACTTGTTTCTAACTATTTTAATCTAGAGAGAGAAAATATTCTAGAGAGAGAATATTCAAATTTTTAATATTTTTGGATAGAAAATTATCTCATCTTTTTAAAATAAGTTCCCCTGAAACAGAAATTCAAAAAGAACTTTCCAATGTGCAATTGGAATTAATTAGAAATGGGTATAAAGGACCTTAGCCTAAGGGTCTAGATTTTCAGAAATTTTTGGATTATGGTCCAATTAAGGTTCCTATGGGCCAATAGCATCAGTCCATGTGTAGGGAGGAGATAAATCCAATTTGTAAAAGAAGATACCCAAAAATGAGTAAATGCTCATATAAGATGAAGAGTTGAAAATGTACAAGGTTTATTAGTAAAAAACTATGAGCAATATTAAAAATATGAGATATTTTGGGTATCCAAAAATGAGTAAATGCTCACATAAGATGAAGAGTTGAAAATGTACAAGGTTTATTAGTAAAAAACTATGAGCAATATTAAAATGATTCCATTATGACACATATGTAAAGGAAGGGGAGTTCTTTAAAGGAGGTGCATATTTCACATAAGATGAAGAGTTGAAAATGTACAAGGTTTATTAGTAAAAAACTATGAGCAATATTAAAATGATTCCATTATGACACATATGTAAGGAAGGGGAGTTCTTTAAAGGAGGTGCATATTTCACATAAGATGAAGAGTTGAAAATGTACAAGGTTTATTAGTAAAAAACTATGAGCAATATTAAAATGATTCCATTATGACACATATGTAAGGAAGGGGAGTTCTTTAAAGGAGGTGCATATTTCACATAAGATGAAGAGTTGAAAATGTACAAGGTTTATTAGTAAAAAACTATGAGCAATATTAAAATGATTCCATTATGACACATATGTAAGGAAGGGGAGTTCTTTAAAGGAGGTGCATATTTCACATAAGATGAAGAGTTGAAAATGTACAAGGTTTATTAGTAAAAAACTATGAGCAATATTAAAATGATTCCATTATGACACATATGTAAGGAAGGGGAGTTCTTTAAAGGAGGTGCATATTTCACATAAGATGAAGAGTTGAAAATGTACAAGGTTTATTAGTAAAAAACTATGAGCAATATTAAAATGATTCCATTATGACACATATGTAAGGAAGGGGAGTTCTTTAAAGGAGGTGCATATTTCACATGCTTGAATGAGTTTTAAACTCATAAAAATTGAGATATTTCATCTCTCCTCTCTCCTCATTCAAGTCTAGTTTCAAAAAGTTAGCTTAACTGACCTAAAAATGGTCAAAAATTGACCAAACTGATTTGGAAAATTATAGAATCAGTTTGTTTAGTTAGGAGCTCAATTTTTCCTATAAATAGAAGCCTCTCCCTTGTTGAAAAATATATAGTGTTTATGCATCGTTACTCTACTCCACCTAAGCCAAGAACTGTGAATTCATTTAATAATTCACTAGTTTTTGGAGCTTCCCTCTTTCTTCAATCCCCATTAGTGGCTCCATCAACATACTTAACCAATTGATTGGTTGGGGGCCTCTACCGTGAACAAAGAATCAAGCAATTTGTAAGGTAATTAGTGAATATTGATCTTTTCTATAATTTCTCAATGTTTCTCTCTTCTCAACCCCTCTCAAGCTTGAGAAGCTTAATTGGTATGGTTTTTTAAATGCTATTGAAGTTAATTGGTGAATAGTAGTGAAGAGTTACATAATTGAATAAATGCTATTGAAGTTAATTTCCATTTATGTTTCAATTCTAATGGTTTTTATGTAATTTCTCTCTCTCACTCAAGAAATGGTCATACTCATGACCCATTCTCAATCCAAATGAAGCTTTTCATAAAGCTTTTCCTTAACCCAAGATTAAGCTATGCTTGAGGCCAAATTAATGGCTTTTTTCTATGCTTTTAGTTTATGTATATTGATGATTCAATCCATTTTATGGATTAGTAATCCAATTAGAGATCATTTTAATTATTTCCTTAATGATAAGCTTTATCCCTTAGAAAATTTGAGATTTATCAGTCATAGCAGCGGAACTATGGCAAAATTTTTATAAAAATTATGCATAAAATAATTTCATTCAAAGCATAAAAAGAGGACTTCCTACCATATTCTAGGAATTATCATCCTAGATTAATTGAAAGAATTTCATTATAATCATGGAGAAATTAAATTTTAATATCATGCATAAAGGATAAGTTTTTATATCAAAAGTGTTATTTTTACCATTTTTATTTCATGCATAGAAGTATGCATAATGGATAAATTTTTATATCAAAAGTGTTACTTTTATCATATTTAAATTTCATGCATAAAGGTATGCATAAAAGTTGATTATTTTATTATAAAAGTGTAACTTTTATTATATTGAATTTCATGCATAGAGGTATGCATAAAGGTTGATTATTTTATTATAAAAGTGTAACTTTTATCATAATTGAATTTCATGCATAGAGGTATGCATAAAAGTTGATTATTTTATTGTAAGAGTGTTACTTTTATCATATTGGATTTCATGCATAGAGGTATGCATAAAAGATATTCTTTTTATACTAAAAGTGTGATTTTCATCATAAATGGATTTTATGCATAACTTAGATGCATAAGAGAAATTCTTTTATTCTAAAAGTGTAATTCCTACCAAATTGAATTTATGCATAAGAAGATGCATAAAAGATTGATTTTAATTTCGAAAGTGTTAGTCTCCTTAAATGGAATTTATGCATAAATAAATGTGTAGAGAAATCTTATATCAAATATAAGAATTCTCTTAAAAAAAGATATGAAATGTGATAAGATGTGATAAGAGGTGTATGAGATGTGATAAGATTTGATAAGATGCGTATGAAAAGTGATAGGATGTGATAAGAGGTGTATGAGATGTGAAAAGATGTGATAAGATGTGTATGAGATGTGATAGAATGTGTTAAGATGAGTTAGGATGTGTTAAGATGTATATGGGATGTGTTAGGACGAGAATGGATGTAATATGGTTGTATGAATGTGATGTGGATGTATACATGTAGATGTATATGTATGAATGTGAATGTGGATGTGGATGTGGATGTATGGATGTAGATATGGATGTGGATGTATGTATGTGGATGTGGATGTATGAATGAGGACGTGATAGTGGATGTATGCATGTGGATGTGGTTGTATAGATGTGAATGAGGAACGTGGATGTGGATGTATGTATGTATGTGGATGTAGATGTGGATGTGGATGTGGATGTGTATGTGGATGTAGATGTGGATGTATAGATGTGAATGGGAATGTGGATGTGGATGTAGATGTGGATGTATAGATGTGAATGTGGAATGTGGATGTGGATGTATGTATGTATGTGGATGTAGATGTGGATGTGGATGTGGATGTGGATGTGTATGTGGATGTAGATGTGGATGTATAGATGTGAATGGGAATGTGGATGTGGATATATGTGAATGTGGATGTGGATATATGTGAATGTGGATGTAGATGTGGATGTATAGATGTGAATATGGAATGTGGATGTGGATGTATGTATGTATGTGGATATAGATGTGGATGTATAGATGTGAATGTGGAATGTGGATGTGGATGTATGTATGTATGTGGATGTAGATGTGGATGTATAGATGTGAATGGGAATGTGGATGTATAGATGTGAATGGGAATGTGGATGTGGATGTATGTATGTATGTGGATGTGGATGTGGATGTATAGATGTGAATGGGAATGTGGATGTGGATGTATGTATGTATGTATATGGATGTAGATGTATGTATGTATATGGATGTAGATGTGGATGTATAGATGTGAATGTGGAATGTGGATGTGGATGTATGTATGTATGTGGATGTAGATGTGGATGTATAGATGTGAATGGAAATGTGGATGTATGTATGTGGATGTAGATGTGGATGTATGGATGTATGTATGTGGATGTAGATGTGGATGTATAGATGTGAATGGAAATGTGGATGTGGATGTATGTATGTATGTGGATGTGGATGTATGAATAAGGACGTGATAGTGGATGTATGCATGTGGATGTGGATGTATGGATGTGGATATGGATGTGTATGTATGAATGTGGATATGGGATATGGATGTATAAATGAAGATGTGAAAATGGAGGTAAGCATGTAGATGTGGATGTATGGGTGCTGACCATACGGTGCTTGGGCTCTGGGTCGCCCAGGATACCCACGCGTGCGTCGAGGAAGATATTGGAACAAGGAGTAAGAGTTGTTTTGTGAAAACGGGCATGGATCTGGTTGATTGACCTTGCTGGTCTTCAATGGATGAGTCCATGGCTCTTTATATGGATCTGTTGGTTATTGCCGCGCCTATCTCAGTGGTATGAGGTGTTCTAACAAAAGGACCTCTGAGAGGCAAACCAAAAATGGGGTAAAGACATATCTTCTGATGAGGAAGAAAACACGCCAGTAAGAAGACCCGCTCAGAAAACCCAAGATGCCTTGATCTCATGACGCAGTAGTATCGGGGACCCAAACCTAAGGCTTCAATAACCATGGCCAAGCGGACATTGTTACGAAAGTGCTGCTGACCCCAGGGTGTTACCCTAGTTATGTCTTGATAGGTCCGCCATTTGGTCTGCGCTACAGAAGTTCCTAGGTGAGGAAAAAGTGAGCGCTCATACTGTTCTATAAAGTCTTTCTTCACAGACTCTCTTGCATCTTGAAGATGAGAAATCATCATGGATAAAACTAATTCCTGTTGCCAAGCCATGAAGGATATTAAGAAGAAGGGAGATCGATGGAAGTAAGATTACTGTGAGCGCGACAAGTAAAAGTTACGACTTATATAAAGGAAGGAGCTAGCGTAACTTAGAAGCCAACGACGGTAACTTGCCACTGAAGTTTTACCATCTTTCTATGATTTGGGTTTGACACATATTTCTATGAAATATATTAAGAACTTTGAGATGAGGGGATAAAAGAAGTTCGTAGGCTAAGTCACCTACTTTCATTGAATTCAGATATAAGGCTCACAATATCAGGGAGATAACTTCTTATACTCCCCAAGAGATAAAGAACTTCTTTTGGGCCGTACTCGAATGAAAACCAAAACCTTGGTATCCAAAACACCGATTCTCACTTCTGAACTCATTGTTCTAAATCCTTAAAACAGGTGGGACTCCTGAGAAATATTCTAGGGAAAGGGTCTTTCTTTTTTTTAAACAGAAACTTTCTTTTATTTTAGAGAGGGAATAATTATAAGATCAGAAAGGGAGATTCTTATCCTTTATGCATGATATTAAAATTTAATTTCTCCATGATTATAATGAAATTCTTTCAATTAATCTAGGATGATAATTCCTAGAATATGGTAGGAAGTCCTCTTTTTATGCTTTGAATGAAATTATTTTATGCATAATTTTTATAAAAATTTTGCCATAGCTCCGCTGCTATGATTGATAAATCTCAAATTTTCTAAGGGATAAAGCTTATCATTAAGGAAATAATTAAAATGATCTCTAATTGGATTATTAATCCATAATGGATTGAATCATCAATATACATAAACTAAAAGCATAGAAAAAAGCCATTAATTTGGCCTCAAGCATAGCTTAATCTTGGGTTAAGGAAAAGCTTTATGAAAAGCTTCATTTGGATTGAGAATGGGTCATGAGTATGACCATTTCTTGAGTGAGAGAGAGAAATTACATAAAAACCATTAGAATTGAAACATAAATGGAAATTAACTTCAATAGCATTTATTCAATTATGTAACTCTTCACTACTATTCACCAATTAACTTCAATAGCATTTAAAAAACCATACCAATTAAGCTTCTCAAGCTTGAGAGGGGTTGAGAAGAGAGAAACATTGAGAAATTATAGAAAAGATCAATATTCACTAATTACCTTACAAATTGCTTGATTCTTTGTTCACGGTAGAGGCCCCCAACCAATCAATTGGTTAAGTATGTTGATGGAGCCACTAATGGGGATTGAAGAAAGAGGGAAGCTCCAAAAACTAGTGAATTATTAAATGAATTCACAGTTCTTGGCTTAGGTGGAGTAGAGTAACGATGCATAAACACTATATATTTTTCAACAAGGGGGAGGCTTCTATTTATAGGAAAAATTGAGCTCCTAACCAAACAAATTGATTCTATAATTTTCCAAATCAGTTTGGTCAATTTTTGACCATTTTTAGGTCAGTAAAGCTAACTTTTTGGAACTAGACTTGAATGAGGAGAGAGGAGAGATGAAATATCTCAATTTTTATGAGTTTAAAACTCATTCAAGCATGTGAAATATGCACCTCCTTTAAAGAACTCCCCTTCCTTACATATGTGTCATAATGAAATCATTTTAATATTGCTCATAGTTTTTTACTAATAAACCTTGTACATTTTCAACTCTTCATCTTATGTGAAATATGCACCTCCTTTAAAGAACTCCCCTTCCTTACATATGTGTCATAATGGAATCATTTTAATATTGCTCATAGTTTTTTACTAATAAACCTTGTACATTTTCAACTCTTCATCTTATGTGAAATATGCACCTCCTTTAAAGAACTCCCCTTCCTTACATGCACCTCCTTTAAAGAACTCCCCTTCCTTACATATGTGTCATAATGGAATCATTTTAATATGTGAAATATGCACCTCCTTTAAAGAACTCCCCTTCCTTACATATGTGTCATAATGGAATCATTTTAATATTGCTCATAGTTTTTTACTAATAAACCTTGTACATTTTCAACTCTTCATCTTATGTGAAATATGCACCTCCTTTAAAGAACTCCCCTTCCTTTACATATGTGTCATAATGGAATCATTTTAATATTGCTCATAGTTTTTTACTAATAAACCTTGTACATTTTCAACTCTTCATCTTATGTGAGCATTTACTCATTTTTGGATACCCAAAATATCTCATATTTTTA
This sequence comes from Cibotium barometz, assembly GCF_041138505.1. Lineage (NCBI taxonomy): Eukaryota > Viridiplantae > Streptophyta > Polypodiopsida > Cyatheales > Cibotiaceae > Cibotium > Cibotium barometz. The sequence goes on from NC_141106.1 coordinate 6,791,125, forward strand.
ATATTGCTCATAGTTTTTTACTAATAAACCTTGTACATTTTCAACTCTTCATCTTATATGAGCATTTACTCATTTTTGGGTATCTTCTTTTACAAATTGGATTTATCTCCTCCTTACACATGGACTGATGCTATTGGCCCATAGGAACCTTAATTGGACCATAATCCAAAAATTTCTGAAAATCTAGACCCTTAGGCTAAGGTCCTTTATACCCATTTCCAATTAATTCCAATTGCACATTGGAAAGTTCTTTTTGAATTTCTGTTTCAGGGGAACTTATTTTAAAAAGATGAGATAATTTTCTATCCAAAAATATTAAAAATTTGAATATTCTCTCTCTAGAATATTTTCTCTCTCTAGGTTAAAATAGTTAGAAACAAGTCTTTTATATTTCTGAAGAGGGATTGATTACAGGGGAAGATGCTGGACATTTTGAGAGGCTGGGGAGGAATCTTACATTCTCTCCCACTTGAAAAACGCGAGATGCCCTCATCTCGCAAACTGGGGGTAATTTCGCAAGATGCACAAGTATGAGACTGAGAGAATTTTTTTTTAAATTAAGATTAATCACCAATTAAAAAAGTCTCAAAGAGAGTAAGGGTCAAGACAAGAACAAGATTTAAACTTTATTCATTCTTGGAACATATACAGTAAAGATAGAAGAACTCTTTACACTTCCATAAGCCCGTCCATCATATGATCACAAAAGCAGCACTCACAAGCTGCACAAGTATAAGGTAACTCATCTATGGGAATGATTCTGTTGGTTATTACCGCGCCTATCTCAGTGGAATGAGGTGTTCTAACAAAAGGACCTCTGAGAGGCAAACCAAAAACGGGGTAAAGGCATATCTTCTGATGAGGAAGAAAACACGCCAGTAAGAAGACCCGCTCAGAAAACCCAAGATGCCTTGATCTCATGACGCAGTAGTATCGGGGACCCAAACCTAAGGCTTCAATAACCATGGCCAAGCGGACATTGTTACGAAAGTGCTGCTGACCCCAGGGTGTTACCCTAGTTATGTCTTGATAGGTCCGCCATTTGGTCTGCGCTACAGAAGTTCTTAGGTGAGGAAAAAGTGAGCGCTCATACTATTCTATAAAGTCTTTCTTCACAGACTCTCTTGCATCTTGAAGATGAGAAATCATCATGGATAAAACTAATTCCTGTTGCCAAGCCATGAAGGATATTAAGAAGAAGGGAGATCGATGGAAGTAAGATTACTGTGAGCGCGACAAGTAAAAGTTACGACTTATATAAAGGAAGGAGCTAGCGTAACTTAGAAGCCAACGACGGTAACTTGCCACTGAAGTTTTACCATCTTTCTATGATTTGGGTTTGGCACATATTTCTATGAAATATATTAAGAACTTTGAGATGAGGGGATAAAAGAAGTTCGTAGGCTAAGTCACCTACGTTCATTGAATTCAGATATAAGGCTCACAATATCAGGGGGATAACTTCTTATACTCCCCAAGAGATAAAGAACTTCTTTTGGGCCGTACTCGAATGAAAACCAAAACCTTGGTATCCAAAACACCGATTCTCACTTCTGAACTCATTGTTCTAAATCCTTAAAACAGGTGGGACTCCTGAGAAATATTCTAGGGAAAGGGTCTTTCTTTTTTTTAAACAGAAACTTTCTTTTATTTTAGAGAGGGAATAATTATAAGATCAGAAAGGGAGATTCTTACTCCTATATACCTCGAAGGTTGGGGAGGAAATTTACAAGAGCATTCAGGTGCATCATTATATTGCCTTTGCCAATTTCCACGGCCTCTTTGACTCCCCCTGCCTCTGAATTTGCCTCTTCCACCTGCGTGTTGTTGTTGTTGTTGTTGCGTATTCTGGGACTGTTGTTGTTGCTGCTGGCTGCTGGCCATAATTTTGATTACTTGTTCGGCCACCTCCTTGACCGCGTCCACCACGGCCTCCTCTACCTCGTTCTCTTCCTGAACTTGTGTAGAAGGCCTGTTGCTCTGAACTATTTTTGTTTTGTGAAGACTGTTGATCTTCACCCAAGCTCTTCTCTTCTATAATCAGCATAGACACCAAATCTGTAAAGCTGGGAATGTTTTTCCGAGTCTGAATAGACGTCTTGAATGCCTTGTATTGTGGCCTGAGACCACGTAGACAGACTTCCACCTTGTCATCATTATCTACTGACACACCAATAGATGCAAGGGATTCCACAATACCCTTTTTATCTTCAGCGCATAGTCATTCACAGACATGCTCTTTTTCTCCACAGTATGAAGTTCATTCTTCAACTGTATCTTACGTGCCTTGGTATTTGTTTCATAGAGCTTTACCAAGGTGTCCCACGCCTCCTTGGGGGACTTGGCATCCTGAATGTGCCCAATCATGGTGTCCTGTATACTAATGGAAAGCCAATACATAACTTTCCTGGCTCCTTGGTTCCAGTCTTTAAACTCTTTCACATATGCAGCAGTCGGATTTATGTCCGGTATCTCTGTTGTCTCTTCATGCTCACCTTCTATGTAGTCCCAATAGCCTTTTCCCATCAGGACATTCGTCAACCTGAACCTCCAAGCATGGAAGTTATTCTTATCAAGCTTCTCAGCCACAATCTGGGTTATCCCATTGTCAGGCTAAAATCTGGAAGATGTTTTTGGTCAGTGTACATATGGTACGTGTGGTGTGTGAATAAAATTTGCCCTGAATGCCCTGGCAAGTGTACAGGCCGAGTGGTTTGGCAGAAAGTTGGTTTATGCACGTGTTTTGTTTTCCGGAGCAGATGCTGGAGATCTGAAGTTTTATGGCAATAATGTGGTGTGCAGATGGATACTAAAAGTAGGGCACCGATTGGGAAATTGATGGGCTTGGTGGTAATGATGCTGATGAAGACGACGGGCAACTCTTGCATTTATTTGGAAATTATGGGCGCCGTATCTTCTGGAAAAAGTATAAGGAGAAGGAGAGTTTTTAAACATTAGTGGGTGGCCATTACTTGTGGCTTTGAGGCTTTTTGAAAAAAATAAAAAATAATATAACATGGCCACTTTATAAATAACCACGTGAAGGCATGGTGGGTCGCCAGCTCAACGCCTGGAAGAAGGTGTGCGTGGATGGCTGCTTCGAGAAGGTGATGAGTGGTCGAAGTGAAGGGGCGCTGCAGAAAAAGAGACGCCAGAGAGAGGAAAAAGACAGTGGGGTCGTCGCCTTGCAAAAAACGGGGACGCCTGGGGAGAGGCGAGCTGGGGCCGCTGGGTGTGTGGCCGCCGTCGTGTAGCAGAAGAGGAGCTGGACCACCTCAATAGGCGCGCGCTGGAGTGATAAAGGGGCGTGTGACCACACAGGCGCAGAGCGAAGGATAGAGGTGCTGGCGAGTGCAGAGTCGGGAGCTGAGGGTTGCCTTTGCGGAGAGGTTGAAGTTGCAGAAAGAGAAGGCCGCTTTGGTCGACTGGTGGGTGCAGCCGACTAGTGTAAAAGGTGCTTGCTGTAGAGAAGCGCTGGAGTGAGAGGACGTGTGGCCGCCTTCGAATTGAACACAAGCAAACATAGGTGCTGAAGCTTGGAAGAGCTGGCGAGTAGAGGTGGTGGGCCTCCACCAGTGTGAAGCGAAGAAAGCCAGAGTGTTGGTCGCCTTATTGATACAAGGTTGGCGGGTATTGTTGGCGCTGCAGAAAGAGAGGGCCGCCTAGGAAAGAGGGGCGCAACTGACTGGTGTCAAAAAGGCTGGTGTGGGCCTTGTGTGTTGGTTATAGAGGGGCTGGTGACAGTACCGAAGAGGCTGCAGATCTCTTGGGTGATGGTCTAGTGCGGGTTGGTAATTGGAGCAGCATAGAGGGCTGCTGTTAGCAAGTGATTGAATGATGTGGCTTTGGTGATTCTAAAGAAAGCTGGATGCAGAGAGGAGGCTGCTGTGTTGAGTGGTTCGTGGTGCTGAGGATTATGCAAGGCTCTGGTGGTTGGTGAAGCTGCTGGTCACGACATACAGAGAGTGGGAGCTGCTGAGTGAAGGTTAGCTGGTGTGGGCGCCTTCTGGAGAGAGTAGCTGGTCTTGTATGGGCGATGATTGCAGGCAGTGCGTGGATGCTGACCAGAGAGGGAGCCTTGGCTTTTTGTGTGTGTTGGATGCAGTAGAGGTGCTGATGTGTGGGCTGGAGACAGTGGGGCTCGCCTACGACAATCAGGTAGCAGCAGACAGAGAGTAGCCAGGCTACAGAGGAAGTGAAGAAGGGTTGCTGGTGTGGGCGCCCTCTGGAGATTACAGGTACCGGGAAACAGAGGCTTGGTCGTCAGACGCAAGGGTGTATTCCCTTGGCAGTAAATCCTGGCCAGAGTCCTGGTCTTTGATGTATTTGCTGTGTTTATACAGTGTGTATGGTGTTGTGTTTTTTGCTGAACGATCATCTGTCCTTCATGGTTTTGAGCTGTCTTATGGTGTGGGTGGGTGGCGAATGTTGAGAGAGTGTTCCAGCCGGTGGTGGTGGTGCCCCGTTCGTGGTAGTTTTTCCAAGTTTGGGAGGTGGAAGAGCTATAGAGGCAGGTTCTTTCTTCTTTTTTTCACCTCACACCCATCATTTGACATCTTGCCAAGCACACAATTTTACCAGAAACAGCACTCTGGTTTTTCTACACAAACTGCTGTATTTTCTACAGCGATACTGTAGTACTCTCAAATGTCACACCAGCGACTTCAATGTGCATACATACACCCCAATGGCAACTGTTGACCTCTTTGCAGCACCCACAGTGTCTGCACAGTCAATTTGTCTTCCTGCAGTTCTTAAAACAGAGTTCTGCAGAGAATCGATAACTTACTCGCACTGCTCAAAATCGCCTGCTTTCTGAAAAATGGAGGTCCAGACGCGCCCGAAACGCATTTTCGGCCCAAAAAATTTTGTCCAATAGGACCCTATAGCTTTGCTCCCGCGAAGAAAGCTCCTCAATCAGAGATCGTTTGCCGGTGCCTCTCCCGTAGAGCTCCCGACAAGGGTGTAGCCACCAACACAAATAGGGAAGAGTAGTTGAAGCTCTTACCCTTGTACCGCTTCCTGTGGTTCTCTTGCTTGCAGCTCAGCCCTTAGTACGAACCAGGCTCTGATACCATGAAAAGATACAGGGGGGAAGAGAGCTTGAGCTCTTGCAAGTACACATACACTCACAAAACCCTAATAGAGAACACACACAAGGTGAGAGACTGAAAGTCTTCTTCTTCTTCACTCAACACTCAACACACATATACAAGATAAGAGTACTCATAATATGAAAGGTACTCAACCAATACATACACGGGTTCTCTATAGTGTGAACCCAACTAAATGAGCTGGCGCTATAACTATGCCAATCTAGAATGGCTGTCACACGCCTGTCATCCCACTGGCTGCATATCACCCATGATCTCACCAACCATGCCAGTGGTGTAAGTGTGGGGCCTATCCCCCAGGTGGGTCATCACTATTCTGTCCGCCTCACTAGACGAGCTCGATATCTCAACATTTGACATTGTAAAAGGCTGAATTGTGATGCTTGCAATTGAGATTGGAGAATATGGATAGTTTGCCAAGCTCCACTTGTAGTCAATCTTCTGCAGTATCCTAACAAGCCAAGCTCTCCTTCACTAACAAATTGTATAAAAGATGATAAATTACGGAACGGAGGGTTTGCTCTTAATGGAGGGTCAACTGGATAGAGATGCCCATCAACCCAAAGATCTACATTTTTCTCCTTAGCTATCCTACGAGCTTGGACAGATTGTGCATCAGTAGGATGAGTTTTTTTAGAACTGCCATACTCTTCAGGAATACGAATGTGTAAATCAACCTTCCGTTTTCTAGCTTCACAAGGGGCTATACACACAGCTTGCAAAGGCTCCATAGCTAAGCAGAGGAAGAAGCTAAAGCAGAGAGAGAGAGAGAGAGAGAGAGAGAGAGAGAGAGAGGGAGGGAGGGAGTGAGTGAGTGAGAGGAGTGAGTGAGAGAGACTGTTTTGCTGTTGTTGCAGGTTTAACACAAATCCTTTTTTCTAAGTAGAAAATGATCTTTTTGATATACAAATATACTAACATGGAGTTTTTCATCAATAAATTACATTTATGAGAAAAATTAAAAAATAATAATTTTTGGGATCCCCACAATTTCGAGATCTGACAGTTAGTTATGTTTATGGGGTTGTAGGGACCTGACAGTTAGTTATGGATGTACTGGCTCCTTACAGTGGCTTCTGACGATGTGACCCTTGAATTACAAGCTTTTTGGAGGGAAAAATTTATTTTCATCATACATATTGGTTGGGTGGTGTTTTTTCCACCTCAAAATGTAAAAAAATAAAAAATAAAAAATTTTCACTTTTTGGGGTCCACCTAAATACGAGAATATTTTGCTGATGTGTGGAAGGGAGATATGGTGGGAGTTAATGAGAAAGGAGATTTCAAATTGACAAGAAAGATTTAATTTATAGAGAGTGAAGATAAAAAATTCAAAAAGTAAGACAGAAAGTATAAGAAAAGTCAAAAAGTAAGAGAGAGAGTGAGAATATTTCCTTTAAAAAGTGAAACTAGGGGGGTATGGTTGATGTGGCAAGGCAAAAAATAGGGGTCATCATAGCCTTTTTCTCCCTTAAGCCTAACTTTTTAAGCTCTAATCCCTTAAAATTAGGAATTAGGAGGCCCTTTTTGGGACCAAAAAATTCCTAATAGAATTGATTCATGTATAAACTTTTTTTATAAATCTTGTCTTTGGCATTATTGTATAATGGCAAAGGGCTGTTTTAACAAACCTTGTGAAAAGGGCCTTAATTAAGGAACATGTTTATTTATGTCAAATAGTGTGGTAGAATTAATTAGAAAATAAAATTGACGTGTGAGTAGGGTCGAAAGTGGGAGGATGGAATGCCCCGATGGCACCATCCTACAGACGGGTGGACTCGATTAGTCGAGTAACTTTCTAATAGATTAAGTGAAAGCCCTACGCTAGATAAATAGGTTCTCGGGCAATTCTATTCTAGAAGACTAGGCCAGTGTACCTTGCATGGATGAGGAAAAAAGTCTTGTCTCTAGGAATCAAGACTAGTAGTTGCCCAAATTATGATCAATTACCTTATGGGTGATTTGATCTTTATAAGATCACGCTCCCCCTATACAGGATAAGACTAGGTCTTACCTATGAATCATATCCTTGAATCTCTGCATGGCCAAGTGTTGATGAGAATAGGAAATTTTCTCCAAGTTAAGACTTAGTGGACTATCTTAAGTGTTTTCCCTATTTTGGAAGGGGGAAACCTTACATGCAGGATGTGTTGGAGCACTTGTCTACGAGTTTTAATGAAATAAATATTACTCCATTAAAATTTTAATAAAATATATATTGCTTTATTAAAGTTTTAATAAAATAATATATAAATTTATATTTATAAGTATAAGTAGGGGTTATTTTCATTCACTTCTATTTCATTCTCTATCTCTCACTTTCTATTTGAAAGATCCCTGCCCCCTCTACACAACGGATTCAGGGGTGCTAGCAGAGCGGAAGTAGCACTTCTTGTGCAAAACAGTCTCCCACTCACAGCCTTGCCTACAAATATCTGGACAAGAGACTAATCTCTCGGTTCTTCCAAAACCAAACTTGGAAAAACTTCCCTCCCCCAGAAAGCATAGGCGATTCCTCTAGGAAAAATTATTCTAACGTAGTCAAGAGCTTTAAATTACCCTTTTTCATTCCGACTGAACCCACAGGTCACATGGCCGGGTCAAGGGAGGAGGAACTTGCACTTAGATCATAGAGACTTTTTGAGGGACCAATCAGATTCATCCAAATGTGTGGAGAAGATACATAGAAGAAAATAAGAAAATTTTCCCAAAAATGAGTAAATACTCACATAAGATGAAGAGTGGTGGACTAAGGACCAAAGGAAATACCAAAAAATGGATTTTTGACACCTCACAATGGGAATTCCCCCCTCATGAAGGAGGCGCCTATTTCACATGTGTGGTGGAGTTTTAAATTATCAAAAATTGAGATATTTCATCTCTCCCCTCTCCTAATTCAAGTCTAGCTCCAAATGTCCACTAAACTGACCTAAAAATGGTCGAAATTGACCAAACTAATCTAGAAAATTCTAGAATCAGTTTGCTTGGTTAGGAGCTCACTCTTTCCTATAAAGAGAAGCCTCCCCCTTTGTTGAAGCTTAACAGTGTTTTATGCACTGTTACTCTACTCCTCCCAAGAGCTAAGAAATGTGAATTTCTTAATAATTCACTAGTTTTTGACCATTCCCTCTTCTAAAGATTTGGTGGCCACTCTTGTTGCAAACAAGAGTAGATCCCTCAAACCATCAAGCCAAAAGAAAGCTCCCAAAATTCATGTAAGTGAGAAATCTTATATTTTTCTTTACTCTTTTAATGGTTTTCTAATTTTTGTTTTGTTGAAATGATAAATCGATGCTATGCCTTGTTGGCAAGGATTTCCCCCTCTCTCATTCTTAAAATCAGCCCTTCTTTATCCTAATTAAGTGATCTAATAGTTAGAATTAAACTTTTCATATTGTTTCTATTTTAAAAGTGAAAATTGATTAGTTTAGAGTGCTTAAAATCGATTGGGGTTAATTTTTAAGTAAATTAAAGTAGGAAAAAATGAAAAATGGTCAGTCATACAAAGGAGGTTATGGCAAAATTTTCTAAAATTTTGAGAAATAAGTTTCATATTTTATTATTCTAAAAGAATAATCCCTATCGTTTGTGTATTCTAAAAGTGTCATTTTCATTCTATACATAGAAAAATGCATAGTAGAAATATATTTATTCTAAAAGTGTTATTTTCATTAGATTTAAATTCTATGCATAGAAAGATGCATATTGGTTATTTTTTTATTATAAAAGAGTGATTTTCATCAGATATAAATTCTATGCATAGAAAGATGCATATTGGTTATTTTTTATTATAAAAGAGTGATTTTCATTAGATATAAATTCTATGCATAGAAAGATGCATATTGGTTAATTTTTCTATTACAAAAGTGTTACTTTGATCAATATTGATTTTTATGCATAAATAGATGCATAAAAGAATATTTTTTATTATAAAAGTGTTACTTTCATCAAAATAGATTTTTATACATAAATAGATGCATAAAAGAATATTTTTTATTATAAAAGTGTTACTTTCATCAAAATGAATTTTTATGCATAAATAGATGCATAAAAGAATATTTTTTATTATAAAAGTATTACTTTCATCAAAATGGATTTTTATGCATAAATAGTACATAAAAGAATATTTTTTTAAATTATGAAAGTGTTACTTTGATCAATATTGATTTTTATGTATAAATAGATGCATAAAATAATATTTTTATTATAAAAATGTTACTTTCATCAAAATGGATTTTTATGCATAAATAGATGCATAAAAGAATATTTTTTAATATAAAAGTGTTACTTTCATCAAAATGGATTTTTATGCATAAATAGATGCATAAAAGAATATTTTTTATTATAAAAGTGCTACTTTCAACAAATGAATTTTATGCATAAATAGATGCATAAAAGAATATTTTTATTATAAAAGTGTTACTTTCATCAAAATGGATTTTTATGCATAAATAGATGCATAAAAGAATATTTTTTTTATTATAAAAGTGTTACTTTTATCAATATTGATTTTTATGCATAAATAGATGCATAAAAGAATATTTTTATTATAAAAGTGTTACTTTCATCAAAATGGATTTTTATGCATAAATAGATGCATAAATGAATTTTTTTTATTATAAAAGTGTTACTCTCATCAATATTGATTTTTATGCATAAAAGAAAATTTTTAATTATAAAAGTGTTACTTTCATCAATATTGATTTTTATGCATAAAATGATGAATAAAAGAATTTTTTTTATTGTAAAAGTGTTGCTTTCACCAATATGGATTTTTATGCATAAATAGATGCATAAAAGGATTTTTCTTTTATATAAAAATGTTATTTCCATGGAAGTTGGATTTCATGCATAAATAGATACATACAGAATTTTTATATCAAAACAAGAGTTCTCTTTGATCCTTGTTTAAATCCCATGAATATGGGTAAATGAGTTAAGTAAATACTTTGGGAAAAAAAATTTTACTGTTTCATATTCTCTAGGATGCTAATGAGAAAATTCAAAAAATCTATTGAAGTCGAATTTTAGTTAAATGATTAATTTATCCCTGATTAGTTTTGAATTCAATTAAGCAAATACTCAATGAATGAAATTCAGCAAAGTAGTAATTAAAATATTACCCTTCGATAAAGATAGTTCAGAGAGATCCTTTCCAATCTAAAAACCTGAATCAGACTATGACCAAGACATGACTCCTTCGTGAGTTTCAAGAATAGACGATGTGATCAGTTCAGTAATCTACACTCAAATCACCCACCAAATCTGAAACTAAGTTGAGATCTTTGATTTTTGATCAGAGGATCAAGATTACAGAATTTGAGGAATTCTGCTTGGGAATCCAGACCTGTGATCTAGAAGTCTTGGGATACAGAATTAAGATATATCCATTGTATTCAAAAGAAAATCAAAACTGAAAACTTGCATAGAAACCTTGTTTTCTTAAAGGACTGTCTTACGATAAAATGCTGGAGGGAGCATTTGGTATATGTGTTTTTTCTAAGGGAAGTTTGGTTGCAACTGCTGGCGTGTTCAAAGGACGGCTCACACGGCAAAAACCTGCCTAGGTCTTGACCAGCCTGGGTATGGTGTAAAATGGTGTGCTTTCGGTACGATGGGCGAGAGCCAACGAAGCGGTCCCCCTGAGTGAAGTGCCAGGATACCTAAGGAGGATCCTAGAGGGTTCTGACCAGGCGATGCACAGGCTCGCGGTGCTTAGGACACCCATGCGTATATCATGGAAGATGTATATATGAATGATGAGGAGAATATTATTGTAATCTGTTATTGGATCTTGTTGTTGACCTGCTGGTCTCCACGGAGAGTCCAGAGTGATACTGTTTTGCGAGAAACAAGGATTGAATGGAAATTTTGAGTTATGACATCTGTAAACCAGTAATTGTTTGTCAATGGATTGTTTTATAAATTAAAGTTTAAAGAGGAGTGTGTGAGTATCTGTATTCTAAAGCAAAAGTTAAGAAAGGCTTTCAATTATGGGTGGGTGAGTACTTGTCTGGTTCTACTATTCCAATGGTTGGGCGGCGGTGGCTAACCCATGGGCGGCGGGATGAGGTTAGGCTGGAATCAGTAGAGTTTTAATAATAAAATTGATTAATAAGAATACGCTTAGAATTTGAGTAGTTAATTAGAATCCTGAAGATTTCTCTAAAGAATAAATCTATGGGAACCACATAGAACTTACAAGCCAATGGGTTAGATACAGTATGTACAATATGTGTAAAAAGGACCTAAGGCTGTGTATACATTGTCCACCCGACAATTGAACTTTGGCATGGGCAATTTTAAGAGATGGTTTTCCTAGAGAGACCCATGTTTCCCATGGCAAAATATTGTGGCTAGCTATGGGTGATAGCAAGGCACATTTTCGTTGCATATTACTATAATAAAGAAAATCTATCCAGACCCTAAGGGTTGTTGTTTCAAGTTGGGAAGGAGATACACTTACATTGAGGATGTTAAGCGAGGCAATGGCTTTGAGGGTTTGGCCATTTTGGAGCACAAACTATGTGCCGAGTTTGTGACCTGGGAGGGTGTCAAGTGTAGCAAGGATTTTAAGCCAACCGTGGTTGACGTCGTCTCACTATTGATTGAAGCGACCATGCATGGCACCCGGGTGTCATCCAAGGCTTGATGACAAGCATCACAAACCAAGAGATCATTGCTCCTGGCAGTGGTAGCAAGGATTTTAAGCCAACCGTGGTTGACGTCGTCTCACTATTGATTGAAGCGACCATGCATGGCACCCGCGTGTCATCCAAGGCTTGATGACAAGCATCACAAACCAAGAGACCATTGCTCCTGGCAGTGGTTATAGAATCTTTAACAAAGGGAGCTTTATCCATGGGAGGTGAATGCTAGGTATATAAATTGACCTTAAGCGTTTGAGACCCTTTGTGGAGGTAGACATGATGCATGTCCAAATCGTGGATCAGCCGGGTTTGTCTCATAAAGTGTCGACCCAAGATGGAATCATAGGTGGCAGTATGAAAGTCCATGACCACAAATGTGAGTGGAATGTCATGTCACTCATAGCATTCTATCTCTACAATGTGGTTTAGGTAGAATATAGCTCTACCACAGTTACATTCAACCTCAGCCGGTTACATTTGAAGTCTAGCTCTACCACATGGTAGAGCTAGAAGATTGCATTCTAGCTCCACCACATGGTAGAGCTAGATTTCAAAGCATTCTGGTAGAGATAATATCCATTGAAAAACCAGCACTAGAATACTTTGAAGTCCAGATAGAATGCATTTATCTAGCTCTACCATGTGGTAGAGCAAGACTAAAAAATGTATTGAGAGCTCCAAGATGGAGTAATTTAGATAGAAAGCTTTGAGGTTTAGCTCTACCATGTGGTGGAGCTAGAATCGTAGAGGTAGAAAGCTTTGAGGTTTAGGTCTACTACAGTTACATTCAACCTCAGCCGGTTACATTCATTGAAGTTTAGCTCTACCACATGGTAGAGCTAGAAGAATGCATTCTAGCTCCACCACATGGTAGAGTTGGACCTCAAAGCATTCTAGCTCTACGATGTGGTCTAGATAGAATACAGCTCTACCATATGGTAAAGCTAGACCTCAAATGCAATTCTAGCTCCACCACATGGTAGAGCTGGACCTCGAAGCATTCTAGCTCTACGATGTGGTCTAGGTAGAATATAGCTCTACCACGTGGTAGAGCTAGATCAAATGCAATTCTAGCTCCTTGGTTCTTGTCATGTGAAGTAGGTCTCTTCTTGGAAAAATTGGTTTTGTTGATGTGTCAGCTAGATCGATGCATTCTTGCTCTACCACATGGTAGCTAGACCTCAAAGCTTTCTACCTCTACGATTCTAGCTCCACCACATGGTAGAGCTAGACCTCAAATGCAATTCTAGCTCCACCACATGGTAGAGCAAGACCTCAAAGCATTCTATCTCTACAATGTGGTTTAGGTAGAATACAGCTATATCACAGTTACATTCAACCGCAGCCGGTTACATTCATTGAAGTCTAGCTCTACCACATGGTAGAGCTAGAAGAATGCATTCTAGCTCCACCACATGGTGGAGCTGGACCTCTATCTAGGAATACAGCTCTACCACGTGGTAGAGCTAGATCAAATGCAATTCTAGCTCCTTGGTTCTTGTCATGTGAAGTAGGTCTCTTCTTGGAGTAATTGGTTTTGTTGATGTGTATGGAACACAGCTAGATCGATGTATTCTTGCTCTACCACATGGTAGAGCTAGACCTCAAAGCTTTCTACCTCTACGATTCTAGCTCCACCACATGGTAGAGCTAGACCTCAAATGCAATTCTAGCTCCACCACATGGTAGAGCTAGACCTCAAAGCATTCTATCTCTCTACAATGTGGTTTAGGTAGAATACAGCTCTACCACAGTTACATTCAACCTCAGCCGGTTACATTCGTTGAAGTCTAGCTCTACCACATGGTAGAGCTAGAAGAATGCATTCTAGCTCCACCACATGGTAGAGCTAGATTTCAAAGCATTCTGGTCAATACATTTATTAATCTTGCTTTGCCACCCGGTAGAGATAATATCCATTGAAAAACTAGCACTAGAATACTTTGAAGTCCAGCTAGAATGCATTTATCTAGCTCTACCATGTGGTAGAGCAAGACTAACAAATGTATTGAGAGCTCCAAGACATGGAAATACTCTTCATCTCCTCCACAGTGTTTTCATGGAAATACTCTTCATCTCCTCCACAGTGTTTTCATGGATATATATTGTGATTTTTGAATATGATATTTTAAGTTTTTTTTTTAAAGTGTAAAAATACAATAACTATAATTAACAATTGTGGTTTTTGTTGCAGGTGAAAGATGTCTCAGAAAAGAAACGTGGTGGAAGTTTCGGTTAGTGTTAACTTTGCCTCTGCTCATCAATGACGACAGTGGTACCTAGATATTTGGGGTCTTCAGGGTTCACAATTTAACAAAATTCATCTATTTGTTGCTAGTGATGTGGGCATGGATACTTTTGAGGATCTAGGACCAATGACTCTATCTTATATTTCTGTAATTGATTCTCATCCCGATATTGAATGCATAAATATTGGGGTACCTAGGATCCATGAGTATCAACTAGATCCCAAGGCATTCATTGAACGAATAGTAAGAGATAAACAAGATACTATGTTCTCTCGAGGGTGGAAGTTAGATTGTGCAAGTCAAGAAATAACTCTTGAAGAGTTGCAAGCTTCCATTGCTTATTGTGTTAAAGGCAAACAAAAAAAAAGAGAAAATGCCCTCCAAAAATCCAGTTCAAAAAAAGGCAAAAAGCAGTACAGGTATTATGGATGTAGATGAAGCAGTTCTTAAATCTACTGTAGAGAAAACAGGCTTGGAAAATTCAACAAAAATAAGATTTGTGGATCCCAAAGTTTTGGAAAATGAGGTGCAAAAGGCACTAAAGAGTGATACAGGGGGTATGGAAAAATACTCTAAGTATTTTCCATTCAAGTACAAAGAGTATGAGATCCCTGTAGATCAATGCTGGCTAGCTCTTGATCACTATAACTCCCTGTAGATCAATGCTGGCTAGCTCCTGATCACTATAACTCCCATCAAATAGAACCTCACCGTGTGGATGAATGCGTGTTATTTTTTGGTGCAAGTGCAAACAGGCCAGGAGCGTGTGCATACTTGATGCCTGTAAAGAATGCTGGCAAGAAGAAAGGAATTCCAATGAAACTAAGTGAGGTAACAGAGGAGAAACTCACTGAGTATTCATATTGGATTATTGATGGCCAACATTCCATCTATGCTGCAAAATTCTTATGGTATCAAGAAATGGAAAAAGATGGTCGTGCTCAAGACCTGATACAAGTGTATGAAAAAAGGAAGGCTTGAATTGTTGTAGATCCAGAGCCACAAGTTGTGATGGCCATATCTGCTATAGCTAATGAAGAGGCCCAATCATTATATGTCAAACAACCATACTATGATGTCTTGCAGCACTTGAGGAGTCAGTGGATCTTCAATAATTCTCCGTCAAGGCCAGCATGTGGAGTAACAGAGGGCTCATCATCTCGTGTAGACTGGGATGTATGTCCATATCCCTTGCTCTCTTATAATTATATGTTTTGAAAAAAATACTTGATTTTGATCTTTTTTTCTTTTATTTCTTTGCAGAAATTTTTGCGAATGGCTAGAATTACGGTGGGAGCGTCCTTCATTTCAAAGCAGTCTCACATGGTCATTTACTCTGATGAAGTTTTCAAAGGCTGGCTTGAAATCATGGAGAAGCAAAACAAGAAACCAACTGCCATAGTTTTCAGATGTCTTGCTGGGCTAGATAAACAAGAAGTCAAACAAATACAATCAGAAATCAGGTCTGGAAAAATTATTCTTTCAAAGGGTACTAAGGATGTAGATGTAATTGACATGCCAGAGCGTATCAAGCAGCTCAAGCAAGATAAAATTATTCAAGATGCATTGCTTGTAGAGTTCAACACTCTGAACAAGGACAAACAATGTCAAGATTGGTCAGAATTGACTATCACCTATAGCATCAATGAGGTTGTATACTCAGTTCTTTTGAAGTTATGTGATGTGTATATAAAGTCAAAGCTACAGGTTGGATCAAAGAAGATTGATTTTCCAGTAGAAGCAAGGCAATATGTGGAGTGAAATATCAACCTTAGCAAAGAAAGTTCAACCTTGTCCTTGGATCTTCCTTGGTGTATTTATGCTGTGAGTCTTCCATTTGACGGGAGTTACTACTTGAAGCACCACCTCAACAATCCAATTTCCATTGGGTTATGTGTTCTGGATAACACTGAAGATTTGGGAAGAAATATGCATTGGAATGTGGAGTCATTTTGCAATCTTTTGAATGGCATTATGATCATTACAGCAGCTGGTAGATCTTTGCTATCCCAATATGTGTTGCTTACCTTTCTAAATATTACAGATTTTATTCACTTGCAAAATGCTTTAAAAAATTTGAGTGGCATAGCAAAGGAACAGTATAATGGGGCATTGCATTTTCGACGTGACAACCGATGCATTGGTGCAATAGAGTTCTTCACATCCTTAGTGTTTTTCAACAAGGGAGATGCCTTTCAAGGACTAGTAGATGTTCCTGATCTAGGTACACAAGCGACTGTTGAAAAATAGGTAGAGGGAGAGGAGACACACACACAGGAGCAAACCCTAATGTATATTACAAACCCTAACCATTGAGAGAAGCCATCTCCCTTCTCACACAATGCATAAAGCCATAATCCATAATACACACAACACACTATGAGTTGTGTCCACACACATCTAACCCTAGCTAATGTCCACACACTATGACCAGCTGGCAAGGTCATTTATGTCTCACACATGTTCCTACCTAACATGCCAGCACATAGCATAGTTGGCGCGCACTGACATCGAGCTTGAATCTCAACAGCCCCTCTCAAGCTCATGATGTACTGCCATAGATGAAGATGTAGATGAGCTTGGGCTATCAAAGCTCTCAACACTCCCCCTCAAGCTCATCCCCCATGTACTCCCAACATAGTACGGAAGTACTCAAACTTCTCCCTGCTAAGTGGCTTGGTAAAGATGTCAGCCACACCTGCTCACATCAGTCTTCACATACTGTAGATCAACTGTTCCATCCAGCACCTTCTCTCTGACAAAGTGATAATGGACCTCTATGTGTTTGGTCCTCGCATGAAACACTGGCTTCTTGGCCAACTGTATACTGCTCATGTTGTCACAATGAATGACAACTTTGCCAGCAATAGGCCCACCCAAATCTGCCAAGAGACTCTTTAACCAAATTCCTTCACAAGTAGCAATGGTTGCACCCCTGTATTCAGCCTCTCTACTGGATAAAGCAACTGTAGGTTGCTTCTTGCTACTCCAACTCACCACGGCACTTCCAAGTGTAAAGGCATAACCACTAGTAGACTTCCTGTCATATGAGCTACCTGCCCAATCAGCATCTGTGTAGCCATGTATATCCAAGCCTTTACCACTCTCATAAAGAAGACCAAATGTGCAGTGGTCTTTACATATCGCATAATGCGCCTCACTGCATCCAAATGAGGTTTTCTGGGGCTCTGCATAAATTGGCTTACTAGCCCCACAGCATAACTCAAATCCACGTGTGTGATAGTCATGTAAATGAGACTACCAACCATCTTTCTGTACATAGATGGATCATCCAACTCCTCACCAAAATCAGCCCGTAGCTTTACATTCTGCTCCAAAGGTGTACTCATAGGCTTACACCCTGTCATCCCATATTTTGCCAACATATCCAATGCATATTGGCGTTGCACTAACCATGTACCTGCATGGTCTTTGATCACTTCAATTCCAAGAAAGTATCTCAATTCACCCAAGTCTTTCATGTCAAACTTCCCACTCAATGCTTTCTTGACATGCATCACATCTGTACCATGATCACCTGTGATAATCAAGTCATCCACATAGATGACAAGTAAGACAATCCCATGATCTCTCTTCTTCACATAGAGTGAAGAATCTGCTGTAGAAACCTGAAATCCAAGGGAGATAAGATATCTGCTCATCTTATCACTCCAAGCACGAGGTGCTTGCTTCAAACCATATTATGCCTTTTTCAATCTGCATGAGTGGGATACTTTGGGTGTACATAACCTTCTGGCTGTGCCATATACACTTCTTCTTGTAGATCACCATTTAGAAATGCATTTTTGACATCCATTTGATGCATTTCCCAACCATTGCAGCCATAGCAATGACTGCTCTCACTGTTCCCATCTTTGCCAGTGGACTAAATGTTTCATCATAGTCCAAACCTTGGGTTTGTGCATAACCCTTAGCTACTAATCTTGCTTTATGTCGCTCAATGGAACCATCAGACTTGCATTTCACTTTGTGAACCCATTTACAACCAATAACATTTTTGTCCTGTGGTAATGCAACCAAATCCCATGTGTCATTATGAACCAATGCGTCTATCTCAACATCCATTGCTTTCTCCTATACATGCTTTCCAATAGCTTTTGTATAGCATGTAGGTTCCACATGCTTTACCAAAGATGTCATATATGCGTAATGCATAGCAAAATCACGGTATGTCAACCTGTCAACTAGATATCTGACCCTTTGGGATCTCCGCAATGCATGCGGATCACTCTGAACACCTGTCACTCTAGCATGTGGTGGCACATATCTATCCTGTCTAGCACCAGGTGTGCGTAAAACAGGTATGCCAAGTTCCTCATCCAAACTCTCTGAACTAGATGACTCATAACGTGTAATTCCAATTCCTTCAACTTTCTTCTTTCCTTTATCCATAGCACTACTCCCAGTGCTCACACTCTCATGCCTCAAACGTCCTGACCATGGACGTACAGTGCTACTCTCAGCCTCTACTGTTGCTGGCCTAGACATAGAAGTAGAACTAGAACTTGCTTGTGGCAAGTTCACAGGCACATCAGCTTCAAGTGACTCAATGACACCCTCATCCTTTGCTTTGTACCAACTAGCAAGCTCATCAAACACCACATCTCGTGAGATAACCACTTGCCTAGTTTGTGGATTATAACATTTGTATGCCTTACGATCTTGTGTATATCCAACAAATACACACTTTTCTGCCTTAGGATCCAACTTCCTCCTTCTTTCATCAGGCACATGTACATAAGCTATGCATCCAAAAACTTTGAGGTGTCCAATGTCTGGCCTATAACCTGTAAGCCGCATCTCTGGCGTGCTTCCATGTATGGCTGTTGTAGGTGTTTTATTCAGTATATACACTGCAGTAGCACATGCTTTTGCCCAATAATAATCTGGCATGCTCTTTTCATTGAGCATCGCCCTAGCCACTTCACATATGACTCTATTCTTTCTCTTAGCCACACCATTTTGCTGAGGTGTATACGTGCAAGTCAATTGTCTTCTTATACCATGCTTTCTCAAGAAATGCTCAAAAGCATTCGAGGTGTATTCACCACCTCCATCTGTCCTCAAACACTTAATCCAAGAACCATATTGCTTCTCTGCAAAAGCTTTGAAATCCATAAACTTTTCCAACACTTCACTTTTCTCTCTGAGAAAGTATATCCATGTCATTCTGCTAAAGTCATCAATGAATGTCACATAATATAAACTACCTTTAATAGATGGGTTTTGTGCAAGACCCCATACATCATCGCTATGTACTATCTCAAGTGGCCTGCTACTCATGTTGCCTTCTCTAGGAAACCGCAACCTTGCTTGCTTTCCAAACTGACAGGCTTCACAAACATGCATATTCCCATCATACTTGAATCTAGGCCTCTTGCCTGCATGTTCTTTAACCTTTGTATATTGACATGTCCAATCCTCCTATGCAACATATCAATGTCCTGTACCACATTTCTGCTTTTAGAGAACATGGCTGATTTTAATTCAGGAATTCCAGTATCCAGCTTAAACAACCTGCCTTCTTTCTTGCCTTTAGCCAATGACTCTACATCCATGTTTGAAATCCTCAACGAAAAAACCATGCTCGTTGAAATGAACCTGTAATCCCTGTTCCACCATTTGACCAACTGAGGCCAAGCTTTTTGTGATAGAAGGCACATACAATACATCTGACATAGATTTTGTCTGACCATTGTGCATAACCAATGGTACACTTCCAACATGTGTAATGGCATGTTGAGTATCATCTCCTATTTCCACATAGCCTTTCACATCCATAGGCTTCATATGCTCAAACCATTCACCATGACAAGTCATATGGTTTGATGCTCCAGAGTCCATATACCAAGTGTCATCATTTTCAGCATTTGTTATCATAGATCCCACAACATGTTTCATGGCAAACAAGTGATTTGCGCTGCCATCATTACTGCTTGATGCATAATTTCCACCATGTTGTGCATAATGTCCACCATAATGTCCACCACGTTGTGCTCTACCCCCTCTCAAATCATTCTGTTTGCAGAAACAATCACATGTCATATGACCAAATTTCATAATTAAGGTAATCAAATAATAATTTTCTCAAGGGGTTCACTTAAGAATAACAAAGAGGAATTTTCCCATTAAATCAACTCTGACATAAGCAAGTCTAAGTACAACCTTAAATATCTCTAGGAGAAACATCAAAGTGAAAACATGATTTATGCTCCATGGCACAACCTAAGTGACATAGCCCTCATTTGGTATAGGTATTTTCATCCTTTTTTTCACTCCAAATGCATTCACTAAATTTGCAAGAATGTTAGATACAAGCCCTTAATAGACCTTATGTTGGAGCTATATATAGCCTACCCAACCTAATCCTAGGTCTCACCTATATATACCTAACCTAAGTGTGCTTTCCACACACTTTAGGAGCTTTGTTTGTGTCTCTCTCTCTCTCCCTCTCTCTCTTCAGTTGAACATGGTATCAGAGTGCAGTCGTGCTCATTGTGCGCGTGGCCAAATTGCACGCACATAAAATAATGCACTCTTCTCAAAAACTTAAAACGATCCTAACTTCCTCATACGTTATCAGAATTCGATGATATAAGAGTCATTCTCAGGGTTTAAATGTGTTCTAAGGCTGCTTGCCGAACGTGAGGTGAAAAAAAGAAGAAAGAACCACTGCCTCTATAGCCCTTCACCTCCCAAACTTCGAAAAGAACAACACAACGGCCCCACCGGCTGGAACACTTGCCACAACTCACCACCCAACCCACGCCAGAAAGACAGCACAAAACAAGGGCACCATAGACAAAGCAAACACCCAGCAATATATTCCCAATCAACACACCATACAAGCTTCTCCCGACACAGAAGCCTTACTCACAAAACCATAAACAAAACACTCAAACCTGTCAACTGCCGAGGATACACCACATCCCCAATCACCACATCCCCAATCACCACATATGACCCACTCACCTGCCTGCTGTGCCAATCACACCAGAATGAACCCGGCCACTCACTCTTCTCAGAGGGCGCCCCACCAGCTAACCCTCAACTCTCTCTGCAGCCCATCACTTCTGCATGTGTCGCCAGAGCAGCTACCCAAACACACCTCTCTCTCACTCTGTCACTCTGTGCTGATCCTCTCCAGCCACTTCCTCTGCAATGCTACCGGCCCCACCAGCTCAGTAGCAACACCTCATCGCTCTCCTCCAATCGGCACCCTGCTCTCTGTCCACTTCACCTACGCGGCCCACACCCCAAGGCGGCTCCTCTGCACGCCTTCGCTTCTCTCCTTGCGCTGTCTCCTTGCCGTCGCTCTTTGACGCCTGCCAATGCTTCCACTAGCTCCCACACGGCCAGCCTCTCTGCTTTCACACAGTTGCAGACGGTCATCACCTCCGCCGAGCGCCCCAGCTGTTCTTCACACGGGAGGCCCCCGTGTCCAGCCTCTAGGCAGCCACACCACCTCTGCCCCTGCCTGCTTCACGCCTCTGTCCACCAAAACCGACCCAACTCTCTCATACACTGTCGCCAGCCACCAGTAGCCAGCCTGTTCACCAGCCCTCTTGCCTTTGCTTCGCTACGCACTTCCAATTGTCGCAACAGCTCCTAGGCGGCTCCTCAGCCTTCGCCAGTCCCTCTTCTCTTATGTCCAGCTGCTGCAGCCTCCTAGCAAACCCAACGCAGCCTCGTCACTTCTCGGTTGCCAGAGGCGGCTCCTACCAGCCCCCTTGCACAACACCTTCATCGCCCTGCATCCGGCGCCCTTCACACGTTTTTGGTCACGGTAGTTCCTCTCTACAGCACCAGCCCTCGACTCTCTACGCCCGCCAGCTAACCCACATAGCTGTGCTCTCCATTGTTTGCGTAGCCCGCCAGTGCTTCCACTAAGGGAGGCCTCCGTCGCTACACCAGCAGCCCTGTCTTCTTCAGCTTCTCTGTCGCCAGCAGCTGCAGCTTCACTCGAGAACCCCCTGTGTCCAGCCTCTAGGCAGCCACACCACCTGTCTTCGCTGCTCTCGGCTTCCACACACGCTTTCCTCCTGCGCCTGGCTGCACACGCCTAGAACTCCTCTCCGCAAGGCGGCTCTCTTCAGAATGACCAGGGCCCTCCTGAACAAACAAGGCGACGACCCCCAACGTATCTCCACCCGGCTGACTCTAGCTAGCGGCCACCCTTCGCTCCTTCGCCAGCTTCCAGAACATCACGCTGGCAGCCAGGTTAGCTTCCATGTAGCATGCTTTTTTGGCCACATTGTAATCATCATTTTTCATTTTACCTAAAAGATGGCCACCATATTTCTTTTCACACCAATGCCCAAGGCAATACTAATCCTTTCTTTCCTAATTGCCCATGCCTTCACATACTCTTCAAATGCAGCCCAGGATGCCCGCTCATTTCTTTGGGGACGCGCACACAATTCCAGCGGCCGAGCAGCTGATATCATCCCCAGCAAACCTCGTTCTGGACAGGCCTGCAACAAACCCAAAACAAATCCGTCCACTTTGTACACCTGGCAA
This sequence comes from Cibotium barometz, assembly GCF_041138505.1. Lineage (NCBI taxonomy): Eukaryota > Viridiplantae > Streptophyta > Polypodiopsida > Cyatheales > Cibotiaceae > Cibotium > Cibotium barometz. The sequence continues at coordinate 6,813,679 of NC_141106.1, forward strand.
CGCATTCCCGAGCAAAGCTCTTTACACCTGCCATGCACACGTATGTACACAAGCCCAAAATATCTTTCAGAAAAACGCCTGACATACTTTGCCAACCCCCCCATCTGCTAGAGCATTCATGCTCAGCAGCAAAAAGCATAAGGTCCGATAGCTATCCACCAGGATCAAAAGGGAACAGTAACTCACTATCCCATTCCCCAATATCTGTAAAACACCATGGCTGTATCACTACATACCAAACATCCACCATATCCAGAAAATCATCCACGTCCACTTCACCCACAACAAACCTCCTCGTTTTCAAAACCTGTGGCAACATCTAACATCCAATTCATCAACACCAGTGAAGGCCAGGTCCCAACATTTTGACCTTTATGCACACAAAAATCCACATCCTTTCCAGCAACAGTGTCTATAAGCACTTCCAACTCTTGTACTTCAGGCATCTCTTCACAACCATACAGCTCAGCTGGTTCAGAACCCTTGTGATCCATGCACTTTGCTTTTAGCATCTCAGCAACACGCAAGGAAGCCTTTGTTACACTCTCAACCATATCTGCATCCATGTCCATCTCTGGCTCCTGCTCATCAAGGCTAGCAACTTCCCATATACCATCCTCCAGCACAATACTCACCTCACAACGCTCTTCATCAGCCAAATCTACATGCATACCTTATTGAGTGTTGCCAACCCCCCCGGTATCATTGTCCAAAGACTCCCCAGCACATAATGCATCAACTGGAAAAACATCCACTTCATTCATCACAGGTACCATATAACCATCAAGCTGTCCAAGAAAATCCAGGATAATAGGATCTTCCTCCATGCTCTCCACATCTGCATCACAAACCATCTTCACTTCATCACAAGTCTCGACCCCATCCTCCTCCCTTGTAGGATCTGGCAAAAAATAATCCTCAAAGCATCCTGTATCCAGCTTCTCTTCCTTCTTATCATCAGCCAATCCCAAGACATCATCCTCTTTACTTCCCTGTGCATGCATATCATCCAGATCCGAATGAAAATGATCTTCAATAGAACCTTCCGAATCACTGTCCTGCATAGCTACGACCTCCAAATCCAAAGAAGAATCCACTGGCAACTCCTTATCTTCACTTTGCTCCTTCACCTGCTTTTCATCCACCTTTACCTGCTTTAAAGACTTAGGAAAAAAATCAGAAGGCATATAGAACATCCCCCTTTACACCTGTATCGGCCTTTGAGGCTCCTGTTTGATCAAACTTTGCATACAACTCTTACCCACCTCAACCAAATTTACCTGCATATCCCTTGCAGACACAACTTCATACGGATAAATACCCATCTCCATCTGCTTCAAAACCTTGCCTTCCTTTTCCCTAGCAACCCTAACTGCATCATCAAATGACTTGGGATTCTTCAACTCAACCCTGACCTTCAAATGGGGTAGCAAACCATCAATAAACAAGCTCTTCTTCAGAAACATTGGAGGAACTTCCTGCTTCAATGTCACACACCACTTACCCCACAAACATGTAAATACCTTCACAAAATCGTCCAGTGATTGCCCATGGACTTGCTTCAAGATGCTCAACTCCTGCCAAAGCACACTAGGATCCTCCACTTGCTGAAAACGATCCAAAAGGCCTTCTTTCAACCTGTCCAAGGTCAAAACACCATGTGGCTCACCTGCCGCATCCTGTGCTTCAAAATCCTTAAGCCAACTTCGGGCATCTCCCTTCAAAAAAATCTTTATCAGCTTCAGAACCTGCTCTTCATCTCTCACATGATTGCTAATGCATGCCAACTCCATCTGCTCCAAAAAGTCACACACATCCTCATCCTTCCTGCCATGAAATTCTAGATAAGCACATCATGACAACCTGTAACAATCCCTGAGCTCTCCTCAGTGGGACATACGCCCTTCTAGGCAAAGAACAACACCAGAGCTATCCTCTGTGGAGGCACCAGAAGAATGTGAGGTGAAAAAAAGAAGAAATAACCACTGCCTCTATAGCCCTTCACCTCCCAAACTTGGAATACTTGCCACAACTCACCACCCAACCCACGCCAGAAAGACAGCACAAAACAGGGGCACCATAGACAAAGCAAACACCCAGCAATATATTCCCAATCAACACACCATACAAGCTTCTCCCGACACAGAAGCCTTACTCACAAAACCATAAACAAAACACTCAGACCTGTCAACTGCCGAGGATACACCACATCCCCAATCACCACATATGACCCACTCGCCTGCCTGCTGTGCCAATCACACCAGAATGAACCCGGCCACTCACTCTTCTCAGAGGGCGCCCCACCAGCTAACCCTCAACTCTCTCTGCAGCCCATCACTTCTGCATGTGTCGCCACAGCAGCTACCCAAACACACCTCTCTCTCACTCTGTCACTCTGTGCTGATCCTCTCCAGCCACTTCCTCTGCAATGCTACCGGCCCCACCAGCTCAGCAGCAACACCTCATCTCTCTCCTCCAATCGGCACCCTGCTCTCTGTCCACTTCACCTACGTGGCCCACACCCCAAGGCGGCTCCTCTGCACGCCTTCGCTTCTCTCCTTACGCTGTCTCCTTGCCGTCGCTCTTTGACGCCCGCCAGTGCTTCCACTAGCTCCCACATGGCCAGCCTCTCTTTGCTTTCACACACGGTCATCACCTCCGCCGAGCGCCCCAGCTGTTCTTCACACGGGAGGCCCCCGTGTCCAGCCTCTAGGCAGCCACACCACCTCTGCCCCTGCCTGCTTCACGCCTCTGTCCACCAAAACCGACCCAACTCTCTCATACACTGTCGCCAGCCACCAGTAGCCAGCCTGTCTCACCAGTCCTCTTGCCTTTGCTTCGCTACGCACTTCCAATTATCGCAACAGCTCCTAGGCGGCTCCTCAGCCTTTGCCAGTCCCTCTTCTCTTGCGTCTAGCTGCGGCCTCCTAGCAAACCCAACGCAGCCTCGTCACTTCTCGGTTGCCAGAGGCGGCTCCTACCAGTCCCCTTGCACAACACCTTCATCGCCCTGCATCCGGCGCCCTTCACACGTTTTTGGTCACGGTAGTTCCTCTCTACAGCACCAGCCCTCGACTCTCTACGCCCGCCAGCTAACCCACATAGCTGTGCTCTCCATTGTTTGCGTAGCCCGCCAGTGCTTCCACTAAGGGAGGCCTCCGTCGCTACACCAGCAGCCCTGTCTTCTTCAGCTTCTCTGTCGCCAGCAGCTGCAGCTTCACTCGAGAACCCCCCGTGTCCAGCCTCTAGGTAGCCACACCACCTGTCTTCGCTGCTCTCGGCTTCCACACGCGCTTTCCTCCTGCGCCTGGCTGCACACGCCCAGAACTCCTCTCCGCAAGGCGGCTCTCTTCAGAATGACCAGGGCCCTCCTGAACAAACAAGGCGACGACCCCCAACGTATCTCCACCCGGCTGACTCCAGCTAGCAGCCACCCTTCGCTCCTTCGCCAGCTTCCAGAACATCACGCTGGCAGCCAGGTTAGCTTCCACGTAGCATGCTTTTTTGGCCACATTGTAATCATCATTTTTCATTTTACCTAAAAGATGGCCACCATATTCCTTTTCACACCAATGCCCAAGGCAATACTAATCCTTTCTTTCCTAATTGCCCATGCCTTCACATACTCTTCAAATGCAGCCCACGATGCCCGCTCATTTCTTTGGGGACGCGCATACAATTCCAGCGGCCGAGCAACTGATATCATCCCCAGCAAACCTCGTTCCGGACAGGCTTGCAACAAACCCAAAACAAATCCGTCCACTTTGTACACCTGGCAACGCATTCCCGAGCAAAGCTCTTTACACCTGCCATGCACACGTATGTACACAAGCCCAAAATATCTTTCAGAAAAACGCTTGACACTTGCCCTTTCCTAATTTTTCAAATTCTTTGCCCCACCATTTTTTGTAGCAATCAGACAGCTTTCCAATCAAGTGCACAATTCCAATCTACTTCCTTTGATATTATTATTTTGATTTTAATCATCATAATAAATTTCTATGTGATTATACATGATTAAGAGTATACTTTTGACAAGTTTAAAATTAACAAATTCTATAGATGAGTAACTTCTTTGTTTCATTAATTCTAAATTCTATTTCCAAAAGCATAGTTGTCAAATTACACAGATGCTTTTCTTTTAGAGATATTCTTTTTGGCTTGTTCTCTCTTTCTAATTATGTGCAAAGATTTTATTTCCTTTTTTTAATATTACTTCATGGCTTTTGTTGCATGTGGCTTTCTCTAACAAGGCTATAGTTGTAAGATTCCTCCCCAGCCTCTCACCATGTCCTGTATCTTCCCCTGTAGTCAAATCCCTCCTCAGAAATATAAAAGATCTTGTTTCTACCAGTTTTGGCCTAGAGAGAGAAAATCTTCTAGAGAGTGGTAATTCAATTTTTAAATATTTTTTGATGGAAAAATATCTCTTCTTATTAAAATAAGTTCTCCCGAAAGAGAAGTTCAAAAAGATTTTCAGAAGGTGCATTAGAAATAAAGTATAATCTGTTCAAGAGGCATTATCTTGAGGGTCAAGATTTTTTCGAAATTTTAAATTAAGGTTCCTATGGGCCAATAAGATCAATCCATGTGTGGGGAGGAGATAAATCCAATTTGTAAAAGAAAATACCGAAAAATGAGTAAATGCTCACATAAGATGAAGAGTTGACTATGTACAAGGGTTATTAGTAAAAGACTATGAGTATTACTAAAAAATGAGATATTTTGGGTATAATGATTCCATTTTGACACATATGTAAGGAAGGGGAGTCCCTTCAATGAGGCACCTACTTCACATGCTTAAATGAGTTTTAAATTAAAAATTAATGTGATATTTTTATCTCTCCTCTCTCTTGGATCAAACCGAATAAAAAAGGAACCAAACTAGGTCCAAATCTAGTCCAAATTCAACCAAACTGAATCTGGAAAATTCCAGAAATCAGTTGGTCTTCGTTAGAACCTCCTTCGGCTATAAATAGAACCTGAGCCCTTTGTAAAAAAATAGGTGAATTATACTATGCCAGAATTATGCTGAAATAATGATAATTTTTACTATTCTCTAAAATTCTCTCCAAATTGAAAAAATTGGAGCTTTCCTCCTCCTTAAATCTCCATTGGTGGCTCCATCAACACACCAAACTAATTGATTGGTTGGGGGCCTCTACCGTGATCAAAGAATCAAGCAATTTGTAAGGTAAAGTGTGAATTTTGATCTTTTTTCATAATTTCTCAATGTTTCTCTCTTCTCAGCTTGAGAAGCTTAATTGGAATGGCTTTTTAATGCTATTGAAGTTAATTGATGAATGGTAGTAAGGAAATACATAAATTCCCATTTATGCTTAATTTTAATGGTTTTTATGATTTTTGTCTTCTATAAAATGAAAATGATGTTATGCCTCATTGAAAAAAAGGCATTCCCCTCTCTATTTCAGTAAATCCAACCATTCTTTATCCTAGATGAATGATTAATGGATAAAATCAAGTTTTTCATAATGCTTCTCTTAAATAAGTAGAAATTGCTTACATTAGAATGAATTAAATATTCTTGATGAAATTCTAGTTGATTTTAGAAAGTTAAAAATTGAAAAATGGTCAGCCATACAAAGGAGGTTATGGCAAAATTTTCTAAAATTGTGTAAAAATAAGTTTTACTTTTTTATTCTAAAAGTGTAATTCCTACTAAATTGGATTTATGCATGGATAGATGCATAAAGAATTTAGATTAATCCAAAAAGTGTTATTTTCATCAATTCTTATTTTATGCATAGAAAGATGCATAAAGAATTTTATTTTTAATTCAAAAGAGTGATTTTCATCATAAATGGATTTTTTGCATAAATTAGATGCACAAGAGAAATTCTTTTATTCTAAAAGTGTAATTCCTACTAAATTGGATTTATGCATGGATAGATGCATAAAGAATTTAGATTAATCCAAAAAGTGTTATTTTCATCAATTCTTATTTTATGCATAGAAAGATGCATAAAGAATTTTTTTTAATTCAAAAGAGATTTTATGCATAAATTAGATGCATAAAAAGATAATTTTTTATATTAAAAGTGTGATTTTTATCATAAATGATTTTATGCATAAATTAGATGCATAAACGATATTTTTTTATAATTTTAAAGAGTGATTTTCATCATAAATGATTTGTATGCATAAACATATGCAAAATAGATATATTCTTTAATATTAAAAGAGTGATTTTCATCATAAATGATTTGTTTGCATAAACATATGCATAAAAGATATATTTTTTTTTATCAAAAGTGTGATTTTTATCATAAATGATTTTATGCATAATTTAGATGCATAAAAGAAAATTTTTTATATTAAAAGTGTGATTTTCATCATAAATGATTTTATGCATAAATTAGGTGCATATAAGAAATTGTTTTATATTAAAAGTGTGATTTTCATCATAAATGAATTTATGCCTAAATTAGATGCATAAAAGATATTTTTTTATATATTAAAAGTGTGATTTTCATCATAAATGATTTTATGCATAAATTACATGCATAAATTACATGCATAAGAGAAATTCTTTTATGCATAAATTAGATGCATAAGAAATTCTTTTATTCTAAAAGTGTAATTCCTACTAAATTGGATTTATGCATGGAAAGATGCATAAAGAATTTATTTTAATCCAAAAGTGTTATTCTCATCAATTTTAATTTTATGCATAGAAAGATGCATAAAGAAATCTATTTTTAGCTCAAAAGAGTTATTTTCATCAATTTTGATTTTATGCATAAGAAGAAGCATAAAAGATTGAATTTTAATTCAAAAGTGTCATTCTCATTAAAAATGAATTTATGCATAGGAAGATGCATAAAAGATTGATTTTTATTTCAAAAGTGTTATTCTCCTTAAAATGGAATTTATGCATAAATAGATGCGTAAAGAAATCTTATATCAAAAATAAAAGTTATCTTGTATTCTATAAATAGATATGAGGATGTGAAATGAATCAGATAGATGAAAATGAGGATGTATGAATGTGGAATGTGAAAATGGATGTATGGATGTGAATGTAGATGTGGATGTTGATGTATGGATGTGGATGTGGATGTACGAATATGGATGTGAAAATGGATGTATGGATGGGGATGCGGATGTGGATGTGGATGTATGGATGTGGATGTGGATGTGGATGTATGGATGTATGTATGTGGATGTGGATGTATGTGGATGTATGAATGAGGATGTGGATGTATGGATGTGGATGTGGATGTATGGATGTATGTATGTGGATGTGGATGTATGAATGAGGATGTGAAAATGGATGTATGGATGTAGATGTGGATGTGGATGTATGAATGTGGATGTGAAAATGGATGTATGGATGTAGATGTGGATGTATGGATGTAGATGTGGATGTGGATGTATGGATGTAGATGTGGATGTATGGATGTAGATGTGGATGTGGATGTATGGATGTGGATGTATGAATGTGGATGTAAAAATGGATGTATGGATGTAGATGTGGACGTATGGATGTGGATGTGAATGTGGATGTGGATGAATGAATGTGGATGTGAAAATGGATGTATGGATGTAGATGTGAATGTGGATGTGGATGTATGAATGTGGATGTGAAAATGGACGTATGGATGTGGATGTGAATCCGGATGTATGAATGTGGATGTGAAAATGGATGTATGGATGTGGATATGGATGTGTATATATGATGTAGATGTGGATGTGGATGAGGATGTGGATGTATGAATACGGATGTGGAAATGGATGTACGAATGTGAATGTGTATGTGGAATAATGAATGCGAATATGTATGTGAATGGATATGACGTTGAGATGAGCGAATGGATGAGATGGGATGTCATGTGAATCAGAATGTGAATGAATGATATAAGATGTGAATGAATGAGATGTAATGAGAAATGGATATGATGAGATGTAATGTAATTTAAGAAAGTTAGGAATGGATGTATGTGAAGTGAATGAATCTGATGTGATGGGATGGAAAATGATGTATCTGATGAAGAATGGATACGCATATGATTTGGATTTTGGTTAAGTAATATGGATTGATGTGGAACAATGTGGAAAGACGAGAATTCAATATAGAAACTTTATTTGTGACCTGTTTGTAAATGACTGTTTTATGTCAAGAACGCTGGGGAAGCATTTTGACCGTCTTGTGATTAAGGTCGTGGAGACCTAACTGATTAAAGTTGCAATTGCTGAGATGGAGAGTCATTGGAGGACGTCTCGTGTAGCAAGGTCGGCCGAGGTCTTGACCAGCCTCGGTTCGATTTAAATGGTGAGCTTCCGGTACGGTGGATGAGGGACCAAAGAAGCGGCCTATGAGTGAAGCGCTAGGTGACCTACGAAGGATCCTAGAGGGTGCTGACCATACGATGCTCGGGCTTTGGGTCGTCGAAGATACCCACACGTGCGTCGTGGAAGATATTGGAACAAGGAGTAAGAGTTGTTTTCTGAAAACGGGCATGGATCTGGTTGATTGTTGACCTTGCTGGTCCTCAACGAATGAGTCCATGGCTCTTTTATATGGATCTGTTAGTTGATCTTGCTGATCTTCAACGAGGATTCCATCTTGATTTTTATAAGTGATTATCTGCCGGGTACTATGAGCTAGGAACTATTGAAAAGGCCCCTGAGTGAACAGGGTGGTGAGCGTTCTGGTTGCCAATGATGTCATAGATACTCCGATGAAGGAATGATTGGAAATTAAGATTCACCAGGATACTTGGAAGTTTATGATCAATGACACTATGTTTTCATTAAATGACTGAATAAAATACATTTGAATCTAGGAAAAAGGTAATTTCATATCGGGTGTAAGTGGTGTGACTGGAGTTAAATTTGCTTGAAAATCCGGCTAGGGGGCCTAGGAACTCTTTTCCCTGGTACCCGGGACAAAACCTAACCAAATTCCTAATTGGATCCCATCACTTCAGTGGTTGGACAGTTGGCTACTAACCCATGGGACTGATGGGGTTAGGCTGGACTGATGGATCCGTAAATTGAGACTCAATTTCTGTTTAGTTCGATAGATGAAGTAAATCCCAGACAAAAAATGTTCTATGGAAATTAATCAACGGCTGTGCCTCTCAATGAGGAAAAAAGTGTTGGTCTCTATGATCCAAGTACAGTCTTTTTCCCTGATCTGACTATGGGACTTACGGGTTCGGTCAGATGAGCTCAGTTAGTTAAGGCTTTTGACTACGTTAGGGAAAAGTTATCCTGGTGGAATCGCCCGTGCTTTCCGAGCAAAGCAAGTTTTTTCGGGGTCGGTTTTGGAAAAACTGATGGATTAGTCTTTTGTCCGGATATCCGTGGACGAGGCCCTGAGTGTGGGACTGTGCCCCGCACAAGAAGTGCTACTTCCGCTGCTAGCACCCCTAAAATTGTTGCGCGGTGGGAACAGGGATCTTACAGTTGGTATCAGAGCGAATTGACTAATGAGGATCAACCAAAAAGCCAGAAATGTTAAAAATTTATGAAGTAGCAGTATAAGATCAGAATTGTGTGATGAAATTCAGACAAATTGTTATTTGAACAGAAATTCATAAATTAGTAATTGGGTCTTCAGATGGAAGTACCACAATTGTATGGAATCCCAAACTTGCTTGAGGCCTAGACATGATGGTCTTTACCTTATAATTCCAAGGACCATGACTACCCGTATATATCGAGGGTATAATTGCAGCTCTTTACTGGCAGTATATACGAGTAAATCTAAGACTTGAAATTATAAGCATTAATGCTATCTAGATGATAAATCCGAATGTGGTTGATATGATTTTTAAATTTTGGTTGTGTGAACTGATGAATTGATTGGATTCTGATTGAAAAATGATGATTCTTGAAATTTGGTTGAAATGTAATAAGCCGAGCAAAACCACAATGAGGATGAACGGGTCCCTGTGATAATGTTCCTAGCTAGAATGACGTTAATGACTTCAGAAAATCACTATGAGATTAGTGAATTGTGCTGGCAGATTACTACTGTTAACTTTTGATCAGTGGATCAAGTTAAGGGTTGATAAATTAAAAACCTGAAAATTTGAAATCCCCATAGAGGATTGTTTAGATAGAAAAATTCAGTCTGATGGACCATTATTGTGTTAAAGATATAAATGAGATAATTCTGAATGAATTGTTAACTGATAATGCGTTCTATATGAGTATCTTTATCCCTTGACTTTGTGGGGAGCCGACCTATTTAGAGAACCCCGGAATCAGTTGAATCAAAAATCGGATTGAATCATAAATAAAGAGACTTAACAAGAATTTCGTATTGATAGGAACATGGACCGAGGTCGTCGTGGTAGAAATGTTAACCCCCAACTCGATGAAGAAGAGCTCGACCTGTATGTTCGTAAAACTGCAGCCTGGACCTTTCAAGGGTGAAGGGGAAAACTTGGGCGAGGCTGTGGAGAAGTGGATCGAATCAATGGAAGAATACTTCGATGTCACCAGGTACAATGAGAAGAGCAAAATGGCTCGTGCAAGGCTGAAGATAGTGGAGACAGCTAGAGTGGCATGGAGAAACCACTGCGAGACAAACTGTCTCAACCGAAATACCCAAACCTGGACCGATCTCAAGGCTTACCTCAGAAAGAGGTTTTGTCCCCCAGGCTTTCTTGAAACTAAGATGAATGAGTTCTTCGACAATTGAAGAGTACCATCAGGCTTCTGCCCTTATCCTTAAATATTCCCCTCAATTGGATGAAGAGCAGCGGCCAGGTTCATTCGGGGAATGAATGAGCCATTGGATACTTTTGTCAAGAATGCCAAACCTATTTCCATGGCTGAAGCAGTTCGGATGGCGAAGGATTTCGCCAAAGCCTTTGATGTCAAAATCCCGCCAAAGCCAGCACCATCACCTTTCAAAAGGTTTTTATTTCCAGAAGATGATTCCAACCTTCCTCCACCTAAGAGATATCAGGGTCAAACCCAGGATATGGGAAGTTCCAGAATGAAAGAAATGTCCTTTTCCCGAAACTCAATCCCCTGGATTTCAACTTCAGAAGTCCCACCCTTGAACAAGAAAGTGAAATGCTATAACTGTCAAGGATTTGGACATCGCAGTATGGATTGCCCAACTCCTTTTGGATCGAAGTTTTCAGGGCATGAAAAATAGGGATCAAGATTCCAGACTCCAGCCCCTTCCGTCCAGAGTAATCAGGGTTCTATCCGCAAAGATCAGGGAAATCCCAGAGGTAGACCCTCTATCTAACCTGCACTTTCAGTCCAAAGTAATGCAAGACCTCCACCTCAGAATAGGGGAAGTCAAAGAGAGTTGTTCCCAAATCCGCCGTCCACTTCGAAGGCAATAACACTGGAAGTGATTGAAGAAGAAGAAGAAGATGAAAGAGATCACACTCCACCTGCGAGATGAGGACATCTCGCATTTTTCAAGTGGTGTAGAATGTAAGATTCCTCCCCAGCCTCTCAGGATGTCCTGTATCTTCCCATGTAGTCAAATCCCTCTTCAAAAATATAAAAGATCTTGTTTCTACCAATTTTGGCCTAGAGAGAGAAAATCTTCTAGAGAATGGTAATTCAGTTTTTAAATATTTTTGGATGGAAAAATATCTCTTCTTATTAAAATAAGTTCCCCCGAAACAGAAGTTCAAAAAGATTTTCAGAAGGTGCATTAGAAATCAAGTATAATCTGTTCAAGAGGCATTATCCTGAGGGTCAAGATTTTTTTGAAATTTTAAATTAAGGTTCCTATGGGCCAATAAGATCAATCCATGTGTGGGGAGGAGATAAATCCAATTTGTAAAAGAAAATACCCAAAAATGAGTAAATGCTCACATAAGATGAAGAGTTGACTATGTACAAGGGTTATTAGTAAAAAACTATGAGTATTACTAAAAAAATGAGATATTTTGGGTATAATGATTCCATTTTGACACATATGTAAGGAAGGGGAGTCCCTCAAGGAGGCGCCTACTTCACATGCTTGAATTAGTTTTAAACTAAAAAATAATGTGATATTTTTATCTCTCCTCTCTCTTGGATCAAACCGAATCAATCGAATAAAAAAGCCTAGTCCAAATTCAACCAAACTAAATCTAGAAAATTCTAGAAAACAGTTGATCTTGGTTAGAGCCTCCCTCTTTCATAAATTTAACCTGAGTCCTTTGTAAAAAAATAGGAGAATTATACTATGCCAGAATTATGCTGAAATAATGATAATTTTTACTATTCTCTAAAATTCTCTCCAAATTGAAGAAATTGGAGCTTCCCTCCTTCTTCAATCTCCATTGGTGGCTCCATCAACACACCAAACCAATTGATTGGTTGGGGGCCTCTACCGTGATCAAAGAATCAAGTAATTTGTAAGGTAAAGTGTGAATTTTGATCTTTTTCCATAATTTCTCAATGTTTCTCTCTTCTCAACCCCTCTCAAGCTTGAGAAGCTTAATTGGAATGGCTTTTTAATGCTATTGAAGTTAATTGATAAATGGTAGTAAGGAAATACATAAATTCCCATTTATGCTTAATTTTAATGGTTTTTATGATTTTTGTCTTCTATAAAATGAAAATGATGTTATGCCTCATTAAAAAAAAGGCATTCCCCTCTCTTCTTTAGTAAATCCAACCATTCTTTATCCCAGATGAATGATTAATGGATAAAATCAAGTTTTTCATAATGTTTCTCTCTTAAATAAGTAGAAATTGCTTACATTAGAATGAATTAAATATTCTTGATGAAATTCTAGTTGATTTTAGATAGTTAAAATTGAAAAATGGTCAGCCATACAAAGGAGGTTATGGTGAAATTTTCTAAATTTGTGTAAAAATAAGTTTTACTTTTTTATTCTAAAAGTGTAATTCCTACTAAATTGGATTTATGCATGGATAGATGCATAAAGAATTTAGATTAATCCACAAAGTGTTATTTTCATCAATTCTTATTTTATGCATAGAAAGATGCTTAAAGAATTTTATTTTTAATTCAAAAGAGTGATTTTCATCATAAATGGATTTTATGCATAAATTAGATGCATAAGAGAAATTCTTTTATTCTAAAAGTGTAATTCCTACTAAATTGGATTTATGCATGGATAGATGCATAAAGAATTTAGATTAATCCAAAAAGTGTTATTTTCATCAATTCTTATTTTATGCATAGAAACATGCATAAAGAATTTTATTTTTAATTCAAAAGAGCGATTTTCATCATAAATGATTTTATGCATAAATTAAATGCATAAAAGAAATTTTTTTATATTAAAAGTGTGATTTTCATCATAAATGATTTTATGCATAAATTAGATGCATAAAAGATATTTTTTAAATATATTAAAAGAGTGATTTTCATCATAAAAAATTTATATGCATAAACATATGCATAAAAGATATATTCTTTTATATTAAAAGAGTGATTTTCATCATAAATGATTTGTATGCATAAACATATGCATAAAAGATATATATTTTTTATATCAAAAGTGTTCATCATAAATGATGCATAAAAGAAATTTTTATATATTAAAAGTGTGATTTTTATCATAAATAATTTTATGCATAAATTAGATGCATAAAAGAAAAGTTTTTATATTAAAAGTGTGATTTTCATCATAAATGATTTTATGCATAAATTACATGCATAAAAGATATTTTTTTATATATTAAAACTGTGATTTTCATCATAAATGATTTTATGCATAAATTAGATGCATAAGAGAAAATCTTTTATTCTAAAAGTGTAATTCCCACTAAATTGGATTTATGCATGGAAAGATGCATAAAGAATTTATTTTAATCCAAAAGTGTTATTCTCATCAATTTTAATTTTATGCATAGAAAGATGCATAAAGAAATCTATTTTTAGTTCAAAAGAGTTATTCTCTACTATCAATTTTGATTTTATGCATACGAAGAAGCATAAAAGATTGAATTTTAATTCAAAAGTGTCATTCTCATTTAAAATGAATTTATGCATAGGAAGATGCATAAAAGATTGATTTTTATTTCGAAAGTGTTATTCTCCTTAAAATGAAATTTATGCATAAATAGATGTGTAAAGAAATCTTATATCAAAAAATAAGAATTCTCTTGTATTCTATAAATAGATATGAGGATGTGAAATGAATCAGATAGATGAAAATGAACGAAGAATGGATGGAGATATATGAATGTGGATATGGATGTGAAATGAATCAGATAGATGAAAATGAACGAAGAATAGATATGAGGATGTGAAATGAATCAGATATATGTGAAATGAATCAGATAGATGGATGCATGAATGTGGAATGTGAAAATGGATGTATGGATGTGAATGTAGATGTGGATGTGGATGTGGATGTATGAATGTGGATGTGAAAATGGATGTATGGATGTGGATTTGGATGTATGGATGTATGTATGTGGATGTGGATGTATGAATGAGGATGTGAAAATGGATGTATGGATGTAGATGTGGATGTGGATGTATGGATGTAGATGTGGATGTGGATGTATGTATGTGGATGTGGATGTATGAATGTGGATGTAATGTTATAACTGTCAAGGATTTGGACATCGTAGTATGGATTGTCCAACTCCTTTTGGATCAAGGTTTTCAGGGCAGGGAAATCAAGGATCAAGATTCCAGACTCCAGCTTCTTCCTTCCAGAGTAATCAGGTTTCTATCCGCCAAAATCAGGGAAATCCTAGAGGTAGACCCTCTAACCAACCCGCAGTTTCAAACCAAAGTAATGCAAGATCTCTGCCTTAGATTAGGGGAAGTCAAACAGAGTTGTTTCCAAATCCGCCATCCACTTCCAAGGCAGTAACACTAGAAGTGATTGAAGAAGAAGAAGAAGATGATGAAAGAGATCATACTCCACCTGCGAGATGAGGACATCTCGCGTTTTTTAAGTGGGGTAGGACATCTCGCGTTTTTTAAGTGGGGTAGGATGTAAGATTCCTCCCCCATCCCCTCAATATGTCCAGCTTCTCCCCCTGTATAATCAATCCCCTTTTCTGAATAATAACAGATCTTATTTCTATCTGTTTTGGCCTAGAGAGAGAAAAATATTCTAGAGAGAGGTAATTCAGTTTCTAGATATCTTTGGATGGAAAAATATCCCTTCTTATTAAAATGATTTTCCCTAAAACAGAAATTCAAATAGAACTTTCTAGTGTACAATTGGAATAAATTTGAAATAGGTAAAAAGGACCTTGTATTCCCATCCAGACGGTTTGTCTCGCAGTGGTTTCTCCATGTCACTCTGGCTGTTTCTACTATCTTCAGCCTTGCAAGAGCCATGTTGCTTCTCATTGTACCTGGTGACATCAAAGTACTCGTCCATTACTTCGATCCACTTCTCCACAGCCTCGCCCAAGTTTTCCCCTTCACCCTTGAAAGGTCCAAGCTGCGAACTATGAAGAGTTTTACGAACATCCAAGTCGAGCTCTTCCTCATCGAGTTGGGGATTATCATTTCTACCACGATGACCTCGATCCATGTTCCTATCAATACGAAACATCTTGTTAAGTCCCTTTATTTATGATTCAAATCCGATTTTTGATTCATCTGATTATGGGGTTCTTTAGATAGGTTAGCTCCCCATAGAATCGTGGGATAAAGATACTTGCTTGATCCACTAGGTCAAGAGTTAACAGTATCAATCTTTTAGCACAATCCACTAATCTCATAGTAATTTGTTGAAGTCATTATCATCATTCCAGTTACGAACATCAACACAGGGACTCGTCCCATTCATCCTCATTCAACCAAAATTCAGGAATCAACATTTTTTTTTCAATCAGAATCCAATTCAACTCATCAATTCTCAATCAGAATTTTAAAATCATATCAACCACATTCGAATTCATCATCTGGATAGCATTTTAGCTTATAATTTCAAGATCTTACATTTACTCGTATATACTGCTAGTAAAGAGCTGCAGTTATATCCTCGGAACTATAAGGTAAATACCATCATGTCTAGGCCTCAAGCAACTCAGGGATTCCATATAATTGCAGTACTTCCATCTGCTGAAGACCCAATTATCAATTTAAGAATTTCATTCTGAATATCAACTTGTATGAGTTTCATCACACAATTCCAACCTTTTACTCCTTCTTCATAAATTTATGATATTCTTGGCTTCTCGGTTGATCACTTTAGCCAAATCGCTCTGATACCAGTTGTAAGATCCCTGTCCCCACCGCACAACGAATTCAAGGGTGCTAGTAATGGAAGTAGCACTTCTTGCGCATCTAGGAAATAATGTTTTCACTTGTTAAGATTATGTTGAAATGAACTTAATAAATTAAAAACTCATAAATTGAACTCGATTTTTAGATGGATATCCCAAATCTATCTAGCATTCCTAGACTCTCCCAGAGTTAGGATATGATCGCCTTTGCCTTCGAAAATCTCATCAACTCCGCTACAACCCGAGAAAGGAGAAGAGACTCACTCATCACTTTGAGGATCTATACTTTCCTAATCCAGTAGAGCGACATCAGCATATGTGGTTCTCTGGAGGGTGAAGTATTCACATCAATACCAATCAATGACAGAGACTCAGAGAGAATATCTCGCTAACCATGATCTTGGTAAGGCTAGGAGTTATTCATTATGCACAACTCTATAATCACTCACCCCAAAATTTTAGAAATTCTTGCCGTATTTTTAGACTTCTTAGCCGCTTTATTCCTAGGAGTAGAATTACAAAACCATTATCAGTGATGAATTGTGTATATCATAGCATGTCTCCATTGTAGTATCGCCTTTTTATGCGTAGTATCGCCTTTTTATGCGTACGCGATTGAGGCGATGACTTTTGGATCCGAGACGCTCTATGTATATATCAAAAACTTTTGATAATAAATGATAATTTGCAAAAGATTCCAAATTATTTTCGTGATTGTGAATATTAGTTAATAAAATTATCAGAGTGAATCTTGTTTTCAAGAATTATAATGGAATATTTATTCTCTTAAGAAATAAATCTCAAAAATTAAATAGTCATAAATCTGTTGACAAAGTTAAGTTGACAAAAATATTGTTTTGTTAGAATCATGAGAGGCGCGCAGCCCATGCTAGGCAGCCGGATCCTCTTACCGATGATGAAGAGTTAGATCCGGACATTTGTAAAGCCCTGCACCGATCCCAACTTGGTACCGTTTCAAGGGTGAAGGGGAACAGTTAGGAGAAGTAGTGGAAAATTGGATCGAGGCAATGGAAGAGTATTTTGATGTAATCGGTTATAATGAGAGGAGCAAGATGGCTCTCTCCAGATTGAAAATTGTGGGAACGGCCACGGTCGCATGGAGGAACCATTTCGAGACAAATCGTCTCGACCAAAATACCCAGACTTGGTCAGATCTCAAAGCTTACCTCAGGAAGAGGTTTTGTACTCTAGGCTTCCTGGAAACCAAAAGGAATGAGTTCTTGGAACTGAAGTAGGGTAGCCGGACGATTGAAGAATAACATTAGGCATTTGCCCTTCTCCTAAAATATTCTTCACTTTTGGATGAAGAGTAGCTAATGGCCAGATTCATTCGAGGGATGAAGAGCAGCTAATGGCCAAATTCATTCGAGGGATGAACGAGCCATTGGACACATTAGTGAAAAATGCCAAACCAGTCTCAATGGCAGAAGCTGTCAGAATGGCAAAGGACTTCGCCAAAGCATTTGTTGTTACGGTCCTGCCACCAAAGCCTTCTTTTAATCTTATATGCAGGCGGTCTTACAATCGGGCTAGTCAACACCATGGGGGCAATCTACCCCACTTGGCTAGTTGCCATGGGGGCAATCTACCCCACTTGGCCAGTCAGGGCAGACCACGTCTTTGATAGGAGTGGACCCGAGTGGTGCAGGCCCATCATGATATGGTTGTGATGAGCCTAAACCACCTTCCTTGCCTAGACCCACCCCCGCTCCCTCACATCCGTCTTCACCACGATGATGACATAGTAGGGAGTCTCAGTAGTAGACATGCTAGCAGGGGGGAGCAGGATACTTTTTCTTTGGCAAAAGTAGCACTAGGTCTCTCAATGTGTCTCCCCAACAGGGGGGCTCTTCATACACATTATGAGCCGCCAGTACCCAAGAGACCCATTCCACCATTCCATCCATGCATAGCAGGAAGTCCTCCAGGCTGGGAAGGAGATATCATCAGAAGATATGGCCATTACTTTGCTTTCTCACTTGCCTGCTCAGTCTTTCGCTTTCTACTCCTCTTTGATTACTAGTGGCAGGCTCAGCACCATTACCTGGGAGGAGCTTGTTGCCATGGTATTGTGTTGAGATATCGAGCTCGTCTAGTGAGGCGGTGGACACTGATGACCCGCTTGGGGTATAGGCCCCACACTTACACCACTGGCATGGTTGGTGAGATCTTGGGTGATATGCAGCCAGTGGGATGACAGGCTGTGTGATAGCTATTCTAGAGACTGGCATAGTTATAGCGCCAGCTCATTTAGTTGGGTTCACACTATAGAGAACCCGTGTATATATTGGTTGAGTACCTTTCATATTATGTGTACTCTTATCTTGTATATTGTGTGTTGAGTGTTGAGTGAAGAAGGAGAAGATTTTCAGCCTCTCACCTTGTGTGTTCTCTATTAGGGTTTTGTGAGTGTGTGTGTGTGCTTGCAAGAGCTCAAGCTCTCTTCCCCCCTGCATCTTTTCATGGTATCAGAGCCTAGTTCGTGCTAAGGGCTGAGCTACAAAAGCAAGAGAACCACAGGAAGCGGTACGAGGGTAAGAGCTTCAACTACTCTTCCCTATTTGTGTTGGTGACTACACCCTTGTCGGGAGCTCTACGGGAGGCACCGGTAAATGATCTCTGATTGAGGAGCTCTATTCGTGGGAGTAAAGCTATAGGGCAACTATACTGTCCTGTTGGATAGAAAAAATTTCTGAGCCGAAAACGCGTTTCGAGCGCGTCTAGACCTCCGTTTTTCAAAAAGCAGGCGATTTCGAGCACTGCGGATAAGTCATCGATTCTCTGCAGAACTCTGTTTTAAGAATTGCAGGAAGATAGATTCACTGTGCAGACACTGTGGGTGCTGCAAAGAGGTCAACAGTTGCCATTGGGTGTATATATGCACATTGAAGTCACTGGTTGTGACATTTGAGAGTACATCTGTACCGCTGTAGAAAATACAGCAATTTGTGTAGGACAAACCAGAGTGCTATTTCTGGTAAAACTGTGTGTCTGGCAAGATGTCAAATGATGGCATCACAGATTGTGGCTAAGAAGCTTGATAAGAATAACTTCCATGCTTGGAGGTTCAGGTTGACGAATTTCCTAATGGGAAAGGGCTATTGGGACTACATAGAAGGTGAGCATGAAGAGGCACCGGAGATACCGGTAAATCCGACTGCTGCAGATGTGAAAGAGTTTAAAGACTAGAACCAAAGAGCCAGGAAAGTTATGTATTGGCTCTCCATTAGTATACAGGACACCATGATTGGACACATTCAGGATGCCAAGTCCCCCAAGGAGGCGTGGGACACCTTGGTAAAGCTTTATGAAACAAATACCAAGGCACGTAAGATACAGTTGAAGAATGAACTTCATACTGTGGAGAAAAAGAGCATGTCTGTGAAATGACTATGCGTTGAAGATAAAGGGTATTGTGGAATCCCTTGCATCTATTGGTGTGTTAGTAGATGATGATGATAAGGTGGAGGTCTGTCTACGTGGTCTCGAGCCACAATACAAGGCGTTCAAGACGTCTATTTAGACTCGGGAAAACATTCCAAACTTTACAGATTTGGTGTCTATGCTGATTATAGAAGAGAAGAGCTTGGGTGAAGACCAACAGTCTTCACAAAACAAAAATAGTTCAGAGCAACAGGCCTTCTACACAAGTTCAGGAAGAGGACGAGGTAGAGGAGGCCATGGACGCGGTCAAGGAGGTGGCCAAACAGGTAGTCAGAATTATGGCCAGCAGAGCAGCAACAACAACAGTCCCAGAATACACAACAACAACAACAACAACAGGCAGGTGGAAGAGGCAAATTAAGAGGCAGGGGGAGTCAGAGAGGCCGTGGAAATTGGCAAAGGCAGTATAATGATGCACATGAATGCTATTATGCGAAAAGATGGATTTTAAGCATATTCAAAAAAATGGATATTTGTATTTAGTTTAAAAGAATAATATTTATGATATTTTAAGTACAGAAAGGTTTAAATTAAATTTTGGTGACAAAAGAGAAATTTTCACCATAATTCTACCTAGAAAATTGGGGTTGATAATTAAATTGGTAGAAAAAATATACTTAGATATTTTATGTGGATAAATCACCAAATTGATATTTACCTAAAGTTAGATTAATGGAAGAAGAGTATTTTTATAAAAATTCGATATTCTCATATAGAACCATTTCTTAATCTATTATGGTCAAGAGGGAATGAAATTCATAAAGTTGGAATTTTCCTTATAGTTAGAAGTTTAGTAGATTTTGATTTGAAGAAAATCCTTAGGAATCGAAGTTAGAAGTAAAGTAAATAATTTTGGTTAGACCATGACTGTGAGAGGGGTGGCCAGTAAACTACTTGCCCATCTCTCGAATCTGAATCAAGCAAAAACCTCATGATGACCAACTCCAATCTTGACACAAAGAACAGACTATCGTTGAATTAGTATAGATTTCCCTTAACCGAAATCACCAAGAATCTAGTTGGAAATTCAATCAAATGATGGGTAGATTACCCTGATGAGAGATCAATGATTCTCATTAAGAAATGATTCTCATTTTCTTAATGATTCTCATTAAGAAAATGATGGTGGGTAGATTACCCTGATGAGAGATCAATGATTCTCATTAAGAAATTCTGAATTAAGGGAAAAGGGTTTTGTGGAACCAATCTCAAATCAGTAATTCTACTTGCATAGAACATTTGTTTTACTATTTTACACTAGAATGGAAGCATTTGGTATGTGATTAACTAAGGAGATTCTTGTTCAACAGCTCTGGTGGGGAGTCATCGAGGGACTCACTCTCACGACAAAGCCGGCCGAGGTCTTGACCAACCCTCGGTATGGTTAAAATGGTGCGCTTCCGATAGTACGATGGGTGAGGATCGACGAAGCGGTCCCTGAGTTAAGTGCTAGGACACCTAAGTAGGATCCTAGAGGGTTCTGATTAGGTGATACACAGGCTGGCGGTTGCTAGGTTACCCATGCATACGTTGGGGAAGATACGGATGAACTAAAAAGAATGACTTTTGTGAAGTGAATTTTGATATTGGATCTCATTGGATGGTTGACCAGATGGTCTTCAACGGAGAGTCCGGAGGATATATTTTGTAGAACAATGGACTCAATATTTTGGAGGATTATGATCAGTAATACTATGATTTCATTAAAAGATTGTTTTAAAGACAGCCGAATCTATTAAAATGGCAATTTCATATTGGGTGTGTAAGTGGTATGACTACCTTGAATTTTCTATGAAATGCCGGCTACGGGGCCTGGGAACTCTTTTCCTCGGTACCCGGAAAAAACATAACCAAATTTTTATAAAGGAATCTAACCAATACAGTGGTTGGGTGGTTGGCTAACCCATGGGGTTGGGGTTAGGTTGGATCGGGGGATTCCAGTTACGATTAAGTTACGTTAGCTAGATTAAGTCCTAGCAAGAGCCTTGTTCTATGGGAGGGAATCAACGGGCTGTGCCTTGTAGGAAAAAAGTGGTGATTCTATGGACCAAGTGCAAGTCTCTTCTTTGATCTGACCATGTGACTTTTGGGTTCGGTCAGATCAGTTTGGATAGTAAAGACTTTGACTCATTGGATAGTTTGGATAGTTAAGACTTTGACTCATTAGATCAATTCTCTCATTAGATGATTTCCCTAGTGGAATCGCCCGTGGCTTCGGGGCAAGGGAAGTTTTTCTAGGTTCGGTTTTGGAGGAACCGTTAGGCTAGTCTCTTGTCCAGACATTCGTGGGTGAGGCCCCGAGTGTGGACCCCTACCTCGCACGAGAGGTTGACATCGCTTCCACCGCCAGCGCCCTCGGAGGGGGCATCGTGGAGGGGGCGGGGGTCTCACAGCTGTGTATCAGAGCTTTGTTGAAAGCTAATAAGGAAAAATGAATTCTTATAAAAAATTTATAATAAAAACTCAAGAAGAGCATTTACGTATAGTATTTTCATTCCTTAAGCTTCATTAATGAAGATTTTTAATCAAAGAATTTGGTTTGATAGATGGAATTTCCACACTTATCCGGTATTCCCCATCTCACCTGTTGAGATTCAAGCTTGATGTGAGTGTGAGCCAGCTATGCTATGTGCTGGCATGTTAGGTAGGAACATGTGTGAGACATAAATGACCGCGTCCAGCTGGTCATAGTGTGTGGACATTAGCTAGGGTTAGATGTGTGTGGACACAACTCATAGTGTGTTGTGTGTATTATGGATTATGGCTTTATGCATTGTGTGAGAAGGGAGATGACTTCCCTCTATGGTTAGGGTTTGCAATATACATTAGGGTTTTCTCTTGTGTGTGTGTCTCCTCTCCCCTCTTTTAACATGGTATCAGAGCCTGGTGCTCTCTATTAGGGTTTATGAGTGAGTGAGAGAAGAGGAGAAGCTGTGAAGCTTGCCATTGAAGCTATGAAGCTTGGAGCACACCGATTACTATCAGATCTGAGAGCTTGGCCTATCGGGTAAGGTCTTCTAAACATCCTTGAGCGGATTGCAGGTGATTCAGGCAAAAACAAAGCAAATTAGGGCAACCCAAAGCAAAGAAAAATTTTGGTTTTTTGGAAGCTTTCCATTAAAGCTTGGAAGCACTGATGTATGGTGAAATACATCAAAATGTGGCAAAGAAATATGTATGTGACAAGCAAGAATGTGTTTGCAACTCATGTACATGCCCTACACTGATTTTGGAGCAATTTGGAAGCATTTGAATGAGTGAAAATTTCTGGTTTTTGAGCTCTCACAAAATAGAGAAAAGGAAGTCAAAATTTGATGCATTTGGAGCATGTTTTTGGCAAAAATCAAAGCATTGACTGGTTGCACACATACCTAGGTGTGTTGGGTACTTGTTTACCTCATCAATTAGCAACATAAACACTCACAAATCCTCCTACAGTAGGCGGCGCATTCTGGACAGAGAAACAGGGTAGTTTTTTGACATTTTTGATACGAGGAGGTCGATTACAACTTGGATGCTTGATATATTTCAAAATTGGTTTAGAAATTAGTGGCTACACACACTTGAGAAGGAGGCTACATGATTGGATTGATCAATTATTATCAATTGAGCTGGGAATGAGCTGATTAAACAGGCTGTCCAGGTTGCAGAGAAACAGAGTGAGTTTAATCGATCAATTACTCTTTGGTCTTAAACAATTGGACCAATTCCTTTTACATGGAGTTAGTGGACATCATTGATAAGCTAATGAATGCCTGGTTGCTCAATTTGGACAAAGATTGAAGAAATTAGAGCAAAATTACTACTGGTTTTTTTGGTTTTCACAAAATAGAGAAAGGGGTTTGACAAAATTGATATGTACACATGTCGGATGGTGTTGATACTTAACATTGAGGTTGTTTAGGTGTCAATGAAAGTTGTCCATACTTGATTGAACCACTACATTACAATTTGGAGCCTTGGAAAGCGCATCAAAACAGGGTATCTTGGACTAAGTGAGCCAGTTCATTTTTGATGCATACAGGTTGATTTTCTACATCAAAATTGACGTTCATTGTATAATTTGGAGTATCTGGAACACTCATTGGAGTGTGGTTGAGCTGATGAAGGCTCATTTACATATTTGGAATTGTGCGAAAGGTGTATTTTCATTGAGCAAACATGTCGAATAATCTAGTACAGATTGTTGGTGAAAAGCTGGATAGGAAGAACTTCAAGGCATGGAAGTACAGGATCAAAAGTTTTCTGAAGGGAAAAGGTTTTCGGAATCTCATTACAGGTGCTGAGCCAGAGTCGGAACTACCCCGACAACCTACACAGCAGTAGGTTATAGCTCATAAGCAATGGTCAGAAAGAGCATTCAAAGTGTTGCATTATCTATCTATATGTATTTTGGATGCTATGCTCATACATATACATGATGCTGAGAATCCCAAGGATGCATGGGATACATTGGTGAAGTTGTTTATACACAGACACGAGTGCACAAGTCTCAATTGTGACAACAAATACATAATGTGAAAAGGCATAGAAGGAGCATCCATGATTATGTGCAAGAGATAAAGAAGTTTACAGATGCATTGGCAACAATAAATGCCCCCATGCCTGATGATGATTTGGTAGACATTACCTTGCGTGGTCTTGGCAAGGAATATAAATCTTTTGATACATCCATCTCGGTTCAGAGTACAGGTTTACCAAACTTTGATGAGTTGGTTTCACTCTTTCTTGTTGAGGAAATCAAACTCAGTGATTCCTTTCAGGATGCATCTACTAGCCATGATGATAATGGCAGAAATCAGGCTTTCTATTCTCAAAGAGGCTTTAGAGGCAGGGGGAGATTCACATCATGTGGCCATGGTAATGGTCGTGGATGGCAGGCAGGACAGGTCACCACAACAGAATTTTGAGCCTTCATATGGTGCTAGAGGTGGTTGTGGATATACACCTCAGAGAGGCATAGGTAATCCTCGTGGTAGAGGACGTTGGCAAGGCCAACAAACATCTATGCAAGATGTAGAATGCCATTACTGTGGGAAATTTGGTCATATGGCACGTGATTGTTTCCACAAACAGAATGATTTGAGAGGGGGTAGAGCACAACGTGGTGGACATTATGCACAACATGGTGGAAATTATGCATCAAGCAGTAATGATGGCAGCGCAAATCACTTGTTTGCCATGAAACATGTTGTGGGATCTATGATGACAAATGATGAAAATGATGACACTTGGTATATGGACTCTGGAGCATCAAACCATATGACTTGTCATGGTGAATGGTTTCAGCATATGAAGCCTATGGATGTGAAAGGCTATGTGGAGACAGGAGATGATACTCAGCATGCCATTACACATGTTGGAAGTGTACCATTGGTTATGCACAATGGTCAAACAAAGTCTATGTCAGATGTATTGTATGTGCCTTCTATCACAAAAAGCTTGGCCTTAGTTGGTCAAATGGTGGAATAGGGATTACAGGTTCGTTTCAACAAGCATGGTTGCTTCGTTGAGGATTTCAAAAATGGATATAGAGTCATTGCCAAAGGCAAGAAAGAAGGCAGGTTGTTTAAGCTGGATGCTAGAATTCTTGAGTTAAAATCAACCATGTTCTCTAAAAGCAGAAATGTGGTACAGGACATTGATATGTGGCATAAGAGGATTGGACATGTCAATATACAAAGGTTAAAGAACATGCAGACAAGAGGCATTGTCAGTGGGCTGCCTAGATTCAAGTATGATGGGAATATGCATGTCTGTGAAGCCTGTCAGTTTGGAAAGCAGGCAAGGTTGCGGTTTCCTAGAGAAGGCAACATGATCAGCAGGCCACTTGAGATAGTACATAGCGATGTATGGGGTCCTGCACAAAACCCATCTATCAAAGGCAGTTTATACTATGTGACAATCATTGATGATTTCAGCAGAACGACATGGATATACTTTCTCAGAGAGAAAAGTGAAGTGTTGGAAAAGTTTATGGATTTCAAAGCTTTTACAGAGAAGCAATATGGTTCTTGGATTAAGTATTTGAGGACAGATGGAGGTGGTGAATACACCTCAAATGCTTTTGAGCATTTCATGAGAAAGCATGGTATAAGAAGACAATTGACTTGCAGGTATACACCTCAGCAAAATGGTGTGGCTGAGAGAAAGAATAGAGTCATTTGTGAAGTGGCCAGGGCGATGCTCAATGAAAAGAGCATGCCAGATTATTATTGGGCAAAAGCATGTGCTACTGTAGTGTATATACTGAATAAAACACCTACAGCAGCCATACATGGAAGTACGCCAGAGATGCGGCTTACAAGTTTTAGGCCAGACATTGGACACCTCAAAGTTTTTGGATGCATAGCTTATGTACATGTGCCTGATGAAAGAAGGAGGAAGTTGGATCCTAAGGCAGAAAAGTGTGTATTTGTTGGATATGCACAGGCATACAAATGTTATAATCCACAAACTAGACAAGTGGTTATCTCATGAGATGTGGTGTTTGATGAGCTTGCTAGTTGGTACAAAGCAAAGGATGAGGGTGTCATTGAGTCACTTGAAGTTGATGTGCCTGTGAACTTGCCACAGGACGCATTGGTTCGTAAAAATGACACATGGGATTTGGTTGCATTACCAAAGGACAAGAATGTTATTGGTTGCAAATGGGTTGACATAGTGAAGTGCAAGTCTGATGGTTCCATTGAGCGACATAAAGCAAGATTGGTAGCTAAGGGTTATGCACAAATCCAAGGTTTGGACTATGATGAAACATTTAGTCCAGTGGCAAAGATGGGAATAGTGAGAGCAATCATTGCTATGGCTGCAGCAAATGGTTGGGAAATGCATCAAATGGATGTTAAAAATGCATTTCTAAATGGTGATCTACAAGAAGAAGTGTATATGGCATAGCCAGAAGGTTATGTACACCCAAAGTATCCCACTCATGTATGCAGATTGAAAAAGGCATTAAATGGTTTGAAGCAAGCACCTCGTGCTTGGAGTGATAAGATGAGTAGATATCTTATCTCCCTTGGATTTCAGGTTTCTACAGCAGATTCTTCACTCTATGTGAAGAAAACATATCATGGGATTGTTTTACTTGTCATCTATGTGGATGACTTGATTATCACAGGTGATCATGGTACAGATGTGATGCATGTCAAGAAAGCATTGAGTGGGCAGTTTGACATGAAAGACTTGGGTGAGTTGAGATACTTTCTTGGAATTGAAGTGATCAAAGACCATGCAGGTACATGGTTAGTGCAACGCCAATATGCATTGGATATGTTGGCAAAATATGGCATGACTGGGTGTAAGCCTATGAGTACACCTTTGGAGCAGAATATGAAGTTGCGGGCTGATTATGGTGAGGAGTTGGATGATCCATCTATGTATAGAAAGATGGTTGGTAGTCTCATTTACATGACTATCACACGCCCAAATTTGAGTTATGCTATGGGGCTAGTAAGCCAATTTATGTAGAGCCCCAGAAAACCTCATTTGGATGCAGTGAGACGCATTATGCGATATGTAAAGACCACTGCACATTATGGTCTTCTTTATGAGAGTGGTAAAGGCTTGGATATACATGGCAACACAAATGCTGATTGGGCAGGTAGCTCATATGACAGGAGGTCTACTAGTGGTTATGCCTTTACACTTGGAAGTGCCGTGGTGAGTTGGAGTAGCAAGAAGCAACCTACAGTTGCTTTATCCAGTAGAGAGGCTGAATACAGGGGTGCAGCCATTGCTACTTGTGAAGGAATTTGGTTAAAGAGTCTCTTGGCAGATTTGGGTGAGCCTATTTTGATGGCAAAGTTGTCATTCATTGTGACAACATGAGCAGTATGCCAAGAATCCAGTGTTTCATGCGAGGACCAAACACATAGAGGTCCATTATCACTTTGTCAGAGAGAAGGTGCTGGATGGTACAGTTGATCTACAGTATGTGAAGATTGATGAGCAGGTGGCAGACATCTTTACAAAGCCACTTAGCAGGGAGAGATTTGAGTACTTCCATACTATGTTGGGAGTACATGGGATGAGCTTGAGGGGGAGTGTTGAGAGCCTTGATATCCCAAGCTCATCTACATCTTCATCTATGGCAGTGCATCATGAGCTTGAGAGAGGCTGTTGAGATTCAAGCTCGATGTCAGTGTGAGCCAGCTATGCTATGTGCTGGCATGTTCGGTAGGACATTAGCTAGGGTTAGATGTGTGTGGACACAACTCATAGTGTGTTGTGTGTATTATGGATTATGGCTTTATGCATTGTGTGAGAAGGGAGATGGCTTCCCTCTATGGTTAGGGTTTGCAATATACATTAGGGTTGCTCCTGTGTGTGTGTCTCCTCTCCCTCTACCTATCTTTTAACATCACCCAGTCACAAGATATGACTGCTTTTGCCTTCGAGCATCTCATCTTTTCCGCTACAACTCGAACAAGCGGAGCTAGACTTGCAAGCCATTTCTAGGATTTATATTTCCCAGACCCAGCGGAGAGACGGCACCACAAGTGGTTTGTAGAGAAGTATGTCCACGCCTCATGCAACCAGCGCGTGATGCTGAGGGAAAATATCTTGTTGGCCATGATTCTGACGAGGCTAAAAGTGATTCATGGTGTCATTTTATATCACCCTATGCCTCGGGAATTCAGACTTTCTTGCCATATATACAGACTTCTTAGTCACTTTATTCCAAAGGAGAAGATAGTAGCTTCCCTGGTAGTAAGGGAACATATTTGTATTGGGGCATGTCTGTAGCCCCCAGTATTGCCGTCTTATGCATTTCCTGAGGAGCTTTTGACTTTCTGGAGGTGCTCTATGTACATATTGGAACCTTTATATAAATAAAGAAATGTTTTGGGGAAAAATTCCCTGTTGTATAAGTGATTGTTTATTATATGACAAATTGATGAAGCAAAATTTGCTACTTGGACATATGTCATAGATCTCCAATAAAATCTTTCATCTTGTTTAAGAAATTATCTTCCGAACCTCTTAAGTCTTAGGATCTCGTTGATGAAATAAAAAAAAAATGTATCATTTTTGGCAGGATCCTCTCCCTGATGAGGAAGAGCTTGACCCCGACGTTCGCAAGGCTCTTCACACAACTCAGCCAAGACCCTTCAAAGGTGAAGGGGAGAACTTGGGCGAGGCTATGGAGAAGTGTTGAGGCCATGCAGGAATATTTTGATGTCATCAGATACAAGGAGAGGAGCAAAATGGCTCTCGCTAGAGGCTGAAGATTGTGGAAATAGCTAGGGTGGCATGGAGAAATCATTGCAACACCAACCATTTGGATAGGAATACCCAGTCCTAGAATGATCTCAAAGCCTATCTAAGGAAGAGAATAGATGCATAAAAGAATTTTTTAATTATAAAAGCGTTACTTTCATCAAATTTTGATTTTATGCCTAGAAAAATGCATAAAGAAATTTATTTTTATTTCAAAAGAGTTATTCTCATCAATTTTGATCTTATGCATAGAAATATGCATAAAGAAATTTATTTTTATTTCAAAAGAGTTATTCTCATCAATATTTTGATTTTATGCATAGAAAGATGCATAGCGAAATTTATTTTTATTTCAAAAGAGTTATTCTCATTAAAATTGAATTTATGCATAGAAAGATGTATAAAAGATTTATTTTTATTTCGAAAGTGTTATTCTCCTTAAATTTGAATTTATGCATAAATAGATACATAAACAAATTTAAATAAAAGTGTTATTTTCCATTGAAGTTGTTCTTATGCATAAATAGATGCGTAAAGAATCTTTATCAAAAATAAGAATTCTCTTACATTCTATAAATAGATGTGATATGAATTAGATAGATGGGAATGAATGGATGGATGGATGTGATGAGAATAAAAGTGATGAGAATGAGAGGTAAATAGATGTGATGAGATGGGATGCAAATCAGATAGATGGGAAAGAATGGACGGATGGATGGGATGCGAATCAGATAGATGGGAAAGAATGGATGGATGGATGTGATGAGAATAGAAGTGATGAGAATGAGAGGTAAATAGATGTGATGATATGTGATGAGAATCAGATAGATGGGAAAGAATGGATGGATGGATGTGATGAGAATAGAAAAGATGAGAATGAAAGGTAAATAGATGTGATGATATGTGAATCGAATCAGATAGATGGGAATGAATGGATGGATGGATGCGATGAGAATAGGAGTGACAAGAATGTGAGGTGAATAGATGTGATGAGATGTAATGTAAATCAGATAGATGGGAAAGAATGGATGCATTGGTGTGATGAGAATAGAAGTGCTGAGAATGAAAGGTAAATAGATATGATGATATGTGATGAGAATCAGATAAATGTGAATGAATAGATGAGATGTAATGTCATGTGAATCAAGATGTAAATGAATGATATAGGATGTGAATGAATGTCATAACATGTGAATCGGGATGTGAATGAATGATAAGGGACGTGAATGAATGTGTTAGCAAGTGAATCGGGATGTGAATGAATGAGAATAGATGTGATGAGATGTAATGCGAATCAGATAGATGGGAAAGAATGAATGGATGGATGTGATGAGAATAGAAGTGATGAGAATGAAAGGTAAATAGATATGATGATATGTGATGCGAATCAGATAAATGTGAATGAATAGGTGAGATGTAATGTCATGTGAATCAAGATGTAAATGAATGATATAGGATGTGAATGAATGTCATAACATGTGAATTGGGATGTGAATGAACGATAAGGGACGTGAATGAATGTGTTAGCATGTGAATCGGGATGTGAATGAATGAGATGTGATGTGAAATGGATGTGATAAAATGCGATGTAAACTGGATAGATGTTAATCTATGTGAAGTGATGAGATGTATGGGTGGATGCAAGTAAATGTGATCTAATGGATAAATGAGCAAATAAGTGATGAGTTAGAAAAAGATGTGATTAGATGAGAATGGGAATACTTATGAAATGAATGTGGATTGATGTGTGGGTAATGTGGATTGACGTGAATGGATGTATGGATGATGTGGATTGATGTGTGGGTAATGTGGATTGACGTGTGGATTGATGTGGATGGATAAGTGGATAATGTGGATTGATGTGGATGATGTGGATGGATGTATGGATGATATGGATTGATGTGTGGGTAATGTGGATTGACGTGAATGGATGTATGGATGATGTGGATTGATGTGTGGGTAATGTGGATTGACGTGTGGATTGATGTATGTGGATGAGTGGATAATGTGGATTGATGTGGATGGATGTATGGATGATATGGATTGATGTGGATGGATGTATGGATGATATGGATTGATGTGTGGGTAATGTGGATTGACGTGTGGGTAATGTGGATTGACGTGAATGGATGTATGGATGATGTGGATTGATGTGCGGGTAATGTGGATTGACGTACAGTGGATTGATGAGTGGATAATGTGAATTGATGTGGATGATGTAAATGGATGTATGGATGATATGGATTGATGTGTGGGTAATGTGGATTGACATTAATAGATGTATGGATGATGTGGATTGATGTGTGGATAATGTGGATTGATGTGGATGGATGTATGGATGATGTGGATTGGTGTGGATGATGTGGATGGATGTATGGATGATGTGGATTGATGTGTGGATGATGTGATTGGATGTGATTTGATGTGGGAATGATGTGATGTGATAGAGATCAATGAAAAAAAAATTATGAGAAGATGAGAAAAGATGGGGACTAATGTGAAAGGATTTGGAGTGAAGGTACATATTGTATTCCGAGGCGTCAGTTTGCTTAAGAAATATGTACCCAGTCCAAGTCACGTGCTTGATGATGAACAATTGATTTCTCAAGGCCAGATGGTACTCCAACGTGAAGAAATCCTTGACGTTCGGGAGAAGGTTCTCAGGAGAAGAGTCCTTAGAGAGTTTTTAGTCAAGTGGAAGTTCTTCCCTCTAGAAGACACCACCTGGGAGAAAGAAGAAGAGTTGGCAAAAGATTAGCCCCACTTTGGGAGATGAGGACATCTAACGTTTTTCAAGTGGGAGAGGATATAAGATTCCTCCTCATCCTGAATAATGAATAAGCTTTTACCTCAATCCCCTTTTATCATTCCCTATTTTAGAATACAAGAAAATATTGTTTTTCCTTGTTTTTGTCTAGAGAGAAGAAAAAATCTAGAGAGAGGTAATTCAATATTGAGATATTTTTAGATATAAAAGTTCTCCTAATATCTAAAATATATTTCCCTGAAAAATAAGTTCAAAATAAATTCTCAAATGTGCATTAGGAATCAATTAAAAATGATATAAGGGACCTTAGCCTAAGGGTCTAGATTTTCAGAAAATTTTTGGATTATGGTCCAATTAAGGTTCCCGTGGGCCAATCGTATTAATCCAAGTGTTTGGATGAGAAAAATTCATAGAATTAAAAAAAATACCCAAAAATGAGTAGATGCTCACATAAGATGAAGAGTTGACTGAGTACAAGCTTTATTAGTTAAAAAATTAAGAGATATTACTAAAAAAATGAGATATTTTTGAGAAATGATGAATTTTTGACACCTTGGTAAGGAGGGGGGACCTTTGAGGTAGGCACCTCCTTCACATGTGTGGGAGGGTTTTTAATTCAAAAAAATTGTGATATTTTTATCTCTCCTCTCTCCTGGATCAAACTAGATCAAAAGGAGACCCAAATTGGTCCAAATCTTGTCCAAATTTAGTCAGACTGAAGCTAGAGAATTCTAGAACCCAGTTGGACTTAGTTACTGGCCTCTCTCACCTCATTCTTTTGTATTCTCATCTCTGATCTATACCATGCCAGTATTACATTAAAATAATCATATTTTCTATTATCCCTTAAAAATTCTCTACTTTTGGGGAGCTTGGAGATTCTCTCTCTCTCTTCCACAACTCTTGGAGTTCTCTTCTCCACTTGCTTAACCAATTGATTGGCTGGGGGCTTCACTTCTAGAAAAAGAAGAAAGCTAATCCTTGAGGTAAGAATGAATTTTATGGTTTTTTTTGTTAATTTTCTCAAATTACTTCTCTTTTCAACCCCTCTCAAGCTTGAGAAGTTTCTAATTGGTTGTTTTAAATTCAAATCAAGCTTTCCCTAAGAATTTTGATGTGTAATCAAGAAAAAGTTAAACTTTATGCTTATTTAGAATGCTTTCTTATGTATATCTCTCTCTCCAAAAAGAATAGTTATTCCTATGGCTAATTCTTTAGCAAAAGAATACTTCTCATTGATAAATTCTTAATTCAGAATAAAACTCTAAGCTTGTTAAGCTAGAGAATAAGAAAATGGTATTTTTATGCTTTTATGTTAACAAAATAATGGTTAATTCTTTTAGATTATTTATAAGTAGTTAAAAACTACTTTAATTGATTCTAAATGGGAGAGAGATAATCATATCAATTTGGAAAAAGCGGAATAATGGAAATAGCTTAATCTAGTAGGAAAGCCATATAATTAAGTTTATGATTATGGTTAAAATTATGATTTAAATTCATATTTTAGATTTAAGTTTAAGAATAGATCTTCTATCATATTTGCATTACAATGTTTTATTCTTTTAAGAAAAATGAAAAATTATCAGTAATAGCGGCCAAGCTATGGCAAAATTTTTAGAAAATAATACATATCTTATTTTTATGCATAATGAAAAAAGAGGACTTCCTACCATATTCTAGGATTGGACATCCTATCCAAAAGGAATTCTTTTCATCATATTCATGGGAAATAAATATTTAATATTTATGTATAATTATTTAATTAAAAGAAAAGAGAAATTTTTGGTTAATGTATTTTTATGCGAAAAGAGGAACTCCCATGATAATGAAGATCCAAGCAATTAAATAGTAAAAGAGGAATTTTTAGCATATTTAAAATAATAGATATTTTTATGTAATTAAAAAAAAGAAAGTTTAGATAAATTTATTTTATGCATAAGAAATTTTTAAATGATAAAGGGGAATTCCCATGACATTTGGAATTCAATCATTTAAATGCAAAAAGAGGAATTTTAAGCATATTAAAAAAATGGATATTTGTATTTAATTTAAAAGAAGAATTTTTATGATATTTTAAGTAGGCTGGATAGGGGGATTCCTGCGATACAAATAGTTACGATTAAGTTACGTTAGTTAGATTAAGTCCTAGGAAGACCCTTGTTCTGTGGGAGGGAATTAGTGGTTGTGCCTCGTTAAAGGGGGGGAAAAGCGGTGATTCTATGGACCAAATGCAAGTCTCTTCTTTGATATGACCATGTGACTTTCAGGTTTGGTCGGATTAGTGTGGATAGTTAAGACTTTGACTCGTTAGATCAATTTTCTTGTTAGATGATTTCCTTGGTGGAATCGCCCGTGTCTTTCGGGCGAGGGAAGTTTTTTCGGGTTTCGGTCGGCTCGAGGAGGAACCGTCGGGCTAGTCTCTTGTCCGGACATCCGTGGGCGAGGCCTCGAGTGTAGATCCCTGCCCCGCGCGAGAGGCTGACGCCACTTCCACCGCCAGCGCCCTCAGAGGGGGCATCACAGAGGGGGCATGGGTCTCACATATATAGAGATATTGTCTTTGATGAAAGAAAAAGTTTAGAATATATTTTAAAGCTCAAAATCTCTAGAAGCACATGGATCTACAGTAGAGTCAATGACTAACAAAGTGATTTTTTTAAATAGTGCAATCCCTTCTTGTGGATCATTTCATTTTGTTCTCAATAGTGCAACCCCTTCTCAGGCATTACAATGGATAGTGTTACAAGAATATTAGAATTATTTTCCATTCTATCATTACAGCGCTTAAGGATTTTTCATTTTTTGTGGCTTGCATTCATGCTTAGGTGATGACATACTTTATGTGATAGGGTTATTTATAGGTTCAACTTTCTTTCCAAGTTTTTGTTGAGAGATATGGTGCCAAGAAGCACAAGGAAGGTAGAGAGACCCACCTTCTCCACCTGAATTTTGTTAAGATTTAGATTGATGTCGAGAATGGTAGAGTGAGTTTCTCAAACTCAACCATGACTGCTGGCTGCTGCTAAGGATTTTTGAGAGTAATGAAAACAGTGAAGGCAAATAAATCAAGGAAAGTAAATAAAGCAAAGAGAGCCAAGAAAGTGAGAATAGTGAAACAAACTACAATAGAAGAGCACAAATGAAAGATGAAAATCAAGTAAATGAGAATGTTAAAATGTAGTAATGATATTCCAAATGGCCAAAAGATCTGCACACGATTTCATGACGATGACAAAAATGAGGATGCAAAATAGTTGAAAGAACAGGTCAAGAGAGGTCGCCCAATTTTATGGTAATAATAGCCCAACTTGGAAATGCACAAACCAATGCATAATTGCAAAGTGGATTGGAGCATGGAGTGGATATGTGCATGACAAGAACAATGTACACTAGAACATGCGTTGGTTCTTTAATTGTCCAAAATAAGGTTTTAATCAGAAACCATAGGGGCTTCAAAAATTTCACACCATCCATTGTCACTAAGTTTGAATGTGTCGGTGCCAAGTTTGGAAAATATCTGGTATGGGCATGCCCACCTCGTAACTTAAGTTTACCCAAATGTGGCTCCATTCTAGAATTAAACAATAAAACTCAATCATTAACATCAAAATTAGATTTTTTTATTTCTATCAATCCACATATTTGGATGGCATCGGATGTCTAGATGCTTTGTAATCGCTTCTTCTCTAGAGCTAGTAACTATTCTAGTCGATTTACTTCGGACTCTTCAAAAAATAATCAGGTAGCTGCCACTCTTAAACTGGCTACCATAAATTCCATTATAACCACCTCTTCCAATCCATAGACCATGGAAAATGGTGTTTGCCATGTTGCTGATATGTAAGCTATCCAGAACTCCCATAATGCATAATATAGCTTCTAATCCCAATCTCTCTGTTTCTCATCATTAACTACTTTCTTTAAGATTCTCTATAAAATTTTATTGGAGTATTCAGCATGACCATTGGCCTATGGATAATATACTACATATTTCTTATGAATGATCATATGTCATGGAGTCAATTTCTTAATTAGTTCATTTCAAAAATATCCAGCTTAATCACTGATTGGACAACGAAATATGGTTCATGATCATTTTATAAAGAATTTTTTCTACTGAATTAGCTTTATTATCTTTTAACGCTTTGGCTTCCACCCATTTAGTACAAAAATGTGTAGCTACTAGATTATATTTATTGCTATTTTGCTGAGCTAGAGGTTTAAATGGTCCGACAAAATCAAGACCCCATTTCTAAAAAGGTTCCATCAGGATTGTGTGGCATCCAATCCATTGCACTCGGTTGGCCAAGTCGTTGACAAACATCACTTCCGAGAAAATTTCCATGCATCTTTGATGAATGTAGGCCACCATAATCCATCTTGAAATATTTTTTAGCCTGTTACTTCTCCACAAAAATGGTCACCAATTACACCTTGATGAGCTTCCATCAATACAACTTGTTTCTCATG
The DNA here is from genome assembly GCF_041138505.1 of Cibotium barometz. Lineage (NCBI taxonomy): Eukaryota > Viridiplantae > Streptophyta > Polypodiopsida > Cyatheales > Cibotiaceae > Cibotium > Cibotium barometz. The sequence goes on from NC_141106.1 coordinate 6,849,770, forward strand.
TGGCTGTACACACTGACAAATTATTTTATCAATGTTCATTTTATACAGTTGACTCGTAATTATTAGAAACGTTTTATTGTGGAGTGAGCTAAACGCTTTCGATGATCTCTAGTCATGTCTTCTATAAAATTTCCTTGTGTCAAAAACATAAGCATTTCATCATACCAATCTAGAGTCACTACAATGCAGAACAAATCCGCATCTGGTAAACTGATTTGATACACCTTTCAGGGCTTTTTTGATGTCTTTGTATGCCCCTAGTTGTACCGCACTATTGAACTGTCTATGGCGGTACCACATTGCTCTATTTGAGCTCTCTTCATTATCCATGCACTTCCCATTGCACTCCTATGACTCCCTTGAGAACATACTCAATGCATATATGTGCGCACTTCCTTTCCTGATCTACCCCGACTAATGTTTCTCTTCAGACTTGCTATGCAAGACTAACCTGAGAACTAGCCTCTACCTTCCCTCTCCCCTTTTTGAGCGTACCATTCTCTAACAAGATTTTCCAACACTATTATAGCCATGATCAAGGAAGCGGTACACAATATGTCTCTGAAAAGATCAGACGGTGTCCAAGACTCGGCACTTATGTGGTGTTGGACCACCTAGTCGGCTCCTAAAGAGCGGTGATGACTAATGCAACTGTGCCTAATACATTAAGGCAACACGGGCACATTGCGCTACCCACCTACATAATCTAGGGGAGTTAATAATGAACTGTCTATGGCGGTACCACATTGCTCTATTTGAGCTCTCTTCATTCTCCATGCACTTCCCATTGCACTCCTATGACTCCCTCATGAACATACTCAATGCACGTATGTGCACACTTCCTTTCCTGATCTACCCCAACTAACTTTTCTCTTCATACTTGCTATGCAGGACTAACCTTAGAACTAGCGTCTACCTTCCCTCTCCCCTTCTTGGGCATACCATTCTCTAACAGGATTTTCAAAAGTGTCCGTGTTCAGTCAAGCCCGACATTTATGTGGTTTCGGACCACCTAGTTTTCTCCTAAAGAGCGATGATGACTAATGCAACTATGCCAGAATATGTTAAGGCAACACTGGCACATTGAGCTACCCACCTACGTTATCTAGGGGAGTTAATAAATGACTGCAAGAAGGTTATCTCCTAGGCCCATCATGATTCTGGATAGGAGTTTGCGTCCAAACAACGATGCACTTAACATTGAATGGATGCAAAATAGACAAAACTATGCAAAGTAGAATAGGGACAAGTTAGACACCACCAACCCCTACAACATTCTTCACTTTATCTTGAACAATACAGTGTAATACATTTGTCAAATGTTAACTCATCCACTCTTGACTCAACTATCCCCTTAGTTCCTTATCCCCAAAGTTATTACAAAAACAAGAAGGCCTAAACTAAATAGTTTATTACACAACTGAATAGTCTGGGCGGTGTGACGGGCAGTGGTGGCAAGCGATGGTTAAACGGATTTATTGGCCATGGGCAACACAAAGGGATTTCCATAAGTGGCACCACTACCATGGAATAGCCCCATCGCATAGCCACAATGCATTTTAAATGCGTGTGTGTGGTTGATTTCTCTTGTATTTTTGTTTTCTGTCTCTTTTCAAGAATGTTAGAAATTAAATTCTAAAAAATTAATATGTCCATTTATTGCATTGTTGTTAAAATCTTAAAAAAATTATGTTCGCTTTCTTTATTCTCTACATATTTTATAATTTCTGTATGTTTTCCAGTTTCTATAATTTTTGCATTTTCAATGAGTTCTGTTATTTATGAATTTAGGTTAAACCTACTCCAAATTATCATTTACAAGTTTAATTTTTGGTTTTTTGCATTTCCTTTTTTTTTAACATTTTATAATTTCAAAAAGATTAGTTGAACATGAAATTGAAAGAATCGGGTTAAACAGAACATAAAATTGGTTTCCTAGCATACTAATTATCTTAATTTTGACTCCTTACATGGACAAATCGAGATAAAAATAGAAATTAGGAGAGGATTTGTAACACATAATTTTTTGTGTGTTTTTTGTACATTTTGCATTTTTGTATTAGTATAATTAAAGTGAGTTAATTAGGCTTAATCCTCTCTCTAATTTGGGTATCCTAACTAGCTGTATGCATTTAATTTGTGTAATCTTTCATGCCACTAGTCACAAAAATTTGGGTATCCTAACTAGCAGTATGCATTTAATTCGTGTAATCTTTCATGCCACTAGTCACAAAAATTTGAATCCTAGAAATAACAAATTTTGGTTAATTCGGAATGGGTTGGCTACATTCAATTCTCACAAAGGCTTTTAGGCCGGCCCCATGTCAAAGATTCTAGGAAACACGTTTTCAACAAAACTAAAAATGTGAAAAGTAAAAAGTAAAAAATCACAAGAAAAAAAATAAGTAAAATATAAAAAAGAGAAAAGGTAAAAAGGAAGAAGGGAAAAGGTAAAAGGTTCGAGAGTGCGACGGCTGTGGTGGTGGCGTGGTTACGATAGATGAAGTAAATCCCGGATAAAAATTATTCTATGGAAAAGAATCAACGGCTATGCCTCTCAATGAGGAAAAAAGCATTGGTCTCTATGATCTTAGTGCAATCTTTTCCCTAATGTGACTATGGGACTTACGGGTTCGATAAGATCAGTTCAGTGAGTTAAGGCTTTTGACTACGTTAGAGAAAGTTTATCCTGGTGGAATCACCCGTGTTTTCTGGGCAAGGGAAGTTTTTCCGGATTTAGTTTTGGAAGAACCGATGGATTAGTCTCTTGTCCGAATATACGTGGGCGAGGCCCCGAGTGTGGGACCCTACCTTGCACAAGAAGTGCTACTTTCGCTGCTAGCACCCCTAAATTTGTTGCGTGGTGGGGATAGGGATTTTACAAGCATGATTCTCCCATTGCTCCATCTTGTCCGCCTTTAGCTCACAGACTTCTAGAAAGTCTTCCACATCCATCACAGCCAGTTGGGCTTTTGCCTTGATCAGCGCAACCTTATCCTTGTCCAACTTGGCCTAGATTTCTTTGATAATATTTGAGTGTTCTTCTCTAATCATATTCACGTACCCTTCAGCCCTAGATTGGCTTTCGATAACCCCGTCCACTTCTTCTTGTAGCGTCATGTTTGTTTTTTCTTTCTTTACTAGGGCTTACCTTAGCAAAACCATCTCCTGCTTTGTTTCTTCATCTGCCCTCTGGAGTTTTGCTAACTGCCTTTCCATTTCCTCAATCAGGGCCACTTCTATCCTTCTTCTTCTTAGCTCCTCCTGCTGGAGCGGTGCTTGTTGACTTCTTAATTCTTGAATGGCATCTTTCTTCTACTTGACTTTAGTCGCTGTAGTGTGCTTATTTCTTTGGACCCATTCATCATGAACCTTTATAGATAATTTGATGTCCCTTATACCCACTCTACATCAATGTTGTTCGAAAAGATATTTGGAGGACAGGGTTTAGAGGGCTCTGCCTATGCTTACTTGAGGTGGATGGGCTCTGTCACCATGATGTGCCCCTTTCCTTGTTCCAATTTGTAGAGCTCCTTGGGCGGTGCTTTCTTGTTGTATCTGTAGGCATTGTGCTGAGAGGGCTTCTTGCTCTACTGTTACTGCTCAAGATTTTGCAAAAGGATGGACTATCTGATTTCGGCAAGGTCCTCCTTGAGATCTCTACTTCTCTTTTCTTCTCATCCTTTCTTTCCCTTCTTCTTTTCACCTCCTTGTCGCTTTTTTCTTCTTGCCCAGTTCTTGTATTTGCTTTAAATATCTCTATTGTGTAGGGTGAAATCTTCGTCTTTGTGTTTGGGTGATTGAATTTTCCAATCTAATACTTTATGTTGTTGTATAAGACTTCTGCCCAAACCACCTTTGTTCCTGCTTCTGTTGCCTTCAGTAGTCCATATGCCTTTCTTGACATGCAGTTTGGCTTGTGGGTGAGATTGATTATCTCCACCACAAAGCGCATATGATTTTACCTATCTTCAATAGGCTTCCTTGTGATTTTGTACTCTTTTTCTCTTCCTTCAAGGGGACCAAACTCCTTTACGAAGTCATCCTCATCTGCTGCCTTGACTTCGCCCTCACCTTCCACTAACAGCCCGAATACCTCAGCCACATAGAGGGGATCAAAGTTCCTTTTCTCTCTCAATAGAAGTGTGATTCTATTATTCTTCTATAGCTCCTCTAGCTGCTCCACCACTTTCTAGTTCTATTTGAGCTCCTCCCATGGGAAGCTCCGTGAACTGTTTGAGGCCCATCCTATCCAGCCATTGTGCATGCTTGTCCACCTCCTTGTATATTGTGTTTGATAGGGACTCAAACTCTAGCACCATATATTCTTCTTCACGAACACTGTGAAGGCGTGGGAGAAGGTAAGGAGATGAGGAGGGTTTAGCAAGAAGAGAGTTGAGGAACAAGAAGAGGGTCAATAGTGCAGGGTAGCTTTCAAAATTGGAAACTAGGCATTTGATGATGGAGAGGCATTCAGTCATTTTTGTGAGGTGCACTCTTCCCAAAGGCAGCCATAATTTCATCATCTTTCCATGATTGCCCTAGATCTCCCTTGTTTTTTGACCATCCATCCCTTCTGCGATCTTTTCAAGGTTATTAATGACCTTTACACGTCCATGCTCCACTTTTTGTGGTGGTGGCAACCTCAACTTTCCCATTTGTGCCACGCTACTGCCACCTGGCTCCTCGGTATTTGTACACATTGTTATCATATTTACACATGGTTAATTTAGCTTTGGGCTATTGGCATTATTAAAATCTCCGAAATCATGTGCTGATCTAATTGGACACGGATTTTGGTTCCTAAATCACTTTTGGATCAAGATTCTAATTCTTTTCTCGATACTTTCCTCCTTCATCTAGTATCTTTCCATAGTAGGGCTTCATCCTTTATGCATTTACAAGTTTCCTAAGCTTCTCACCATCCAGGCTTACTAGCTCAAAAGTTCATGTCCCCAGCTTCCTTACAGGTTATGTATGGCCCCGTCCATCTCATTTTCAATTTTCCTAGCTAGGGTCCCATTTTTTATTTATGTAAACAAAAGTACTGCATCTCCTTCATCAAAGATCTTGAACCTTGTGTTCTTGTATACCTGTTGCTTTCTTCTCTTTTGTACAATCTCTGCTGTAGAGGCACTCTTCTTCTTTCCAAGCACTATGTAGTCTTCTTTCATCAAGTTTAGGAGCTGTTCAATCCTATACATCTCTGACTCTTCTCGAGAAAGCCTCTCAGCCAATAATATCCTAAGACTTGGTATCACGAAATCCATGGGCACTACTACTTCTACTCCATACATCATACTCAATGGTGTATGTCCTGTTACATTCCTATAGGTTGTCTAGAATGCCCATAATGCTGAGTGCAGTTTCGTGGCCCAGTCGTTCCTATTCTCATTGACTGTCTTGATCAGGATTCCCTTGAGGATCTTGTTGGTGGAATCTCATTTCCCATTAGCCTGTGGGTAGTAGACTGTTAATTTATTTTGTATTATCATGTGCTCCTCTATCAATTTTCTGATCACTTCATTGATGAAGTGAGTCCCTTGATCACTGACTATCTCTATGGGACATCAGAATCTTGTCATTATGGTTTCCTAAAGAAACTTTGCCACTACGGATGATGCCTTGTAGTATCTAAGGGCCTTGGCCTCTACCCATTTTGTGCAATAATCAATGTGGCCACCAAGATATTTATTTCTTGTCCTTTAGGTAGCCAGTTTGAATGGGCTGATGAAGTCCAAGCCCCACTTCTCGAAAGCATCAAGTGGTAGGATTGGATTATCGAGAATTTTATCTATAGTGCTTGGTTGCCCCATCCTTTGGCATATGTCACACTACTTTGAGAACTTGTGTGCATCTTTTAATGTGGTTGGCCACCAAAAACCTGCCTGGAATATTTTGCATCCTATAACTTCTTTGTAAAAATTCTTGCCACTTACACCTTGATGTGCTTCTTCTAGCACGGCCTATTGCTCATGCTTCGGGACACATCTCTTGAGAATCACGTCGATGCCTATTTTCTATAGCTTCCCAGCCTACCATAAATGACTTTCTCCAGAGAGTCAGCTTCTTCCTCTAATCTCTGTACATGTACTCCAAAAAAGGATAAGTCAGACACGAATTGTAGCATTTTGTCGTACCATTTGGGTCTTTCACCTTCTATGAGGAAGAGTTGTGCATTCGGGAAATCATCTTCCCCCCCATCTCACTCCTTTCCTATTTCCAATCATGACAGGAAGTCTACCTACATGCTTGTTCCGAGGAGTGTGCCTTATGTTGACGCAAATTCCTACAAGAAGAGCATCCATTTGGCCAATTTTCTTGCTAGGTCTAATTGTTTATTAAGTATAAGAGAGCTTTGTGATCTTCATGAAACTTAAACATCTCACCCAGCAAGTAGTGCCTAAATTTCTTGATGAAGTAGATCATTCCCAGTTAAACAGAATGTGGGGGATAGGGAGAGCTTCAAACCCTAGCAAGCAAACACACACACACAAGAAGAGCAAGACACAAAAGAGAGATGGATAGCTGAATTTTCTTCTATCTTCTTCTTCTCTACTCAACCAAAATAACATAAAGATAATAATACACACTATATGGGTTAGTACTTAACTACTACAACATACAAGGGTTAGTCCATAATGTGAACCCAACTAAATGAGCTAGCGCTATAACTATGTCAGTCTCTAGTAATCTAGAAATGCTGTCACATAGCTTGTCATCCCACTAGCTGCATATGACCCATAACCTCACCAACCATGCCAGTGGTGTAGATGTAGAAGCTATCACGCAGGCAGCTCATCAATATGTACCATGGCACTAGTTGAGCTCGATATCACAACACTCCCCCTCGAGCTCAACTCCACACACTACACTCCAACTAAGCTCATCAACTTGTGGAGATTCTCTGTGCCCAATGCCTTCGTGAATCAGCCACGTGATCCTTTGTGTTGACATATACCATATCTACATCTCCTGCCAGAACCTCATCCCTCACAAAGTGATAATGCACCTCAATGTTCTTCATTCTAGCATGATATTCTGGGTTACTAGCCAACTATATGTTGCTCATGTTGTCACAATATATGACAACTGCCCTATCCATGAGCTCTCCCATGTCACCAGTAGCTTTTGAAACCAAGCTACCTCACAAGCTGCCATAGCAGCACCCCTATAATCTGCCTCTGTACTCAACAAGGCAACTATTGGCTACTTCTTACTGCTCCAACTCACAGCACCACTCCCAAATGAGAACATAAAGCCACTGGTAGATCTCTTATCTGCAATACTACCAACCTAATCAGCATTTGTGTACCCGTGAAACTGTATCTCTATACTAGCCTCATAGAAAATTCCATAATCAATTGTGGACTTTATGTACCTGAGGATCCGTCTAGCTGCATCCAAGTGTGGCTTCCTAGGGGCCTCCATAAATTGACTCACAAGTCTAATAGCATAGCTCAAGTCTGGCCTTGTAATGGTCATGTAGATCAAACTACCCACTATGCGCCTGTATGTAGTGGGGTCCTCCAAAAGCTCACATGTATCTATGGAAAGCTTTGTGTTCTGCTCCAATGGCACTCAAGTAGTCTTATAGCCTGTCATACCATACTTGGACAACATGTCCAAGCCATACTGCCTTTACAATAGCAAAATACCATGAGGTGATCTCACCACCTTTATGCCTAAGAAATACTGCAGCTCACCCAAATCCTTCATCTCAAACTTCTGCTTCAAAAGCATCCTGACATCATGTATGTCTGCATCACTATCACCAGTGATGTAATTAAAGCGAGTTAATAAGGCTTAATACTCTTTTAATTTGCGGCATCTTGACTAGTTGCTCGCATTTAATACATACAAATTTTTATGCCACTAGTCACACAAAAATCCGAATAAAAAAATAACTAATTTGGTTAGATCGGAATGGGTTAGCTGCACACAAGCTTTTTGGCAGGCCCCAAGCTAGAGATTCTAGGAAAACATCTTCTCAGTAAAACTAAAAATTAAAATCGAGAACGTAGAAAGTAAAAGTAAAAAATAAAAAATAAAAGTAAAAAGAGAAAAGGTAAAATACCTGGGGGCAAAAAAAAAGAGTATAGAAAGTTTTCAAAAAGTGCACACACAAGTTTGCCTAATATATGTTTTAGGCTGTTTTGTGATCGTGTTGTTGCAATTTGTGTAACACCCCAAAATTTTCATTTTTACCTAGTTAAGGAGCTTCCTTTAACTATTGGAGCCAGTGCCTGTAGCACTTGATTGACTTGAAAAAAGTATACTTTTTTATGCCGACGAGTTAACAAACACTATGGGAGCCAGTGCCTGTAGCACTTGATTGACTTGAAAAAAGTATACTTTTTTATGCCGACGAGTTAACAACACTACAAACATGTTTCAAAAAAACAAACACAAAATTTCTAAAAGTTCAAAAACTCTCAAACTTGTATGGGGCATCTATAAGACCTTCCAACACCACATCAAAGGAAGGATCCCCAGTCCCAAGAAGTGAGAACCCTAACGAGGCCTCACCAGTTAAGACAGCCTAATCTTTTTGCCGCATAGCTAGATACCTTAGAGGTTTTACCTCAATCTCTACATATGAACCTAATCTTACTACATGGGTATATGCATGAATAGGTGGTACACTAGCTACCAGGTTTCAGGGTTGGGAGCTGGGAGGTAGCTCAGTTTTGGTAGCCATAGGAGTGTTGGGAATTTTAAAAGACTTCAATAAGTTTTTTATTTTATTCAAAGGAGTGGGGGCACTACCTTTGCATGTCTTGCAACCATCATGAGGAGTGCCCGTCGGTTGCAGCAGCAGAGCAGGGGCCCTCGTCTGGGGGGAAGCTTGCCAGCGTGGAAATTTGAGGAGTGCCCGTCGTCACGGTTGCAGCAGTAGGGGCCCTCGTCTGGGGGGGAAGCTTGCCAGCATGGAAATGCTAGAATCTTGAGAGCAACAACAAAGCAGCCGAGAGGGAGGTCAGCAGACAACAGCAGGACACACAGGGGAAATGCTGCAGGCAGAACTTCTTCTCCCACTTCTTCTCCTGCTTCCTCAGGCTTTGAATCTTCTCCAGAGCCATCCACAGCCAGGAAATCTCGCAGGGTGCTAGCTTCCTCCTCTCCTTCCTCAGCTGCAGCAAAGGCCAAAGGAGCTATAAGAAAGGGGCATTATCCTCTTTCACCCAAATCACCTAGTACACCAAGCAAGAAGTTCAACATGCAGCTGGGCTCAGATGCCACTCCAAGCACAGAGGTGAGCATCTTTACACATGTTGTGCAGCCAATTTTTGTTCAGGTACCTGGCTTGTGTGAATTTTTCTAGAGGTGTGTTGCACATGCATGCACATGCATGTTAGGGTACCTGGCTTGTGTGAATTTTTCTAGAGGTGTGTTGCACATGCATGCTAGGGTATTACCATGCTGTTCCAGGGGGTAATGGAGTGAGTGTGCTCACAATGTCATCCATGAAACAATGTCCCTATTGAATACCTTACAAAACAAATTTTTGCTTCAATGATGACTCCTCACTTGTCGTGTATTGTAATAAGTGTGTTGCATACCAAAACATCCCTAGAAAAATTCAAGTTGTGGGCAATAGTGCTTTATTGAGTTTTAGTAACACTACATTGCATATTGCATGCTGACAACACACTGGAGAATACATTTTCTACAGCTTTGATACTCCCACACTTTCTATACATGCGCAAAAGCATTGTTAACATAAGCATACTTGTAGCCTCATGCATATATATGGAAGGTGCATGTCCAAAGCAAGCAGGTCATACATGAAAATATGTTAGCAAAATGTGTTGGACTCATTCTAGTTGTGCTATGGACTGTTGCAGGGCAAATAGCGTTGGTACCCTCCATATGTCCAGTTTGAAAGAAAGTCAATTTTTTGTATGACCAAAGCCCAAGCACATGAAGTCTACGGTCTTTCAAATTCTGGAGTGGATGCGCGAACATTGGGTGAGGCTAATTTTACAGATGCAGATTGGCTATCATGTTTTGATGAGGTGCCAAGAAGGGGCAGTAAAGTAAAATGCAGGACTTTGAAGCTAGAGTTGTGGCCCTGGTTCTACACCCTTTTTACTTCGGTATATTAGGAACCTCCCAGCCACTATGGGATGGAGGTGACCAAGGCATTTGCAAGAGGTTTTCTGCTGCATGAGTGTACAAAAGGGCCAGTCGATTGGGCTTTATTTTTTGAGAGCATGATAGCGGCTATGGATGCAAAGAAGCTACAAGCAAAGAAGCACCGATGGTCTATTTTCCATGCTTCCTCTGCACCGCATACCTCCAGGTTTGAACAGGTGAAGCCTCTTGAGCAATCGGAGACAGTACAAAATATGCATGTGGACTCAGAGGCAATTGCTGTGTTGGACAGAATAATTGAGGTGCTTGAAAGGAAATATGCTCATGCCCTGTCAGAGCTCAACGAAGCTACGAGAAAAGTTGAGAAGTACAAAGCAGATATGCATCGAGATGAAGGGGCACAGCTCCTGGTTAGTAGTTTGAAAAGACAGTTGGAAGATGCACAATCTGAGTTGCAAAAGGTTGAAAATGGGTCAGACCCAGCAGATGCTGGGAAGTTACAAGAGCTGAGGATGAAAGTGGATAGATTGTCGCTGACCATCCAAACTGTGGATGGAGTTGTTATGCGTACTGTTCCTGCTAGTGCGGGCTGTGAAAGTCAAGAGTTTCTAGAAAATGCAAAACAAATAGAGATGCATGTGCGTGCTTAGGTGGATTTTGTGAAAGACATGCAAGCAAGAAGGAACAAAGTGTTCCTATCCTTGCCAACACCTAAATTACCACATGCAGATCTGGGCTTATCGGATGCGCCATACTACTACCTGCTTGATACCATATCACTATCTTCTGCTATCTTGGTGCTACATAGATGCTTGTAGCCTACTACCAAGTGCTACCAAGGTCCTCCTGCTAGGTACTGGTATAGTGGTATACTTTAGAAGCTCATTAATTGTGCATCTTGAGCAATATGGTCATGCCACATCATAAGACCCATAGTGTAAAAGAATACCTTGACATGTATGGAATGTGCCTAGTAAGATTTACCATGTACCACAATTTGAGCATCCCTAAGAAAGATCAGGCAAGTTTAATTATCATTCACAGACACCCACAAGCCTGGTGTGGCTCTTGGTGACCCTTGCCTGCAAGAGATCAGCATGAGTAGACGAGGATCCAAAAAAATCTAGTGGACCATAAGTCCATTCACACACACACCCTTCTCCTCCCCTTTTACATAACCTACATCTCTTAATAATGGTATGGGGAAGGCCCAGATTTTCCATGGCCTCTTAAGCACCAAGAGACTTGAAAAATCTGAACTGGGCGGTGCTAATTACCAAATCAAACATGTTCCGATTATAACCAAACTTTGCAAGCATGTGGGGGTGGTCCCCCCACATGCTTGCAAAGTTTGGTCCCCATCGGAGCATGTTTGGGTATGATGGTATGGGGAAGGCCCATGGCCTCTTAAGCACCAAGAGACTTGAAAAATCCGCACTAGGAACTAATTACCAATTAAAACATGCATCGATTGTGACCAAACTTTGCAAGCATGTGTGGGGGTGGGTCCCCTCCACATGCTTGCAAAGTTTGGTCCCCATCGGAGCATGTTTGGGTACGATGGTATGGGGAAGGCCCGGATTTTCCATGGCCTCTTGAAAAATCAGCACTGGGCGCTAATTACCAATTAAAACATGCTCTGATCATCATGACCAAACTTTACAAGCATGTGGGGGTGGGTCCCCCCCCACATGCTTGTTGCAAAGTTTGGTCCCCATGGGAGCATGTTTGGGTACGATGGTATGGGGAAGGCCCGGATTTTCCATGGCCTCTTAAGCACCAAGAAGAGACTTGAAAAATCCACAACGAGTGCTAATTATTACCAATTAAAACATGCTTTGATTTTGACCAAACTTTGCAAGCATGTGGGGGTCGGTCCCCCCCACATGCTTGCAAAGTTTGGTCCCCATTGGGGGTACGATGGTATGGGGAAGGCCCGGATTTTCCATGGCCTCTTAAGCACCAAGAGACTTGAAAAATCCACACTGGCCGCTAATTACCAGTCCAAACATACTCCGATTGTTACCAAACTCTGCAAACATGTGGGGGTGGGCCCCTCCCACATGCTTGCAAAGTTTGGTCCCCATCGGAGCATGTTTAGGTACGATGGTATGGGGAAGGCCTGGATTTTCCATGGCCTCTTAAGCACCAAGAGACTTGAAAAATCCGCACTGGATTACCAATCCAAACATGCTCCGATTATGACCAAAATTTCCATGCATGTGGGGTGTGCTCCCCCCACATGCTTGCAAAGTTTGGTTCCCATCGAGGCATGTTTGGGTACGATGGTATGGGGAAGGCCCGGATTTTCCATGGCCTCTTAAGCACCAAGAGACTTGAAATAACCACACTGTGCACTAATTTTACTAACCCAAACATGCTCCGATCATGACCAAACTTTGCAAGCATGTGGGGGTGGGATCCCCCCCACATGCTTGCAAAGTTTGGCTCCCCCCATCGGAGCATGTTTGGGTACGATGGCATGGAGATTTTCAACAAACAATATGATAGCCAAAGTGTTAAAAATTTTAAAAAAAATCAAGAACATCAACTAAAATGTAATGATACTCAATAATGAAAAAACTCATAATAATGATATAAACATCAAATAAGTACTTAGAATGAAAATGATATAAGTACTTAGAATGAAAATGAGCTACCCCAGCTAGTCTGAGGTTAGTCACTGCCCATAAACCTAAGTACAATGTAAGTGAGCTAACCGAGCTAGTCTGAATTTAGTCACTATCAACGGCAACCCAATCAAAATTGTCATCTCTAACTGTGGTCGACGTGCACGTCGAGGCTGCTATGCACGTCGAGGAGGCTGTACCCGGCTGTGGGGGTCATCGAATATTTGTGGGGAGGTCTACCTCAAAGGCAGGATCATGAGCTGGTGCCGGTGTACTCAGGAGCTCACGAGTCCCATAAGCTGCTATAGCCCTCTCCCTCTCTCTACGTCGTGCTACTGCAAGGCATCTCTGTCTGTAAACCTAAAATCTATAATCAACAATGGTACGTGTCTACCACTCTACTCGTGTAAGTTCCTCTGCTATAAGGACATGCTACTCATGAGAAGCAGCACTACTTCTAGAACCATCACCCGAGGTGCCACTAGGACCAGCACCACCCACATGCTCATATGCTATGATCTAGCTCTCGTGAAGGACTCTCTGGTATGCATCAAACTCATGTGCACTCCACTCAATCTCTGGAGGCACCTCAGGCTCCTAATCTCTGTCATCGACGGCATCGAGTCCCAAGTTAGTAGAGCTAAGGTAAAATCAAGAGGCCTTCCAGTCCTAGCATCTACTCGAGCGAAGGTGAAGATCATCAATGCCCAAAACTCTGTATGTCGCTAGGTCAACGCGTGCATGGCAAGAGGGACATGCTGAGAAGCGTACTAGCTCTTGGGTAATGCAAAACAAATGGAAAAAATGTCCACATCCCAGAGCATATCCACTAGTACTGTCAATGTCCTCGATACAGAGAGCGCAACAGGCATCACAGAGGAATGGTGGTGCATCCTGAGGGAGAGGTCGTCGAAAAACCTCTCTAACAGGCCGTGGATATAAAGGCAAGTAGGGCACTGTCACGTCTGAGGGTCTGCAGAACTCTCAAACATGCAGCATCAACTGCTCTGCCCTATGCTATGCAATCCACTCCATAATCATGTGATGCCACACCTCAGCTTTAGAACTCTCTATCTCAGTCCGAGCCTACGCAAAAAAGTAAAGCATAAAAATAATTGATTAGTCTCTCTCATTAGGTATTACTTAAAGAAATTCATAACTTAGGACCTTAATTATAACTCTTTTATGTGCAAGAGAAACCTACCTGTTGGATGTCAGACTCTCTCACATGCCATGCCTCTGCTATAGCTGCCTCTGCCGTCTGTAATGAAGCTCTAAGGCAGTCAATCTCCGCTCTCGCCTCTACCAACTCTTGAGTGAGTTTCTCAGTAGGTGTGGGATCCTACGTGATGACACAATCAACCATGACGCTCATGTAAAAATATAGAAAAGTACATATAAACATGTAAATAAATGACTAAAAAAATTAAGAAGTAATAAATATGTAAATACCTTGACATCTGTCGGTATCGATCATGAGAACAAGCGCACCACATGCTGGATGCTCTCCGTGGTACTCCGTATGTCGATGCCAACCTGGGTGCCAAGAGCCTCGACTGTCGACACAAGAACAAATGAAGGATCTGTAGAAGCTACACGAAGGGCTGGTGGAGGCCGCCTACCCTGGTCCTGGAGACGACCTCGGCCAGCACCACCACCCGGCCGATGGCTAGTGTAATCCCACCTCCTCCCCTAAGACAAACTCCGCATATAATTGCTTTGTGAAGTATATGGGAATCTGGCGGTTGTTCGGCATCCTCCCATATGCGGCAACATATCGACTATAGATTTGTGCTGCCATATGAGGATGCGAACACCGCGAAATAGTAAGGGTCTTGCCCACCCCGCAGGCCTCATCCCACGACTATCGAGGAAAAGATCTAAGTAGGCTTGGGGCTTGCCCACCCCAGGCCTCATCCCACGACTATCGAGGAAAAGATCTAAGTAGGCTACATCCCTAATCAAACCAAGATCACAGACCTGACGATATGTCAGGCCATGTGACACAGGAGCAGTGCGATGGTGAGCTATCCACTCATCTACATAAACAGTATCATGAAGGCTACAAAGGGATGAAAGCATCGCCTCCAAGTCTGCCACCATGATATGTAATGTAGACGGTGTGTCTCTAGCACTCCTACGGATAGCCGCTAACTCGCGGTCTATCTCCGTGATGATGAGGTCCACAATAGATGAGCCGACCTCCTTGTGGCCCTGCTCATGTGACTTCATGCTAAAACCTAAGCCTAACACAAAGGTCCAATGTGAAAGGTCCAATGTGAAGGGTCCAATGCTAAGTAGCACTAATGAAGCTATAAAACAATGCTAATGGTCCCAGTAATGCTAATCCAAATCAAGAGAGTAAGGAGAGTGAAAACGCCTTCTGACAATGAGGCAAAAAAAAAAAAGGTTTTTCGATTTTATAACTTCAAACGAGGTTCGGTGGCATCATACACTTTAGGGTTTGCAAGATGTACACTCTGGATTTTAGGGTTAGTGAGACAAACGACCAAGATACACACTTAATTTTAGGGTTGGTGAAGGATCGACGACTGAGATTTGAAATTAGTATCTCGTTTGTTGAGGTACATGTTAAGTCATTACTAGGACCGAGGTATGTTTGACGATCGAGATTCATTAAATACCTCGATCGAGATATTTAAACGACTGGGATTGCATCTTCCAATGTGCGTAAATGGACGGTGGAGATTGCATATCTACACCTCGACGAACGAGATATGTGGACGGTGGAGATGGCATCTCTTTACCTCGAACGAGATATGTGGACGGTGGAGATGGCGTCTCTTTACCTCAAACGAGGTATTTCAATGGTCGAGATTTTATTTCAATATCTCATTCGAGATATGTGGATGGTGGAGATTGCATCTCTATACCTTGAACGAGGTATTTTAATGAATGGTCAAGATTTTATTTCAATATCTCATTCGAGATACGTGGACGGTGGAGATGGGCTAGTCAAATATGTCTAGGGAGATACAGTGTGGCATTGATGTGAATCCGAGTGGCATGAATATCTCGATATCGAGATAGTGTGGTGGTGGTGACCTATATTGTGGTGACATGGATGATGATTGGAAACCCGGACCTGCTAGTGTGGCATTAGTTGGTATCTCGTTTGAGATATGTTGCTTTAGGCTTGGGAGGCATGTGTCATGTTTTAATTGATGGCGAGTGTACTCTATCTTTATGTTATGTTGGTTGAGTAGAGAAGAATAAGATATAAGAAAATTTAGCTATCTATCTCTCTCTTGTGTCTTGCTCTCTCTTGTGTGTGTGTGTTTGCTTGCTAGGGTTTGAGGCTCTCTCTCTCTCCCACATTCTCTTTATGCTATTAGGGCCTGGTTTGTGTGAGACCTAAGGAGGCAAGCAAGAGGTAAGAACAAGCAAGGAAGGAAGCAGTAGTACATAGGTAAGAGCACCATCATCTCTTTCCCGTTCTTGGTTTAGGTACAACACCCCCTCAGTAGCTCTGGGAGCTACACATCTCCGATTGAGGAGCTGTCTTCGCAGGAGCGGAGCTATAGGGTAGGCATACTGGTTCGTGTTTTTTCAGCCAAATTCACATTTGAGGTGCATTACGGGCCCCGTTTCATCACTACAGGGTAATTTTGAGAGTTTTCTAGAAGTTATAGTAGAGAATTGTTTCTTCTCAAAATCTGGTTATTGCAGTGCAGTAGTGCATTTTGGAAGTGAAGACAAGGTTTACACATGTATTGTTGATACTGGGTGTATGTACATGTACTCTAGTCACATTTGGTGACACACAAGCTGTGCTGAAGTACCGCTGCAATAGCAGTTAACAGGAGATATTACTGTATTACAGGTTGCATACGGAAGTTATCTGTTTGCAAGTTATTTGGGAAAACATGTCTGACATAATTAATTAGCTTTTTAGTGAGAAGCTGGATAAGAATAACTTCCATGCCTGGAAGTTTAGAATGACCAATTTCCTAATGGGTAAAGGATTTTGGGATTATGGAGAAGGAGACAATGAGGAGCCTCCAGAGTTATCTCAGGAGAATACCACTCCTGTAGATATAAAGGCATTCAAGGATTGGAATCATGGTGCAAGAAAAGTCATGTACTAGCTTTCAAATAGTGTCACAAACACTTTGATAGAACACATACAAGATACAAACACTCTAACAGTTGTATGGCAGAATCTAGTTCAGATGTTCTAGACTAACACAAATGTAGGAAGTTGCAGTTAAAGCAAGAGTTGCATACTGTGGAAAAGAAAAGCATGTCTATCAATGAATATGCCTTAAAGATCAAGGGAATTGTTGAATCCCTTAGATATATCAATGCAATAGTGGAGGATGATGATTTGCTGAGTATCTCTCTGAATGAGCTTGGCAAAGATTACAAGCCATTCAAGACCTCCATTGTAGTTAGGGTGAATATTCCTTACTTCCGGGACTTGATATCTATGCTGCTCATAGAAGAAAAGGATTTAGGTGACAATTCTTCTTCACAAAGCAAGAAGACATTGGAACAGGCCTTTTACTCTAGTTCAGGTAGAGGCAGCGGTAGAGGCCATGGTCAAGACAAAGGTGGTGGCCGACAAGAAAATCAGAATTCTCGACAACAACATTCCAATGATTCACAATAGCAATCATACATAGGTGGAAGAGGCTAGTCTAGAGGCTAGTCTAGAGGTGGAAGAGGCTAGTCTAGAGGCAGGGGAAGCCTAAGAGACCGAGGTGGTTGGCAAAGAAATCAAAATTCAAATAGCATAGAGTGTTATTACTATGGAAAACTAGGACACATGGCAAAGCACTGCTACAAAAAGCAGAATGACATTAAAAGTGGGAAGTTGTAGAGCAAGGCAACTATGCATCATCTAGCAAACATGGAGGTGATGATAGAAGTGAGTAGTTGTTTGTGATGCAGCACATGCTTAGTTCCATAATAGGGGATATGTCAGGATCTCAAGATATATGGTATGTGGATTCTAGCACCTCTAACCACATGACCAGTCATGCTGCGTGGTTTAGAGATATGTAGAAAATGGAAAAACTAGGTTATGTAGAAACATGTGATGATATTGTGCATCCCATTGCGCATGTTGCTAAAGTTCCATTGTCTATGCAAGATGGAAAAATGAAGTACTTGGACTGATGTACTTCATGTTCCGAATATTATAAAGAACCTAGTTTCTGTTGGGACAGATGGTTGAGCGGGGTTTTGAGGTTTAAGCCTCAAGGATGTTTTGTGGAAGACTTCAAAAATAAGTGTCGCTTGGTTGCAAAGGGTAACAAGAATGGCACGATGTTTACTTTGGATGTGAACATGCCTGAGATAAAAGGGCAACCATGTTTGCGCATGGAACATGTGTCATTGGCAGATATTGACATATGGCACAAGCGCATTGGTCATGTGAATGTACAATGACTGAAGTCTATGCAAGCCCAAAATATTGTTGTTGCAGGTATGCCAAAGTTTAAGGTTGACGGTATGCATAGGGTATGTGAAGCATGCCAAACATGCTTTTTCCCACATGGAAATCATGTCAGTGTGTAAGGCCATTGGATGTCATAAATTTAGATGTATGGGGACCAATCAAGACTGCAACAGTTGCAGGTTACAAGTACTATGTTACATTCATTGATGATGACCACACTAGGAAAGTGTGGGTTTATTTCATGGAGAAAAGTTCAGAGGTGTTTTCTCACTTTCAGAGATTTAAAGCCTTGGTCAAGAAGGAAAAAGGCATGCAAATAAAATGCCTAAGATTAGATGGTGGGGGAGAATATCTCTCCAATGAGTTCAATGGTTTCCTAAGAAAGCAAGGAATCAAGAAACAGTTTACGTGCAGGTAGACTCCGTAATAGAATGGTGTTGTAGAAAGGAAAAATAGGCACATTGCAGAAGTGGCATGTGCCTTGGCTGAAAAGAATATGCCACATTACTTTTGGGCAGAAGTATTAGCAACTGCTATGTACATTATGAACAGGACACTCATTGCAGCTATTCATGGTATGACTCCTGAACAGAAGTTTATAGGCATAAGACCAGATGTGTCTCACTTGAAAGTGTTTGGGTGTATTGCATATGTACATGTTCCTGATGAAGTGAGAAAAAAGTTGGATCCAAAGGCAGAGAAATGCATCTTCATTGGTTATGCTATGGAGCAAAAAGGTTATAGATGCTATAACCCTACCACTCATGAGATGCGAGTAAGCAGAGATGTTATCTTCGAATGCACCACTAGTGAAGGCAAGAGAAGATGCAGATGTAAGAAGTTTTGATGTTGCACCACATGTAGATCAGCAATCATAGGTGCTGAGTGGACCTGGGGAGTCCTCGAGCAGTGGATCCAATGTTAGCCCATGGTCAGGCAGGTTGAGAAATGATGCAGGTACACATGTATCATGAAAAGGAAAGGAAAAGGTAGATCAACCTTTTGTGCCTAATATGTCAGCAGAGCAGCAGGTCACTCATATGTGAATGGTGACTCTAGTGGCTCTGAGAAGAGCCTTGATGAGGAGCTTGACATTCTCTCTATGGTTACTCCTGGTGTAAGGAGATCTAGGACTGTTTTGAGGACACCTGGCAGTGATCCAAGGGTACGCAGGTCTGCGAGGGTTAGATACCCTATATGACAGACTGAGATATGATGGATATAAAACCCATTATTATGCTTACATCATAAAAGCAATACAAGAGGTTAAGTCCACTTGCTTTGAGCAGGCAATTGGAAATAATAAATGGGAAGATGCCATGAATGAGGAGATGGCAGCGTTGGATGCAAATGCAACATGGGAGTTAGTGCATTTGCCTAAGGAAAAGAATGAAATTGGATGTAAGTGGGTGTAAAAAGTCAAGCACAATGCTGATGGTTCAGTGATGAGCAGGTACAAGACAAGAATGGTTGCCAAGGGCTATGCGCAGACTTATGGCATAGACTATGAGGAGACATTTAGCCCGGTTGCAAGAATGGCAATCGTGAGAGTTGTCATTGCTATGGCTACAAGCGAAGGGTTGGTCTTTAGATCAAATGGATGTAAAGAATGTTTTCTTGCCAAGAAGAAGTGTACATGATGAAACCACCAAGTTATGAGAGTGATGCACATCCAAATTTTGTGTGCAGGTTTTACGCAAAGCCTTATATGGCTTGAAGCAAGCACACAGAGCATGGTCAAACAAGATTGGGGAGTATCTTGTTACCATTAGATTTCAGATATCCAATGCAGATTTTTCACTATATGTGAAAAATACAGATAGAGGAATCATTCTATTAGTCATCTATGTGGATGACTTGTGTGCTCGGGATTGTCATAAGAGATGATGTTGCCGTGCAGCCACACTCCAAAGCTCCCCTTCGCCTTCGCAAAAAACTACTGCGCTGAGCTCCGGGACCTTTTCCCTTTTTCTCTTTTTACCTTTTTTATTTTTTATTTTTTACGTATTATTTTTAACTTTTTACTTCTCACGTTTTTGGTTTCAATTTTCAATTTTACTGAAAAGGAGTTTTCTTAGAATCTTTGACTCGGGATGTGCCTAAAAGGGTTTGTGCATTGAATGTAGCCAACCCATTCCAATTTAACGAAAATTGGTTATTTCTAGGATTTAGATTTTTGTGACTACTAGTGGCCTAAAAGCCTTGACGCATTAAATATGGACAACTAGCCAACATTCCCCAAATTAGAGAGAGGATTAAGTCTAATTAACTCGTGTTTATTATACTAATGAAAAAATGTAGAATGTGCAAAAAAAAAACTGAAAATTTTGTATTGTAAATTCTCCTCTAATTGTTGTTTTTATCCCAATTTCTCCATGTAAGGAGTAAAAATTGGAATAAATACTATGCTAGGAAATCGATTTTATGGTCTATTTGATCTGATTCTTTCAATCTCATGTTCAACTAAATGTTTTTTATTTTCAAAATTTAAAAATACAGAAAACCAAACATTAAACTTATAAATGATAAGTTGGAGTAGAGTTATCCTAAACGTACAAATTACAAAACTCACTAAAAATGTTAAAATTCTAAAAATAAAAAAATATGCAAAAATTAAAAAACATGTAGAAATTGAAAAAATCTAAACACAAATTTTTTAAGATTTCAACAACAATGCAACAAAATGGACAGATTTTTAGAATTTTGTTTCTACCATTCTTGAAAAATAAAATGAGAACAGAAATATAACAGAAATCAACCATATGCACACATGCATTGTCACTATGCAGTGGGACTATTCCCTGGCAGTGGTACCACTTATGGAAAGTCCTTGCTATACCATGAAAGAGTGCATGAACAAACCAATGTAGTAAGGCTTTGCCCAACCACACTCAGGAGAATAAGACACCTCAACCGAGAAGCCAATATCCCATGACCTAGCACACAATTGCATGAGCAAGGTGTGTCACTCACCTCATGAATACTTGTGCTCGGGATTCTCATAGAAGATGATGTTGCCGTCGTGTAGTTGCACTGTAAAGCTCCACTTCACTGGGTGTGCCACTGCCATTGCACTCCCGGAACTTTTCCCTTTTACCTTTTCTCTTTTTATTTTATATTGTTTATTTATTTTTCTACTTTTTACGTTTTTTGTTTTAATTTTTGGTTTTATAGAAAAGGAGTTTCCTAGAATCTTTGACTTGGGACTTGCCTAAAAGCCTATGTGCATTGAATGCAACTAACCCATTCCGAATTAACAAAAATTGGTTATTTTTATAAAGGATTCAAATTTTTGTGACTAGTGTCCTAAAAGACTACATGCATTAAGCAGAAAGCTAGTCAAGATGTCCTAAATAAGAGAGAGAATTATGTCTACTCATGTTAATTACACTGATGCAAAAACACAGAATGTGTAGAAAATAGAGAAATTTGTGTTGCAAATCCCCCCCTAATTTTTGTTTTTATCCCGATTTCTCCACATAAGGAGTAAAAATTAGGATAAATGCTATGCTGGGAAACCGATTTTATGGTCTATTTAGCACAATTCTTTCAATTTCGTGGTCAATTGATTGTTTTTCATTTTAAAATTGAAAAATATGGAATGTAGAAAACCAAAAATTGAGCTTAATGTAAATGATAAGTTGGAGTAGAGTTAATCTAAATACACAAATTATATAACTCACTCAAAATGCAAAAATTACTGAAATTAAAAAATATGTAAAAATTTCAAAACATCTAGAATTTATAGAAATTGAACATAAATTCTATGCGATATCAACAACAATGCAACGAATTCATTAATTTCTAGAATTTTATTTCTACCATTCTTAAAAAAAATAGAAAATAGAAATATAGCAAAAATCAAGTACTCACGCACGCATTCAAAATTCATTATGGCTATGTGGTGGAGGTATTCCCCGACATACCACTTTATCAAAAGCCCTTGCACCATAGAAAGAGTGGAAGAATAAACCAATGTCATAGGGCTTTGCCTAGCCACACTCAAGAGCATAAAACAAATGAACCGAGAAGCCAAATCACATGGCCTAACTCACAATTGCATGGGCAAGGTGTGTCCCTCACCTCGTGAATACTTGTGCTGAGGATTCTCGTAGGAGATGATGTTATCGTGCAGTTGCACTTCAAATCTCCACTCTGTTGCCGCACTCTTGGACCTTTTACTTTTTACCTTTTTCCTTTTTTCCTTTTACCTTTTCTCTTTTCACTTTTTTTTTAACTTCTTACTTTTTTGGTTTCAATTTTTGGTTTTATGGAAAAGGGGTTTTCCTAGAATCTGTGACTTGGGGCCTACCTCAAAGCCTGCATGCATTCAATGCAGTTAGTCCATTCTGAATTAACCAAAATTGGTTATTTCTAGGATTTGGATTTTTTTCTGACTAGTGACCCAAAAGACTGTACGCATTAAATATGGACAACTAGTCAAGATCCACTAAATTAGGGAGAGAATTAATCTTAATTAACTCACGTTAATTACACTAATGCAAAAATATAGAATGTGCAAAAAACATAAAATTTTCTCTATGTTGCAAATCCTCCCCTTATTTTGGTTTTTATCCCGATTTCTTTACGTAAGGAGTTAAAATAAGGATAAATACTATGCTAGGAAATTGATTTTATGGTCTATTTAACCCAATTCTTTCAATTTCATGTTCAATTGACTATTTTTCTTTTCAAAATTAAAAAATGTAAAAAAAATATTAAATGTAAAAAATAAAAAATTGAACTTGTAAATGATAAGTTGGATTAGAGTTATCTTAAATTCACAAATTATAGAGCTCACTAAAATAACCAAAAAAATATAGAAATTAAAAAATGTGGAGAAATTGAAAAACATGTAGAAATTGAACATAAATGTCTTAAGTTCTCAACGACAATGCAATGAAACGGACAAATTTTCAGAATTTTGTCTCTTCTATTCTTGACAAATATATATATATATATATATATATATATATATATATATATATATATATATATAAAACAGAAATGAACCATATGCACACATGCATTTGAAATACGTTATGGCTACGCAGTGGAGCTATTACTTGGCAACAGTGTGAGTTATGGAAATCCCTTGCACCATATAAAGAGTGCGCGAACAAAGCAATGTCATGAGGCTTTGCCCAAGCACACTTGGGAGCATAAAACAACTCAATTGAGAATCCAATATCCCATCACCTCTAGCAGACAATTACATGGATAAGGTGTGTCACTTACCTCATGAATACTTGTGCTCAGGATTCTCTTAGGAGATGATGTAGCCATGCAGTTTCACTCCAAAGCTCCACTCTACTGCCGCCAACGCCATCGCCACACTCCAAAGGAAGATCAACCGTCCTCATAGCTTACTCTCTCACACTCACTCTCTCAGTTGCAAGTAGGAAAGCACACATAAGAGGTCACACAAGCAAGCAAGTAATCACATATGATAGTAAATAGAGAAGAAGCGAACCCTTTTGAATTAGCATAAAACGAGGAGTCATTGAGAGTTACATTTTTAGGTTTTGTAGGTGACCTATAGGTTTTACACTCTTGGATGGCTAAGTTAAAAGTCTAGTCCTCAAGCTTATTTGGCCACTTTAGCTAGTGTAAACAACTTTTCTAAAGCTAGGACTCTCCACCTAATATCCTGTGATACATCTTCAATATACAAGTGGCGAGCACATACATAAAATATACAAAACATGGTTTTCAAGTGAATTCTGTACATTCAAGTGTTTATGGCCCAAAGGTGGTCAATTTGATTTGGTGGTGATAGTGACACCATAGAGGTCTCTGGCAAGGGTTAGCATTTTTCTAAAAGTATCTTAATTTAATTTTAATCATACTGAAAATATAATTTAATTTAATGAAAATATAAAATTTAATTTAATTATTTGTATAAAAATCTATTTTCCACTAACAATTATTAAATAAATACGTTTTTGCGTAAATATCCAATAAAGTGAATATATGGTGATATTTTAAATCTCTTTTTTGTATTCTTGAAAACCATAATTTTTCTATGTGCAAAAGTTTTCTTTAAAGCGTTTAATATGCACGTAAATCAGGAAACATGTGTATTACTTTCATCCAATTTTTTTAATATGTGAAATTGCATGCCAAGCAAGAATTTTTTTTTAAAATCATGTCTTTTTTTCCTCTCTTTTTCAAAATATTACAAATTCACATTGAGTCATTTTTTCTAGCTAAAACTACTTTTATGAATTGATTAGCAAACTAGTGTTGAAAAAATATAGCTAAAAACTAAAGCTATCTTGTATAGCTAGCACTATCAACTAAAATATAGATTATAACCAAATATTTTATATAAATATATTTTTTCAAAACCTATAAAGAGGAGTCTTCCCTAAAGTTTTAAAAAGCCATAAAAATGCGTTTTCTTTACAGTTGTGCTATGAAATGAGAAAGCAATTATCGCAAATAAAACTTACAAATTAAATCGATATATGTCTTCTAACACCCACCTTTGATATAGAATCCTACTTTATTTCATCCACCTCATGCGCCCAACCCATTACCCTGATTGGTTAGATTATGTAGTTATAATGTTGGACTTCACATAATTTCTTTTCAAACTAATTTGGGAAGTTAAACTATACTTTAAATTAACTTTCTCATCTTTTAGGTAGCACAAGTTTTAAATTAACTATAATTTTAAAACTGGGATGTTACACCATAATTCCTTGTCATACTATACTTTAAATTAACTTCCTCATCTTTTAGATTCTAGCACAATTTTTTGTTACACCATGAAGTTTTAGAGCTTTTAGTATGATGAAAAAATGTCCTCTCTAATTTTTTTAATGTATGTCTTAGTTTTGTTAAATTTGTGATGGTGAGTTAAGTTATTGAATAAATAAGATAGCAAGTTGTTGAACTCATAGGAAGCTTATATGTAAGGTATGTAAGGGCTTGTGTCTAACATTCTTGCAGAGTTAGTGAATGTAGTTGGAGGGGAAAGAAAAATGAAAATATCTATACCAAATGAGGGTTATGTGCTTTTCACTTGGATTGTGCCATGGAGCATAAAGCATGTTTCCACTTGATGTTTCTCCAAGAGATATTTAAGGCCGTACTTAGACTTTCTTATGTGAGACTTGATTTAATGCCCAAATTCCTCTTTGTTATTTTTAAGTGAACCCCTTGAGTGAATTATTATTTGATTAACTTAATTATGATGTTACTTCTTTCACCTAATCTTACTTGGTTTTTTATCTCTGCCTTTTTGTTAGGACCTCCTCTAAGATTATTTTCTTAATTTAGGGTGAGATTGGTGGTTGTTATATCTAGGGTAAGATTAGCTTGCCTAGATATAAGCGTAAAATTTTTTTTCTCTTTAGAAATCTTACTTTTTGTTCTTTATGGGGAATATATATATATAACTATATTTATGACAAATAATAGTCGTGGAGGTTATAGAATATGCATAAGAGGGTAGAAGCATGTTGAAGTGGTACATTACTAGTGCTGAATAGCAAGACTTTACTAGCTCTCAACAAGATCTTTGTGGCAATAACATTATAGCATGTTTTGTTTTAGTTTTTATACATTTGAAAAAACTCTACAATCAGCTACATTATTTATATAATGATTAGAAAATGTGTGTGGGCCTCATATTATGATGATAAAAAAGGTGGGTTGGATTTCCAGCACTACAAGAGAATCATTGTTTTTCGACACTTAGTTTCCATCCTGGTCACGTTGTCGATATGTGCGTCGAAATAGGTGTCAAAATATACATGGAAAAAGATGTCGAAATACACGTGGAAAAATAGTCGAAATATGCGTCGAAATAACAGTCAAACTTTTTTCTAAAAGAAAATTTGAATTTATATATAATATTTGCTAGTTCCCATCCTAGAGTGTGTTTTAGCCTTCTCTTTCTACCTCTTTGTTTACAAGCATATGTGTCTATGAGAGAGAGAGAGAGAGAGAGAGAGAGAGAGAGAGAGATGATCAGAGAGAAAGAGAGATAAAGAGAGAGAGATAGAGAGGGGGGGAGCTGAGGGAGAGAGAAGGGTATAACTTCCATCATGCTCTTTGAAGGATAAAAAATGCTAGCTCCTCCTCCTCATCACTAAGGTGTAATTAAGAAAGTGCTCTATTTTTCAATGAAATTTAAGCTCATCATCAACTTGCTGATCGCCCTCAGCGAGATCCATGGCTCCCAAAAAATCTATTTCTAGAAATACTCCATCGTTGTTGTTAATTGATGGAACCGGTTGTCTTGTAGTAGTATAAGGTAATTCATCCATGTCTTCATCCTCTTCTAGCTCTAGCATGAGAGCTGTCGATGCATCATGATCATACTCAACTTGAATCTCTTCTTCTTTTAGATTATCTCTAGTGTTTCTCATTCAAGATGCATTTTCTCAATGAGTACACCTTCATCCGATCCTAATCCCATGTGAGCCTCACATACTTCCTCAACTAGTATGTCTTCTTCTTGTTCTTCCTGTTGTTCAATAGCTGCTAGTCGTGTATGCTCAACCATCACATGATCAGGGGGAGTTCCTCAGCATCTGGCAAACAATCAACTGCTATTTTTACCTCTTCAAATATTTGTTTTCCACGTGGATTTATTTGGATCACAAACAACCATTTATGATCTTTCGGGTCTTCCACAAAGATGACTTGCTCACAGTGCTCTGGTAGCACAAATGTGTCCCTTTGGTCAGTCCATATCTTTGTGCAGTCTACTTGAAGAAATCCACACTTGTCTTTGCGTACAGCTACTTGTGCCCCTTGAGTTACCAACTTGAACCATTTCACATCAAAAATGAACATATCAAACTTTATGAATCCAACCTTGATAATATCTTGGATTGTTCCATAATAATCTAGCATGCCTATTTCATTATTGCCATCACTTGCACTTGAACGACTTTCTTGCATGAAATTAGCCTTCACACCACAATCAAATGTTGTTCTCTTTTTATCTATTCCTTCTACTCGAAAGTGACGTCCGTGTGACCAAATTGCCCCAAACTTACGATACTACAAGCACAATAAATAAGTACTTTATTGTATAAATTCACGAAAGCACAACATAAAAGACAATGTGTAGATATCTCTAACTCACATACATGGAAATCACAACCATATGCAAGCTCCTCCTCCTCATCACTTATTGATTCACCATTGCGTTTGCTCTAATGTCATCGTTGAGGCAATCCTTGATGGCTATAGGAAGCATGAATTGCAAGAATTTGTGCCAATCATGACTCTTAAAGCCACTAAGCTCATCGTCCTTTGTAAATGCTCCCTTCAAGCAATGCATGTATCCTGTAGGGGTACGAAACTCACTAATGCACTTCTTTACATGCCGTTGCTCATCTTTTGTCAATGACCCAAGGTGCTTCTGGTAGCTTCACCTTTCCATCTACTCTATTTTGGGCCATAAGTGGTGCATGCATTGAACTTCTTGTAAATCATCTCATTGTGCCTTGCTCTCCTTTGCTCCTGTGATGGTTTTCCAAAGCACCTCGGCTATATTCTTGAAAATTTGTATTGGGTCGAGAAGATGGTTCACTAAAAGGTCATTCCAGTATAGAAGCTCATGGAAAATGGATAGACGCTTCATTCCTAGAGGTGTACAGGTTGGATCCAGCTCCCATAAGGTCCTCCAATCACTACTCTTCCATATGCGAGGAGACCTCCCTAGAAATCCCTCACGCAAAGGATGGTCCACTGGGAGATACTTCTTGTGGCCCTTGTATACTATCTTCTTCATAGACTTTGAGTATCGAGCCTTAAGTTGAGGCCCACATAATGGACATCCATTATACCCTAACACTGAAAGCCCTGTAGAACATCAAAAAATATTCTAGCAAGTAAGTTTGGATGATAATCATGACTTAACATAGTATGTTAACAAGCTACAGTATTACCTGAGCACTCTCTATAGCGAGGCCAATCATGCATAGTCCACATAAGTATTCCTCTCAATGTTAGCGCACGTTGTCCAAACCTCTCGGAAATATCATGAACTTCAATGCCTTCTGTTTCAATAAGCTGTTACACCAAATAGTCAGGCTAAGAAAATGTATATAAAGGTACATAACTCACTAATTGCATATGATATCATCACTTACGCAAAAAGTTATGATATGCTCGTATCAGACCATCCCGATTGCAAGTTCAATATGGATAGGCAAGCGCGTAAAACATACACATGTGCTCCACGATATAGTGGAAGACGAGCAAGCCATGATATAGTGGAAGACGTCGAGTTTGCAGCGAGTACATGGGCAAAGTGTCTTCTCCTCTAAATCAATAAAATTTGAGGGTGTGGCATTGTCCATGGTTTCCATATTGATTTGCAATGGGAACGAATGCTTATTTTTGGAGGGGAATCCTCCCTTGAGTATTTGTGGAGGGTGGTAGTTGGTGATAGGTAATTTGAAATGTCAGGGGCACGCAAGATTTGGAAAGATTTTGAATTTGAATATAAAGTAGCGATCGTCGAAATAAGTGTCAAAAAGGTCGTCAAAAAAACGTCAGAATATCCGTCGAAAAGAGCGTGGAAAATTTATTGTTTTGACGCTTATTTCCACGCTATTTTCCACTTACTTTTCGACGCTTTTTTCCACGATTAGTTCGACGCATATATCGACAGCATAGGTTTTTACAGTAAAACAAAAGCTCCCTTTTTTCTGCGTTTTTTTTCGTGCACGTGTGTTTTGCATCTTCACCAGCAGGTATGCCTCCTTTGCCCTCACTCCCATCTCTTCTTGTACATGTGTTGTAAAATGTATGTGTGTGTAATTAAGGGTAATTTTCTTGTTTTTTTGCTTTCTTCTTTATTTTACAGGTTCTTTCTCTCTCCCAAGATCTTCTCCACCTCCTTCTTTACCCTCCCTCCCCTCCCCTCCTCTCTCCTCTCCTCTTGGTTGTTAAATTGGTGTGTGTGTGTTGAAGGATAAACCTCCTTGTGTATCCATGTTATTCACACTTTTAGGGTTTTGTGTTACTAATTCTTTTCTCAACTTTTTGTTTTGTTTTGTAGGTCTTCTAATCTTCTCTTTCAACTTCACCAAAAAGAGGTAAATTCTTTTCTCTCTTTCTTCTCTTTTCTATTTTTTATGTATGCATTAGGTTCTTAGGGCATTTGTATGTATGCATTACTAATACTTTCCTCACCCTTTTGTTGGTTGTGTAGGTCTTATAATCTTCTCTTTCAACATCACCAAAAAGAGGTAAGTGCTTTCCTATCTTTCCTCTATTTCCTATCTTTTTATCCTCTCTTTCCTCTATTTTTATTTACCAAAAAGAGGGGTTTTGTTTTGTAGGTCCTCTATGCATAGAGCTTAATCTATGAATAGAGCTCTAATCATAGAGCTTAATTTATGCATTAAGCTCTATTCGTAGAGGTTAATGCATAGATTAAGCTCTATGCATGCATTCATAATGCATACAGATATATGCATAGATTAAGCTCTATGCATAGAGATCTATGCATGCATTAAGTGCTATGCATGCATGCTTAATGCATAGTGCCGGGGTACGGTTTAATTTAGGATAGCGTGGTTTGCGTAGTGCTTTATGTATAAGCCTCATGCATAGCTATATGCATAACGCCTCATGCATAGCTTTATGCAGCATAAGGCCTCATACATGCTTTATGCATAAGGCCTCATACATGCTTTATGCATCAGCCTTATACATAATGCTTAATGCATCAGCCTTATACATAATGCTTTATGCATAAGGCCTCATGAATAGCTTTATTCTTAAAGCTTTATGCATAAGCCCTCATGCATGCTTTATGCTGCATAAGCATTAAAATTTAGCATAGCTTGCATAAGGCTTGCATAGCGGCATAGTTTGCATAAGGCTTGCATAAGCTTTTGTATGTATACAGCATTACTAATCCTTTCCTCACCCTTTTGTTAGTTTTGTAGATCCTCTAATCCTCTCTTTCAACATCACGAAAAAGAGGTAAGTGCTTTTATATCTTTCCTCTATTATTATTGCACCCTTGGGTGCT
Source organism: Cibotium barometz (assembly GCF_041138505.1). NCBI lineage: Eukaryota > Viridiplantae > Streptophyta > Polypodiopsida > Cyatheales > Cibotiaceae > Cibotium > Cibotium barometz. The sequence goes on from NC_141106.1 coordinate 6,879,936, forward strand.
GGGGATTTGTTTTGTAGGTTTGCACATAAGCTTTATGTGCATAATTCTCATTCATGCTTTATGCATAAGATTTATGCATAAGCCTCATGCATAGCTTTATGCATAAGGACTCATGCATAGCTTTATGTGCATAGGCTTTATGCATAAGGCCTCATGCATAGTTTTATGCTTAAGGCCTCATGATTAAGGACTTATGCATAGTGCTTTATGCATAAGCCTTATGCATAAGGCCTCATGCATAACTTTATGCATAAGGCCTCATGCATAGCTTTGTAGGTTTGCGCATAAGCTTTATGCATAATCTTTATGCATAAGCTTTATGCATGCTTTATGCATAATTCTCATGCATGCTTTATGCATAAGCCTCATGCTATGCATAGCTTTATGCATAAGGCCTCATGCATAGGCTTTATGCATAAATGAATGAATGTTGAGGGATAATTCATGTGTATGCTCTTATTAAAGTGTCCATGTGGTTTTGTTATGTGTGTGTAGAAACATGTCTCGCACTCCAAATGAGACACCGGTTTACTCTCCATCCTCTCCATATGCCATGTCGCCTGACTAGTTTAAGGATTTTGTAGCACAAGCCACGCTGGAGCAAAGAGCGATGGCACAACAATATTTTGGGAGAGGAGCGGGCACTTCGGTGAAGGCAGGGGGTGAGAAGCCTTGGTACATGAGCACCCAGGATTGGAATCAGGAGAATCAAAAGCATGCAAGAAATCCCCAACGCTATGAGCAACAAGAGGATGCAGCCAAAGCCCAAATGGAGAGCATAGGAAGCTCTCACCTTGGAAGCAGCAATTGCGATGCATTCCATGTCTACTTTATAAGTATCAATGCTTATCTTGTATGTTTCATTTGATGTTATGTCTACTTTGTAAGTGTCAATGCTTATCTTGTTGTTTTGGTACTTTTAGAATCAAGTCAACAATAGGAGAAGAGGAGGACATTGTTGGCCCACCATAACACGTACTTTCTTTTGGAGAAGCTTGAGAGAGAAGTCGCCAACCTCAATTGGGGGTGCATTGCAGATATGGTAATTGCGGCAAGCCTTAACCTTATGATTTGTATACTTGCTTTGCCATGTATTGTTAGATCGTTGTTTTGTATACCAAAAAAAGCGTCTTGTATGGTTTTTGTAGGGAGACCAATGCGTTACCCTAAGTGAGGGCTCCGCATAGAGTGGCCTTGCCCATGTCTTTCCTCTTATACATACATATTTTGGTTAGCTCACATCTTTGTTTAAGCTTGTATAGCTTGTATACAACTACTTTATGCAATTTTGGTCATCAAGTATAGCTTGTAGAGCTTGTATGAAATTTTATGCAACTACTTTATGCAATTTTGGCTTATCTCATCAGAGCTTGATATGTAAATTTCACATCTTGCAATATAATATGGCCATTGTTTGCACTTCTGTGAATTGTGTACCTACTTTGTAATGTCGAAAACGTTATGGCACTGTAACTTTTTCAACAAACTCGCTTTGTTCTTCACATCAGAGTACACTTGCCTTTGGTACTCTATAAGTTTGGCATAATGGTGCATTCAGCTACTACTACAAGACTGCAGCTGCATGCACCATTATGCCAAAAAACATTTAATACCTGCACGCATCAAAATAACTGTCAAAAAAGCGTTGAAAGTTTCCTTCCATCCATCGAAATAGGAGTCAAAATGTCAGTCAAAATCAGACTTGAAATATGGTCGAAATCAGCGTCAAATATCAACAGAAATCAACGTCAAAAAAAGCATGGAAAACATAATTATTACGACCCTTATTTTGATGCATATATCGGTGCTTATTTCAAAGTTTCCATTTTGACGCGTATTTCAATGTTTTGGGGATTTTAAGCTTAGTTCTAAAGCATCAAAAAAAGTGTGGATAATGGCCCCGCCACTTGTTAGTGAAGCCTTCTTTGAGAAACAAAATGTGTGTTTCAGGCTCTCCCTCTCCCTCTCTCCATTTTGGCTAGCTTTAATTGGTTTCCTTCCCCATGCCAATAGGATAATGGTGTAGAAGCAAGTAAACCCATTCTCTCTCCTTTGTCTACAACTCTCTCTCTCTCTCTCTCTCTCTCTTCATTTTCTACAGATATTGTTTTCCCTAACAAAAAATAGTTTTTTATTTTTACGGATGATAGAAAGAGCTTCAAGATAAAGTGTGGAATGGTACATGCATTCTTGTATCAAGATATTGACTTTGCATTAGAACGTGTGTATCATGAGCCCCCCCGCCCCCACCCCTCAATATTAGTGAATTGGAATTGCGTTTTTCCCAAGGATTTGCATTTGAGTATTGCATCGAGTTGCACAAAATGGTCGTGGAAAAATCAAAATGTAAGTTTATATGGGCTATCTTTGCAAATAGCATGATCTCCATCATGAAGGGGGGCGTGGACAAATCACAATTTAAGGCTGTGTGGGCTATCTTTTCAAAGAGTGTGATCTCCATGATTGTTAAGGGTCATGGAAAACTATGGAAAAAGATGGATCGATGGAGGCAACATGATGAATCAACCTGCCGAGGTACATCCAAAATTGCAAGCCCCTCATAGGTGACGTAATTTCAAGAGGGTTCTTTTACCAGTGTTTCATGATTGCATTGTTGTTGGCGGCCACCCAGCAATGGACTACCACCAAGCAAATCCATTGGGTGAGAGATCTGGATATTTTCTTATAACAACCTTGTAACTTATTCTTTCCAACGATTAGTACCCGACCAAATGTAAAAGAAAAGGATAGTAGAGAGTGAGCATTATACGGGCTAACCCTTACAGTAATAGAGAAATTTGTTGACGTCCTCTTCATCCTTTGTTCTGTGCAAACGTGTTTGATTCTCAAGTTGTGTCATTGTTTTCTACTTTGAACATGTCTGTTAACTTGTGCCTTTGTTCTTAGTTAGTCATGTCTTGAAGGGACTCCCATTCGGAGACATGATTAGGACTATGTCAAGTATCTCAGTGTCTGCAGGAACTAACCACCACTGCACTAGCACAACTAACTCCCTTAGTCTAGGCAGATTGGTGGTGCAATGCTCTAGAATTGGCTTAGCGTCTCCTCTAAAGCCGACTAGGTGGTCTAAAACCACACAAGTGCCAGGTCTCGATCGGACAGCGACACTTTTGGTGATCCTACTAGGGAAACGACATGCTGGGTAGGGAGTAGAAAGATAGAGGCTAGTATAGGTTAAGTCCTTCACGGTCAATAGGACAAACTTGAAAGAAAGCACACACTAAATAGGGTTGGGAATGCTAATAATAAAGTCATAAGACTAATGGAGCAAGAATGGAGAATGAAGCATGCTCAAACAGGGAAATATGGTACCATCTCGTAGACAAGCTCAAGGAGCACCACTGCACCATCCATTGCGTCAACCAAGAATATTGGCAAATGGAATTCCACATGAGCTAGAAAGACTGATTCTCCCAAACAACAAAGACATCAGGGAGAAGATCACCAAGAACCGGATATGAATCCACAACAGCAGGAAAGATTGGTTCTAGAACCATGAAGGAATCAAGAAGAAGATCATCCAAACAAGCGACTGGAAGCTCAAGAAGGGGAAGAACTGGCAGATGGGGGCAGGATGTCTCTCAAATATCGAGATTTCAAAGGGAAGAGAGGAGGACCCGGATGCCCACATTTTTGCCTTTGAAACCACGTTCTAGGCAAACATAGCTCTGTTGGGACAAAAGACTAGATATTTCTCTACAACATTGGGTAGCAAGGCCACCACCTAGTATGCCTAGTATGGTCTAGAGCACTTCCATACATTTGAAGAGATGAAGAATGCTTTCCTAAAAAGATTCAAGAAAGACAAGACCATAATGGAAGTACTAGAAAAGCTAAAGGAGATGGTGCAAAGAAATAGGCCAACTGAAGACTATGTAGCTAAATTTAAAGCAATGTTGATGTGCCTAGACCAACCCAGCCATCCCCCCCTATAGCCACAGTGAGCCAGTGGTTTGTAAGAGGGCTCAAAGAAATATCCAGATGGCGGTAGCCTCATATGACCTAAAAGTCTTAACGTTTAAGAAAGTGGTAGCAGGAGCTGTTAGAGCAAAAGGAGTTAAAAACAAACAAAGACTCCAAGAAGAAAAAGAAGGAAAAGAGGAAGAAACCTCATAATCTGATTCTAGAGACAATACCTCAGAATCAAAATCTAGTCAAGATCCAGATGCCAAAGAGAAGAAGCACCCCCAAAAACCAAAAGGCAAAAAGCAAGCGGATAAAGTGAACAAGAAGAAGCGCCCCCAAAAAACAAAAGGCAAGCAGATAAAGTGAACAAGAAGAACTAAGGGCCACCCTAGCCAAGATTGCCAGAGGACATGTAGGATCTAGACGCAGACTAGATGTATGGTGCACAAGGTGCAACAATAAAGGGCACACAAAAGAGGAGTGCCAGTTAAGGAGCCCACCACAATCTTGCACCATCTATGGAAGGGACAACCACACTAGAGAGACGTGTTACTATAACACCCAAAACAAGAACCCAAGGGTGGTCGAAAGGCAACACAACAGAAAGCTATCGCCATCTCAAAAGTTGCCATAGGACCTCAAATCAACATACCATATGGAAGAGGAGGTGGAAGATTTGTCCCTAGGAGAGTCTACTTCTATTTCAATGGTTTAGGGCACTAGAAGAATGACTGTCCCATATCTGAACGCCATCAGTAGTAGGAACTGTAGGAGGCAAGGCCACCAAGGGAAGAAAATACAACAGGAATGCGACTGTGAACATGGTAAAAATAGACCATGGGGAACGAAAGAAAAAGCCACCTAAAGTGATGGCAGTGACAAGATCAGAAGGACTTACCAAGTTGCAAACAGGAAGATATGACGAGCCAGAACAAAAATAGAAGACAAAGCACTCGGCAACACATTAGATAGTCTGTGATTAGATAAACAAGCTGGTGCAAAGTGCAAAAGGAATGGTCAAGACCATATAGGAAGTCCCACACCTAGGAAATTCAATAGAAAATTCTGACAAGACAATCAAAAAGGGAGAAGAGATTGCAACAAGAAAGAAGCCGGTTTGCAAGAGGGCACTCTCCCAAGATACTGAAGTGCCATCAGGAGCCTAGAGCAACAAAAGGATCTAGATAGAAGAAAGAGAAGGACATCCAAAAGGGATTTGGATAGGAATATGAACAAGAGGAAGTCAAAAATATGAGAGATAAGAAATAGAGAGAGAAAGAAGGATGTAGGGAAAACAAGGCACGAGAGTTCATGGACGAGAAAAGCAACAAAGAATATGACTTGTGGGAGGATCTCAACAAGATGAAATTAAATATCATTCTAGATCAAATGCTGAACCTAGTTTCCAACTATAGACAAAAGCTGCTAAAACAAGCCCTAATACATCAAGTGAGAAATGGCACATATATCTTTGCAGAGGAATCGAAAAACCTAGAAGCAGAATGAAGAAATGTAGAAACTGTGTAGGATTGTGACACCTCTATTCCGGAAGTGACCATCAAGGTGAGACAATAACAAGAGTCATTCTGGATGGAGGGTTAGTTGTAAACATAATATCAGATAGCATAGCCAAAAAGCTAGGGATCACTAACATGCAGCCTCATCTATTCCACATTTGCATGGCTAAATAGAGAAGGGTTTGATCTATTAGGATAATCAAGGGAGAATAGGTATAGGTGGCAGGGTGTAGGTATAGGTGGCAAGGTGTAGCTTCACTATTGTCTTTCATTGTCCTCAAGAGGACCGAGATAGCAGGTGCATACCCATGCTCCTAGGAAGGACTTGGCTCTAGAGTGGAAGAGTAAAACATAACTGGGAGACGAACAAGATTACGATCAGAAGAGGCAAAAAGAAGGTCTGTATCTCAGCAAGAAAACACATGCTAAGCCTGGGAAACCAATCAATGCATGCAAAAGGTATGAACTACCTAGAAGGGGTAGAAGATGATGAAGAAGAGCAGATCTTGAAGAATAATCCAAATCTTCTTTTCCTATTTGAAGTAGACATAGAAAGGATTGTGTGAAGGTACGACCCGCGGAAGTCTTAGTATCCCATCTTGAGGTAATGGACAAGGAAGAAAGCTCCTGTAAAGAGGAAGAAGACACTTAGGATAAAGTGGATCAAGTATAGGAAAAATAGGAGAGCACCATGGTGGCACTAAAACAAGAAGACGCTGAGCTCAGGAAAAAAAATACCAGAGTACAGGAAGACAAGATTTAGGAGGTGAACCTAAGGGATGATGAGGAACCCAAGACAATCAGGATCATTGCCAAATTGTATCAGGAATTTAGAGGGAGACTTCTTGAATTGATGAATGCCTATAAGGAAATCTTTGCTTGGAACTATTCAGACATGAAAGGGATTGTTCCCTTCTTCTATCAGTAGAGAATAAGAAGATACAATCCCAATAAGGCAAAGAATATATAGGATGAACCCAAACTCTACCAAGTGGATAAAAGAGGAAATTGACAAATTATTGAAAGTAGGTTTCATCTATCCGGTGGATCAGGTGGAATGGGGGTCTCGTTGATAGTCATTGTTCCAAAAAAGAATGGTAAGATTAGGGTGTGCATTGACTACTGCAAGATGAATGCATCCACTATATTCAACCCATTCCCATTGCCTATCATTGATTCTTTGCTGGATGTAGTAGTAGGACATGAAACATATTCTTTTTTGAATGGATTGAGTGGGTACAATCAGGTAGGAATGGCCTAAGAAGACAAGGAAAAGACAACCTTTGTAACTAAATGGGAGGCATTTTCTTCCAATGTGATGACATTCGGGCTAAAAAATGCTTCTGCTGGGTGGTTGCAAGATGAGGTTATCTAGTTTCATGTAGTGGCTGCCCTTGGCTTTAGCCCGAAAACAGGCATTTTTTCAAGAAGAATAGCCAATCTCTCCTAGTTAGCCAAGGAGTTTCACTTCAAGGTCTTCTAATGAGACATCATATGCAAAGTTGGGCACCTAAAACTATAATCTGATCGAATATCCAATAATTGTAAATCCCCTTTTCTTGGGAACCAAAATTGTATACAGGCCCTGTCGAAGGTTTAGACATGTACAGTGAATGTGAGTAAATTGCCTATAACTTTTGCATTATTACTCATATGATGTCTTTTGCATATCACAAATACAAATAACATAGAGCTTAACTTGATTTATCAAGTAATTTTTGATGTGTTCTACTATATTCGTCCACAAAAAGGTAATTTTTCTATATTATTTAAAAGGTATTAGAATTGTTAAAAAACATACTATTTTATCCTTCCACCACATCTACCATTTAAAATGCTCAAATTATATGGATCTAGTGATGATTAGATTGGGAAAGATTAGTATAATGTGGGTATAAGGTAAAATGACAAATCTAAGGGTTGGATTTTTGTAGATTTACTTTGGAAAATTTGTTATGACTATTAGAGGCCCATTAAATCAATTGTAATTTAATTCTAGAAAATCAAATATTGAATCTTTCAATCTAAAAACTCTAGGGATCAATACGCTTGTTGCCATGAATTTATTAAAAAAATTTTGGCTTAATTTGAGTATGGGAAGGTCCATTTTGAATCCTCCTAAGTGAAAATTCCCATATTGTGTCCACTCTCTCCTTTTCAAGTCTAAAACCAATCCTAGTTAGGTTTGGAAATCTAGGCTTGGTAAACTTCAAATCTTAGATATCATTCTATGTGTGAGGCTTGGGTAGGCACAAATCTTATATATGCATGCCACTTTATGTCCACATCAGCTTCGAGAGGATCCACATAAGCAGCTTCGAGAGGATCCACATAAGCAGCTTGCCACCTCACCTTACCACCTCCACCCTCCATGTCAACATGGTCAACCTAGTTGACTCCCCACCTCATCATCCTAGTCATCATTAATGCCACATCTTCTTGCCACCTTTGTATGCCACCTCGCACTTGGTGACATGGCATGCCACATCATGGAATTGCCACATCAATCATAATAGTGCCACATGTCAAGAGAATGCCACATGTCATGCACGCATATGACACGTGGCACCTCCTTCCCACCTCTCCTTTTTTTTTTCAAAAACATATTTTTGAAAAAGTTAATTTAGTAATTTAGAAAAATAGAATATATAATTTTAAATAATAAAATATATATAACTTATTAAATTATAATAATTTAAAATCACTAATTTTAAAGGATTATATTTTGGAATTAGATCAATAATATTATATTTTAAATTCATGTTATTTAATTAAAAAAATAATAATTTTTTAAGTTTAATATTTCTTAAAAATATTTTATGTAGAATAAACCTTTGAATAAAATTTAAAAAAAAATACATTATAAAAAAATATAGTTATATAATTACAAAATAAAAGATAAATTTATATATCTAGTAATGATAAATATTTAGACTTGTTAATAAATATTATTAATAATATTAATTTTTAAGTAGATAATAGTTTATCTTTAATTATCTTTATGTTTATCTTAATTATCCAATCAATCTTAGATAAGAAATCCAATGAGATTTGAAGTGGATAACCTATTTTTTCTATATAATCACACATCTCTAGTACTATCCCACACTTATCTCTAGTACTATCCCATCATTGAGCCTTTATAATTTTTTCTCTCTTAGCTTCCTTGAGAATGGGTTCTCAAAGTTGTAGGAGTCGGAAACGTGATAGGACTAGACTTCCCCCCATCCACCAAGTTCAAGAGGAGGAGAGGAAAAGGGTAGCTCATGAGAGAAAGAGAGAGTGGAGAGCACGTCAACGTGCAATTCCGTTGGCAATGATCCAAGCCTTGCTCCTCCTCTTCCACTTCCTCTCCCTCCGCCCTCTTCCCCCCCACTACCCCTTAGTTTAGATAATCCACATGAACCCACCCTTCCTGATTCCCCTTCTCTTCTACAAGAACCCACCCCCTCTCCTTTGGGCGCCCATCGTGTGGATAGGAAAGAACTATCAAAGTCAGGGGCACATCGTCGTGCCCATGCAAGCTTCCATTCCTATTTCAAAGACCTCACGCCTTCATCACAGGCATGTGTGCTTGATGCTTTGATCGATCTGCCTCTGTAATTCTATTCCTAGGAATAAAACGGCTAAGAAGTCTAAAAAATTGGCATGAAGTTCTGAAGTTCCTAGGTGAATGATCAAAGAGTTGAACATGTTGAACAAGCCCTAGTCTTATCAGAATCATGGCCAAGGAAATATTTTTCCTGAGCCTCCGACGCTGACTGGTACTGACATTAATGCACCGTCCTGCATTGAACCACATATATCGACGTCGCTCAAGAGGATCAGGAAAGTAAAGACTCTCAAAATGGCGAGCCAGACTCACTCTGCTCATACGGGTCGTCGCAGAGTTAATAAGGTGATCAAATGAAAAAGCTATCATATCCTAACTCTAAGAGAGTCCAGGAATTCCAGATAGGTTTGGGGTGTCCATCTATAAATTTCCAATTCAATTTATAAGTTTTCAATTTTTGAAGTTCATTCATATAGTATTAACAAGTGAAAAACATTTCTTTCCCAGATTTCTATTATAAATTTAGGCAATTTCAGCTCTGATACCAACTGTGAGATCCCTCTGCCCCCTCCACGCACCGGATTCCCGATAGTTGACAGCAGAAGCAGCCCCCTCATGTGCGGGGCAGGGTCTCTCACTCGGGGCCTCGCCCACGAATGTCCAGGCACGAGACTAAGCTGGTGGTCACTCCGAAAATCGAAACCGGGAAAATTTCCCATGCCCGAAAAGCGAGGACGATTCCACCTTTTTGATTTTTCTTAACGAATTTTTCTAACGAGATCAATTCTAAACTATCCTTTACCTGAATAAATCAGATTAAAAGGAAACTATCACTGATATAATTTGATCAATCTGAGTGATTTCAACGCTTTTTTCCTAATCAAGATCAGGCATAGTCCTTGATCCACTCAGTTGAGAATTTTATCAGGGAATTAACTATCTACTCAAAGCCTAGCGTAATCCTAAGATTTTTCAGCTTGATTATTAACACTCCATGATTCCAGCCTAACCCCATCCGGCCCATGGGTTAGCCACCACCCTACCACTGGAATCCGTGGAACCAAACAAGTACTCACCCACCCATAATTGAATTGCCTTTCTTAACTTTAGCTTTAGAAAATAGATACGCACACACTCCTCTTTAAAACTTTAATAAAAACAATCCATTGACAAAACAATTTACTGGTTACACATGTCATACTTCAAAATTTGCATTGAGTCTTTGTTTCTCACAAAACAGTATCACTCAGGACTCTCCGTTTGAGACCAGCGAGTCAACAACGAGATCTAGTGATAGATTACAACACAATAACATTGGTCTGTCATACAATATCTTCCTTGACATACGAATGGGTGTCCTCGGCACCGCGAGCCCGTGCATCACCTGGTCAGAACCCTCCAGGATCCTCCTTAGGTGTCTTGGCACTTCACTCAGGGACCGCTTCATCGGCCCTCGTCCATCGTATGGGAAGCGCGCCATTTTAACCATACCGAGGCTGGTCAAGACCTCGACAGGCTTTGTCGCGTGAGCTATCCCTCGAACACTCCCCGCTAGCTGTTGCAACCAAACTTCCCTTAGATAAACATATATGCCAAATGCTCCCTTCAGCATTCTGGCGTAAGACAGTCTTTTAAGAAAACAGGGTTTCTATGCAAGTTTTTAGTTTGATTTTTGTTTGAAAACCATGAATAATCTTAAATCCGTATCTCAATACTTCTAGATCCAGGTCTGAATTCCAAACAGAATTCCTCGAATTCTGTCAGCTTGATCCTCAGATCAAAATCAAAAGTTGTAACTTAGTTTCAGATTCGGTGGGTGATTTGAGTACATTTCCCCTGAACTGATCACATCTCATTGACGAAGGAACTAGGTCTTGGTGGTCAATAGTCTGAATCAGAGTTTGGGTCTGAAAAGGTTCTTCCTAAACTATTTTTCTCGAAAGGTACTATTTCTATTTCTCTTTTTCTAAATTTCGTTCGACAAATATTTGCTTACATATTTCTAAAACATGGATTTCTTAAGAGGAATAATATAATCATTTATCTCGACCTCCGACTTCGATAGTTTTATCATTACCATCTTAGTGGAATATGAATTGGTAGCATTTCTTCTCACAGATTATCTACTTATTCATTTTTCCAATTTTTACAAAAATTAAATAGAGGATTAAGGAGAACCCTTAAAAGATTCTATATGCATCTAATTATGCATAAAATCCGATTCTGATGAAAGTCACACTTTTAATATAAAAATTCTTTTATGCTCCCATTTATGCATAAAAACCATTTATGATGAAAATACACCCATTTATGCATAAAAACCGTTTATGATGAAAATCACACTTTTAATATAAAAAAATATCTTTTATGCATACTTCTATGCATGAAATTCAAATGTGATAAAAGTAACACTTTTATAATAAAAATCAATCTTTTATGCATACTTCTATGCATAAATATCAAATATGATAAAAGTAACACTTTTATAATAAAAATAAAAATATTTATGCACACTTTTATGCATGAATTTCAAATATGATAAAAGTAACACTTTTATAATAAAAAAATATCTTTATGCATACTTCTATGCATGAAATTCAAATATGATAAAAGTAACACTTTTATAATAAAAAAATAATCTTTTATGCATACTTCCATGCATAAATATCAAATATGATAAAAGTAACACTTTTATAATAAAAAAATAATCTTTTATGCATACTTCTATGCATAAATATCAAATATAATAAAAGTAACACTTTTATAATAAAAATCAATCTTTTATGCATACTTCTATGCATAAACATCAAATATGATAAAAGTAACACTTTTATAATAAAAAAAATAATCTTTTATGCATACTTCTATGCATGAAAATCAAATATGATAAAAGTAACACTGACAAACATTATAAAAACTTGACTTTAATCATAAATCATTTACCTAGGATAGAGAATGGTTGGATTTTACTAGAGAAGAGAGGGGATTGCCTTTTGCAATGAGGCATAACATTATTTACAATTTTAGAGAAGACATAAAGCATAAAAAACCATAAAATAAGTGGAAAGAGAAGAATCACCAACTTACTAATGACTTTGGGAGCTTTCCTTTGGCTTGATGGTTTGAGGGTTCAACTCTTGTTTGAGACAAGAGTGGCCACCAATCTTTATGGAAGAGGGAGGGTCAAAAACTAGTGAATTATGGGTAAAATTCACAGTCTTTGGCACTTGGGAGAGGCAGGGTAACAGTGCAGAACACTATTGAGTTTCAACAAAGGGGAGGGCTTCTATTTATAGGAAAAAGTGAGCTTCTTACCAAGCCAACTGATTCTAGAATTTTCCAGATTAGTTTGGTCAATTTTTGACCATTTTTAGGTCAGTTTTGCTCACTTTTTGGATTTAGTTGCAACAGGAGAGAGGAGAGATAAAAATATCCCATTATTTGGGAGTTTAAAACTCATTCAAGCATGTGAAATAGGAACCTCCTTCATGAGGGGAATTCCCCCATGCAGAGGTGTCAAAAATGCATCATTTCACCTAAATATCTCTCTTTTTTAACTATTAACCTTGTCCTTAGTCAAATCTTCATCTTATGTGAGTATTTACTCATTTTTGGGGGATTTTTATTTATTTATTTATTTATCTCCTCCCTACATTTGGATGAATCTTATTGGTCCATAGGAACCTTAATTTAAAATTTCGAAAAAATCTTCACCCCAGGATAATGCCTCTTGAACAGATTATACTTAATTTCTAATGCACCTTCTGAAAATCTTTTTGAACTTCTGTTTCAGGGGAACTTAATTTAATAAGATGAGAAATTTTTCTATCCAAAAATATTTAAAAACTGAGTTATCACTCTCTAGAAGATTTTCTCTCTCTAGGCCAAAACTGGTAGAAACAAGATCTTTTATATTTCTGAAGAGGGATTTGATTACAGGGGAAGATGCTGGACATCTTGAGAGGCTGGGGAGGAATCTTACACAGTCCCACTTCTTGCCTCTATCCACGTCGCCTTCCTTAACATCCCAAAACACCCTGGTATAACTGGTCACCCTGGATGCATATGTGGCAGCAGCCCCATCACACATGGTTTGTCTTAAAAAGGCAACCACATCCTCTGCACATTGCAATTTTCTATAGTCTGGCTTAAGCTGCTCTTGAGTCAAATGTCTTTTGATAACAGCACATACACCATCATGTTCACCCTTCCCATGACCAGATCCCGAGAAATGATGTGTCATCTTTAACCCTGTGAGAGTCCCATACCGGGCAACAAAGTAGAAAGGCCTCTTTGCCTTAAACTGCGAGGCTGCCACGTCTAACCACACCCAATGCTCCTTGAGGGATAAGCCTAGCTCTTTCAACCATCCATGATGGAGCATGAAGCAATGTTGAACCAAAAGAGTATCATGAGTTTTATCATTAGAAATGTAAAAATGATAATACTTTTGAAGACTTCCTGCAATCTGCACATATGTGATATGGACAAATATTGTAACTTGGCAAGAAAACCAATGCATTGATTGAATCTCATTTTTTTCTTTGAATGTATAATTTTTAGCAAAGTCTACAACTGAAACAACCACATTGTCAGGAAATACACGTAGACACTCTTTAAATTGCTCAGCTTGCCATCTGTAGATAAAGTTGTGCTTTATGAACTTTTGTAAGTGATCCCTAAAGAGGTCAAATAGTTCCCCGGGTTGCATCTCCTTGTGGGAGAGAACTTTTCTTTTCTTTTTCTTGCCACAATCTGTTTCACCAACTTGAATGTCTTCAAAAATCTTCACCTTTATTGTGCGTACGCTACTTGATTCCTCCATAGGACATGTCGAAAGCTTCTTTGAGGGTCCACAAGATGGGCACTTTCCCATCAAACACTTCAAAGCAAAGAAGTCTGAATTGCTAGGCTTCAAACACAATACTGATTCCCACAAATTTGTAAGGCTTGAGTAAGTTTGTGTGTGAGCTGTGCATTTTTCTCCAACACCACAAATGTTACATTGACATATACACTCTTTTCCATGCACACCTGGCAGGGATTTTACTGACGTAAACGAGAACATGTGAACATGTTAATAACATATGTTAATAACACAAAAAATCTTGTGATCACATGTTATATTCACAAAGCTTTCACAAGGGCCTAAAAAAATTATCTTTGTCGGGCATAAAAAATCTTCTTAGGTGGCCACACTAACCTGCTATTATGTGAAGATGGTAACATGAGAACATGTGAATAGCTTATTCCCATGTGTAGCCAAGCTTTTAAGGGGTTCCCAAATGGCAAGTGACCTGTTATTTTGTGAACGGTAACATGAGAACATATGAATAACTTGTTCACATGTGTTATTATCACAAAAAATATTGTGATCACGTGAATATTAAATCCCTGACACCTGGACTAGCTTGGCGTAAATGGTTGATAGCATCTCGTAAGAATGACATTTGGACATGTGTGATGCAACAATAACTGTACCGATCTCGAAGCTTGCGTACAAAATAAGGCTTTAGCTTTTCAAATGCTCTTTGGTGAATCTCTACCTCTGGATGACTCTGTTTGAAAGCAAGAAAGAATTCTACCTGCAATAAATCAGGACAATAAATCAGCCTATGAACAACATATATAGCTTATAGAAGTCAAAGAATTAGAACTAACTTGGTAATTTAGAAATTTTTCATGCCAGAAATAAACAATAGCTTTTAGGTTAAAGGTTTGGAACAATAGCTGCCGTGTTAAGAGTGGTAGCTATTTGGTTAGAGTGGACACCACCAGGTCGATAAGGTAGCAACCATGTTAAGAGTGGAAGCTACTAGGTGAACAATGGTGGCTTTTAGGGACAGAAAGGTAACTACCAGCTTTGGAACAGTAGCTGCCATGTTAACAGTGGTAGCTACCTATTAAGAGTGAAAGCCACCAGGTAGGTAAGTTAGCAATCATGTTAAGAGTGGAAGCTACCAGGTTGACAATAGTGGCTTTTAAAGACAGAAAGGTAACTACCAGCTTTGGAATAGTAGTTGCCATGTTAACAGTGGTAGCTATATAGAGTGAGAGCCACCAGCTAGGTAAGGTAGCAACCATGTTAAGAGTGGAAGCTACCAGGTTGACAATGGTGGCTTTTAAAGGCAGAAAGGTAACTACTAGGTTTGGAACAGTAGCTGCCATGTTAACAATGGTAGCTACCTGTATAGAGTGAAAGCCAGTAGGTAGGTAAGGTAGCAACCATCTTAAGAGTGGAAGCTACCAGGTTGACAATGGTGGCTTTTAGGGATAGAAAGGTAACTACCAGCTTTGGAACAGTAGCTGCAATGTAAACAGTGGCGGCTTCCACCACTCTTAGCATAGTACCTATCATCAAGATACCACTTGAATCACTCCCAGCCTCATGCCTATGAGCTCCAAGCCTGGGAGCCACCACTCTTAGCATAGTACCTACCATGAAGATACCACTCTTATCAGCTCCCAGGCTTGGAGTTCATTGGTATGACAGAAATCCTAACATGATGCTTCTAGCTGTCTGGCCTAATAACATATCAGCTTGAGCAAAACCTTTGCTACCAATCTATGAGCCTACCACCACCATAGTGGCTTCCTTTGCTAGCCACCTTTACGAGGATGAAACTATAATTGAAAGTGGTAGCTATTTATCTATACAAGGGTTACCATGGTAGACTAGTATTACACACTATGAAGCTGGTGCCTAACTTCAGCCCTGCACTACCGACCAATGTACAACCAAGAGGTAATTAGGGACATTTAAAAAGCATGGCATAACAAGGAAGACAAACCTGAGGTTGTTCAAGCAGATGCACCGGACGCTTCTCATACAGCTTTCGTCCACTTTCGACATACATCCTTTTTGTTCGGCGACACACATGTATTGTTTGTCCAATATGCAATGACTAAATCTTTCACTTCCTCTGTGATTATACTTCTATGTTGTTGTTGTCGCTCACATAAATGCAATGGTAGCTGTGAGTCATGTTGCTTCATTTGAGATCCAGCTGCATAAAAATTCCTTCAATGAACTCCAAGTAGCCTTGATGCAGCCGCTATATTTGGTTTTCTACTTGTGGAATTCATGACCATCATGATACTTGCCCGTTTAACTAACAATTCCCTAGAGCTTTTTGGTCTTTTGACGGCCTTGAGGGTATTGTGTAATGCATGGAGCAAGATCTTATGATCCTGTGTGGATTCCTCAGCTTTGTGACAATTAAGAGATGCACAATTAAATTGTACATCTCTTAAAGCTCAATGGTTGAGTATACTTGTGACGATCTCACCCTTTGCTTAATTGTCAAGACCCTGTGTGTAATCTGTGAAACACTTAATCACTTTTGAAGTAATCACCTTCTGTTCTGTGATGCTGAGCCTGACTTGTTTCACTGGTGACTTCCTTGACTTTAACTTCTCACGATAAGCACGCTTTCGGCTTGTTTTGTACTCCCTAATTAATTTTGATTTGCATGGTGCATACTTGAAGGAGCCAGCACATGTACATAAGCTGCTTTGAACATCTTCTGCTTGTGCAATTGGAACTATTTCCATGTTGAAAAAACTCCCTTTGATCAGTTCAACAAGTCGAATATATAGAATCATTGAACATGAAAGGATCCAAAGACCTACGGCGCAAGTCGGGACATCCAAAGAAAGAATGCCCATGATGAGAAAAATGGTAACACCTCCTATGAGTCTAGTGGATCCTACTTTTGTAGTATCCCCTAGCTACACAATGGACCAAGCTTCTATTGTTCCTTTAGGTTATGGAGGACTCCGAATATCTACAAGCATAGACTTCACATTCCAATACCTAAAGAGGTACCAACCCAAGATGGACCAAGCTTCTATTGTTCCTTTAGGTTATGGAGGACTCCGAATATCTACAAGCATAGACTTCACATTCCAATACCTAAAGAGGTACCAACCCAAGATGCTGCTAGCACAATTCTAGATTATGTGTTTATGGGTTCTACACCACTTGTATAACAACACCACGTGATAAACCAATCAATATTTCCCATTAGTTTCATGACCTCAATTACAACTATGGCAACCCACAGTTGCAGGAGTCCCTATAACTATGGCTCAAGGCCTAGTTAACACATCCCTCATTGGCTAGGGCTGTAGAAGAAGGAACCTTGACCCAAGATCCTCAATTTCTTGCATCTTTCTCTACTTATTCAATGCATCTTAGATCAAGGGGGACATCCTCACACAAATGACAAGACCAGTGCTGACCATGGCTCATACGCC
Source organism: Cibotium barometz (assembly GCF_041138505.1). Classification (NCBI taxonomy): domain Eukaryota; kingdom Viridiplantae; phylum Streptophyta; class Polypodiopsida; order Cyatheales; family Cibotiaceae; genus Cibotium; species Cibotium barometz. The sequence continues at coordinate 6,897,192 of NC_141106.1, forward strand.
ATCGTGGGTACCTATGGGACATCCTATACGACCTCCCACCTATCGAAATTATGTTACTCCTCCCAGACTCATACCATTACACCCACTAGTAGGCAGCACCCTTCATACCATTACACCCACTAGTAGGCAGCACCCTTCATACCACATGTTACCCTTGTTGTACCAATACCTCTATGTCTGAAAGTATAGGAACAGTCATGAGAGATAACGAATGAAATAGATCTGGAAAGGTTGGAGAAATTGTAAAGTTCAATGGAGAGGGTGTTCCTATAAGACACCTCAAGGTCTTTGATCAAGTTTGTGAGGCCTTAGGTGAGAGGAATGAGCTTAAAAAGACCAATGTATTTGGCATTACACTAGATGGCAAGGTTGGTGATTTGTATCGAAATTTGAGAGTTTATGAACATTTAAAGTTTACTGGGCTTTGAAGGTTATTCCTAAAAAAACTTTCACTTGCATCAGATGTCATAAGGTAATGATGCCCCACCCAAATCCGCTATTTTTTGCATAGGGAGGGGAACCCTTGGGCACTATGCAAAAAATAACAGGTGGAAACATATCGTCCCACCCATCCGACATCCGAAAATGGTGGTGAAACTTTACAAGTGAAGGGTTCGAAGCCCCATGGAATCGCTTGCAAAGTTTCACCTACATTTAGATGCCGTATAATAATGATGCACCACCCAATATGTATTGCATAGGGGACTCCTTGGGCACTATGCAAAAAGTAGTGGTGGCAGCACACCCTCCCACCCATTCGGTGTCCGATGGTGGTTGGTGAATATTTGTAAGTGGAGGGGTAGCAGCCCCATGCACATTCTCAAAATGTTTCATGCGCATTGGATGCCGAATGATAATGATGCCCCACCCAAACCCCCTATTTTTGCATTGGGGACCCCTTGGGCACTATGTGATGGTGCTGAAATGTTGTGAGTGGAGGGGTAGGATCCCAATGGACCCATGTGCAAAGTTTCACCTACATCGGACGCCATATGATAATGATGCCCCACCCAAACCTACTATTTTTGCATTGGGGACCCCTTGGACACTATGCAAAAAATAGTAAGTGGTAGCACACCATTCCTCCCATCATCCGACGTCCGATGTTGGTGAAACTTTTTGAGTTGAGAGGTAGCAGCCCCATGGTCTTGCTCATAAAGTTTCAACTGCATCAAAGTCTCTATGATAATGATGCCCCACCCAAACCCACTATTTTTTGCAAAGGGGACCCCTTGGGCACTATGCCAAAAATAGCGGTTGGTAACACACTGTCCCGCCCATCCAACGTCTGATGGTGGTGAAACTTTACGAGTTGAGGGGGGTAGGATCCCTATGGACCCACTCACAAAGTTGCACTTGCATATCAGACATCGCATGTTAATCATGCACCACCCAAATCTGCTATTTTTTGCATAGGGCATCTCTTGGGCACTATGCAACAAATAGCGGGTGGCATCCCCATAGACCCTCTCACAAAGTCTCAACCACATTGAGCACCATATGATAATGATGCCCCACCCAAACCTGCTATTTTTTGCATAGGGGACCCCTTGGGCACTATGTAAAACATAGTGGGTGGCAACACACCGTCCCGCCCATCGAGTGTCCGATGGTGGTGAAAATTTGGAAGTGTAAAGGTAGGAGCTTCATGGACCTGCTCGCAAAGTATCACCTACATCAGACACCGTATGATAATGACGCCCCACCCAACCCGCTATTTTTTGCATAGGGGACCCCTTCGGCACTAAGCGTAAAATAGCAGGTGGCAACACCCCGTCCCACCCATCCAGTATCCAATGGTGGTGAAACTTTAAGAGTGGAGGATTAGAAGCCCCATGGATGATCCCTTGGAAAGTCTCACCCACATTCGATGCCATATCATAATGATGCCCCACCCAAACCCTTATTTTTTGCATAGGGGATACGTTGGGCACTATAAAAAAATAGCAGGTAGTAGCAAACCGTCTTGCCCATCCATCTTGTGGTGGTGTTAATACTTTGTGAGTGAATATTTAGGATTCCCATGGATCCGCTTGAAAAGTTTCACCCTCATCAGACACTGTCCTACCCATCCAGTTTATCGTCTTGCCCATCCAGTGTCTGATGGTGTTAAAACTTTGCGAGTGGAGAGGTAGGAATAGATGGACCTGATTGCAAAGTTTCACATGCATTGGATGTTGTATGGTTATGATGCCCCACCCAAACCCGCTATTTTTGGCATAGGGGACTCCTTGGGCACTATGCCAAAAATAGCAAGTGGCAACATACTGCCCTACCCATCCGAAGTCCGACGGTGCTAAAAATTTACGAGTTGAGGGTTAGGAGCCCCATGAGTTGGCTTGCAAAGTTTAACCTACAATGGACATTGTATGATAATTATCCACCACCCAAACTCGTTATTGTTTGCATAAGGGACCCCTTGGGCACTATGCAAAAAGTAGAGTTGCAACACACCATCCCGCCCATCTAGTGTCCGATGGTTGGTGAGGATTTGGAAGTGGAGGGGTAGAATCCCCATGCACATGATTGGATGCCGAATGATAATGATGCCGCACACAAACCCCCTATTTTTTGCACCCTATCCTGCCCATCCCGGCGTCTCATAGTGGTGAAACTTTGTGAGTGGAGGAGTAGAAGCCCAGCGGACCTGCTCCTAAAGTCTCACCCACATCGGACTCCGTATGATAATGATGCCCGACCTAAATCCGCTATTTTTGCATAGGGGACCGCTTGGGCACTATGCAAAAAATAGTGGGTGGCAGCAAACCATCCCACCATCTGGTGTCCAATGGTGGTGAAACTTTGTGAGTTGAGAGGTAGAAGCCCCTTGGTTTTGATCGAAAAATTTTAACCTCATCGGACTCCGTATGGTAATGATGACCCACCCAAACGTGCTATTTTTTGCATAGGGGACCCCTTGGACACTATGCAAAAAATAGCGCCGTTCTGCCCATTCGATGGTCAATGGTGGAGAAACTTTTTAAGTGGAGGGATAGTAGTCCCATGAAACTTCTTGTAAAGTTTCATGTGCACTCGATGCCGTATGATAATGATGCACCACCCAAACCTGCTATTTTTTGCATAGGGGACCCGTTGACCACTGCAAAAAATAGCGGGGATGGCAACACACCGCCCTCCCATCTAGCGTTTGATGGTGGTGAAACTTTGCAAGTGGAAGGTTTGCAGCCCCATGGACCCACTCGTAAAGTTTCACCCAAACTTGCTATTTTTTGCATAGGAGATCCCTTGGGCACTATGCGAAAAAATATTGGGTGGTAGCACACCGTCTAGTCCATTCGGCATCTGACGGTGCCAAACTTTTCATGTAGAGGTGTAGCAGTCCCATGGACTTGCTTGTAAAGTTTCACCCACATCGAACACCGTATGATAATGATTCCCTATCCAAACCCCATGTTTTTTGCATAGGAAACCCTAGGCTTGGGCACTATGTGAAGAATAGTGGGTGGCGACACACCATCCCGCCCATCCAGCATCGGATGGTGGTGCAATTTGGAAGTGTAAAGGTAGGAGCCCCATAGACTGGATTGAAACATTTCACCTATATCAGACACCTTATGATAATGATGCGTGACCCAAACTCGTTGTTTTTTGCATAGGGCACCCCTTGGGCACTATGCAAAAAATAGCGGGTGGCAAGCGCCCTCCCACTCATCCGATGTCCGATGGTGGTGAAAATTTGTGAGTGGATGGGTAGCATCCCCATGGACCCGTTCGCCAATTCTCACCCACATCGGACGCCATATGAAAATGATGCCCAACCTAAACCCACTATTGTTTGCATAGGGGACCCCTTGGGCTTTATGCGAAACCATCCCGCTCATCCATCATTCGGTTGTATTAAAACTTTGTGAGTGAAGATATAGGAGACCCATGGACCTTCTCTCATAAAGTTTCATCCACATCAGACATCGTATGATAATGATACCCCACCCAAACCCGTAATGTTTTGCATAGGGTACCCCTTGGGCACTATGTAAAAATACCATGTGGCAGCACACCGTTCTACCCATCCAACATCCGATGGTGCTAAAACTTTGCATGTAGATGGGCAATAGTTCCATGGACCGACGTGAAATGTTTCACCTACGTTGGACACCATATGATAATAATGCCCCACCTAAACCTGCTATTTTTGCATACACAACCCCTTGGGCACTATGCATAAAATAGTGGGTGACAACACACCGTCGTGCCCAGCCCGATGGTAGTGAAACTTTGCAAGTGGAAAGGTAGGAGCCCCATGTACTTGCTCGCAAAGTTTCACTAGCATTAGGCGTTGTTTGATAATGATGTCCCACCCAAACCTGCTAGTTATTGCATAGGGAACCCCTTGGGCGCTATGCAAAAAATGCGGGAGGCAACACCGTGTCTTGCCCATCCGGCGTCCAATGGTTGTGAAACTTTGTGAGTGGAGGGGTAACAACCCCATGGATCCCATTGCAAAGTGTCACCAACATTGGATGCCGTATGATAATGATGACCCACCCAAACCCACTATTTTTTGCATAGGGCACCCCTTGGGCACTATGGGAAAAATAGCGGGTGGCACAATACCGTCTAGCCCATCCAGCATCATCCGATGGTATTAAAAGTTTGTAAGTGAGAATCTAGGAGCCCCTTGGAACCGATTGCAAAGTTTCACCCACATCAGACAACATATGATAATGATGCCCTACCCAAACTTGCTATTTTTTGTATAGGGGATCCCTTGGACACTATGCAAAAAATAGAGAGTGACAGCACACCGTCCCGCCCATCCAGCGTTTGGTAGTGTTAATACTTTGCAATTCACAAGGTAGGAGATCCATGGACCCTCTTTGCAAAGTTTCACCCACATCGGACACCGTATGATAATGATGCCCCACCCAAACCCGCTATTTCTTGCATTGGGGACCCCTTGGGCACTATGCAAAAAATAGTGGGTGGAAATACACTGTCCCGTCCCTTTGGAGTCTAATGGTGATGAAGATTTTTAAGTGGAGAGGTAGAAGCCCCATGACATGCTTGAAAAGTTTAACGTTCATTGGATTTCGTATGATAATGATGCCCCACCCAAACCTATATTTTTGGCATAGGGGACCCCTTGGGCACTTCACCTGTAGTATCGCACGCCGTATGATAATGATGCCCCACCCAAACCTGCTATTTTTTGCATAGGAGACCCCTTGGGCACTATCCGAAAAATAGTAGGTGGCAACTAACCGTCCCATCCATCCAGCGTCCGATGGTATTGAAACTTTGCGAGTGGAGAGGTAGGATTTGATGGACTTGCTCATCGCAAATTTTCATATGAATCAGACATCTTATGGTAATGATGCTCTACCTAAACCCGCTATTGTTTGCATAGGGGACCCCTTGGGCACTATACAAAAAAAATCGATAACTCACCGTCCCGCTCATCCAACATCCGATGGTGGTGAAACTTTGCGAGTGGATGAGTAGAAACCCAATGGATCCACTCGCAAAGTTTCACTTGCATCAAAGGCCATATGATAATGATGCCCTACCCAAACCCGCTATTTTTTGCATAGGGTACCCTTTGGGCACTATGCAAAAAAATAGCGGGGGGGAAACACACGTCCTCCCCATCCGCGGTGTTTGATGGTGGTGAAACTTTAGAATTAGAAAGGTAGGATCCCCATGGACCCTCTCGCGCAAAGTTTCACCTGCATCAAATGCCGTTTGATAATGAGCCCCATGCAAACCCGCTATTTTTTGCATAGGGAACCCCTTGGGCGCTATGTGAAAAATAGCGGGTAGCAGCACCCATCCCTTCCATCCGCCAGCATCCGATGTGGTAAAAATTTGCGAGTGGATGAGTAGATCCCCAATGGACCTACTCTTAAAGTCTCACCCACATCAAACATCGTATGATAATGATGCCCCACCAAAACCCGCTATTTTTTTGAATAGAGGACCCCTTGGGCACTATGTAAAAAATAGTGGGTGGTAGCACACTCTCTGGTGGTGTTAATACTTTGCGAGTGAAGAGTTAGGAGCCCACCCATAAAACCAACTGGAAAGTTTCACCTGCATTAGACACCGTATGATAATGAGCCCCACCCAAACCCGTAGTTTTTTCATAGTGGACCCCTTAGACACTATGTAAAAAATAGTGGGTGGCAACACACCATCCCGCCCGTTGGGTGTCGGATGGTAGTGAAGATTTTTAAGTGAAGGGGTTGTAGCCCCATGCATGCGCTTGAAACGTTTCACATTTATTCGATGCCGTATGATAATGATGCCCAACCCAAACCCGCTATTTTTTGCATAGGGGACCCCTTGGGCACTATGCAAAAAATACCGAGTGGTAGCATACCGTCCAACCCATCCAACGTCCAATGGTGCTGAAACTTTACGGGTGGAGGATCCCTATGGACCTTCTTGCAAAGTTTAATCTGTATCAGATGCCGTATGATAATGATGCCCCACCCAAACCCGCTATTTTTGGCATAGGGGACCCTTGGGCACTATGCAAAAAATATCGGGTTGAAACTCACCGTACTGCCCATCCAGTGTCTGATGGTGTTGAAACTTTGTGACTGGAGAGGTAGGAGCTAATGTACCCACTAGCAAAGTTCCACATGCATCGACATCGTATGGTAATGATGCCCTACCCAAACCTGCTAGCTTTTGCATAGGGGACCCCTTGGGCACTATGTAAAAAACATTGGGTGGAAACTCACTGTCCCGCCCATCTAGCCTCTGATGGTCTTGAAACTCTTCAAGTGGATATCTGGGAGCCAATCGACCCACTTGCAAAGTTTCACATGCATCAGACGTGGTATGATAATGATTCCCTACCCAAAATCTCTATTTTTTTCATAGGGAACCTCTGATGGTGTTGAAACTCTTCAAGTGGATATTTAGGAGCCAATCGACCCACTTGCAAAGTTTCACATGCATCAGATGCGGTATGATAATGATTCCCTACCCAAAATCTCTATTTTTTTTATAGGGGACCCCTTGGACACTCTACAAAAAATAGCGGGTGGCAACACACCATCCCGCCCATCTAGCGTTCGATGGTGGTGGAACTTTGCCAGTGGAGGGGTAGTATCCTCATACACCTGCTCGCAAAGTTTCATTTTCATCGAACGTCGAATTATATTGATTCCCCACCCAAACCTGCTATTTTTTGCATACGGACCCCTTGGGCACTATGTAAAAAATAGTGGTGGTGGCAACACACCGTCCTACCCATCTAGTGTCCAATGGTGGTGAAACTTTGAAAGTGGAAAGGTAGGAGTCCTATGAACCTGCTCGCACAGTTTCATCTGCATGAAAAGTCGTATGAAAATGATGCCCCACCCAAACCCTCTATTTTTTGCATAGGGGACCCCTTGGGCACTATGCGAAATCGGTGAGTGGTAGCACCCCATCCTACCCATCAGGCATCCGATAGTGGATGCCCCACCTAAACCCACTATTTTTTGCATGGGGGACCCCTTCGGCACTATGTAAAAAAATAGTGGGTGCTAGCACACCGTCCTGCCCATTCAATGTCAGCTCTGGTGTTAATAATTTGTGAGTGAGGAAGTAGGATCCCCACAAAACCGCTTGCAAAGTTTCACCCCTGCTTAGGACAACGTATGATAATGATGCTTCACCCAAACCCGCTATTTTTTGGAGAGGGGACCCCTTGATAACTATGCAAAAAATAGCAGGTAGCAACATAGTGTCAAGCCCATCCGGTGTCTTATGGTGGTGAAACTTTGGTAGTTAAGGGTTCAGAACCCTAGGGATTTGCTTACAAAGTTTCACCCGCATCATCGGACGCCTCATAATGATGCACCACCCAGACCTGCTATTTTTGCATAGGGAGCTCCTTGGGCACTATGAAAAAAGTAGCAGGTAGCAACACACTATCCTGCTCATCCGGTGTCGAATGGTGGTGGAGATTTGTATAAATAGAGGGGTAGTAGCCTCATGCACGTTCTCGGAAAGTTTCACATGCATTGGGTGCCGTATGATAATGATGCCCCACCCAACCCCCTATTTTTTGCATAGGAGATCCCTTCGGCACTATGAAAAAAATATTGGGTGGCAGCACACCCTCCCACCCATTCGACGCCCGATGGTGCTGAAACTTTGCAAGTGCAGAGGTCGTCATCACACTAGGAGAAGATTGGAACGTGGACTCAATATGAAGAGTGGCCTCCTTCAAAGCAATACGAAGAGCCTCTTTAAAATTAGTGGGATCTTTGCTAAGAACTTTTCCATGCAAGCGGGGCTCCAAAGCCCTGATAAACTTTCTCATCTTAAGGTGCTCCATTGCTAAAGAACTCTTTGAATCTCCCATAGAAGGTGAAGAAGAAGAAGCAACAACATGTAAAGCAGCTTGTTGATATTTGATGAACAAGGCTTCATACCTCATTGAAAAGGCACAAACTGACTCTCCTTCCTTTTGGAAAATCTGATCCAATTGCAATAGTAAAGCATTTGGTGACTCCACTGTCCCAAATCTCTCCTTCATTGCTTTGGTCAACCTTTCCCAATCATTCTTGGACTCCTCTAGCAAAGCCTCATGCGAAGTTATGGCTCTGGTTGTAAGCCAATTTCTATGCCATTAGATTCAAATGGCAAGTTGAGTGCAGTTTCTGCTGAGATTTTGGAGAAATCCACTATATACAAGAAGATAGCATGATTTATATGACGATCACCAAGAAAGTTTCTATGCCATTAGATTCAAATGGCAAGTTGAGTGCAGTTTCTGGTGAGATTTTGGAGAAATCCACTATATACAAGAAGATAGTGGGTAGCATGATTTATATGACGATCACCAAGAAAGTTTCTCGTCGAAAGCCAGATTTGGATGGTGTGAGGCACACATTGCGCTATGTGAGATCTATAGTAAACTATGGTCTCTTTTATGAGGCTGGTATAGAATTGCAAGTGTTTGGATACATCGATGCAAATTGGGCTAGTAGTATTGCAAATAGGATATCTACCAGTGGATTTATGTTCTCCTTTGGGAGTGGTACTGTGACATGGAGCAACACCCAATAGTTTCCTTTTTCAGTATAGACATAGAGTATAGGGGTGATACAATGGTGGTATGTGAGGTAGCTTGGTTACGCAAGCTACTTGGTGATTTGGGGCTGCATGTTGACAGACATGTTTTCATCTATTGTGACAATCTTAGTAGTATACATAGCAAGGAACCTGATTTTTCATGTGCGGACCAAACACATACAGGCCCAATATCACTTGATCAGAGAGAGGGTTTTAGCAGGAGACAATGACCTCATGTATGTTAGCACAAAGGAGCAGGTAGATGACATTTTCACGAAAGCCTTGGGAGCAAAGAAGCTTCGCCAATTCCGGACTATGCTTGGAGTTCTATAGATGGAGCTGAGCTTGAGGGGGAGTGTTGAGATGTCAGGCTCAACATGAGCTGACACTCATGATATGCCTAGGTGATCGTTTCTGCCGCTTACATCACCAGCATGTTTGGTAGGTTGCTGACATGATAGATCTCCGCTAGTGATTATACATCTGGACTACACCAGCTACTAGTCCACCGCTGAGTTATGGCATACTTATCTTGCCATCTCACTCACTTAGTGTGTTCACATTATGGACCTCATGTACATAGTACTTTAATACTTATGCTGTATTTCCCTTATCTTTTGGTGGAACCCTTTTGTTGAAAAAAAGAAGAATATCATTTTTTAGCCTCTCATCTTGTGTGTTTTTCTCTAGGGTTTGTGTGAGTGTGTGTTATTCTCTAGGGTTTGTGTGAGTGTGTGTGTGCTTACAAGAGCTCAAGTTCTCTTCCGCTCCACATCTTTTCACAAGGAAATTCACGTATTTCCTTTCAAAAATGTCAAAGACACAATGATATGACACATATAGGATGCCAACACTTTAGCATTTGCATGACAAAATTTGGTGCAGATGTTCTAAACCAATACAAACCTAAGGAAGTTGCATCTAAAAACAAGAGTTGCATAATGTGGAAACCCAAATCATGTATGTCACAATGAGTATGCTTTAAAAATCAAGGGTATTTTTGAATCCCTTGGGTCTATCAATGTATGGATCGAAGATAATGATTTGGTGAATGGGCTTGGCAAAGAGTACAAGCCATTCAAGACCTCCATTGCAGTTAGAGAATGTTCCCAACTTTGAGACTTGGTGTGGAAACCCAAATCATGTCTGTCACAATGAGTATGCTTTAAAAATCAAGGGTATTTTTGAATCCCTTGGGTCTATCAATGTATGGATCGAAGATAATGATTTGGTGAATGGGCTTGGCAAAGAGTACAAGCCATCCAAGACCTCCATTGCAGTTAGAGAATGTTCCCAACTTTTGAGACTTGGTGTCTATGCTAATCATCATAGAAGAAGAAAATCTTCTAGGTGAGGACTATTCTTCACACAAAGCAGGAACACATTAGAATAGGCCTTTATATAGGGAGGTTATCATTTATTGTGACAACATGAGTAGCATACAGTTGGCTAGTAACCCATTATATCATGCTAGAAGGAAGCATTGAGAAGCATTATCACTTTGTGAGGAAGAAGGTTATAGCAGATGAGAAAAATCTGGTATATGTCAACATAGAGGATCACGTGGCTCACATCTTCACAAAGGAATTGGGTAAAAATAAGCTCCACATGTTTAGGACCTTACTTGAAGTGTAGTATGTGGAGTTGAGCATTAGGGAAAGGTTGAGGTCTATAAGGGCCCTTTAAGATACCATGTGATTAAAAGGTTATTAAGGAAAAGAGCCAATCATGTGATGCCATGTATACAAAAATGTTGGGTGATTAAAGGTGGTCAAAAGATTCTCTATAAGATGCCTTTTGTACTTTTCATTTTCAAAAAGTGGGGGGAAAGTTTTTGAAATTTTGGACGTCCATAACTTCTTCATACGAGCTCAAAATTTGTCAGAGATTACAGATCCAGAATCTACTCGTCGAGCTCTTTCCATAGATATATCACATGATATAGTTTTGCTCGCTCGATTTCAAATTCAATTTTGGCAGGAAACTTTGAAATTCAAACTTCTAGCCATTTGAAGAACAAGAAGGTATCTACAGTTAAAAAAACTTAACGTTTTAACAAAAAGTCATTAAAATCATAATATGGCAGCTTAAAGGGCCCCTATAGACCTCAACCTTCCCCTAATGGCTTGAGGGGGAGTGTTGAGATATCAAACTCAGCTAGGTCTACGACGAACGTTGATGACCTACCTAGGTGATAGCGTGTGCACCTATCCACCTAGCATGGTTGGTGAGATTATGGTTAGTATGCCGCTAGGTGGATGACAAGCTATGTGATAGCCACATTGTAGTACTATAACTATGGCATAGTTATAGAGCCAACTCGTGTAGTCGGGTTCACACTATAGACTGACAACTGTATGTTGTTATAGGAGAGTATTTTCCCTTTATGTATGTAATAATATCTTTTAATTATATGGTTGAAGAGAAGAGAAGAATATAGAAGAAAATTCAGTCATCCATCTCTCTCTTGTGTCTTGCACTCTCTTGCTTGCATGAAAGTCAAGCTCTCCCTCTCCCCCGCATTCTCTTTATCTATTTTGCCAATGCAACTGGGGTCAGTACAAGGTTGGGGGCATAGTAGTTGGTATAGGTGTGATCGAGGTATGTAGCTTCCCATTGTACTACTCTGCGAGGTTGAGGGTCATCAATTTAAGGGAGGGATTACTAGATAAAGTTGATGTATACATGGGAATGAGGGATAATATATGAAGCATAACCTTAGGGAAAATGTGTGAAAATGTCAAAGGTGTAATCACCAAGTAGTAAAGTATCAAAAGAATTCATCCAAGTAGATACAAGCTATTCATGGACAATCCAGTAGGTGAATTATGGAGAGAGCATGTAGTGTGGATGGCAAGCTAGAATCAAGGAGAGAATTATGGAGAGGTGGTAGAGATCATTGAGGTGGATTCACGCCCTCATTTTAGTAATGTAATAAAACTATGTATCTGGACCTATTTAAGAGGCGGGCAACATCTAATGGAAGAATAAGCTCAAGTTTTATATCATTATTTGTGGTCTTCTATTGATTACTTTTCTTACTACTATTGTGCTTGCTTAAGTTTGATCTATTGATTACTATTCATTCAACGTTGTGCAAGCAAATCCTTGGGTGACACTCAATGCTAATTCACTATTGAGGGGGGGAGGGGGGCTCTTGATATACACCTTCTCATGCAAAGGTCAATATCTCTTGATGAAATAATGCACATATCATTCTACACTTCATCTTGGAGCTCTTTCTAGCCTTCGTAAAAATAATAAATGGTTATTTATTAGGGAAATTAATATCCGTACACAATGAAGAGGGAGTGTGTGTATGTGTGTGTGTGTTTGAGAGAGAGAGAGAGAGGGAGAGAGAGGCATGTAGAAAAAGGAGAGAGAATGGGTTTACGTGATTCTGCACTATCATCCTATCGGCCTGGGGAAGGAAACAAATATAAATCTAGCCATAATGGAAAGAAGGAGAGGGAGAGCATGGAACACATGTTTTTTTTTCTTGAGGAAGGCTTGAAATCCCACCCACCTTTTTGAATCATCATATTATGAGGCCACACACGTTTTTGAATCATCATATGTATAATGTAATTGATTTTAGAGTTTTTTTTTTAATGTTCAAAAACTAAAACAAAACATTCTATAATGTTGTGCCAAGAGCTTGTGTTTGTGAGCTAGTTAAAGACTTGCTATTTAGCACTAGTAATGTACCACCTTAACATGCTTCTACCCACTTCTACATATTCTATCACCTCCATGACTACTATTTGTCATAAATATACTTATATATATTCCCCCTAAAGAAAAGAAAACATTTGTTAAAGAGAATTAAAATCTTGGGCTTAAATCTAGACAAGCTAAGCTTACCCTAGATAACCACCACCAATCTATATCCTAAATTAAGAATGCAATCTTACAGGAGGTCCTAACAAAAAGGTGGAGATAAAAAACCAAGATTAGGTGAAAGAACTAACATCATAATTAGGGTAATAAAAATTTATTTCAATCAAGGGGTTCACTTAAGAATAACAAAGAGGAATTTGACCATTATTCTTAATGTATTTTGAAAAAAAGTTATAATTTTTTGAATAAAAAGGGTTCATTTGGTTTATACCAACAAATAAGGGATTTCATATATAGGCCTTGAATACACGTGATGTAGACGATGTTTATCTAGTGACCTCCTGAGGCCCACCTTGGACTTGAGTGAAACCACATGCTACTAGTCAAGCTTTGTAGCATACAATAAGCCATCTACATTATACTTCCACCGAAGTAGCCACTAATGGTATCTTATGAGCCTTTGCTTTTGTGGATGTGGTACCAAGGTCCACATCCTTTGCTAGAAGAGAATTGAAGTCATCATCTATAGTGTCTCCTTCACCATTGATCAGCCTCCATTCTTGTTAGAGCTTTAGTAAGAGTGGGAACTTGGAGCTCATTATAGTCAAGATCAAGCTTAGAATGGTAAGAATCAAAGTCTGCAAATTGAGGCTTCCACTGGATCTATAGCAGGAGGTGAGATGAAGAACCCTTAACGGTTGTGGCAAGGGTGCTTCCCAAAATGTCAACAAACATGCCTTTAAAGCAGGGTTCATGTCCTCTGGTTTGCGGCATCTCTAGAAGATGATCAAGCCTTCGACGTCTAAGATGAGAGACATTGAATGTGTCACCAAACACAGTTTGCCCCCAAATCTCATAATTTCTTCTTGGTTATACATACCACAATTTCTTCTTAGTTGTACAATCCTTAGCTATTGAAAGGTTAGCTTCTATTGTGTGCTCCTAAGCTACACCCTTCAAGGGTTATTTATTGTTGCAGAGATGGGTTCAAGTGATGAAGGTGATCTTGTGATAGAGGAAACACCAACGGAGAGACTTTTTTTGCTTCCTACGGCTTGGAGGTGCACAAAAATTATTTGATTACTATAGGGAATATTTCAATGTAAGATTTTAAGTGAGTTCAGTGATTGATCACTTCAAGGAGTATTATGAAGAGGAAATGCAATCTTTCTTTGCATTGACAAATGATAGTGCAATTCTTATTGAAGGTGTGATCTTTGATCATCTTAGCATGTTGTCATAGACATCTTCAGAAAAGTCCAAATTGTAGAAAAAGTATGACATACTTCCCGACCATGTGAAAGTCACTATGGAGCATTGCAGATTACATAGTAGTAAATGCAAGTTTCTCCAACACCATGTGGCTTTTATTTTCTATCTACATGTAAAATCAAGAATTGAGGATGCTAAAAAGAGCAATCTTGACAGCTCAAGTGTCCAGCCTAGAACATTCAAAGTCAAGAAGAAATGCATGATGTAGAAATGGTTGTGGATATAGAGCAAGAAGAAATAATGAGAAGGCATTTTGATGTTGCAGATTTTAAAGCAAGTTTAATTCTTCTAGAGGAAAAGGATGTTTCTATAGAGGATTCAGAGAAGGACATCCTTCTCCCATGCCTACCATTCTTCCTACTAAAGGACAATAAGAGTTTTGTACCACTAAAACAGATATCCAGAAGCTGTGAAATATAAAGGAGGACTATTGTATTAGTTGCAGATGGATGTCAAGTTGCATCAAACTCTTTAGATCCTAATGCCACTGATGAATTTTCAATGGCTTGATACAAAAGCATCAGGTGACCATTTCATCGGTGCACCTAAGGCTATAAAATTGTGCATAAGAAAGTTTGAAGAACAAGAAAGTTTGAAGAACAAGAAAACACTCTTCCCACAGATAATTATTATTTTTGCTATTAAAGAGAGCATGGGAATCTCTAATATGGGAAGGGAGAAACCAATGATTCCATGCTCATAAGAAGAGATGCCTCCACAAGGTTCAATTGACTTGTGGTGGGATAGGCAACTTGTTAACGCGATGAAAACAAAAAGGTATTTAAGAGAATAAATACACAACATTTTTTTAAAAGTTTTTTTTACTATTTTTAAAGTATATTTTTTCTTTGTGTACAACTTGAAATAGCATATGAAGATGGATTCCTCGATCAAGGTGGAGGTAAACAAACTTTAATTAGCAGAGCCTCAACCCTTAGCCACTATATTTCAAGGATACCTCCAGGCATTATATTCATTTACCACTCAAAATATTCAGATGATCTACGCATTCCATTGATGGCCTTAAAGATTATGTCACCATACTTAGGATATGAAAGGATAAATCACAACATAGAAAAGATAATGTTGATAGAGAAGGAGGAAGCTATACGTGTTTTTGGATATGCACCAGGGATGTGGGCATCGAGGGGGGGTATTTTTTGTGTTATGCAGCACATGCAAAGGCAGTTCCTAATTTGAATACCCATGCTCTTGGAGACTATCAATGCCAAAAGATATTAAGGTAAAGAGGAAAAATACCCAAAGAAGACGAGGCTAAATAGTTATCCAAAGATGAGGGAAAAAAACTACCCAAAGAAAGACCTGAAAAGGAGGGGAGTCTCTTTGAGGAAGACAAACAGTTGAAGAAAAAAAGAAGAAATTTTTTTAAAGTCTTTTCCTACTTGTATTGAGGATAATTTTTATTACAATTTATGTCACTTTGTCTTTTTCTCCTTATTAATCACCATCCTGCATGATGAGTGTAAATAATATATTGATAATAGCAGTGATTGTTCTTGGGTTGTATAAACTAAGTTGATTTTTAAGAAGTTCTTTGTATCATTGCATTTGTCTTTGGTAGAATGTGTTGAAAAGCTCTTGCAATGCATTTATTTTTGTTTTTGTGCCACCATGTCAAGCTGTACCAAAATATAAGTTGATATGTGCAGCTTAGTGTGTTTTTCTATGCCTTGAGTATTCCACGTAGTAAGAGGCCCTTGGTTCCTCACAAAGTATGGTGGTCCATGTGCAAACAAAATACGCTTCACATCTAAGAAAACATATTAATAATTGCTTGATATCATATTAATTAGTCAATGTATGAATTACATGAAGCAAAAACTCTTAATAGGTAGAAGGTTATGTCCTTGTTCCCCCAGGCAGCTACAATTCTTTCTTCAAACTGACTTGCATAATCGCCTCAGTCATTTGCTTATGTAAGAGTTTTATAAAATTGTCAAGCTCTATCTAGACCCTCATATAAAGCTTTTTCATCCTTGGATCACTAGCTTGGTTACTTGTGTGCTCGCATAGAGATTTTCAACATATCAAACATAGAGATTTGTTTTCATAGTTTGACAAGAGCCTCCTAGCTTTGGCTAGCTCCTCCCATTCACACATCTTCCAGAACACCACCAATGGTACCTGATTTCTTGTCATCCTTTTTAAGTTGCACATGCCCACCACCATGAAAGCCCATGCTAGAGAGTAAAATCTCACATTTCTCTAAACATGCATCTAATAGCTCTAATGGCAAAATGGAATGAGCATAGTCAAGATGAAGCTTTAAGAGCTTATCTAGTATTCTGATTTCTTCATGTAAAGTACAAATGTGAACTCTCTCTAGCTTTATAGGAATAATGGGATACCAGCTGGGATCCTCAAGCACAATACATGGTTCACCCTTGAATTTGGCTATTTTTGTTGACTTTCCCTTACTCCCGGTCTTTGATTTCCCTTTAGCCTTAGTCTGGTCTTTATCACCAGTTACTTGTGTTCTCTTTTCTTTAGATGGAGGATTTGTACAATCCATTGTAGGGTTGGACCAATCTGGAATGTTCATTCCTGCCACCATGAAATAGATATATGGGTTTGCACATCTAGGACCACCACACACCCCATACATGCACTTCAATGCTTTCAGTCCACACTCATGTACCACTAAACTATAAAGTTTCCTACCCCATCAACCACAAGAATCTCTCGTTTATTTTGAGCATCAAAGACACTTGGAATTTTTGTGTGCCAAAACAACCATTTGAGAGTATCATGACTCTCATCTGGCACTACAACAGCTGCCTCTATGTATCAAAATTCCATCTAAATGTGTGCTATGTAATGGTTGGTCTTCCTTACCTTGGGCATAATTTAAAGGTTTGTTCATTAGCCCCATATTGATTCTTTCCATTTTTTTAATGTTTGAGAATTTGTGCCTCATCAAGATTGATTAAAAAAATAAGATTACCTTCACAATCCTCTATTGTGCACTAATAAGACTTCACCATGGTTGATTGGACCCTTCTAACATTTGCAAATATGTTATTATACATGTCGTACTTGAATATTGATTTCTTTCTTTTTTGCTTCTCTACAGTCATTACATCGTCAATGTGTTTGTATTCTGCTTTGAACCCTAGAATAGCCAAATTGTGTTGATGTCGTGCCAATATTGCTACGGGATGTGGTCTGGGTAAGCCGAACACATGAAGATGATGAGGCTTCATACCTTGGATGAGTAGGTTCAATATGGATATGTATCCCTTTCTACTTATTAAAACCTTGTCACATGTCTTCACCACCTCATCAGGCTTGACCAAGTCACAAAAGTCATTGCAAACTTCCTTGACTACCTTCCTTCAAAGCCCTGCACACTACAAGAGCTTAAGCATTTTGATCATGTCATAGAAGACTTTATTATAGAAATTCTATCTAGAGGATTATCCAATCAGAAAACACCCACACTATTCATGTAGCTTCAAGAAAGTCTCATCCATTTCTTATGAGAACCCCCATGTGTGGCTAAGCATGTAAAACTTTTAAACTATCTAGATCTCACTCTTAACCCAAAAGGACTGATTTTTAGTTGGGTTTTTTGGAGTGCATGCTCCTCCAGTTTTTGGTTAGTTTGTCTAAGCTTTGTTACCTCTTCCTGAGATGACTGAAGTAGCCTTTCCAACTCATTTACATGTTGAGTTTGTGAGATCATGATGTCTTCTAGTCCTTTAACGGATTGCTTGTACACACCAAGCATAGTTTTAGCCATATTTATGTGTTGATAATGGAAAATTGATTACTCAATATTAAGAAATATCCAAACAAGCCTTCTCTTCCATCCCCAATGAATCAAACAAGATCATGTAAGGTGCTAAATGATTGAGGCTTATGGGTCGATATAGACCTCCTTGAACCCACAAATCTACATGCTTCTTTCCTTTTGTACATAGCCTTTGAACTTCAGCCTCATCATGTAGAGTTTTGTGATGAATACTTCTCCACGTGCAATATTCTTTATCAAGTACCAAGTGTTGGAGCCCTATATATGGCTCACTCTACCTAACTTGGTCTCACCTATATATATGTATCTTGTCCTCAATAGAATCAGTCTTTGGGAGCGTACATGATGTGTCTCTTGTCTCGTCTCTTTCTCTCTACATTTCAACATGGTATCAGAGCATCTATAAGGGAAGCATCTATGTCTTCTTGTTAAATTCATGATTATAATTTCATGTCTTACAAGATTGTTCTTTGATTATGTGTTGTCTACATGATTTTATAGCTTAACTTGTTGTAATTATAGTTGTTTCTTAATCGCGTCCTTAAAACCAAAACCAGGTGTGTAGATTGTATTGTGTTGGTGAATCCTATCAAAAAAGTTTGTCAAACGGAGTTGTGAGTCAAAAGTTATGACAGTTCAGGCAAACTGCATCTGTAACAGCAAAATAGGTTCTTTGAATAAGCAAACAGGTTCTTTGTGTGAGCACACAGGTTTCGTCTTTGTCAAGCGTCTTTTATTATTTTGCTATTTTTAGCAAACTGCCAAATCTAACTTTTTCGTCAAAAATCTCTTATTATTTTGCTATTTTTAGCAAAACGACCAATCTAGCTTTTTCATCAAGCGTCTATCAATGAATTTTGCGTCCCACGTCTCTCTATTTTGAGGACTCTTTTCTTATTGACGTCTCTTATCTCTTGCGGTCGTCCTCGTTTATAGTGTGCAGATTTTGTGATTTTATCTTATACGTCTTCTCGCAGATAGATATGGCTATGAGTGTTCTCATCAATGGTTTTCCTTCTGGCCAACGTTCTATTCCTTCTTTTCAAGGCCAAGGGTTTCCCGATTGGAAAGCAAAGATGCTGTTAATTCTTGAAGGCGATGAGCTCTCAGATGTTGTTATTGGCGATTCTCTATGTCCGTCAGCCTACTATTCCGGATTCTGACAACGTTCTTATCACGGAAGGCCCTGTTTTTGATGCATGGCGTCTTGCTTATATGGATTGGCAAAGGCGTGATATGCTCTTAGTGATTCTCTCATGCTTGATGTGTATGACTTTCCTACTTCCCATGACGTATGGGAGTATCTTATAGCAAATTTTCAAAAAAATTCTGTTACAGAAACACTTTATTTGAGAGGTTTGCTTTCAAAGTTACAGTACGAAGTTGGTACTGCTATGACGGGGCATATTGATTCTTTCAAATCTATTATTAATCAACTTGTTGCTGCCTGCGCCGGGTGATCCTGTTCCACGAAAGCAACTTATTACAATTCTTCTTTATACGATAAAGGATCCGTCCTATGACAACATTGTTACCATTCTTTCTAACAAGCAAGGACGGTCTTGATTTTGACCAAACTTGCATATCTTTGATTGAGTACTCTCAACGTCAACAACGACGTAGCGTTGGTCATGATGCAGCTATGTTTTCACAACAAGAGGAGCCTGAGTCACAACAGTTGGAACGGGCCTTTTATGTGCGAAGGCATCCTTTTCAACGAGGCAACCACAGAGGTGGTCGTGGTGGTGGTAGTTTCTCTCGTCTCAAATTTTCTAATAAGCATTGTTCTTACTGCAATAGGAATGGTCATACTGAAGATGACTATTGGGCACGTCAATATGATGAAGAACACAACATTACCACAAAACAACCACGTTTATCTAGAGATTCTTCTTCTTGTGATTATTGTGAAAAATCTGATCATCCCTCTTCCATGTGCTTTAAGCGTCGATTTGATGTAGATCGAAATCGAGCATATGCAGCCAAGCATCATGATAATGTTGTGCCTGAAACAAGTTGTGTTTTATGTTCAGTTCCCCTAGACAGAATACTTCATGTACGTGATGGTTCACTTTTCATTATTGATTCTGGTGCTACAGGAAATATGACATGAATCTAAGTGGCTACATAACTATCATTCTTTACCTGTTACGCGTGTTGTTTATCTTGCTGATGATACAACTTGTCAAGTCAAGGGCATTGGAGATTTATATCTTGGCACCTTATCTTCTTCAACTCGAGTTTTACGAGGGGTTTTACATGTCCCAGAACTTCAACGTAATCTTCTTTCAGTTGCAAGACTTGTTGATCTTGGTTTGTTTGTTGGATTCGACCACACCAAATGCCGCATTGAGAAAGATGGACAGATTATTGCAATTGCTTCTCGTAATGGTAATTTGTTTGAGCTCTCTCTTAATGATGCTGTAGCAAATGTTGTCACTACTCCAGGTGATCATGATTGCAAGATATGGCATCATCGCTTTGTTCATACTGATTTCTCAAAGCTTCCTGATCTTCATCTCGTCAAGATCTTGTACGTGGCATGGATCTTAAAGCTCATCCTCATATGGGAATCTGTGAGTTTTGTGCTCTTGGCAAACACAATCGTAAACCCTTTCCTCTCTCGAATTCAGTTCACTCTCATGATTTGTTGGATCTTGTTCATATTGACATCTGTGGACCTTTGCATCCATCGAGAACACAACATCGTTATTTCATTACGTTGATGATTACTCACAGTATACAGTTGTTTTCTTGCTTCGACAAAAATCTGAGGCGTTATCTGTTTTTAAGCAATTTCACAAGGCTGTCGAACTTCAAACTGGTCGTCGCCTCAAGAAACTTTGTAGCAATAATGGTGGAGAATATGTATCTCGTGAGTTTGAGAGTTATTGTACGGACCATGGTATTCATCATGAACATACTATTCCATATTCACCTCAACAGAACGGTGTTGCTGAACGTAAGAATCGCACTATTATCAATGCTATACGATGTATGCTGATTCATTCTGGGTTATCTCGTGTTTTCTGGAGTGAAGCTCTCTTGATAGTAGTCTTTGTTCGGAATCATCTTCCTACTACTGCTCCTTTTGGTAAGATACCCATCACAGCATGGACAGGTGAAATTCCTTCTGTATCTCATTTTCGTCGAACCTTTGGATGTATTGCTTATATTCATGTTCCTAAAGAAACACGAGCAAAGCTTGATGCTCCTGGGCTTAAAGTTATTTTTATTGGGTATTCTGACACTTCCAAAGGCTACAAATTCTATGACCCGCCCTCCAAGAAAGTGCTTTTTGTGAATCGTGATGCTATTTTCAATGAACAGCTTAAGGGCGGTACATGGTCCATGGATGATTCTGATGATACTAAATCTTTGCTTCAAGCTTTTCCATTCTTGTGTGATGATGAATCTTCTTCTATAGAGCAACTTTCCTCTTCACAACCATCTAAAGAGCAACTTTCCTCTTCACAACCATTGATTCCGAATGCTGTCATTGATGATGTTGACATTTTTATTGATCTGCCTATTGATTTTGAGCATGGTTCTTGTCATGTTTATGATGGAGATTTTGATGATAATGTTTTCTCTACTTCTGAAGATCCTGCCACGTACAGTGATGCTATATGTTCTCCACAAAAGGATCAATGGCAAGAGGCTATGGAAGCAGAGTACGATTCTCTTATCTCTAAAGGTACATGGATACTCACTGAGCTGCCTCCTGGCCGTACTGCCACTAAGTGTAAGTGGGTATATAAGATAAAATTTAAAGCAGATGGATCCTTTGACAAATTCAAGGCACGTTTAGTTGCCAAAGGTTATTCTCAAGTTGCTGGCGTTGATTATCATGAAACCTTTTCACCAGTTGTTTGCATTACTAGTATTCGGGTTTTATTGGCATTTGCTGTTCAATTTGACTTAGAAATTCATCAGATGGACGTGCGCACAGCTTGCTTGAATGGAGATTTGAATGAAGAAATTTACATGGAGCAGCCAGAAGGATTTGTTATTGCAGGTAAGGAAGATCTTGTTGCTCATCTTCATAGGGCTTTATATGGTCTTAAACAAGCTTCACGGGCCTGGTACATCAAGTTTGATCTTTTTCTTACCTCCCATGGCTTTCTCTCTTGCTCTTCTGATCCCAACTTATTTACCAAACACCAAAATGGTAGTTTTGTAATCCTTGCCCTTTATGTGGATGATACAATCCTTGTTTCCAATGATTTGGGATTTCTACACCAAATTAAGCAGTTGTTATCTTCGGCATTTGATATGGTGGATCTTGGAGAGCTTCACTCGTGTCTTGGCATTCAGATTCAAAGGGATCGCAGCAAAGGTATTTTATTACTTCGACAGTCAAAGTTTATTGAAGATACTATTAAGAAGTTTGGTTTGGAATCTGCACATTCAGCAACTACTCCTTGTCTTGCGAGTTCCATGAAAAACACTTCTGATGGTGGTGGCCAGCTTGTTACAAATCAACCATATGCTAATTTGGTTGGATGTCTTCAATTTGTTGGTTTGAACACTCATCCTGACATTTTGTTTATTGCTAACTATCTCGGGCAACATCTTGTATGTCCTTCTCTTAAGCATTGGTCTTCAGCAAAGTGTGTGTTGAAATACTTGAAAGGCACTGCAGATTATGGTTTGGTTTATCAACGACAATTCACATCCGACTCCATTCCATCTCTTTCTCTTTTGGGTTACACAGATGCAGATTGGGCCAGCTCACATTTATCTATGCGATCTATTAGTGGCAATTGTTTCTTCTTTAATGGTTGTCTTATTTCTTGGACCAGCAAGAAACAACGTTGTGTTGCAGTTTCTACAACCGAATCTAAATATGTTGCGGCATCACTTGCAGCTCGTGAACTCATTTGGCTTCGACAAGTGTTGACAGATATTGGCCATTCTCCTCTTTCTAGTACACCCTTGCGGTGTGATAATCAGAGTGCTATTAGTCTTGCAAAAGACTACTATGTCCAACATAACAAGTCAAAACATATTGCTGTGCATTACCATTATGTTCGATACGAAGTACGCAAAGGCACTATCATGATTGAACATTGTCCAAGTGACCAGATGATTGCAGATATTCTTACCAAAGGTCTCAATGAGTCACGCTTCATTCTCTTGCGCTCAGAGCTTGGAGTTGCCTCGAGCTCACTCTTTCTAGATTAGGCTCTTTACTCTTATGGTAGCTTTGTACATATATCATTGTAATCTTCTAGACACCATGCACTTTGCACATTTCACAATTGCACACTATGACCTCTTGGTCCTTTTGTATATTTGTACATAGATGCACAATGCACTTTCACATCATTACTTCTGGTTCATATTTTCACATTTGTATAGGGGCTTGGGTTTTTTCCATGTACTCCCCAAGGGTTTTTTCATCCATAGCTAGAGACCCTTGTTTGAGTGGGGGTGTTGGAGCTCTATATATGGCTCACTCTACCTAACTTGGTCTCACCTATATATATGTATCTTGTCCTCAATATGAATCAGTCTTTGGGAGCGTACATGATGTGTCTCTTGTCTCGTCTCTTTCTCTCTACATTTCAACACCAAGTTGATATGGTGTCTTTTCTTTAAGTGTGGATCAACCCTTGGATCAACCCTTGGAGTTTCTATAGCAAAAAAAAAAATCCAAAGAGAAAGCAAGAGATGGCGGAGAGAGAAAAAAGATAGCAAAAAGAAAAGGGAGGGCAAATTTTGCATCATGCCCTATGGAAGAGAGAAGTATGTTATATACTAAAATATTTAAAATTAGCTTCTTTTAAAAAACATGTACTAAAGTAGGTAAGAGGACCACCAAAAGGATAGGTGAATTAAAGACTATAGATGCATGGTGGATGACCTATCAAAGGCACTCTCCTCTAAATATAGGTAAAATAGATGAACTTAATATAGTTACTTGTATCTACTATTTTAGTTAAATCACTTTGAATAAGCAAGTTGATCCAATCCTAACACAACCCTTTTTTTTTCATTTTTGGCCTTAATGTTTCAATTTCAAAAAGAAAAAAACACTCAATTTAACATGAAAATCAAAGAGTCGAGTTAAATAAACCATAAAATTGCTTTTCTAGCATAGCATTTATCCCAATTTTTGACTCCTTATGTGGAATAATCAGGATAAAAATAGAAATTGGGGGAGCATTTGCAACACATAAATTTTTATGTTTTTTGCACATTCTGCATTTTTGCATTGGTGTAATTAATAGAGTTAACTAGCCTTAATCCTCTCTAATTTGGGACATCTTGACTAGCCGTCCGTATTTAATGCATGCAGGCTTTTAGGCCACTAGTCACAAAAATTTGAATCTTAGAAATAACCAATTTTGGTTAATTCTGAATGGGCTGGCTACATTTAATGCATGCATGCTTTTAGGCATGGCCCAAGTCAATTGAAAACCCCTTTTTGATAAAATTGAAAACCCCTTTTTGATAAAATAGGGATCATCCAAAAGGATAGGAAAACCCCTTTTTGATAAAATTGAAAATGTAAGAAGCTGGAAGTAAAAATTTTAAAAATAAAAAGAGAAAAGATAGACTAGAAAAAGGGTAAAAGGTCCGACAGTGTGGCGGCGGTGCGAAGGGGAGCTTTGGAGTGTGGCTGCATGGCAACATCGTCTCCTACAAGAACTGCGCGCACGTATTCAGAAGGTGAGTAACACACCTTGCCCATGCAATTGTGAGCTTGGTCATGGGATATTGGCTTCTTGTTTGGTAAAGTTGTTTTATGCTCCCAAGTGTCGTTGGTGGGCAAAGCCCCACGACATTGGTTTGGTCTTGCACTCTTTCTATGGTGCAAGGTGTAGGTGTTCGATCAAGACCCGGCACTTACGTTGTTCGAGACCACCAATTCAGCTCCTGAAGAGAGGCAACTAATGCAATTGTGTCCAATTCGATAAGCCACTACTAGCACATTGAGCTACTTGTTTGCCAAATCTAGGGGACTTAATCATGACTGCAAGCAAGTTAGTTCCTAAGCCCGTTATGATTCCAGACAGGTGTTCACGTCTAGACAGGGATGCACTTAACATGGAAGGGATTCAAAATAGACAGAACTATACAAAGACCAACCCCTATAACATTCTTCAATATTATCTTGAATAATACAATGTAATACATTGGTCAAAGCTTAGCTCATCCACTATGTACTCAATTATCCCCTGAGTTCCTTATCCCCTAATTTACACATATTCTAATAATTCCCCCTTTGCTGCTTACATTCATCCGAGTACTACTAGTTTCCAAGAAATCATTACAAAGTTGTTACAAAAGCAAAAAGACTCAAACCATAATAGTTTGTTACACAACGCGATAGTCTAGGTAGCAACCTGTGTGGCGGCCAAATGGGCTACATTAGGATTTTTTGGGACCCAAAAAGGGCCTCCTAAAGGATTCCTAATTTTAAGGGATTAGAGCTTAAAAAGCTGGGCACTTAAGGGAGACAAGGCTATGATGATCCCTATTTTTTGCCTTGCCACATCAGCCATACCCCCCTAGTTTCACTTTTTAAAGGGAATATTCTCATACTCTCTCTTACTTTTTGACTTTTTAAAGGGAATATTCTCATACTCTCTCTCCTACTTTTGACTTTTCTCATACTTTCTCTCTTACTTTTTTAATTTTTTAAATCTTCACTCTCTACAAATTGAATCTTTCTTATCAGTTTGAAATCTCCTTTCTCATTAACTCCCACCACATCTTCCTTCCACATCAGCAAAACATTCTCGTATTTAGATGGATCCCAAAAAGTGAAAATTTTTTATTTTTTATTTTTTTACATTTTGAGGTGCAAAAAACACCACCCAACCAATATGTACGATGAAAATAATTTTTTCCCTCCAAAGAGCTTGTAATTCAAGGGTCACGTCAGAAGCCTGTCATGAGCCAGTACATCCATAACTAACTGTCAGGTCTCCACAACCCCATAAACATAACTGACTGTCCATCCATGAGATTCTGAAATTGTGGGGACCCAAAAAAATATTATTTTTTAAATTTTCTCATAAATGTACTTTATTGATGAAAAACTCAATGTTAGTATATTTGTATATCAAAAATATCATTTTCTACTTAGGAAAACGGTGTATTAAACTTGCAACAGCAAAGTTTTAACAGTCTCTCTCACTCACTCACTCACTCTCTCTCTCTCTCTCTCTCTCTCTCTCTCTCTCTCTCTCTCTCTCTCTCTCTCTCCCCCTCTGAGGATCTCTCTGCTTTAGCTTCTTTCTCTGCTTAGCTATGGAGCCTTTGCAAGCTGTGTGTGTAGCCCCTTGTGAAGCTAGAAAACGGAAGGTTGATTTACACATTCGTATTCCTTAAGAGTATGGAAGCTCTAAAAAAACCCATCCTAGTAATGCACAATCTGTCCAAGCTTGTAGGATAGCTAAGGAGAAAAATGTAGATCTTTGGGTTGATGGGCATCTCTATCCAGTTGACCCTCCATTAAGATCAAACCCTGCATTGTAGGATAGCTAAGGAGAAAAATGTAGATCTTTGGGTTGATGGGCATCTCTATCCAGTTAACCCTCCAAACCCTCCTTTCCGCAATTTATCATCTTTTATGCACTTTGTTTGTGAAGGAGAGCTTGGCTTGTTTTAGGATACTACAGAAGATTGACTACAAGTGGAGCTTGGCAAACCCATATTCTCCAATCTCAATTGGAAGCATCACAATTCAGCCTTTTATAATGTCAAGAAGGACTTAAAACATCATCAATGAATAAGCAAGCCTCTGGTATTTCATACGAGGTTGCTCAAAAGGTCTCCATGTCTGGATCAAAGGCAAGGAGATTTTTGGAGACGCGAGTAAACATAGAGAATTCAAAGAAGACTTGGGGACTCTGGAGAGACCTGTGTGCAATCACCACGAATGTAGATTGTCCAATGCCAGCTCTTGTAAATATGCGCAAACAGCTTTGGATAAACTTCAATAACATGGTTCGCATTATGAATCAAAGTAGCACAACTGCCCACCAAGAACGAGCATCATTCCAACAACATATCATAGAATTCACCAAAGGTGCTTAGGGAGAGAGTAAAGTAACACACTATATGGTAAGTTCTACAGTAAAAAAATAAATTGGTGTTTTAACCTTGACTTTTTCTAATTAAATTCTATTGTCATGTATACAGCACATAGTTTATGCGCATGGTGCATATTTCATGAACAAGTATGGATCGCTCGACATGTGGAGTACCCAAGGGATGGAGAAATCACATTATAAAGTAAGAGGGGTTTATTTCAAAAATACAAGACATGGAGGTAGAGCTTCTGCAGGAGGAGCACATACAAACTATCTACAAGAGATGTTCAATTGGTTTTATCGCACAGCCTTTGGAAGGGTATTGGGTTAGGGAGCGAGCCCAACAATCTAAGCTTGCGCAAGAGGGACACAAGGCTGCAAAAAGTCATGCTCGGCTTGAATGGTTGCAGACCAATTCTCCCCATAGGCATGGTGCTTGGCGTGCATGAATGAGGAGACAAGGGAGGCATTGGGTTGTGCACGAATGAGGAGACAAGGGAGGCGTTGGGTTGTGCATGCACTAGCATAAATCGAGATGTAATAAGGCTAAGAAAATAAGTTTAGTTAGGTTTTTTTTTTGCCCCTTTTAAAAAAACTATTAATAGTTCCTTCTCTCACTTCATTTTCATTTGACTTTTTTAGAGAGCTTGAGCTCAAGATCTACGTAGACACCCATGTAAGGACACCAGCACATCAGCATAGTCGTACATGGATATGCCATGCACTAAGAACACCGCACGTGTTACCATGCCTTCACAAAACACAGTGCAAGGCACCCAACGACCACATACTGGCGACACTACAGAAGAGAGTGACCCCTCGGATTCTAGGACATGCCCAATGGGATCACTAGAGTCCAACCCTCCTCCCACAGCAACACCAACGCACACACATGCAGGCGCTTCTAGTGAGAGAAAGCGTGTGAAGAAGACCCCATAATGCAGCCACCCCAGAGATCAAGACAGAGAGGCCGATGATGAGCAGTTCGACTGCGTTGGTGAAAACATTCCTACATTGTGTAGCACCATAGGTGGCAAGACCCTACTACCAGGACAGGGTCCCCTACCTACCCGCCGGGAGAAACTTGATATACAGGTACCACAGCAACAGGAGGAGGAGGATTCACACTAGGAGAGAGACCAAGAGGAGGTTCCTGGAAGTGCGCGCAAGCGTAGAAAGGTCAAGCTCTTCAAGCCAAGGAAGTCCCAACCTCACCAACGCACTAACACAACACAGAGAGCTCCAAGGAGAAGGATGCGCCAAGGGCATAGGGCTCTACAAGAAATCAAGTTTTATCAGAGGAACACTGAGTTGCTGATAAGAAGAGCCCCTTTTGCTCGCACAATGAAGGAGATTCTCCAACGATATAGAATTTTGTGTGCAGGAGATTGCCCTTGAAGCATTGCAAGAAGCCTCCACGAGGCTTACCTTGTTGGGCTTTTTGAAGACACCAACCTCCTTGCAATACACGCAAAGAGGATTACCATATCTGCCAAGGACATGCAACTAGCTCGGCGCATTGAGACACGATCTAGAGATCTTAGATGTTAACTTTTTTTTTGAAGCAACTCTTTTGTTTCAAATCCCCCTTTGTAACAAGCCTATCTGGCTTTCATTTATAACCTTCTGATAATTAAAATTTTAAGTTTCTCTTACAATGTCTCAGTGTCATCATGTTTGTTTAACATGGAGTGTCTATCATGTGCCAGTTTGTCACCCAAGGCATCAAAAATGCTCCTGGAGGACTGAGGAAGCTGTGCCAGAACAGTGCAAATTTGGCCTCTACAACGGTGATGTAGGCTCAAAATTTGCACTATTCTGGCACTTCTCCCCTAGCCACTCAGGATCATTTCTAATGCATTTATAATGAAGTTGAGCACTATTGTGGCACTTCTCCCCTAGCCACTCAGGATCATTTCTAATGCATTTATAATGAAGTTGAGCACACTAATTGTGAGAAATAATAGTTCATAAGATAAAATTTGCACTATTCTGGCACTTCTCCCCTAGCCACTAGGATCATTTCTAATGCATTTATAATGAAGTTGAGCACACTAATTGTGAGAAACAATAGTTTATAAGATAAAAGCACCTTTAATCATGTGTAAAAATATAGTGTTTATCATCCAATTGCTCCTGGAGGACTGGGAAAGCTATGCCAGAACAATGCGAATTTAAGCTCTACAGCGGCGATGCAAGCTCAAAATTTGCACTGTTCTGGCGCTGCTCTCTTAGCCACTCAGGATCATTTCTGATATGAAGTTGAGTACACTAATTGTGAGAAACAATAGTTTATAAGATAAAAACAGCTTTAATCATGTGTAAAATTACATTTTTTGTCATCCAATGCATCAGAATTACTCTTGGAGGACTGGGGAAGCTATGCCAGAACAATGCGAATTTAGGCTCTACAACGGCGGTGTAGGCTCAAAATTCGCACTACTTTGGCACTGCTCCCCCAACCACTCAAGAGCATTTCTGATGCATTTATAAATGAAGTTAAGTATATTAAATGAAGTTAAGTATATTAATTATAAAAAGAGTAATTTACAAAATAAAAATACCTTTAATCATGTGTAAAAATACATTATTTGTCATCCACCCCAATGCATCAGAATTTCTCCTGGAGGGCTAGGGAAGCTATGCCAGAATAGTGCGAATGTGGGCTCTACAGCAGCTGTGCAGGCTTAAAATTTGCATTGTTCTGGCACTGCTCCCCCAGCCACTCAGAATCATTTCTAATGCATTTATAATCAAGTTGAGTACATATGAGAAACACTAATTTACAAGATAAAAATACCTTTAAACATGTGTAAAAATGCATTATTTGTCATCAGAATCATTTCTGATGCATTTATAATCAAGTTGAGTACATATGAGAAACAGTAATTTACAAGATAAAAATACCTTTAATCATGTGTAAAAACGCATTATTTGTCAAACTAGAAAAAACAATGATAGACTTGATGAAAATAAGTTTGCAAAAATTGTATTGTATTCATAATAAGAAGTGATACATCATCTTTACAAATCATCTTTACAAAAGCTTTCTTACAATATTGAGCTTCCTTCTCTTGTTATTGGGCAGAGTGTGCTCAAGGAGTGATTGGGCTATTTCTTGAGGATCCTCTATGCCTATGCTTTTGGCTATACCTATACGAGCAAGAAGCTTACCCCTAAATCCAGAACCAAAAACATCAAAGGCAAGGGATTTTTTAATCGGAACTATACATTTGGTGCTCTGTGCCATCATAGAGGCGACATAGAGCACCTTAGAGAGGGCTTTCAAAAAGGAGAGTGAAGACAGATTGAGGGGTGTAGTCCGTGTGGATAATGGCGATGCCATCCATAGGAAGTCAACCAAGATAGTGCACCAATGCAGCATCATGTCCATGGACCTTGGCCTAGTCTCTCTGCTGCCACCGCCTCTCCCAGCAAATGTGTCAATTTCAACCACCCTCTGCAATCAAAGAAAAAATCAAAATAATTTCCTATACATAATTACAAATGTTTCTAGGTTGTAAAAGGTCGATTATTACCTCTTTCTCAATGTCTTCTTTTACCAAAGTGCTGGTGGGGGCGGAGAGGTCAATCGAGGACTTAGCCTCATCCTTTTTTGGTGCTTTTGTCTCCTCCATCACTCCAATAGCAAGGGTATCCTTTTTAGCCTCTAGCTTGTCTTGTAAGGTTGTGAATTCCTCCTCTGGAACTAGGGCTTGCTCCGTGATCTCAACCACAGTTTCCTTGACCAAAGCAACTGTCTCTGCGATAGATTCTCCAAGGGGTAATATAGCACTATCGAGGTGAGGACCGAGGTTGGATGTATCGAGGTCCACCTCACATCGCGTGCATATAATGCCCAAGCATTCATCCATTCTCAAGCCAGCTGCCTTTTCAAGGTCATGAAGAAATAAGTATTCTTCACCCTCCACCACAATGGTGCTCAAGAGATTGATCTAAAGCTCAGGCAGCACCTTGCTCTCCTTGTATGGAAAAGATGGCCCCTCATCTTCTACTACAATGGGCTGTTCAGCCATAGATTGTGCACCCTCTGGAAAGTGCTCTAATGCAAGCTGCTCTTCCACACGAGCACTCGTTCCTACTGCCTTCACTTCCTTGTTATCCCTCAAATACCCTGCCAAAACTACAATGCATGCATCTCTACCTCCTCATCCGAATCCTCATCTCGCTGATGTGAGGAACGCAAAAGTGGTGAGCCACGAGAGGAACCTAGTTCCTAAATTGCCCTTCCCCAACCTCTTCACCTCCTGCTTATTGAAGGTATAGTAAACTCCTACTACGGGGATGCAGATGTCGATGAAGCGTTCAAGGCGCTCGATGTAGGGGCGAGCATATTGTTGAATATACTTAAGTAGCTCAACAGGCACCCATCGATCATGCACCCATCGATCATTGGGAAAATGGGAAAAGGAGATGGAGTGGGAGCCAAGTATTACTCCATGTATGCAATTTGCGTCTCATAATGTTGGGACGCAAGGACGAGCGACTTTTCAAAGTCGACTTCATGAGAAAATATGACAAAAAGCTCGCTCTTGCCCTCCCACAAGGTGGTGGTGGACAGGAACTCACAGAAGTTGTCAAAGTGGTAGCCATGTGAATGCAAAGAGAGTGTGTGAGCTCGTGCTTGGTTTCTATCGCGTGAAAATGAGAAAGATGGCACCTTTGGCTATTTATAGTTAAAATTTAAAGTTTGCCCTTTTCACACTAGACCACTAGGACAAAAAAATTACAGTTTGTAAAAATATTAACATTTCAATTAAATAAAGATTCGTTATTAAAAAAGAGCTTGCTACAAAATTACAAGCATGTCATCTAATCTAAAATTGTTATAATGTCTTCATTTTTTGCCCCTCTTGTGACATTTACTTCATGTTGATGTCCATCTCCTCATTGACTTGAAAGCTTGTCATTGCCTTCACCTCGATCATCCTGAAACTCGTGCCCCTCACGTGCATCAAAAAACAGAGGCTATTTTCCCATATACTCAGTTTATCTTCAAGCTCTTCCACATGCCTACTATGTGCTGGTAGGGATATGCACCTTGCCTGCTAAAAATTCAAGGTTCCCCATCTGCCACCACGATTCTGAGACCATGGTTGTCCCCTCCTTACACTTCCCAATCTGTAAAAATATAGAAAGTGGCACAATAACCAGAAAGTGTAAGGGTTAATTCTAGACATGTAGTGGAATCAGATATACCTTTCTTCTCATCAACTTGAAACTTGACTCTTCCACATTGTCAAAGCCCATAATGCTAAAGTGTTGATGGAGGTCTGCTACGCTCCAATGCTTACTTGCTACCACTCGCTCAATCCATCCATTTTGCATCATCACAGCTACCTCAATAGGTA
The DNA here is from genome assembly GCF_041138505.1 of Cibotium barometz. Classification (NCBI taxonomy): domain Eukaryota; kingdom Viridiplantae; phylum Streptophyta; class Polypodiopsida; order Cyatheales; family Cibotiaceae; genus Cibotium; species Cibotium barometz. The sequence goes on from NC_141106.1 coordinate 6,929,537, forward strand.
TAATTTCTTCTTCTGAGGCTTGAAGTGGGATCCATGTCCCGTGCTTTTGCATCCATCTTTGTCAAAGCCCATAATGCTAAAGCGTTGACGCAGGTCTGCTAAGCTCCAATGCTTGCTTGCTCTACCACTCGCTCAATCCATCCATTTTGCATCATCACAGCTACCTCAATAGGCATAATTTCTTCTTCTGAGTCTTGAAGTGGGATCCATGTCCCGTGCTTTTGCATCCATCTTTGTCAAAGCCCATAATGCTAAAGCGTTGACGCAGGTCTGCTAAGCTCCAATGCTTGCTTGCTACCACTCGCTCAATCCATCCATTTTGCATCATCACAGCTACCTCAATAGGCATAATTTCTTCTTCTGAGTCTTGAAGTGGGATCCATGTCCCGTGCTTTTGCATCCATCTTTGTCAAAGCCCATAATGCTAAAGCGTTGACGCAGGTCTGCTAAGCTCCAATGCTTGCTTGCTACCACTCGCTCAATCCATCCATTTTGCATCATCACAGCTACCTCAATAGGCATAATTTTTTCTTCTGAGTCTTGAAGTGGGATCCATGTCCCGTGCTTTTGCATCCATCTTTGGTAGTGCAGATGTATGTACAAAATAGAGCATGCCTTCAAGAACCTGAAAGACACTATAGAATCTACTACATTGCACTTGTACAGATCACCTTGATGTGACCCCTGATTAACCTCCCAACCCTCTCCTAGTAATCCTTGAATGAGGTCAGACCGTACCTCCTTAGAAATATACTGTTTTTGTTTGTTGCATTGGCATGGAATTGAACATGTGCACAAAAACATGTAAAGGACAAAACCAATTTAGCCCTACTAACCTAGATGCCTTTGAAAACTTGAGTGATGTCTTGATATCACTTACCATCTTAAACTTTAGGCATAAGATGGTCCAAGCATCAGGTTTGGGCCATTCAGGATTGTTAAGAGGGGGGTTGGGGATCTCTTCCAGCTTGCCAAATAAACCTGGTTTTTTATCTACAAAATATGAGTGAGAAAAGAAAAAGATATTGTTATGTACAAGATCACTTGGGCTTTGAGATACAAACATTGCCTCTCCAATGGATGCATAGCATAGAAAACTCCAATGAGGCTTTGGAGTGGTTGTTCCTCAACATAATTAGAGGGAAAAATATCTGCAGAGAGACATAAGAAAATGGAGAATCATATGGAAATTTGAAACAAAAAATCCAATATTAGCATGTTGTTAAAGCTATGTTACATTGACAATTTGAAGGAAACCTTGGGTGTTGGCCTTGAATGTACAGGTCTGCAAGGGTATACACATGTTGCACTATGGCAACCAGTCCTTCCTTCTTAGTATGCTTAAAGCCTTGTAGCCGCCCCCTCCAATGATGTAGCATATTCCCCAGTTGACGCACTTTGATGTGGTCCCTTAGAGCTTGGCTACATGTAGACCCAAGCCCCAACCCTGAATCTTGTTGGAGCCCAAATTCCATTCTCATCTCTTGTGTTATGCAGCACAAGCTCTTCCACCTTCTCCCTAGGTCTTCTCACATTACTAGAAGAGGCCATGGTGGTGAGAAAAGAGAAGAAGGGAAAAGAAAAGCTTGTTTTGCAACAGAGGAGTGGAGAGGAGAGAAAGTTTAGGGTTTTCAGTGCAACAATGGAAAGCTTAAAAGAGGGTTAGAGTTTGAGAATAGGCTTCCTGAACCTAGAATAGACTAAAGAGGGATAGAGTTTTTGCAGCAATGGAGAGGGAGGGATCTTGAGAGAGAGAGAGAGAGGGAGATTGAGAGGGAGTGAGCTTGAGAATGAGGGAGAGCTTGAGAGGGGTGGAGTTTTTGCAGCAATGGAGAGCATAGAAAAGGAAGAATGAGGGAGAGCTTGAGAGGGGTAGAGTTTTTGCAGCAATGGAGAGCATAGAAAAGGAAGAAAGAGGGAGAGGGAGCTTGAGACTGAGAGAGCTTGACAAGGAGGTAGAGCTTGAGAGGTATGGAGTTTCTGCAATGGAGAGCTTAGAAGAGGAAGAAAGAGGTTCAAAATGAGCTCTCCAAACCTAGAGTATGTTGGGGGAAGTTTGAGAGGGAAAACACACTTTTGGGAAATTTTGAAAATTTCCAATTTTTGGGGTTTTTAATCTGCGCGATTCTAGGTGGGGGGACCTCTAAGTTTGGGCCCAAGAGGTAGGGGGACAAGAGTAGTAATTAGGCCCCATTAGCAAACCAAAGCCTAGGCCCCCTAGGGTCAAATAAGTCAAAAATGTGCACCGAGCCCTCTTCCCATTAGGACTTGTTTGGGGTCTTCTTGGGTCCTTTAATTTGCCCCAAGCCTAATGACAGTCATTAAGGAATGGTGCAATGGGAGAAGGCCATGTGGAGAAAAATGTTGGGTTTCCCTGCCCCTAATATGTAGGGGTCAAACTTGAATCATACGTTTTTTTTAAAAAGAAATTGGGCTGAAAATGCAAAATCTTTCAATAAAATCAGATTTCCCACCTTTTTTTAATAAAGACAGCTCAAACTGGCATAAATGACCCCACCTCAAAAAGTGGGCTAGGGCCAGAAACGCCCCCCATCATTATCCCTCATTTAAAGCTACTTTTCCCTCTCCCCACTCCCTCTTCCTCTCTCTAAAACTAACAATTCGGTTTTGAGTCTCTCTCTAACTAAAAGAATCTTTTTTGGCCTCCTCCCTCCCCATTCTGCCTTCCCCTTCCCTCCTAAAGTTAGATCTATCTTTCTGTGCCTTCTTGGCTATGGAAAGCTTGGAAAACAGTCCACTTTTTCCCCCATCAAGTCCATCCTCTCTTGCTTGCACACATTCTTCACTCTCCTCTTGCTAGCTTATACACATTCTTGACTCCTCTTGCCAGTTTATATGCTCTGCTAGCATTAGGTTGCAGAGATCTTCTTGGCTATGGAAAGCTTGGAAAACAGTCCTTTTTTCCCCATCAAGTCCATCCTCTCTTGCTTGCACACATTCTTCACTCTCCTCTTGCTAGCTTATACACATTCTTGACTCCTCTTGCCAGCTTATATGCTCTGCTAGCATTAGGTTGCAGAGATCTTCTCACACACCTACAACTTCATAGCATTTAGCTTAGTCGGTTAGCCAAGCACAATGAGTCGCCGACCTCGTTCAAGGGTGGAGTCCTTTAGCAGCAGCAACGAACAAGACGACACTGGCTTGTGGGTTACAAGCACCTTTGCAAAAGGAATGTGGGTGACGATGCGTCCAAGCACAAGGGGAGCCCACAAAGTCTCTCGCAGATACATAGGGTTAAAGTCACACCATTGGAAGGGTCACATAGTGGATCTCAAGCAGGGGGCTGACGGAAGCAAGCAGGTGATGATCCAACACGTCTACAAGGCATCGCAACTCCGTGTTGACAATGCCAATCACAAACGCTTTCCTGCAAATTGTAAGTTTTATTTGTGCTTCTTGTTTTATGGGTTGCACTGAGACATGCTAATATCATTTCATGTTACGGAAGCTTGATTTTTTCAAGTGTGTTCTTGTAATGTTCTGTGCAGACATCTTTCCGTCGACATTTGTGGAATGGGAGCCTTTAGAGGCCCTTTCTGGAACCTTTGAGGCGCACCACTTTGAAATCGGCAAGCTACTATATACTGGTTGTTCAACATCAGAGCTTTTAGAGCGCTCAGTTTTCTTCTTTCATGCAGAGTATATTGTACCCACGTCAAGAGATGGTTCTGGGACTCGACGGAGGCTCCCTACACCAAGTCTCACGGACCATGATTGGCCAAAGCCCGACAATACTTTGGTTGCACTAACCAGACGTCGGATTGAGATTGATGTGTGCAATGCAATGAAGTGCACCTATGGGTCACATCGTGCGACTCTCACGTTCTTCATGCCTTTACATTTGTTTGTGTTTTTGTTCAAGGAGGCTGATGTTCACCGGACTCCTACAATGTGGATTGCAAAGGGAGGCACAGTAATGAGTGCCTTTTTGCCACCTTCGTGGGATTTGAAGGTTATTCAACATCAGGGTGAAAAGATAAAGTGCATGGTGGTGTCGGAGAAGATGGTCGTTCGGTACCAGCTTGGAAAGCAACAACTCTCTATTATCTTTCCTTACAGACGTTGGAAGCTGACTGGAGGCGAATGGCAAGCACTCGATTCGGACATCAACGATGCAGAACAGCTTGATGTACATGTTAGCACGCAAGCTGATGTGTGGGATATCGTAGTAAATGCTGATTGGAATATGGCGAACCTAAGGGAGTACTTAGGCCTTAGGTTTGCACTGAAAGGTGACTTTTCATTTGTGATTGATAACACACCTCTACGTAAGAGGAAAGAGGCATCTTACTTTTGTAAAAGCATTCCCTTCCCCAAATGTATCCATATCAAGCAAGCTATGTAACAGATTTTGAGAGATTAATTCAAAACAATTTTGGCTACTCGCAATTTGCGTTCAATTTTGTGCACTTTTAAGTTTTGTCGCGTGTTTTTATTTTTTTGGAGGTTTTAAGTGAGTTTTTAAACATAAAAAAAGTTTTAAAGACCTCTTTATAAGTCACTTTTGGCCACTTTGAGTTCATCTCCTCACTCTCGGCATCTTTGCGGTCCCCTCGCCTTCTTCGCTACTCAAGCATGGCCACCCCCGCCCAAGCTCTCCTATCTCAATTGCACAAGCTTGACCTCGGTCACTTGATCGAGAAGCTTGCACCCATCTTTCAGACATCTATTGACATAGAAGGCACCGTTGAACTCCATAATGACGTGTTTGGGGCGTTCACTAGCTACATGGACACATACATGGCTGAATATTGTGTCAACTTTGAAGACGAGGAGGGAACTTGGATGCCTGTGGATCTTATCAAGCATACCTACAAAGCGGACAAAAATTTCAGGTTCAGGCTTGCAAGATTCCTCAAAGGCCTTAGTAGCGCATATCTAAGGGAGGAGGAAGAAGATAACCTGGTAGGTCTTGGAATGGGCAACATTGGCACAAGTTTTTTGAGGTGGGACATGACTCTTGCCCTCCTGATCTTGGAGGGAACAGAGAAAAGCAAGGGAAAGAGGAAGGCCACTCCTCCAAAGAAAGCCACACCTTATCTCTTGATCAAGGAAGCTGACCCAAAGGAGGAGATTGTCACCCCAGTGCAAGAAGCATCTCTTGCACTTGTGACTCTGGCGGAAGAGCCGCAAGCTGAGGCTGTGAAACGGGACATCGAAGGGGACGATGTCATGGATGAAGTTCCAGAGCTCGAAGTGCGAACTCTACACCCCATCATAGTAGAAGGTGTAGAGTTCTTATTTTTGGATGACATCGCCCATGTCCTTGGGCTGCACCAGGATGAAACTCTCTCAGTCATTGCTATGTACGCGGGCATGCGAGACACACAACAGCCATCCAAAGATGATGACATCCGCATTGACTTCAGTTCCGCAGATGTCACAAAGGTGCTTGCGCTCCCAGAAAATCATGCCTCAATAGAGTCCCTTGTGGCAGAGACTCTTGTACAAATATCCCAGTGCAAGGATTTCTACGAGAGTGTGCCAGAAACTAGCTTTGCCCCTCACAAGCCGCTTGCCATTTCGGATTCTGTCAGCCTCGGGAGCATCAATATTAGTGATGCAGACCTTGCGGATCATGATGATGCCACTGAGGTAGTACACCCAATTTCTTCCCTTCTTAATTTGTAATTTTTTGAAGTCAACTCATTCTTCTATCTACTTTGTAGACCGCAAGAGAAATGGACTGGTTCGCAAGCCGAAAGGGTGGAGCACGAAAGGAGGTGGAGGGGAAAGATGCTGCGCTATGGCACTACATCCCGAGCTTCAATGCCGAGATGCTTCGCGTAATTCACAACGACTTTTCAAATGATGCGCAAGCTGAATTTTTGAAGTGCAGAGCCCTAAGCGCCATCCTGTCTGAAGCCCCTATAGCCCAAAATGCCCATAAATGTATTCTTGTAAATAGGGAAGCAGCTATCTATAGCTTTGGTGATAAAGGTGCAAGGTCTTTCCTAGGATTTTGTGGCCTTAGCCTTGGACAAGGCATCACTGATGCCAAAGAGATAGCCGAACGCATTGGTGACAAACCATCAGTAAAGACTCTCACCCACGAGGCTTTCACCAAGCTCATCAAGCAAGTTGGCTAGATCCAATGTACTCATTTGCCTTCTGTGAAAATCAAACAATTAATGACATCAAGATGTTTTTCGAGCTGATTTTAAGTTTTATCTTCTTGATGTGTTTATATGTTGTTGTCGTGTCCTGTCATGATGTTTCAATCAATTTTTGTGAACGCTCGTCTGCCACCGCCCGTCCGACTTTGGCTCGACTCGACGGGCCGATTTCTCCCGCGTATGGCCCCAGAAGGGTATATCAGCTGTGCGGGGTGCGCCGGGGCCGAGGGGGGGGCCGGTGGTCGCTCCGTGGAGCCTGTGTGCCACGGAGCGACTTTTGGCTGTTTGACCCTGGTATATCAGCTGTGCGGGGTGCGCCGGGGCCGAGGGGGGGGGCCGGTGGTCGCTCCGTGGAGCCTGTGTGCCACGGAGCGACTTTTGGCTGTTTGACCAGGGTCAAACAGCCAAAAGTCGCTCCGTGGCACACAGGCTCCACGGAGCGACCACCGGCCCCCCCCCTCGGCCCCGGCGCACCCCGCACAGCTGATATACCCTTCTGGGGCCATACGCAGGAGAAATCGGCCCGTCGAGTCGAGCCAAAGTCGGACGGGCGGTGGCAGACGAGCGTTCACATGAGGTCGAATGTACATAGCGACAACAATTACATGCAAAAGACTACAATCACCTTGACAAGACAACAATCACTTGCAATAGAAAATAACTTTTTTGAAAATAGACATGGTTTTTCATTAATCAAATTGAGATTACAAAACACGGTTTGTTGCATTACAAAGGCTTCCCCTATCTAGTGAAAGAGAGCTTCCTCTCCACGGATACGCCTAGCTAGATGAAGATCAGATGGCTTCAAAGTGACGCGTTTTGCATGCACATTGCACAAAACCGCGTCTTGGAAAAGCGAAACCAAAATATCCTCGGCACCTTGTTGCAGAGCGCCTAGTGCCGCCGCTTGCACACGATTGACATCCCGGCGCTGGTCGTGGATAATCTCTTTGACGAGATGCCCAAAAGGTGCCTTTGGAATAATTGGTGTGCAGGTCTTTTGATATTTGCGAATTTCTCTAAGGGCAACTGTCCCTGGTCTCCACCTTTGCTTCTTCTGCGTTGTTGGGGGCGGTGGTGCTTGCGCGTGGCGAGTCCAAGCTGGTGTGTCATTTTTAAACTTCTGTCGTCGCTGCTCTTGGAAGTTATCGGAAGGGGGTTCTGTGCGTTTAGGAATGGTTTTCCCCTTCTTAGCCTTTGCAGGTGTTGGAGTTTTCTTTGCCTTTGTAGATGGAGTCTTCGGAGCTGCTCTCTGCTCTGCCTCCTTCCTTACTCGCTCCTCTTCATCTTTCCTGTCTTTTTCCTCACGAAGCCTCCGTGTGTTTGCTGCCCTGGTTTCTCGTTCAAGCTTCTGTCTCTTATTTTCTACTTCCTCAGCTGAGAGTTTTCTCTTTCCTTTACCAAGTGCACGAGCCAAGACTCTGTCTAGCATTGCATTGACAATCCTATTGCTCGGCAGGTGCTCCCTTTCTACTGTGTCTTCATTTCTCCTCTTTGTATATTCTGCTCGAAGACTTTGTATAGCCGCTTCCAAAATTGTGTCATCTTCGTATCCGGCCATTCGCAGGTCAGCAACAAATCCGTGAGCTTTTCTGTTAAGCCAATCCTCCTCCGCAGCAAAGAATGCTAATCTTCTCTTGTTGCTTGCGGCGGCCTGAGCTTCTTCTACAGCCTTCTTATCTGCCTCCGCCTTCCTAACTGCCTCGTCTTCTTCCTCCTTCTTGGCAGCCTCATCCTCCTGTGCTTTCTTTGCTGCCTCGTCCTCTTGAGTTCTGACGGTCTCTTCGGCTTCTTTTCTTGCTCTCTCAGCTGCCTTCATGTCCTCTGCTTCTTTGTGTAATCTCTTCGCTTCTTGGCATTCTTGGGCTTCTTGGGCCTCTCGCTCAAGCCTCACACGCTCAGCTTCCAGATCCACTTGGGCTTGTGGGTAAATGTTTGGGATTGCAGTTCTATGTGCCACCGCCAAGGTCTTTGAAAATGTCATCCTGCATATTGGAGGGAGGATCATTTGGGGGCTCCATGTGCGTGAGATATTAGTGCACGAGCGAGAGAGAGAGAGAGAGAGAGAGAGCGCGCGAGAGAGTCAAGGGGAGAGGAAGAGAGAGAGCTCACAAGTCAAGACTTTTAAAAATGACTATAAAACTCACTGATATTTATAGGGGGCCAAAATTACAAAAAAAGTCAATTTACAAAATGAACGCGTCAAAAAGTGGCGAACAAGAATTATTGGGTGGGTAACCACACACGGCCATTTCTTAGTCGACCACTGTGCCATTGCCTCGCTCTTTCACGTGCCATTGACGCATTGCACCCTTCTCTTTCGCCTTGCACCTAACACCTTCATGATTTTGTGTAAGATCCCTGTTCCCACCGAGCAACGGATTCGGGGTACTGGCAGCGGAAGTAGTGCTTCTCGCACGGGACAGGGGTCCCACACTCGGGGCCTCGCCCACGGATATCCGCATAAGAGACTAATCCGTCGGTTGTTCCAAAACCGAACCCGGAAAAACTTCCTTTACCGAAAAGCACGGGCGATTCCACCAGGATAACTTTTTACTCTAACGTAGTCAAGATCATTTCTGATCGAGATGATCCGATTACATCTATAAGATACTTAGTCAGTTCAAGGAAGAAACTTACACTTGGATCATTGGGATCAACGCTTTTTTCCCCATTCAAGAGGCACAGCCGTTGATTCCTATCCATAGAACAGTTTCTGTCCGGGATTTTTTTTTTCTATCGTAAAAACAAAAGTTTGAGTCTCGATTTACGGATCCATCAGTCCAGCCTAACCCCATCCAATCCCATGGGTTAGCCAACCGCCCAACCACTGTAGTGATGGGATCCAATTAAAAATTTGGTTAGGTTTTGTCCCGGGTACCAAGGAAAAGAGTTCCAAGGCCCCCTAGCCGGATGTTCATGCAAAATAAAACTAGTCACACCACTCACACACCCAATATGAAATTGCCTTTTTCAACCAGATTCAACCAGTTTAAAACAATCCTTTAATAAAACCATAGTATCATTGATCACCATCTTCCAATTTATCCAATTGATTCTTAATTCCCATCATTCCTTCATCAGAGTATCTATGGCATCATTGGCAACTAGAACGCTCAGGAGCCGTTTACTTGGCAATATAATCACTTAACAAGATGGACTCTCATTGAAGATCAGCAAGATCAACCAACAGATCCATATAAGGAGCCATGGACTCATCCATTGAAGACCAGCAAGGTCAATCAACCAGATCCATGCTCGATTTCAGAAAACAACTCCAACTCTGTTCCAATATCTTCCTCGACGCACGCGTGGGTATCCTAGGCAACCCAGAGCCCGAGCACCGTATGGTCATCACCCTCTAGGATCCTTCGCAGGTAACCTAGCGCTTCACGCATAGGCCGCTTCCTTGGCCCCTCATCCACCGTACCGGAAGCTCACCATTTTAATCGCACCGAGGCTGGTCAAGACCTCGGCCGACCTTGCTACGCGAGACGTCCTTCATTGACTCCCCGTCAGCAGTTGCAACTTTACCATCACGACCTTAATCACAAGACGGTCAAAATGCTCCCCCCAGCATTCTTGACATAAAACAATCTTTTACAAACAGCATTTACAAACAGCATTTACAAACAGTTTACAATACAATTTCTATTTTAACTTTCATTTTTCCACATTATCCCTCATCAATCTACATTACTTATTCTATATTCCATTTATATGTATACTCATCCCATCACATCATTTCCATCTCATCACTTCAGATTCCCTCACATCACATATCGTATATTCACATCCATACATCCACATCTATATGCGTACATTCACATCTACATGCATACTTCTACATCTCTATGCATACACCCACATCCACATTCACATTCACCTCCATACATCTACATCTATATGCATACATCCATCTCCACATTCACATCCACATCTATACATCTACATCTACATGCATACCTCCACCTCTACATCCACATCTACATCTATACACCTACATCTACATGCATACATCCACATCTCCATTCACATCTATATCTATACATCTACATCTACATGCATCCATCCACCTCCACATCCACATCTACATCTATACATCTACATCTACATGCATACATCCATATCTCCATTCCCATCTACATCTATACATCTACATCTATATGCATACATCTACATCTCCATTCACATCTACATCTATACATCTACATCTACATGCATCCATCCACATCTCTATTTACATCCTCATCTATACATCTACTTCTACATGCATACATCCACATCTCCATGCATACATCCACCTCCACATTCACACTCACATCTATACATCTACATCTACATGCAAACATCCACATCTCCATGCATAATAAAATTCTTTAATTAATCTAGGATGATAGTTCCTAGAATATGGTAGGAAGTCCTCTTTTTATGCTTTGAATGAATTTATTTTATGCGTAATTTCTATAAAAATTTTGCCATAGCTCCGCTACTATGACTGATAAATCTCAATTTTTTTTCTAAGGGATAAAGCTCATTATTAAAAAAATAATTAGAATGGTCTCTAATTGGATCATCAATCCATAATGGTCTCTAATTAGATCATCAATCCATAATGGTCTCTAATTGGATCATTAAGAAAACAATTAGAATGGTCTCTAATTGGGTCATCAATCCATAATGGATTGAATCATCAATGTGCATAAACTAAAAGCATAGCAAAAAGCCATTAATTTGGCCTCAAGCATAGCTTAATCTTGGATTAAAGAAAGGCTTTATGAAAAGCTTCATTTGGATTGAGAATGGGTCATGAGTATGACCATTTCTTGAGTGAGAGAGAGAAATTACATAAAAACCATTAGAATTTAAACATAAATGGAAATTAACTTCTATAGCATTTATTAAATTATGTAACTCTTCACTACTATTCACTAATTAACTTCAATAGCATTTAAAAAACCATACCAATTAAACTTCTCAAGCTTGAGAGGGGTTGAGAAGAGAGAATCATTGAGAATTATAGAAAAGATCAAAATTCAATATACTTACCTTATGATTTGCTTGATTCTTTATTCACGGTAGAGGCCCCCAACCAATCAATTGGTTTAGTATGTTGATGGAGCCACCAATGGGGATTGAAGAAAGAGAGAAGTATCAAAAACTAGTGAATTATTAAAGAATTCACAGTTCTTGGCTTAGGTAGAGTAGAGTAACAAGGCATAAGACACTATATATTTTAGCTTAGGTGGAGTAGAGTAACAAAGCATAATACACTATCTAATTTGGCTTAGGTGGAGTAGAGTAACAAAGCATAAGACTCTAGCTAATTTGGTTTAGGTGGAGTAGAGTAACAAAGCATAAGAGACTATATATTTTGGCTTAGGTGGAGTAGAGTAACAAAGCATAAGAGACTATATATTTTGGCTTAGGTGGAGTAGAGTAACAAAGCATAAGAGACTATCTAATTTGGCTTAGGTGGAGTAGAGTAACAAAGCATAAGAGACTATATATTTTGGCTTAGGTGGAGTAGAGTAACAAAGCATAAGAGACTATATATTTTGGCTTAGGTGGAGTAGAGTAACAAAGCATAAGAGACTATCTAATTTGGCTTAGGTGGAGTAGAGTAACAAAGCATAATACACTATCTAATTTGGCTTAGGTGGAGTAGAGTAACAAAGCATAAGACTCTAGCTAATTTGGTTTAGGTGGAGTAGAGTAACAAAGCATAAGAGACTATATATTTTGGCTTAGGTGGAGTAGAGTAACAAAGCATAAGAGACTATGTTTTCTTCAACAAGGGGAGGCTTCTATTTATAGGAAAATTTGAGCTCCTAACCAAACAAACTGATTCTAGAATTTTCCAAGTCAGTTTGGTCACTTTTTGACCATTTTTAGGTCAATTAAGCTAACTTTTTGGAACTAGACTTGAATGAGGAGAGAGGAGAGATGAAATATCTTAATTTTTTTTATGAGTTTAAAACTCATTCAAGCATGTGAAATATGCACCTCCTTTAAAGAATTCCCCTTCCTTACATATGTGTCAAATTTGTATTGCTCATAGTTTTTTTTTACTAATAAACCTTGTACATTTTCAACTCTTCATCTTATGTGAAATATGCACCTCCTTTAAAGAATTCCTCTTCCTTACATATGTGTCATAGTTTTTTTACTAATAAGCCTTGTACATTTTCAACTCTTCATCTTATGTGAAATATGCACCTCCTTTAAAGAACTCCCCTTCCTTACATATGTGTTTATTTACTAATAAACCTTGTACATTTTCAACTCTTCATCTTATGTGAAATATGCACCTCCTTTAAAGAACTCCCCTTCCTTACATATGTGTTTATTTACTAATAAACCTTGTACATTTTCAACTCTTCACCTCATGTGAGCATTTACTCATTTTTGGGTATTTTCTTTTTACAATTTGGATTTATCTCCTCCCTACACATGGATTGATGCTATTGGCCCATAGAAACCTTAATTGGACCATAGTCTAAAGATTTCTGAAAATCTAGACCCTTAGGCTAAGGTTCTTTATACCTATTTCCAATTAATTCCAATTGCACATTGGAAAATTCTTTTTAAATTTCTGCTTCAGGGAAACTCATCTGAATTATAAGAGATATTTTTCTATCCAAAAATATTCAAAATCTGAATATTCTCTCTCTAGAATATTTTCTCTCTCTAGGTTAAAACAGTCACAAACAAGATCTCTTATATTTCAGAAAAGAAATTGATTACAGGAGAATATACTAGACATCAAAAAGGGGTTGGGGGAGGAATCTTACATTCTACCCCACTTAAAAAACGCGAGATGTCCTCATCTCGCAACTTGGAATAATTTCGCAAGATGCACGAATATGAGACTTAGAGAAAAATTTTAATCACGATTAACCACCAAGAAAAGTCTTAAAGAGAGCAAGATTCAAAATAAGAACAAGATTTAAACTTTATTCATTCTCGGAACTTATACAGTAAAGATAGAGAAACTCTTTACACTTCCATAAGCCCGTCCATCATATGGTCACAAAAGCAGTCCTCACAAGCTGCACAAGTATAGGGTAACTCATCTATGGGAATGATTCTGCTGGTTATTGCCGCACCTATCTCAGTGGTATGAGGTGATCTAACAAAAGGACCTCTGAGAGGCAAACCAAAAACGGGGTAAAGGCATATCTTCTCATGAGGAAGAAAACACGCCAGTAAGAAGACCCGCTCAGAAAACCCAAGATGTCTTGATCTCATGACGCAGTAGTATCGGGGACCCAAACCCAAAGCTTCAATAACCATGGCCAAGCGGACATTGTTACGAAAGTGTTGCTGACCCCAGGGTGTTACCCTAGTTATGTTTTGATAGGTCCGCCATTTGGTCTGCGCTACAGAAGTTCCTAGGTGAGGAAAAAGTGAGCGCTCATACTGTTCTATAAAGTCTTTCTTCACAGACTCTCTTGCGTCTTGAAGGTGAGAAATCATCAGGGATAAAACTAATTCCTGTTGCCAGGCCGCCATGAAGGAGATTAAGAAAGAAAGGAGATTGATGGGAGTAAGATTACTGTGAGCGACAAGTAAAAGTTACGACTTATATAAAGGAAGGAGCTAGCGTAACCTAGAAGCCAACGGTAACTTGCCACTGAAGTTTTACCGTCTTTCCAAGATTTGAGTTTGACACATTTTTCTATAAAAGGCATTAAGAATTTTGAGATGAGGAGATAAAAGAAGCTTGTAGGCTAAGTCACCTACTTTCATTGAATTCAGATATAAAGGTCACAATATCTGGGGGTAACTTCTTATACTCCCCAAGAGATAAAGAACTTCTTTTGGGCTGTACTCGAATGAAAGCCAAAACCTTGGTATCCAAAACACCGATTCTCACTTCTGAACTCATTGTGCTAAATCCTTAAAACAGTTGGGACTCCTGAGAAATATTCTAGGGAAAGGGACTTTCTTTTTTTTAAAAAGAAACTTTCTTTTATTTTAGAGAGGGAATAATTATGAGATCAGAAGGGAGATTCTTACTCCTATATACCTCGAAGGCTGGGGAGGAATCTTACATTCTACCCCACTTAGAAAGTGCGAGATGTCCTCATCTCGCAAGGTAGAGGACAGCTCTTTTTCTTAAGATCCAATTTTATTCTGGGTTCCTTATATTCTGGTCAACCCAACAGAACACTGGGATAAATATCCCTTATATAAAACTCATCATTACATATCAATTCATTCAGATCATATCATTCATATCTTTAACATGATAAAGGTCCATTAGACCGAAAAGTTTCCTTCGGAACATTCCTCCACACGGAAATTTCAGTCAAGCAAGTTCTCAATTTGACATCCCTTAACTTGATCTACCGGTCAAGTATTAACAGTAGCAATCTGACAGCACAACTCACTAATCTCATAGTGATTTGCTGAATTCATTATCATCATTCGAGTTATGAATATCATCACAGGGACTCGTCTCATTCCCCCTCATTGTGGTTTCATTATATTTCAACTAATTTTTAAAAATCAACATTTTTTTTTCAATCAGCATTTTCAATCAGAATCCAAATCAATTCATCAATTCTCAAACAGAATTATAAATCATATCAATCACATTCGAAATCATCATCTAGATAGCATTAACGCTTATAATTTCAAGTCTTAGATTTACTCGTATATACTGTCAGTAAGAAGCTGCAGTATACTCTCGGTATATACGGGTAGTCACGGCCCTTGGAATTATAAGGTAAATACTATCATGTCTAGGCCTCAAGCAAGTCAGGGTTTCTATATAATTGCAGTACTTCCATCTGAAGAACCAATTACCAAATTATGAATTTCAGTTTGAATATCAAATTGTATGAGTTATATCACACAATTATAACCTTTTTGTGTTTCTTGATAAATTTTTGACATATTTATCTTCTCAGTTGATCTTTATTAACCAAATGCTCTGATACCAACTGTAAGATCCCTGTTCCCACCGAGCAACGGATTCGGGGTACTGGCAGAGCGGAAGTAGTGCTTCTCGCACGGGACAGGGGTCCCACACTCGGGGCCTCGCCCACGGATATCCGGATAAGAGACTAATCCGTCGGTTGTTCCAAAACCGAACCCGGAAAAACTTCCTTTACCGAAAAGCACGGGCGATTCCACCAGGATAACTTTTTACTCTAACGTAGTCAAGATCATTTCTGATCGAGATGATCCGATTACATCTATAAGATACTTAGTCAGTTCAAGGAAGAAACTTACACTTGGATCATTGGGATCAACGCTTTTTTCCCCATTCAAGAGGCACAGCCGTTGATTCCTATCCATAGAACAGTTTCTGTCCGGGATTTTTTTTTTCTATCGTAAAAACAAAAGTTTGAGTCTCGATTTACGGATCCATCAGTCCAGCCTAACCCCATCCAATCCCATGGGTTAGCCAACCGCCCAACCACTGTAGTGATGGGATCCAATTAAAAATTTGGTTAGGTTTTGTCCCGGGTACTAAGGAAAAGAGTTCCAAGGCCCCCTAGCCGGATGTTCATGCAAAATAAAACTAGTCACACCACTCACACACCCAATATGAAATTGCCTTTTTCAACCAGATTCAACCAGTTTAAAACAATCCTTTAATAAAACCATAGTATCATTGATCACCATCTTCCAATTTATCCAATTGATTCTTAATTCCCATCATTCCTTCATCAGAGTATCTATGGCATCATTGGCAACTAGAACGCTCAGGAGCCGTTTCGATAGTTCCTAGCCCATAATACTTGGCAATATAATCACTTAACAAGATGGACTCTCATTGAAGATCAGCAAGATCAACCAACAGATCCATATAAGGAGCCATGGACTCATCCATTGAAGACCAGCAAGGTCAATCAACCAGATCCATGCTCGATTTCAGAAAACAACTCCAACTCTGTTCCAATATCTTCCTCGACGCACGCGTGGGTATCCTAGGCAACCCAGAGCCCGAGCACCGTATGGTCATCACCCTCTAGGATCCTTCGCAGGTAACCTAGCGCTTCACGCATAGGCCGCTTCCTTGGCCCCTCATCCACCGTACCGGAAGCTCACCATTTTAATCGCACCGAGGCTGGTCAAGACCTCGGCCGACCTTGCTACGCGAGACGTCCTTCATTGACTCCCCGTCAGCAGTTGCAACTTTACCATCACGACCTTAATCACAAGACGGTCAAAATGCTCCCCCCAGCATTCTTGACATAAAACAATCTTTTACAAACAGCATTTACAAACAGCATTTACAAACAGTTTACAATACAATTTCTATTTTAACTTTCATTTTTCCACATTATCCCTCATCAATCTACATTACTTATTCTATATTCCATTTATATGTATACTCATCCCATCACATCATTTCCATCTCATCACTTCAGATTCCCTCACATCACATATCGTATATTCACATCCATACATCCACATCTATATGCGTACATTCACATCTACATGCATACTTCTACATCTCTATGCATACACCCACATCCACATTCACATTCACCTCCATACATCTACATCTATATGCATACATCCATCTCCACATTCACATCCATATCTATACATCTACATCTACATGCATACCTCCACCTCTACATCCACATCTACATCTATACACCTACATCTACATGCATACATCCACATCTCCATTCACATCTATATCTATACATCTACATCTACATGCATCCATCCACCTCCACATCCACATCTACATCTATACATCTACATCTACATGCATACATCCATATCTCCATTCCCATCTACATCTATACATCTACATCTATATGCATACATCTACATCTCCATTCACATCTACATCTATACATCTACATCTACATGCATCCATCCACATCTCTATTTACATCCTCATCTATACATCTACTTCTACATGCATACATCCACATCTCCATGCATACATCCACCTCCACATTCACACTCACATCTATACATCTACATCTACATGCAAACATCCACATCTCCATGCATAATAAAATTCTTTAATTAATCTAGGATGATAGTTCCTAGAATATGGTAGGAAGTCCTCTTTTTATGCTTTGAATGAATTTATTTTATGCGTAATTTCTATAAAAATTTTGCCATAGCTCCGCTACTATGACTGATAAATCTCAATTTTTTTTCTAAGGGATAAAGCTCATTATTAAAAAAATAATTAGAATGGTCTCTAATTGGATCATCAATCCATAATGGTCTCTAATTAGATCATCAATCCATAATGGTCTCTAATTGGATCATTAAGAAAACAATTAGAATGGTCTCTAATTGGGTCATCAATCCATAATGGATTGAATCATCAATGTGCATAAACTAAAAGCATAGCAAAAAGCCATTAATTTGGCCTCAAGCATAGCTTAATCTTGGATTAAAGAAAGGCTTTATGAAAAGCTTCATTTGGATTGAGAATGGGTCATGAGTATGACCATTTCTTGAGTGAGAGAGAGAAATTACATAAAAACCATTAGAATTTAAACATAAATGGAAATTAACTTCTATAGCATTTATTAAATTATGTAACTCTTCACTACTATTCACCAATTAACTTCAATAGCATTTAAAAAACCATACCAATTAAACTTCTCAAGCTTGAGAGGGGTTGAGAAGAGAGAATCATTGAGAATTATAGAAAAGATCAAAATTCAATATACTTACCTTATGATTTGCTTGATTCTTTATTCACGGTAGAGGCCCCCAACCAATCAATTGGTTTAGTATGTTGATGGAGCCACCAATGGGGATTGAAGAAAGAGAGAAGTATCAAAAACTAGTGAATTATTAAAGAATTCACAGTTCTTGGCTTAGGTAGAGTAGAGTAACAAGGCATAAGACACTATATATTTTAGCTTAGGTGGAGTAGAGTAACAAAGCATAATACACTATCTAATTTGGCTTAGGTGGAGTAGAGTAACAAAGCATAAGACTCTAGCTAATTTGGTTTAGGTGGAGTAGAGTAACAAAGCATAAGAGACTATATATTTTGGCTTAGGTGGAGTAGAGTAACAAAGCATAAGAGACTATATATTTTGGCTTAGGTGGAGTAGAGTAACAAAGCATAAGAGACTATCTAATTTGGCTTAGGTGGAGTAGAGTAACAAAGCATAAGAGACTATATATTTTGGCTTAGGTGGAGTAGAGTAACAAAGCATAAGAGACTATATATTTTGGCTTAGGTGGAGTAGAGTAACAAAGCATAAGAGACTATCTAATTTGGCTTAGGTGGAGTAGAGTAACAAAGCATAATACACTATCTAATTTGGCTTAGGTGGAGTAGAGTAACAAAGCATAAGACTCTAGCTAATTTGGTTTAGGTGGAGTAGAGTAACAAAGCATAAGAGACTATATATTTTGGCTTAGGTGGAGTAGAGTAACAAAGCATAAGAGACTATGTTTTCTTCAACAAGGGGAGGCTTCTATTTATAGGAAAATTTGAGCTCCTAACCAAACAAACTGATTCTAGAATTTTCCAAGTCAGTTTGGTCACTTTTTGACCATTTTTAGGTCAATTAAGCTAACTTTTTGGAACTAGACTTGAATGAGGAGAGAGGAGAGATGAAATATCTTAATTTTTTTTATGAGTTTAAAACTCATTCAAGCATGTGAAATATGCACCTCCTTTAAAGAATTCCCCTTCCTTACATATGTGTCAAATTTGTATTGCTCATAGTTTTTTTTTACTAATAAACCTTGTACATTTTCAACTCTTCATCTTATGTGAAATATGCACCTCCTTTAAAGAATTCCTCTTCCTTACATATGTGTCATAGTTTTTTTACTAATAAGCCTTGTACATTTTCAACTCTTCATCTTATGTGAAATATGCACCTCCTTTAAAGAACTCCCCTTCCTTACATATGTGTTTATTTACTAATAAACCTTGTACATTTTCAACTCTTCATCTTATGTGAAATATGCACCTCCTTTAAAGAACTCCCCTTCCTTACATATGTGTTTATTTACTAATAAACCTTGTACATTTTCAACTCTTCACCTCATGTGAGCATTTACTCATTTTTGGGTATTTTCTTTTTACAATTTGGATTTATCTCCTCCCTACACATGGATTGATGCTATTGGCCCATAGAAACCTTAATTGGACCATAGTCTAAAGATTTCTGAAAATCTAGACCCTTAGGCTAAGGTTCTTTATACCTATTTCCAATTAATTCCAATTGCACATTGGAAAATTCTTTTTAAATTTCTGCTTCAGGGAAACTCATCTGAATTATAAGAGATATTTTTCTATCCAAAAATATTCAAAATCTGAATATTCTCTCTCTAGAATATTTTCTCTCTCTAGATTAAAACAGTCACAAACAAGATCTCTTATATTTCAGAAAAGAAATTGATTACAGGAGAATATACTAGACATCAAAAAGGGGTTGGGGGAGGAATCTTACATTTTGCGCCTCAAAGATAAATTTTCGGCTCGCTTTTGGGCCTTTTTCCCAGTAAGTGCACGGTAAAACCAATTGAACATTTCTTGAAACGCATTGCTGCGAACCTTGCCACCGCCATGACCCGTGTTCTTAAAATAGGCCACCTTGGCTTGGTAATGTGATCGTTCCATGCCTTGGTTGCTCCAGAGTGCAAGAGACCCATATTCATCTAGAAAGAAGGAACTGTGCGCATAGAGAATATGCATGTAGTGTGTTATATGAGTCTCCCCCAAGCATCGATCATTTCTTCTGTGAATCTGTCAATCAAAGTCTTGAATGTAGCTATCTCTGCTTCATCAAGATACGGGCGCTCAAGAAGCCTCATCATCTCATCACAAGCTTCCCACACATGTGCACGCTTCAATCCTAGTGTCGCCTCATTGCCTCGATAGGTTGTTACATCACAAATCTGCTTCCATAATTCAAAATGTGTATGGCTTTGAGCCTCACCATAGTTTGAGAGCAGGTGTCTTGCTTTTGCACCACCCATACATATCTTATTAGGGTTATCTTGGGTACTTGATGGGTTTTTGCGATCCTTGGAGAAGGTGACAGCACCTGCGTGAAGCCCCACGGATGATAAAACAACTTCAAGCTCTTGGATGCCCTGTTCTCGCCGTGACTCTGGCTCCATGTTCCAAGCATAATTGATGTGGAGCATCAACAATTTGTCCAGAATTCTAAGTCTTGCGTGCAAGGTACACACATGTACTCGCGACAGTGGAATTGAAAGAATAGGGTTCCAAGTAGCATCCTCCTCTGCGCGAGATGGTGCCTTGCTTTGATTGCAGCTCATAATTCCATTGAGCCAGACGTGCATACCCTTCCCTTTTTGTAATTGATTTGAGCCCTTTGCACTTGCCTGCTTACGACCTTTCACCTTGGTTGCTTGTTTGGCCTTCCCCACTGCGACACTTGGCATCCTTGGATGACAACAAAAGATGCATGGAAACAAAGTGTTAGCACCGCTTTTAGTTCCCAACATGCATTTGAGGGTCTTGAGATCACCACCAAGGTGCCACTCTATTTCAAAGTGACCAGTGCTGCCAGGCACATGCAAGACTTCACCATTTGATTGCCTGTGTATCACTCCTTGAATCCCTGTACGGGTGAAGTAACACCTCAGACTGTCATGGTCCTCGTGCGGAAGGGTCCATGCCGCCTGCCACCATATGTTCTTCTCAGACTGCACTCCAAAGTAATCTTGCTTGCGTCGCTTTGTGTGCAAGTTATTCTCCGCATCACCTGTTTCATCTTCGCCGTCTAAGCTCTTTCGCTTCAATGCCCTGCTCATGAGTGTCAGACTTGTACGTTCCACCCTTTGGCCCTTTACAACATGACATTCATCCAATTTGAGGACAAATATAGCCTTTCCATCCGTCTCCTCTAATGTCATATCATAAAATTGAATCATAGCTCGTTGAAGTGCCTCCACCTCGACGTAAACATTGTTAAACTTGTTGTAAGCA
Organism: Cibotium barometz; assembly: GCF_041138505.1. Lineage (NCBI taxonomy): Eukaryota > Viridiplantae > Streptophyta > Polypodiopsida > Cyatheales > Cibotiaceae > Cibotium > Cibotium barometz. Next base: position 6,950,603 of record NC_141106.1, read on the forward strand.
AAATCTTTTGAATTTGACATTGGCATGCTACCATCCACCCATCTGTAGCCGCCTAGCAAGTCGGCAATATTGTTGTTTGCTGACTTCCTTGCCATAACTATACTATATGGTGTTGGAAGTATAGATCGTGTCATTCCTTTACCTCGTAGACGTGCTGTGATGCAAGTATACAAAGCCCTGTATCCCTTATCACTGATACCTACTGTGTCACACACAGTGAGCATGTCAATGGGACTGACAATCTGCTCGAATTCCTTGAGAAAATACTTTTGAATCCTGTCACGTAACGCACCATTTACTGGATTGGTTATCATATTGATTACTTTCTGCTCTGGAATAATGTGCTCAAGGATAGACTCCTCAGTATTGGAACAACCTAATATTGCTTTAGCACATTCCCTGGACATCACATAGTTCAGAGTCAATGACATAACTATATGAAAAAGGAATGTAATGCTAGTTTTGAAGCTGTGATTACCTTGTTTGACGCACACGTCGCTTGCGAGCCCCCCCATCTTTGGAAAGAAGACTCAGAGGCTTGCGCTTTCGCTGCCTTGCATTATATCCCACGGGGAGGTGAGTGAAATGATCGACACGTCGGCGAAGGTTCCGAGTTGAGTTTCGAAGACGGAGATAGTTCTCTATAGCTCGATCCCTCCTTTCCACACCTTTATCAAGCTTCATCTTCTGCTCTGCATCCTCCTTCTCTAGATCCTTGACTCGAGCCAGCATATGTTCCTTTGTGGCCATGAAAGTTGACGCACATTCTTCCTTTTCTGCCTTGCATAATTTTAGAAGCTTCTTGAGGTGATTTTGATTTGAGAGTTCCTGCAAGTACAAAGAATAGAGCCTCTGACAGTACCCTAAGAAACCATTATAACCATCACCCAAGAAGCGTACGACCTGCGTGATATTACAAAAAGGGGGAGGTGCACCAGTCTGTGGATCAAGGGGATAAATGCTTCCATCAGTCCAAAGATCAATGGCTTTTGCACCTTGAAGTCGTAGCACCTCAGCAGGAATACATCCCTTCGTTCGATTACTTCGCATTGTGGCATACTCCTCGTCTAAGTCCACGTGCAAGCGAAACTTTGATTGCTTGTTGGTGATGTCCCGTAGAGCCATTGTACCTAGCAAATGGAGATGGAGATGTAGATGGATACAGAGATGGAAATGTGGATGGTGATAGAGATGGAGATGTAGATGGATACAGAGATGGAAATGTGGATGGTGATGGAGATGATGGAGATGGAGGATGGAGGTGGAGGATGGAAATGTGGATGGTGATGGAGGAGATGAAGATGGAGATGGTGATGGAGATGGAGGTGGAGGAGATGCAGATGGATATAGAGAAATGGAGGCCTTGAGGAGATAGATATGGAGAGCTTGCTAGTGATGGAGATGGAGAGCTTCAGCTTGCAAGGATGTGTAGATCTGTACCTTCACAGGAGGAGATGGTGAGCTCTTCCATGAGAGCTGGTGGAGAGGATGATAGATATGGAGAGCTTGCTAGTGATGGAGATGGAGAGCTTCAGCTTGCAAGGATGTGTAGATCTGTACCTTCACAAGAGGGGATGGTGAGCTCTTCCATGAGAGTTGGTGGAGAGGATGATGGAGTAGGAGGTCCAGATCTGCAGGCCATGGCTCCTAGAGAGAGAAAAAGAAGCCCTTACCCAAGTAAAACACCCTAAACGCGTTTTAGAGAGAGAGTGTAGAGAGAGAGTGGGATCTGCAGCACCTCCAAAAAGGGAGGGAACAAAGTGACAAAAATTTTCAAACATTCTTTGTGAAAGGTACTTCACTACAAGACAAAAAGGCAGTTAGGTCCATATTCCTTCCCAAGGACAGAAGATCTAATGATTAGATTACCTTTAGGCCTATTTCCTTTTTTGTAGAAAAGGAAAAATGCATTTTCAGGCCTAGGCCACTAGCTTGGTCAAAGCTTGATTAGCATTTTAAGCATTTCACTAAGTGTCCAAATAAAAGGGCCCAAGAAGACCCCAAACAAGTCCTAATGTATAGGTCCATTCCTAATCAAAAGTTAATCCAAGAGGCCCTCTTTGGGTCCAAAAAATTCCTAATGAGTTGGCTACCCACACCTAGCGATCACAGTAGTGAACTCTACACCAACAAAGCCCATAATTGTTTCTCCTTTGAATATTTTTTTCCGATCTGGATTGCCTCTGTCTTTGGACCATGTCGTCTAGATGGCTATGGCCTTTTTCTCGTTCATCCTCTATTGGTAATGCCTCTTGGTACAAACTTGATTGAGAAGTCTTGGGCATACCTCGGCTCATAGGCCCTTTTCCTGCCTACTCATATAGGTGCGCCCCAACCCTATTCTTTCATCGATCTCATCATTTTTTTTTCTTCCAGTTTCCTCATGGCTGCCCACATATTCTCCTTTAATTCATTCTTGGGGATGAGATCCATTGGTTGATCTAGTCCATAGAACTATCTTCTTCCTCTTCCCTTCAGGTTTTGCACAGATGGCTTTTCCCTTCACCTTTCAAAACCACAAGTCTCTTTTTCTAGGCTTAAATTTCTTGCCTCAGTTCCTTGTTGTCCTTGTGCATCTCCTCTTCTCTATCGGTGCCTCCTCTATTGCTCCTAGCTTGTTGTCCTTGTGCATCTCCTCTTCTCTATCGGTGCCTCCTCTACTGCTCCTAGCTTGTTTGCTCGCTCTTGGCTAGTGCTTCCAAAGATTTTGATGGTTCCAGGCCTACTTTCTGAGGGATGGCTTCAGATTTCCAGATCCTCTATCTAGATTTCTACTTCTTGACTGGTGGGGTGGGGAGCCAACTATTTGGAGGAAGGTGTGAGGCTTGCATTACTACTACTATATTTTCTAGATAAGCTCCCCACACCTCCTTAAGGTCATCCACCACATGACCTTTCCAGTTCTCCATTCTCTCCACATCCAACTCGTACACTTTTGGGAATTCTTCTGCATCCAGAACTCCGAATCTCGCTTCTTCCTTCACAAGCTCCACTTTATCTCTATCAGCCCTATCCTAGATGTCTCTTATGATTTTGATAGGCTCTCCTAGATCAAGGTGCCTTGTCCTTCCATTTTGGATTGGTTTTCTATGGTCGTATTCAACTCCTCATTCATTTTCACAGTCTCCTAGTCTTTCCTGGCCATCATCTCCTTCATTTCCTTAGTCTCTTTCCTCATTACTTTATTGGTATATGCTCAAGCTCCTAGATTTATTTATGCATTTTATCTAGTCGGCCTGCTTCCATTCTTCTCCTTCGTGGATCCTCCTATAGGGGCTCATGCTATCTCACCACCATCTGCAAGGTAACGTCCTTCCATTTTGGATTGGTTTTCTATGGTCGTATTCAACTCCTCATTCATTTTCACAGTCTCCTAGTCTTTCTTGGCCATCATCTCCTTCATTTCCTTAGTCTCTTTCCTCGTTACTTTATTGGTATATGCTCAAGCTCCTAGATTTATTTATGCATTTTATCTAGTCGGCCTGCTTCCATTCTTCTCCTTCGTGGATCCTCCTACAGGGGTTCATGCTATCTCACCACCATCTGCAAGGTAACGTCCTTCTCCTTGATAATGGGTTGTAGATTTGTCATCTCCTTCCCCTTCCCATCAAATGCATGGCTAGATTTTTCCCTTGTCCTTTCAAAAGTGCAAACCTCTTTTTCCATTGCCTAAGCTGCTTGTTTTCCTTGTGCTTGCATCTCCTCTAGTGCCTCCTCCATTGCCTTCTTTAATCGTTGCACTGATGGGCTTGTGGTTCCAAAGATTTTGTTTGTTCTGGGCCTACTGTCGGGGCTGAATTTAGATTTGTTGATCCTCCATCCGTATTTCGACTTCTACATTGGTGGCGAGCCAACTATTTAGTGGAAGGTGTGGGGGCTTTCATTACTACTCTTAGCTTTTCTTGATAAGCTCCCCACACCTCCTTAAGGTCATTCACCGCATGACCTTCCCATTGCTCCATTTCTTTCCATGTCAAACTTGTACTCTTCTAGGAATTCTTATGTGTCCAGAACTGCCAATCTGGCTTCTCCCGTTACTAGCTCCACTTTATTTGTGTCATCCTTGTCCTGGATGTCTTATAATTTTGATAGGCTCTTCCTAGATCAGGGTGACTTATCTTTCCATCCTCGCTTGGTTTTCTATAGCCCTATAAAACTTCTTTATTTTCACAGTCTCCTAGTCTTTACTGGCCATCATATCCTTCATTTTCTCCATCTCTTTCTTCATTTCTTTATTAGCCTACTGAAGCTCCTAGATCTATTCATGCATTTCATCGAGTTGGCCTGATTCCATTTGCGGAGCTCCTCCTGAAGGTTTTCATGCTAGCTCACTACCATTTACAGGGCAACATCCTTCTCCTCCTTGATGACGGATTGTAGCTTTGTCATCTCTTTTCCCTTCCCTTCAGGTTGTGCGATCGGATTTTCCCCTTATCCTTTGAAAATCGTGAACCTCTTTTTCTAGGATTCAATTTCTTTCCTCAACTACTCATTTTTCTTTTGCATCTCCGCCACTGCCTTCTCCACTACCTTCTTCTTTGCCTGCTCCACTGTTGACTAGTATTCCAAATATTTTGCTCATTCTAGGCCTATTGTCAGGGCCGGCGGATTCAAATTTTTGGATCCTTCGTCTCTATGGAATTCCACTTCTTGATTGGTGGGAGCCAACTATATGGAGGAAGGTATGGGGGCTTGCATTACTACTACTAGCTTTTCTAGATAAGCACGCATGACCTTCCCGCTGCTCCATTCTCTCTAGGTCGAATTCGTACACTTCTGGGAATTCTTCTACCTCTAGAACTATCAATTTGTCTTTTTCCTTCACCAACTCCACTTTATCTCTGTCAGCCCTATCCTAGATGTCTCTTATGATTTTCATAGGCTCTTCGTAGATGAGGGTGACATGTCCTTCCATTCTGGCTTGGTTTTCTATGACCATATCCACTCTCCTCCTTCATTTGCACAGTCTAGTCTTTCCTAGCCATCATCTCCTTCATTTCCTCCATCTCTTTCTTCATTTATTTATTGGCCTGTTGGAGATCTTGGATCTATTTATGCATTTCATCCAATCATCTTGCTTCCATTTTTCTCTTGCTGAGCTCCTCCTATAGGGGTTCTTGCTAGCTCATCGAGGGCAATGTCCTTATCCTTGATAACGGATTGTAGCTTTGTCATCTCCTTTAGCTTGTCATTCAAGCATTGTTGAAGGTAATGAAGGGATCCTTGCACCCATTCTTTCTCAGTGGGTGACTATAAATCTTGCTTGTGTGTTTGCTAAGTTTGCGCAAACATGGGTGTAGATACACCTGGCTGTGGAGGCTGCGTATGCAACTATAAGCTGGTGGGAGGCAACCTCCTCCTGTGCTTCTCCTCCAACCTCTAGGATAATATTGAATTACCTATATTAACTAAGTCCTCCTTCAGCTGTCGGGTCCCCTTGCCATTTCAATTGCTCTACTCGCCCCCTCCTTTTTATTGCTGGTCTTCATCTCTCCATATTGGTAATATTCCCCTTTTTATTGCTCATCTTCATCTCTCCATATTCAAATGTTGTTGTCTTTTTCCCCTATCCCAAAGATGCTTGGTCCTAAGGCTTTTTCCCATGTCCGAGAGTTGTGTACCCCTGAGGCTTTCCTAGTGCATTCTCCTTGGGGCCCTCCTCCTTCTCATTTTCAGCTCTTGGTTGTGCCTTCCCTTTAAGCAAAACATCTAGGTATGGGCCAATCTTTGTTTATGTATTGGGCATAGTGAGATTTTATATATGTTCTTTCAGGTTGTGATATACAACCTTCAACCCAGGCCATCTCATTCCAGCTTTAGCGGCCTTCACCATCCCATAGGTCTTTCTAGACATGCAATACGGTTTGTGGATGAGATTTATCATCTCCACCACGAAGCACATCTTCCTCTACCTATCTTCATATGATGTTCCTATTATTTTATATTCTTTGTCTCTTCCTTCTTGCACGCCGAATTCCTTGATCAAGTCATGGTCCTTCAGTGGCTTGATCTTCACTTCTCCTTAAGCCCCCTGGTAAGTTGAACACCTTGGCAACACATAGAGGATTGAATTCTTTCTTCTCACCACCTGAAGGTAGCATGAAGATGTTCGATTTCTCGAGTTTCTCCAATTGCTCCCCATCTCTCAAATGATGTTCCGGATCCTCCTAGGGTAGCTCGCAATTGTTTCAGTCCCATCCTTTCCAACCAGGGTTTGATTTTTTGCGAGTTTTATTTGGCGAGCTTTTTGGAGATAAGATAGTTTTATGCGAGCTTGTAAGAAAAATGATACATTTTGGTGAGCTTTTATATAGTAAGTATTTATGAAAGAGAAATAAATACATTCACATACATACATACATATATACATGTATATTCTCAAACACACCTACCTACCTACCTACCTACCTTCCTACATATATACATACATACATATATACACACATTTGTTACAATACATACATGCATGCATACTCCCAAACATATACATGCATGAATACATACATACCTACATACCTACCTACCTACCTTCCTACATATAAACACACATTTTATGTCCAAGAAACTTAAATATAGGCACAAACATACCTATCTATGTACCTTTCTTCCAATGTTTATTTCAACACAAGTAAAAACAAGTATACCCTGCTCATATTTTCTTACAAAAATATTGAGTTCACATTTCCTTACAAGAAGATATATGGTTGGTACAACTCCTTTACCATAGCGTCGCAAGCTACCTACAATAAGACTTTAGAGTACGTGACAGTATACTCCATCCCAAAGCAAGACAAAAATAATATTGGTTCAAATTTTCTTACAAAAAGATTGACTTCACATTTCCTTACAAGCTTAAGTAGGCACAAACATCAAAGGCTTGATTAAAGCTTAATTAGGCACAAAAATGAGGGGCTTGATTAAAGCTTAAGTATAGGCACAAACATCCTTGCTTCGAGGACGTGATAGTATATTGTCCACTTCCTCTAGTGATAGTGTCGGTTGATGCATTACCATATCCTCATTCTTATGTAACCCAAAACTCACAAGAAGACAAAATAGATATGCTTACATGCAACGTAAGACTTTCCTTTAGATTCTCTTTGCATGAAATCAGGACATGTACACCAAGGTTGTACCTTGATGTGTATAAAATAGTCCTCTCCACTCTCACATGCCAAATGAAAGATAGAGTAGGGGGACGCGTGCATTGCACTCTCATTCAGGACTATCGCTATCATGGCCTCCGCACTACCAATCCTCTTTTCTGCTTCTTTGGAAATCCAATGCCTCCACTTGGTTGATCTCTTTGTATTCTGTGTAACATCATGTGGCCTCTTGTCACTTTCTTTGTTGCCCGCTACTTGTGTGGACGTTTCTCCCACCCCTAACACAAAAGGTTCTTCATGAGTAACATCTAACTTGAACCCGGCCTTTACTAATTTCTTTACCTCTTGGCTGGTTATGTTGGTCCCAACATCCACTTTCCACATATCTGGGTATGATGGCTTGTATATTATGTTTGGATCTACATGCCATGTGTGTGAAACATCTGAAGGACAAAACCACATCATTTGAGCCTTTGGCCCTCTCGAACTAGGATGTCGTCGCTCTGAGTAGAAGCTAGGGGCAACAACTCCAATAGATCTTCCCTGTATGTATGAGTTGCACTTAAGTCTTCCATCAATACCTCCCAAACATTTGACTTTTCAGTTCAATGGGGTTCGTCTAATGGCCCACATTGTGCATCCAACGGCCTCTTCCTTTACATGCATTTGTCCTTCGCTCATTGTGCCATAATGTTGTTTAGGCTCTTCATGTCCCACATCTTTGTTTCCTCCAGTCATTGGACTTTTTGGTCCTCCCCTTGAAGCGTGACTTGCTGCACTATTTGTTCTAGATCTATCTCCAAAACTTACTCTTCTTGCTGTTCCCTGATTTTGACGATGTCTGCTCTGCATGACATAACCTGGACGATGTGAGCATTGGTCTACTTCCGTTGTCCTCACCCTCTTCCGTTGAATAGTCTCCTTATCTCCATGTAGAGGCCTTGATTCCTCATACTTAGGAGTATTAGCTACTATTTCATGGACCATGCGAGCCACTTGTGGTGGTGTCGGTCTTGACCTTGCTGCCACCCTATCCAGCAACTTGCTCAAGCTTGGTCCCTCACCTTTGTGCTTCCCCATCTAATATGCATATTGCTTTGCACTTTGTAGTAAAGCGTTTGCCATATCTGAAATGCATGCATCATACAAGCTAACCTTTTCCTTGTATCCTTCACCAGCAAGCCAACTCCCATGTACACTTTCAAATAAGTTTGTTTGAGGGGTTTGTGCTAAATCCACCGAGCTTAAGACCACCTGCACACAAGAGGTTTCATACATGAATTCACAAAATTGACTCCAATGCAAATACATCCATACAACATATCATTTCTCCATAAAATTTCTCACCCTTGACATGAGGTTGCCTCAATGTGCTATTCGTACTTCCCACCAACTCATCCACGTATCCATCACTGATAGTTTTCCCTCATGAACATGTCCATTTCTCCACCACTCACGAATCTCTTTACTTTTTAAGAAAGCTCACTCCTTATTGGTTGCCAATCTTCATTCTTCACACAAGTCAATATGGTGTTGTCGACTTTCTGCCTTCACGCATTGTTTAGCATGCTTCATCAAACTTTGTTTCCAATGGAATAAGATCGTTTGCTCCCTGTCTTCCATAATGTTGTGTCGACCCCCCTTGAAAACGGTCCTAAAATGCACACCAATTGGACCCTGCTTCACATAAACCCATAGAAGTGTGCGGGTGCATAACCGCATTGCTCCATTGTGCTATTCAGCATTTCCCAAAACAGTACTTGGCTTTTTGTATCCTCCTCCTTCATTTCGCATGTGACAATTGTCAACAGCTCTTGAACACTATAGGATTTTGGAGAGAATTTTTTTCAATTAGCTATCATTCAAGGTAAATGAAAGAAAAGAAAAAATTGAAGTATGTAGTCTCACCTTGGGTCATAAACATGACAAGCCATTGTTGACCAACCAAAAACTCGATGAGTGTGATCAAACAAAACCCAGGACTTTGACAAGTCACCTCCACTATCACACCGCATGTGATTCACCAACAAGTCCACACTTGATGCTGGTCCTCGCAAAGACATCTTAAAGACATAACATTTGTCATTAGGGACACCTTGTCCTAGGAAACGGCTACCTTGTATAAATGAATAGCGAGATCTTCTCTGTATAAGAAGGATGCTATCAAAGCCCTCTCCTGCTGGCATCAATTTTCTTTTCTCCTGGGATACAATGCGTCTAAACCTAAAAAACATAATTTCACAATAAAGAGAGGACCGAATGTAGAAAAATATATCCAAATATAATTAAGTTACAGAATGAATACTCACCTCTGGTTTTCCACAAGAGGACTCAACTCCTCCAAAAAATTACAGAGCTCATGATCCCCAATACTTGTAGGTAGCTCATCATTTTGATTCATCATGAAGAAAAATAGCATATCCTTCACAATATCCATCTGTATTTTTCGAGGACCTGCACTTCTCTGGGCTTTCAACACTTGAGAAACAAACATTTTCACGCGCTCCAACATTGACGTTGAAGTTCCGCTGAATTGTGGATGTTCATGCAGCCCACTGTGGAGCATCATTCTTGTAATAGTTGTGTCACGAGGCATTACGTAATACACAATACATCTACACACTTACACACAGTGTGCAGTTTTTCGACAAAAGTGACAAACTATTTTAGTTTTCTCATCCTCTGTCAGAAGTCCAACTACAATCTTTTTTGTCAGATGTCCATGAAAGAAGGTGTTGTTATACCTTTTATTGTTCAAGTAAAAAGGACAGCTGAGCCTATGGCACTCCAAAGTACCAACACAATAGCTAATATGCACGGTACAACTTACAGACATGTTTGATGTTACTGGACGTGTCCATAGGTGACCGTCATATTTTTGCTCCATTCCATCCATATTTCCTATTTTCCCATATGTTGGTGGAAACTCTAGGATGGAATCACCATCATAATGTCTTGGCACCTCCTGGACTTGGATGACTCGAGTAACTTTTTCCAACAATGAACGTAGAAGAGAAGGTTGCTCCTTCTTACGAAGAACTGAAAGTATACTCTCTAAAGCAATACATTCATCTTCAGAGATCTTGTGCTTTGAACCTTTTGGATTGCTTGTGCCTTCACCTGGTTGCAAAATAGTTGCTGAGCCATTCAAGTCACTCTCAGAGGAGGAGCTCGAGATATAAACATGGGTGTTTTGTGTTCCTAATTCTTTATCCACTAAAGTCTCCAAATGTCGGACATCTTGGAAAATGTCATTAGCACTAGAATCAAGACTATTAGTAGCACAGAGAGGACTACATTGTAGCATATATGTTTTACTTCGAGTAATATCTACTACGAGGTAGTTTTTATTGCCCTCCATATCATAATGAGCGATGATTTCCTCTAGGCTTCCATCGGTCCTAGTAGCTTTCACTCCAGAAAGGGCGTGTGAAGAAGGCAGAAACCCTTGTAGATATCCATGACTGACAAGCGTGGTCTGGTGGAGAAGTATTAAAGTTTGAGATTTTTTTCTGCAGCCATGTGTGCTCCATAGGGAAGGCAATACGAAGATGCAGAAAGGACAGGAGAGACGAAAATGTGAAATGAAAATATAAAAACGAAGGAACAGGTGGAGCAATCACGATTGAGAAATGAAGGCGGTTGAAATGATAAAACAAGGTGGAGCAATCACGATTGAGAATGTAGGCGGTTGAAATGATAAAACAAGGTGGAGTAATCACAATTGAGAATGGTCACAACAAAATTTTTTTTATGAAAAAATACAAATATATATGTATCTACAAATATATAAAAAATACTATATACATTTATTGGTTCTAAGTATTATTTTTATAAAAGGCTTGTCTCTTTGTAAATACATACACACACATGTCTATATTTATATATTATATTGTATATATTTTAGGCTAAGAATCTATTAGGATATATGTATTTTAGTGTGTGTGTGTGTGTGTATTTACAAAGAGACTATCCTTTTATCTATTTTAGGATATATAGATATATTAGACTATATATCTATTAGGCTACACACACACACACCACACACATTTATTAAAATACATATAGCTTAATATGTGTGTGTGTGTGTGTGTGTAACGTAATAAATACCTAGACTAAAATATATACATATATACATCAATATATATATATGTACATATATACATAGCCTAAACTATATTCTCTTTTTTGTAAATCACATAGCCTAAACTATATTCTCTTTTTTGTAAATCACATATTCTCTCTCTCTCTCTCTCTCTCACACACACAACCACACATTTTTCAATGGTTCAATATGTGTGGCATACTTTTTTAAAACGTTTCTATTATTTAAGTTATTGAAATTGTTTTCAATGGTTCAATATGTGTGGCATACTTTTTTAAAACTTTTCTATTATTTATGTTATTGAAATTATGTGTGTGTGTGTGTGCAATAAAATACATATAGCTTAATACATTTTTAGACATGTATACGTGTGTGTATATATGTATCTATCTTTAGGCTATGTATATTTTAGGCCACACACACATATATACACATATTTTAGGATACATGAAGGAAAAGAGGTTACGGTGTGGATACTCTCAACTCAGCAAGCAGGCGAACGCATGCAAGAAAAGAGGTATGTTCTTTTTCATTTCTTCTCTCTCTGCTGTTCTTTTTTGTTAGAGCCGGCGGCGGCTACGTTCGAGGTGTCCCGCGATGTATTAATGTCAGTACCAACGTCAGGAGGCTCACGCAAAATATTTCCGTAGCCATGATTTTGATAAGGCTAGGACTTGTTCAGCATGTACAACTCTTTGATCATTCACTTAGGAACTTCAAAACTTCATGACGAGTTTTTAGGCTTCTTAGCCGCTTTATCCTCAGAGAAAGAATTACAGCACCTCTTTTTGTAATGAATCGTGTGTACCATGGTATGTATCCTTCGTAGTTTTGCTTCTTTATGTGAATACGATTGAGGCAGTGATTTTTGGGAGCCGTGATGCTCTATGTATATATCAAAAACTTTTGATAACAAACGATGTTTTGCAAAAAAATTCGAAATTATTTTCATGATTGTGAATATGGTTAGTAAAATTATCAAAGAAAATCTTATTTCATGATGTATGATGAAATAATTATCTGTTTAAAGAATAAATGGTAAAAATTAAATAATCATAAATCTGTTGTCAAAGTTAAGTTGACGAGAATCTCATTTTATCAGAATCATGAGGCGCACGGCCCGTGCAAGGCAACCAAATCCTCTAACTGATGATGACGAGTTAGATCTGGATGTTCGAAAAACCTTGCACAGTCCCTTCAAAGGTGAAGGGGAACAATTAGGTAAAGTAGTGGAAAAGTGGATTGAGGCAATGGAGGAATACTTTGATGTAACTGGCTACTACAATGAGAGAAGCAGGATGGCTCTCGCCAGGTTAAAGATTGTGGAAACAGCCAGGGTCGCTTGGAGGAATCACTACGAGACTAACCATCTCAATCGGAATACCTAGACCTGGACCGATCTTAAAGCTTACCTCTTCAGAAAGAGGATTTGTCCTCCGGGCTTCCTTGAAACTAAAATGAATGAATTCTTGGAATTAAAGTAGGATAGCTGGACAATTGAAGAGTACCATCAAGCTTTTGCCCTTCTCCTCAAATATTCCCCTCAGTTGTTGGATGAAGAGCAGCTGATTGCCAGGTTCATTCGAGGAATGAAGGAGCCATTGGAAACCTTAGTAAAGAATGCCAAACCTGTCTCAATGGCCTTAGCAGTAAGAATGGCAAAGGACTTTGCCAAAGCCTTTGTTGTTAAGGTCCCGCCAAAGCCTGCACCCTCTAACTTTAAAATATTCCAAATCTTGGGAAGTACTTCAAACTTTCCTCCCCCTAAGAGGCAGCAAGGCCCAAATCAGAATCAAGATGCGGGAAGATTCAGGAGTGAAGGAAGACCCTTCCCCCAGAACACTTTCTTAGGAGCTCCACCTATTTCAAGGATTTAGAGGGATGAGCTCAGAAGTGAGAACCGGTGTTTTGGATGTCAGGGTTTTGGTTACCAGCTGAAAGACTACCCGACTCCTGCCATGTCAAGGGGACAGGGAATTCAAGGACCAAGAGTGCAAAGACCAACCCCTTCCTATGAGTCAAATCAAGGTCCATCTTGCCCAAATCACGGAAATCCATCTTGCCCAAATCAAGGTCCATCTTGCCCAAATCCCAGGAGAACTCTAGCTCAGCCATATGCCTCGGTCCAGAGTAGCCTCAAAACTCCTTCCCAAAACTGGGGCAACCAAAGAGAAAGAGTTCAGCCTCCTCAGACTACACCCACCAGAGCAGTCACAGTTGTAGAAGTAGTGGAAGAGGAAAGAGGATAGATTTATGCTGTAATTGAAAACCAAGGGCCAAACCATCAATTCTCCGTCATTCATACTCCAGCCGAGTATCAGGGTAAGCCTTTTAAGCTTTTGATTGATTCAGGCAGTACTCATTCTTTTATTTCCCCTGGATGCTTGCGTAAGCTAGTCTTAGATCAAAAATCAGGGAAACCTATGCAAGTTGAATTGGCAAGTGGGAAGATTCTTCTCACTCACCTTGAGACTGATCGTATTCAGTTCAATTTAGATGGGAATTTAACTGACTCTCAGTTCAGAGTTATACCTGGGAGTTTTCGACGGGATCCTTGGAATGGATTGGCTCCACAAAAATCAAGCTGACATTCACTGTCATAATGGAACCATTTCCTTCTGTGACCTTCACGGAAACAAGGTTCAAGGAACCGGAATTTCAGAATCCCCAAGTCTACAGTTAGTAAAGGCTTCTAAGTTACTCAAAGGACTTAGAAAGAAGCATTGCATTTATCTTGTCAAAATTAATCGAGTAGACTCAAAGTTAGAAGCTCTAAAGTACCTGAATGGTTAAGTGAATATGATGGTTTATTCCCAGCAAAATTAACAGAGATGCCCCCAATTCGAGAAGTAGATCATGTCATAGAACTGGCCCCCCCGGAGCTCATCCAGTAGCCTTGCGTACATACAAAATGCCAATTCCTGAAGCCGTCAAACTCAAGGAACAGCTTAGACAACTGTTAGAACAAGGGTTTGTAAGACCCAGTGTTTCACCTTGGGGTGCGCCAGTTCTCTTTCAGAAAAAGAAAGATGGAACACTAAGACTCTGTGTGGACTACAGAGGTCTCAATCAGCTGACAGTTAAGAATAAGTATCCTATCCCCAGAATTGATGAGCTAGGCTAAGTGGAGCCTAGATCTTCTCAAAGATAGATCTCAAATCACGGTATTATCAGATCAGGATTAATGAGCAAGATATCCCGAAGACAACCATCAATACTCGATATGGGCATTATGAATTCACTGTCATGCCGTTTGGATTGACAAATTCCCCAGCTACATTCAATCGCTTAATGCAGGACATTCTCAGAGAATACTTGGATGATTTTGTTCTTGTTTTCTTTGATGATATTCTGATTTACTCAAAGAATGCAGCTGACCATGAAGCTCATGTCAAAAAGTTCTTGAGATTCTAAGGAAGCAGCAACTCTTTGTAATAAAAAAGAGCAAATGCGCTTTCTTTGCCGACCATGTTCAATACTTGGGCTTTATAGTATCCAAAGATGGAATTTCTCCAGACTCCGTGAAAGTCCAAGCAGTTATAGATTGGAGTGAACCAAAGAAAGTAAATGAAGTCAGAGGATTCTTGGGATTGACTGGTTGGTATAGAATTTTTATACCAAAGTATGCTCTCATAGCTTCCCCCCTGACTAATCTTCTCAAGAAGAATATCCCGTTTCAATGGTCTGCCAGGTGCCAGAGTGCTTTTGATAAGCTGAAGACCGCCTTCGTAACCAATCCCGTTCTGAAGCTGCCAGATTTCTGTCTACCCTTTGAGGTAGTAACTGATGCTAGTGGTTTTGCCCTAGGAAGCCCTAGGAGGTACACTCATGCACGAAGGTCATCTAGTGGCCTATGAATCCCAAAAACTCAGAACGCATGAGAGGAATTATTTCAATAGTATATGCCCTAAAGTTGTGGAGACATTACCTACTGGGTAAAAGATTCACTTTGATGACAGATCATCATAGCTTAAAGTGGATCTTCACTCAGAAGGATCTCAACATGCGCCAAAGAATGTGGATGCAAACCGTGCAAAAATTTGATTTTGAAATCAAGTACCACCAAGGCAGCAAAGAAAATGTGGTAGCAGATGCCCTCAGCAGAAAAGCCTCCTTGCTTGCAATTACTGTAGTAGTGTCAAATCCTTTGATTATTGAAGCAAGAGAGAAGATCATGCAGGATAGATTCTTTGGCCCTATTGCTACCCTACTTATGCAGGAAAGCAAAACTCCATAGGAGTTGAACCGAGTTCAAGGGTATAGCCTGGATGATGGAATTATGTATTATAATCGTAGGCTATGCATTCCCAAAATAATGAGGGAACTAAGGGTCAAATTCTGAATGAAGCCCATGACAGCCTTATTGCAAGACATCCAAGTTTCATCAAAACCCATATGTCTGTGAAGAAAAGCTTCTTTTGGCCTGGTCTAAAAAAGAATGTGCTTAATCATGTACGTCAATGTCTTACCTGTCAAAAAGTTAAGGCCGAGAGAGTAAAAATACCTCGAAAGTTACATCCATTAGACATCTCCCAGATGAAGTGGGAATGCATCAGTATGGATTTTATTACTGGATTACCTTCGGGGCAATCAAGTTACAACTCCATCTTCGTGGTAGTTGATAGACTAACCAAAGTTGCCCATTTGATTCTAGTAAAAGAAACCTACACTGCAGTGGATGTGGCCGGAGTGTTCCTCAAGGAAATCTTCCAATTGCATGGCCTACCCAAAAGAATAGTAAGTGATCGAGATCCCAAATTCACGTCAAGATTCTGGACTGCATTTTTTGAAGCAGTAGGAACTTTCTTGGATCTCAGCACAGCTTACCACCCTCAGACCGATGGTCAAACAGAAAGGGTAAACCAAGTAATCAAAGATATACTTTGGTCATGCTGTGAGACATGGAACCCAAGAATTGGCTAAGCTATCTAAACCTAGTCGAGTTCGCCTACAATGCTTCTTATCACCGAAGTATTGGGATGAGCCCTTTCCAAAGCTTTGTATGGACAAGATTGCTTAACTCCATTAACTTGTTTTGACCCATTGATTAGGGTCGAGATGTCCAGAGACAGATGCTTGTTGATAACATGGAGTAGCAGATGTAGTCAATTCGCAAAGATATAAAAGCTCCCCAAGATAGACAGAAGCAGTATGCAGATAAGAAGAGGACAGACAGAGAATTCAAAGAAGCAGATATGGTCTTCATTCGAGTACACCCCAAAAGAAGTTCTCTATCTCTTGGGAAGTACAAGAAGTTATCTCCCAGATATTGTGGGCCATATCTGATTACAAAGAAAGTAGGTGACTTAGCCTACGAGCTTCTTTTGCCTCCTCATCTAAAAGTACATAATGTATTTCGTGTCAGCCTTCTTAAAAAGTATGTACCAAGCCCGAATCATGTGCTTGATGAAATCTTAACTTCTTGAACCCAAGGGCAGATGGAACTCCAACCTAAAGAAATCCTTGATGTTTGAGAAAAGGTTCTCACGAATAGAATTCTGAGAGAATTATTGGTCAAATGGAAGTTCTATCCTTTTGAAGATGCCATCTGGGAGAAAGAAGCCGAACTCTTGCGGGATTACCCCCAGTTTGCGAGATGAGGACATCTCGCCTTTTTCAAGTGGGAGAGAATGTAAGATTCCTCCCCAGCCTCTCAAGATGTCCAGTATCTTCCCCTGTAATCAATCCCCTCTTCAGAAGTATAAAAGATCTTATTTCTACCTGTTTTAGCCTAGAGAGAGAAAATATTCTAGAGAGTGGTTATTCAGATTTTGAATATTTTTGGATGGAAAAATATCTCTTCTTATTAAAATAAGTTCCCCCGAAACAAAAGTTCAAAAAGATTTTCAAAAGGTGCATTAGAAATCAAGTAAAATCTGTTCAAGAGGCCTTATCCTAGGGGTCCAGATTTTTGAAAAATTTTAAATTAAGGTTTTGAGGGGCCAATCAGATTCATCCAAATGTGTGGAGAAGATAAATAGAAGAAATAAAGAAAATCCCCCCAAAAATGAGTAAATACTCACATAAGATGAAGAGTGGACTAAGGACCAAAAATGAGTAAATACTCACATAAGATGAGTGGACTAAGGACCAAAGTAATTACTAAAAAAATGGATTTTTGACACCTCACAATGGGAATTCCCCCCTCATGAAGGAGGCACCTACCTCACATGTGTGGTGGAGTTTACAATTATCAAAAATTGATATATTTCATCTCTCCTCTCTCCTAATTCAAGTCTAGTTCCAAAAAGTAAGCTAAACTGATCTAAAAATGGTCAAAAATTGACCAAATTGATCTCGAAAATTCTAGAATTAGTTTGCTTGGTTAGAAGATCACTTTTTTCTTTAAATAGAAGCCTCCTTCTTTGTTGAAGCTTGATAGTGTTTTATGCACTGTTACTCTACTCCTCCCAAGAGCCAAGAACTGTGAATTTCTTATTAATTCACTAGTTTTTAACCATTCCCTCTTCTAAATAATTGGTGGCCACTCTTGTGCAAACAAAAGTAGATCTCTCAAACCATCAAGCCAAAGGAAAGCTCCCAGAATTTCATGTAAGTAAGAAATCTTACTTTTTCTTATTCTTTTAATGGTTTTCTAAATTGTTTGCTATCTTAAAATGATAAACAAATGCTATGCCTTCTTGGAAAGGCTTTCCCCCTCTCTCATTCTTAAAATCAGCCCCTCTTTATCCTAGTTAAGTGATCAAATTGTTGGAATTAAACTTTTCATATTGTTTCTCTCTTAAAAGTGAAAATTGATTAGTTTAGAATGCTTTACACCAATTGGGGATAATTCCAAAGTAGATTAAGGTTAGAAAAATTAAAAAATGGTCAGCCATACAAAGGAGATTATGGCAAAATTTTCTAAAAATTTATGAAATAAATTTCATCTTTTATTAATCAAAAAGAGTTATCCCTATCGTTTGTGTATTCTAAAAGTGTCATTTTCATTCATGCATAGAAAGATGCATATTGATTATTTTTTTCTTAAAAAAGAGTGATTTTTAAAAGAATTAAATTCTATGCATAAAAGGTGCATATTGATTATTTTTTTATTATAAAAGAGTGATTTTTAATATAATTAACTTCTATGCATAAAAGATGCATATTGATTATTAATTTTTATTAAAAAAGAGTGATTTTCAATAGAATTAAATTCTATGTATAAAAAGATGCATATTGATTATTTTTTATTAAAAAAGAGTGATTTTTATTAGAATTAAATTTTATGCATAAAAAGACGCATACTGATTTTTTATTATTATAAAAGAGTGATTTTTAATAGAATTAAATTCTATGCATAGAAAGATGCATATTGATTATTTTTTTATTAAAAAAGAGTGTTTTTCAATAGAATTAAATTATTAGAAAGATGCATATTGATTATTTATTTATTACAAAAGTGTTAATTTCATTAAAATAAACTTTTATGCATAGATAGATGCATAAAAATATATTTTTATTATAAAAGTGCTACTTTCATCAAAATGAATTTTATGCATAAATAGATGCATAAAAGAATATTTTTATTATTATAAAAGTATTACTTTCATTAAAATGGATTTTTATGCATAAAAGAATATTTTTTTAAATTATAAAAGTGTTGCTTTCATCAAAATGGATTTTTATGCATAGATAGATGCATAAAAGAATATTTTTTTAATTATAAAAGTGCTACTTTCAGCAAAATAGATTTTATGCATAAAAAGATGCATATAAAAGAATATTTTTTTAATTATAAAAGTGTTACTTTTATCAAATTGGATTTTTATGCATAGATAGATGCATAAAAGAATATTTTTTTATTATAAAAATGTTACTTTCATCAAAATGGATTTTCATGCATAAAATGATGCATAAAAGAAATTTTTTTATCAAAATAAGAGTTCACTTTAATCCTATGTTTAAATCCCATGAATATTGGAAAAATGAATAAGTAAATACTCAGTGAAGGAAAATTATACCGTTTATATTCTCGAGGATGGTAATGAGAAAATTCAGAAAAACTATCGAAGTCCGAATTTTAGATAAATGACTAATTTATTCCTCATAGGAATTCGTGTTTAGTTTTGAATTCAGTAAAGTAGTAATTGAATTATTACCTTCGAGAAAGTTTAGGGAGAAACTTTCCAGACTCAAACCCTGAATCGGACTTTGACCAACACATAACTCCTTCGTTAATTTTTCAAGAATAGACGATGTGACCTATTCAGTAATCTACACTCAAATCACCCACCGAATCTGAAATTAAGTTGAGACCTTTGAATTTGATCTGAGGATCAAGAATTCAGATTTCGAGGAATTGTGCTTGGGAATCCAGACCTGTGATCTAGAAGTCTTGGGATATGGAATTAAGATATACTCATTGTATTCAAAAGAAAATCAAAACTGAAAACTTGCATAGAAACCCTATTTTCTTAAACGACTGTCTTACGCCAGAATGCTGGTTGGTATATGTGTGTTCTAAGGGAAGCTCGGTTGCAACAGCTGACGAGGAGTGTTCAAGGGACATCTCACGTGGCAAAGCCTGCCCATGTCTTGACCAACCTCGGTATGGTCAAAATGGTGCGCTTCCGCCGGTACGATGGACAAGGGCCGATGAAGCGGTCCCTGAGTGAAGTGCCAGGACACCTAAGGAAGATCCTAGAGGGTTCTGACTAGGCGATGCACGGGGTCGCAATGCCGAGGACACCCATGCATATGTCGTGGAAGATATATATGTATGACGAGAAACTTATTGTAATCAGTTTTACTGGATCTCGTTGTTGACTTGCTGGTCTCAACGGAGAGTCCAGATGATATTGTTTTGTGAGAAACAAGGATTGAATGGAAATATTGAGTTGTGATATCTGTACAACCCAGTAATTGTTTGTCAATGGATTGTTTTAAAAATTAAAGTTTAAAGAGGAGTGTGTGAGTATCTGTATTCTAAAGCAAAAGTTAAGAAAGGCTTTCAATTATGGGTGGGTGAGTACTTGTCTGGTTCTACTATTCCAGTGGTTGGGCAGTCGCTAAACCCATGGGCCGGATGGGGTTACGCTGGAATCAGTAGAGTTTTAATAATAAAATTGATTAATAGGATTACGCTTAGAACTCCAGTAGTTAATTAAAAGCCTGGAGACTTCTCGAATGAGATAGATCAACCGCTGTGCCTAATTCAATTAGGAAAAATGCGTTGATTCCTTCAAGTTTAGTCTTGTATAGTTTCCCTTCTATCCGGTTTGTTTAGATGAAGGTTAGTTCAGTCTTGACCTCGTTAGAAAAATTCCTTAAGAAATTCCTTCAAGTTAAGTCTTGTATAGTTTCCCTTCTATCCGGTTTGTTTAGATGAAGGTTAGTTCAGTCTTGACCTCATTAGAAAAATTCGTTAAGAAATTCAAAATGGTGGAATCGTCCCCGCTTTCCGAGCATGGAAAATTTTCCCGGTTTCGGTTTTTGAAATGACCACCAGCTTAGTCTCGTGCCCGGACATTCGAGGGCGAGGCCCCGAGTGGGAAACCCTGCCCCGCGCATGGAGAGAGCTTCTTCCGCTGGCCAGTAATCTGGAATTCGGTGCGCGGAGGGGGCAGTGGGATCTCATAAATAGAACCAAGCCAAGTGGGTGAAATGCATAAATAGAACCGGGCCAACTAGATGAAATGCATAAATAGATCTAGGAGCTTCAGTAGGCCAATAAAGAAATGAAGAAAGAGATGGAGAAAATGAAGGATATGATGGCCAGTAAAGACTAGGAGACTGTGAAAATAAACGAGGAGCTGTATAGGGCTATAGAAAACCAAGCGAGGATGGAAAGATAAGTCACCCTGATCCCCAAGAAGAGCCTATCAAAATTATAAGAGACATCCAGGACAAGGATGAGACATATAAAGTGGAGCTAGTAAAGGGAGAAGCCAGATTGGCGGTTTTGGACACATAAGAAATCCTAGAAGAGTACAAGTTGGACATGGAGAGAAATGGAGCAGTGGGAAGGTCATGCGGTGGATGACCTTAAGGAGGTGTGGGGAGGTTATTTGGAAAAGCTAATAGTAGTAATGCAAGTCCCCACACCTTCCTCTAAATAGTTGGACCCCACCAATCTAGAAGTGGAAATACGAATGGAGGATCAGGAAATCTGAATTCAGCCCCGACAGTAGGCCCAGAACAAACAAAATCTTTGGAAGCACCAGTCATCTGTGTAGCGAGCAAAGAAGGCAATGGAGGAGGCACTAGTAGAGAGAAGAGGAGATGCACAAGGAAAACGAGCAGTTGAGGCAATAAATTGAAGCCTCGAAAAAGAGGTTTGCAGTTTTGAAAGGATAAGGGAAAAATCCAGCCACGCATTTGATGGGAAGGGGAAGGAGATTACAAATCTACAACCCGTTATCAAGGAGAAGGATGTTACCTTGCAGATGGTGGTGAGATAGCATGAACTACGAAGGAGAAGAATGGAAGTAGGCCAACTAGATAAAATGCATAAATAAATCTAGGAGCTTGAGCATATACCAATAAAGAAACGAGGAAAGAGACTAAGGAAATAGCCTAGAAAAAGAGATTTGTGGTTTTGAAAGGTGAAGGGTGGATTACCCTGATGAGAGATCAAGGATTACCTTGATGAGAGATCAAGGATTCTCATTATGAAATTGGGAATTAAGAAAATAGGGGTTTTGTGGAACCAATCTCAAAGTCCAAATTTTACTTGCATAGAACGATTATTTTCATTTAAAAGACTGTTTTATGCCAGAATGATGGAGGAAGCATTTGGCATGTGTTTTACTAAGAGGAGGTTTGTTGCAACAACAGCTGGTGGTGGCGGGGAGTCGTCGAGGGACGTCGCTTGCAGCAAGGCCTGCAGAGGTCTTGACCAATCTCAGTACGGTTAAAATGGTGCACTTCCGGTAGTTCTATGGGCGAGGATCGACGAAGCAGTCCCTAAGTGAAGTGCTAGGACACTAAGGAGGATCCTAGAGGGTTCTGACCAGGTGATACACGGGCTCGCGGTGGTTGCTAGGACACCCATGCATGCATCGAGGAAGATTCGGATGGACTAAAAAGAAAGATTTTTGTGAATCAAATTTTGATATTGGATCTCGTTGGTTGGCCAACTGGTCTTCAATCGGGAGTCTAGATGATTTAATCTGTAACACAATGGACTCAAAATTTTGGAGGATGATGATCAATAATATTATGATTTCTATTTAAAGGATTGTTTTAAAGACAACCGAATCTGTTATAGATGGCAATTTCATATTGGGTGTGTATGTGGGATGCCTACCTTAATTTTTGCATGAAACCTCAGCTAGGGGACTTGGGAACTCTTTTCCTCGATACCCGGGCAAAACTCAACCAAATCTTTATAAAGGAATCCCACCAATACAGTGGTCGGGTGGTTAGGCTGGATCGGAGGATTCTTGTGAAACAAATAAGATGCGATTAGTTACATTAGTAAGATTAAGTCTTGAGAAGACCCTTGTTATGTGGGAGGGAAGCAGCGGCTGTGCCTCATTAAAAAGGAGGAAAAAAGTAGTGATTCTATGGACAAAGTACAAGTGTCTTCTTTGATCTCACCATGTGACTTCAGGTTTGGTCACATCAGTTTGAATAGTTAAGACTTTAACCCGTTAGATTAATTTCCCCGTTAGAAGATTTTCCCATGGGCGGAATCGCCCGTGCCTTCTAGGTGAGGGAAGTTTTTCCGGGCTCGATTTTGGAGCAACTGTCGGGCTAGTCTCTCATCCGGACATCCGCGGGCAAGGCCCCGAGTGTGGATCCCCGCCCCGCGTGGGAGGCTAACGCTGCTTCCGTCACCAACGCCCTTGGAGGGGGCACCGGAGGGGGCATGGGTCTCACAAGCTAAAACTACTTTTATGGCTTAATTATCAAACTAGTGTTGAAAACATCTAGCTAAACCTAAAGCTATCTTGTATAGGTAATACTATCAAAATATAGAGTAGAACAAAATATTTTATAGAAATATTTTTTTTCAGAACCTATAAAGAGGAGTCTTCCATAAAATTTGAAAAAGCCATAAGAATGAGTTTTCTCTACAGTTGTGCTATGAAAAGAGAAAGAAATTATTACAAATAAACAACACAAATTAAATGGATATAATAAGGTGCATAATTCACCTTTGACATGTCTTCTACCCACCCACCTTTGGCATGTCTTCTACCGACCCACCCACCTTTGGCATGTCTTCTACCCACCCACCTTTGATATGTCTTCTACCCACCCACCTTTGATATGTCTTCTACCCACCCACCTTTGATATAAACTCCCACTTTATTTCACCCACCTTGTACACCCAACCCATTACCCTAATTTGTTAGATCATGTAGTTATAACTTTGGACTTCACACAATTCCTTTTCAAACTTATTTAGGAGGTTACACTATAATTCCTTGTCATACTATACTTTAAATTAATTTTCTCATCTTTTAGATAGCACATTTTTTTGTTACATCATGTTTTTTTTTACCGATTTGGATTTCAAGTCTTCGTTGGGGGAAAAAAACATGTGTTCCACGCTCTCCCTCCATTAGGACATTTAGGAGGTCATTTTGGAGGGCCTTTTAGAGGAGAGAGAAAATAGAGCGCAACCAATGAGAAAGAAGCAAACTTAACGTTGAAAAAAATAGCTCAATTCATTGAAATTTTTCAATAGTCATGATCGAGTACACATTCAATGCAGGTATCTTTTTCAAATGAGGTAGAGTTACTTTACTAAATATGGCTTACATCATCATTGGATAAGAAAAAACACTTCGAAGCTAAACTTTATAGGCACTTGAGTCTATATACATTTCTTCTGATGGTATTTTGATGTAGAATTTGGTGCTTTTGACATCACCATTGCGTCCAGAGCAGCCAAAAACCTCGAAAACAACTTTTGAATCACTTAAACTGGAGAGGTAGAAACAGCCAAAAGAAGGGGATAAGAGGCTCATAGCCATTTGGCACACATAGAGGTCTCCATTTGGCGTGCCAAGACCTCTATGCATGCCAAATGGCTATGAGCCTCTTCTCCCCTTATTTTGGGGGATGTGAATGAATGATAAGGGATGTGAATGGATGTGATGTCATGTGAATCGGGATGTGAATGAATGATATGGGATGTGAATGGATGTGATGGGATGTGAATCGGGATACATGTGAATGAATGTGATGTGGTCTGAATAAGATGTGATGTGGTCTGAATAAGATGTGATGTGAGTGAATGTGATGTGGTATGAATGAGATGTGGTTTGAATGTGATGTGAGTGAATGTGATGTGAGTGAATGTGATGTGGTTTGAATGAGATGTGACGTGAGTGAATGTGATGTGGTTTGAATGAGATGTGACGTGAGTGAATGTGATGTGGTATGAATGAGATGTGGTTTGAATGAGATGTGAGTGAATGTGATGTGAGTGAATGTGATGTGGTATGAATGAGATGTGGTTTGAATGAGATGTGAGTGAATGTGACGTGAGTGAATGTGATGTGGTATGAATGAGATGTGGTTTGAATGAGATGTGACGTGAGTGAATGTGATGTGGTATGAATGGATGAGATGTGAATGAATGTGATGTGATGAGATGTGGATATGGGTAAATGCCAGTGTATGAGATCTGATAAGGATATTTGAAGAAAGAAGTGATAAGATAAAAAATGATGTGGTTGGATGAGAATGGGACTTTCTATGAAATGAATGTGGATTAAGTAATGTTGATTAATGTGAAAAGACAAGAGTTCGTTATAGAAATTTTATTATGACCTGTTTTTAAATGACTGTTTTATGTCAAGAATGCTGGGGAAGCATTTTGACCGTCTTGTGATTGAGGTCGTGGTGGAAACCTAGCTGATAAAGTTGCAACAGCTGACGGAGAGTCAATGGAGGACGTCTCGCATAGCAAGGTCGGCCGAGGTCTTGACCAGCCTCGGTTTGATTTAAATGGTGAGCTTCCAGTAGTACGGTGGATGAGGGACCAAGGAAGCGGCCTATGAGTGAAGCGCTAGGTGACCTACACAGGATCCTAGAGGGTGCTGACCATACAGTGCTCGGTGGACTTTGGGTCGCCAAAGATACCTACAAGTACGTCGGGGAAGATATTGAATAAGAAGTAAGAGTTGTTTTCTGAATTCGGGCATGGATCTCCTTGATTGACCTTGTTGGTCCTCAACGGATGAGTCTATGGCTCTTTTATATGGATCCATTGGTTGATCTTGCTGATCTTCAATGGAGATTCCATTTTGATATGTGAATATATTGCCGGTTACTATGAGCTAGGAACTATCGAAAAGGACCCTGAGTGGAAAGGTGGTGAGCGTTCTGCTTGCCAATGATGCCATAGGTACACCGATGAAGGAATGATTGGAAATAAAGATTTAACGAGAGATTTTGAGGATTATGATGATCAGTGACACAATGGTTTCATTAAATGATTGTTTTTAAAGATAGCTCATTTTGTGAAAAAAGCAAATTCATATTGGGTGTGTAAGTGGTATGACTAGTTTTAAGTTTGCATGAATATCCGGCTAGGGGGCCTGGGAATTCTTTTTTCTGGTACCCGGGACAAAACCTAACCAAATTCCTAATTGGATCCCATCACTACAATGGGACTGGATGGGGTTAGGCTGGAGGACTGATGGATCCCTAAAATGATACTCAAATCTATTATGGTACGATAGATGAAGTAAATCCCGAATAAAAATTGTTCTATGGAAAAGAATCAACGGCTCTGCCTCTCAATGAGGAAAAAAGCGTTGGTCTCTATGATCCAAGGGCAATCTTTTCCTTGATTAGACTTTGATACTACGGGTTCGGTCAAATTAGTTTAGCTAGTTAAGCTTTTGACTACGTTAGAAAAAAGTTATCCTGGAGGATTCGCCCGTGCTTTCCGGGCAAGGGAAGTTTTTTCGGGTTCGGTTTTGAAAGAACCGATGGATTAGTCTCTTGTCCGGATACTCGTGGGTGAGGCCCCGAGTGTGGGACCCTGCTCCTAGATTTACTTTAAAATTTAAGGCAATTTCTGCTACTATTTCGTAAGTTTACAACAGGGCTCCGATACCACCTGTGAGACCCCTCCGCCCCCTCTGTGCACCGGATTCCTGGTTGCTAGCAGAAGTAGCTTCCTCTTGTGCGAGGCAGGGTTTCCCACTCACGGCCTTGCCCTCGAATGTCCGGACATGAGACTAAACCGGTGGTCATTCCAAAACCGAAACCGAAACTGGGAAAATTTCCCTTGCCTGGAAACGGGGACGATTCCACCTTTTTAATTTTCTTAACGAATTTTCTAACAGGTTCAAGAGACTAAACTATCCTTCACGTGATTAAACCAGATAGAAGGAAAACTATCACTAAATCATTTGAGGAAATCAACGCTTTTTTCCTAACCAAAATCAGGCACAGCCATTGATCATCTACTCATTTGAGAAATTCTTCAAGGTTTTATTTAACTACTCGAATTCTAAGCGTATTCCTATTATTTCAATTTATTTATTAAAACTCCACTAATTCCAGCCTACCCCATTCGGCCCATGGGTTACCACTACCCAACCACTAGAATCAATAGAACTAGACAAGTACTCACCCATCCATCATTGAATGCCTTTCTTCACTTTTCCTTTTGAATACAGATATGCAAACACTCCTCTTTAAAACTTTAACATATAAAATAATCGATTGACAAACACTTAAGTGTTACAGATATCATAACTCAAAATTTCCATCCAGACCCTTGTTTCTTAAAAAATAGTATCACTTTGGACTCTCCGTTGAGACCCACTGGTCTCAGCAAAACGAGATCCAATAACAGATTACAATAATCATTTCATCCATCATACATATCTTCCCTAACAGCTGCATGGATGTCCTAAGCACCGCAAGCCTGTGCATCGCCTGGTCAGAACCCTCCAGGATCCCCCTTATAGGTGTCCTGGCACTTCACTTAGGGACCGCTTCGTCGGCCCTCGCCCATCGTACTCAGGGATTTCACTGACGTAAACGAGAACATGTGAACATGTTAATAACATATGTTAATAACACAAAAAATCTTGTGATCACATGTATATTCACAAAGCTTTCACAAGGGCCTAAAAAAATTATCTTTGTCGGGCATTTAAAATCTTCTTAGGTGGCCACTAACCTGCTATTATGTGAAGATGGTAACATGAGAATATGTGAATAGCTTATTCCCATGTGTAGCCAAGCTTTTAAGGGGTTCCCAAATGGCAAGTGACCTGTTATTTTGTGAACGGTAACATGAGAACATGTGAATAACTTGTTCACATGTGTTATTATCACAAAAAATCTTGTGATCACGTGAATATTAAATCCCTGATCGTACTAGTAGCACACCATTTTTCAACCATACCAAGACTGGTCAAGACCTGGACAGGCTTTGCCATGTGAGCCGTCCTTTGAACACTCCCCGCCAGCTGTTACAACCGCACTTTTCTCAAAAAAACATAAACCAAATGCTAAGATAGTCCTTTAAGAAAACAAGGTTTCTATGCAAGTTTTCAGTTTGATTTTCTTTTGAATATAATGAGTATTTCTTGAATCAGTATCCCCAAAACTTCTTGAACGGAATTTTGAATTTCATACCAGAATTCCTTGAATTTTGTTATCTTGATCCACAGATCAATTCGAAGTTTCTCAAACGTAATTTCAGATTTGGCGGGATTTTTGAGTGTATTTTTCTAAACTGGTCACACCTTCTTTCCTCGAAACTAGCAAAAGAGTTTGGTCTTGGTCATAGTCTAATTCAGA
This sequence comes from Cibotium barometz, assembly GCF_041138505.1. Lineage (NCBI taxonomy): Eukaryota > Viridiplantae > Streptophyta > Polypodiopsida > Cyatheales > Cibotiaceae > Cibotium > Cibotium barometz. The sequence continues at coordinate 6,978,542 of NC_141106.1, forward strand.
ATTCGAGGTTGATAAGATTTTTCCTGAACTATCTTTCTCGAAAAGGTTGGAAAATCCAGTTACTATTTTACTGAATTTCTTTCTTTGAGTATTCACTTAACTGATTTCTAAATTAGTTACGAATTCCAATGAGGAATAAAATAATCATTTAACTGAATATTTTGATCTCGGTAGATTTCTTGATTTTTCTTTTTACAACCCGTGTGAATATAAAACGATAGAAATTTCTCTCTTAGAGTATTTAATTATTCATTTTTCAAATACTCTTAAGATTTAAAAGTGAAATTTAAGAGAATTCTAATTTTGATATAAAATTTCTTTATGCATCTGTTAATGCATAAAAGTCAACTTCAATGGGAATAACACTTTTATATAAAAAAAGAATTTCTTTATGCATCTACTCAGACATAAAATCAAATTTAATAGGAATAACACTTTTAAAATAAAAAGAATTTCTTTTATGCATCTTTCTATGCATAAAAATCAATTTCAATGGGAATATCACTTTTATAATAAAAAAATTTCCATTATGCACCTTTTTGTACATAGAAATAAAATTTAATAAGAATAACTTTTATAATAAAAAAATCCTTTATGCATCTTTCTATGCATAAAAATCAATTTCAATGGGAATAACACTTTTATAATAAAAAAATTTGCATTATGCATCTTTCTATGCATAGAAATTAAATTTAATAAGAATAACACTTTTATGTTTTAAAAAAACTCCTTTATGTATCTTTCTATGCATAAAAATCAATTTTAATAAGAATAACACTTTTGTATTTAAAAAAATTCCTTTATGCATCTTTCTATGCATAAAAATTTAAATTTAATGAGCATAACACTTTTATAATTAAAAAAATTCCTTTATGCATCTTTCTATGCATAAAAAATAAATTTAATGAGAATAACACTTTTATAATAAAAAACATTCCTTTATGTTTCTTTATATGCATAAAATTTAAATTTAATGAGAATAACACTTTTATAATTAAAAAATTTCTTTATGCATCTTTCTATGCATAAAATTAAATTCAATAATTAATATCGGTGATATCCATGCATATTCATAGGTGAATATGTACAAGGAGTAATTAGAATATTTCTCTTACATGTGCATATTCATAGGTGAATATGTACATGTATTAATTAAAATATTTCTCTTAGATGCAAAAATGGTGGGAACTACTCTTTTGGAATAACACAAAAACAAACTTTCTTTTCCATAAAATTCTGAAAAATTTTACCATAATCTCCTTTGTAGGGCTGACTATTTCTAATTTTTATCATTCTTTATTTATCTTACATCAAATCAAATTAGATTCATAGAACTCTAATCTACACAATTTTCTAAATTCAAGAGAGTAAACAATAAGAAGAGTTTAATTAAACTCTTAGTTAATCTTTCTAGGATTAAGAAAGGCTGCAATGTAAAGAAGAAAAGGGGGTGGCCTTTTCATCAAGGCATAGCATTTGAATTTAATTCAATTAACTACAAAACATAAAAATCAAGAAAACTATAGATTTAAAATTTGTAAATAAGTAAAAAAATTAGCTTACATGGAGCTTGTAAGCTTTCCTTTTGCTTGAGGGATTGAGGGTTCTACTCTTGTTTGAAGCAAGAGTGGCCACCAATTCACTTTGGAGAGGATTAGGCCAAAAACAATTGAATTATTAAGAAATTCAATGTAGATGGCTCAAGACAGGAGTAGAGTAACAGTGCATAAACACCATTAAGCTTTTACAAAGGGGGAGGCTTCTATTTATAGAAAAGCATGAGCCTCTAACCAAGCAAATTGATTCTAGAATTTTCCAGATCAATTTGGTCAATTTTGACAATTTTTGGGTTAGTTCAGCTTACTTTTTGGAGCTAGTTTTGAAATAGGAGAGAGGAGAGATGAAATATCTCATTTTAGGGGTAATGATGAGAAAAAAGGTGCCTTTTTTATGAGGGGAGATCCCCACTCTGAGGTGTCAAAATTCAGTTTTTTAAATGTTTTCTTTGGTCCTTACTCTTTATCTTATGTGAGTATTTACTCATTTTTTGGGGGGGGGGGTTTCTTTTATTCTTCAATTTATCTCCTCCCTACATTTGAATTAATCTTATTGGTCCATAAGAACCTTAATCCAAAATTTTTAAAAAATCTGGACCCTTAGGCTGCTAAGGTCTTTTGTGCACATTATAATTTATTTCTAATGCATCTTAGGAATTTCTTTTTGAACTTCTGTTTCGAGGGAATTTATTTTAATAAGAAGGGATATTTTTTGATCCAAAGATATCTAAAAACTGAATTACCTCTCTCTAGAATATTTTCTCTCACTAGACCAAAACAGGTAAAAACAAGATCTTTTATTATTCTAAAAAGGGGATTGATTATAGGGGAAGAAACTGGACATCTTGAGGGGCCTTGGAGGAATCTTACAACAAGCTTAGACAATAAAGGCAACATATGATATTAGAACATTGTTAAAACCTCCTACAATACTGTGAGACCTCTCTGCCCCCCGGATTCCCGGTTGCTAGTAGCGGAAGTATCTTCCTCTTGCGCGGGGTAGGGTTTCCCACTCAGGGCCTCGCCCTCGAATGTCCAGATACGAGACTAATCTGGTGGTCATTTCGAAACCGAAACCGAGAAAAATTTCCTTGCCCAAAAAACGGGGACGATTCCACATTTTTGATTTTCTTAATTCTCTAACGGGGTCAAGAGACTAAACTATCCTTCACCTGACAAAACCAGATAGAAGGAAAACTATTACAGACTTAACTTGAAGAAATCAAGGCTTTTTCCTAACTGAAATCAATGCTTTTTTCCTAACTGAAATCAGGCATAGCCGTTGATCTATTCATTTGAGAAAGTCTTCAGGTTATTATTTAAATTAACTACTCGAGTCTACTCACCCACCCATAATTGAATGCCTTTCTTAACTTTTGCTTTCGAATACAGATACGCACACACTTCTCTTTAAAACTTTAACATATAAAACAATCCATTGACAAACAATTATTGGTTACAGTTGTCATAACTTAAAAATTCCATCGAGTCCTTGTTTCTAAAAAAAAAACAATATCACTATGGACTCTCCGTTGAGACCAGCTGGTCAGCATGAGATCCAATAACAGATTACAATAGTCCTTTCGTCCATCATACATATCTTCCACGACATACGTATGGGTGTCCTAGGCACCGCGATCCCATGCATCACCTGGTCAGAACCCTCCAGGATCCTCCTTAGGTGTCCTGGCACTTTGCGCAGGGACCGCTTCGTCGGCCCTCGTCCATCGTATCAGAAGTGCACCATTAACCGTACCGAGGCTGGTCAAGGCTTTGCCGCGTGAGCTCTCCTTTGAGAACACTCCCCACCAGCTGTTGCAACCGAACTTCCCTTAGAAAAACACATATACCAAATGCTCCCTCTAGCATTCTGGCGTAAGACAGTCCTTTAAGAAAACAAGGTTTCTATGCAAGTTTTCAGTTTGATTTTTTTTTAATACAATGAGTATATTTTAAATCAGTATTCCCAAAACTTCATGATCGTAATTCAGAATTCCATAATAAAATTTCTTAAATTCTGTAACCTTGATTCACATATCAATTTGATTGCTCTCAAACTTAGTTTTAGGTTTGGCTAGAGATTGAAGTGTATTTACCTGAACTCGTCACATCTTCCTTCCTCGAAACTCATGAAGAGTTTGGTCTTGGTCATAGTCTGATTCAGGATTCAAGTCTGATAAGATTTCTCTTGAACTATCTTTCTTGAAAAGGGGTGATATTTTAGTTACTATTTTACTGAATTTCATTCATTGAATATTCACTTAATTTATTTCTAAATTAATTACGAATTCCGATGAAGAATAAATTAATCATTTATCTGAATATTTCGATTTTGATAGATTTTCTTAATTTTCTCTTTACAATCTGAGTGAATATAAAACAATAGAAATTTCTCGGTCAGAGTATTTACTTATTCATTTATCAAATACTCATAGAAATTAAACCTAGAATTGAAGAGAATTCTAATTTTGATAAAAAAATTCTTTTTGCATCTATTTATACATAAAAATCAACTTTAATATGAATAACACTTTTTAAAATAAAAAGAATTTCTTTATGCATCTATTTATGCATAAAATCAATTTTTACAAGAATAACGCTTTTATAACAAAATTTTCTCTATGCATAAAATTAAAATTCAATGAAAACAACACTTTTATAATAAAAATTTTGCATTGTGCATCTTTCTATGCATAGAAATGAAATTCAATGAAAAGAACACTTTCATAGTAAAAAAATTTCCATTATGCATCTTTCTATGCATAGAAATTAAATTCAATGAAAACAACACTTTTACAATAAAAAAATTTCCATTATGCATCTTTCTATGCATAAAAATTAAATTGAATGAAAACAACACTTTTATAATAAACAATTTCCATTATGTATCTTTCTATATGCATAGAAATTAAATTCAATGAAAACAACACTTTTATAATAAAAATTTTCATTATGTATCTTTCTATGCATAGAAATTAATTTTAATAATTAATATCAGTGATATCCATGCATATTCATAGGTGAATATGTACATGGAGTAAATAAGAATATTTCTTTTATATTGCAAAAACTATGGGAATTACTCTTTTAGAATAACATAAAAATAAACTTTCTTTTCCACAAAATTCAAGAAAATTTTGCCATAACCTCCTTTGTATGGATGACCATTTCTCAATTTTTAACATTCTATTTTCTATTTAAATTAACCCCAATAAGATATAAAGGACTCTAATCTACATAATTTTCAATTTCAAGAGAGTAAATAATAAGAAAAGTCTAATTAATTTATTTGTTAATCAATCTAGGATAAAGAAAGGATAAAGGGGGTAACATTTTCATCAAGGCATAGCATTCTTTTTAAACTTCTATTTTGGGGGAATTTATTTTAATAAGAAAGGATATTTTTCCATCCAAAGATATCTAAACTGAATTATCTCTCTCTAGAACATTTTCTCTCTCTAGGCCAAAATAGGTAGTAGAAACAAGATCTTTTATTATTCTGAAAAGGGTATTGATTACAGGGGAAGAAACTAGACATCTTGAGGGGCTGGGGAGGAATCTTACAAATACTTCTTAGACAAGCGGGGTGGATTGTGCCCCTTTCGGCGGATGATAGCTTTTGAGGACCTTCCACATGCTCCCCACTATTAAAGCAGCCAAAGGCAACTCCTGTTTTACAAGAGAAGGATAGTGTGAGAAGATCGAGAGGGATCCCGCTCGACTATAACCACCTACTCACGGGCGGATAACCACTCCTAACTTGACATAAGCAGAATTCTAGATGACATATATAATAATGCCCCATATCTCTATTCATAAGACTATGCATACCCTATGCATATCCTATGCATACCCTAAGCATACGGCTATGCATACCCTTATGTATAGCCTATCCATAGCCTATGCAACATAGCTTATGCATACCCTATGCATAGCTTAAGCATAAGCCCTATGCATAGCCTTATTTATGCCTTATGCATACCCTATGCATAGCCTATGCATAGCCTATACATACCCCCTATGCATAGCCTATGCATATAGTGTATGCATAGGGGCCATAGGATCGTGAGCTAAACCTAATCCCCAGCACCCAATGGGTGCAAAAACACAAAGAGAAGAAGCATAAATAGAGAATGGAAAAAGAGTGCTTCTCTCTTCTCGCCAAATCCGTATGAGCCGCTGCATGCCCGGAACCCTTGGTGGTTTTTCTCTAGAATAGACCTACAAAACATTATCATAATAAATCAAAGTATTAGTTCATAAGCACTATTCATAGGCTATGCATAAGCTATTCATAGGACATGCATAGGCTATGCATAACCTATGCAAAAGCACTATGCATAGGCTATGCATAAGGCTTATGCATAGTCCATGTATAGGCAATGCATCAACACTATGCATAACCTATTAATAGAACTACTAAAGATTATCATAAGAATCATAAAATTAGTTCATTTTAACATATTATGCGTAAGGCCTATTGCATAGCCTATGCATAAGGCTCCTACAATAGGTCCTATCGCATAAGGGGATTGGATAGGGCTTATGAATAAGGCTTATTCAATAGGCTATGCATAGGTCTTGTGCATAAGGCTATTGATGAAAAACAGGTAGAGGGAGAGGAGACACACACAGAGGAGCAAACCCTAATGTATTATCAAACCCTAACCATTGAGGGAAGCCATCTCCCTTCTCACACAATGCATAAAGCCATAATCCATAATCTACAACACACTACATGTGTTGTGTCACAGCTAACCCTAGCTAATGTCCACACACTATGACCAGCTGGACGCGGTCATTTATGTCTCACACATGTTACTACCTAACATGTCAGCACATAGTGCAACTGGCAGAAGCTGACATCGAGCTTGAATCTCAACAGCCCTTCTCAAGCTCATGATGTATTGCCATAGATGAAGATGTAGATGAGCTTGGGCTATCAAAGCTCTCAACAGTCCCCCTCAAGCTCATCCCATGTACTCCTAACATAGTATGGAAATACTCAGACTTCTCCCTACTAAGTGGCTTTGTAAAGATGTCGGCCTCCTGCTCTTCAGTCTTCACATATTGCAAATCCATTGTACCATCCAACACTTTCTCTCTGACAAAATGATAGTGGACCTCTATATGTTTGGTCCGCACATGAAAAATTGGATTTTTACTACTCATGTTGTCTCACAAATGAATGACAACCTTGCCATCAATAGGCTCACCCAGATCAGCCAAGAGACTCTTTAACCATACTCCTTCACATGTAGCAATGGCTGCACCCTTGTATTCAGCCTCTGTACTAGATAAAGCAATAGTAGGTTGCTTCTTGCTGCTCCAACTCACCACTGCACTTCCAAATGTAAAGGCATAACCACTAGTAGAGCTCCTATCATACGAGCTACGTGCCCAATCTGCGTCCGTGTAGCCATGTACATCCAAGCCTTTACCATGCTCATAAAGAAGACCATAATGTGCAGTGGTCTTTACATAGTGCATAATGCATCTCACTGCATCCAAATGAGGTTTTCTAGGGCTTTACATAAATTGGCTTACTAGCCCCATAGCATAACTGAGATTCAGGCATGTGATAGTCATGTAAATAAGACTGCCAACCATCTTTCTATACATAGATGGATCATCCAACTCTTCACCAAAATCAGCCCACAGCTTCACATTCTTCTCCAAAGGTGTACTCATTGGCTTACACCTTGTCATCCCATATTTTGCCAACATATCCAATGCATATTGGCATTGCACTAACCATGTCCCTGGATGGTCTTTGATCACTTCAATCCTAAGAAAATATCTCAATTCACCCAAGTCTTTCATATCAAACTGCCCACTCAATGCCTTCTTGACATGCATAATATCTGTAGCATGATCTCCTATGACAATCAAGTCATCCACAAAGATGACAAGTAAGACAATCCCATGATCTGTTTTCTTCACATAGAGTGAAGAATCTGCTGAAGAAACCTAAAATCCAAGGGAGATAAGATATCGTCTTATTTTATCACTCCAAGCACGAGGTGCTTGCTTCAAACCATATAATTCTTTCTTTAGTCTGCATACATGAGTGGGGTACCTCGGGTGTACATATCCTTCTGGCTGTGCCATATTTTTTACATCCATTTGATGCATTTTCCAACCATTTGCTGTAGCCATAGCAATGATTGCTCTCACTGTTCCCATCTTTGCAACTAGACGAAATGTTTCATCATAGTCCAAGCCTTGGGTTTGTGCATAACCCTTAGCTACCAATCGTGTCTTATGGCACTCACAATGGAACCATCACATCTGCCATAGGCTTTGTTTCACCATTGTGCATCACCAATGGTACACTTCCAACATGTGTGATAGCATGTTGGGAATCATCTCCTATCTCCACATAGCCTTTCACATCCATAGGCTTCATATGTTTAAACCATTTGCCAAAATAAGTCATATGGTTTGATGCTCCAGAGTCCATATACCAAGTGTCATCACTGTCACCATCTATCATCATAGATCCCACGACATGTTTCATTGCAAACAAGTGATTTGCACTGCCATCATTACTGCTTGATGCAAAATTTCCACCATTTGCATAAACAAGTGATTTGCGCTGCCATCATTACTGCTTGATGCAAAATTTCCACCATTTGCATAATTTCCACCATGTTGTGCATAATGTCCACCATGTTGTGCTCTACCCCCTCTCAAATCATTTTGTTTGCCGGAAACAATCACGTGCCATATGACCAAATTTCCCACAGTAATGGCATTCCACATTTTGCATAGATGTTTGTTGGCCTTTCCAACATTCTCTTCCACACGAGGATTACCTCTGCCTCTCTGAGGTGTATATCCACGACCACCACATGATTCTTTGTCAGATTTGCAACTATTTGACTCATAAATTCACCACACTCAAGCTTCAATGGAGAGCTTGCAAAATAGAAATTTTTCCTTTGCTTTGGGCAACTCAAATCTGTTGTTGTTTGTGTTTTTGCACCTGCAATATGCTTAAGGATGTTTAGTAGTCCTTACCCGGTAGGCCAAGCTCTCAGATTTGATGAAAATTGGTGTGCTCCAAGCTTCACAGCTCCAATGGAAAGCTTCATAGCTTTTCTTCACAGCTTCTTCTCCCTCTTCTCTCACTCACTCTCATAAACCCTAATAGACAGCACCAGGCTCTGATACCATAATGAAAAACAAGTAGAGGGAGATGAGACACACACAGAGGAGCAGACCATAATGTATTATCAAACCCTAACCATTGAGGGAAGCCATCTCCCTTCTCACACAATGCATAATGCCATAATCCATAATCTACAACACACTACACGTGTAGTGTCCACACACAGCTAACCCTAGCTAATGTCCACACACTATGGCCAGCTGGACGCGGTCATTTATGTCTCATACATGTTGGTGCCTAACATGCCAGCACATAGTGCAACTGGCACAAGAAGCTGACATCGAGCTTGAATCTCAACAGCTATTGCATAAGCCTTATGCATAATGATTTGCATAGCCTTATGCGTAGGGCTTATGCATAAGCTCTATGCATATGGCTATTCATAAATCTATTGTATAGGTCATGCATAAGACCTATTGCATAAGGATATGCATAAATCTATTGCATAGGGCTTATGCATAAGCCCTATGCATAAGGCTATACATAAACCTTTTGAATAGGGCTTATGAAGAAGCCCTATTGTATGAGGGCTATGCATTATCCTATTCCAAGAGACCTTACCCTAATCCCTGGTACCCAAGGGTGCAAAAACACAAATACAAGAAGCATAAGCCAAAAGGAAGAAAGAGAGCTTATCGTATGAGAGGCTATGCCCAAACCCTTGTTCAATTGAATAAACCTATAAAACAGAAACATAATAAATAAGAAAGTTAGTCCTCATTAACACATTAGTAAGTAAGAAGAACAAGAGCAAAAAGAGGTGAGTACCCTAAACCCTATTCTTAATGCATAAATGAATGAAGAAAATAGTTTATGTTAAGCCCAAACCCTAGCTCTATGCATAGAATGCTTAATAGAAATCTCTCCATCACATCTCTCTATTACAGCTCTATGCATTAGGCTAGGGTTAAGGAAAGGGAGAGGAAAGAGAGGGGAAAGAGAGGAGAAGAGAGAAAGGGGAAGGAAAGAAAGAGAAAGGGGATGAAAAGCTCACATTGAGCTATGAACAAGCTTTCCATGAAAGCTTGGAATAAGGCAAAGATTGAAGAAAACCATTATAGCTTGAAGAAAGCAAGAAAGAGGTTTTATCTTAGAGAGGGAGAGTTGATTAATATGCAAAACCCTTGAGAGAAGAGGTGTGGTGGGAGGAATAGTTGGGCTATAGGCGTAGCCTGTGTATGTACAGGATAGGGAAAGTTTGTAGGTATTGACACCCGCTCGGCGATGCGATTTAGGTGGAGTCATAGTTCGCGGGTCGCTTCTCAGCAAACGAAATTTTCCTGCTAGTTTTGTTACTACTGAGCAATGAATTTTTGTTACTTGGTATATAAAAAAATGTTGTTGTGTTTACTGTGCACCAGCAAAATCCTCGGTAATTTTATGTTTACACTTTTGGATGTTGTTGTGTGTTTTGTATGAACCCTAAATTAGTTTTAGCCATAGTTTAAAGATAAGCCTCGTTACTTACGTCTTGGCTTGGGCATGGATGGTGTTAACCCATTTGGCTTCAACTCCACAACATCATGGTCTACTTGGCCTATTGTATTGGAGAATTACAACCTCACTCCATGGGTGGCAATCAAGAAAGGTCATATCATGCTTGCTCTCCTTGTATTAGTCAAGTATAAGGTGGAAAACATTGACTTGTACCTCAATCCTTTGATTGAGGAGCTTGAGACACTATGGCAAGGTATCAAAGTACATGACGTTTCAAAGTGCATGGCCAATTTAAAGTGAGAGTGGCAACATAGTCCTACCAAAGGAACCATGGGTATTAACCAAGAGAGAGCACAATAAGGTGAAAAGTGTGATTGCCTTTTTTTGTACACCAATGGGAGTAATGTATTCACATTGAAGAGTGCTTTCACAAAGACCAAAAATAAAGGAGAGGAACAATTATATGGCCTCAAGACACATGATTGGCACAAGATATTATAGGTATATAAATACTCGCTTATTCATTTTCTCTTTGTGTGTGGTACATAATTTGTAAGCTCATATACTAACTTCCATTTTTTTCTATGGGTAGTATATTCTTCCAATTCCTATAGTTGGTTGTGGAGACAAGAAGGTGAAAGAGGCTATTTACAAACTGGGAATCTTGGGTAGGTATCTATCTTCTCTTCAATTCACTAAGTTATATTGCTTATTTGGCATTCTCATGCGTTCACAAGTTATGTATTGGTAAATACTACACATAACCACTATGTATGTAGTTACATATCCTTAAAGGATATAGATTCTACATCCATTGTGATGGCTCATCAGAATGCCATGATCGAGGACAACTTTCCTTGAACAATTCTCACTTGCCAATTGCATCTTGTGGTGCATTTGGTTGATGAAGTGGTGTTGTGTGTTGTTCATGTTTGATGGATGTTTTTCCTTGAAAGGTTCATGAAAAGCTTAAAGAACTTTGTGAGACAAAGAGCAAGGACAGAAACAAGAATGGCAGAGCGGTGATTGATGCAAGAGTCTCTTGTGTATATCTCAAAACATTTATCTCGCATAGATCCTTCCATGCCATGATTGTGGAGCAATGAGGAGGATGACCGACTAATCACTAATGTGTCTTAGTAGGGAAAAGGAAGGCAACAAATACTGGATGAAGCATTACTCCACAAGGTGAATACATTCTACATTCTAAATAGTACCATCAAGGACAAGTGGTTTGGGAGATACAAGGATGCAAACAATAGACGTAAAGATGAGAGAAGAGCTTTCAGAAGAGCAAATAGACGCTTGCCATTCCCGCCTAGCTTGGAACTTCTACCAAATGTGATCAATATAGAATGACTTCGTATGGCAATATCTAAGGTATCACAATTTGGAGAGATGATCACAAGAGAAGATAATGAAAATGCAAGAGGATGTGACCCTCAAGTAAGTACATTCTTCATCTCTATCTCACGTATATACCTTGTTTAATGCACTAAACTAAATGTCATGATTTTGTTTAATGTTAGTACAAACTATATGATGCAATATGGTCATAGCAAATTCACTTTTTCATGGAGCATGTGGATTCTTAAAAAAACACATTTGATTGTGGTGTGATGGCAACTTTTAAGCAAGAAAGTTGAGCTAGCAGACATGATACCAATGTCATAGAGGATAATCTTGAGTAATGTGGAGCTATTGAGGATATTCTTGAGGTTGGATTTAGAGAATTTAGTCTATTCATCTTTGATGTCAAATGGTTCAAGGTGGTATATAGAATGGTTCAAGGTGGTATATAGAGGTGCTCAAGAAACTATGAAGAAACATCCAAATGGGTTCTTTCAAATTGATTCCACCAAGTTTTGGAATGATGAGAAAGATACCTTCGTACTACCTCAACACTGTCACAATAGGTTAGTAACCCAATGTTATATGCACATTATGTGTCCATATACTAGGAGGCTAACCCACATTAGGCTTGTGAGCATGGGATCATGGGAACAAGCTCTAGTGGAGCATGGGTTAGGACTAACCTTAAGGGTTAAGGTTAGGGTCAGGCATCCAAGGGTCACACATGGGAAATGGAGAGTCAAGAGTCACTTGAGGTCCCTCCTATATAATAGGGGCATGGGGCGCACTCAAGGGAGGCTTCGGGGCTTGGAGGCTTAGGCTATGGTCTCTTGTGTAGAGGTCCATATCTACTCACCTACCATTTAACACTATAGCTACATGCTATTGGATTGGAGTTAAACCTCTTGATGGTATGGGACATCAAGGTAGAGGTATGATGTATTTCATTTATAATTCATGTGTTTATCCCTGATTTATGAATGTTTATGCATAACAATTATCTAGAGAGATCTTAAGGTTTTAACAGTGGTATTAGAGCACTCTCTAGTTAATTGAACATTGTTGATTTTTTTTGAAGTAAATTTTAGTATTTGCTAATAAAAATATTATTTTGTTTATTTGTGTTGATCATTTGTATGTGTATTGTCAATATGGTGATTGGAACGCATGTTACTATAATTCAATGGACGAATCGACATTGCGGGGAAATTTCGTGAGTTTAATGCTATATTTTTCCTATTTTTTATGGTTTAAAAAAAGCATTAATGAAAATTTTAACAAAAATACCACATATTTTATCATGGAAATTTTTGGTAGAATGGATTCCCTAAATTTCTAGAATTTTAAAGATTTTTTTTCTAATTTTTTAGAAATTCTTTGAGCATTTTTATGATTGAAAATGTATTTTTTATACATTTTTACGGGTTTTTCCGTGGGTTTGCGATCAAATTTCTGTCGATTTTCTACTGAAATTCAGTAAAGGGTAGCATGTTGATGCATGGAATGCTCTCCCGTGTGCGTGGGACCCTCTTCGTTTCGCAATTCTGAATTTTCTTCTATTTTCTCTCTCATTTATAAACCACCTCTTAAAAAACATTTTTTATTAATATTAATCATAATTAAGAGTTAATTATGATTAACAAAATAAATCAAAAATTAACCTCTCTGTTAACAGAGAGAGAAGAGATGGGAAGAGAGAAAATGGAATGGAGAAGAAGGAGAGGAGAGACGGGAGAAGAGAGAGGAAGTCCCTCTCATCCTCTCCCTCTCATTTTTGCACACACAGGGGGGGGGGCAGTTTTTTTTATTACAAAAAAAGGGCATTTCAAAAAAGCTTGAAAAAAATCCCAAAAATAGAGGAAAATCCAAATTTTGATAAAACAATTTCTCTGAAAATTTTTGGAGTTTATTTTCTTGAAAACTCTTTGCTTTCCGCATTCCCGGGAAACCTTTTGGCTTTCTGAATTTCGGAAAAACTTTTGACCTTCCGTATTCCGGAAACTTTTGACCTTTCACATTCTGATTTTTTTTGTCTTTTCATTTTCCCAAAACTTTTGGCTTTTCATATTCCGGGAAAACCGTTGGAATTCTGAAATTTTTTGACCGTTCGTATTAATGTGTTCGGGGTAATTTAAAAATTTCAAACAATTCCTAAAAATTAGTGGAAAATTAGACAAAGGCTATTTTAAATTTCAAAAAAATGTGGGGTTGGTGTTTGGCATGTGGTGTGTCCATTCGAGCGCCCGTGACCATTCAAATTCCTTTAAAAATATCTTTTTTGACATAGAAAATTAGCAAATCCATAAAAAATATAAATTTTCATTGGATTTGAGAATTGTCGAGCGGAATTGGAAATTTCGTGAACGATGGGATTATTAGAAAAAATTAGAAATTTTCTAGAAATTATTTTTAGAAATCCTAAAATTTGGTATTTATAAAATATCAATGGTATTTTAGCAAATTGAATTGCTAAAAATTTTCTTAAAAAATATAGGTTTAGAATGCCATAAGATAGGTTTGGTGGAATTCAAAATTATTATATTTTGGAGCCCTAGAAAAAATTAGGAAAAAATCATGAAAATTCTTTTTCTTGAGAATTTAATATTTTTGAAGGTTATTTGATGTTGAAGTACGTTTTCTCATGCTGACACTAGATAGATCTATGCAGGTTATTCGCATATTATTAATACGATTGTACCTCGTATTAGTAGTTATTTTTGTTTGGATTAATTCTAAATGATGTTTTCATGATTTTTGGCCATTGTTTAGCCATTCTTTTTGGACATGTTCATTAATTTCTTTTGATGGCTATAATCTGTGTTCAAAGTGTGTTTCACCTTTGACACCTTTCCATGATAATTTATTTTAAGTGTGGTCTTTGCTTAATTTCTTAAGCCTAAGATAAGTTCTATCATGGGTTAGTTGATCTGTTTGTTTAGGTGGATTTTATTGGATGTTTTCTAATAAAATGGACTTTGCTTAATTTCTTAAGCCTAAGATAAGTTCTATCATGGGTTAGTTGATCTGTTTGTTTTGGTGGATTTTATTGGATGTTTTCCAAGTTTTATATGGACTCATCAGGTTCTGCCTAGGTTAATTGTGTCTAGGGTTTTCTTATTGAGTGCCACACATGTGTTTCACTTGCTTACTTTGGAGTTTTGCTTGAACGACACCACGTTCATATACTCCGGGGATTGATGAGTTGGCCACCATTTTTAATGCTTCTTTTGGCATGATTAATGACCATTAGATGGCATGCATTGATTGTTGCGATCAACTATGGTTTTCATGGATTTAAGAAGCTTCTATGCTTTTATTCATGTTTTTATAAGGATCTTTTGATCTTTTGGATAATATCATGTGCTTTCAAGGTAGCATTTGCCTTCATTTTTTGCATATAATTTTGGAGTATATTGCTTGTACTCTTGTACATATTCCAACTCGAATATCTAGTTGCTTATATATCTAGGTGAGTAATTTTTCTACCCTAACTTTATTGTGTTTTGGGTAGTTATCATTAGAAAGGCGCCAATAATTCAATTTCTTTTCTAATGATGTACTCGGAAAGAGTTATTCCTTGATGTGGTCTCAGGAATATAGAGATATATTTTAGTATGTGAAAGTCTGGGATAAGGCCATCTTATTCCTTTTATACAGGATTTTATTCATTTTTCCTAGACGGCATACTAGGGAGTTTCAAATTGTTAAGGTATGTATGGGTAGTATCATGGTAGTATGGGACATTAGTGATCCCTCACATATATTATCTTATGGGATAATTTGGGCTCAAGATTGTTGCTTTGCTTACATCACTTAGCATGTTGACCTCAATATTCAAAGACAATCTCATTTTCTAAATTCACTACAAGTTATAGTGTGGGCATTATCTAGATAAACTTCTTTTATCTATAGCGTGCATGTTTTGATGAGGGTAATCTTGTCAGCATTTTCACTTGTTGAAATCTCTTTCTCTAGAGTTCAAACAAGTTTATCTTGTTGTGATTGGATTAAGGAAATTTGGATTTTTCCTTTGTTAGCATTTCTTTCTCTAGTTCCATACTTTAGGTGATTTATACAATCTACAGATGGACATATGTGACTCATCGAGACCCTGATGACTCTCTATGTTGATATGGGTAATTTGGGACGTCGATTATTCCATATGCAGATGTGGGTATGTCGGGGCGCCGATGAATCCCTAGTTTCTACTATTATAATGTGATGTTTTCCTACTTTATTCTTTCCGAATGGTTTACAACAACGAGGAAGTTACTTTGAATGTAAATTGCTCTGATCATCCGTAGTCTGATGGGCAAATAGAGTGTATGAATCAGATTGTAGAGTATATGCTTTGTGCATATGTCTCTAGAAAATCATCATATTAGGAAAAATATTATCCAATGATGGAATTTATCTATAACAGTTTTAAATATACGACTATTGGTTTTAGTCCATGCATACTTATTGATGTTGGTCTTAAGGATATCGAGCTTGATGCATCGAGGGATTTCTTGCATGATATGCAGGAAATGCTGACAAAAGCTCGGGATTCTATCAAGAGTGCTCAAGATAGGGAATGGTTTTATGCTGATAGGGGATGCTCATCTTGGTCTTTTAAACCAGGAGTGTTGGTTTATTTTAAAGTTCCTAAAGATTTTCAAACTTTGTCAAAAGGAAAATGCTCGAATTTATCTCCTAGATATTGTGATCAATTTCGAGTTATACATCGGATTGGCACGGTTGCGTATGAACTATAAACTACCTCCACATGTTTGATTTCATCCAGTCTTTTATATCAATAGATTGAAAGGGAAACTGGGAGGTGAGGATTACACAGTTACTCCTCAAGAACTCGTTAAAGTCAAAGATTTATCCTATGTTCCACATGTACCTGATAAGAGACTTGAATTCATGGAATGGAAACTTTCTGGTTGACTAATCCCTGAAGTTAAATTTTAGGTGAAAAGATAGGGAAATAGAGAGACTTGGGAGTCCATTGATATTATTCAGTGCAGTTCTCCTTTTTTTCAGTGTAGTTCTCCTTTTTTTCATTTGCAAGAGTGCAAGGTTTTGATGGGGAAGTATGTTATATGCACATTATGTGTGCATATACTAGGAGGCTAAACCACATTAGGCTTGTGAGCATGGGAGCATGGGAACAAGCTCTAGTAGAGCATGGGAACAAGCTCTAGTGGAGCATGGGTTAGGACTAACCTTAAAGGTTAAGGTTAGGGTCAGGCATCCAAGGGTCACACATGGGAAATGGAGAGTCAAGAGTCACTTGAGGGCCCTCCTATATAATAGGGGCATGGGGCACACTCAAGGGAGGCTTGAGGGCTTGGAGGCTTAGGCTATGGTCTCTTGTGTAGGGGTCCATATCTACTCTCACCTACCATTTCACACTATAGCTACATGCTATTGTATTGGAGTTAAACCTCTTGATGGTATAGGACATCAAGGTAGATGTATGATCTATTTCATTTATAATTCATATGTGTATCCCTTGGGCTCGGGTGGATGAGTTTATGCCTGATTTATGCATGTTTATGCATAACAATTATCTAGAGAGATCTTAGGGTTTTAACACCCAACCAATCCCAAATTAAATCTTAATGTAGTATAATAAAAGTGTAACCCCTTTGATTTGTGATATTAGGTTGTATTTCATGCCAATCAAATTGATCCAAAGTGGTGGTATATTATACAAGTTTCCCCTTGTTCAAAACATATCTTTCAAGATCAAGATGTGGAGGCCGAATTTGTGGATGAGTTTCAAGTACTATCGCAAATCGTCTGAAGCAGGACATGATTCCAAAGAAATTAAAAACGGTAAAGAAAATAGCCCAAAATTAGAGTCCCCATGTGTAAATATGATAATGGTATGTTTAAAGACCAAGAAGCCAGGTGGCAGCAGCATGGTGCAGGCAAGAAAGTCAAGGTTTCCATCACAAAAGGGGTGCATGGGCATGATAAGAAACTCTTCACATCACCATCACCTATTCTCAGCCTGGTCATTAATAACCTTGTAAATAGTGTGCATAGCATTGATGGTTGGCTAGCAAGGAGGATCTGGGGCAATCGTGAAAATGGCCATCCTTGGGAAAGGTGTAAACTATGGTCGAATGCTTCTCCATCAAAAGCTTAGTTTCCAAATTGCATTTTGAAGGTTCTATGTGCGCTCGATTCCCTCTCTACTAAATTCAGCTCCTTTCCTTGCCTTCTCATGCTCCACCCTGCACACTCAAAAAAACAGGTAACACGTGGTCAGAGAACCCCTGCAAGTGGAAGCACAAGCTCAGATCCCTCCACCCTATATTGTAAACTTTTCAGAGTCCTTTGACATAGACTGGTGGGTGCAAGGGTGCCTTAATTATTTACAAAGGTGTATGGAAGATGGGCTGAAGGAGATCACCAAAGCTGCATGCAGTGGTCAAGAAACATGATGGAATCATCCAGGCCATGAGGAGCTAGTAGGAACCTTTCCATGAGGAGTTAAACAAAAGGAGGAGAGAAGTAGGTAGGATGGAGGAAATACAAAGACAACTCTGTTGAGGCTCCAGAAAGTTAAATAAGAGACAAAAAGAGAAATGGCCATGATCTTGGGGGGTTCACTCTATATGTAAACCCTCTATATCATGTGCATTCAAGGCCTACTTTGAAAACCCCTTATCTGTGAACTTTTCATGAATAAAACTCACCCTTTTTCTATTCAGTCTGTGAATAACCCCTTTAAATGGTACCCTTATGTATGTAAGAAATGTGTAAAATAATGATTTTAAAAATCCCTTCTACTGAACCCACGGTCTACACTTACATATTTATAAGTGACCCCCTGAGGCAATGATAAAAGGGGATCTGCCCAGGAACTAGGAGACCAACAGGAAGTTGAAGGAAGACATGGATAGGGCCAAGGAAAGCCAAGATATGGTGAAGATCCAAATCCTCTTGATCAAAGAAAAGCATACCAAAATTATAAGAGAGGTACAAGCTAGGGCGCATAGAGACAAAGTGGAGCTAGTCAAGGTAGAAGCCCAACTAGTGGTTCTCAATGCCAAGGAGTTTTTAGAAGTCTACAAACTGGAAGAAGATAAGATGGAACAATGGGAAATCCATGCCATGGAGGACCTAAAGGAGGTGTGGGGTGAATATCTTAAGAAACTGACATTGGCAATGCAATCCTCCACACCTACCTGTAGAGGCAGATAGTTACTTTCCAGAAGCAAGATGAAAATCTAGACACATGAAAACTAATAGGATCCAATCCTACAAAAAGCACTAGGAATTGCAGAATAGAGCCAAGGGGACAAGGATGCAGGATCCAGCTAAGTAAACACCAACAAAGAAAAATAGTTACAAGCTCAATGAAAGATCCCTATCCCCTCCCCGCGCAATGAATTTAGGGGTGCTAGCAGCGGAGGTAGCACTTCTTGTGCAGGGTTGGGTCCCTCACTCGGGGCCTCGCCCCCACGGATATCCGGACAAGAGACTAATCCATCGGTTCCTCCAAAA
This sequence comes from Cibotium barometz, assembly GCF_041138505.1. Taxonomy (NCBI): domain Eukaryota; kingdom Viridiplantae; phylum Streptophyta; class Polypodiopsida; order Cyatheales; family Cibotiaceae; genus Cibotium; species Cibotium barometz. The sequence continues at coordinate 6,997,571 of NC_141106.1, forward strand.
TCGAACCCGAAAAAACCTCCCTCGCTCGGAAAGCACGACGGGCGATTCCTCCGGAATAAATTTACTCTAACGTAGTCAAGAGTCTTAATTAATTGAACTGATCTGACCAAACCCATAAGTCCCATAGTCAGATCAAGGAAAAGACTTGCACTTGGATCATAGAGACCAAAACTTTTTTCCTCATTGTTTGAGAGGCACAGACGTTGATTCTTTTCCATATAACAATTTTTATCTGGGATTTACTTCAACTATCGTACCATAACAGAATTGAGTCTAATTTTAGGGATCCATCAGTCCAGCCTACCCCATCCAGTCCCATGGGTTAGCAAACCGCCCAACCACTGTAGTGATAGGATCCATTTAAGAATTTGTTTAGGTTTTGTCCCGAGTACCAGGGAAAAGAGTTTCGAGGCCGCCTAGCCGGATATTCATACAATTAGAGAGGATTAGGCCAAAAACAATTGAATTATTAAAAAATTCAATGTAGATGGCTCAACAAAGGGGGAGGCTTCTATTTATAGGAAAAAGTGAGCCTCTAACCAAGCAAATTGATTCTAGAATTTTCCAGATCAGTTTGGTCAAATTTTGACCATTTTTGGGTCAGTTCAGCTTACTTTTTGGATCTAGTTTTGAAATAGGAGAGAGGAGAGATGAAAATATCTCATTTTATTGATTAAAAATTGGGGGTAATGAATGAAAAAAAGGATCCTACTTCATGAGGGGAGATCCCCACACTGAGGTGTCAAAATTCAGTTTTTTAATTCTTTTCTTTGGTCCTTAGTCCACTCTTCATCTTCTGTGAGCATTTGCTCATTTTGGGGGGATTTTCTTTTATTCTTTAATTTATATCCTCCCTAAACTTGTATTAATCTTATTAGTCCATAGGAACCTTAATTGGACCATAATCCAAAAATTTCTGAAAATATGGACCCTTAGGCTAAGGTCCTTTATACCTATTTTCAATTAATTCCAATTGCACATTGGAAAGTTATTTTTGAATTTCTATTTCAGGGGAAACCATTTTAAACACTAGGAGGATTTTTATATCCAAAAATATCTCAATTTTGAATTACCTCCCTCTAGACATTTTCTCTCCCCAGGCCAAAACAGGGTAAAACAAGATCTTTCTTTTATTTCGGAGAAGGGGAATAATTATAAGATTAGAAGGGAAGGTTCTTACACTTGCACACCTCAAAAGCTGGAGGGAGGAATCTTACACTCAAAATGAGCAGTTTAGACTAGAAGTAGAGACATGGAAGAAAATATTCACCCTACTCAAATGTGATGGGAAGAAGGTGTAGGAGTAGCTTGAGGGGAAGGGAAAGGAGATGGTGTTGTACAAAGGATCATAAATGGATATAATCCCCAATGATGAGCTATGAGAGCATGCCTCGGTAGCCACAAAAACGTTAGAAGAAAGGGAAGGTGAGGAGGCTGCTCTTAGAGCCTAGATCGAAGAACTGGATGGTATGGTGGTAGAATACAAGGACCAAGAAAGGTATGATGGGGGTTGATAATAAAATCCCTCAAAAAGGAGATTGAATCCACAACCCTTTCCAAGAACACGAGAGGAAAGGGAGGAAAAATGATGTTCAATGAGCTAAACGTCACCTTGACAAGACAACCCATGCCGATCTAAAGAAAAGAAAAGATCAGTTGGATGCCACAAGGAAAACACACACGGAAGACTAGAGTAGGTGGAGGCCATGACAAAATCTCATGCTGCCCAGATGCAGAGCAAAGACAAGATGGTTGAAGATCTCCAAGAGTGGGTCAAAAGAGAGAAGAGGGAAAAGGAAGCCCTACAACAAAGGCTCCACAAGGAGAGGACACATAAGAGCACATCTGTCTGGAAGGAGACAGCTTTTACTCACATGAGGAGCTTGATTAAGGCTACCAAGCAGGCAAGAGCCCTGCACCCATTTAACTCAGATGAGATTGCTAAATTTATGAGCCAATTAGACGTGTCAGAAATAGAAAAACAAAGCCAAAGTAGCTACTAGGAAGCGAAGTCATAGTGCTAGGAGAAATCCCATCATCCAAATCTTGAGAGAAGTGTGAGGAACTGGCAGAATCTTATGATGCGAGGATCCGGGTAAGGAGGCAATGAAAAGATGCAGGGGGGAAGAGAGCTTGAGCTCAAGCACACACACACACTCACAAAACCCTAATAGAGGACACACAAGGTGAGAGGCTGAAAATCTTCTTCTTCTTCACTCAACACTCAACACACCATATACAAAGATAAGAGTACACACAATATGAAAGGTACTCAACCAATACATACACGGGTTCTCTATAGTGTGAACCCAACTAAATGAGCTGGCGCTATAACTATGCCAGTCTCTAGAATGGCTATCACACAGCCTGTCATCCCACTGGCCGCATATCACCCAAGATCTCACCAACCATGCCAGTGGTGTAAGTGTGGGGCCTATCCCCCAGGCGGGTCATCAGTGTGTCCACTGCCTCACTAGACGAGCTCGATATCTCAACACTCCCCCTCGAGCTCAACTCCATCTCATGTACACCAAAGTGAAGCCCTGAATCTGTGGAGCTTCTCTGTACCCAATGCTTTGGTGAAGATGTCAGCTACCTGATCCTCTATGCTGACATAAACAAGGTCAAGGTCTCCTGCCAAGACCTTCTCTCTGACGAAATGGTAGTGGACCTCTATATGCTTCGTGCGAGCATGAAAAACTGGGTTCCTGGCCAACTGTATACTGCTAATGTTGTCACAGAAAATGACAACTTGTCTATCCACCACTGATAGACCCAAATATGTAAGTAGCTACCTCACATGCTGCCATAGCAGCTCCTCTGTACTCGGCCTCTGTACTGGATAGAGCAACCATAGGCTGCTTCTTGCTACTCCAAGTCACAGCAGCACTCCCCAAAGAAAACATGAAGCCACTAGTAGATCTTCTATCTGAGATACTACCAGCCGAATCAGCATCTGTGTACCCATGTACACATATCTCTGTCCCAGTCTCATAGAATAGTCCACAATGCAAAGTAGACCTCACATACCTCAGTATGCGTCTCAATGCATCCAAATGCGGTTTCCGTGGAACCTGCATAAACTGACTCACCAACCCAACAGCATAGCTCAAATCTGGTCTGGTGATCGTCATATAGATCAAGCTTCCTACTATGCGCCTATACATAGTCGAATCCTCCAAAATCTCTCCTGAATCTGCACTCAGCTTGCCATTCTGATCCAATGGCAGTGAGATAGGCTTACAGCCTGTCATACCATACTTGGACAACATGTCCAAGCCATACTGTCTTTGCAGTAATCCATTACCGTGTGGTGATCTAATCACCTCAATGCCCAAGAAATATCTGAGCTCCCCCAGATCCTTCATTTCAAACTTCTGTCTAAGCAAGATCTTTACATAAGGATCTCTGTATCATGGTCCCCCGTAATGATCAATTCATCTACATAGATGACAAAAAGCACAACCCCTCTATCACCATGTCTCACATACAGCGAGAAATCTGCATTGGCTACATGAAAGCCAATAGTTACAAGATATTCAGAAATCTTGTCAGACCATGCTCTTGGTGCTTGTTTTAAGCCATACAAGGCTTTCTTCAACCTTCAAACATGCTCGGGGTGACTCACATCCTCATAACCAGGTGGCTGCAACATATACACCTCTTCTTGCAAATCCCCATGCAAGAATGCATTCTTTACATCCATCTGATGTAAAGACCATTGCTTTGACGTAGCCACTGCTATCACAACTCTCACTGTTGCCATCTTGGCAACTGGGCTAAAAGTTTCCTCATAATCAATGCCATATGTCTGCGCATACCCTTTGGCTACCAATCTAGCCTTATACCTGTTTATGCTTCCATCACTGTTATGTTTTACTTTGTACACCCACTTGCATCCAATGGCTTTCTTGCCTTTAGGCAATTGCACTAAATCCCAAGTTTCATTTCCATATAGTGCATCCATCTCCTCATCCATAGCTTTCTCCCAACACACATTTCCAACAGCCTCATCAATGCATGTGGGCTCTACAACCTGCACAACCTTTGCTATATATGCATAGTGATGTGCCACATAACCATCATATGTAAATCTCTGCACAGGGTTTTTCACTCTCCCAGATCTTCGCAGCTTTTCATTCATGGCTTCCATAGCCTTCTTTACACCAGGTGTTCTCATAGCTGGGATCCCAAGCTCCTCATCAAGGCTCATATCTGAGCCACTAGACTCTCCATCAACATGAGAATGCCCTGCAGAAATGTCAGGCATACCAAGGGGCTCAACCACTTTCTCTTTTCCTTTACGTGATGTACTAATCACATTTGCAGGACTGGTATTATGACGTAGCCTGCCACTCCATGGTCTATCAACAGACCCACTAGATGAGGACTCTCCTGGTCCACTCAAAGACTGTGATTGCTGACCTGCATTCTGTGCAACCACACTTCCACTCACATCAGCCCCAACAGCTTCTTTTTTAGCAGCATACCAGCTGTTCATCTCATCAAAGACAACATCCCTGCTTACCCTCAACTCACGTGTAGCAGGGTTATAACACCTGTATCCCTTTTGCTCAAGGGAATATCCAATAAACACACATTTTTCAGCTTTTGGATCCAGCTTAGTTCTCAGCTCATCTGGCACATGCACCCAAAGACTTTCAGATGAGATAAATCCGGTTTTCTGCCAGTAAACCTCTCCTCTGTGGAGTTACATCATGTATGGCTGTAGTTGGAGTCCTGTTCATGATGTATACTGCTGTAGAAACAGCCTCAGCCCAATAGCTATGCGGCATATTCTTCTCTTCCATCAATGCTCGCACAATCTCAGTAATGTGCCTGTTTCTTCGCTCAGCAACTCCATTTTGCTGCGGAGTGTATCTGCATGTAAACTGTCTCCGAATACCATTCTTCTTCAAAAATTCAGAGAACTCATTGGAGAAGTACTCTCCCCCTCCATCTGACCTTAGGCACTTTACATATTTCCCTATTTGCTTTTCAACCAAAAATCTGAAATTCTGAAAGTGAGTGAACACCTCACTCTTCTCCTTCATGAAATATACCCACACTTTCCTTGTGTGGTCACATCAATGAATGTCACATAATACCTGTAGCCTCCCATAGAGATGGTCTTCGTAGGACCCCATACATCTGAATGCACAACATCTAGTGCATTTCTGCTCACATATCTGTTACGTGGAAATACATGCTTTGTTTGCTTTCCAAATTGGCATGCTTCACATATTCTCTGCATACCTTCCACTTTAAATTTTGGCAGCCCTGTCACAATTCCTTTAGTCTGCATAGACTTCATTCTCTGCACATTCACATGTCCAATTCTTTTATGCCAAATGTTTATGTCGGCAACAATTCCTGAACCATTTGCAAACATCGCAGCACTCATTTCAGGCATGTCTACATTCAACGTAAACATTCTGCCCACTCTGTTGCCTTTTGCAACCAGCCTACACTTGTCTTTAAAGTCTTCAACATAATAACCATCAGGGTTAAACCGAACCTGCAAACCCTGCTCAATCATCTGGCCAACTGAAACCAGATTCTTTGTTATGTTCGGAACGTGAAGTACATCTGCAAGGTACTTCACTTTTCCATCCTGCATAGACAATGGCACATCTCCAACATGGGCAATTGGATGAGCAGTGTCATCCCCTGTTTCCACAAAACCTAGTTGTTCAAGGTTTTTCATCTCCTTGAACCACTCCCCATGACTTGTCATGTGGTTCGAAGCACCTAAATCCATATACCATACATCATCTTTTTGTGCTGCTTCAACATTTTCAGACATGGCATTCACGACATGCTGCATAATAAACAACCTTTCATTATCCTCATTGTTTCTGCTTGAGGATCTTTGCCAATTTCCACGGCCTCTTTGACTCCCCCTGCCTCTGAATTTACCTCTTCCACCTGTGTGTTGTTGATGTTGTTGTTGTGTATTCTGGGACTGTTGTTGCTGCTCCTATTGGCCATAATTCTGATTACCCATTCGGCCACCTCCTTGACCGCGTCCACGGCCTCCTCTACCTCGTCCTCTACCTGAACTTGTGTAGAAGGCCTGTTGCTCTGAACTGTTTTTGTTTTGTGAAGACTGTTGGTCTTCACCCAAGCTCTTCTCTTCTATAATCAGCATAGACACCAAATCTGTAAAGTTGGGAATGTTTTCCCGAGTCTGAATAGACGTCTTGAATGCCTTGTATTGTGGCCCGAGACCACGTAGACAGATCATCATCCACTGAAACACCAATAGATGCAAGGGATTCCACAATACCCTGTATCTTCAATGCATAGTCATTCACATACATGCTCTTTTTCTCCATAGTATGAAGTTCATTCTTCAACTGTATCTTACGTGCCTTGGTATTTATTTCATAAAGTTTTACCAAGGTGTCCCACGCCTCCTTGGGGGACTTGGCATCCTGAATGTGCCCAATCATGGTGTCCTGTATACTAATGGAGAGCCAATACATAACTTTCCTGGCTCCTTGGTTCGAGTCTTTAAACTCTTTCACATCTGCACAGCAGTCGGATTTATGGGCGGGAAGTGTTCACACAGCAAAAATCTGCCCAGGTCTTGACCAACCTGGGTATGGTGTAAAATAGTGTGCTTCCGGTACGATGGGCAAGGGCCAACGAAGCGGTCCCTGAGTGAAGTGCTAGGACACCTAAGGAGGATCCTGGAAGGTTTTGGCGAGGCGATGCACGAGCTCGCGCTGCTTAGGACACCCATGCGTATGTCATGGAAGATATATATATGTATGATGTGACGAGAAAAGTATTGTAATATGTTATTGGATCTTGCTGAGACTTGCTGGTCTCAACGGAGAGTCCAAAGTGATACTGTTTTGTGAGAAACAAGGTTGGAATGGAAATTTTGAGTTATGACATCTGTAACCTATAATTGTTTGTCAATGGATTGTTTTATAAATTAAAGTTTAAAGAGGAGTGTGTGCGTATCTGTATTCTAAAGCAAAAGTTAAGAAAGGCATTCAATTAAAGTTTAAAGAGGAGTGTGTGCGTATCTGTATTCTAAAGCAAAAGTTAAGAAAGGCATTCAATTATGGGTGGGTGAGTACTTGTCTGGTTCTACCAATTCCAGTGGTGGTTGGGCGGTGGCTAACCCATGGGCCGAATGGGGTTAGGCTAGAATCAGTAGAGTTTTAATAATTAAATTGATCAATAGGAATATGCTTAGAACTCGAATAGTTAAATAATAACCTAAAGACCTCTCAAATGAATAGATCAATAATAACCTGAAGACCTCTCAAATGAATAGATCAATGGCTGTGCCTAATTTAATTAGAAAAAAAGCATTGATTCCTTCAAGTTAAGTCTATTATAGTTTCCCTTGTATCTGGTTTATTCAGATGAAGGTTAGTTCACTCTTGACTTCGTTAGAAAAATTTGTTAAGAAATTCAAAATGGTGGAATCGTCCCCGTTTTCTGGGCATGGGAAATTCTCCCGGTTTCGGTTTTCGGAATGACCACCAGCTTAGTCTCGTGCCTGGACATTCGAGGGCAAGGCCCCGAGTGGGAAACCCTGCCCGACGCATGAGGAAGCTACTTCCACTGTTGCTACGAGCAATCGGGAATCTGGTGTGCAGAGGGGGCAGTGGGATCTCACAGTTGGTATTAGAGCGCTGATGACACGGAAGCAGTAAAGGTGTTTGCGCCTTTATAGAGTGTCACACTTCCAGATACAAACACACCTTGAACACCAGACCCAAGAGCATAAACAACACTTTATTCCAAGAATGAATTCAAGAACTCAGTTCCAGCTTTGGTTCTTAACACAATAAAAACTTCCCAGAAAACTTCAACATCCTCGAACTGAAGACCATGTATTACCCAAACTCCCTTTTTTCAGAGGCGACAACCATCACCTGTTCCTCTTCAGATGACGTGCTACTAGCAGTGACTGCCTACGAGATGACAGGTCCTTGATACTGCATCTTCTTGGCATCCACCAGCACATTGAGAGCAGCACCCTCCAAAACCAAAGTACCTACCCCGCTGAGACTACTATCGCCAGCCCCACAGCGAACACCTGCTTCCTTTCTCCCCCAGGCGGTTAGCCCACAAGTCGGCACCACACTCTTCGCTTCCTCTCTGCCTGCATGCTATAGGGGACTGGTGGCTCTGCTCTTCTCTCTGTTTGCACCAGCCGCCGCGCAGTAGCCCACACGTTCTCTGCACTGCACCTCAGCTGAAGGCCACTCTCTCTTACGCCACCAGCACACTGCCAGTTCTCAAAGCAAAAACCCAGCCACCCCTCTATCATCGCCTCTCTCTCTCTTCAGAGGCGGCCACCTGTACAACAAACACCTCCTACTTTTGCTATCAAAGGTGTCTCCCTCACCTCGTCTTCTCTAGTGCAGCCAGGCAGCGTACCTTCCTTTGTCTCTTTGCAGTCCCCAGCCTGTCTCGACGTCCCTGAGTCACCGCCACCAGCAGCCAGCCCAAGCAACAGTACCAAGGTGGCTCTCTCCAGCTCGTCGCCCACCAGTGCGCCAGCTAGCCCAGGCTGACCAACGCAACACCAAAAGCCACACTGCACTGCAGTCAGTCCAGCCACACCATAGTAGCCCCGCCAGCCAAAAAAACACAGCGAAAACTTCCAAAACTCCCTCCCTTCGCTAACCTTCACGCCCCCTCTGTCGGTGCCCCTTTTTTGCTTCAGCTATCACCAGCAACCCTAGACGTATTCTCTCTGTCCTCGCCAGCAGCCACCAGCAGTGTCCAGCAAGCCCAACACGCCCCTTCTTACTCTCCTTCACTGCCAGCTTCTGTGCGGCAAAAACAACATGCTCACCCCTTCTACCACGACCCGCCTCGCCTTTTTCAAACTCCTTTTTGCTCTCCGTTATCTCCCTTTGCGAAACCGCTGTCAAAATTGTGGGTGGCCAGGTGGACAGGGTCTTCGCCAGCCACCTTGGTATCTCGAAGGCCCTGGAAGATGGTCACGATGCCAAGAGGGCCCTTCTACAATTCCCTCGTGTGCTTCATATATGCGGTGCCTACACCTTTCCAAAATAAACACAAGAGTTGCATCTGTTATTTCATCAATACTAATGGTTATGCCTCCACTTCTCTTATTCAGTAGATTTTTATCTTAAACAAAACTTAGAGCTGACCCAAACTATTTACATATTTTCTGACACTCTCAGTACTCTGCACAATATGTACACATTATCAGCCTCTATTTTTGTCCACACATATTTAGCAACCCCCTATTTCTGCTGAGACATTCATGTCCAGGAGCTGTTCAAACAGAGACCATTTATCCTCCTGGATCAAACAGAAACCTTGGTGCATATACCTTCCAATCCTTCAAGCATTTTCCTCTGTCAAATAACCATTCATGAATCCTGTCATGGTCTTCCACTTTCAGCAACCCCCTGGGTTCTTTATATATGGCTTCATCAATATATTCTACTGCATTTCCTTCTCCATACCAGCTCACATGGTCTTGTGATGGAAACAACCATTCCTCACCTCTACTCCCCTCTAACACATCTGATTCCCACTCATAATCATATACCGAAATAACAAACATCTGATCATCAACTTCCATGTCATGATCATCCAATTTGCAGCCTACATCATTGGTTTTCAACTCTTCCTCTGGACAAACTGCCAAACTAAGACTATAGCCAAACCACTCATCCATATGTTGAGCATCAACATGAGGTGTATCCACCATAAACCCATTTCCCTTCAGCCCATCAACATCAAACACAGCAACTTCATGCACTGTAGACTCATCATTGTCACTTCCATGTAGTTTCTCCAACTTCAAGACCATTGGTGATCCTTCAAGATTCTCCACATCTTGCATAGGCATCCCTACCAAGTCTAAGCTCCCTAAACTCCCAGGCAAAGCATCTTGGTCCCCTCGACCAACAACAATAGCCTCACATGCATTCTCACTACTGACAATCGGCTCATTCTCTTGGGCATGACAAGGAACACACACCTTATGATCAGCAACCGCACATGCAAAATCTATCACATCATCATCCACCAAAATAGCATCTAACTCATCATCAGTCACACCATCACTCCTTTCCTGCACAACTGGTATGCAAGTATTTGTTATCTTCTCCAAGGAAGCCAATTCCAACAGATCATCCAATGTATTATCAAGAATACAGTTCAGCTCATCATCCACATTCTCACAAGCTGCAATATCCAACTCATCACCCGGATCATCCATATGTACTCTATCCATAGTATCTTCATTAGTAACATTTTGATCATCACATTCTACCTTAACTGGTTGAAGTATAGGCACATGCAAATCATTACTCATTTTTGAATCAAAAAGATCATCCAAGTCATATCCATACTCAAACACATCAGGCTCCTCAGCATTAACATCACTTTCACAATCCATAGCACCATCATAATTTCCATCCTCCTCCTCCTCACCTTCTGAAAACTCTTCAGGGCTGATTCCAAAAAGCTTACCCTTCTCCATTTCCAACAGATTAATTTGTCCCATATCCTGCTCTGCAAATGTGACCTTACAGACTTCATGAACATTGGGGTGAATTGCATCCTTCATCTATATACTAGGGCCAATCACCCTATCATTCATTCTCATAGACAATTGATATATACCACCATTAGCTTTGGCTGGTTTCTCACATTGCGGACTGATATGACCCCACTCACCACAATTCCGACATTGCACATCACTCAAATACCGTCTCCCTCTTCCAATATCTGCCGAATTTCCTTCAAAACCAGATGATGCATCAGTCTTCCTTCCCATAACACCTATGCCTCGTCCTCTTGCTATAGACTCTATCCAATTCAAGCTTAAAGACTTCATGAGCTCCACTGCTTCATGAACCTCTTTCTTCAATGAATCCTCCTGTTTAGGAACAACAGCAGCTTTTCTTCCAGGATGCATACTCTCAATCTCTGGCATTTTCACAAACCTCTTTGGCTCTTCCTGTATTCCCAACTGCCTCAGACGCTTCACCTTCCACTCCTTCTCTCGAGCAACTCTAACAGCCTCCTCAAAGCTATCCAGGTTCTTCAGCTCCACCTTCAGACGGAGGGTTGGCTCCAAACCAGCCACCACAAACCAGTCTCTCTTTATCATCTGTGGGGGTACTTCAAGAATCAAAGCCTCACACCATAGACTCCACAGTCTACCAAACTCAATCAAATACTGATCCACATCCTGACTATCCTTCTGCTGAATGTTACACAACTCTTTCCACACATCATTCGGACTCCTTACACGGGCAAACTGTGCTAAAAATGGAGCTCTGGCTACACAGTACTCACGGTCCTATTGATGAGCATTCCTGTGTGTAGTCACAAACATCTGTAGCCATGCTTTTGCATCACCCTGTAATAAGCAATAAGTCTAAATCTGAGAAAGGATCTCCGGGGTTGCCCTGTCTTTCATCAAGACTGTAAACTCCATCTTCTCCAGAAACCTGATTGCACTCTCCTGTGGCAATCCCCAATACTCTGGAAAATCTTGAGCCATCTTCCCAACCTTCTTCACACAAACCCCTGTCTTCTTTCACAATCCGAAGGAAATTTCTTCCTTTGTGGAGGCACCAAAAAGTGACGACAAGGAAGCGGTAAAGCTCTTTGCGCCTTTATAGAGTGTCACACTTCCATACTCAGATACAAACACACCCAGAACACCAAACCCAAGAGCATAAACAACACTTTATTCCAAGCATGAATTCAAGAACTCAATTCCAGCTTTGGTTCTTAACACAAAAAAAACTTCCCAGAAAACACAAGTATAGAGATTCCACAAGCAGCTTCAACATCCTCGAACTGAAGACCATGTATTACCCAAACTCCCTTTTTTCAGAGGCGACAACCACCACCTCTTCCTCTTCAGATGACGTGCTACCAGCGATGACTGCCCTGCGACGTGTCCTTGATACCGCATCTTCTTGGCATCCACCAGCACACTGAGAGCAGCGCCCTCCAAAACCAAAGTACCTGCCCCGCTAAGACTACTATCGCCAGCCCCATAGTGAACACATGTTCCTTTCTCCCCCAGGCGGTTAGCCCACAAGTCGGCACCACACTCTTCGCTTCCTCTCTGCCTATGTGCTATAGGGGACTGGCGGCTCTGCTCTTCTCTCTGTTCGCACCAGCTGTCTCGCAGGAGTCCACACGTTCTCTGCATTGCACCTCAGCTGAAGGCCAGTCTCTCCTATGCCACCAGCACACTGCCAATTCTCAAAGCAAAAACCCAGCCACCCCTCTATCATCGCCTCTCTCTCTCTTCAGAGACGACCACGTGTACAATGAACTCCTCCTGCTTTTGCTATCAAAGGCGGCTCCCTCACCTCGTCTTCTCTATTGTAGCCAGGCAGCATACCTTCCTTTGTCTCTTTACAGTCCCTAGCTTGTCGACGTCCCCGAGTCATCGCCACCAGTCTCACAGCCAGCCCAAGCACAGTACCAAGGCGACTCTCTCCAGCCCGTCGCCCACCAGTGCGCCAACTAGCCCAGGCTGACCAATGCAACACCAAAAGCCACACTGCACTGCAGTCGGTCCAGCCACACCGTAGTAGCCCCGCCAGCCAAAAAAATAGAGCAAAAACTTCCAAAACTCCCTCCCTTTGCTAACCTTCAGGCCCGCTCTGGCAGTCAGTCGGTGCCCCTTTTTTACTTCAGCTATCACCAGCGACCCTAGACGTATTCTCTCTGTCGCCCAGCAGCCACCAACAGCATCCGTAGTAGCAAGCCCAACGCGCCCCTTTTTACCCTCCTTCACTGCCAGCTTCTTTGCGGCAAAAACAGCGTGCTCACCCCTTCTACCACGACCCGCCTCGCCTTTTTCAAACTCCTTTTTGCTCTCCGTTATCTCCTTTTGCGAAACCGCCGTTAGAATTGTGGGCGGCCAGGTGGACAGGGTCTTCGCCAGCCACCTTGGTATCTCGAAGGCCCTGGAAGATGGTCACGATGCCAAGAGGGCCCTTCTACAATTCCCTCGTGTGCTTCATATATGTGATGCCGACACCTTTCCAAAATAAACACAAGAGCTGCATCCGTTATTTCATTAATATTGATGGTTATGCCTCCACTTCTCTTACTCATCAGTAGATTTTTATCTCAAACAAACTTGTGAATATTATGTTGAATGAAGTTCAAAAATTGAAAACTCATAAATTGAATTGGAAATTTATAGATGGATACCCCGAATCTATCTGGAATTCCTGAACTCTCCCAGAGTCAGGATATGATAGCCTTTGCATTTGAGCACCTCATCAACTCTGCTACGACCCGAGTAAGCAGAGTAAGACTCGCATGTCATTTTGAGAGTCTTTACTTTCCTTATCCTCTTGAGCGACGTTGGTATATGTGGTTTTGTGGAGGGTGATGTATTAATGTCAGTACCAGTCAATGTTAGAGGCTCATGCAAAATATTTCCTTAGTCATGATTCTGATAAGGCTAGGGCTTGTTCAGCATGTTCAACTCTTTGATCATTCACCCAGGAACTTCAGAATTTCATGCCGAGTTTTTAGGCTTCTTAGCCGCTTTATCCCTACAAGTAGAATTACAGCACCCCTTTCTATAATGAATCGTGTGTACCATGGCATGTCTCCTTCGCAGTTTCGCTTCTTTATGCATATACGATTGAGGCAGTGGTTTTGGGAGCCGTGATGCTCTATGTATATATCGAAAACTTTTGATAATAAATGATGTTTTGTAAAAAAAAATTAAATTGTTTTCATGATTGTGAGTATGGTTAATAAAATTACCAGAGTAAATCTTGTTTCATGATGTATGATGAAATTATTATCTGTTTAAAGAATAAATCACAAAAATTAAATAATCATAAATCTGTTGTCAAAGTTAACTTGACGAAAATCTCATTTTGTCAGAGTCATGAGGCGCGCGGCCCGTGCAAGGCAACCAAATCCTCTAACCGACAAAGAGTTAGATCCGGATGTTCAAAAAGCCCGGCATAGATCCTAACCTGGTCCCTTCAAGGGTGAAGGGGAGCAATTAGGTGAAGTAGTTGAAAAGTGGATTGAGGCAATGGAGGAATACTTTGATGTAATTGGCTACAATGAGAGAAGCAAGATGGCTCTTGCCAAGTTAAAGATTGTGGAAATGGCCAGGGTTGCTTGGAGGAATCACTACAAGACTAATCGTCTTGACCGGAATACCCAAACCTAAACCGATCTTAAAGCTTACCTCAGAAAGAGGTTTTGTCCACAGCCAGAGTAGTTACGATAGCAGAAGTAGCAGAAGAGGAAAGAGGTCAGATTTATGCCCTGCGATTGAAAACCAAGGGCCAAATCATCAACTCTTTGTCATCCATGCTCTAGCTGAGTATAAGGGTAAGCCATTTAAGCTTTTGATTGATTCAGGCAGTACTCATTCATTTATTTGCCAGGATGCTTGCGTAAGCTAGTCTTAGAACAGAAATAAGGGAAACCTATGCAGGTTGAATTGGCCAGTGGGAAGATTCTTTTCACTCACCAGACAGATTGTATTCAGTTTAATCTAGATGGGAATGTAACTGACTGCCAGTTCAGAGTCTTACCTTTGGGAGTTTTTGATAGAATCCTTGGAATGGATTGGCTCCACAAAAATCAAACTGACATTCAATATCACAATGGAACCATTTCCTTCTGTGACCTTCACAAGAAAAAAGTTCAAGGAGCTTGAATTTTTGGATCCCCAGATCTGTAATTAGTAAAAGCTTCTAGGTTACTGAAATGACTTAGAAAGGAGCAACTCATCTATGTTGTCAAAATGAATCCAGTAGACACAAAGTTAAAGGCTAAAGAACCAGAATGGCTAAGTGAGTATGATTTATTCCCAACAGAGCTCTCCGATTCAGGAAGTAGATCATGAGATATAATTGACCCTCGGAGCTCAGCCAGTAGCCCAACGCACGTACAAAATGCCAGTCCTTGAAGCCATTGAACTCAAGGAATAGCTTAGGCAGCTATTAGAACAAGGGTTTGTAAGACCTAGTGTTTCACCTTGGGGAGCGCCAGTTCTCTTTCAGAAAAAGAAGGATGGAACGTTAAGACTCTGTGTGGATAAATCTATTGATTATTAAATTGAAGACTTTTTGACTTTGAAAGTGTGATGAGATAATAGCCAAGTCCAAGTGGCATGTAGGTGGAGATCCCACTTACACATGGCGGAATTCTCCTCTTCCATGTAGGCATTCTAGAAGAATCTTTCCCAATTATGCACCTACACACACTCCTCCACATGCCTTCCACACTCCCCAACTTGTAGCCTTATGGTGAATACCATATTAATAATACAATTAAAATCCATGTGAGCATGAAGGCCCACTTTTATTTTCCACATCACTAGCTTATCTATCATACCAAAATATTTATCGAGCATACTTGTGGCATTTACAATGTGTGCACCCTAAATCAAGTAAAACCATTATATTTGAAGATAGAATGCTGTTATCGGGGTAGCCGCCAAGCTGCCGCATCACCATGCCGTTATTCCATTGTGGGCACCGCAATCTTCTTGGACAAGCTTCCACCTTATTACCATTGAGAAACCATCAAAATATGCACAAAATTGAAAATGAAAGATATCAATTTTTCATGTCACATCTTTTCCCCCCAATAGATCCTCCATGCTTGTCTTGGGGGTTTGCTGGCCATGGTGCTCAAGGGTAAAATATCTTTAGCTGGTACTCATTGGCACGTTCGGGAACCTCCTGGCCACTTGCATCCTCTAGAAGATAGGTGTTATTTTTATTGAACTTTTGCTTTATCCTGAAGGGGCCTTCCCAGCGTCGAAGAAGCTTCTTATCTAGCCATTTCTTCACGCGGCCATCATACCTCATGACTAAGCTTCCTTTCTTGAGTTCTGGCTTCTTCTTCTTCCTCGTGAGAGTGTCATGCCTTGCCTTGCGCCGTTGTTGTGCAGCCTTTGAATTTTGAAGTGCCTGAAGTCGCCTCTCATCCAAGATCTCCAGTTGTGCTAGGCGTTGGGCATGTGTTTCTTCTTCATTATTCAAGCGTGCAAAAGATGTGCGAAGGCTTGTGATTTCCAATTCCATTGGCAAAATAGCCTCCATTCCATAAACTAACTGAAAAGGTGTGAAACCAAGAGAGAGTTTGTGAGTTGTCCTATAGGCCCATAGGCCCTCTGGCAAATGCACATCCCACTTTCTCTTCATAGTATCTACTAGCTTAGACAAAGATCCACAAAGCAATCCATTAGTTTTTTCTACTAAACCATTACATTGGGGATAATAGGGAGTTGACATAGCATGCTTTATTTTTAATTTCTGCACCAAAGCTTCAATCAAGTCATTCCTGAAAGACCTCCCCCCATCCATAAGGATTTCTAATGGATACCCAAATCAGGCACATATGTATTCCCTGAGAAAGGATGCCACAACCACTGCTTTATTATTGACCATTGTCTTTGCTTCTACCCACTTTGTTGCATAATTTGTGGTGGCCACCAATATGTAATACTTCCCATGTGAGGAACGAGGAAGTGGGCCCACAAAATCTAATCCCCACCTTTCAAATGGACCATATGCTGGGATAGGGTTTAAGGGTCCGGGAACCAATTGCTTATGCCCATATGCCTGGCATACTTCACAGCTTCTGTACCACTCATAGACATCTTTGCTGAGTCGAGGCCAATAATACCCTGTGTTAAGGATCCTCCAAAGTGACTTGAACATTCATGACATAATTCTATAATCCTTTTAGATTCTTCCAAGCTCACTACCCTCCTAAGAATCTTATCCTTACCTTGCTTGTAAAGAGCATCCCCTAGAATTGTGTAAGGTTGAGCTTTCCTGGTAAGTCTTTGCTTCTGTTGAGGATTCAATAGAAGAGGGAAGTATCCTGTATCTAAATACTGTTGAGCATCTTGGAGCTTAGGCCAACCTGTATCCATTAATGCAAGAACAGCTACTTTGAAAGAAGCCAAAGTTTTAGTAGCCAATTCATCAGGCTTTTGATTATCCTTCCTATTAACATGCAAAAATTTACAAAACTCAAAAGCTTCTTTTAACTCCATTGCCCTTTTATACAATTCTTGGAGATTAGGACTCCTTGCCTTATATTCTCCTTTCATTTGTCGGATGACCAATTGTGAATCCCCTTTAACCTCTACCTCTTTAATTTCATCTTTTATGCAATATTCTAATCCCCAAATTAATCCATTGTACTCAGCCACATTATTTGATATAGCCTTTGGACATTCCCTACCCTTGGCCCATACCTCTTTTCCTTCTGGATCAAATAAAACTATCCCCCGAGCCCCACATTGCCTCGAAGGGCTAAAGGCTCCATGAAAATGCATAGTGAAAGCAGTTGGTGGTGTATCCAAATCTTCATATACTTCTTCCTTTGCTCCTGTTCCTTCTTCCTCTTCCTTCCTGGTAAGCAAATCTACAAGAGAGGCCCTAGTGGTGTTTTCTGTAATAAAAGTGAAAGAGAATTCTTGAAGCTCACAAATCCACTTTGCAAACTTCCCTGGATTGGGTTTACGGACGAAGAATTGTAAAGAAGGTTGAGATGTGAGGAAGAAAAAAGGGTGAGGTAACAAGTATGACATGAACTTCTTTACTGCAAAAACAAGAGACAAACCACCTTTCTCCATTTCACCATACCTCTCCTCAGCATCAGTGAGTTGTCAGCTTGCATTTTACACTGGTTGCATACGCCCTTGCTCTCCCTTTTGCAAGAGTATAGCACCCACTGAATGTGATGAGACACTTGGGTTCACATAAAAGTCCTCCCCCCACCTAGGAGGCTGCACAATTGGACTTTGACTCATGCATTTCTTGAGCAAACAAAAAGATTGAATTTGATAGGGCCCCCATTGGAAAGAAACATTCTTCTTTGTCAATAGATTTATAGGATACATTTTCTCAGAGAACATGTCAACAAAGCGTTTGGTAATACTTTGTTTTACCCAAAATCCTCCTTACCTCCCGTACATTGGTAGGTGGTGGGAGGGCCACAATTGCCTGCACCTTCTTAGGATCCATCTCTATGCCTTCTTTTGAGATAACATGTCCCAAAAGAACCACCTTCCTTCCTGCCAAGCGGCATTTTCCAGGATTAAGACACCCTTTTGCATCATCAATACTTTGCAAGGCCAACCTCAACTTTTCCAAGTGATCCATGCGGCTTGAATAAATGCAAAAATCATCCAGAAAGACCCTTATAAACTTTCCCAAGTAAGGTGCAAATACCTGACTCATGAAGCATTGAAAAGTTGTTGGTGCATTGGTCAAGCCAAATGGCATCACCCTATAGGCATATACTCCCCAAGGGGTGATAAATGAGATTTTCCTTTGATCTTCTTCACAAATCCGGATTTGAAAGTATCCAGAGTATCCATCACACAACACTGAATACAACTCATGACCTGCAACTTGATCCAAAATCTCATCCTGAAAGGGTAGAGGGTAATAATCCCTCTTTGTGCATGCATTCTGAGGGCGAAAGTCCACACACACGCCATTTTCCACCCTTTTTGGGAGTGACTACAACTGGGAAAATCTACTATAAATTCTCTACTAGAAAAATAAATCCAGCCTCAAGCAAATTAGTTACCTCATTCTTAAGCACCTCTGCTTGCACTACTCCCAAACGCCTTAGCCGTTGTACCACTGGCTTACTTTGGGGCTTGAGATCAATCTTGTGCTCTACTAGGGTAACTTGGCGTACTTGTGAGTAGCTGTTTGCAAAAAGGTTAGGAAATCCATCCAACATTTTTAAGTAATTCTTCCTTTCAATACCTACTATGGACTCATCAAGAAGAAGCTCATTCTGTTGGTGAAGACTAGTGAGGTCCACATCTCCTTTGTTGCACATGGTTGAAGAAGCTTCCCCTTCCAAGGCTCCATTGTCTTCAGCATCCCCTCGATCCCTTCCCAAGGAAAGACCAAATGCAACTTCCTCCACCTCCCCTTCTGAGATGGAATCCTCGGAGCTACCACTTGTCTCCTCTTCATCTGTGACTCTGACTCTGAACTTTCGAAAGTTGAAGGTTCACCTCTTACCACTTTCTTGCGACGACTCTTGATGTTGTAGGACCTTCTTATTCTCACCTTGTAGAATAAGATCACCTGTCTCCCACTTTTGAATTGCCTTCACTTGGAGAAGCCATGGCCTACCCAAAATCAATGGGTAAGCCCTAGCATCAGGCTTTGTAGGAATGACTTGGAAAGTTGTAGGCACAGAAATACCACATACATCCACTCCCAAATTCATGACAATTCCTAAGGTTTTCACCCCTGTATTATTAGCAAGTTTGATGCGATAGGGAGAGTTAGAAGAAGACAACTTTAAATTGGCATCTTTCATTGTTTTTTCACTCATGACATTGATTGACGCACCTCCATCAATGTATGCATTAGAAATTGTTTGCCTCTCAATGATGACATCAATCACAGGCACATCATCTCCTACATCAATATCCACCTTTTGAACCATGGGAGTCCCATTATAACACCATATTGGGGAATATGGGAATTTCTCACAAGTTTGGGACACGTGGTCAAAAGTTTGGATTAACCATAACTTGAACACCACTAATCCAAAATGAGCGCTTTATAGCTCTTTAGATTCCATTTTTCAAGCGCTTTCCAACGATATGTCATATGATAGGGTTTTGAGAAACTTACATGTTATCCATGTCCCCTTTTTTAAGTATTCAAAAATGGGAATTGGGAAATTCCCAAATTCACTAATATGGTGTTTTATCCCTCTTCTTCTTTTTCTTAGATTCCCTTGTGCTAGCCAGCTTACCCCAAAATATATGTGGATGTGAAGTGATAGATGTGAATGTATGGATAGATGGGATAGTTGTGCATGTGAATGATTGGATGGATGGATGATAAGATGGGATGTGTATGAATGAGATATGATGTGGATGTGATGTAAAGTGGATGGAATGAACGAGATATGATGTGGAGAGATGTGGACGTGATGTATTGTGGATAGAATGTATGTGATGGAATAAGGATACAATGAATGTGATGAATGTGAATGGATGTGATGTGATGTGAGTCGGGATAAGTGTGAATGGGTGAGATGTGATGTGAAATGGATGTGATATGATATGATGTAAATCCGGATAGATGTGAATGGATGATATGTGATGTGAATGGATGTGATGTGATGTGAATTGGGATAGATGTGAATGAATGAGATGTGATGTGATGTAATATCATGTAAATTGGGATAGATGTGAATGGATGATATGAGATGTGAATGGGGATAGATGTGAATGAATGAGATGTGATGTGATGTAATATCATGTAAATTGGGATAGATGTGAATGGATGATATGAGATGTGAATGGATGTGATGTGATTTGATGTGAATCGGGATATATGTGAATGAATAAGATGTGATGTGAATGGATGAGTATGTGATGGGATGTAAATCAGGATAGATGTGAATGAATAATATGTGATATGAATGGATGAGTATGTGATGGGATGTAAATAGGGATAGATGTGAATGAATGAGATGTGAAGTGAAATGGATGTGATGTGATGTGGATCGGGGTAGATATGAATGGATGAGATGTGAACTCGGGGGGGTCACTATATGTAAATCCTCTATATCACGTGCGTTCAAGGCCTATTTAAAAAGTCCCTTATCTGTGAATTTTTTAGTGAATATAATGTATCCTTTCCTATTCAAATCTGTAATTTTTTTTAAAAATACAATAAATAAATCTCCTCTGTAAATATATTTCTGTAAGTTTTAAATATTTAAAATATCCTTCTGTTGAACCCACGTGATACTTACATATTTATACGAGTGACCCCCCCGAGGATGTGAATGAATGTGATATGATGAGATGTGGATATGGGTAGATGTGTGTGGATAAGATGTGATGAGTATAAATGTGGAAAGATGTGATGAGATGGAAAATGATGTGATTGGATGAGAATGGATGATGTGATTAGATGAGAATGGATGAAGGACGATGAGAATACATATGATTGGACTTGGATTAAGTAATGTGGATTGATGTGGAAAGATGAGAGTTCGTTATAGAAACTGTATTTATGACCTGTTTTTAAATGATTGTTTTATGTCAAGAATGCTGGGGAAGCATTTTGACCATCTTGTGAATGAGGTCATAGGGAGACCTAAGTGATAAAGTTGCAACAGCTGACAGAGAGTCAACGGAGGACGTCTCGCGTACCATGGTCAGCCGAGGTCTTAACCAGCCTTGATTCGATTTAAATGGTGAGCTTCTGGTACGGTGGATGAGGGACCAAGGAAGCGGCCTATGAGTGAAGCGCTAGGTGACCTGCGAAGGATCCGAGAGGGTGCTAACCATACGGTGCTCATCGCGAAGATACCCACATGTGCATCGAGGAAGATAATGGAACAAGGTGGTAGAGTTGTTCTCTGAACTCGGGCATGGATCTGGTTGATTGACTTTGCTAGTCCTCAAGGGATGAGTCCATGGCTCTTTTATATGGATCCTTGATTGACCACGGATGAGCTTTTTTATATGGATCTATTGGTTGATCTTGCTGATCTTCAATGGAGAGTCCATCTAGATTTTCATAAGTGAATATATTTCTTTGTACTATGAGCTAGGAACTATTGAAAAGGCCCCTGAGTGAACAGGTGTCATAGGTACACCGATGAAGGGATGATTGGAAATTGGATTTGGAACTAAAATACTGAGATAATTCCCTTAGATAAACATATATACCAAATTCTCCCTCCAGCATTCTGGCGTAAGACATTCCTTTAAGAAAACAGGATTTCTATGCAAGTTTTTAGTTTTGATTTTGTTTGAAAACCATGAATGATCTTAAATCTGTATCTCAATACTTCTAGATCCAGGTCTGAATTCCAAACAAAATTTCTTGAATTCTGTTAACTTGATCCTCAGATCAAAATCAAAAGTCTTAACTTAGTTTCAGATTCGGTGGGGGATTTGAGTACATTTTTCCTGAACTGGGCACATCGTCATTGATTGAAATTGATGAAGGAATTAGGTCTTGGTCAATAGTCTGAATCAAAGTTTGGGTCTGGAAAGGTTCTTCCTAAATTATCTTTCTCGAATGGTACTATTTCAATTTCTCTTTTTCTAAATTTCGTTCGTCGAATATTTGCTTACAGATTTCTAAAACATGAATTTCCTATGAGGAATAAAATAATCATTTATCTCAATCTCCGACTTCGATAGTTTAATGGAATTTTCTCATTACCATCTTAGTGAATATGAAACCGTAGCATTTCTTCTCACAGATTATCTACTTATTCAATTTTTTAATTTTTGTGGAAATTAAAAAGAGGATTAAGAGAACCCTTATTTAAATATAATCATTCTATATGCATCTATTTATGCATAAAATCTAATTCTGATGAAAGTCACACTTTTATCATCAAAAAAATCATTTATGATGAAAATCACTCTTTTAATATGAAAGAATTTCTTTTATGCATCCATTTATGCATAAAAATAATTAATGATGAAAATCACACTTTTAATATAAAAATTATATTTTATGCATATGTTTATGCATACAAATCATTTATGATAAAAATCACTCTTTTAATATAAAAGAATTTCTTTTATGCATCCATTTATGCATAAAAATCATTTAGATGAAAATCACACTTTTAATATAAAAAAATATCTTTTATGCATACAAATCATTTATGATGAATATCACACTTTTAATATGAAAAATATCTTTTATGCATATGTTTATGCATATAAATCATTTATGATAAAAATCACTCTTTAAAAAAAAATAATTTCTTTTATGCATAAAAATCATTTATGATGAAAATCACACTTTTAATATAAAAAATATCTTTTATGCATATGTTTATGCATACAAATCATTTATGATGAATATCACACTTTTAATATAAAAAAATATCTTTTATGCATATAAATCATTTATAATAAAAATCACTCTTTTAATATAAAAGAATTTCTTTTATGCATCCATTTATGCGCATAAAAATCATTTATGATGAAAATCACACATTTTTTATGCATATGTTTATGCATACAAATCATTTATGAATATCACATTTTAATATAAAAAAATATCTTTTATGCATATGTTTATGCATATAAATCATTTATGATAAAAATCACTCTTTTAATATAAAAAAATTTCTTTTATGCATAAAAATCATTTATGTTGAAAATCACACTTTTAATATAAAAAAATATCTTTTATGCATATGTTAATGCATATAAATCATTTATGATAAAAATCTACTTTATTCAAAGAGAAACATTATGAAAACTTGATTTTATCCATTAATCATTCATCTAGGATAAGAATGGTTGGATTTACTAAAGGAGAGAGGGGACTGCCTTTTTTCAATGAGGCATAACATCATATTCAATTTAGAGAAGACAAAAATCATAAAAAATCATAAAATGAATAGAAAAGAGAAGAATCTCCAACTTACGAAGGAATTTGAGAGCTTTCCTTTGGCTTGATGGTTTGAGGGTTCTACTCTTGTTTGAAACAAGAGTGGCCAATGATGCCATAGGTACACCGATGAAGGGATGATTGGAAATTGGATTTGGAACTGGAAT
Organism: Cibotium barometz; assembly: GCF_041138505.1. Taxonomy (NCBI): domain Eukaryota; kingdom Viridiplantae; phylum Streptophyta; class Polypodiopsida; order Cyatheales; family Cibotiaceae; genus Cibotium; species Cibotium barometz. The sequence continues at coordinate 7,021,155 of NC_141106.1, forward strand.
ACTAATCTTCTCTCTTGCTTCAATAATCAAAGCATTTGATACTACAGTAATTGCAAGCAAGGAGGCTTTTTTGCTGAGCGCATCTGCTACCACATTTTCTTTTCCTGGGGCGGTACTTGATTACAAAATCAAATTCCTGTAAGGTCTGCATCCACCTTCTTTGGCACATGTTGAGGTCCTTCTGAGTGAAGATCCACTTTAAACTTTGATGGTCTATCATCAGAGTGAATCTTTTTCCCAGTCGGTAATGTCTCCACAACTTTAAGGCATAGACTACTGAAAGTAATTCCAGGTCGTGGACAGCATAATTCCTCTCATGCGTTCTGAGCTTTCGGGATTCATAGGCCATTGCATGACCTTCCTGCATGAGTGCACCTCCCAGGGCAAAACCACTTGCATCAGTTACTACCTCCAAGGGTAGAGAGAAATCCGGCAGCTTCAGAACGGGACTGGTTACCAAGGCGGTCTTCAACTTATCAAAAGCACTCTGGCACTGGCAGACCACTGAAATGGGGTATTCTTTTTGAGAAGGTTAGTCAGGGGGGAAGCTATGAGAGCATACTTTGGTATAAAAATTCTATACCAACCAGTCAATCCCAAGAATCCTCTGACTTCTTTCACTGTCTTTGGTTCAGGCCAATCTATGACTGCTTGGACTTTCGCGAAATCTGGAGAAATTCCATCTTGGGATACCAGAAAGCCCAAGTATTCAACGTGGTCGACAGAGAGTGCATTTGCTCTTTTTGGCAAAGAGTTAGTGCTTCCTTAGAATCTCAAGAACTTTTCGGACATGAGTCTCATGGTTAGCTGCATTCTTTGAGTAAATCAGAATGTCATCAAAGAAAACTAGAACAAAATCATCCAAATATTCTTTGAGGATGTCCTGCATTAGGCAATTGAATGTAGCTGGGGCATTAGTTAATCCAAATGGCATGACAGTAAATTCATAATGCCCATAGTACCTATGGCCCCTGAGTGAACAGGGGTGCGCTTTTCCGGTTGCCATTGATGCCATAGGTACACCGATGAAGGGATGATTGGAAATTGGATTTGGAACTGGAATACTGAGGATTGTGATGGAAACATTGTGGTTTTATTGCAATGCTGTTTTTGAAATAGTTGAGTCTAAGAAAAGGCAATTTCATATTGGGTGTGTAAGTGGTGTGACTAGCTTGAAGTTTGCATGAGGATCTAGATAGGGGGTCTGGGAACTCTTTTCCCTGGTACCCGGGACAAAACCTAACCAAACCTAACTACAGTGGTTGGGCGGTTGGCTAACCCATGGGACTCGATGGGGTTAGGCTAGACTGATGGATCCCTAAAATGAGAATCAATTCTATTATGGTACGATAGATGAAGTAAATCCCGGATAGTCCTTGTTCTATGGAAAAGAATCGACGGCTGTGTGATGAGGAAAACATCGTTGGTCTCTATGATCCAAGTGCAAGTCTTTTCCTTAATCTGACCATGTCACTTACGGGTTTGGTCGGATCAGTTTGTTTAGTCAAGGCTCTTGACTACGTTAGAATAATAATATCCATGGAGAAATCACCCGTGCTTTCTAGGCAAGGGAAATTTTTTCCGGGTTCGGTTTTTGAAGAACCGAGGGGTTAGTCTCTTGTCCGGATATCCGTGGGCGAGGCCCCAAGTGAGAGGCTCTGCTCTGCGCAAGAAGTGCTACTTCCACTGCTAGCACCCCCGAATTCATTACGCAGAGGGGGCAGGGATCTTTCAGGTGATATCAGAGCAAATTGGCTAAAGTGGATCAACCGAGAAGCTAGAAATGTCAAAAAATTATGAAGTACCAGTAAAAGATTGAAATTTTGTGATGAAATTCATACGAATTGATATTCAGAATAAAATTCATAAATTGGTAATTGGGTCTTCAGATGGAAGTACTGCAATTGCATGGAATCCCTGACTTGCTTGAGGCCTAGACATGATGGTATTTACCTTATAATTCCAAGTACCATGACTACACGTACATACCGAGGGTATAACTGCAACTCTTTACTGGCAGTATATATGAGTAAATCTAAGACCTTGAAATTATAAGCAAAAATGCTATCCAGATGATGAATTCGAATGCTGGTTGATATGATTTTAGAATTCTAGTTGAGAATTGTTGAGTTGATTTGGATTCTGATTAAAAGATAATGATTCTTAAATTCTAGTTGAAAGAAGGTAAGTTTAACAAAGCCACAATGAGGATGAATGGGACGAATCATCCCAGTGATGATATTAATAACTGGAACGATGATTGTGACTTCAGCAAATCACTATGAGATTAGTGGATTGTGCTGACAGATTGCTATACTATTAACACTTGACCTAGTGGATCAAGCTAAGGGACGACAAATTAAAAACCTGCATAATTGAAATTCCCATGGAGGAATGTTCAGATGGAATTTTCGGTCTAATGGACCATTATTGTATTAAGGATATGAATGATATGTTCTGAATGAATTGTTATCTGATAATGAGTTCTATATGAAGGAATCTTTATCACAGGATTCTGTTGGGTTGACCAGACTATAAGGAACCCCAGAATCAGTTGGATCTTAAGGGAAAGAGTTGTCCTCCACCACCACTGGCGAGATGAGGACATCTCGCGTTTTTTAAGTGGGGTAGGATGTAAGATTCCTCCCTCCAACTTTTGAGGTGTACGTGTAAGAACCTCCCCTTTTAATTATTCCCCTCTCTGAAATAGCAGAAAGATCCTGTTTTGTCCTGGAGAAAGAAAATGTCTAGAGAGAGGTAATCCAAAATTGAGATATTTTTGGATATAAAAATCCTCCTAGTGTCTAAAATGGTTTTCCGTGAAATAGAAATTCAAAAAGAACTTTCCAATGTGCAATTGGAATTAATTTAAAATGTGTATAAAGGACCTTAGCCTAAGGGTCTAGATTTTTCAGAAATTTTGGGATTATGGTCCAATTAAGGTTCCTATGGGCCAATAGGATCAATCCAAGTGCGGGGAGGAGATAAATCCAATGAATAAAAGAAAATACCCAAAAATGAATAAATGCCCACATAAGATGAAGAGTTGACTGAGTACAAGATTTATTACTTAAAAACTAGGAGATATTACTAAAAAAATGAGATATTTTGGTATAATGATACATTTTTGACACCTTGGTAAGGAAAAGAGGGGACTTCAAGGAGGCACCTATTTTACACATGTGGTGGAGTTTTTAACTCAAAAAATTTGTGATATTTTTATCTCTCCTCTCTCCCGGATCAAACCAAATCAAAAGGGAGCCAATCTAGGTCCAAATCTTATCCAAATTCAGCCAAAGTGAACCTAGAAAATTCTAGAACCCAGTTGGACTTGGTTAGAGACCTCCCTCACCTATAAATAGATCCTTCGTCCTTTGTAAAAAAATCTATGAACTATATCATGCCATAATTGGTTGGGGGCTTCTTCAAAGATAGAGAAGCAAGCCAAAAAAACAGGTGAAGTGTAATTTTATGGTTTTTCTCTACTATTCTCAATGTTTTCACTTCTCAACCCCTCTCAAGCTTGATAGGTTTCTTAATTAAGTGTTTATAATGCAAATCAAGCTTTTCTTTTAAGAGTTGTAATGAATAATTAAGAAAAGTTTACATTTATGATTAATTTAGGATGCTTTTTATGTTTATCTCTCTCTCCCCCAAACAATGGTCATTCCTATGGCCAATTCTCTATTCAATTGATGCTTCTCATGGAGAAATTCTCAATTCACAAATCAAACTCTAGGCTTGTGAAGCTAGAGGTTAAGAAAATGGTTTCTTATATTTATATGCTTGTAAAATATGGTAATATTATGAGATAAATCCATAAATTGGATTTAAGGCTAAAAGATAGTTATACTATCATAATTACATTACTAAGTCTTATTCTTTTCATAAATATTAAAAATTGTCAATAATAGCAGCGAAGGTATGGAAATGTTTTTTAAGAAATTGATACATAATTCATTCTTATGCATTACGTGAAAAGAGGACTTCCTACCATATTCTAGGATTGAATATCCTAGGTTAAAAGAACGATTTTCTTCACATTCAATGGAAAACTAATTTTTAAGGTTTATGTATAATTAAATAACTAAAAAAAGAGAAAATTATGGTAATTTTATTTAAGTAATAAAGAGAAATTCCCATGACATTTGGAATTTAATCATTTAAATAGGAAGAGTGGAATTCTTAGCATATTGGAACTAATGGATATTTTATTTAAATTCAAAGAGGAATTTTAGATAAATTTATGTTATGTATGAGAAATATTTAAATAATAAAAGAGGAATTCCAATGACATTGGAATTCAATCATTTAAATGAAAAAAGTGGACTTCTTGGTATATTGGAATTAATGGATATTTTATCTAAATTTTTTAGAAAAATTTATTTTATGTATGAGAAATATTTAAATGATAAAAGATGAATTCCCATGACATTGGAATTCAATCATTTAAACGGGAAAAGTGGAATTCTTGGTATATTGGAGTTAATGGATATTTTATCTAAATTTAAAAGAGAAAATTTAGATAAAATTATTTTATGATAAAAGAGAAATTCCCATGACATTTGGAATGCAATTAATTAAATGCAAAAAGAGGAATTCCCATGATATTTGAGATCCAAGAAATTAAATGGGAAAACGAGAAATTTTTAGTATAATTCAATTTATGAATATTTATCAAAAGTGGAAATATGGGTAGAATTGATTTTTGTAAATCCCATGAATTCTTTTATTCAAAAGAGGAATATTGAATATAATTCAATTGAGAAATTGAGAAAGAATATGGAAAAAGTCGTCGAGAAAAAGAACCTCTATCTAAGCCAAACAATTGGCAAAAATCTAGAAAAAGTCCCATTATCGGTATCAAAGTAGGAAAAGCTACTAAATGGGAATAAGATGTGAATGGGATGCGATAGAATGTGAATGGAATTTGATAGGATGTGAATAGATATGATAAGATGTAAATGGGATGCGATAAGATGTAAATGGGACGTGATAGGATGCAAATAGATGTGATAAGATGTTAATGGGATGCGATAGGATGTGAATGGATGTGATAAGATGTGAATGGGATGTGATAAGATGTGAATGGTTGTGATAAGATGTGAATGGGGATGCAATAGGATGTGAATGGATGTGATAAGATGTGAATGGGATGTGATAGGATGTGGTGTGATGAAAATGAATGTGGATTAGATGTGAAGTAAATGGATGTGTATGTGAATGATGAGATGAGAATGAGATGAGAGGATATGTGAAAGGGTGAGATGAGAAGTAAATGAATGTGGATGTGTATGTGAATGAATGGGATGTAAATGGATGTCGATGTGTATGTGAAAGAATGTGATGTAAATGGATGTGGATGTGGATGTGAAATAATGTAATGTAAAGGGATGTGGATGTGAAAGTGATGTGGATGTGGATGAGATGTGATGTGTTGAAAAGAGATGTGGATGTGGATGTGATGTGGATGTGAATGTGATGTGGATGTGGATGAGATGTGATGTAATGTAAAGAGATGTGGATGTGAATGTGATGTGGATGTGGAGGAGATGTGATGTAATATAAAGAGATGTGGATGTGCTTGAGATGTGATGTGATGTAAAGAGATGTGGATGAAATGTGATGTGATGTGAATATATGTGGATGTGAAGTGATAGATGTGAATGTATGGATAGATGTGGATAGTCGTGCATGTGAATGATTGGATGGATGTGGATGAATGAGATGGGATGTGGATGAATGAGATATGATGTGTATGAATGAGATGGGATGTGGATGAATGAGATATGATGTGGATGGATGTAAAGTGGATGGAATGAATGAGATATGATGTGGATAGATGTGGATAGATGTGGATATGATGTAATGTGGATAGAATGTATGTGATGGAATGGGAATACAATGAATGTGATGAATATGAATGGACGTGATGTGATGTGAGTCAGGATAAGTGTGAATGGGTGAGATGCGATGTGAAATGGATGTGATGTGATATGATGTAAATCGGGATCGATGTAAATGGATGATATGTGATGTGAATGGATGTGATGTGAATGGATGTGATATGTGATGTGAATGGATGTGATGTGATGTGAATCGGGATAGATGTGAATGAATGAGATGTGATGTGAAATGGATGTGATGTAATATCATGTAAATTAGGATAGATGTGAATGGATGATATGTGATGTGAATAGATGTGATGTGATGTGATGTGAATCGAGATAGATGTGAATGAATAAGATGTGATGTGAATCGATGAGATGTGATGTGAATGGATGAGATGAGGAAAGTACTTCAAACTTTCCTCCCCCAAAGAGGCAGCAAGGCCCAATTCAGTGTAAATGTGATGTGATGAGATGTGGATATGGGTAGATGTGTGTGGATGAGATGTGATGAGTATAAATGTGGAAAGATGTGATGAGATGGAAAATGATGTGATTGGATGAGAATGGATGAAGGACGATGAGAATGGATATGGGTAGATGTGATTGGATGAGAATGGATGAAGGATGATGAGAATACATATGATTGGACTTGGATTAAGTAATGTGGATTGATGAGAATACATATGATTGGACTTGGATTAAGTAATGTGGATTGATGTGGAAAGACGAGAGTTCGTTATAAAAACTATATTTATGACCTGTTTTTAAATGACTGTTTTATGTCAAGAATGTTGGGGAAGCATTTTGACCGTCTTGTGAATGAGGTCACAGAGACCTAAGTGATAAAGTTGCAGAGTCAACAGAGGACGTCTCGCGTAGCATGGTTGGCCGAGGTCTTGACTAGCCTCGATTCGATTTAAATGGTGAGCTTCTGGTACAGTGGATAAGGGACCAATTAAGCGGCCTATGAGTGAAGCGCTAGGTGACTTGCGAAGGATCCTAGAGGGTGCTAACCATATGGTGCTCGGGCTCTAGGTCGCCGAAGATACCCACACATGCGTCGAGGAAGATAATGGAACAAGGTGTTAGAGTTGAGAGTCCATCTGGATTTTCATAAGTGAATATATTTTCGGGTTGTATGAGCTAGGAACTATTGAAAAGGGCCCTGAGTGAACAGGTGGTGAGCGTTCTTGTGAGACCCCTTTGCCCCCTCCATGCACCGGATTCCCGGTTGCCAGCGGCGAAAGTAGCTTGCTCTTGCGTGGGGCAGGGTTACCCACTTGGGGCCTCGCCCTTGAATGTCCAGACACGAGACTAATCTGGTGGTCATTCCAAAACTGAAAGCGAGAAAATTTCCCTTGCCCGAAAAATGGGGACGATTCCACCTTTTTGATTTTCTTAACGAATTTTCTAACGGGGTCAAGAGACTAAACTATTATTCACCTGATTAAACCAGATAGAAGGAAAACTATCATTGAATTGGTTTGAAAAAATCAATGCTTTTTTCCTAACCAAAATCAAGCACAACCGTTCATGCACAGCCATTGATCTTCTCATTTGAGAAATTCTTCAAGTTTTTATTTAACCTCTCGAATTCTAAGCGTATTCCTATTATTTCAATTTATTTATTAAAACTCCACTAATTCCACCCTAGCTCCATTTGGCCCATGGGTTAGCCACACCACCCAATCACTAGAATCAGTAGAACCAGACAATTACTCACCCACCCATAATTGAGTGCCTTTCTTAACTTTTGCTTTCGAATACAGATACGCACACACTTCTCTTTAAAACTTTAACATATAAAATAATCCATTGGCAAACGGTTATTGGTTAAGATGTCATAACTCAAAAATTCCATCCAATCCCTTGTTTCTCAAAAAAACAGTATCACTCTCGATTCTAGACCAACTGGTCAGCAAACGAGATCTAGTAATAGATTACAATAATCATTTCGTCCATCATACATATCTTCCACGACATATGCATGGGTGTCATAGGCACCGAGAGCCCGTGCATCTCCTAGTCAGAACCCTCGAGGACCCTCCTTAGGTGTCCTAGCACTTCACTCAGGGACCGCTTTGTGGGCCCTCACCCATCGTACCGGAAGCGCACCATTTTTCAACCATACGGAGGCTCGTCTAGACCTGGGCAGGCTTTGCCATGTGAGCCGTCCTTTGAACACTCCCCGCCAACTGTTGTAACCGAACTTCCCTTAGAAAAACAATATACCAAATGTTCCCTCCAGCATTCTGGCGTAAGATAGTCCTTTAAGAAAATAGGGTTTCTAAGCAAGTTTTTCAGTTTAATTTTCTTTTGAATACAAGGAGTATTTCTTGAATTAGTATCCCCGAAACTTCTTGATCGGAATTTTGAATTTCATACCAGAATTCCTCAAATTCTATAATCTTGATCAACAGATCAATTCGAAGGGTCTCAAACTTACTTTCAGATTTGGTGGGAGTTTTCTGTGTTTTTTTCTAAATTGGTCACACCTTCTTTCTTGGAAACTGATGAAAGAGTTTGGTCTTGGTCATAGTTTGATTCAAGGTTCGAGTCAGATAAGATTTTTCCTGAACTATCTTTCTCGAAAAGGTTTGGTAATTCAGTTACTATTTTACTGAATTTCTTTCTTTGAATATTCACTTAACTGATTTCTAAATTAGTTACGAATTCCAATGAGGAATAAAATAATCATTTATGTAAATATTTTGTTCTCGATAGATTTCCTGAATTTTCTTTTTAAAATCTGTGTGAATATAAAACAATAGAAATTTCTCTCTTAGAGTATTTAATTATTCATTTATCAAATACTCATAGAATTTAAACATAGAGTTTAACAGAGTTTTAATTTTGATATAAAAGTTCTTTATGCATTTATTTATGCATAAAAATCAACTTCAATGGGAATAAAAAATCCTTTTATGCATTTATTTTTGCATAAAATCTAATTTAATAGGAATAACACTTTTAAAATAAAAAGAATTTCTTTATGCATCTTTCTATGTAACACTTTTGTAATAAAAAAAATTCCTTTATGCATCTTTCTATGCATAGAAATCAATTTTAATAAGAATAACACTTTTGTAATAAAAAAATCCCTTTATGCATCTTTCTATGCATAGAAATCAAATCTAATAAGAGTAACACTTTTGTAATAAAAAAATTCCTTTATGCATCTTTCTATGCATAGAAATCAAATTTAATAAGAGTAACACTTTTGTAATAAAAAAATCCCTTTATGCATCTTTCTATGCATAGAAATCAAATTTAATAATTAACATTAGTGATATCCATGCATATTCATAGGTGAATATATACATGGAGTAATTAGAATATTTCTTTTAGATGCAAAAATGGTGGTAATTACTCCTTTGGAATAACATAAAAACAAACTTTCTTTTTCACAAAATTCTGGAAAATTTTGCCATAACCTCCTTTGTATGGCTGACCATTTCTCATTTTTATCTTTCTTCACTTAACTTAATTAACCCAATTTAGAATTATAGAACTCTAATCTACACAATTTTCTAAATACAAGAGAGTAAACAATAAGAAGAGTTTTATTAATCACTTAGTTAATCTTTCTAGGATTAAGAAAGGTTGGAATGTAAAGAAGAGAAGGGGGTGGCCTTTTCATTAAAGGCATAGCATTTGAATTTAATTCAATCATTTGCAAAAGGCATAGCATTTGAATTTAATTCAATCATTTGCAAAACATAAAAATCAAGAAAACCATAGATTTTTCATTAAAATTCGTAAACAAAGTAAGAAAATTAGCTTACATGAAGCTTGTAAGCTCTCCTTTGGCTTGAGTGATTGAGGGTTCTGCTCTTGTTTGAAGCAATAGTGGCCACCAATTCACTTTGGAGAGGATTAGGCCAAAAACAATTGAATTATTAAAAAACTCAATGTAGATGACTCAGGACAGGAGTAAAGTAACAGTGCATAAACACCATTAAGCTTTTACAAAAAAGGGAGGCTTCTATTTATAGGAAAAAGTGAGCCTCTAACCAAGCAAACTGATTCTAGAATTTTTCAGATCAGTTTGGTCAATTTTTGATTTTCTTTACAGACGTGTAGGTCTTGATGAAACCTGGATGTCCTGTTATATAAGGCTATCATGGGCTTCATCATTACGAATGCATAGCCTGCTCTATTATAATACATAATTCCTTCATCCAGGCTATACCCTTGAACTCGGTTCAACTCCTGAGGAGTTTTGCTTTCCTACATAAGTAGGGTAGTAATAGGGCCAAAGAATCTATCCTACATGATCTTCTCCCTTACTTCATTAATCAATGGATTTGAAACCACTGTGATTGCAAGCAAGGAGGCTTTTCTGCTGAGGGCATCTGCTTCCACACATTTTCTTTGCCTGGGCAGTACTTGATTTCAGAATCAAATTCCTGCAGGGCCTACATCCACCTTCTTTGGCGTATGTTGAGATCCTTCTGAGTGAAGATCCACTTTAAGCTCTCATAATTTGTCATCAAAGTGAATCTTTGACCCAGTAGGTAATGTCTCCACAACTTGAGGACATAGACTACTGAAAGCAGCTCCAGGTCGTGTGGATAGCATAATTTCTCTCATGCGTTCTGAGTTTTCGGGATTCATAGGCCACTGCATGACCTTCCTGCATGAGCGCACCTCCCAGGGAAAAACCACTGGCATCAGTTACTACTGTGACATGAAAAATTGATATCTTTCATTTTCAATTTTGTGCATATTTTGATGGTTTCTCAATGGTAATAAGGTGGAAGCTTGTCCAAGAAGATTGCGACGCCCACAATGGAATAACGGCATGGTGATGCGGCGGCTTGGCGGCTACCCCGATAACAGCATTCTATCTTCAAATATAATGGTTTTACTTGATTTAGGGTGCACACATTGTAAATGCCACAAGTATGCTCGACAAATACTTTGGTATGGTAGATAGGCTAGTGATGTGGAAAATAAAAGTGGGCCTTCATGCTCACATGGATTTTAATTATATTATTAATATGGTATTCACCATAAGGCTACAAGTTGGGGAGTGTGGAAGGCATGTGGAGGAGTGTGTGTAGGTGCATAATTGGGAAAGATTCTTCTAGAATGCCTACATGGAAGAGGAGAATTCCGCCATGTGTAAGTGGGATCTCCACCTATATGCCACTTGGACTTAGCTATTATCTCATCACACTTTCAAAGTCAAAAAGTCTTCAATTTAATAATCAATAGAAGACTTAGCCTAAGAGGACAATTGATGGTGACATCTACCCTTATGTCACTGAAGGGTTGAAGATTTTTATGTCATTTAAAACAGGTCATAAATACAGTTTCTATAATGAACTCTCATCTTTCCACATTGTTCCACATCAATCCACATTATTTAATCCACATCCATTTCATATGTATTCCCATTCTCATCCAATCACATCATTTTCATCTCATTACATCTTTCCTCATTTATCCTCATCAGATCTCATCCACTCGCATCTACCCATATCCACATCTCATCACATCACATTCATTCACATCTCATTACATCTTTCCTCATTTATCCTCATCAGATCTCATCCACTCGCATCTACCCATATCCACATCTCATCACATCACTACATCCCGATTCACATGACATCACATCTCATCCATTCAATCACATCTATCTGATTCACATGTCATCACATCTATTCATTCAGGGGCCGCTTCATTGGCCCTCGCCCATCATACCGGAAGCACACCATTTTTCAACCATACCGAGGTTGGTCAAGACCGAGGCAGGCTTTGTCGCATGAGCCGTCCTTTGAACACTCCCCGCCAATTGATTGCAACCGAACTTTCCTTAGAAAAATATATACCAAATGCTTCCTCCACCAACATTCTAGCGTAAGACAGTTCTTTAGGAAAACAGGGTTTCTATGCAAGTTTTCAGTTTGATTTTCTTTTGAATACAAGGAGTATTTCTTGAATTAGTATCCCCAAAACTTCTTGATCGAAATTCTGAATTTCATACCAAAATTTCTCGAATTCTATAACCTTGATCCACATATTAATTTGAAGGGTCTCAAACTTAGTTTCAGATTTGGCGGAGTTTTGAGTGTATTTTTGTAAACTGGTCACATCTTCTTTCTTCGAAAACTGACAAAAGAGTTTGGTCTTGGTCATAGTCTCTGATTCAAGGTTCAAGTCCTCGGATAAGATTTTTTCGTGAACTATCTTTTCTCGAAAAGGTTTGATAATTTAGCTACTATTTACTGAACTTCTTTCTCTGAATATTCACTTAACTGATTTTTAAATTAGTTACGAATTCCAATGAGGAATAAATTAATCATTTATCTGAATATTTTGATCTCGATAGATTTCTTGAATTTTCTTTATACAATCTGTGTGAATATAAAACGATAGAAATTTCTCTCTTAGAGTATTTAATTACTCATTTATCAAATACTCATAGAATTTAAACATAGAATCTAAGAGAATTAAAATTTTGATATAGAAATTCTTTATGCATCTATTTATGCATAAAAATCAATTTCAATGGGAATAACACTTTTATAAAAAGAGAAAAATCATTTTTTGCATCTATTTATGCATGAAATCAAATTTAGTAGAAATAACACTTTTAAATTAAAAAGAATTTATTTATGCATCTATTTATGCATAATTTAATAAGAATAACACTTTTATAATAAAACAGATTCCATTATGCATCTTTCTATGCATAGAAATCAAATTTAATAAGAATAACACTTTTGTAATAAAAAATTTTCTTTATGCATCTTTCTATGCATAAAAATCAAATTTAATAATAATAACACTTTTGTAATAAAAAAATACCTTTATGCATCTTTCTATGCATAGAAATAAAATTAAATAATAATTACACTTTTATATATAAAAAAATCCATTATGCATCTTTTTATGCATAGAAATCAAATTTAATAAGAATAACACTTTTGTAATGACAAAAATTCCTTTATTCATCTTTCTATGCAAAAAAATTAAATTTAATAAGAATAACACTTTTGTAATAAAAAACAAATTCCTTTATGCATCTTTCTATGCATAGAAATCAAATTTAATAAGAATAATAATTTTATAAAAAAAAATTCCATTATGCATCTTTCTATGCATAGAAATCAAATTTAATAATGAATATCCGTGATATCCATGCATATTCATAGGTGAATAGGGTTCTGACCAGGCGATGCTGCACGGGCTCGCGGTTGCTAGGACACCCATGCATACGTCGAGGAAGATTCGGATGCACTAAAAGGAAAGATGTTTGTGAATCAAATTTTGATACTGGATCTCGTTGATTGGGGTGGCCCGATGGTCTTCAACGGAGAGTCCAGAGGACACATTTTGTAATACAAAGGACTCAGAATTTTGGAGGATGATGATCAATAATATTATGATTTATATTGAAGGATTGTTTTAAAGCCAGCTGTTATAAATGGCAATTTCATATTGGGTGTGTATGTGGTATGCCTACCTTAATTTTTGCATGAATCACCGGCTAGAGGGGGCCTGGGAACTCTTTTCCTCGGTGTACCCATACAAAACACAACCAAATCTTTATAGAGGAATCCCACCAATACAGTGGTCGGGTGGTTGGCTTAACCCATGGGCCGGATGGGGTTAGGCTGGATTGGAGGATTCCTGCAAAACAACTAAGATGCGATTAGTTATGTTAGTTAGATTAAGTTTTGAGAAGACCTTGTTCTATGGGAGGGGATCAACGGTTGTGGGAGGGGATTAGCGGCTATGCCTCATCGTCGTCAAAGGAGGAAAAAAGCGGTGATTCCATGGACCAAGTGCAAGTCTCTGACCATGTGACTTTAGGTTCGGTCAGATCAGTTTAATTAGTTAAGACTTTGACTCGTTAGAGTAATTTCCCTGTTAGAAAATTTTCCCATGGTGGAATCGCCCGTGCCTTCCGGGCGAGGGGATTTTTTTCGAGCTCGGTTTTGGAGGAAGCACTGGGCTAGTCTCTCGTCCGGACATTCGCGGCGGCGGGCGAGGCCCCGGGTGTGGATCTCTGCCCCGCGTGGGAGGCCGACACGGCTTCCTCTATTGGTGCCCCCGGAGGGGGGATCCCACAGATGGATGCAATTTGACATCATTATGATGCTCGATCATTATCGATTGCCGTACAGGCGACAAGTTGGAAAAAGTGGAAGGCCGACACGGCTTTCTCCGTCGGTGCCCCTGGAGGGGGGATGCAGTTTGACATCATTATGATGCTCGATCATTATCGATTGCTGAGGCGACAAGAAAAAGTGGCCTGGAGCCATTTTCGGGCTATCAGGAAACCATGGACGAAAGGTCCGATGAGACCAACCCTCCGCGCGAGCGTAGTCATTTGTATGATCTACCTCCCTATCCATAGGGCTTGTCGAAATCTTTTATGCCCTTCAAATGGTGCGTTGCCAAAGTTGGCTCCGGAGCGAGGATGCCCAAGCAGATTCTCTTGGTGGTAGGACGACGACATGCGAGGGGGTACTTGGAGAAAATGGACTCCGATTAAGATGCGGCTTCGCAAGCATGTGGAGGACACCTCCTTGAAACATTTTGGACCATTGGATATCACTATGGACCATCCACCCAAGAGATATGGCTGATATTGTGTTCGCACAGGTGCCAAAGTGAGAGGATGCCAGAAGCCATTGTGGCCTTGTGCAAACCTATCAAATGATGTCGGATGGGGACGAATCCCTAGATCCTGTATGAACGTACCATTACCAGTGCATGTGCTAGGCTGTTTTGGGTTTGGACGAAGACATGTCGAATTAGGCCCTGATTAGAGAATCTGCCCATCTATAATCCTTGAGGAAAATCGAGCACTATACCTTTTTGGACGGATGGATTTCGACATTGATTCTCTACCATTATCCATTGCCGGCAGGCAACAAGTTGGAAAAGGTGGCCTGGAGCCATTTTTGGGCTGTTGGGAAACTATGGAGGAAAGGTCAGATGAGGCCAATGCTCCACGCAAAGGGTATTCCTTTGTATGTTCTACCTCCCTATCTAGACGGCCTGCCAAAATACTTTATGCCCTTGAAAGGTGCACTACCAAATTTGGCTCCAAAGCGAGGACGCAGAAGAAGATTCTCTTGGTGTTCAGACAACATGTCGCAGGGGGGTGGGTACTTGGAGCAAATGGACTCCGATTAAGATGGGGATTTGCAGGCATGCAAAGGAAACCTCCTTGAAACTTTATGGACCTTTGGATCTCACTTTAGACCATCCACCCAAGAGATATGACTGATATTGTGTCTCTGTGCAGGTGCCAAAGCCACATGATGCCAGAAGCATTAGGACATTTTGGAGGTCATTTGTAGGGCCTTTTAGTAGAGAGAGAAAAACGAGCGCATCCAATCAGGAAGAAGGAAACATTACGTTGAAAAATATATTATTTCTTTTTTATAAATCCAAAAACTCTTCTTTCTCATGTCAAAATGTACTCTACTTACACTAGTCCTTTTTCACACCCGAATGCATTAAACACACCTACTTACACTTGATAGTCACTGTTCACACCCGAATGCATTAAACACACCTACACTTTTGTAGGGGAGGGAACTTCTATTCGAAACCATGTATTAAATACACCTTTTTGCAAAGGAGGAAAAATTACCCCCCTCTCAAACTTCCTCGTGGCCTTAAACAATATCTCACGCTCTTTTCATTTCCTCTACCTTTTGCTGCACTCCATTTTCTGAAGCTTCAGGCTTTTGTACTCCATTCCTTCTTGAAAAGATGGGTAGCAAATCTCGTTTTATATCATCCCAATTTTGCCCCACTAATGCCATCATAGATTATTCAATTCCTAGGGCAAGGAGACCAAGATCATCAGTGTTTGCTATACTTGTATCCAACTCTCTCAATGCACAAAATCACTGGACTGAAGTGCTAATCACCAAGGGCACATGGGTCCTTATGCAGTCAAGGAAGAAAAGAAAGACAAGCAACAAGAATACATTTAGGGCATCATGGAAAGGAAGAGTAAAAGACTTCAAGATAGAGACTGGAAGGACAACCATCAAGGAAGTCCTAGTGCAGCATATATATATGCATAATGAGCTTGTGCTTAAGAATCCAGATGACATAAAGTTGCCCTCACATAGACAAAACTATAAGTGCATCTATCTCTTGTCAATCTTTCATTTTCTCATAATGGTCTAATGAACTGTGTAAACTGTCCACGTCTATGGTTGCAGGAGTGGGAGCCAGTTCAGTGCATCATTGGAATTATGACTTTGGTTCACACACACATTGGTCGGCTACAGTATGATGGAAGGAGCAACAAAAGACTTGTAGATACATGAATGTTTTTCTATGATCATTTCTACCATCTGCTAAACAAAAAACACAATCGTGGCTACTTGGAAGAGCTACCTTTGCAAGCTGAGTGGAACTACATGGATTGCCCTATCCCAAACCCCTTAGTAATGGAGTCAGCAAAGAGCAAGCTCTTCAAGGATGTGCAACGCTCCCTACGAGGGAGCATTCCAACAGGTGTAGTAAAAATTATTGTTTACCTACCAATTACTGTGTTTGTGGAACTTTTTACCTTATTTCATGTGAAGATAGCGAGAACCATGCTTGTCTGCAAAGATTTGGACACATTCCTCTTAGCAAGACTTCTTGATGAGGGATGGCCGAGTAAAGTTTTTGACAATATCCATTGTAACATTGCACCGGAGACAGTAGTTTGTGAAGTACATGATTGCAACTCAAACTTTTATCTTGTCCTTCTGGTATAGCAGGTCCTTCTGGTATAGCAGGCCCCGTTACATTAACATGGAGAGTTGGTACCAATGGATCAGGAAGCCGCAAGTGCAATGGACAAGAAAGTCATAGACATTGAAGTGATTGATGAAGCTTCAACACTAGTGACAATTATTTCTATACGAAGAAAATGTAATATACAACAGCTACAAAAGGATATTGTCGAATAATCTTTGCAAGACACGCCAGCACACTTTAATTTCATTCACAATGGAAGAAAGGTCCTCCTTAGAATGGAGCAACTAATACAATGTAAAGAATTGGGTAACACAGTCAAGATCATTCCTACTTGACAATACCCACTCCAATGTACTGTTCTGACATACTCAAGTCTATCTTGTTAATGACACTCCTACTTGACATTACAAATTTGAATGTGCTCTTTTAACATAATTAATCAAGAGCCTTTTGTTTGATGCAGTACTTTCAAAAAACAATACAATTTATACTATTTTCCAAGACACATTACTTGAGTGAGAATAGAACAGTTGAAGACATTACATTACAAAAAAGGATTTCTCACTACATAATCTTGTACAGTCTTTTGATTTGTACAATCCATATAAATATGAAATCAATTGTTCTTCCAAATAAACATCATCAGCATTACCTTAGAAATGAAAGGGTGATATCCATGTTCCCATGGGATTGTACATAGCCTTCTCAGGGGTATCATCAATTAATAATGTATTTGTGGGATTATATGGGTGTTGGATATCCACATAGCGCTTCATAAGTAAGGGCACCCCAGGTTTGTTGGGATGAAAAACACATGGGTCAATGTAACAGTGCCTTTGGTCATATACGAAATACAATTCTATTTTCTCAATCTTAGATTCTCTCAAAACTAGCATGACAAGAGGTCTTAAATTATGCGTCATCATTGGGGACCATATGGCCAATCTAAAGTGCTTAGTTACAAAGTTGATAAATTGATATAGTTTGGGCCTTAGCATGACATGAATTTCTCCGACTCTGTAATTCCCTATAGCACTTGGTCTAAAGCTCTTGGGTTCTCTTTTGAGCAGCAATCCATTAACATCCAAGATAATAAGCCTCCTCGGTGTCTGGAACCATTATTGACATGATTCTAATCAGTCTGAATATGATTAAAGCTGATAATCATTATTAAGGGACAAAAAAAGCTAATAGAAACAATTCTTAAAATTATGTTGGTTACACTACATCAGGTAAATTAGGCTTGGGATCTTCATCAAGCTTGGGATCCTCACTACTAGCCTTGGCATCCTCATCAGACTTAGGTTCTTCATTGTTTGCCTCCGTACTAGGTTTCCCCTCAGCCTCTACAGTGTGCTTCTCGTCTGTTTTCTCTTTAAGCTTTGGCTCTGCCTCTTCAGCTTGCTCTACCTTATCAGCCTTGGGATGTCCAATGTTAATCTCCACATTGGACCTTGGCGCTACCTCTATGTGCTCAGAGGGCTTTGCCTCGTCCCCTACAGCCTAAAGGAGCACCTCGGCGTTTACAGGATTGGGGAATTCTGGCTGGTTCTCCTCAGACATCTTTGTGCTATTCTTTAGTATTGATTGTATCATGGTCACTCTGTACCACTCCACATAGTTACTATCATAGTTCTGTAATGCAGTCTGAAAAAACAAGATTCACAATGTCAGACCGCAAATCTAGCTAAATCAATGTCCACCCAATGATTCTTCCACTTACCTTGGACATAAAGGGATTCACGGAGAAGAGACTCTGGAGAATATATTCTGCATGTATCATCAATCTCCATCCATAGGAGTGTGAGTTTGCTTGCTTGGGCACTTGAACAGGCTTGACCTCTGATTTGTACAGTTCATTGTGTCCATATAGGGAACCAAGAACATGAAGAAGCCTTTTTATACACCTGCATAATAAATAAGCTTTCACAATAAGATACATTACCAACTTCAAGGAGCCATAGGTACTAGAGAAATGTGCTTTGAATGTTTACTTACAGGCCTACCTCTCAGGATGTGATCTCGGTACTGAATTAAGAGAGCCCACACCATTCTCTTATCCAATTCTATAACGGCAAGGCTCCAATGCTTCCTGCAAAAGCAGAAACATTTAAAACTAAGGCATCCAGGCTATCTATTAGATTTATATAACTAACAAGATAGAAGAGTAACATACCCTGATTCGTATGGAAAAATTAATACAGTAACCTCCAACATGCTCAAATAGGTGAACCACTTTTGAATCTCTTACTGTGGGAAGTACTCCTTCTTTATAGCAGTGGTGCCAGCTGCTAAGAGATGAGAATAAACACCTCAGAGTGCCTCTCACGTGTGTAAGATTCCTCCCTCCAGCTTTTGAGGTGTGCAGGTGTAAGAACCTCCCCTTCTGATCTTATAATTATTCCCCTCTCTGAAATAAAAGAAAGATCTTGTTTTACCCTATTTTGGCCTGGAGAGAGAATTTGTCTAGAGGAAGGTAATTCAAAATTGAGATATTTTTGAATATAAAAATCCTCCTGGTGTCTAAAATGGTTTCCCTTGAAACACAAATTCAAAAAAGAACTTTCCAATGTGCAATTGAAATTAATTGAAAATAGGTATAAAGGACCTTAGTGTAAGGGTCTAGATTCTCAGAAATTTTTGAATTATCATCCAATTAAGGTTCCTATGGGCCAATTGGATCAATCCAAGTGTAGGAAGGAGATAAATTGAAGAATAAAAGAAAAACCCCCAGAAACGAGTAAATGCTCACATAAGATGAAGAGTGGACTAAGGACCAAAGAAAAGAATTAAAAAAATTAAATTTTGACACCTCAGTGTGGGGATCTCCCCTCATGAAGTAAGCACCTTTTTCTCATCATTATCCCCAATTTTTAATTAATAAAATGAGATATTTTCATCTCTCCTAGATCCAAAAAGTAAGCTCAACTGACCCAAAAATGGTCAAAAATTGACCAAACTGATCTAGAAAATTCTAGAATCAATTTGCTTGATTAGAGACTCTCTTTTTCCTATAAATAGAAGCCTCCCCCTTTGTAAAAGCTTAATGGTGTTTATGCACTGTTACTCTACTCTCCTGTCTAGAGCCATCTACATTGAATTTTTTAATAATTCAATTATTTTTGGCCTAATCCTCTCCAAAGTGAATTGGTGGCCACTCTTGCTTCAAACAAGAGTAGAACCCTCAATCACTGCCAAAGGAGAGCTTACAAGCTCTATATAAGCTAATCTTCTTACTTTTTTATAAATTTTAATGAAAAGTCTATGGTTTTCTTGATTTTTATGTTTTGCTAATGTTGAATTAAATTCAAACGCTATGCCTTTGATAAAAAGGCCACCCCCCTTCTCTTCTTTACATTCCAACCTTTCTTAATCCTAGAAAGATTAACTAAGGGATTAATTAAACTCTTCTTATTGTTTACTCTCTTGAATTTAGAAAATTGTGTAGATTAGAGTTCTATAAATCTAATTTGGGTTATTTTAAGTTAAATAAAGAATGATAAAAATGAGAAATGGTTAGCCATACAAAGGAGGTTATGGCAAACTTTTCCAAAATTTTATGGAAAAGAAAGTTTGTTTCTATGTTATTCCAAAAGAGTAATTCCCACCATTTTTGCATCTAAAAGAAATATTCTAATTACTCCATGTACATATTCACCTATGAATATGCATGGATATCACTTATATTAATTATTAAATTTGATTTTTTTTTGCATAGAAAGATACATTAAGGAATTGTTTTTATTATAAAAGTATAATTCTTAATAATTTGATTTATATGCATAGAAAGATGCATAAAGAAATTTTTTTATTATAAAAGTGTTATTCTTATTAAATTTGATTTCTATGCATAGAAAGATGCATAAAGGATTTTTTTAATTACAAAAGTGTTATTCTTATTAAATTTGATTTCTATGCATAGAAAGATACATAAATGACTTTTCTTTATTACAAAAGTGTTATTCTTATTAAAATTGACTTCTATGCATAGAAAGATGCATAAAGGAATTTTTTTACTATAAAAGTGTTATTCTTATTAAATTTGATTGTTATGCATAGAAAGATGCATAAATGAACTTTTTTTTATTACAAAAGTGTTATTCTCATTAAATTTGATTTTTATGCATAGAAAGATGCATAAAGGAAATTTTGTATTACAAAAGTATTATTCTTCTTAAATTTGATTTTTATGCATAGAAAGATGCATAAAGGAATTTTTTTATTATAAAAGCGTTATTCTTATAAAAATTGATTTTTATGCATAAATAGATGCATAAAGAAATTCTTTTTATTTTAAAAGTGTTATTCCTAAATTTTATTTTATGCATAAATAGATGCATAAAAGGATTTTTTATTATATAAAAGTGTTATTTCCATTGAAGTTGATTTTTATGCATCAATAGATGCATAAAGAATTTTTATATCAAAATTAGAATTCTCCTAAAAAATTATATGTTTAAATTCTATGAGTATTTGATAAATGAATAATTAAATACTCTAAGAGAGAAACTTCTATCGTTTTATATTCACACGGATTGAAAAAGAAAATTTAGGAAATCTATCGAGATCGAAATATATAGATAAATGATTAATTTATTCCTCATTGAAATTAGAAACTAATCTAGAAATCAGTTAAGTGAATATTTAGAGAAAGAAATTCACTAAAATAGTATTTGAATTATCAAACCTTTTCAAGAAAGATAGTTCAGGAAAAATCTTATCCGACTCAAACCTTGAATCAGACTATGACGACTAAGACCAAAGTCTTTCGTCAGTTTCGAGGAAAGAAGGTGTGACCAGTTTTTAGAAAAATACACTCAAAACTGTGCCAAATTTGAAACTAAGTTTGAGACCCTTCAAATTGATCTGTGCATCAAGGTTATAGAATTCTGGTATGAGATGCAGAATCTCGATCAAGAAGTTTTGGGGATACTGACTCAAGAAATACTCCTTGTATTCAAAAGAAAATCAAATTGAAAACTTGCTTAGAAACCCTGTTTTCTTAAAGGACTGTCTTATACGAGAATGGAGGGATCTCGATGAGATGTGATGTGAATAGATGTGATGAGATGTCATGTGAATCAGATAGATGTGAATGAATGGATGAGATGTGAAACGGGATATGAATGAATGGATGAGATGTGATGTCATGTGAATCGGGATGTCAATGAATGATATGGGATGTGGATGTGTATGTGAAAGAATGGATGTGGATGTGTATGTGAAAGAATGGATGTGGATGTGTATGTGATAAAAATGGATGTAATATGTATGTAAAGAATGGATGTGAATGTGTATGTGAAGAATGGATGTGGATGTATGTGAAAGAATGGATGTGGATGTGTATGTAAAAGAATGTGAAGTGATGTAAAGAGATGTGATGTGACATGAATATATGTGGATGTAAAGTGATAGATATGAATGTATGGATAGATGTGGATAGTCGTACATGTGAACAATTGGATGGATGTGGATGAATGACATGAGATGTGTATGAATGAGATATGATTTGGATAGATGTGATGTGATGTTATGTGGATAGAATGTATGTGATGGGATGAGATATGGATAGAATGTATGTGATGGGATGAGATGTGGATATGGGTAGATGCGAGTGGATGAGATCTGCTGATGAGAATAAATGAGGAAAGATGTGATGAGATGAAAATGATGTGATTGGATGAGAATGATGTGATTGGATGAGAATGGGAATACATATGAAATGGATGTGGATTAAATAATGTGGATTGATGTGGAAGAATGTGAAAAGAGGAGAGTTCATTATAGAAACTATTTTTATGACCTGTTTTTAAATGATTGTTTTATGTGAAGAATGCTAGGGAAGCATTTTGATCGTCTTGTGAATGAGGTCGTGGAGACTTGACTGATCAAGTTGCAACAGCTGACGGAGATTCAATGGAGAACGTCTCATGTAGCAAAGTCGGCCAAGGTCTTGACTAGCCTCAGTTTGATTTAAATGGTGAGCTTCTGGTACGGTGGATGAGGGATCAAGGAAGTAGCATATGAGTGAAGCACTAGGTGGAGGATCCTAGAGGGTGCTGACCATATGGTGCTCCGCCTCTCGGTCGCCAAATATACCCACACGTGCGTCGGGTAAGATATTGGAACAAGGAGTTAGAGTTGTTTTCTGAATTCGGGCATGGATTTGGTTGATTGACCTTGTTGGTCCTCAATGGACGAGTCCATGGCTCTTTTATATGGATCTGTTGGTTGATCTTGCTGATCTTCAACGGAGATTCCATTTTGATTTTTTATAAGTGAAAATATTTCCGGGTACTATGAGCTAGGAACTATCGAAAAGGTCCCTGAGTGGACAGGTGGTGAGCGTTCTGGTTGGCCAATGATGCCATAGGTACACCGATGAAGAAAAATTTGAAAATTAGGATTCAACCGGATATTTTGGGGGTTTATGATCACTAATACTATAGTTTTATTAAAAGATTGTTTTGAAGACAGCTGATTTTGTGAAAAAGGCAATTTCATATTGGGTGTATGTAAGTGGTGTGACTAGTTCTAAGTTTTCATGAATATCTGGTTAGGAGGCCTAGGAACTCTTTTCCCTGGTACTCGGGACAAAACCTAACCAAATTCTTAAATGGATCCCATCACTACAGTGGTTGGGAAGTTGGCTAACCCATGGGACTAAGACTGGTGGAGTGATGGATCCCTAAAATGAGACTCAATTCCGTTACGGTACGATATATGAAGTAAATCTCGGATAAAAAATGTTCTATGGAAAAGAATCAACTACTGTGCCTCTCAATGAGGAAAAACGCATTGGTCTCTATGATCCAAGTTCAAGTCTTTTCCTTGATCTGACTATGGGACTTACAGGTTTGGTCAGATCAGTTCAGTTAGTTAAGGCTCTTGACTATGTTAGAGTAAAAATATCCTAGAGAAATTGCCCATGCTTTCTGGGCGAGGAAAGTTTTTCCGGGTTCACTTTTGGAAGAACCGAGGGATTAGTCTCTTGTCCGGATATACGTGGGCGAGGCCCCGAGTGAGGGACCCTGCCCCGCGGCGCAACTACTTCCGCTGCTAGCACCCTAGAACTCGTTGCGCGGTGGGGACATGGATCTTTCAACTGGTATCAGAGCAAATTGGCTAAAGTGGATCAACCGAGAAGCCAAAAATGTCAAAAATTTATGAAGTAACAGTAAAAAGTTGGAAATGTATAATGAAATTCATACAAATTGATATTCAGATTGAAATTTATACAAATTGATATTCAGATTGAAATTCATAAATTAGTAATTGGGTCTTCATATGGAAGTACCGCAATCGCATGGAATCCCTGACTTGCTTGAGGCCTAGACATGATGGTATTTACCTTATAATTCCAAGGACTGTGACTACCCATATATATCGAGGGTATAACTACAGCTCTTTACTGGCAGTATATACAAGTAAATCTACGACCTTGAAATTATAAGCAAAAATGCTATCTAAATGATGAATTCAAATGTGGTTGATACGATTTTAAAACTCTGGTTGAGAACTGATGAGTTGAATTGGATTCTGATTGAAAAATGATGATTCTTGAATTTTGGCTGAAAAGCGATAAGCTGAGCAAAACCACAATGAGGATGAATGGGACGAGTCCCTGTGATGATGTTCGTAACTCGAATGACGATAATGACTTCAGCAAATCACTATGAGATTAGTGAATTGTGCTAATAGATTGCTACTGTTAACACTTGACCCAATGGATCAAGTTAAGGGATGATAAATTAAAAATCTATATAATTGAAATTCCCATGGAGGACTGTTCAGATGGAAATTTTGGTCTAATGGACCATTATTGTGTTAAAGATATGAATGATATGATCTGAATGAATTGTTATCTGATGATGAGTTCTGAATAAGGGATCTTTATCCCAGGATTCTGTTGGGTTGACGAGACTATAAGGAACCCCAGAATCAATTGGATCTTAAGGGAATGAGTTGTCCTCTAGTTTTCGAGATGAGGACATCTCGTGTTTTTTAAGTGGGGTAGAATGTAAGATTCCTCTCTCTAGCTTTTGAGGTGTGCAGGTGTAAGAACCTCCCTGTCTGATCTTATAATTATTTCCCTCTCTGAAATAAAAGAAAGATCATGTTTTACCCTGTTTTCGCCTGGAGAGAGAATTTGTCTAGAGGGAGGTAATTCAAAATTGAGATATTTTTGGATATAAGAATCCTCCTAGTGTCTAAAATGGTTTCCCTTGAAACAGAAATTCAAAAAGAACTTTCCAATGTGCAAGTGGAATTAATTGAAAATAGGTATAAAGGACCTTAGCCTAAGGGTCCAGATTTTTAAAAATTTTTGAATTATGCTCCAATTAAGGTTCCTATGGGCCAATTGGATCAATCCAAGTGTAGGGAGGAAATAAATTGAAGAATAAAAGGAAAACCCTTCAAAAAAGCAATAAATGCACACATAAGATAAAGAGTGGACTAAGGACCAAAGAAAAGAATTAAAAAAACTTAATTTTGACACCTCAGTGTGGGGATCTCCCCTCATGAAGTAGGCGCCTTTTTCTCATCATTACCTCCAATTTTTAATCAATAAAATGAGATATTTTCACTTCCCCTCTCTCCTATTTCAAAACTAGAAAATTAAGTTGCACTGACCCAAAAAAGGTCAAACATTGACCAAACTGATCTGGAAAATTCTATAATCAGTTTGCTTGGTTAGAGGCTCACTTTTTCCTATAAATAGAAGCCTCCCCCTTTGTAAAAGCTGAATGGTGTTTATCCACTGTTACTCTACTCTTGTTCTGAGCCATATTATTTTTGGCTTAATCCTCTCCAAAGTGAATTGGTGGCCACTCTTGCTTCAAACAAGAGTAGAACCCTCAATCTCTCAAGCCAAAGGAGAGCTTACAAGCTCCGTGTAAGCTAATTTTCTTACTTTATTTACAAATTTTAATGAAAAGTCTATGGTTTTCTTGATTTTCATGTTTTGCTAATGTTGAATTAAATTCAAACGCTATGCCTTTGATAAAAAGGCCACCCCCTTCTCTTCTTTACATTCCAACTTTTCTCAATCCTAGAAAGATTAACTAAGGGATTAATTAAACTCTTCTTATTGTTTACTCTCTTGAATTTAGAAAATTGTGTAGATTAGAGTTCTATAAATCTAATTTAGGTTATTTTAAGTTAAATAAAGAATGATAAAAATGAGAAATGGTCAGCCATACAAAGGAGGTTATGGCAAAATTTTTGAAAAACAAAGTTTATTTTTATGTTATTCCAAAAGAGTAATTCCCATCATTTTTGCATCTAAAAGAAATATTCTAATTACTCCATGTACATATTAACCTATAAATATGCATGGATATCACTTATATTAATTAAATACGCATGGATATCACTTATTAAATTTGATTTTTTTGCATAGAAAGATGCATAAAGGAATTGTTTTTATTATAAAAGTGTAATTCTTATTAAATCTGATTTTTTTGCATAGAAAGATGTATAAAGGAATTGTTTTTATTATAGAAGTGTAATTCTTATTAAATTTAATTTTTATGCAGAGAAAGATGCATAAAGGAATTTGTTTATTATAAAAGTGTTATTCTTATTAAATTTTATTTCTATGTATAGAAAGATGCATAAAGGATTTTTTTAAATTACAAAAGTGTTATTCTTATTAAACTTGATTTCTATGCATCGGAAGATGCATAAAGGAATTTTCTTTATTACAACAGTGTTATTCTTATTAAAATTGATTTCTATGCATAAAAAGATGCATAAAGTAATTTGTTTTACTATAAAAGTGTTATTCTTATTAAATTTTATTTTTATGCATAGAAAGATGCATAAAGGAATGTTTTTAATTACAAAAGTGTTATTCTCATTAAATTTTATTTTTATGCATAGAAAGATGCATAAAGGAAAATTTTTATTACAAAAGTGTTATTATTATTAAATTTGATTTTTATGCATAGAAAGATACATAAAGGAATTTTTTTAATAAAAGCGTTATTCTTAAAAAATTGATTTTTATGCATAAAAAGATGCATAAAGAAATTCTTTTTATTTTAAAAGTGTTATTCTTATTAAATTTGATTTTATGCATAAAAGGATTTTTTTTATAAAAGTGTTATTCCCATTGAAGTTGATTTTTATGCATAAACAGATGCATAAAGAATTTTTATATCAAAATTAGAATTCTCTTAAATTCTATGTTTAAATTTTGAGTATTTGATAAATGAATAATTAAATACTCTAAGAGAGAAATTTCTATCATTTTATATTCACACGAATTACAAAAAGAAAATTCAAGAAATCTATCGAGATCGAAATATTCAGATAAATGATAAATTTATTCCTTATTGGAATTTGTAACTAATTTAGAAATCAGTAAGTGAATATTCAAAGAAAGAAATTCACTAAAATAGTACCTGAATTATCAAACCTTTTCGAGAAAGATAATACACGGGTTCTCTATAGTGTGAAGCCAACTAAATGAGCTGGCGCTATAACTATGCCAGTCTCTAGAATGGCTCTCACACAGCCTGTCATCCCACTGGCCGCATATCACCGAAGATCTCACCAACCATGCCAGTGGTGTAAGTGTGGGGCCTATCCCCCAGGCGGGTCATCAGTGTCCACCGCCTCACTAGACGAGCTCGATATCTCAACACTCCCCCTCGAGCTCAACTCCATCTCATGTACACCAAGTGAAGCCATGAATCTGCGGAGCTTCTCTGTACCCAATGCTTTGGTGAAGATGTCAGCTACCTGATCCTCTGTGCTGACATAAACAAGGTCAAGGTCTCCTGCCAAGACCTTCTCTCTGACGAAATGGTAGTGAACCTCTATGTGCTTCGTACGAGCATGAAAGACTGGGTTCCTGGCCAACTGTATACTGCTAATGTTGTCACAGAAAATGACAACTTGTCTATCCACTGATAGACCCAAATCTGCAAGTAGCTTCCTCAACCAAGCTACCTCACATGCTACCATAGCAGCTCCTCTGTACTCGGCCTCTGTACTCGATAGAGAAACCGTAGGCTGCTTCTTGCTACTCCAAGTCACAGCAAAACTCCCCAAAGAAAACATGAATCCACTGGTAGATCTTCTATCTGAGATACTACCAACCCAATCAGCATCTGTGTACCCATGTACACATATCTTTGTCCCGGTCTCATAGAATAGTCCACAATGCAAAGTAGACCTCACATACCTCAGTATGCGTCTCAATGCATCCAAATACGGTTTCCGTGGAACCTGCATAAACTAACTCACCAACCCAACAGCATAACTCAAATCTGGTCTGGTGATCGTCATGTAGATCAAACTTCCTACTATGCGCCTATACATAGTAGGATACTCCAAGATCTCTCCTGAATCTGCACTCAACTTGCCATTCTGATCCAATGGCACAGAAATAGGCTTACAGCTTATCATACCATACTTAGACAACATGTCCAAGCCATACTGTCTTTGCAGTAGTCCAATACCATGTGGTGACCTAATCACCTCAATGTCCAAGAAATATCTGAGCTCCCCCAGATCCTTCATCTCGAACTTCTGTCTAAGCAAGATCTTTAGATCAAAGATCTCTGCATCATGGTCCCCCGTAATGATCAAGTCATCTACATAGATGACAACAAGCACAACCCCTCTATCACCATGTCTCACATACAGCGAGAAATATGCATTAGAGAAAGTTCTATTCTAGTTTGACCTCACTCCTTGACCACGTGTAAAGGGACATTTATATTACAGACATCATAAGTAAATTTTTCTCTTGGTCTATCTCACACTTCTGACAATGAATTAAACTCTTGAGCCTTGACAAGCCTAGCAACATAATTCCTCAAGTACTCGAGCACGAATTTATGGGGAAAGGCTTTTAGTTAGAGGCCCCATAAGTCAATCATAGCAACATTAAGGATTTGATCCTTGCTTATTCACTCTTGAGCCTTGATGAGCCTAGCAACATTATTCCTCAAGTACTTGAGCACGGATTTATGGTGTGAGGAGTTTAGTTAGAGGCCCCCATAAGTCAATTGTAATTAAGGATTTGATCCTTGCTTATTCACTTACCTTATACAAATGTGGGTTCACATGAAATCCTTGTTGGCTATAAGACGTTTAGATGACAACATGCTAGAAGATGATCATGCTGTGAGAGGTTTCTTAACTAAACCAAGTGAAGCACAGGCTAAAGAATGATCGATCTTGGAATTGTCATTCCCCAAATTCTATGCAGCTCTTTTTAAAAGCTTTCAATGGACATCTCTAAGAGGGGATGAAATCCTTCACAACCAAACATCCTTAATGGCTCTACACGTGAGGAGCGAAATGCCTTATGTTCAGTGTAATCACTATGACCATCCCAATCCCCATTGTGCATACAAGGCACTTGTTTTTCTATACTGCATATATTGTAAATCCTTTGATCATGATACTAAAAAGTGTCCCAACTCATCAACAATTGACCCAAAATCCCCATCTCTCATGCTCCAAACAGAAATAGTCCAAAGGGTAGAAATTGCTCAGGAAGCATTTAATCAAACACTTCAGTATTTTTATTATCGTGGACCATACAAAGTGGCAGACTGCACAATTTGGAATACTTCCATGCCCA
This sequence comes from Cibotium barometz, assembly GCF_041138505.1. Classification (NCBI taxonomy): domain Eukaryota; kingdom Viridiplantae; phylum Streptophyta; class Polypodiopsida; order Cyatheales; family Cibotiaceae; genus Cibotium; species Cibotium barometz. Next base: position 7,050,384 of record NC_141106.1, read on the forward strand.
TAGTCACTGACACTTTGCAATCCATGTGTGAACGATGTGGCATTGATCACATGTTCCAAGATTTCCCAAGACGAGTTACTTCAATGCAACTTGTCTCACAAAATACAACTCTTAATATCTTAAGTGTACTAAATGAGAAATTGTCCACAGTACCCTTGAATGTGCTTACACGCTTACGAGCCAAGGCATGAGAAACAGTACCCTTGAATGTGCTTACACGCTTACGAGCCAAGGCATAAAAAACGGTAAAAAAGAACGCAAAAGACAATACCTCAAAATGGGTAAAAGAACATGTTTTAAAACAAAACCCAAAAGAGAAAACAAAACCTTCTAAACCCAAGAAAAACAAGGGACAACATACTATCAAAACCAAGGTTGAAAAAGAGGATAGGGAGCTAGTGTCCGGTCATGAGATCTTATGTATGTGGGTGTCCTAGAGCTTAGAGCTAGATAAGCTAGAGGAGGAAGCTAATACACACTACACGATAGCTAGCGTCGTATACAAGTCAATGTAATAGCTTATGACAATATATTGATATCACAACCCCTATAAGCGTATATAAGTGAAACAACTTAGGCAGCCCAATTGGTATAAGGTTCCTAATTTCATGCTATTACCGTGCCCTGAGCCAGGTACTTATCATGCAAAGAGAGACTAGAATGCTTAGTAATTTCCTGCATAGGAGATATGTAAGGTTGGACTTGGTGATTGTGTTTGCCGATGTAGGTCATGATGACAAAATCCTGGTTCTCAGAGCACCGCTCTACATGCTTCACAACATTGCAGCCGCTTTCAGCACATTTGAAGTAGCTCCTGCGGCCGGTGCGCATTATATCAACCCCAAATTGTATACCTTAATCAGAAAATGCATTAAAGTAGGGTTTGCTGATAAATAATTAACCGCATGCATTAAAGTAGGGTTTGTAGAAAGATATAAATAATTCATCACCTTCGAAACACTTTGTTCTTGATGCGTTTCTCGCCATATTTTCGCCAAAAGTATCCGTCGTTGAGGATAAGCTCCTCGCTTGGGACCCTTATGGAGATTGCCTGCCTATCAAGAGGCTCCACATGGCGGCTATGCAACGTAGAATTAAGCCTACACGATCGGAATACTCTTCTAGCGTGATTAATTAGCTCGTGAGCATAAAGCATTAAACAACCTCGTAATTAAATATCCTACCCGACATTAGAGTTGACGGTACTTGCAGCAGTGGCCGTGGTTTCGATAGTAGTCATGCTCTCACTAATCTGAGAATCAACGGATGGTAATGCACCTGAGGTTTCGGTAAGATTAAGATAACCGAATTGACTACTGCTGCAAGCATACTTTGCATCTATTGAGTATTGATCACTAGATGCACTTGGGGCTTCACTTGCAGCATGGCTAGGCGAATCCACAGACAGCCACGGCATGGCTTCTTCAGCTAAAAAATCATGTGCACTGTCGACTAGGTCTGGATCAATATATTCTTGCGCATCACGGGGTTCCCTCCAAAAACCACCGCCATAGCTTGGAACGGAGAAGGTGTAGTTATTCCAGTTAATACATGCTTGGACATGGAAGGTATGATCAAAGCTCTGAAATTGTGGAAGCTCAGGGGGGGCAGGTGGGCTAGGTAAGCTGTTCATGGCTGTACTGAGCTGAGTGGTAATGCTAGTAGGAGAAGCAGTAGTAGCAGAAGCAGGAGGAGCCGGAGGCGGAGGTGGTACTGGTGGTGAGTAGTAATCAGGGGTATAATCGGGGCAATTGAGAGAATTAAGGAAGGCTCTATAGAATAAGGTAGAGGGGTTTACGATTTATATTTGTTGGTAATTACTGCCCTAGAATGTGAAAACAATTTCAAAATGTTGTAAATAGGGAAAATTGGCAGCACCGACTTATTGGGTTCCATATGTCATGTATGCACTTGATCATGACGTTTTGTTAGATTTTTTAGAAATAAGGGGTAATTACTGCCCTTAAAAATGTAGAAAAAATTTCAAAATGTTGTAAATAGGGAAAATTGTTGGGTAAAAGATGCAGCACCGACATGATGTCTTGTTAGATTTTGGGATGAATGTCCTTAAAATTCAAATTTTAATGGGGAAACAATTTCAAAATGTTCTAAACAAGGAAACTTGTTAGGTCAAAGATGCAGCACCGACTTTGGGAAATCCAAGGAAACTTGTTGGCTAAAAGCTAGCACCAACTTATTGGCATTCCAAAGCTGGTCATCGTGCATATTAACCTTAAGTAGCATTATGAAATCCTCGTGGCCTCCACAACAATGCACCATAGCTTATGTATTCTTGGAACTAAGTGAATTTTTTTACAAGAACAATGTCTAATATTCCTTTGAAATCAAATGCATATGCTTTCAAGATGTACTTTAAGACTTACAAACCTCTGAAAATGACATGATAGATTTAACAAAAATATATGTCAAATCCATTTTATTGGTGAATAATCTTTGTGTAGACCACTTATAATTATTTTGGAAGGATTTTTACTTTAATGTAGTTATCTTTATATTGTGTACCACAAAGACATTGTCAACTACCAAAATCGAAAGATAACTAACTCAAGACTCTTCAAGGAAAAATTGCATGCTCGTACATTGATAACCAAAATCTACCAAAATCGAAAGATAACCAACTCAAGACTCTTCAAGGAAAAATCGCACACACACGTACACTGATTGTTCTTTCTTTCATATAACACGATTAAACTTTAGGCCTTTTATATAGTGTGCTAATATTTAACTAGTGATTATTTGACTTCTATGGTAAGTAAACACTATAATTAAAATCTCACTCATAAAAGTACCAAAGATAACTGTACATATACATACTTACACAAAGTTTATAATTTCATTTTGTTCATTAAATAAGTCCATTTAGTCAAAGAAATCATAGGTGCACACATCTTTATGTTGAATTACTTTTCATTCAATTATAAATCTTACACACAACACACACACACACATTAAAATACGTTACTTTAATCCCCTCGTCTTCTTTTTTCTTTACATATTGTAAAAATCCGCATACCAAATACTTTTCAAACTTCCTTATGTTGAGTTCTTTTTTATTCAATTATAAAACTTACACAACGCCTGCACACACACACACACACACACACACATGCACACATTCAAAGAGGTTAGTTTTATCCACTCTTCATCTTTTTTTCCTCATAGACTACAAAAATCCATGGAATGTGTAGAGGCTTTTAGCATTTGATACTTTTCAAAAAAAATTTACTTTTTCACTTTGGGATAGATGTGAAAAAAATCATTAAATTGATCCAAGTTGTGTGAGTAGCAAGCTTACTCTCAACACAAGATGTTACTTGAAATAAAATATTAAATACAAAAAACTATATTTCTTTATGGTTACAAAATTCATGCCTTTTTATTTTTTTCCCTTTGTATTTCGTAAAAGATTAAAAACCCACATTGAGCCATTTTTCTTAGTGGAAACCACTTTTATGGCTTAATTTCCAAACTAGTGTTGAGAACATCTAGCTAAAAACTAAGGTTAATCTATACTTGTAATGGTATCAACTAAAATTTAGAGTATGACAAAATATTTTATAGAAATATTTGTTTTCAGAGCCAGAGGATTCTTTCATAAAATTTTAAAAAGTCATAAAAATTAGTTTTCTCTACAATTGTGCTATCAATAAAACTTACAAATAAAATTGATCTAATAAGGTGGATAATTAACCTTTGGCATGTCTTTTAGCACCAACCTTTGACATAAAGTCGCACTTTATTTCACCCACCTCATGCATCCAACCCATTACCCTACTTTGTTTGATTATGTAATTATAATTTTGGACTTTACATAATTCCTTGTAAACCAATTTAGGACTTTACACTATAATTCCTCACATAAATTAGCTCTCTCTAGTCTTTTAGTTAGCTTAATTGTTTGTTACATCATGAATTTTTAGAACTTTTAGGATGATGCAAACTTTCCCTCTGTGATTGTTTTAATGTATGTCATAGTTTTGTTAAATTTGTGATGATGGTAGGTTATTGAATACATAGGATAGAAAGTTTTTAAATTCATAGGATGCTTATATACGTACACTCTATGAGGGCGTGTATCTAAGGTTCTTGGAAAGTTAGTGAATGCAGTTAGAAGGGGAAAAAAAGGGGGAAAAGATCTATTCCAAATAAGGGTTATGTGCTTGTCACTTCGGTTGTGCCATGGAGCATAAAGCACGATTTCAGTTTATGTTTCTTCTACATATATTTAAGGTCATACTTAGGCTAATGTGAGTTGATTTGATGTCCGAATTCCTCTTTTTTATTCTTTAATGAACCCCTTGAGCGAATCTTATTTGATTACCTTAGTTAGTTATTTCACCTAGTTTTACTTGGTTTTTTATCTCTGTGTTTCTCTTAGGATCTCTTTGGAAAACATTAATATTATTTTCTTAATTTAGCTTATAGATTAGTGGTGGTTTCCAAATTTTGAGGAAGTTGTTCAGCTTGCTAGGGAAAAAGAGTGGAAAACAAATAGGTTGGAGCAATTGGGAATGAAGGAGCAAGTGAAAAGGGAGGGAAGTAGACTCACGGATTTCACACCAATCTAGAAACAACCTCAACAAGATGATTCTCTCAAAAAGGAGTTGCATGAGGTGGCTGAATTAATGAATACCATGAATTTGAATCTGGTAGGTGGAGGACGAGGCCAAGCCAATGGAAGAGGATCTGGAATCAATCCTAGCCAAGGTGGTCAGAATCAATGGTATGCAAGAGGAAGAAAGGTGCATATCCTATCAAATGAAACTGTTTCAACTATGGTGAATGGGGTCACATTAGCACTTAGTGTGATAAACCTCCTTGTCTACAAACCAAAAGATTATAACATGGAAACTGATTTGGAAAATTGAAAAGTGGACATTACTTCTGGGAAATTGTTGGCTCTGTCCTAAACTGAAGAGAGAGCGGAAAAAGCTGGTCAACCCAATAAAGCTAGAAGAGAAGGAACCAAAAAAAGGAAATGTTACAATCCTTTCACTTGAAGATCTTCCAAACATCTTTCTAGTAGCAATCAAGGCCTGGCATAAAGGATATAGTATTGTAGAGGCTTACATTGATGGGGGTGCTCCAATTTATGCGCTTACTCAATGTTATATGGAAAAGATGGGTCTATAACTTGCCGCACCTTCTAGGTTTAGGATTAGATTATCTAACCATGCAAAAGTAAAATGTATGGGGGTAGTTATGGGTATGGAAGTTGATGTTCTTAGGGTCCATTGTACAGTAGATTTCCATGTTAGGCCTACTAGTTTAGGTGTGTTTCTACAGATATTGGGGAGACCATGGTTAAGGAAAGTCACATGTGATGGAGATTCAGAAGATAGATGCAATTGGAGAATAAGGTATCATAGAAACCATGGAAGGTCTAATGCAACCTAAGGAATCTTTTATAGTGAAAGAAGACTTGATAAAGGATGCGAAATACAAACCTAGATTCTTTTGAGTAGGAAAGATACCTTAATATTCTTTCCCAATTTTCAAATCTATTTATCACTTCATATGAGGAGATTAGAGGTTTCAGCAAAGAAGCTTTCAGGATTGAATTAAAAGAAGATGCTAAGCCAGTTTTCCAAACACTAAGAAGGATAGGGAGAGAGAAACTTCAGGTGCTTAAGGAAGATGTGACTAAATTGTTAAAGGCTAGTTTTATTTATGGAGTGAAGCATTCATATTGGTCCAACCTAGTGGTCATAACTGTAAAAGAAGATGGAAGATGGAGAATGTGTGTGGATTATAAACCCTCAAATGCAGCAACCCTTTATCAATGATGTTGTTGACTCTATTGGGTCGTACAATGTATGTAATGGTTTCTTAGGATATTTCGAGATTGCCATTTCACCTGAGGATCAAAATAAGACAACTTTCATAACACCTTGCTGACATTTTTGCTATAGGGTGACACCTTTTGGTCTAACAAATATACCTTCATGGTATCAGAGCAAAGGGACAATGAGGTATATGCTCCATTTGTGGATAAGTTTGTTAAGGTTTTTCTTGACGATACCTATATATATAGTTCCAGGATGGAACACTATGCTCGATAGGAATAAATGTTCTAAAGGATTGATGAAAGGCATAGTCAATTCAATCAAAAGAAATGTTTTTTTAGCACAACCCATAGTGAAAATCCTTGGTCACGTGGTTTCTCAAAATGGAATTGAACCTGATTCTCACAAACTGGAAAATCTCATATTGTTGTCTTCTCCTTCTACTACCAAGCAGTTACACACTTTCATATAGAAGGTGAAATATATGTCAGCATTTATTCTTTTGATATGTCAATTTTTATTTGCTCCGCCAACAAGTGGCGAGACGAAAGATCCTCTTCAATGGAACAAAGATTGTGAGCTCGGGGGATATTAAAATGACCCCTTTTTCTTCATAAACTTATGGTTTTTTTCCAAAATTAGTTTTAAAAACCACTCTTGTAAACTAATTTTATAAATGTTTTAAATTAATATATCCCTCCTACTGATGAACTCACATGCTACACATACATATTTTTGGGTGAACCCCCCCGAGAATGTGAGGAAGTCTTTCAAAAGGTGAAGGAATTATTGGGAGAAGTCACCAGTGTGAAAGCACTTGACTTCAAGAGAACTTTTTATGTGAACCCATCAATGGGTCCATATGCATTGGGAGCAATTCTACTTCAACAAGGCTAAGGCTCAAGGTACATGCACCCAGTATATTATGCCAGCAAAGTAAAGACTTACGGTATACTGAGGCAAAATTAATTCTTTCAAGCTTGGCGTATACATGTAGAAGGTTTAGATCTTATTTTCTTCCTAAACCTCTTACTATATTTACTAGCTACTCTTTTGCCTCAATTGATCAATAATGTTAATTTGGCCAGAAATATGATAAAATAGATAATTGAGCTCTGCAAGAGTTAATTTTTTCTTTTTTTGTGGGAAGAATCCATTCGAGATTCACTAGTTTATCTTACCTATAAAGAAGGTCCAATATTGGTCAAAGATGTGGAAAAAGAGGAGCATAAGGAGATGGAGCTAGACAATGCATATATTGTGTTTTTTATGGGTCTTTTAAAAAAAGTATCTATGAGGCTACAAGAGGGTTTGTGATCCAACATCCAAAAGGTTAGATAGTGAAACGACAAAGTCTTTGGTTGAAAGCCACAAGTAACAATGAGTTAGAATCTACTGCCTTACATCAAGGTTTGTTGGAATGTCTAGGACTAGAAATAAGGAGACTAATGATTCAAAGATGATGCTTTGTTGATTGTCAAATAGGTGCTAGGTATTTTTGGCAAACCAAAAATGCCAAACTCAAATCTTTAGCCAACCAAATGAAGAAACTTTTTAGTCACTTTGAAGCATGGAGACTATGTCATATTTAAAGAGCAAAAAACCATCTTGTTCATGAGGTGGCTCAAGAAGTTATCACCACAGATCTGTATGCAATGATGGTAGAAGGTCCTTTGTACCTTGAGAAAACCTAGCTCAGCAGAAAAATTTTCTTATGAAAGGGATTCCTCCAAAACTTGTAAAAACAAAGAAGTACCGTTTTCTAAAGAAAAATCAACAATATGTCCTTCTTGGTAATGCTTTGTACATGAAAGGTGATAATTTGGTATTGACACAAGCGTGCCCAAGGGAGAAGAGTTATAGCACATATTAGAGGGGAACCATGAAGGAGCTTATGGAGGGCATTTTGCCTTAAAGATAAATCTTTGAAAAATAAATCTTGGTATTGACACAAGAGTGCCCAAGGGAGAAGAGTTATAGCACATATTAGAGGGGAACCATGAAGGAGCTTATGGAGGGCATTTTGCCTTAAAGATAAATCTTTGAAAAATATTGCAAGAAGGATATGTGTGGTCATCTATCCACCAAAGAGATGTTCAACTTGGTGCAAGTCTTGCCCCCATCAATGTCAACAAATGAGCAAAAGAATCCTCAGATATGAATCTAGGAATGTGATACTTGCACATGATATTTTTGAAAAAAGTGGGATCCATGATATTGGTTCATTACCAATTATTGTAAGGTGCAAATTCTATATCTTAACAATTGTCGAATTATTTGTCTCGTTGGGCTGAGGCAAAGGCAGTAAAGCAAGTGAATGCTAAAGAGGTAGCTAAGTTTGTGTATGCAAATTTTTGTTGCCACTTTGGGGTACCACTAGAATTGTTGTTTGACAGGGTACCAGGTTTCTGAACAAAGCTTATGGACCTACTGTGGAAAAGCTAAATATTAAACATCAATATGCTACCCCTTATTCTTAGTGTAATGGCCTTAATGACTAGTTCACTGGAGAATTAATCCGAATGATAAGAAAGATGATGAAGAGTCACAGAAAAACTTGGAATTGGGAGCTTCCATGTGCATTGTGGGCTTATAGGACAACAACTTGGAATTGGGAGCTTCCATGGGAGCTTCCATGTGCATTGTGGGCTTATAGGACAACAATTAAGGAGAGCACATTTTTCTCACCTTTTGACTTGCTCTATGGTAAAGAGGCTTTGCTTCCTGTTGAAGTGGAAATTCTAGCTTTGAAGATACTTATCAAGCTTAAGGAAGAACCCTTTTGTTACTTAGTCTATCAAAATATGTTAACCACTCTCTAAACCATGCAATTGGATCATCATGCAGCATTTGAGCATTATCAAAGAACACAAGAATAGAATCAAAGGTGATTTAATGCAAAACTTAAAGAAAAACGAATCAAAGAAGAGGACTTAGTGTTACAATACAACAGAAAACTCGATAACACCTTATACACTAAGTTTCAAACTAAATGGAAAGGACCTTTCAGAGTTATACACAAATATCCAATGCTTCTTATCAACTCTCTAACTTGGAGGGATCTTTGCACAAAAGAAGAGTGAATGGTTTCAAACTGCTGAAGGAGTATGTTACTTGGCTCATGGTAATTAAAGATGAGTTTATGGTAATTAAAGATGAGTTTATGCGCTTAGCAATGTTGATAAAAAACGTTAGCATCGATATTTCCGCCGCTCAACGGCTCTGTGGGAAAAAACGTTTTTTGGGAATATTGGGGCTAAGTCCCCAATCCATCCCAAAAACATTAATTCAATATATTGAAGACAGTTCTAATTTGTACAAACAGACATATTGACATAATACATTTGAAAAGATACTCTCAAAATCCTAATTGTATTAGATTCATGTTTATTGCAACCTCATGCCAAGTTTAAGGTTTAAGCATATGCATATATATATAGGGCATTATTGTAGGCCACGCCATAAAAGGCGAGTTACATCCAAAATGCCATAACAGGCAAGCTACATTGAGTATGGAGATACTCAACATTAAACACGATAGGCCGGTCTCTACTCATCCTCCTCCTCCTCCTCCTCATCATCATCCTCCTCGTCCTCCTCGCCTATCGCCTCTTCATCATCTTCATGTATCACACAAGATTAAGTAATGTTAAAACACAAACTAGATAAATTTCTAAAAGCTTATGAAACCAAAATAATATAAACTTAAGCGGGCATAGCTTCATTGTTCAAAGTGACACCCTATTATCATAACCATTCAAATGTTGCCGAGATCCCATTGCGATAATTAAATTCATACTTGTCACGAGAAGGAGAACGGCCCACCAACATTTTCCTACGTTAAACACACATTAATAAAAGAACAATTTATATAACATTAGTTCTTTGAAAACAAAAGTTTTGGATGAAAAATCTTAAGAGTTTAAATACTTGCAAAGTGAGTGAGGAAAGATAGCCTTCCACCTGATCCAATATCAGAAGCCCCTCTTTCATGCATGCATACTTGGGCTAGTTCTCTTTGTTGCTTGAATAGATCGGGATTTTCTGGATACGTCTTTTTGGCCTTCTTCCAATCCTTTTTTGATTCTCCTCCACCATGCTTGATGGCCTTGGCAATGAATGATTTCTTGTGACTCACATGACCCCACATAAGATCCATCATCTTAAGGTCATTAAATTGTAAGTCAGGGGGGCGCACATGAAAACCTGTCTTGAATACTTGTCAATGCCCCAAATTTTTTCGAACTCAAGATTTATAAGGTGATGCATGCATGCAATGACATATTGCTTCCTCTTGCTATACTCAATGATCAACCCATCTGTCCTCCTCACATAGTAAGGAAGTGTCACTAGGCCGTAGGAATTTGGATCCACCACATGTTGTCACTACATTACCCCCCCCTTAGTGACAGTCTTAGCTATAGCTGGGGGGAATTTTAGACGCCTCTATAGTCGTCTCTATGGCCAATCGATTAAGTGACAGGCTTAGAGATGACTAAATCATCACTTAAAACACATATGTTGGAATCGCATAAGCGACGATTGTCTCGTTACTTACTAACAGTTTTGATTAAGTGACAGGGTTAGAGATGACTAAATCATCACTTAAAACACATATGTTGGAATCGCATAAGCGACGATTGTCTCGTTACTTACTAACAACTTCGCTTAAGTGACTGGTGGAATATGTTATCCAGTAGCCCATTACTTTTCATTGTATTTTGTTTGTGTTACTACCTCAACACTCCCTACCTCCTCCACCCTATTCTATACCACTTTTCTATCACTCCCCTCCCCTACTCCACTCCCCTTTCACTCTGCGGAATCAAAGAGACAAATGTGTGTTTGCTATTACATCGGTCGGAAGCTGGGGTGGTCGATTACATTCGTGGCATCTATCATACCTGCGTGTGCGACATTTGTACAAGTAAGAGCACTTATTTGATCATTGAATATTACGCAATATAACACAATGATTAAAAATGCAAACACATTGCCCTAAAAATTAAAAATTCAAACACATTTCTCTAAAGACATTGATGAACCAATGCAAGATTGATAGATAAAAAGAGTGAATATATATATATATCTGTGTCAATTTATACAAAAATGTTTGGCATGAAAGCCAATATGTACATGATCAGAGAGGCTTGGTCACATGGCCAAAGAAGAAGTACACATTAAAAGAAAGATGGAATCTACAATGAGGAGCTAGCATGTGTAGAACTAGGCTGCATCCTCATCGGTGTCATCATCATCGTCATCATCATTATCATCATCCTCATCCTTCTCATGCTCTGTCTCGGCCCTTTGACTCCTCTCTAGGCATGCCCTCCTCCGCCTCCTCGTGCTCCTCCGACCGGCATACCTCCTCTGGGTCCTCCTCACTATGTACCTCCTGCATATAGAATCAACATTACATGGATATATACACAATTGATTTTAAACTTAAGTACATTGAGAACGTTAGATGCATAACACTAGTGCCGGAGTGCCCAAGCATCCCTTGAGCTTTGAATAGCCATGGAACTTGGTTGTTTCAAGCTCATTGGTTGTGATCTCGTTGCCATAGTCCTTCCTATATCAATAAAAAACAATCAATACATACATCAAGTTGAAGTCCTAAGTTACACTTATACAAAACAAATTACAAAAATGACCAAAGTTTGGTAATCTTAAAGCTTACAATAGAGGCTTGAGTCCGTGCTCTCCCATCCTCCCAAGATGTGACGTCCTCTGAGACGTCACCCTAGCCGCCGCTACTACCCTTTGCTAATCCCAAACTTTAATTTCCTTGCATTCATGCGAGAATGCTTTCCAGGCATTCACGAACATGCCTACAGGTGTTGTTCTCTCTTGAACACGAGAAATCTGCCTACAAGTTGACAACAAAAGAGCATATCAATAAAAAATCGTAAACAACACTGAAATAAACAGGACCATGATAAACAAAAAGAATAACTTCCAATCCACGTGTAAGCAACAAACAAGAAAATCCATGTTCTCATCAAAGAGGCTTCATTAAAACAATCTCACCAAATGTTTGAAGTAGTGTACTAGATCATAGAGGCATCAGTATAACAAACTGGAAAAAACTAGGAAGTATTGCACTAGATCATAGAGGCATCAATAACAAAACATGAAACTCGATACTCAAAACTCAAAACCTCCAACATGGACCATAAACCATATTATAAACAATTTCAGAAAGTTGTATCCATAGTTATATTTCTAAATTTCAACATATTGATAGGACATGGCCACATTTTGGAATTGATTTAGGCAATGTGAAGTTGGGAGCTGCACTCGATGGGGTCGACCCATTTGGGAGTCAATCTAGTAGTTGGTCCACATGGCTGGTTGCCCTAGTCAATTACAACATCCCACCTTGCTTGTCAGAAAGGAGCAAATGATTTTGAGTCTCGTAATCCCACGTAACAATGCTTGTTTGACATCATCCTCCCTAATGTAGATTTATGCCACCAATATTGTACTCCAATTAATCCAACGTTCGTATCTTTCAAAATAATCGAAAATCTCTAAGTTAAATAAATAAATGTTTATTTGTCTCCTTTGATCGAAGATTTGAAAGACTTATTTGAGAATGTCTTTGAGGTCCTTGACATGTCAAGGAAAATTGGTGAGAGAGCCGTCTCACGGTCCATGGTATCTGAGCATGGATAATTCATGACTCCCCTGCATATGGATTTGCCTCAGGTGCAATACATTTTGGACATGTCTTCTCAAGTAAATTTTGATGCCCTGATTACAAATGATAACATTGACCTTTTATATTATGTTTGTAGGTGTATAAGTCAGAGGTTAAAAGGCATGCCCACTTTGTGGAGATCAATTGCATTCAATTCGTAGACAACACTTAAAAAATAACATCTATTTGGGGTATAAAAGATGGCTTCCTGATGTGCATCCCCTCAAATCATTAGAAATGGTTACACATTTTGATGGAGAGGTTGAGGCCACCTCCTATTCGCATCACCCCTATGGATTTGTATAACAAATGGACCAAAGCAGTGCTCCCTGCCCCATCGACTCGTGTTGGAGCATGAGGAAATACACTCTAATCATTCCCCTGATTCTGAACGAGAGGAGGTGGCCAATGAATCCCGTGAAGGAGGGAGAAACAACAATGCAGAGGAGTGTGACTGTGATGAGGAACATCCAATATCCTATGAGGATAACTCTGATGAGGAAGATCCATCATATGTGGAGGAAGATGAGGAGGAGGTCGTTGATTCTAATGGAACTAATGATGAGGGTGCAGAGCGCCCGAAGATGAAGAAAGATATATCCATCTGGTACAGTCTACCATATTGGAAAGACCTCAAAATCACCCATTTGCTAGATCCCATGCATATCTTGAAAAATGTGGGAGCATCTTTGTGGAGACATTTAATGGGTTTGAAAGACACTGAAGCTGCCAGAAGGGATCTACAAGATCTCAACTACAAGAAGAAACTTTGGCTTGAGGTGGATGCAAGAACGTGTAAGAACACAAGGCGACGTGCTCCATGGATCCTAATGGGATCACAACTTGCAAGAGTTAATGATAGATTTAAATCCAGTCATATCCCGACGACTGGTTATAGAGCTTCAGCGTTCACTGTGTCACTAAGGAGATGCTAACTGGCCTCAAGAGTCACGATTGGCACAACTTCATTTAGGTATATGTCATGCTACATCTACATTTTGTTTCTCATATACAAGAAAACACAATGTTGTTTCATGGTTTTTTTATGCTTGCCGCACATGCTACCCTTGGTGATTGATGGCTTCTTGACAGAAGGTGTAAGAGATGTCATATACCATTTGGCATCACTAGCAAGGTAATCTGTGGAACCCAAAAATCATGTTAGGTATTTTTTTGTGGTGTTGGACTCTCACGATGGGTATGCTACACAGGTGGATTACCTCAAAGGAGATAGACAGAATAGACATAGCCCAGAAAAAACTAGAGATGATAGAGCTTTTGTGCCTAATGGAGAAAGAACTTCCAACAAGATTTTTTGATATCCAGCTACATACATTGATATCCAGCTGCATGCATTGATATCTAGCTACATGCATTGATATCCAGCTGCATGCATTGACATCTAGCTGCATGCATTGATATCCAGGTGCATGCATTGATATTGATATCCAACTGCATGCATTGATATCCAGCTGCATGCATTGATACATTGATATCCAGCTGCATGCATGGATATCCAGCTGCATGCATGGATATCCAGTTGCATGCATTGATACATCTTGTGGAGGAAGTAGATCTTACTTGGGTTTTGAGGACATGATGGATGTTTTTCTTTGAGAGGTTCATGGGTGTCATCAAGCGTTTCATCTGGAAAAGGGCAAGGCCTGAAGGCTCAATAGATGAAGGATGGTTGCACATGGAGATCACAATACACACATGAGCAAGGTCTTCCACTATGCGATGCGGAAGATAGTGATTAGGTTTCTTTGGCCTTCTTTTACCGCCCCGACTCCATTTCTACCCATTGGGCGGTATTCCTCTTGGTTCTAAGTTTGGCACTCCCCTTCCCCTTTCTATGTTGTGACTCCATTACCAAGAAAGCGGGATTTCTTTTATTGGGCTCAACATTTTGGGTTCCATCATGGGAATGCTTGGGATAGTGGAAGCATTGTCATAGACTTCAATGGTGGTGGGTTCGTGGGGAGATGGATAAGGCAATGTTGGGCTACTTGGTACCTTGTCTAGTATAAATAACTACCCTTCTGTATGAGTTGGTGTTGGATTGTTAGAGAAATAGAAATGATTACTGAGGGATGGTCTTAACTCTTTTCTTCTTTGCCTATTCTATTTGTTGGGAGCTCAAGTTTGGCCATCATATCCTTTGTTTTAGCAAGACCATTAAATTCTCTTGTAATGCTTTCAGCAGGGCTACTTGGACTATGGGAAACTCTTTTAACTCTTGGGAGTGACTATATGGCAAAGGAATCCCATCAATATGGCTAATTACCTATGTGAGGAGGTACGCGTCAACCAACTTGATATTCCATGCTTTCTCAAGTCATGTGTGAATTCTCTATGCAACAAGATGGCCCAATGATCTTTCTCTTTGTGTAGCTTGTACACTTTATGCATGTCCACCCTATTGTATGTGCTTTCAAATTGCTTTACCTACATAATCATAGATGCCACCGTACATGTTTTCTCTAGATTGGAAAGGGTGTGGGCTTGGTTCTAAAATGCCTTTGAGAAAGCCATATGTTTTGAGAAGGGTGTGGACTTGATTTCAAAAGGCAAGTGCATGACTTCTTGGATGAACTTCTCCCTATGATTATCAGGATTTCTTTCTTGAACCCATTTGTATCAGTGTGATTGTGCCTCTCTTTGATCCCTACTATAGTAAGAAGCCAAAAACCTAATGCAGAGCTTTGTGTTCACTTTGCACTATACTGCGTATGCCGAATTCTCGAGCCATGATTAGATTAGCTTCTTCTTCACTATCATTTACCAATTTCATAAACCTTGGAGAGTGTTACTAAAAGTACACCTTTTTATTGTCCTAGCATCTTAGTGTGATTGAGGATCATGCCATGGCATTGGTCCATGAGTAGACCAAGGTAACTAGGCTTTTGATGGATGGACTTGGCTATGTTTCCCTTGGTCTTCTTCTTTGGGGTTCTGTCATCTTCCCGTGAGGATAGTGTGGTTACCCTGGGTCTTCATATATGAAGGGTTAGGTTTCAAGTCTTTACCTACCATGAGACTAAAAAATAAGAAGTGTATTAGTTAAATAACTAGCGAGAGCACCCTCTTCCCTTGTTAGATTCTTTGTTATTAGGTTGGCCCTAATGGTGTTAGACTATGATTTGGGTGTTAGTACAAAGTTGGTTCATGGAACTAGAGGATGATCTATAGTTCTCTGGAAATGACAGTCATAGTTATGATTCTCTAGACTATACAATCACTGCCTAAGAAACCCCATAGATTTCAACTTTGTGTGTAGTAGAACATTGAATAAGGTTCAAGGTTTCAAATTTTAAACTGTGCATGATGGATAATACCCTTTAATTATGCAGTCACGATCAGTGATGTGAGTTTGCAAGCATGACTGATGCTATCGCCAATCACGAGTGTGATTCTACAGATTGCAAAATCATGACAAATGTGTTGTGGAGATTCTTCTTGAAAAATGCTCGCTAGAAATTTCTTGACACTTGGAGTAATCGATTGATCATTTGGAGAGGGAATCTACCTCCATGATTTTTTATGACATGGCACAATTAGTTATGATTTTATAGACTCAAAAATCATGGTGTGAAACATTGTGAAAGATCAATGTTTATGCACCAGAGGCATGTTTATGCACCAGAGGCATGTTAAGATGGTGTCAACCATGATTTTGATGACTATTTAGGGGATATAGAACTGTGATTTTTTAGGGGGTATACAACCGTGGTTTAATAGTCAAAAACATGTTGACATGATTTTTTAGGGGTATACAACCATGATTTGACATGATTTTTTAGGGGTATACAACCATGATTTGATAGTAAAAAACATGTTGACATGATTTTACAAGCGTGACTAATGACATGGCAAAATTATGCCATGAGTGGTGATGTGGCATCATTCTTGGTGATGTGGCAATTGCGAAATTATTGTGATAGATGGGTTACATTGGGTTTTAATAAGGGCCATTGGCACCTGGAAAGGTGATGCAATTTTTTGATTGGGCATGGCCATGATTATGTAGTCCACAATGTTTTTCCATTGTGATTATACATATTACATAATCACAATTTCCCATATTGGAGTACTTTCTTGATTTGGAGGGTTGAAAAGAGCTTATCTAGGCTTGTGCCTACCAATTGGTTGATTATTCAGGCACACTGATGAGAGAGGTAGAAATCTAGAGGAGTTTTTCTTTTTGTTGACACAAACCCAAGCATACCTTGTGTCCATCACACACACACACACACAAATATTTTGATAGACATCAAGAACATGAAAGAAATACGATGAAGGAAAAATCTGATCCTACCTAGAGAGAGTTGTGGGTGGTGGTGATGCGTGACCCAAGCATACCCTTGTGTCCATCACACACACACACACACAAATATTTTGATAGACATTAAGAACATGAAAGAAATACGATGAAGGAAAAATATGATCCTACCTAGAGAGAGTTGTGGGTGGTGGTGATGCGTGACCCAAGCATACCTTGTGTCCATCACCTTGTGTCCATCACACACACACACACACAAATATTTTGATAGACATTAAGAACATGAAAGAAATACGATGAAGGAAAAATATTATCCTACCTAGAGAGAGTTGTGGGTGGTGGTGATGCGTGCTTGTGATATAGTAGGTGCAGGTAGTTTCTTAATTCTAACCTGAAGCTTGAAAATTTAAAAAATGAGAAAAATTATGAAAAACAAAGGAAAAATCACCTATTTATAGCCAAAGGGATCACAAAAGCTATGGGCTTTAATTAACACATGGACGCATTTCAGTGGCCTTAGAATTCATGACATGATCATGCATACTGTTACCATGGATCATGTCAAGTATGGCGATGATCGCGTCAATGAATCATTCTAGTAATAATCACGTCATGGGAGATGCATCAAACACAAAATTCAAGCACAATGAATCACAACACAACCTGGGGCCTCAAGATTTCATAGTTTAGGTTCATTTTGCTTGGCATGATTCTATAAGAGGGTTTAGAATTACGACCATTGATTAATATGGAATCATGAAAACATGACTTTTATTTTATGGGCATCTAAGGTTGCAGAGGAGTTGATGATGCATGCTAGGGATCATTTATCTCAAGGATGGATTTGGGAAAATATGGTGTGCCATGGTTCTGGGAGGAGAAAGAATATGGGCATGATTTTACACAATCACGGTGATGAACCTTACTTGGTTATGAGTGGAGTGGCTTCCAGAGGGTTATTTAGTAGTGTTAGGACTCAATTAACATGTTAGTCCTCCGAAGTTATTTCTGCAAGTTCTTCATTGCATCTTTACTAGCATGATTGGTTAAACCAAAGTATATTTGGATGAAACTCTTTACCCTTGTAGTTCCTCCATATGGAACACAAAAACTCTTTCCCCATCCATTAAATTAACCAGTCCATAGAATGTATTATAGGTTATTGTGTGAATATGTCATGTTTGGACATGTGTTGAGTGTATGCTATGATAGAATTTCCCTTGGAGAAAGGAATTTTTAAATTCACTTGTTTTACCCCAATTGGACTGGTGTGACGGGTTGGGAAGGTTCTTCTAACTTCCCAACCACATATTTTGTGGGTAGCACTAGTTTACGTTGGCATTTATTTCCCACTTTATCTTAACCTTCCAAATAGGATTAGTGAAGTCCAGTTTTTTATTTGGATTCTTTTTTGGCACCCACACCCTTTTTATTCTCTATATTTGAGGGAATTATCTCCTATAGGTACCCATTATTGCCTTCCTTATCCTTTCCAAGTTTTTCTAGTTGGATTTGATCTGGGGGGTACACTCTGAAAACATCCTATGTATCACATGCATTCAAGAAGCATTTAAAAAACCTTACAAGTACATACTTTTGTGAATAAAATGACCTATTTTTCTTCATTAACTTATAATTTTTTTGCAAAATTGTTCCTCTTGTAAATGTTATTCTGTAACTTTTTTAAATTGATATACCCCTCTTGATGAACTCACGCCTACACTTAAATATTTTTAGGTGAATCCCTTGGGGCTTTGGTGCAGTAGTTTAGGTCAGTGTTGTTATGAGGTTTTTGCATAGATGACTCTCCTTCAGTGCTTTGTTGTTTAGGTACCCAAATCATCATGCTACCTTCATAAGATCCATTCGCCTTTAGTAGTCATTTGTGAACCCAACATTTATGAACATGAGGATTTTATCTTTTAAAGATTTGCCTTGAGGTGGGACAATTGAGTTTGTGAGACACACTATCTAACTTTCTTTGGGGAACTTGCGGTGTTCACTTAATAACATCCTTTCTGGCTTTGGTTGTTTGGACTTCAAATTGCTACTTGAGGTTAGGGAATTCCAGAGTGGAAATATATATCTAGATCCTATGAATGACACATGATATGGTTTTTTTCCAATCCACTTCATAGACCATCACTGAAATCCAACTCCATCCAAGTAGTATCTCCTCTTCCAAGACACTTATAGGCATTACAAAAACCCTACACAATCAAGGGTTATTTTTGGTGGAAATATTAACTTTAGAATTTCCAAGGCCCCTACTATCCTTGCATGCACAACTTTGGCTATTGTCAACTCTAAATCTAGTTTTCTTAGCTTCACTCATGTTTCATACAAGAGTAAGTTGTGACTTGATCCTGAGTCAGTCCATTGCTAGACGATTTTCTGGTTTTTCCCTCAATAGTGATTTTAACTTTGAGAGAGTGGGATCTCAAGGTCATCTTCATTGATCAGGGTTCGAGTAGCCATGTTCACCCTAGTCTTTGCCTGATATGTTTTTATTTGGCCTTGACTTTCCTTGCATTAGCCTCCTCTTGTGCCTCTTTCTTGATCCTCTGTTGTTTCTTTTTGTGGACTGCTCCAGCATATTTTAGGTTAAGTGTCCGTTATAACTTTTTAACTTTTCTACCATTTATGTAGCCTTGCATCTCGACCCCACAAATAATTTTGATGCAACTTGCACCTTGGGAGGTGAGATTTGTAACTCTAAATGTTCGTAGCCCTCAAAAAAGTTTAAGTTTTTTTTTTGTTGGAAGAACCCACTCTCTACATGAGTACAAAGTATCTTTCGTGAAGCTCTTTTGTTTTCAAGTTTGGTCAAACCATCGTTTGTTCCTGAGCTTCTCTATAATCATCCCATGGAGAGAAACCACTCTAATTTTATCAAAGTTTTCCAACGCAATCAACCTCTTAACTAGATAATTCTCCCAAGATGTTATTTCACTGCTATGCTCAAGATAGGCACTAAATATTCCATAGGCATGACTCCCTCAATCCTGTAGGCGAGCATCATTGCCTTAATCCTATAGGTACCTTATAGGAAGTACTATAGACCCACATTGTTGCTGTTAACTTATGTGCCTAATCATTTGTAACTAGCTCTCTTACATAGTCTTGGTTAGGATACCAAAAATGTCCTTATAATTACTTTCTACTTATCCATTGGCTTGGGATAGTATGGTGATGATTTTTGGTGCACCACCAAAAATCCATTTAGTAGATGTTTAATGATTTCATTGATGAAATGGGAACCTTTGTCATTAACCAACTATAGGGGACACCATAATCTTGATACCACATGTTAATATAACAATTTGGTAGTTGTATGAGCATCCTCCTTCCATGTATCTTTTTGTCTGGGCAATAGTGAAACAGTATGTGGTGGAAATAATTATATATCGAGCTTGCATTTGATGCACAAATGGGCGAATAAAGTCTATTCTCCATTTTTTAAAATTTTGTTGCACAATGATCAAAACCAAAGCCATCCCATCTTGTACCTGAGGAATGTTAATTAAAGTGTTGGAACATATCATAATGTTTGACGAATTCCATGGCAACACCAAACATAGTTGGTCACGACATAATCTACTTGTAAGATTTTTTAAGTAGCTACTTTTCCCGCAAAATCCCCACTAGTTATCCCACTATGAGCCATTTCCAAATATGGAGGGTTGGGATGCCATATGGCATGAGAAAAACATGGAGTTTGTGGAGGAGATAGCATCACCATATTATCTATAATTTAATATTTATATAGGAGGAATTAGTGGTCCCATGGTAGGTGCACTAGTTAATGTCCTCTTCAATTCATCATAAGCATGTTGACATTCTAACCTTCATTTGCAAGACATAAGGTCCCAATCTAGTGGTCTCAAGATAGGTGCACTCACTCATGCCCTCTTCAATTCATTTGTAAGCCTTTTGACATTGTTTATTCCATTTAAAGATAATCAAAATCTTATATAATTTCTTGGCAATATGATCATACAACACATTGAATCTCTGATAATCGCCTATGTGATCCATAAACCGATGCACTCTTTTGTAATTGGTAGATGGTGGAAACTCTAATATGAGTTTCACGTTGCTATCGTCATCAATGGAAATCCCATTCTTGAACACTATGTGCCCAATATAACTCCATGATTTACCCAAAATTGGCATTTCTTCAAAGGGTTTAAAGATATATAATATAATTGATGCCTTTCAAATACATTTTTGAGATAAGCTAAATGCTCCGTCCATTTCGAATGCACATAGATATTATCAATGAATCACTTCCAACCACTTTTGCAATTATTCCTTAAAATCAATGCTTATTAACCTCTGGAATTTAGCAAGAGCATTGGTTAGCCCAAAAGGCATGACCTTATATATTAAGTTTCCCCATGGTGGTGAAAAGTTTTTGTTGGACTTTTGGGGTAACGGGTGGATACCTAATTATTCTCGAGAGTAAGCTTTTTTCCCAACCACTCTCTCCAAAACATGCTCTATATATGGCAATGGGTAGTGATTCATGCGAGTTTCCGCATTCACTTTTGTCAAATCAATGCACATGCAAAGCTTCCCTTTTTTCTTGGGTACAATCAAAATTGGTGATACTAAATCGATGTGCTCCATCTCACAAATGAAATCTACAATGAGGATGTAGATTTTCTCCTTTATAATTACTAAGTATTTTGGATTCATTTGATAACGATGTTGCTTAACTGGCCTTGAGCCTTCCATGATAGGGATGGTGTGTTAACCACTTTCGATCACATGCCATTTATGTCCTTATAGTTTCAAGGAAAATAATCCTTAAACTATTTTGAAAGAGTAACAAATTCCTCTTCCTCTTATAGTCTTAGGTCCACATTGGTAATAAAAAACAAGTTGCATTTGTGTTGGAACTCTCCACATCCCTAATCATATTGGGGGGGATCACCTACCATGCATCTTGAAATTACCTCAGCATACTCGAGCCCCATCTGAAGGTGGAAAATGATGGTATGCAATGGACTCCAATGGCGGCATCTACAGGGACTAGTCAAATAGAGACGTACTATCCCATAAGAAGATAGGTTGATGTAAGGACCCAAAATAAAACAAATAACCAATTCAACTAATGTATGTAAAAGTACAACATATAAAAGCATCATTATACACCAAAAGAAGAGTGGGCATACCTCTATCCTAGATCCCACAAGCTCTACACAGCCATGGGCATAGTGATTCATGACAATAACTTGATGCCAAATCTCAAGATCAAATACACAACAATACTTCTCAATCCACCTTACGGTGATGACCTTGTTTCTACCTCTCTGTCAAAGCCTAGAGAGAGAAAATGTTCTAGAGAGAGGTAACTCAATTTTTAGATATATTTGGATGGAAAAATATCCTTTCTTATTAAAATAAATTTCCTTAAAACAGAAGTTTAGAAAGAATTTCCTAAGGTGCATTAGAAATAAATTATAATCTATTCAAAAGACCCTAGCCTAAGGGTTCAAATTTTCTGAAAATATTGGATTAATGTTCTAAGGGGCCAATAAGATTAATCCAAATGTAGGGAGGAGATAAATTGAAGAAATAAAGAAAACCCCCCCAAAAATGAGTAAATACTCACATAAGATGAAGAGTGGACTAAGGACCAAAGGAAATAATAAAAAAATGAACTTTTGACACCTCAGAGTGGGGATTCCCCCTCATGAAGGAGGTGCCTTTTTTCTCATCATTGATTTTCCTTTTTAATAAATAAAATGAGATATTTCATCTCTCCTCTCTCCTATTTCAAGTCTAGTTCCAAAAAGTAAGCTAAACTGACCCAAAAATGGTCAGAAATTGACCAAACTGATCTGGAAAATTCTAGAATCAGTTTGCTTGGTTTGAGGCTCACTTTTTCCTATAAATAGAAGCATCCCCTTTTGTAAAAGCTTAATAGTGTTTATGCACTGTTACTCTACTCCTCCCCAGAGCCAAATACATTGAATTCAATGTTACTCTACTCCTCCCTAGAGCCAAATACATTGAATTCACTTGATAATTCAATAGTTTTTGACTAAATCCTCTTCAAAAGAATTTTTGGCCACTCTTGATCCAAACAAGAGTAGAACCCTCAATCCCTCAAGCCAAAGGAAAGCTCACAAAACTCCATGTAAGTTAAAAACTCTACTTTTTAATTTCTAATCTATGGTTTTTTTATTTCTTTACTTTTTTAGTGAATCTTGATGATAATGCGTTGATGAAAAGGCTACCCCGTTCTCTTCCTTATGAATTCAGCCCTTCTTTATCCTAATATGAGTAACAAATTAATTGATTTAAACTTTTCTTATTGTTTACTCTTTAGAAAGTGAAAATTGAATAGATTAGAAAGTGAAAATTGAATAGATTAGAGTACTTTACCTCAAATTGGAATTAATTTTAAATTGATATTAAAATGTAAAAATTGAGAAATGGTCAGCCATACAAAGGAGGTTATGGTAAAATTTTCTTAAATTTTGTGGAAAATAAAGTTTATCTTTATGTTATTCTAAAAGAGCAATTCCCACCGTTTGTGCATTCTAAAAGAAATATTTTTATTTACTCCATGTGCATATTCATCTATGAATATGCACGGATATCATTGATATTAATTATTGAAATTAATTTCTATATATAGAAAGATGCATATTGAAAATTTCTATTATAAAAGTGTTATTTTCATTAGATTTAATTTCTATGCATGGAAAGATGCATAATAGAGATTTTTTTATTATAAAAGTGTTATTTTCATTAGATTTAATTTCTATGCATGGAAAGATGCATAATAGAATTTTTTTTAATTATAAAAGTGTTATTTTCATTAGATTTAATTTCTATGCATAGAAAGATGCATATTGGAAATTTTTATTAAAGTGTTATTTTCATTAGATTTAATTTCCATGCATGGAAAGATGCATAATAGAAAATGTTTTTATAAAAGTGTTATTTTCATTGAATTCAATTTCTATGCATGGAAAGATGCATAATAGAAATTCTTTTTATTTTAAAAGTGTTATTCCTATTAAATTGATTTTATGCATAAATAGATGCATAAAGAATCTTTTATATAAAAGTGTTATTTCCATTGAAGATGGATTTTATGCATAAATAGATGCATAAAGACTTTTTTTAATCAAAATTAGATTCTCTTTAATTCTACGTTTAATTCCCATGAACACTCTAAGAGGGAAATTTCTATCGTTTCATATTCACTCAGATCGTAAAGAGAAAATTTAGAAAATCTATCATAGTTGGAATTTTAGATAAATGATTAATCCCTCATCGGAATTCTTGATTAATTTAGAAATCAATTAAGTGAATATTCAATGAATGAAGTTCAGTAAAGTAATAACTAAAATATCACCCCCTTATGAGAAAGATAGTTTAGGACGACAAACCTTATCAGACTTGAACAACCGAGAGTGAGACTATGACCAAGACCAAACTTCTTCGTCAGTTCGAGGAGGAAAGAAGATGTGACCAGTTCAGGAAAATACACTCCAATCTCCCTCCAAACCTAAAACTAAGTTTGAGACCCTTTGAATTGATATGTGGATCAAGTTACAGAATTCGAGGAATTCTGTTATGGAATTCTGAATTATGATCACAAGTTTTGGGAATATTGATTTAAGATATACTCATTATATTCAAAAGAAAATCAAATTGAAAACTTGCATAAAAACCTTGTTTTCTTAAAGGAGTGTCTTATGCCAGAATGCTGGAGGGAGAATTTGGTATATGTGTTTTTCTAAGGCCCAAAGTTTGGTTATAACAGCTAGCGGGGGGAAGTGTTCAAAGGACAACTCACGCGGCAAAGCCGAGGGCCGAGGAAGCGATCCCTAAGTGAAGTGCTAGGACACCTAAGGAGGATCCTGGAGGGTTCTGACCAGGCGATGTACGGGCTCGCGGTGCTGAGGACACCCATGCGTATGTGGTGGAAGATATTGTATGATGGACCAATGATTATTGTAAATTGTTACTGGATCTCGTTTTGTTACTGATCAGCTGATCCACGGAGAGTCCTGAGTGGTACTGTTTTTTTGAGACATAAGGATTGGGTGGAAATTTTGAGTTATGTCGGATGGACTAAAAAGAAAGATTTTTGTGAATCAAATTTTGATATTGGATCTCGTTGGTTGGCCAACTGGTCTTCAATTGGGAGTCCAGATGACATATTTTGTAACACAATGGACTCAAAATTTTGGAGGATGATGATCAGTAATATTATGATTTGTATTTAAAGGATTGTTTTAAAGACAACTGAGTCTGTTATAAATGGCAATTTCATATTGGGTGTGTATGTGGAATGCCTATCTTAATTTCTACATGAAACATCGGCTAGGGGACCTGGGAAGTCTTTTCCTCGATACCCAGGCAAAACTCAACCAAATCTTTATAAAGGAATCCCACCAATACAGTGGTCGGGTGGTTGGCTAACCCATGGGATGGTTGGGGTTAGGCTGGATCAGAGGATTCCTGTAAAACAATTAAGATGCGATTAGTTATGTTAGTAAGATTAAGTCCTAAGAAGACCCTTGTTCTGTGGGAAGGAATCAGCGGGCGGCTGTGCCTCGTTAAAGGAGAAAAAAAGCGGTGATTCTATGGAGCAAGTGTAAGTGTCTTCTTTAATCTTACTATGTGACTTCAGGTTCGGTCGGATCAGTTTGAATAGTTCAGAATTTGACCCGTTAGATTAAATCCCCTGTTAAAAGATTTTCCCATGGCGGAATCGCCCGTGCCTTCTGGGCGAGGAAAGTTTTTTGGGCTTGGTTTTCGGAGCAGCTGTCAGGCTAGTCTCTCATCCGGACATCCGCGGGGCGAGGCCCCAAGTGTGGATCCTTGCCCCGCGTGGGAGGCTGATGCTGCTTCCTCTGCCAGCGCCCTCGGAGGGGGCACCGGAGTGGGCAGGGGTCTCACAAGCTAAAACTACTTTTATGGCTTAAATATCAAACTAGTGTTGAAAACATCTAGCTAAACCGAAAGCTATCTTGTATAGGTAATACTATTAAAATATAGAGAGTAGAACAAAATATTTTATAGAAATGTTTTTTTTCACAACCTATAAAGAGGAGTCTTCCATAAAATTTGAAAAAGCCATAAGAATGAGTTTTCTCTACAGTTGTGCTATGAAAAGAGAAGGAAATTATTGCAAATAAAAATTAAAAATGAAATAGATATAATAAGGTGCATAATTCACCTTTGGCATGTCTTCTACCACCCACCTTTGATATAAACTCCCACTTTATTTCACCCACCTTGTACACCTAACCCATTACCCTAATTTGTTAGATCATGTAGTTATAACTTTGGACTTCACACAATTCCTTTTCAAACTTATTTAGGAGGTTACATTATAATTCCTTGTCATACTATACTTTAAATTAATTTTCTCATCTTTTAGATAGCACATTTTTCTGTTACATCATGTGTTTTTACCGATTTGGATTTCAAGTCTTCGTTGGGGGAAAAAAACATGTGTTCCACGCTCTCCCTCCATAAGGACATTTCGGAGGTCATTTGGAGGGCCTTTTAGAGGAGAGAGAAAATAGAGCGCATCAATGAGAAAGAATCAACCTTAACGTTGAAAAATAGCTCAATTCATTGAAAATTTTCAATAGTCACGTTCACATTCAATGAGGGTATCTTTTTAACAAATGATCGAGTACACATTCAATGCAGGTATCTTTTTCAAATGAGGTAGAGTTACTTTACTAAAAATGGCTTACATCATCATTGGATAAGAAAAAGCACTTCGAAGCTAAACTTTATAGGCACTTGAGTCTATACATTTCTTCTGATGGTATTTTGATGTAGAATCTGGTGCTTTTGACATCACCATTGCGTCCAGAGCGGCCAAAAATCCCAAAAACAACTTTTGAATCACTTAAACTGAACACTTGGAGAGGTAGAAACGGCCAAAAGAAGGGGACAAGAGCCTCATAGCCATTTGGCACACATAGAGGCCTCCATTTTGTGTGCCAAGACCTCTATGCGCACCAAATGGCTATGAGCCTCTTCTCTCCTTGTTTTGGCTGTTTTTGCCTCTTCGAGTGTTCGATTTGAGTGATTTAAAAGTCATTTTGAGGGTTTTTGGCTGCTTTGGACGCAATGGTAATGTCAAAAGCACCAAATTCTAAACCAAACTACTAGTAAGTATAGAATTTTAGGAGAGTTGCATCAAATTTTTGAAAAAGGTGCCATATGATGACGTGAGTGCCTTTTGCAAACCTAAAAAGTTGAGAGCGATGTGTAGCTAGTGAACATATTGCAATACCTTGTCAGATCGATTTTTTGTAACTTGCGATAGTTTCTTGTTAAGTACGCATTTAATGATGATATCAAGTACATATTTTTTCTAGAGAGAGAAAATAATGATGGTTGTTTCCTCTTCACGGTGGTGTGTTCAGACGGGCTATAGAGGCAAGTCTCCCCAACACATTAACGGTGTAGAAGCAAGTAAACCCATTCTCTCTTCTTTGTTTACATTCTCTCTCTCTCTCTCTCTCTCTCTAGAGAGAGAAAATAATGATGGTTGTTCCCTCTTCACGGTGGTGTGTTCAGACGGGCTATAGAGGCAAGTCTCCCCAACACATTAACGGTGTAGAAGCAAGTAAACCCATTCTCTCTTCTTTGTTTACATTCTCTCTCTCTCTCTCTCTCTCTCTCTCTCTCTCTCTCTCTTTCACTTGGGGCATGCATTCATTGAATATAGCGAGCCCATTCTGAATTAACCAAAATTAGTTATTTGTAGGATTCAAATTTTTGTGACTATAGTGGCATGAAAGACTGCACGCATTGAGAATGCGAACATCTAGTCAAGATACCCCAAATTAGAGAGAGGATTAAGCCTAATTACATGTATTGAATACAAACAACGATTCAAGGCACCCCAAATTAGAGTGGATTAGGTCTAATTAACTCACTTTAACTACACTAATGTAGAAATTCAGAATGTGCAAAAAATATAAAAAACTTTATGTGTTGCAAATCCTCTCCTAATTTATGTTTTTATCCTGATTTTTGCATGTAAAAAGTTCAAATTGGGATAAAAACTATACTAGCAAACCGATTTTATGGTTTATTCATCCTAATTCGTTCAATTTCATGTTCAATTGGCTGCTTTTTTCTTTTCAAATTTATAAAATATAGCAAAATAGGAAATGCAAAAACAAAAAATTGAACTTGTAAATGATAAGTTGGAGTAGATATATGGTTGTACCAATGGGAGGCATGCACCATGACAACTAGAAATCACATCACTTTGTCTCTTGCAGACCCAATTCGCATGTGTCTATTGTGCAAAAATGCTCTTCTAGCACTGCACTTCTAATAGAGTCTCTGGTAAGCTTTGTTACCACCCTTACCTTCTTTCTCTCAACACTAGCTATCTTGTGTCTTACAAGATGGTGGAATTTGAGTATCTCTTGTCCACCTTGTACAAAAGGAGACAAATAAGCATGCTGAATGGGTGGAGAGAGGATGGGACTGAAACAATTGCAAGCTACCCTAGGAGGATCCCAAACATAATTTGAGAGATGGGGAGCAATTGGAGAAACTCTAGAAATCAAACGTCTTCATATTACACTCAGGTTGGAGAAGAAACCCATGCGTATGTCGTGGAAGATATATATTATATGATGGACCAATATTTATTGTAATCTGTTAATGGATCTCGTTGGGGTGACTAGCTAGTCTCAACACGGAGAGTCCAGAGTGATACTCTTTTTTGTGAGAAACAAGGATTAAATGGAAATTTTGAGTTATGACATCTGTAACCAATAATTGTTTGTTAATGGATTGTTTTATAAGTTAAAGTTTAAAGAGGAGTGTGTGCGTATCTGTATTCTAAAGCAAAAGTTAAGAAAGGCATTCAATTATGGGTGGGTGAGTACTTGTCTAGTTCTACCAATTCCAGTGTGGTTAGGTGGTGGCTAACCCATGGGCCGGATGGGGTTAGGCTGCAATTAGTAGAGTTTGAATAATTAAATTGATTAATAGGAATACGTTTAGAACTCGAGTAGGTAAATTGATTAATAGGAATACGTTTAGAACTCGAGTAGGTAAATAAAAACCAGAAGACTTCTCTAAAGAATAGATCAACGGCTATGCCTAATTCAATTAGGAAAAAAGCGTTGATCCCTTCAAGTTAAGTCTGTGTTATAGTTTCCCTTCTATCATTTGGTTTATTCAGATGAAGGTTAGTTAAGTATCTTGACCTTGTTAGAAAAATCCGTTAAGAAAATAAAAATGGTGGAATCGTCCCCATTTTTCGGGCATGGGAAATTTTCCCAGTTTCGGTTTTTGGAATGACCACCAGCTTAGTCTCGTACCTAGACATTCGAAGGCAAAGCCCCGAGTGGGAAACCCTAACCCGCACATGAGGGAGCTGCTTCCGCTGTGCCAGCTACTACCGAGAATCCGGAGGGGGCAGTGGGATCTCACAGAAGCATTTAGCATGTGTTTTACTAAGTGGAGGTTCGTTGATAACTAGAGGGGAGTCATCGAGGGACGTCGCTCGCAGCAAGGCCTACCGAGGTTTTGAGACCAACCTTGGTATATGGATAAAATGGTGCGCTTCTGGTACGATGAGCGAGGACTGATGAAGCAGTCCCTAAGTGAAGTGCTAGGACACCTAAGGAGGATCCTAGAGGGTTCTGACCTGGTGATGCACCGGCTCGCGGTTGCTAGGACACCCATGCGTGCATCGAGGAAGATTCGGATGGACTAAAAAGAAAGATTTTTGTGAATCAAATTTTAATATTGGAACTCGTTGGTTGGCCAACTGGTCTTCAACTGAGAGTCCAGAGATGACATATTTTGTAACACAATGGACTCAAAATTTTGGAGGATGATGATCAGTAATATTATGATTTGTATTTAAAAGATTGTTTTAAAGACAACCGAGTCTGTTTTATAAATGGCAATTTCATATTGGGTGTGTGTGTGGAATGCCTACCTTAATTTTTGCATGAAACGTCGGCTAGGGGACCTAGGAAATCTTTTCCTCGATACCGGGGCAAAACTCAACCAAATCTTTATATAAAGGAATCCCACCAATACAGTGGTCAGGTGGTTGGCTAACCCATGGACCGAGGCTGGATCGGAGGATTCTTGAGAAACAATTAAGATACGATTAGTTACGTTAGTAAGATTAACTCCTGAGAAGACCCTTGTTTTGTGGGAGGGAATCAACGGGTGTGCCTCCTTAAAGGAGGAAAAAAGTGGTGATTCTATGGACCAAGTGCAAGTGTCTTCTTTGATCTCACCATGTGACTTTAGGTTTGGTCGAATCAGTTTGAATAGTTAAGACTTTGACCCGTTAGATTAATTCCCCCGTTAGAAGATTTTTCCATGGTGGCGGAATCGCCCATGCCTTCTGGGGGCAAGGGAAGTTTTTCTGGGCTCGGTTTCGGAGCAACTGTCAGGCTAGTCTCTCGTCTGGACAACTGCAAGCGAGAGGCCCCGAGTGTGGATCCCCGCCCCCCGCGACGGGAGGCTAACGCTGCTTCCACTGCCCCAGCGCCCTCGGAAGGGCCACCGAAGGGGGCAGGGGTCTCACAAGCTAAAACTACTTTTATGGCTTAATTATCAAACTAGTGTTGAAAACATCTAGCTAAACCTAAAGCTATCTTGTATAGGCAATACTATCAAAATATAGAGTATAACAAAATATTTTATAGAAATATTTTTTTTCACAACCTATAATAAAGAGGAGTCTTCATAAAATTTGAAAAAGCCATAAGAATGAGTTTTCTCTATAGTTGTGCTATGAAAAAAGAAATAAATTATTGCAAATAAAAATTATAAATTAAATGGATATAATAAGGTACATAATTCACCTTTGGCATGTCTTCTACCACCCACCTTTAATATAAACTCCCACTTTATTTCACCCACCTTGTACACCCAACCCATTACCCTAATTTGTTAGATCATGTAGTTATAACTTTGGACTTCACACAATTCCTTTTCAAACTAATTTAGGAGGTTACACTATAATTCCTTGTCATACTATACTTTAAATTAATTTTCTCATGTTTTAGATAGCACATTTTTTTGTTACATTATGTTTTTTTACCGATTTGGATTTCAAGTCTTCGTTGGGGAAAAAAACATGTGTTCCACGCTCTCCCTCCATTAGGACATTTTGGAGGTCATTTGGAGGGCCTTTTAGAGGAGAGAAAATAGAGTGCAACCAATGAGAAAGAAGCAAACTTAATGTTGAAAATTAGCTCAATTCATTGAAAACTTTCAATAGTCACGTTCATATTCAATGAGGGTATCTTTTTAAAAAATGATCGAGTACACATTCAATGCAAGTATCTTTTTCAAATGAGGTAGAGTTACTTTACTAAATATGGCTTACATCATCATTGGATAAGAAAAAGCACTTCGAAGCTAAACTTTATAGGCACTTGAGTCTATACATTTCTTCTCATGGTATTTTGATGTAGAATTTGGTGCTTTTGACATCACCATTGTGTCCAAAGCGGCCAAAAACCTCAAAAACAACTTTTGAGTCACTTAAAGTGAACCCTTGGAGAGGTAGAAATGGCCAAAAGAAGGGGAGAAGAGGCTCATAGCAATTTGGCACACATAGAGGCCTCCATTTGGCACGCCAAGACCCCTATGCGCGCCAAATGTCATTTTGGGGGGTTTTGGCTGCTTTGGATGCAATGGTGATGTCAAAAGCACCAAATTCTAAACCAAACAACTAGTAAGTATAGACTGTTTAGGAGAGTTGGATCAAATTTTTGAAAAAGGTGCCATATGATGACGTGAGTTCCTTTTGCAAACCTAAAAAGTTGAAGCGATGTGTAGCTAGTGCACATATTGCGATACCTTGTTAGATCGATTTTTTGTAACTTGCGATAGTTTCTTGTAAAGTACGCATTTAATGATGGTATCAAGTACACATTTTTTCTAGAGAGAGAAAATAATGATGGTTGTTCCCTCTTCACGGTGGTGTGTTCAGACGAGCTATAGAGGCAAGTCTCCCCAACACATTAACGGTGTAGAAGCAAGTAAACCCATTCTCTCTTCTTTGTCTACATTCTCTCTCTCTCTCTCTCTCTCTCTCTCTCTCTCTCTCTCTTTCTCTCTCTCTCTCTCTCTCTCTCTCTCTCTCTCTCTTTCTCTCTCTCTCTTTCACTTGGGGCTTGCATTCATTGAATATAGAGAGCCCATTCTGAATTAACCAAAATTAGTTATTTCTAGGATTCAAATTTTAATTTTGTGACTATAGTGGCATGAAAGACTTCACGCATTGAATGCGAACATCTAGTCAAGATACCCCAAATTAGAGAGAGGATTAAGCCTAATTGCATGTATTGAATATACAAACAACAATTCAAGATACCCCAAATTAGAGAGTGGATTAAGACTAATTAACTCACTTTAATTACACTAATGTAGAAATGGAGAATGTGCAAAAAACATTAAAAACTTTGTGTGTTGCAAATCCTCTCCTAATTTATGTTTTTAACCTCATTTTTGCATGTAAAAAGTTCAAATTGGGATAAATACTATGCTAGGAAATTGATTTTATGGTCTATTCATCCTAATTCTTTCAATTTCATGTTCAATTGACTGTTTTTTTCTTTTCAAAATCATAAAATATAGCAAAATAGGAAATGCAAAAAACTAAAAATTGAACTTGTAAAGGATAAGTTGGAGTCGATATATGGTTATACCAATGGGAGGCATGCGCCATGACAACTGGAAATCACATCACTTTGTCTATCGAAGACCCAATTTGCATGTGTCTATTGTGCAAAAAACGCTCTTCTAGCACTCCGCTCTAGTAAGCTTTGTTACCACCCTTACCTTCTTTCTCTCAACCCTAGCTATCTTGTGTCTTACAAGATGGTGGAATTTGAGTATCTCTTGTCCACTTTGTACAAGGAGACAAATAAGCATGCAGAATGTTTGAGAGGATAAGACTGAAACAATTGCGAGCTACCCTAGGAGGATCCTGAACATAATTTGAGAGATGGGGAGCAATTGGAGAAACTCCAAAAATCAAACGTCTTCATGCTACCCTCAGGTGAGAAGAAAGAATTCAATCCTCGATGTGTTGCCAAGGTGTTCAACTTACCGGGAGGCTTAAGGAAAAGTGAAGATCAAGTTAGTGAAGGACGATGACTTGATCAAGAAATTCGGCATGCAAAAAGGAAGAGACAAAGAATATAAAATAATAGGAACATCATATAAAGATAAGTAGAAGAAGATGTGATTTGTGTTGGAGATGATAAATCTCATCCACAAACCGTATTGCATGTCTAGAAAGACCTGTGGGATGGTGAAGGCCACTAAAGCTGGAATGAGACGGCTTGGGTTGAAGGTCGTATATCACAACCTGAAAGAAGAGATATGAAATCTCACTAGGCCAAATACAAAAACAAAGATTGGCCCATACCTAGATGCTTTTCTTAAAGAGGGAAGGCACAACCAAGAGCTGAAAATGAGAAGGAGGAGGGCCCCAAGGAGAATGCACTAGGAAAGCCTAAGGGCTACACAACTGCTGGACATGGGAAAAAGCCTTAGGACCAAGCATCTTTGAGATAGGGGAAAAAGACAACATTTGAATATGGAGAGATGAAGACTAGCAAAAAAAGGGGAATATTTCCAAGGAGAGGGCCAGTAGAGCAATTGAAATGGCAAGGGGCCCCGACAAGCTGAAGGAGGACTTAGTTAATATAGCTAATTAAATATTATCCTAGAGGTTGGAGGAGATTCAGCACAGGAGGAGGCTACCTCCACCAGCTTATAGTTGCATATGCAGCATCCACAGCCAGGTGTATCTACACCCATGTTTGCCCAAACTTAGCAAGCACAGGTGACAATTATAGTCACCCCACTAAGAAAGAATGGGTGCAAGGATCGCTTCATTATCTTCAACAATGCATGAATGATAAGCTGAAGGAGATGACAAAGCTACAATCCGTCATCAAAGGATAAGGACATTGCCCTCCAAATGGTGATGAGCTAGCAAGAACCCCTATAGGAGGAGCTCAACAAGAGAAGAATGGAAGCAAGATGACTGGATGGAATGCTTAAATAGATTCAAGATCTCCAACATGCTAATAAATAAATGAAAAACGAGATGGAGGAAATGAAGGAGATGATGGCTAGGAATGACTAGGAGACAGTGCAAATGAAGAAGGAGAGTGGATAGGGCCATAGAAAACCAAGCCAGAATGGAAGGACATGTCACCCTCATCTACAAAGAGCCTATGAAAATCATAAGATACATCCAGGGCTGATAGAGATAAAGTGGAGTTGGTGAAGGAAAAAGACAAATTGATAGTTCTAGACGTAGAAGAATTTTTAGAAGTGTAGGAATTCAACCTAGAGAGAATGAAGCAGTGGGAAGGTCATGCGTAGATGACCTTAAGAAGGTGTGGAAAGATTATCTAGCAAAGCTAGTAGTAGTAATGCAAGCCCCCACACCTTCCTCCATATAGTTGGCTCCCCACCAATCAAGAAGTGGAATTCCAGAGACGGAGGATCTGAAAATCGAAATCCGGCCCCGACAATAGGCCTAGATGAGCAAAATATTTGGAATACTAGCCGCTAGTGGAGCAAGCAAAGAAGAAGGTAGTCAAGGAGGCACCGATGAAGATGCAAAATAAAAATGAGTAGTTGAGGAAAGAAATTAAATCCTAGAAAAATAGGTTCACAATTTGCAAAGGATAAGGGGAAAATCTGGTCGCACAACCTGTAGGGAAGGGAAAGGAGATGACAAAGCTACAATTCGTCACCAAGGAGAAGGATATTGGCCTGTAAGTGGTGGTGAGCTAGCATGAAAACCTTCAGAAGGAGCTCCGCAAATGGAACCAGGCCAACTCGATGAAATGCATAAATAGATTTAGGCGCTTCAATAGGCCAATAAAGAAATGAAGAAAGAGATGGAGAAAATGAAGGATATGATGGCCAGTATAAAGACTAGGAGACTGTGAAAGTAAAGGAGGAGTTGTATAGGGCTATAGAAAACCAAGCAAGGATGGAAAGATAAGTCACCTTGATCCAGGAAGAGCCTATCAAAATTATAAAAGACATCTAGGACAAGGATGACATAGATAAAGTAGAGCTAGTAAAGGGAGAAGCCACATTGGCGGTTCTAGACACATAAGAATTCCTAGAAGAGTACAAGTTGGACATGGAGAGAAACGGAGCAGTGGGAAGGTCATGCGGCGGTTGACCTTAAGGAGGTGCGGGGAGCTTATCTAGAAAAGCTAATAGTAGTAATGCAAGCCCCCACACCTTCCTCTAAATAGTTGGCTCCCCACCAATCTAGAAGTGGAAATACGGATGGAGGATCAGGAAATCTGAATTCAGCCCCGCCAGTAGGCCCAAAACAAACAATCTTTGGAAGCATTAGCCATCAATGCAGCGAGCAAAGAAGGCAATGGAGGAGGCACTAGTAGAGAAGAGGAGATGCACAAGGAAAACGAGCAGCTGAGGCAATAAATTGAAGCCTGGAAAAACAAGTTTGTAGTTTTTAAAGGATAAGGGAAAAATCCAGTTGATGGGAAGGGGAAGGAGATGACAAATCTACAACCCGTTATCAAGGAGAAAGACGTTACCCTCATGCAGATGGTGGTGAGATAGCATGAACCCCTGTAGGAGGATCTGCAAAGGAGAACAATGGAAGCACGCCGACTAGATAAAATGCATAAATAAATCTACGAGCTTGAGCATATACCAATAAAGAAACAAGGAAAGAGACTAAGGAAATGAAGGAGATGATGGCCAAGAAAGACTAGGAGACTGTGAAATGAATGAGGAGTTGAATACGACCATAGAAAACCAATCCAGAATGGAAGAACAAGGCACCTTGATCTCAAAGAGCCTATCAAAATGATGCAAAAGAATTCCCAGAAGTGTACGAGTCAGATGCGGAGAGAATGGAGAAGTGGAAAATTCATGTGGTGGATCACCTTAAGGAGGTGTGGGGAGCTTATCTAGAAATTCTAGCAGCAGTAATGCAAGCCCCACACCTTCCTCCAAACAGTTGGCTCACCACCAGTCAAGAAGTAGAAATCTAGATAGAGGATCTAGAAATCCGAATCCATCCCTTAGAAAGTAGGCCTGGAACCATCAAAAGCTTTGGAAGCACCAGCCACTAGTGGAGCGGGCAAACAAACTAGGAGCAGCATAGGAGGCATCAACAAAAAGAGGAGATGCACAAGGAAAACAAGGAACTGAGGCAAGAAATTGAAGCCTAGAAAAAGAGATTTGTGGTTTTGAAAGGTGAAGGGTGGATTACCCTGATGAGAGATCAAGGATTCTCATTATGAAATTGGGAATTAAGGAGAAAGGGGTTTTGTGGAACCAATCTCAAACTAGGAATTTTACTTGCATAGAACCACTGTTTTCATTTAAAGGACTGTTTTATGCCAAAATGATGGAGGAAGCATTTGGCATGTGTTTTACTAAGAGGAGGTTCGTTGCAACAGCTGGCGGGGAGTCGACAGAGACGTCGCTCGCGGCGATAAAGCCTGCCGAGGTCTTGACCAACCTCGGTACGGTTAAAATGGTGTGCTTCCGGTACAATGGGCGAGGACCGATGAAGCGATCCCTGAGTGAAGTGGTAGGACACCTAAGGAGGATCCTAGAGGGTTCTGACCAGGTGATGCATGGGCTCGCGGTTGCCAAGACACCCATGCGTGCCTCGAGGAAGATTCGGATGGACTAAAAAGAAAGATTTTTCTGAATCAAATTTGGATATTGGATCTCGTTGGTTAGCCAACTGGTCTTCAACCGAGAGTCCAGATGACATATTCTGTAACACAATGGACTCAAAATTTTGGAGGATGATGATCAATAATATTCTGATTTCTATTTAAAGGATTGTTTTGAAGACAACCGAATCTGTTAAATGGCAATTTCATATTGGGTGTGCATGTGGAATGCCTACCTTAATTTTTGCATGAAACGTCGGCGGCTAGGGGACCTGGGAACTCTTTTCCTCGGTACTCGGGCAAAACTCAACCAAATCTTTATAAAGGAATCCCACCAATACATTGGTTGGGTGGTTGGCTAACCCATGGGTCGTTAAGGCTAGATCGGAGGATTCCTGTGGTGGTGAAACAATTAAGATGCGATTAGTTACGTTAGTAATATTAACTCCTGAGAAGACCCTTGTTCTGTGGGAGGGAATCAGCAGGGCTGTGCCTCATTAAAGGAGGAAAAAAGCGGTGATTCTATGGACCAAGTGCAAGTCTCTTCTTTGATCTCACCATGTGACTTCAGGTAAGGTTGGATCAGTTTGAATAGTTAAGACTTTGACCCGTTAGATTACTTTCCTCGTTAGAAGATTTTCCCATGGCGGAATCGCCCGTGCCATTGGCGAGGGAAGTTTTTCTGGGCTTGGTTTTCGAAGCAACTGTCGGACTAGTCTCTCATCCGGACATCCGCAGGCGACGCCCCGAGTGGAGATCCCCGCCCGCGTGGGAGGCTAACGCTGCTTCCGCCGCTAGCGCCCTCGAAGGGGGCACCCGGAGGGGACAGGGGTCTCACAAGCTAAAACTACTTTTATGGCTTAATTATCAAGCTAGTGTTGAAAACATTTAGCTAAACCTAAAGCTATCTTGTATAGATAATACTATCAAAATATAGAGTAGAACAAAATATTTTATAGAAATATTTTTTTTTCAGAACCTATAAAGAGGAGTCTTCCATAAAATTTGAAAAAGCCATAAGAATGAGTTTTCTCTACAGTTATGCTATGAAAGGAGAAAGAAATTATTGCAAATAAAAAACACAAATTAAATGGATATAATAAGGTGCACCATTCACCTTTGGCATGTCTTCTACCACGCACCTTTGATATAAACTCCCACTTTATTTCACCCACCTTGTACACCCACCTTGTACACCCAACCCATTACCCTAATTTGTTAGATCATGTAGTTATAACTTTGGACTTCACACAATTCCTTTTCATTTAGGAGGTTACACTATAATTCCTTATCCTACTATACTTTAAATTGATTTTTTCATCTTTTAGATAGCACATTTTTTTGTTACATCATGTTTTTTTTACCGATTTGGATTTCAAGTCTTCGTTGGGGGAAAAAAACATGTGTTCCACGCTCTCCCTTCATTAGGACATTTCGGAGGTCATTTGGAGGGCCTTTTAGAGGAGAGAGAAAATAGAGCGCAACCAATGAGAAAGAAGCAAACTTAATGTTGAAAAATAGCTCAATTCATTGAAAATTTCCAATAGTCACATTCACATTCAATGAGGGTATCTTTTTAAAAAATGATCGAGTACACATTCAATGCAGGTATCTTTTTCAAATGAGGTAGAGTTACTTTACTAAATATGGCTTACAACAAGAAAAAACTTTGAAGCTAAACTTTATAGGCACTTGAGTCTATACATTTCTTCTAATGGTATTTTGATGTAGAATTTGGTGCTTTTGACATCACTATTTTGCATCACTTAAATGGAACAATTGGAGAGGTAGAAACGGCCAAAAGAAGGGGAGAAGAGGCTCATAGCCATTTGGCACACATAGAGGCCTCCATTTGGCACGCCAAGACCCCTATGCGCACCAAATGGCTATGAGCCTCTTCTCCCCTTGTTTTCGTTGTTTTTGCCTCTCCGAGTGTCCGATTTAAGTGATTTAAAAGTCATTTAGGGGGGTTTTGGCTGCTTTGGACGCAATGGTGATGTCAAAAGCACCAAATTCTAAACCAAACTACTAGTAAGTATAGACTATTAGGAGAGTTGCATCAAATTTTTTATAAAGGTTCCATATGATGACGTGAGTGCCTTTTGCAAACCTAAAAAGTTCAACGCGATCTCTAGCTATATTGCAATACCTTGTTAGATCAATTTTTTGTAACTTGCGATAGTTTCTTGTTAAGTACGGATTTAATGATGGTATCAAGTACACATTTATTCTAAAGAGAGAAAAAATGGATAGTTGTTCCCGCTTCACAGTGGTGTGTTCAGACGGGCTATAGAGGCAAGTCTCCCCAAGACATTACAGAGTTTCCAATGCAAGTGAGATTCGAGTTTGAGATTGGTTCCAAAGACCCTTTTTCCAATAATTCCCAATTTCATAATGAGGATCCTTGATCTCTCATGAGGGTAATCTACCCGTCATTTTATCCATTTATCCAATTAGATTCTTGGTGAGATTGGTCAAGGAAAAACTAGATTAGTTCCGGTAGTCTATTCTTTGGATTTAGTAACTGGAATTGGTCACGAAGTTTTTGTCTGATTTCAGATCAAGAGGACATTTAGATTGAGAGAAGGACAATTAGGTTTACTGTCCGACCTCACGTCGTCTAACTAAATTCATTCAGTTTATTTCAACCAAGATTACTTTCAACTAAATATCTAGTTTTTGGGTAAATATCCATTCAGTGATTTTACGAATTCAATTATCCAAGATTTTCTTTTTCCCGCATAAATTCTCAACCTTAATTCATTAGGTAGAATTATGATGGAAATTCATCTTTTGACATTAGAATTAAATTCAAATCCATCTTTTCTCAATTATCATGGAAATTCATCTTTTAACTAAAATATCAATACCTATTTTTTTTAATAAACTTGAAATCCTTCTTTTTCTCATTTCAATGAGTGCAATCCAATTATCATGGGAATTCCTCTTTTCGCTAAATTAAATCTATTAAATTTCTTCTTAAAAATTACATAAAAATAACCATTAATTCCTTTAAGCTAAAAATTCCACTTTTCTCATCTAAACATTTGAATTCCAATATAGTAGGAATTCCTCTTTTATCATTTAAACTTATCTATGCAAAAAGATAAATTTAATTAAATTTTTCTCTTAAAATTAAAATGAAAATCTTCATTAATTACTTTACACTAGGAATTACACTTTCTTCATTTAATTAATTGGATTCCAATATGGTGGGAATTCCTCTTTCATCATAAAAATTTATCTATACAAAAAGATAAATTTAACTATATTTTCACTTAAAAATTAAATAAAAAACTTCATTAATTCCTTTGCACTAGGAATTATACTTTCCTTATTTAAATATTTGAATTTCAATATGGTGGGAATTCAACTTTCATCATAAAAATTTATCTATACAAAAAGATAAATTTAACTAAAATCTTTCATAAATTATACATTATTTTAGCATTCCAATTTTATTCTCTAAATCATTGGAATACATGGATTTCCAATGTCTTGGGGATTACCCTTTTAACATAAAAATAAATTACCAAAAATTTCTCTTTTTTTCTAATTTATTAATTATGCATAATTATAAAAATGAATTTCTTCATGATTACAATGAGAATCATTCAATTAATCTAGGATGACAATTCCTAGAATATGATAGGAAGGCCTCTTTTCATATTATGACTGAAAATGTTATATGTGTTTATTTTTACAGAAATTTTACCATAGCTCCGCTACTACTATCATTGATATTTCTCAATTTAATTGAGAGAATGAAGTTTAATATAATTAGTATGATTAGAATGACCACTAATTGGATCATTATCCAATTATGGATTGATTCATAATTTCTCTATGAAATAAGTATCACAAAAGCATTAAAAAGCTATTATTTTGGCCTTCAATTAGACAAGTATAAAAATTACTTTTGGATTAGAGAAATGCTTCATGAGAAGCTTCATTTGGATTGAGAATAGGTCATAGGAATGACCTTTCTTTGGGGGGAGAGAGAGAAATGGTTAAAAACCATTAAAATTAAGCATAAATGGAAATTTATGTGTTTCTTTATTACAATACATTAAAACATTTCAATAATATTCAAAAGCCATTCAAATTAAAGCTTCTCAAGCTTGAGAGGGGTTGAGAAGAAAGAAACATTTAGAAATTATAGAAAAAAGACCATAATCCACTCTTTACCTCCTAAAATGCTTGATTCTTTAGTCACTGTAGAGGCCCCCAACCAATCAATTGGTTTGGTATGTCGTAGGAGTCACCAAGGAAGATTGAAGATAGAGAGAAGCTCTAATCTCTTCAATTTTGTAGAGGTTTTTAGAGGATAATAGAATTTAAGCTTAGTTTATAGTAATATCGGTATAATTGGTTCACAGATAATAATACAAAGGAATGAGGGTTTATTTATAGGAGAGGGAATCCACTAACTGAGTCCAACTGAATTCAAATTTGGACCAGTTTGGCACCCTTTTGATTTGGTTTAATTTAGGAGAGAGGAGAGACAAAAATATCCAATTATTTTTGAGTTTAAAACTCATTTAAGCATGTGAAATAGGCGCCTCCTTAAAAGTCTCTCTTTTCCTTACACATGTGTCAAAAATGCATGATTACTCTAAAATATCTCATTTTTTTATTAATGTACCATAATTTTTAACTTATAAACCTAGTACTTGGTCAACTCTTCATCTTATGTGGGCATTTACTCATTTTTGGGTATTTTCTTTTGTTCTTTGGATTTATCTTGTCCCAACACTTGGATTAATCTTATTGGTCCATAGGAACCTTAATTGGACCATAGTCAAAAAAAATTTGAAAATCTGGACCCTTAGGCTAAGGTCTTCTGAATCAATTTTAATTAATTCCAATTGCACCTTGGAAAATCTATTTTGATTTTCTGTTTCACGGAAACATTTTTTTGATATTTGAAGAATTTATTTATCCAAAAATATCCCAATTTTGATTTACCACTCTCTAGAATTTTTTTAACTCACTAGGCAAAACAAGGAAAAATGATATTTTCTTGTATTCAAAATCATAGAATGATTACAAGGGATTGAAGTAGAGGCTTATTTGATATTCAAGCTGAGGAGGAATCTTACACAAAAATTAAACTTGTAAATGATAAGTTGGAGTAGATATATGGTTGTACCAATGGGAGGCATGCGCCATGAAAACTGGAAATCACATCACTTTGTCTATGAAAGACGCAATTTGCATGTGTCTATTGTGCAAAAATGCTCTTCTAGCATTACGCTTCTAATACAGTCTATGGTAAGCTTTCTTACCACCCTTACCTTCTTTCTCTCAACCCTAGCTATCTTGTGTCTCTTACAAGATGGTGGAATTTGAGTATCTCTTGTCCACCTTGTACAAGGAGACAAATAAGCATGCTGAATGGTTGGAGAGGATGGGACTGAAACAATTGGGAGCTGACCTAGGAGGATCCCGAACATAATTTGAGAGATGGGGAGCAATTGGAGAAACTCTAGAAATCAAACAATTCAATCCTCTATGTTTTGCCAAGGTGTTCAACTTACCAGGGGGCTTAAGGAGAAGTGAAGATCAAGCCACTGAAGGACGATGACTTGATCAAGGAATTCGGCGTGCAAGAAGGAAGAGACAAAGAATATAAAATAATAGGAACATCATATGAAGATAGGTAGAGGATGATGTGCTTTGTGGGAGAAGATGATAAATCTCATCGACGAACCTTATTGCATGTCTAGAAAGACCTGTGGGATGGTGAAGGCCGCTAAAGCTAGAATGAGACGGCCTGGGTTGAAGGTCGTATATCACAACCTGAAAGAACAAATATAAAATCTCACTAGGCCCAATACAAAAACATAGATTGGCCCATACCTAGATTCTTTTCTTAAAGGGAAGGCACAACCCCAAGAGCTGAAAATGAGAAGGAGGAGGACCAAGGAGAATGCACCAGGAAAGCCTCACGGCTAGAAAACTCTCGTACATGGGAAAAAGCCTTAGGACCAAGCATCTTTGGGATAGGGGAAAAAGAAAACATTTGAATATGTAGAGATGAAGACTAGCAATAAAAAGGGGAATATTTCCAAGGAGGGGGACTAGTAGAGCAATTGAAATGGCAAGGGGCCCCGACAGCTGAAGGAGGACTTAGTTAATATAGGTAATTCAATATTATCCTAGAGGTTGGGGGAGAAGCACAGGAGGAGGATACCTCCACCAGCTTATAGTTGCATACGCAGCCTCCACAGCCAGGTGTATCTACACCCATGTTTGCCCAAACTTAGCAAGCACATGCAAGATTTATAGTCACTCACTGAGAAAGAATGGGTGTAAGGATCCCTTCATTACCTTCAACAATGCATGAGTGACAAGCTGAAGGAGATGACAAAGCTACAATCCTTCATCAAGGATAAGGACATTGCCCTCCCAATGGTGATGAGCTAGCAAGAACCCCTATAGGAGGAGCTCAGCAGCATGAGAAGAATGGAAGCAAGATGACTCGATGGAATGCATAAATAAATCCAAGATCTCCAATAGGCCAATAAATAAATGAAGAAAGAGATGGAGGAAATGAAGGAGATGATGGATAGGAAAGACTAGGAGACTCTACAAATGAAGGAGGAGAGTAAATAGGGCCATAGAAAACCAAGTCAGAATGGAAGGACATGTCACCCTCATCTACGAGGAGCCTATGAAAATCATAAGAGACATCCAGGAGGATAGGGCTGACAGAGATAAATTGGAGTTGGTGAAGGAAAAAGATAAATTGATAGTTCTAGACATAGAAGAATTCCCAGAAGTAAAGGAATTTGACCTAGAGAGAATGGAGCAGTTTGGGAAGGTCATATGTGGATGACATTAAGGAGGTGTGGAAAGCTTATCTAGCAAAGCTAGTAGTAGTAATGAAAGCCCCCACACCTTCCTCCATATAGTTATCTCCCCACTAATCAAGAAGTGGATTTCCAGAGACGAAGGATCCAAAAATCTAAATCCGGCCCCGACAATAGGCCTAGAATGAGCAAAATACTTGGAATACTAGCCGCGAGTGGAGCAGGCAAGAAGAAGGCAGT
The DNA here is from genome assembly GCF_041138505.1 of Cibotium barometz. NCBI lineage: Eukaryota > Viridiplantae > Streptophyta > Polypodiopsida > Cyatheales > Cibotiaceae > Cibotium > Cibotium barometz. Next base: position 7,093,937 of record NC_141106.1, read on the forward strand.
GGAGGAGGCACCGACGGAGATGCAAAAGAAAAATGAGTAGTTGAGGAAAGAAATTGAATCCTATAAAAAGAGGTTCATGATTTTCAAAGGATAAGGGGAAAATCTGGTCGCACAACCTGAAGGGAAGGGAAAGGAGATGACAAAGCTACAATTCGACATCAAGGAGAAGGATGTTGCCCTATAAATGGTGGTGAGCTAGCATGAAAACCTTTAGGAGGAGCTCCACAAATGGTGTAAGGTTCCTCCCCAGCCTCTCAAGATGTCCAGTATCTTCCCCTGTAATGATCAATTCCCTCTTCAGAAATATAAAACATCTTATTTATACCTGTTTTGGCCTAAAGAGAGAAAATATTCTGGAGAGAGGTTATTCAGATTTTGAATATTTTTGGATGGAAACAGAAGTTCAAAAAGATTTTCAGAAGGTGCATTAGAAATCAAGTATAATGTGTTCAAGAGGCCTTATCTTAGGGGTCCAGATTTTTAAAAAAATTTAAATTAAGGTTTTGAGGGGCCAATCAGATTCATCCAAATGTGTGGAGAAGATAAATAGAAGAAATAAAGCCAAGTTTTTAGGCTTCTTAGCCGCTTTATCCTCAAAGAAAGAATTACAGCACCTCTTTTTGTAATGAATCGTGTGTACCATGGTATGTATCCTTCGTAGTTTTGCTTCTTTATGTGAATACGATTGAGGCAGTGATTTTTGGGAGCCGTGATGCTCTATGTATATATAAAAAACTTTTGATAATAAATGATGTTTTGCAAAAAAATTCCAAATTGTTTTCATGATTGTGAATATGGTTAGTAAAATTATCAAAGAAAATCTTGTTTCATGATGTATGATAATTACATGTAGGGTTGACTCTTAACAAATAGTTTTGAAACAAGGCAATGTGGTAGATCTCATAGAGGTGGAAGCATCTGAAGATGAAAGAGATGCCAATAATCTATGGTTAGTGTAAGTGATCAAATGATGGGTAGTCAGCTAGTGCATTGTCTAGTTAACAATGAAATGGTGGCAGCCCAAACTGAGCTAAAAGAAATTGAGGCGAGTGATCTCAACAATACAAAGCTCAAAGAATGTTTAGTAGAAGAAGGTGAGAGAGAAGTTTGACCTAGTGATATGCTTCATTTAATAGTACATGATGCTTTTTCTAGCATGTTCATTATGAGGCTTAACCTGGTTTCCAAAGGGGATGATAACAATGATGTCTTACAACAAATGGATCTTGAAAATAATACAAATCAAGGAAACATAGAGGGAGATATAGTGCAAGGAGGAGAGCTAGAGAGAGAAGAAGAAGAAGAGGATTGTGCAAGGAGACTGAGTGTGTGTGTGCGAGAGAGAGAGAGAGAGAGAGAGAGAGAGAGAGAGAGAGAGAGAGAGAGAGAGAGAAGAAAAGAAGAGCGAGAGAAAAAGGGCAGATAAGGAGAGAGAGAGAAAGAGAGAGAGAGAGAGAGAGAGAGAGAGAGAGAGAGGAGGAAGAGGAGGACAAAGAGAGAGAGAGGAGAGAGATAGATAGTTAGAGAGAGAGAGAGAGAGAGAGAGAGAAAGAGAGAGAGAGAGAGAGAGAGAGAGAGAGAGAGAGAGAGGAGAGAGATAGTAGAGAGGGAGAGAGAGGACCGAGAGAAGAGAGGGAGAGAGAGGACACAGAGAAGAGAGGAAGAGAGAGGACACAAAGAAGAGAGGGAGTCGTTAAATGGAGGGGGGAGAGAGAGAGAGATAGAGAGAGAGAGAGAGGACATAGAGAGGAGAGATAGGGAGAGAGAGAGAGAGAGGGGAGAGGGAGTGGTTGATGAGGGGAGAGAAGAGAAAGAAGAGAGTAGTTTGTGAGGGGAGAGAGGGAGAAAGAAGAGGCAGAGAAGAGAAAGGAGAGATTAGTTGAAGAGGGGAGAGAGGAGAGGAGATAGAGGAGAGATTAGTTGAAGAGGGGAGAGAGGAGAGGAGAGGAAGTGGAGAGAGAGAGGAGATAGATTGGTTGATTAGGGGGGAGATAGATAGAGAGAGAAAGAGACGAGAGAGAGAGAGAGAGACAAGAGAGAAAGAGAGAGAGAGAGAAGAGAAGAGAGAAGGGTGAGAGAGGAGAGACAAGATATATATATATATATATATAGAGAGAGAGAGAGAGAGAGAGAGAGAGAGAGAGAGAGGAAAGTGGAGTGAGGACTAGGCTGGGCTGCATTGGGCTAGGCTAGGAGGAGGGAGGATAAGGGGAAAAGAGAGAGATGACATGGGTGATAGAGAGAGAGTGGACATCAAAAAAAGATATCTCCAAACCCATCCCCCTCATCACAAGGATCAAAAATCTGAGAGAGCATCTTGCATGTATTCATGAGGCCTATCTAGATACTTCATTGGTGTCTACTATTCTCATAGCTTTATTGCATTCATACCAAGGTTCTGTATCCACACTTCAACTCATGATGAAGAATAATCCCAATGCCCTTATTGTTTGCAAGAAGGGAAACCTTGGCGCAAAACAAAACTAGTATGTGTGTGAGAAATCTTGATCAATTTTTCGCCATACTCTTGTAAGAAGAGAAATCTCCACAAAAATCTAACTAGTATGTGTCTCAGGATCGCTACAAGATAAAAGCTTTTACCAACCAAATCTTCTAGGTAAAGGATGTCAAGAAGGGGGGTGATAATCCTAAGAAGAGAGGCAAATGTAACTATTGTCAAAAGCCAAGCCGTTATATTAATTAATATAGAAAGAGGCTAGAGAAGGAAAAGAAGAAAGACTCATGCATGGTTGTGTGGATGATGCACCAACACCAAGTGTCGAAAATAGGATTTAGCGCACTATGCATAGGATGATTGTATTGATTGCACACTATGCATAGGATCATTGGTCATTCATTGTACACTATAATTATGACCCTTCTATCCATTAGGTATGCATATTAAATTGGCATGTTTAGTATTTTGATAGTGGTGCTAGTAAACACATTACTTCTCAGCATGATTTGGTATCTTTCTTGAGTCTCCTGAAGGAGGCATAATCACATGTACGGACAACTCTTCATATCCATTGAAAGAAGTTGGTAAGGTTGTGCTCACTACTGCAAATGATGGTGGTATAATCACTCTCACAGAAGTCTTGTTTGTTCCAAGCATTAAAAGGAACTTGCTGTTGATCTCTCTCATCATTTTGCTAGGGTAGGCCTAGTGGTCAAATTTGTTGAAGATAGCTATATAGTTAGTGACTGGAGTGATGGAGACATCACTATGGTATATCCAATACTCTAAGACATTGTAATTTATAGTTTAGACTAGTACAAGAGATTACACAATGCTTCGTTGATGATAGCTATATAGTTAGTCACTGGAGTGATGGAGACATCACTATGGTATATCCAATACTCTAAGACATGTAATTTATAGTTTAGACTAGTACAAGAGATTACACAATGCTTCTTTAGTTACTGCCACACATGTTCTGAGTGAAGCAAAGATATGAATGAACATTTTGTTTCTAAGTGAAATATGTAATTTTTTGAGACAAATCCCATGAGCATCTGAGCTAAGGGCTTAAAAAGAGTAACAATTACTTATTTTTTTGTAAATTTTCACATGCTTACACAAACATGTTTATTTTTGAAATATAGGTATGTATTTTAGTATGGTATTTTTGGATTCCAAGAAAACCACCAAAAAGTCTACAAAACAAACTTATGGAAGCACAACTTAACACAATAAGAACTTTACATGTGAGGGTTGTAAGATTCCTCCCCACCCTCTCAAGATGTCCAGCATCTTTCCCTGTAATCAATTCCCTCTTTAGAATTATAAGAGATCTCGTCTCTGCCTGTTTTGACATAGAGAGAGAAAATATTCTAGAGAGAGAATATTCAGATTTTTAATATTTTTGGATAGAAAATTATCTCATCTTATTAAAATAAGTTCCCCTGAAACAGAAATTCAAAAAGAACTTTCCAATGTGCAATTGGAATTAATTAGAAATGGGTATAAAGGACCTTAGCCTAAGGGTCTAGATTTTCAGAAATTTTTGGGTTATGGTCCAATTAAGGTTCCTATGGGCCAATAGCATCAATCCATGTGTAGGGAGGAGATAAATCCAATTTGTAAAAGAAGATACCGAAAAATGAGTAAATGCTCACATAAGATGAAGAGTTGACTATGTACAAGGTTTATTAGTAAGAAACTATGAGTAATATCAAAAAATGAGATAAATTGGGTATCCAAAAATGAGTAAATGCACACATAAGATGAAGAGTTGAAAATGTACAAGGTTTATTAGTAAAAAACTATGAGCAATATTAAAAATATGAGATATTTTGGGTATAATGATTTCATTTTGACACATATGTAAGGAAGGAGAATCCATTAAAGGAGGTGCATATTTCACATGCTTGAATGAGTTTTAAACTCAAAAATAATGTGATATTTTTATCTCTCCTCTCTCTTGAACCAAACCAAATAAAAAAGGAACCAAACCGAATAAAAAAGGAACCAAACTAGATCCAAATCTAGTCCAAATTCAACCAAAAAGATAAATTTAGGAATTTTGGGAATTATTCGAGTCCCATTTCTTATAGGATTGGTTGGAAACTCGGTATTTTTGTGTAGTTTGAGCTAACATCTATTTGTTGGTGCACTCTTTGTGCCATTAGATTATATCTTGACACAACTATTTGGCGTATTGAGTTTATGATTGATCCACAGATAAAAACCCATCTTAGACACTATATCAAGATTATAAATTATGATATATATGCTCAAATTTGAGGGACATTGAAGTAAAAACATGGGATAATAATGCCAAAGAACACTTGGAAAAGGAACCTTAGAATTGATGGATCTCCAAAGAGTGTGGTGTTTAAAAACACCAGAAGCAATCAAATTTCAATGAGATTGTTACATTCAAGTTTACAACTTGAGATTGTGCCTTGTGTTAGAAGACATCCCCAAGGTTGGACATAAGTGGAGGTACGGCTCAAACTTAATTTTGAGCCTCACCGCTACACTAGGATATGGAGTAAGTGTAATTTCTTAATAGTAAGTGTGCATCATCATTTGTATTAGGCTCAAACTTAATTTTGAGCCTCTTAAGTTTGAGCCTCGCTACTACACTAGGATATGGAGTAATTTCTTAATAGTAAGTGTGCATCATCATTTGTACCAGACGTTGGCATGAAATAAAAGATAAGTAGAATAGAAATATTCACTTTAATAGAAAAATGTTAAAAGTGAATCCAAAAAAGCCAATGTATTAATCAAAAGACTAATAATTATTTCAACAAATCCACACTTTGAACAAGACCTATGTTAATATTAGTAGTTGATAAGCTCCTTTCAATGATCACCATTCGTTGTACATTCATAAGCACTATCAATGCACTTTTCTACCTTTCTTTGGTTGAGAGCTTGATGGGCTATGAGCATGGTAGAGTGCTTTGCCTTTCTCTTATTTGTAAGTGCTTGCTCCTCTTCTTGCACCTGAGAGCCTGCCATGTCTTCAGCTACTATTGTGCTTACATCAAGGACTTTTGTTTTGTCACCCTCCTTTTTATGTTTTGAAGAAGTTGCACCAGCATTTCTAGATGCTTCAAGTGCACTGTTCACTATGGCCCTGCCTTTTTTCTCCACAATTTTCCTAACTTGAATGGTTGTTGTCTCCTTTTCAGGTATGGACTTTTTTCATGAATCCAAAGCCTTCTTTGTATGCCTCACCGCTTTCACCAGGTCCTCCACATTATCCACCCCTGAGTTGTTGTTTCGAGAGCATCCAGAGTAAAGATTGGTGCACCATGTGGTTGCGAGGTAGTGGGCGCTCTGCTAGCTTCCATTCCTGTGAAGCACCAAAAAAGTTTCAAAACCTTAGAAAAAAATGGATTTAAATGCTACATATCAAATCAAAACCTATCAAACTTAAGAAACTTAATGCATGCTACAATTATTGATGCTTCACTTAGTTTTCTTGAATAGCGGGGGCCTCACTTGCATTTACTTAATCCATATAGAAGCTCGACTTAAGCTGGAGCCTAGATCTAAGTTGTGCACTCATATGCTAGGGGTACGCTAGCATAGAGAGGCAAAGCTCAAACTCAAGTTTTAGCCTTAAGGCGAAGTTCCATGTATGGGAGGCTTGAACTTAAGCTGGAGTCTAGATACAAGTTGTGCACTCATATGCCAGGGGTACACTAGTATATTGGAGCCTTAAGGCCAAGTTCCATATAGGGAAAATCCGAACTTAAGCTAGAGCCTAGATCCAAGTTGTGCACTCATATGACAGGGGTACACCAGCATATAGAGACAAGGCTCAAGCTCAAGTTCGAGCCTTTAGGCCAAGTTTTATGTAGGAGAGGCTCGAACTTAAGCTGGAGCCTAGATCCAAGTTGTGCACTCATATGCTAGGGATACGCTAGCATAGATAGGGAAGGCTCCAACTCAAGTTGGAGCCTTAAGGCCAAGTTCCATGTAAAGTTAAGCATGGAGAATGAGCCTTAACACATAAGTTCCATGTAGGGGAGATTCAATCTGAAGTTTGAGCCTTAAGACTGGTGTACACTAGCATCGAGAGCAAAGGCTCTAACTCAAATTCGAGCCTTAAGGTCGGGGTGCACTAGCATGGAGAACGAAGGCTCAATCTGAAGTTTGAGCCTTAAGGCCGGGGTGCACTAGCATGGACAGCAAAGGCTCAAACTCAATTTCGAGCCTTAAGACCGGGGTGCACTAGCATGGAGAGCAAAGGCTCAAACTCAAGTTCGAGCCTTAAGGCCGGGGTGCAATAGCATGGAGAGCTAAGGCTCAAACTCAAGATCGAGACTTAAGGTCGGGGTGCACTAGCATGGAGAACGAAGGCTCAATCTATAGTTCAAGCATTAAGGCCGGGGTGCACTAGCATGGAGAGCAAAGGAGCAAAGGCTCAAACTCAAGTTCGAGTCTTAAGGCCGGGCTGCACTAGAATGGAGAGCAAAGGCTCAAACTCAAGTTCGAGCCTTAAGGCCGGGGTGCACTAACATGGAGAACAAAGACTCAATCTAGGTCGAGCCTTAAGGCCGGGGTACACTAGCATGGAGAATGAAGGCTCGGTCTGAAGTGCGAGCCTTAAGGCCGGGGTGCACTAGCATGGAGAGCAAAGGCTCAAACTCAAGTTCAAGCCTTAAGGCCGGGGTGCACTAGCATGGAGAACGAAGGCTCAATCTGAAGTTCGAGCGTTCACGCCGGGGTGCACTAGTATGGAGAGCAAAGGAGCAAAGGCTCAAACTGAAGTTCGAGCCTTAAGGCTGGGGTGCACTAGCATGGAGAGCAAAGGCTCAAACTCAAGATCGAGCCTTAAGGCCGGGGTGCGCTAACATGGACAACAAAAACTCAATCTAGGTCAAGCCTTAAGGTCGGGGTACACTAGCATGGAGAACGAAGGCTCAATCTGAAGTTCAAGCCTTAAGACTGGGGTGCACTAGCATGGAGAGCAAAGGAGCAAAGGCTCAAACTCAAGTTCGAGCCTTAACGCCGGGGTGCACTAGCATGGAGAGCAAAGGCTTAAACTCAAGTTCGAGCCTTAAGGCCGGGGTGCACTAACATGGAGAGCAAAGGCTCAAACTCAAGTTCGAGCCTTAAGGCCGAGGTGCACTAACATGGAGAACAAAAACTCAATCTAGGTCAAGCCTTAAGGCTGGGGTACACTAGCATGGAGAACGAAGTCTCAATCTGAAGTTCCAGCCTTAAGGCCGGGGTGCACTAGCATGGAGAGCAAAGGCTCAAACTCAAGTTCGAGCCTTAAGGCCGGGGTGCACTAACATGGAGAACAAAGACTCAATCTAGGTCGAGCCTTAAGGCCGGGGTACACTAGCATGGAGAACGAAAGCTCAATCTGAAGTTCGAGCCTTAAGACTGGGGTGCACTAGCATGGAGAGCAAAGGCTCAAACTCAATTTCGAGCCTTAAGATCGGGGTGCACTAGCATGGAGAGCAAAGACTCAAACTCAAGTTCGAGCCTTAAGGCCGGGATGCACTAGCATGGAGAGCAAAGGCTCAAACTCAAGTTCGAGCCTTAAGGCCGGGGTGCACTAGCATGGAGAGCAAAGGAGCAAAGGCTCAAACTCAAGTTCGAGCCTTAACGTCGGGGTGCACTAGCATGGAGAGCAAAGGCTCAAACTTAAGTTTGAGCCTTAAGGCCGGGGTGCACTAACATGGAGAGCAAAGCCTCAAACTCAAGTTCGAGCCTTAAGACCGAGGTACACTAACATGGAGAACAAAGACTCAATCTAGGTCGCGCCTTAAGGCCGGGGTACACTAGCATGGAGAACGAAGGCTCAATTTGAAATTCGAGCCTTACGACTGGGGTGCACTAGCATGGAGAGCAAAGGCTCAAACTCAAGTTCGAGCCTTAAGGCCGAGGTGCACTAGCATGGAGAGCAAAGGCTCAAACTCAAGTTCGAGCCTTAAGGCCGGGGTGCACTAGCATGGAGAGCAAAGGCTCAAACTCAAGTTCGAGCCTTAAGGCCGGGGTGCACTAGCATGGAGAGCAAAGGAGCAAAGGCTTTAACTCAAGTTCGAGCCTTAAGCCCGGGGTGCACTAGCATGGAGAGCAAAGGAGCAAAGGCTGAAACTCAAGTTCGAGCCTTAACGCCGGGGTGCACTAGCATGGAGAGCAAAGGCTCAAACTCAAGTTCGAGCCTTAAGGCCGGGGTGCACTAACATGGAGAGCAAAGGCTCAAACTCAAGTTCGAGCCTTAAGGCGGGGTGCACTAACATGGAGAGCAAAGGCTCAAACTCAAGTTCGAGCCTTAAGGCCGGGGTGCACTAACATGGAGAACAAAGACTCAATCTGAAGTTCGAGCCTTAAGACTGGGGTGCACTAGCATGGAGAGCAAAGGCTCAAACTCAATTTCGAACCTTAAGACCGGGGTGCACTAGCATGGAGAGCAAAGGCTCAAACTCAAGGTCGAGCCTTAAGGCCGTGGTGCACTAGCCATGGAGAGCAAAGGCTCAAACTCAAGTTCGAGCCTTAAGGCCGGGGTGCACTAGCATGGAGAGCAAAGGCTCAAACTCAAGTTCGAGCCTTAAGGCCGGGGTGCACTAGTATGGAGAGCAAAGGAGCAAAGGCTCAAACTCAAGTTCGAGCCTTAACGCCGGGGTACACTAGCATGGAGAGCAAAGGCTCAAACTCAAGTCCGAGCCTTAAGGCGGGGGTGCACTAACATGGAGAGCAAAGGCTCAAACTCAAGTTCGAGCCTTAAGGCCAGGGTGCACTAACATGGAGAACAAAGACTCAATCTAGGTCGAGCCTTAAGGCCGGGGTACACTAGCATGGAGAACGAAGGCTCAATCTGAAGTTCGAGCCTTAAGACTGGGGTGCACTAGCATGGAGAGCAAAGGCTCAAACTCAATTTTGAGCCTTAAGACGGGGGTGCACTAGCATGGAGAGCAAAGGCTCAAACTCAAGTTCGAGCCTTAAGGCCGGGGTGCACTAGCATGGAGAGCAAAGGCTCAAACTCAAGTTCGAGCCTTAAGACCGGGGTGCATTAGCATGGAGAGCAAAGGCTCAAACTCAAGTTCGAGCCTTAAGGTCGGGGTGCACTAGCATGGAGAGCAAAGGAGCAAAGGCTCAAACTCAAGTTCGAACCTTAACGCCGGGGTGCACTAGCATGGAGAGCAAAGGCTCAAACTCAAGTTCGAGCCTTAAGGCCGGGGTGCACTAACATGGAGAGCAAAGGCTCAAACTCAAGTTCGAGCCTTAAGGCCGGGGTGCACTAGCATGGAGAGCAAAGGCTCAAACTCAAGTTCGAGCCTTAAGGTCAGGGTGCACTAGCATGGAGAGCAAAGGAGCAAAGGCTCAAACTCAAGTTCGAGCCTTAACGCCGGGGTGCACTAGCATGGAGAGCAAAGGCTCAAACTTAAGTTCGAGCCTTAAGGCCGGGGTGCACTAACATGGAGAGCAAAGGCTCAAACTCAAGTTCGAGCCTTAAGGCCGGGGTGCACTAGCATGGAGAGCAAAGGCTCAAACTCAAGTTCGAGCCTTAAGGCCGGGGTACACTAGCATGGAGAACGAAGGCTCAATCTGAAGTTCGAGCCTTAAGACTGGGGTGCACTAGCATAGAGAGCAAAGGCTCAAACTCAATTTCGAGCCTTAAGACCGGGGTGCCCTAGCATGGAGAGCAAAGGCTCAAACTCAAGTTCGAGCCTTAAGGCCGGGGTGCACTAGCATGGAGAGCAAAGGCTCAAACTCAAGTTCGAGCCTTAAGGCCAGGGTTCACTAGCATGGAGAACGAAGGCTCAATCTGAAGTTCGAGCCTTAAGGCCGGGGTGCACTAGCATGGAGAGCAAAGGAGCAAAGGCTCAAACTCAAGTTCGAGCCTTAACACCGGGGTGCACTAGCATGGAGAGCAAAGGCTCAAACTCAAGTTCGAGCCTTAAGATCGGGGTGCACTAACATGGAGAACAAAGACTCGATCTAGGTCGAGCCTTAAGACCGGGGTACACTAGCATGGAGAACGAAGGCTCAATCTGCTGAAGTTCGAGCCTTAAGGCCGAGGTGCACTAGCATGGAGTGCAAACAATCTACGACGAGCAACGATTGATAAATGGCACACTTAGCGTGCAATCAAGTAAGCGTTTATATTGATATAGACAATCAATTAAAGAAGGACTTACTTGTTGCGTAAAGTATTCAATTAGATAAGGGAACATACGAAATGTAGATAGGCGCACGAAAGTCTCCGATGTCGCACAGACGTGACGGATGCTTGAAGTCTCCGATGGCATGTGGGGCGTGATGGTTTTGTAAGAAACAGAGGTCGAAACCAACGCAGGGCTGAGCGAGTACTTCACAGACAGGAAACACAGATGATTACGCGAGCGCCGAGCGGGAGAGAATTTGAAATCCAAATTTGAATTTGGTGAAAATTTGAAATTCAAATTTCAAATGGAGAGGGTCGAAATTGTGGCACGAGCGCCGAGCAAGGGAAAATTTGAAATTCAAATTTGAATTTGGTGGAACAAATGGAGAGGGGGGAAATTTGAAATTCAAATTTTAAATGGGGGGGCGGGGCGCTGGTGATGACGAGAGGAAGGGGGGGCGGTTTGCGAGAGGGGGGCTGGCATGGTGATCTGCAAGGGAGGGGGGTTGGCATGGGAGACGAGAGGGAGAGGGGGAAATTTGAAATTCAAATTTCAAAAAAGGAAAATTTGAAATTCAAATGGGGGAGTGGGGCGTTGGTGATGGCGAGAGGGGGAAATTTGAAATTCAAATTTCAAATGGGGGTCTGGCGAGAGGGAGAGGGGGGGCTGGGCGTGGAGATGACAATGGCGATGGCATGGAGACGAGGGGGGTCTGGGCGTGGCTGCGAGAGGGAGAGGGGGGGCTGGGCGTGGAGATGACAATGGCGATGGCATGGAGACGAGGGGGGTCTGGGCGTGGCTGCGAGAGGGAGAGGGGGGTGGGCGTGGGTGCGAGAGACGAGGGGGGGTCTGGGCGTGGCTGCAAGAGGGAGAGGGGGGGTGGGCATGGCTGCGAGAGGGAGAGGGGGGGTCTCGGCGTGGAGATGGCAATGGCGATGGCGTGGAGGGCGTGGCTGCGAGAGGGAGAGGGGGGGTGGGCGTGGAGCTGCGAAGGCAATGGCGATGGAGGGCGTGGTTGCGTCTGGGCGTGGATGCTAGACGGGAGGGCTGGCGTGGAGCTGCGAAGGCAATGGCGATGGAGGGCGTGGCTGCGAGAGGGAGAGGGGGGGTGGGCGTGGAGCTGCGAAGGCAATGGCGATGGAGGGCGTGGCTGCGAGAGGGAGTCTGGGCATGGAGAGGCGATGGTCTGGATGCTAGAGGGAGGGCTGGCGTGGAGCTGCGAAGGCAATGGCAATGGAGGGCGTGGCTGCGAGAGGGAGTCGATGGTCTGGATGCTAGAGGGAGGGCTGGCGTGGAGCTACGAAGGCAATGGCGATGGAGGGCGTGGCTCGATGCTAGAGGGAGGGCTGGCGTGGAGCTGCGAAGGCAATGGTGATGGAGGGCGTGGCTGCGAGAGGGGGCTGGCGATGGTCTGGATGCGAGAGGGAGGGCTGGCGATGGTCTGAATTGATAGGCATAGGCCCCGATCAATTACTTCTTGGTCTGAATTAGGCCCCGATAAATTGATACTTCTTGTCCTTTGACATTCAACGGGGGCGCAGGCTTTGTCATGCAGAAAGGAATTTCGATTTCGATTTCGATTTCATTCCCCAAGCCCAAGCCCAAGCCCAAGCCCAAGCCCAGGCCCAGGCCCAGGCCCCAGGTCTTTTGATTATAGTTAGTTTCACTTTTGTCTATATACCCTTCTTCACCCACACCCCACTTGTTCTCTGGGATTATTCTAGCTTCCCTTCTATTCCTACTTGCTTGTGTAATAGACAAGGCTCAAACTCAAGTTCGAGCCTTGAGCTTGAGCTTGAGATTTCTTCTTCTCTTCCCTCTTTCCCCATACACCCAAATATACTTTCTAGCTTCCCTCTCTATTCCTACTTGCTTGTGTAATAGACAAGGCTCAAACTCAAGTTTGAGCCTTGAGCTTGAGCTTGAGATTTCTTCTTTTCTTCCCTCTTTTCCCATACACCCAAATATACTTTCCAGCTTCCCTCTCTATTCCTACTTGCTTGTGTAATAGACAAGGCTCAAACTCAAGTTTGAGACTTGAGCTTGAGCTTGAGATTTCTTCTTTTCTTCCCTCTTTCCCCATACACCCAAATATACTTTTAGCTTCCTACAACTTTACTTTCAGCTTCCTAGAAGCGAACTAGCATCCGCGGGTGAGGCTCAAACTTTTGTTGGAGGTGAGATTCAAAATTTGGTTAGAGCCTAAACTCATGTTGAGATTGAATTACATTTATAGTTCTGTGTACTACCGTAAAAACATCGCTTTAATCTTTCTTATTGAGATCTTGATTTTCTCAGGGATTGGAGGGTCTAAAACAAGGTGCTTCAGTGTTTCTCATTGATGGTTCTGCAAAGGAAGGCACGCGGGGTTATTCATTCCATTGATGCATCTCAAACATGACATTGTGGTTTTCAATTCATTGGTGAGACATGTGCAGCAATACATGTTCAACAAAGCTTTGATGACACATTTCTCATTCCATTTGCCACAATGGATGCAAGAACAATGTCTCAAGCAGTTGGAAGCATCATCAAATGGCCATTGCTCAACCTTGTTATGGACAAAGACATTACTAATACCAAAGAGGATAATTTTGCAGAACTTCTTGTTGATCAAGAAGATCACTTTATAGATAGGGAGAGCTGAAAAGAGAAAACTGTCATCCTCTAGGATGACAATAGATCTACAAAACTTGGCAATGGAGTAGGTATTGCTGGTCCACCCATACGAGGCTATAAATTATAGAGAACTAGGGGAGAGTAGCTTGGGTGTCATTATAGAAGGATCTTTGCATCCCAGTTCAACTTGTGTTTCAGGTCTGAATTTGGTTAGTTTGCCGATCAGGCAACTCACATTTAAGAATGGTGAACCATTAGTGAAGGACACAGAATCTTCTTCTATTGATGAGGGTATTCAAGATCACTTCATACAAAAAAATATTGACAGCCTAAACAATTCAAGTGATGAAAAAGAGGATGATGATGTAGAGAGCAATGATGGCGATAGTTCTGATGAGACAGACACCATGATGCCATGATCACTGACTATGATATCATTGAAGGGACAAATAAGAAAAGGAGCTATGTCCATAAGGTAAGGGTAATGAAAAATTACGATAAAAGCCATGGAGCTAGCAAAAAATGTGATGTTGCAAACATTCACAACGTCGCAACCATTGATTGTTGCGAGAAGCGATGTTGTCAATTTGGAGATAGATCCAAAATCATGCAAGCTAGGGTACACTTTTGGGGACCAAAGCTATAGTACACGATACACATTTGTACGAGATTGCATGGGCATGGCCTATAGACAAGGTCAAGATGACGAGTGCTTTTAGTTCACATTTGATGGGAAGAAGGTTTGTAGTAAAGCATGGTATGTAATGCATGGCATTGGTAAGTCAACGTTCTATAGGCTGAGAAAGAAGTTCTTGAATGGTGCATGTAATGTCAGTCATGGCAACAGTGGGATAATACGGAAGGGCATGACACATGTTGAGATGGCAAAATCAATCATGCAGGGCTTCATAGATAATAATGCCGATCAAATGCCACATAGGTCAAGGACAACTATGCATGGAGCCCGCGAGACCCAACGTGTTCTACCAGCAATGTACAAACAGGTGGACATATTGCATGAAGTGAATGACACACTTGTCTCATTCGAATACCGGCCACTGTCACAACCATCATTCTCTCAAGATTGTGGAACACAGAGTTCAAGACAGTTAGTTTATCAAAAACCAGCACCTTCTCAAAATGCGACATTTGTATGGCAATCAAGGTCAAGTTGGAATCAACAAAAAATCAAGAGGAGCATGCTAGATACATGGCATAAAGAAGGGCACACATGTTGCAGCAAATGAGTTGTAGAAATCTATACTATGCTTGGAGGAGCTCTTTCGAAATGAACCCAAATAGGTATTTGTGTATTATACATGATAAGATGGACCAGAGCAAGACTGCCATACCACAAATTAAACCAGTTCCTAAATCTCTCAATGGGGTTGAGAGGCTTCCAGTATCCTTAGAGAGGAATGCTCACTCATGGTGGACATGGACAAACAGCTTATGGTCACTTTGCCTTGGGGTTATGGCCAAGTGATCCCAACTTCACAATTTCATCTCTCTCAAAATGTTTAAGAAACTTAGAAAGAGGAGAGCAACACATGTATGGTGACTTGAGCTCACAAAACTCAGATGCATAACCACGAACAGATCTTTTGTATTGTGTTTTGTCTACTATGGCCCTGTATTAGCATATGGAAGTGCTAAAGGAGAGAAATGCATATTGTAAGCAGAGCATTGAGGATGCACATGCAGAGACACATGTAGAAACAAATGTGGATACAGAGGAAAATTGTTCTTCACATATGCAGTCAGTCTTTCATATGGAAGTGCTAAAGGAGAGAAACGCATATTGCAAGCAGAGCATTGAGGATGCAGATGTAGAGACACATGTAGAAACAAATGTGGATACAGAGGGAAATTGTTCTTCACATATGCAGTCAGTCTTTCATATGGAAGTGCTAAAGGAGAGAAACGCATATTGCAAGCAGAGCATTAAGGATGCAGATGCAGAGACACATGTAGAAACAAATGTGGATACAGAGGGAAATTGTTCTTCACATATGCAGTCAGTCTTTCGTACTAACACACATGTGCAGGATAGGGGCAATGCCAATGCCTCAAGTTTAATGCCATCAATTTGATTGCCAAGGACGTTGTTGTTGCAACTTGACAGTTGTGGTTCTGAAAATAAGAATCGTTATGTATTTGCCACCCTTTAAGTATGTTAAGGAAAATGAGAAGGTTGTGGAGGGCTTAAAAAACATGTCAATTGGTGGAAAGAGCACTTGCAAGAGAAAGGAGACCAAAGTGATTATGCTAAGTGGATCAATCCGGTCCTTGCCTATTGGGAGAATCTTATGCTAAACATGCAGACCCCTAGTGCAAGGGAAGACATTGGATTTCATGACTTTTGGCCAAGGAGTGTATGCAAAAAAGCTAAGCCTCTTAACCTTCAAGTGGAGGATGATGTAGATGAAAGGTTTGATGTAAATGAGGACCATTATTGTGGTCCCCAATGCGCAACAGACCTGCTGAAGAGTTCAACCCGACTCTTGATGTGTCTAAAGGAGATTTTGTGCTTGTACAACCTTGTGATGCAAATTACCCAATATGGTTGGGAGTGACAACAAGTGATGTTGATCAAAACAACAACTCGATAAACTACCTACAATTTCAGATACAATATTGGGCACCAATTTCAAAGAAGAAGAATGTAAGTGATGTGGAGGTTTATAAGGATTGCTGGGCAACTAGCTTCGTAATCTTTTAGCAATGTTGTATGAAGCTACCAAACTCATAGTTCAATCATTATTTAGATTGTAAGGCTTTCTTAAGCTTTTAAATTTATGGTTCACCCATTGTTCAAGAATTTTGATTCAATACAGATGGTGATCTTTTTAATTCTATCACCTAGTCTTTCTTACAACTTAAAGTTACATTGAATATCCTTTCTTTGTTAAAGTTTCTGTGTTTGATGGTCAACTGGAGGCTATGTGATATAAACAAACTTAATTCTTGGTGTGCATGTGTGTGTGTGTGTGCAGGCAAATTTACATCCCACCAACATTCATATATACTTGTTACAAATGTACAATAGTACATAACTCATATCGCATTATTCAAATGCTTGTTGAGAACATCCAATAATAAATCTTGCATATCGCACAGTAAACATTGTATTGGATCTAACAAAGAATTGTCCCAAAATTGTGCATATTTCCCAAAATTCCTAAATTTGAGTTCAAACTGAAATTGGAAAATTCTAGAAATCAGTTAGCTTTGGTTAGAGCATCCCTCTCCTATAAATAGAACATGAATCCTTTGAAAAAAAGGAGGAGAATTTTACTATTCTAGAACTATGCTGAAATAATGCTAATATTTACTCTTCTCTAAAATTCTCTCCAATTTGTAAGAAATTGGAGCTTCCCTCTTTCTTTAATCCCCATTGGTGGCTCCATCAACATACTAAACCAATTGATTGGTTGGGGGCCTCTACTATGAACAACGAATCAAGCAATTTGTAAGGTAAGTGGTGAATTTTGAGCTTTTCTATAATCTCTCAATGTTTCTCTCTTCTCAACCCCTCTCAAGCTTAAGAAGCTTAATTGGAATGGTTTTTGAATGCTATTGAAGTAATTAATGAATGATAGAAAAGAATTACATAAATTTACATTTATGCTTAATTCTAATGGTTTTTATGTAATATCTCTCTCTCACTAAAGAAATGGTCATACTCATGACCTATTCTCAATCCAAATGAAGCTTTTCATAAAGCTTTTCCTTAATCCAAAATTAATCTATGTCTAAGACCAAATTAATGGCTTTCCCTATGCTTTTAATTTATGAATATTGATGATTCAATCCATTATGGGTTAATGATCCAATTAGGGATCATTCTAATCATTCCCTTAATGATAAAAGCTTTATCTTTTAAAATAATTGAGATTTATCAGTCATAGTGGCGGAGCTATGGCAAAATTTTTATAAAAATTACTCATAAAATAATTTCATTCAAAGCATGAAAAGAGGATTTCCTACCATATTCTAGGAATTATCATCCTAGATTAATTAAAAGAATTTTATTGTAATCATGGAGAATTTGATTTCTATGTTATGCATAATTAAGATGCATAAGAGAAATTCTTTTATTAAAAGAATGATTTTTCATCATAAATGAATTGTATGCATAAACATATGCATAAAGGATAAAAATTTTATATTAAAAGAATGATTTTTATCATAAAATAATTGTATGCATAAACATATGCTTAAAGAATATAATTTTTATATTAAGAGTGTGATTTTCATCATAAATGGAATTTTTGCATAAATAAGATGCATAAGAGAAATTCTTTTATTCTAAAAGTGTAATTCCTACTAAATTGGATTTATGCATAGGAAGATGCATAAAAGATTGATTTTATTTCGAAAGTGTTATTCTCCTAAAAATAGAATTTATGCATGCGTAAAGAAATCTTATATCAAATATAAGAATTCTCTTGTATTCTATAAATAGATATTGAGAGGTGATAGGATGAGTTAAGAGTTATATGAGATGTGATAAGATTGAGTATGGGATGAGTGGATGTGGATGTATGGATGTGAATGTGGATGTGTATGTATAGATGTATGCATGTAGATGTGGATGTATGAATGTGCATGGAGATATGGATGTATGCATGTAGATGTAGATGTATAGATGTGGATGTGAATGTGGAGGTGGATGTATGCATGTAGATGTAGATGTATGGATGTGAATGTGAATGTGGATGTGGATGTATGCATGGAGATGTAGATGTATGGATGTGAATGTGAATGTGGATGTAGATGTATGCATGGAGATGTGGATGTATGCATGTAGATGTAGATGTATAGATGTGGATGTGAATGTGGAGGTGGATGTATGCATGTAGATGTAGATGTATGGAGGTGAATGTGAATGTGGATGTGGATGTATGCATAGAGATGTGGATGTATGCATGTAGATGTAGATATATGGATGTGAATGTGAATGTGGATGTGGATGTATGCATGGAGATGTGGATGTATACATGTAGATGTAGATGTATGGATGTGAATGTGAATGTGGATGTGGATGTATACATGGAGATGTGGATGTATGCATGTAGATGTAGATGTATAGATGTGGATGTGAATGTAGAGGTGGATGTATGCATGTAGATGTAGATGTATAGATGTGGATGTGAATGTGGAGATGGATGTATGCATGTAGATGTAGATGTATGGATGTGAATGTGGATGTGGATGTGGATGCATACATGGAGATGTGGATATATGCATGTAGATGTAGACGTATGAATGTGGTTGTGGATGTATGCATGTAGATGTGAATGTACGCATATAGATGTGGATGTATGGATGTGAATGTGCATGTAGATGTGGATGTATGGATGAGGATGCATGATTGTGCATGTAGATGTGGATGTGAAAATAGATGTATGGATGTAGATGTGGATGTATGGATGTAAATGTGGATGTAGATGTGGATATATGTATGGATGTGAATATATAATATGTGATGTGAAGGAATCTCAAGTGATGAGATGGAAAATGATGTGATGGGATGAGTATACATATAAATGGAATATGGAATAAGTAATGTGGATTGATGAGAGGGATAATGTGGAAAAATGAGAGTTAATATAGAAACTGTATTGTAAACTGTTTGTAAATGCTGTTTGTAAAATGACTGTTTTATGTCAAGAATGCTGGGAAAGCATTTTGACCATCTTGTGATTGAGGTCGTGGAGATCTAACTGATAAAATTGCAACTGCTGACGGAGAGTCAATGGAGGACGTCTCGCGTAGCAAGGTCGACCGAGGTCTTGACCAGCCTCGGTTCGATTAAAATGGTGAGCTTCCGGTACGGTGGATGAGGGACCAAGGAAGCGGCCTATGAGTGAAGCGCTAGGTCACCTGCGTTGGATTCTAGAGGGTGCTGACCATACGGTGCTCGGCGGGCTCTGGGTCGCCTAGGATACCCACGCGTGCGTCGAGGAAGATATTGGAACAAGGAGTAAGAGTTGTTTTCTGAAACCAGGCATGGATCTGGTTGATTGACCTTGCTGGTCTTCAATGGATGAGTCCATGGCTCTTTATATGGATCTGTTGGTTGATCGTGCTGATCTTCAACGAGAGTCCATCTTGATTTTTATAAGTGATTATATTGCCGAGTATTATGGACTAGGAACTATTGAAACGGCCCCTGCGTGGACAGGTGGTGAGCATTCTGGTTGCCAATGATGCCATAGATACTCTGATGAAGGAATGATGGAAAATTATGAATCAACTGGATAAATTGGAAGATTGTGGTCAGTGATACTATGGTTTTATTAAAGGATTGTTTTAAAACTGGTTGAATCTGTGAAAAGGCAATTTCATATTGGGTGTGTAAGTGGTGCGACTAGTTTTATTTTTGCATAAACATCCGGCTAGGGGGCCTTGGAACTCTTTTCCTTGGTACCCGGGACAAAACCTAACCAAATTCTTAATCGGATCCCATCACTACAGTGGTTGGGCGGTTGGCTAACCCATGGGACTGGATGGGGTTAGGCTGGACTGATGGATCCGTAAATCGAGACTCAATTTCTGTTA
Organism: Cibotium barometz; assembly: GCF_041138505.1. Lineage (NCBI taxonomy): Eukaryota > Viridiplantae > Streptophyta > Polypodiopsida > Cyatheales > Cibotiaceae > Cibotium > Cibotium barometz. The sequence goes on from NC_141106.1 coordinate 7,113,707, forward strand.
TTACGATAGATGAAGTAAATCCTGGATAGTAATTGTTCTATGGATAGGAATCAACGGCTGTGCCTCTTGATGGGAAAAAAAGCGTTGATCCCAATGATCCAAGTGCAAGTTTCTTCCTTGATGTGGCCGAATATCTTTATAGGTGCAGTCGGATCAATTTGATCTTTAATGGTCTTAACTACGTTAGAGTAAAAAGTTATCCTGGAGGAATCGCCCGTGCTTTCCAGATAAGGGAAGTTTTTCTGGGTTCCATTTTGGAAAAACCGGCGGATTAGTCTTTTGTTCGGATATCCGTGGACGAGGCCCCGAGTGTGGGACCCTGCCTTGCGCAAGAAGTGCTACTTCCGTTGCTAGTACCCCGAATCCGTTGCGTGGTGGGAACAGGGACCCCACAGTTGGTATCAGAGCCAATTGGCTAATAAAGATCAACTGAGAAGATAAATATGTCAAAAATTTATCAAGAAACACAAAAAGGTTGTAATTGTATGATATAAGTCATACAATTTGATATTCAAACTGAAATTTGTAATTTGGTAATTGGGTCTTCAGATGGAAGTACCGCAATTATATAGAATCCCTGACTTGCTTGAGGCCTAGACATGATGGTATTTACCTTATAATTCCAAGGGCCGTGACTACCCGTATATACCGAGAGTATAACTGCAGCTCTTTACTGACAGTATATACGAGTAAATCTAAGGATTGGAATAATAAGCGTTAATGCTATCCAGATGATGATTTCGAATGTGGTTGATATGATTTTTAATTCTATTTGAGAATTGATGAATTGATTTGGATTCTGATTGAAAAAATGACGATTTCAGAAATTTAGTTGAAATATAATAACCTGAACGAAACCACAATGAGGATGAATGGGACGAGTCCCTGTGATGATATTCATAACTGGAATGATGATAATGAATTCAACAAATCACTATGAGATTAGTGGATTGTGCTATCAGATTACTACTGTTAACACTTGACTAGTAGATCAAGTTAAGGGATGACAAATTGAGAACTTGCTTGACTAAAATTCCCGTGGAGGAATGTTCAAAAGGAAATTTTTCGGTCTAATGGACCATTATCATGTTAAAGATATGAATGATATGATCTGAATGAATTGTTATTTAATGATGAGTTCTGTATAAGGGATATTTATCCCAATGTTCTGTTGGGTTGATCAGAATATAAGGAACCCCAGAATAAAATTGGATCTCAAGAAAAAGAGTTGTCCTCTACCTTGCGAGATGAGGACATCTCGCACTTTTTAAGTGGGGTAGAATGTAAGATTCCTCTCCAGCCTTCGAGGTCTACAGGAGTAAGAATCTCCCTTATTGATCTTATAATTATTCCCTCTAAAAAAAAAAGAAGAAAGAAAGATTCTGTTTTAAAAAAGGAAGACCCTTTCCCTGGAATACTTCTCAGGAGTCCCACCTGTTTTAAGGATTTAGAACATGAGTTCAGAAGTGAAAATCGGTGTTTAGGATACCAAGGTTTTGGTCTTCATTCGAGTACGGCCCAAAAGAAGTTCTTTATCTCTTGGGGAGTATAAGAAGTTATCCCCTAGATATTGTGAACCTTATCTGAATTCAAAGAAAGTAAGTGACTTAGCCTACGAGCTTCTTTTACCTCCTCATCTCAAAGTTCATAATGTATTTCATGTAAACCTTCTATAGAAATATATGCCAAACCCAAATCATGGAAAGACGGTAAAACTTCAGTGGCAAGATACCGTTGGCTTCTAGGTTACGCTAGCTTCTTCCTTTATATAAAGTCATAACTTTTACTTATCGCTCACAGTAATCTTACTTCCATCAATCCCCTTTCTTTCTTAATCTCCTTCATGGCTTGGCAGCAGGAATTGGTTTTATCCATGATGATTTCTCACCTTCAAGATGCAAGCGAGTCTGTGAAGAAGGATTTTATAGAACTGTATGAGCGCTCCCTTTTCCCTCACTTGGGAACTTCTGTAGCTCAGACCAAATGGCGGACCTGTTGAGATATAACTAGGGTAACACCGTGGGGGCGACAGCACTTCCGTAACAATGTCCGCTTGGCTATGGTTATTGAAGCCTTAGGTTTGGGTCCCCGATACTACTGCGTGATGAGATCAAGGCATGGTGGATTTTCTGAGCGGGTCTTCTTACTAGCGTGCTTTCTTCCTCACCAGAAGATATGCCTTTATCCCGTTTTCGGCTTGCCTCTTAGAGGTCCTTTTTTTAGGTCACCTCATACCACTGAGGTAGGTGCTGCAATAACCAGCCGAATTATTCCCATAGATGAGTTACCTTATACGTGTGCAGCTTGTGAGTGTTGCTTTTGTGACCATATGATGGACGGGCTTATGGAAGTGTAAAAAGTTCTTCTATCTTTACTGTATACGTTTCCAAGAATGAATAAAGTTGAAATCTTGTTCTTGTCTTGAGTCTTGCTCTCTTTGAGACTTTTCTTGGTGGTTAATCTTAATTAAATTTTCTCTCAGTCTCTTATTCGTGCATCTTGCGAAATTACCCCCAGTTGGCGAGATGAGGGCATCTCGCGTTTTTCAAGTGGGAGAGAATGTAAGATTCCTCCCCAGCCTCTCAAGATATCCAGCATCTTTCCCTGTAATCAATTCCCTCTTCAGAATTATAAGAGATCTCGTCTCTGCCTGTTTTGACATAGAGAGAGAAAATATTCTAGAGAGAGAATATTCAGATTTTTAATATTTTTGGATAGAAAATTATCTCATCTTATTAAAATAAGTTTCCCTGAAATAGAAATTCAAAAAGAACTTTCCAATGTGCAATTGGAATTAATTAGAAATGGGTATAAAGGACCTTAGCCTAAGGGTCTAGATTTTCAAAAATTTTTGGATTATGGTCCAATTAAGGTTCCTATGGGCCAATAGCATCAATCCATGTGTAGGGAGGAGATAAATCCAATTTGTAAAAGAAGATACCCAAAAATGAGGAAATGCTCACATAAGATGAAGAGTTGACTATGTACAAGGTTTATTAGTAAGAAACTATGAGTAATATCAAAAAATGAGATAAATTGGGTATCCAAAAATGAGTAAATGCTCACATAAGATGAAGAGTTGAAAATGTACAAGGTTTATTAGTAAAAAACTATGAGCAATATTAAAAATATGAGATATTTTGGGTATAATGATTCCATTTTGACACATATGTAAGGAAGGAGAGTCCATTAAAGGAGGTGCATATTTCACATGCTTGAATGAGTTTTAAACTCAAAAATAATGTGATATTTTTATCTCTCCTCTCTCTTGAACCAAACCAAATAAAAAAGGAACCAAACCGAATCAAAAAGGAACCAAACTAGATCCAAATCTAGTCCAAATTCAACCAAACTGAAATTGAAAAATTCTAGAAATCAGTTAGCTTTAGTTAGAGCATCCCTCTCCTATAAATAGAACATGAATCCTTTGAAAAAAAGGAGGAGAATTTTACTATTCTAGAACTATGCTGAAATAATGCTAATATTTACTATTCTCTAAAATTCTCTCCAATTTGTAAGAAATTGGAGCTTCCCTCTTTCTTCAATCCCCATTGGTGGCTCCATCAACATACTAAACCAATTGATTGGTTGGGGGCCTCTACCATGAACAACGAATCAAGCAATTTGTAAGGTAAGTGGTGAATTTTGAGCTTTTCTATAATCTCTCAATGTTTCTCTCTTCTCAACCCCTCTCAAGCTTAAGAAGCTTAATTGGAATGGTTTTTGAATGCTATTGAAGTAATTAATGAATGATAGAAAAGAACTACATAAATTTACATTTATGCTTAATTCTAATGGTTTTTATGTAATATCTCTCTCTCACTAAAGAAATGGTCATACTCATGACCTATTCTCAATCCAAATGAAGCTTTTCATAAAGCTTTTCCTTAATCCAAGATTAATCTATGCTTAAGACCAAATTAATGGCTTTCCCTATGCTTTTAGTTTATGAATATTGATGATTCAATCCATTATGGGTTAATGATCCAATTAGGGATCATTCTAATCATTCTCTTAATGATAAGCTTTATCTTTTAAAATAATTGAGATTTATCAGTCATAGTAGCGGAGCTATGGCAAAAAATTTATAAAAACTACTCATAAAATAATTTCATTCAAAGCATGAAAAGAGGATTTCCTACCATATTCTAAGAATTATCATCCGGTAGAGGCCCTGAAATAGCCTTCCAAGCACACAAAAAGACTGAAAATCCCGGACTCAAGCATGCAAAATATATGCACTAGGCTCAGCCCATTGCCATAAAAACTGCAAGAAACACTCAAATATACTCAAGAATGGCACACACACACTATCTCTCTCTCTCTCTCTCTCTAGGAAACTACAGCCATGCACACACAAAAAGAAACTAGACCTAGGTTATGGCACACAAAAGATAAGCATGGAGATCATCCTCACCATCTTCTTCTTCACTCTCTTCCTCCATGGATATGGCGTTGAAGCACAAGAGAGATGGAAGAAACAAGAAAGCAAGAGTTTGTGCCAATTGAGAGAGATTGAAAAGAACCGTGAGATTGGTAGATAAAGGTAGAGAGAGGTTGTAACCAACTTCCAACTTCCCAAACCTCCCAAATCACACGACTCCTTTCTCTTTCTTTCTTTATTGAATTTGAAAAGTTTGTTACATAAGCTTTTTGAAACCTTAGGCTTAGCTTTCATTTTTGTGCATACATAGACCATGGCTTTTAACCTTACAAAATATCTAGAGAGAGTTTCCATGCTTTGGCTTTACAAGTGCGGACCCGCTAAATTGCCAAGCATTTACAAAGTTGGGACATGCGTACAAATCATACGGCAACAAGTGTATGTCTAGGCTTGGATACAAAATAAACATGGGATAACATCATTCTTATTTGAGAAAAGCTGCATCTTCTTAGCCTATTTGATGTCAAAATTGGAGGCTATCATTCCTCCCACACTTAGCTAGTGAGCTCCCGCGAACAAAGTGTCGATGAAGAACCTCCTTTTGCTGCATACTTAATAAGCTCCAAAGCTTTATTTCACTCTCATTCTCACACCACACAACTTCATATGAGCTCCATAACTTCACTCCAGTTCTTCTCCAGAAACACACACCTTCTACCCCTACTTTACTCTCCTACAATAACTCCATAGCTTTTGACTAAGACATATGATGAGGAGAAAAGTTATCAACTTCCCACCCGCAAAAACTCATAATCTTCATGGAAGAAACAAACACCAACTTTGAACACCAAAATGTTCCCCAACAATTGATAGAACATGAAATGCACCCTCACAAAAGATAATACGTGAAGTACTCCACCCGGATCAATAATGTGTAAACTTCTCTCAATAAGAAGGATAAGTAGAACTTATTGAAAAGAAAAAAACAAAATTAAGTTTAAAGCCTAACACTCATCCCCATGTGTGTATAAATGAATACCCATGCCTTGCCCAGCACATTAATGCTCACTCACCCAAGGTTAAATAGAACAAAACCCATGTTGTGTGTGTGTATGTCCTATTGCGCTGCACAGTAGGAGAGAGATGTGTGGGAACAACGGCCAATAACATTAAAGGTCCAACCTTTAATAATAATTTCGGTGGATGCAACGTTTGCTGTAGACTTCACAAGAAATCGCTTGCAGACGTTGTTAACACACGAATGGCAGCATAACTTATGGAGCGATGCCTGAATACACCGATTATGTTTGATGATGTATGCGCTGACTTCTGCTTCGGCTCTGCATATGCCCATCACAAATGAACCTACAGATTATTGACACTGAATGCGGTCCCCTCGCTCTACTCTTTGCAGCTTTCATGTCCATCTTGCTCCTTTCTTTCCTTCAAGGCCGCCTCCCTCCACATTTGAAGCTGCTTCTTGCAAGTTCCATGGCTAGCCCCTCCCGGCGAACGCACCAAATGAAATAGCCTTCCAAGCACACAAAAAGACATCAAATCCCGGACTCAAGCATGCAAAATATATGCACTGGGCTCAGCCCATTGCCATAAAAACTGCAAGAAACACTCAAATACACTCAAGAATGGCACACACACACTATCTCTCTCTTTCTCTCTAGGAAACTACAGCCATGCACACACAAAAAGAAACTAGACCTAGGTTATGGCACACAAAAGATAAGCATGGAGATCATCCTAACCATCTTCTTCTTCACTCTCTTCCTCCATGGATATGGCGTTGAAGCACAAGAGAGATGGAAGAAACAAGAAAGCAAGAGTTTGTGCCAATTGAGAGAGATTGAAAAGAACCGTGAGATTGGTAGATAAAGGTAGAGAGAGGTTGTAACCAACTTCCAACTTCCCAAACCTCCCAAATCACACGACTCCTTTCTCTTTATTTCTTTATTGAATTTGAAAAGTTTGTTACATAAGCTTTTTGAAACCTTAGGCTTAGCTTTCATTTTTGTGCATACATAGACCATGGCTTTTAACCTTACAAAATAGCTAGAGAGAGTTTCCATGCTTTGGCTTTACAAGTGCGGACCCGCTAAATTGCCAAGCATTTACAAAGTTGGACATGCGTACAAATCATACGGCAACAAGTGTATGTCTAGGCTTGGATACAAAATAAACATGGGATAACATCATTCTTATTTGAGAAAAGCTGCATCTTCTTAGCCTATTTGATGTCAAAATTGGAGGCTATCTAGCCCCCAACCAATCAATTGGTTTAGTATGTTGATGGAGCCACCAATGGGGATTGAAGAAAGAGGGAAGCTCCAATTTCTTACAAATTGGAGAGAATTTTAGAGAATAGTAAATATTAGCATTATTTCAGCATAGTTCTAGAATAGTAAAATTCTCCTCCTTTTTTTCAAAGGATTCATGTTCTATTTATAGGAGAGGGATGCTCTAACCAAAGCTAACTGATTTCTAGAATTTTCCAATTTCAGTTTGGTTGAATTTGGACTAGATTTGGATCTAGTTTGGTTCCTTTTTGATTCGGTTTGGCTCCTTTTTGATTTGATTTGGTTCAAGAGAGAGGAGAGATAAAAATATCACATTATTTTTGAGTTTAAAACTCATTCAAGCATGTGAAATATGCACCTCCTTTAATGGACTCTCCTTCCTTACATATGTGTCAAAATGGAATCATTATACCCAAAATATCTCATATTTTTAATATTGCTCATAGTTTTTTACTAATAAACCTTACACATTTTCAACTCTTCATCTTATGTGAGCATTTACTCATTTTTGGATACCCAATTTATCTCATTTTTTGATATTACTCATAGTTTCTTACTAATAAACCTTGTACATAGTCAACTCTTTATCTTATGTGAGCATTTACTCATTTTTGGGTATCTTCTTTTACAAATTGGATTTATCTCCTCCCTACACATGGATTGATGCTATTGGCCCATAGGAACCTTAATTGGACCATAATCCAAAAATTTCTAAAAATCTAGACCCTTAGGCTAAGGTCCTTTATACCCATTTCCAATTAATTCCAATTGCACATTGGAAAGTTCTTTTTGAATTTCTGTTTCAGGGGAACTTATTTTGATAAGATGAGATAATTTTCTATCCAAAAATATTAAAAATCTGAATATTCTCTCTCTAGAATATTTTCTCTCTAGAATATTTTCTCTCTCTATGTCAAAACAGGCAGAGATGAGATCTCTTATAATTCTAAAGAGGGAATTGATTACAGGAAAAGATGCTGGATATCTTGAGAGGCTGGGGAGGAATCTTACATTCTCTCCTACTTGAAAAACGCGAGATGCCCTCATCTCGCAAACTGGGGGTAATTTCGCAAGATGCACGAATAAGAGACTGAGAGAAAATTTAATTAAGATTAACCACCAAGAAAAGTCTCAAAGAGAGCAAGACTCAAGACAAGAACAAGATTTCAACTTTATTCATTCTTGGAAACATATACAGTAAAGATAGAAGAACTTTTTACACTTCCATAAGCCCGTCCATCATATGGTCACAAAAGCAGCACTCACAAGCTGCACACGTATAAGGTAACTCATCTATGGGAATAATTCGGCTGGTTATTGCAGCACCTACCTCAGTGGTATGAGGTGATCTAACAAAAGGACCTCTAAGAGGCAAGCCGAAAATGGGATAAAGGCGTATCTTCTGGTGAGGAAGAAAGCACACTAGTAAGAAGACCTGCTCAGAAAATCCACCATGCCTTGATCTCATCACGCAGTAGTATCGGGGACCCAAACCCAAGGCTTCAATAACCATAGCCAAGCGGACATTGTTACGGAAGTGCTGTCGCCCCCACGGTGTTACCCTAGTTATATCTCGACAGGTCCGCCATTTGGTCTGAGCTACAGAAGTTCCCAAGTGAGGGAAAAGGGAATGCTCATACAGTTCTATAAAATCCTTCTTCACAGACTCGCTTGCGTCTTGAAGGTGAGAAATCATCATGGATAAAACCAATTCCTGCTGCCAAGCCATGAAGGAGATTAAGAAAGAAAGGGGATCGATGGAAGTAAGATTACTGTGAGCGACAAGTAAAAGTTATGACTTTATATAAAGGAAGGAGCTAGCGTAACCTAGAAGCCAATGGTATCTTGCCACTGAAGTTTTACCGTCTTTCCATGATTTGGGTTTGGCACATATTTCTATAGAAGGTTTACATGAAATACATTATGAACTTTGAGATGAGGAGGTAAAAGAAGCTCGTAGGCTAAGTCACTTACTTTCTTTGAATTCAGATAAGGTTCACAATATCTAGGGGATAACTTCTTATACTCCCCAAGAGATAAAGAACTTCTTTTGGGCTGTACTCGAATGAAGACCAAAACCTTGGTATCCTAAACACCGATTTTCACTTCTGAACTCATGTTCTGAATCCTTAAAACAGGTGGGACTCCTGAGAAGTATTCCAGGGAAAGGGTCTTCCTTTTTTAAAACAGAATCTTTCTTTCTTTTTTTAGAGAGGGAATAATTATAAGATCAATAAGGGAGATTCTTACTCCTGTAGACCTCGAAGGCTGGAGAGGAATCTTACAAGGGTGGCAAGGGAGAGATTGGATGATTGAGACACTTCAATATAGAAACATGTAGAGAAGGTTATTCTCATGTTAAAGATCATTCACACAAGTACTTTCCCTAAGGAAATTATGCAAGACATGGAAAACATAAGTACGTCAAAAGACAATTCTCAGATACTGAAAAGCTAGTATCAGTACTGTGTTTAAGAAAACATAGGAAGTAGCTTTTCTAATATAGACTTCAAATCTCTATTTTATAAATTTGGCATATTATTTCATTATTTTTATAATATTTACCCTAATAAATGAACTCAAAAAGAACTTTCCATTTGATTTGAGTGTCTAAACGACTATATTTTGACATTAGATGTGAAAGTTATGGCAATTTTAAAAAGTTGCCCCAAGTACTTTCACTAGTGAAAGTCCTTTGGCTAGCCTTATTTACATGAATGTAGACAAATTCATGTAAATGTAGTGAAAGTCCTTTGGCTAGCCTTATTTACATGAAGCTAGACAAATTCATGTAAATGTATAGAATATGTAACCCATGTTTAATACTCTTTCCCATGTAATCTTCCCTATGGTAAGTTTGAGAAGGCAAGGAACACATGGGCATGTAAAGGAGAATATACTCATATTAGCAACTCTTTTTAAAGTATTTTCCCAAAGAATGTTAATAAATGGCTTATAGAGGAGGCCATGCGAAGAAATGCTATTGAGAATACATCGCCCAAAATTTCTTTTTCCTTGTATTTTTTATATTACTTGGATAAATATATAAAATATGATACATGAAAAATTCCAACTCGCGGTTTCTAGCTTGAAGGTTTTAGCTCGGTAAATGTGCGTACGTAATGGCCACATAGGGGTTCTTGTAGACATTGTAGGGCTGAGCTAAGTGTAGATATTGTAGCACCAAGAGAAACTGACACGGTCTCACCAAGGCGGTGGTTGCACAATATTGTCTATAAAGACATGCTCCTCTCGAGAGGAAGTTCACAGTCAACACAAACACTAAACCAAGGACACATATCTAGCACAAAGATGAAGTTATATTTTTATTATTCATAAGGTTAATGGGAATTTCTAAAGACTTCAACATCGACATGGGCCGTATTGTCATAGGATTTCCACTAGCATAATCGTCATCATCATCATAATCATTGACATGTTCTATGTAACTCTTGTAAGCGGACAAATAACCATGCTAACATGTGTTTGTGTGAATGAGAAGATTGAAACTCTTGTAAAAATGCCACAACCAAAGGAGAGAGTATGCGTGCATAATCAAAGCAAGGGTGTATACATATCCATATCTAGCCTAAGCATGCCTATAACACAAGTGCATGATATTACCATAGTACATAGAATGGCATCCACATGTAAATCATCAAAAGAGTTAAAGAAAATTAAGACATCATGTAAAGAGATTCATGTCCATGCCAAAGAAGGAGTAAAAAGTCAGAGTCAAAGCTAAGAGCAAAAAACCTAGAGCCAAGGAAGAAATAAGGGATCTTCATCAATAAAAAGCAAGAAGATCTCAAGCAAGCAGAATAGCACTAAGCCATAAAGAAGCTACCAACCACTACCCTAACCTAATCATTTCATATGTTGTAAGCCACCAAATGAGTAGGCAAATCTATGTGTTTGTAAGCACACTTTACCACATTAGAGTAGCTAAAGAGAACCTAGGGGAAGTGATGCTAATGTAAACACTCTTGGCCACTTGAGAGTAGCTAATCAAGCACCCATGGGCAAAGATGTCACATGTCCAAATGTCAATCCACGTATCACCTACATTAACGGGGGTGAAGTATTTGTACACCTTGCATCTGAACACCTTCCAATAGCTTAAGAAAAAGGCCCCGAGGGGGGTGTTGAGAATGTGGTTCCATTAAGCACAAGAAGGAGGTAGGGAGTTAGTATCAGTAGTCTAAATGAAGTACAGGCCTAGTAATCCTCCACGTGAGCAAAGGTGGAATGATCCTACTTGAGCTCTAGCAAAGCCAATGTTATACTCACCCAAATAAAAGGGGAACATTTTCAAGCAATGAGCATATCACTTGCACTTATCTTAAGTCTCTTTATATATCTAAGCTAGTTTATCTTGGCATCTAATTACACTTAAGTTCATCTTAATTAGCACATGCTCATGAGGAGTCTTCATTTTTATCCACCTTAGATTAGTGCATGATTAGTTTATGATTAGGTAGATGTCTTGTCATTAGGAGAGCTTGATCCATGATTCTCAATAGGATGTACCATTTTTGGTGTCAATGTAGGGAGCGATCGGTCTCTTTCTACTCTATTTAAACTTTCTATCATCTTCTTTAATAACCTCTATTTTTTATGCCAAAATAGTAGCAAAAAAGTGGTCTACATTGGCAAAAGTAATTATTTTATCAATCTTTCATGGCATTTATTTATTTGTAAAAATCTTATTGTAACACCTTTTGTAACACTTTTTAAATGCCCTTATTTATGAATTTTAAATCTATGGTTTTCTTGATTTTATATTTTGCACTAAATTGAATTAAATTCAAATGCTATGCCTTGATGAAAAGGCCACCCCCTTCTCTTCTTTACATTCAAGCCTTTCTTAATCCTAGAAAGATTAACTAAGGGATTAATCAAACTCTTCTTATTGTTTACTCTCTTGAATTTAGAAAATTGTGTAGATTTAGAGTTTTATAAATCTAATTTGGGTTAATTTAAGTTAAATAAAGAAGGCTAAAAATGAGAAATGGTCAGCCATACAAAGGAGGTTATGGCAAAATTTTCCAGAATTTTGTGGAAAAGAAAGTTGTTTTTATGTTATTCCAAAAGAGTAATTCCCACCATTTTTTGCATCTAAAAGCAATATTCTAATTACTCCATGTACATATTCACCTATGAATATGCATGGATATCATTGATATTAATTATTAAAATTGCTTTTTAAGCATAGAAAGATGCATAAGGGAGTTTTTATTATTATAAAAGTGTTATTTTCATTAAATTTGATTTTTATGCATAGAAAGATGCATAAAGGAATTTTTTTATTATAAAAGTGTTACTCTTATTAAATTGATTTTTATGCATAGAAAGATGCATAAAGGAATTTTTCTTTTTATAAAAGTGTTATTCTCATTAAATTTGATTTTTATGCATAGAAAGATGCATAAAGGAATTTTTCTTTTTATAAAAGTGTTATTCTCATTAAATTTGATTTTTATGCATCTAAAGATGCATAAATGAAAATTTTTATTATAAAAGTATTATTCTCATTAAATTGATTTGATTTTTATGCATAGAAAGATGCATAAAGGATTTTTTTTGAAAAAAGTGTTATTATCATTAAATTTGATTTTTATGCATAGAAAGATGCATAAAGGAAATGTTTTTATTATAAAAGTGTTATTCTCATTAAATTTGATTTTTATGCATAGAAAGATGCATAAAGGAATTTTTTTAACTATAAAAGTGTTATTCTTATTAAAATTAAATTTTTGTGCATAGAAAGATGTAGAAAGGAATTTTTTTATTATAGAAGTGTTATTCCTATTAAAATTGAATTTTTGTGCATAGAAAGATGTAGAAAGGAATTTTTTTATTATAAAAGCCTTATTCTTATAAAAAAGGATTTTTATGCATAAATAGATGCATAAAGATTTTTTTTTGAATTTAAAAGTATTATTTCTATTAAATTGATTTTATGCATAAATAGATGCATAAAAGGATTTTCTTTTTATAAAAGTGTTATTCCCATTGAAGTTGATTTTTATGCATAAATAGATGCATAAAGAATTTTTATATCAAAATTAGAATTCTCTTAAATTCTATCTTTAAATCCTATGAGTATTTGACAAATGAATAGTTAAATACTCTAAGAGAGAAAATTCTTTCGTTTTATATTCACACGGTTTGTAAAAAGAAAATTTAGGAAACCTATCGAGATCGAATTATTCAGATAAATGATTAATTTATTCCTCATTGGAATTCGTATTAACTAATTTAGAAATCAGGTAAGTGTTTATTCAAAGAAAGAAATTCGGTAAAATAGTAACTGAATTATCAAAACTTTTCGAGAAAGATAGTTCAGGAAAAATCTTGTTAGACTCGAACCGTGAATTAGACTATGACCAAGACCAAACCCTTTTGTCAGTTTCGAGGAAAGAAGGTGTGATTGGTTTAGAAAAATACACTCAAAACTCCCGCCAAATCTAAAACTAAGTTTAAGACCCTTCGAATTGATCTATAGATCAAGGTTACAGAATTCAAGGAATTCTGGTATGAAATTCAAAATTCCGTTCAAGAAGTTTTGGGGATACTGATTCAAGCAATACTCATTGTATTCAAAAGAAAATCAAACTAAAAACTAGAATAGAAACCTTGTTTTCTTCAAGGACTGTCTTACGCCAAAATGTTGGAAGGAGCATTTGGTATATGTTTTTCTAAGGGAAGCTCGGTTGCAACAGCTGGCGGGGAGTGTTCAAAGGATGGCTCACGCGGCAAAGCGAGGTCTTGACCAGCCTCGGTATGTTTGAAAAATGGTGTGCTTCTGGTATGATGGGCGAGGGCCGACGAAGCGGTCCCTAAGTGAAGTACCAGGACACCTAAGGAGGATCCTGGAGGGTTCTGACCAGGCGATGCATGGGCTCGCGGTGCCTAGGACACTTATGCATATGTCGTGGAAGATATGTATGATGGACGAAATGATTATTGTAATATTACTGGATCTCGTTGCTGACCAGTGGGTCTCAACGGAGAGTCCAGAGTGATACTGGTTTTTGATAAACAAGGGGACTGGATGGAAATTTTGAGTTATGATATCTGTAACACCAATAATTGTTTGTCAATGGATTATTTTATATGTTAAAGTTTTAAAGAGGAGTGTGTGTGTATCTATATTCGAAAGCAAAAGTTAAGAAAGGCATTCAATTATGGGTGGGTGAGTAATTGTTTGGTTCTACCGATTCTAGTGGTTGGGTGGTGGCTAACCCATGGGCCAGATGAGAATCAGTGGAGTTTTAATAATTAAATGGAAATAATAGGAATACGCTTAGAATTCGTGTAGTTAAATAAAACCTTGAAGAATTTCTCAAATGAGTAGATCAATGGCTGTGCCTGATTTTGGTTAGGAAAAAAGCGATAATTTCCTCAGATGATTAGATCAATGGTTGTGCCTGATTTTAGTTAGGAAAAAGCATTGATTTCTTCAAATTATGTCAGTGATAGTTTTCCTTCTATCTGCTTTAATCAGATGAAGGATAGTTTAATCTCTTGAACCCGTTAGAAAATTCGTTAAGAAAATAAAAAAGGTGGAATCGTCCCCGTCTTCCGGGCAAGGGAAATTTTCCCAGTTTCGGTTTCAAAATGACCACCAAATTAGTCTCGTGTCCGAAAATTCGAGGGCAAGGCCCTGAGTGGGATACCCTGCCCTGTGCAAGAGGAAGCTACTTCCGCTGTTGCTAGTAGCAACTGGGAATCCGCCGGTGCGGAGAGGGGGCAGTGGGGTCTCACACGCATTGTTCTGGAACTGCTCCCCCAAGCCCCTAGGGTCATTTTTGATGCATTTACAAAAAAAAATGATGGTACAAACTAGAAAAAACAATGATATACTTGATGAAAATAAGTTTGCAAAAACTGTATTGTATTCATAAGAAGAAGTGATACATTATCTTTACAAAAGCTTTCTTACAATATTGAGCTTCCTGCTCTTGTTATTGGGCAGCGTGTGCTCAAGAAATGATTGGGCTATTTCTTGAGGATCCTCTATGCCTATGCTTTTGGCTATACCTATACGAGCAACAAGATTACCCCTAAATCCAAAACCAAAAACATCTAAGGCAAGGGGTTTTCTTATCAAAACTACACAGTTGGTGCTCTGCGCCATAGAGGCTACATAGAGCACCTTAGAGAGGGATTTCAAAAAGAAGGGAGTGAAGGTAGATTGACGGGTGGAGTCCCTGTGGATAATGGTGATGCCATCCACAGGAAGCCGATCAAGATAGTGCACCAACGCAGCATCATGTCCATGGACCTTGGCTTGGTCTCTGCTGCTGTTACCGCCCGCCTCTCCCAGCAAATGTGTCAATTTCAACCACCCTCTCTGCAATCAAAGGAAAAATCAAAATATTTTCCTATACATAATTACAAATGTTTCTAAGTTATAAAAGGTCCATTATTAGCTCTTGCTCAATGTCTTCTTTTGCCAAAGTGCTGGTGGGGGTGGAGAGGTGAATCGAGGACTTAGCCTCATCCTTTCTAGGTGCTTTGGTCTCCTCCATCACTCCAGTAGAAAGGGTATCCTTTTCAGCCTCTAGTTTGTCTTGTAAGGTTGTGAATTCCTCCTCTAGAAAACTAGGGCTTGCTTCATGGTCTCAACCACAATTTCCTTGACCAAAGCAACTGTCTCTACAATAGATTCTCCAAGGGGTATTATGACCCTATCTAGGTGAGGACCGAGGTTGGGACGTATCAAGTCCACCTCACAGCGCGTGCATATAATGCCCAAGCATTCATCCATTCTCAAGCCAGCTACCTTTTCAAGGTCATGAAGAAATAAGTATTCTTCACCTTCCACCACAATGGTGCTCAAGAGATTGATCTCAAGCTTTGGCAGCACCTTGCTCTCCTCATGTGGGGAAGATGGCCCTGCATCTTCTACTACAGCGGGCTGTTCAGCTGGAGATTGTGCACCCTCTCGAAAGTGCTCTGATGCAAGCTTCTCTTCCACACCAGCACTTGTACCTAGTGCCTTCAATACCTTGTCATCCCTCAAATACCCTGCCAACTGCAATGCAGGCATCTCTATCTCCTCATCCAAATCCTCATCGCTCATGAGGAACGCAAAAGTGGCAAGCCACGAGAGGAACCTAGTTCTTGAATTTCCCTTCCCCAACCTCTTCACCTCCTACTTATTGAAGGTACAATAAGCTCCTAGAGGGATGCCTCGGGGGGGTCACTATATGTAAAATATCCCTATCGCGTACGTTCAAGGCCTATATTTTAAATCCCTTATTTGTGAATTTTTTAATCTATATAATATCCTCTTTTCTTTATGAATCTGTAAATTTTTTTGAAAAAAATTTAAATCATACCCTTATGTAAATATATTTCTGTAAGTTTCATAAATTAAAATTATGCTTCTGTTGAATGCACGTGATATTCACATTTTTTTGTGAGTGACCCCCCCGAGGGGGATGCAGATGTTGATGAAGCATTCAAGGCACTGGATGTAGGGGCAGGCATATTGTTGAATGTACTTAAGCAGTTCAAAAGGCACCTATCGATCACTGTGAAAATGGGGAAAGAAGACGGAGTTGGGAGCCAAGTATTGCTCCATTTATGCAATCTGTGTCTCATAATGTTGGGACTCAAGGGCGAGCGACTTTTCAAAGTCGACTTTACGAGCAAACATGGCAAAGAGCTCGCTCTTGCCCGCCCACGGGGTGGTGGAGAGGAACTCACTGAAGTTGTCAAAGTGGGTAGCCATGTGAATGCAAAGAGATAGTGTGAGCTCGTGCTTGGTTTCTATCGCGTGAAAATGAGAAAGAAGGCACCTTTGCCTATCTATAGTTAAAATTTAAAGTTTGGCCTTTTCACACTAGACCGCTAGACAAAAAAATCACAGTTTGCAAAAATATTAAGATTTCAATTAAATAAAGATTGGTTAAAAAAGAGCCTGCTACAAAATTACAAACATGTCATCTAATCTAAAATTGTTATAATATCTTCATTTTTTGCCTCTCTTGTGACATTTACTTCATGTTGATCTCCATCTCCTTGTTGACTTGAAAGCTCGTCATTGCCTTCACCTCAATCCTGAAACTCTTGCCCCTCACGTGCATCAGAACAACAAAGGCTATTTTCCCATATACCCAGTTCATCTTCAAGCTCTTCCACATGACTACTATGTGTTGGTAGGACTATGCACCTTGCTGCTGAAAATTCAAGGTCCCCTATTTGCCATGGTTCTTGAGACCATGGTTGTCCCCTCCTTATGCTTCCCAATCTCTAAAAATATAGAAAGTGACACAATAACCAGAAAGTGTAAGGGTTAATTCTAGACATGTAGTGGAATCAGGTATACCTTTCTTCTCATCAACTTGAAACTTGACTCTTCCACATTGTCAAAGCCCATGATGCTAAAGTGTTGACGTAGGTCTGCTAGGCTCCAATGCTTGCTTGCTACCACTCGTTCAATCTATCCATTTTGCATCATCACAGCTACCGTAATAGGCACAATTTCTTCTTTTGAGGCTTGAAGTGGGATCCATGTCCCGTGCCTTTGCATCTATCTTTGGTAGTGTAGACACATGTACAAAATAGAGCGTGCCTTCAAGAACCTGAAAGACACTGTAGAATCTTTTACATTGCACTTGTACACATCACCTTGATGTGACCCCTCATTAACCTCCCAACCCTCTCCTAGTTATCCTTGAATGAGGTCAGACTGTAGCTCCTTTTACAAATATACATTGTTTTTGTTTGGTGCATTGGCCTGGAATTGAACATGTGCACAAAAACATATAAAGGAAAAAACCAATTTAGCCCTACTGACCTAGATGCCTTTGAAAACTTGAGTGATGTCTTGATATCACTTACCATCTTAAACTTTAAGCATAAGATGGTCCAAGCATCTGGTTCGGGCCATTTGGGATTGTTAAGAGGGGGGTTGAGGATCTCTCCTTGCCAAATAAACCTGGTTTTTAATCTACAAAATATGAGTGAGAAAGGAAAAGATATTGTTCTGTACAAGATCACTTGGGCTTTGAGATACAAACATTGCCTCTCCAATGGATGCATGTATAGCATAGAAAAATCCAGTGAGGATTTGGAGTAGTTGTTCCTCAACATAATTAGAGGGAAAAATATGTGCAGATAGAGACATAAGAAAATGGAGAATCATAAGAATATTTGAAACAAAAAATCCAATGTTAGCATGTTGTTAAAGCTGTGTTTATATTACACTGACAATTTGAAGGAAACCTTGGTCGTTGGCCTTGAATGTACAAGTCTCGAAGGGTATACACATGTTGCACTATGGCAACCAGTCCTTCCTTCTTAGTATGCTTGAAGCCTTGTAGCCACCCCTTCCAATGATGTAGCATATTCCCTAGTTGACGCACTCAATGTGGTCCCTTAGAGCTTTTGGCCACATGTAGACCCAAGCCTCAACCCCCTGAATCTTGTTACAGCCCAAACTCCATTCTCATCTCTTCTGTTGTGTAGCACAAGCTCTTCCACCGTCTCCCTAGGTCTTCTCACATTACTGGAAGAGGCCATGGTGGTAAGAAAAGAAAAGAAGGGAAAAGAAAAGCTTGTTTTACAATAAAGGAGTGGAGAGGAGAGAAAGTTTAGGGTTTTCAGTGCAGCAATGGAAAGCTTAAAAGAGGGTTAGAGTTTGAGAATAGGCTTCATGAACCTACAGTAGACTAAAGAGGGATAGAGTTTCTGTAGAAATGGAGAGGGAGCCTAGCTTGAGAGAGAGAGAGAGAGAGAGAGGAAGATTGAGAGGGAGGGAGCTTGAGAAGGAGGGAGAGCTTGAGAGGGATGGAGTTTTTGTAGCAATGGAGAGCTTAGAAAAGGAAGAAAGAGGGAGAGGGAGCTTGAGACTGAGGGAGCTTGAGAAGGAGGGAGAGCTTGAGAGGTATGGAGTTTCTGCATCAATGGAGAGCTTAGAAGAGAAAAAAAGAGGTTCAAAACGAGTGTTCCAAAGCTCGAGTATGTTGGGGGGAAGTTTGAGAGGGAAAACACACTTTTAAGAAAAAAGATAAAAAAATTTTAACTTTTTGGGTTTTTAATTTGCGCGATTCTGGGTGGGGGGCCTCTACGTTTGGGCCCAGGAGGTAGGGGGACAAGAGTAGTAATTAGGCCCCATTAGCAAACCAAAGTCTAGGTTCCCTAGGGTCAAAGAAGTCAAAAATGTGCACCCAGCCCTCTTCCTATTGGTCTATTCCTAATCAAAAGTTAATCCAAGAGGCCCTATTTGGGTCCAAAAAATTCCTAATGGCCAAGGTCTAGATCTAGTAAATCATCTAAAGAAAAAGTGCCTGCACCGCTAGAACTAGCACTTGTGTCCATGGATACACTACACTCTGCTCCTCTAGAAGCCACAAATTTACATTAACAAAAACCAAGTCATCGGTTTTTCTAGTGCCAAGACGGTTTCGCTTTTTTGAAGAGCAAGCAGACGAGTAGATAAATATATATTTTATATTGTGACGGAACATGGAAGTTACATGTGCAACAGACAAGTGTCTGGTGGCAAGGGACAAGCTAGTGTCTGGTCATGAGATCTTATGTATGTGGATGCCAGAGCTAGATAAGCTTGAAGGGGAAGCTGATAACTTATGCCACAATAATCACCTTCGAAACACTTTGTTCTTGATGCGTTTCTCGCCATATTTGCGCCAAGAGTATCCGTCGTTGAGGATAAGCTGCTCGCTTGGGACCCTTATGGAGATTGCCTGCCGATTAAGAGGCTCCACATGGTGGCTATGCAACGTAAAATTAAGCCTACACGATCGGAATACTCCTCTAGCATGATTAAAAGTTAAATAATTAACTCGTGAGCATAAAGCATTAAACAACCTCGTAATTAAATATCCTACCCGACATTAGAGTTGTCGACTGTACTTGCAGCACTGGCCGGGGTTTCGATAGTACTCATGCTCTTACTATTCCGAGAATCAAACGAGGGTAATGCACCTGACGTTTTTGTAAGATTAAGGTACCCGAATTGACTAATGCTGCAAGCATAACACAAGGCACTTTTGTTCATTCTCTATATAGTAAAAAAAAACCATTCACTATATAATTTCCTAGATATAAATGAGCATATGTAGGAAAAGTGCAAACTAGAGAAAATGAAACACTTTCCTAGATAGCTAACTAGGAAATACAATGCATGGATTTTTCTATATAGGAAAATTTATCTATATAGTAAAAATTTCCTATATAACAAATTTTCTTACAAAGGAAAAAATCTCCTATGTAGGAAGATTTTCTCTATATAGAAAAATTTGCTTACATAGGAAAAATTTTCCTATATATGTAAATTTATCTATGTAGAGAAATCCATGTATTGTATTTGCTAGGTAGTCTATCTAGGAAACTGTTACATTTTTCCTAGTTTGCACTTTTCCTAGATATCCTTATTTGTATCTAGGAAATTATATAGTGAATCCATTGTATCTCTATATAGAGAATGCTTAGAAGCTTATTCTCTAGATAGTTCTATGAATCATGCTAATATACTACTTACAACATAATAGATTAAGTAGTTTTATAAAGCATTATAAAATAAAAATCTCTTTATTTATCAAAGATTAAGCAAAAAAGTCTTGCATATTTAAAAAGAGGACCAAAAGTAGTCAACGTACATCATGTTCAAAATAAATAGTACTTCAAGATTATCTAAATGTCATGGGATTATGTTTACATCTTCTAAACTAATAGGTGTGGATTGTGCATTGAATTTGACTTTCTTATTGGCAATAAGCCAATGCACAATGTCACGAATCATAATGTCACTCCCAGGCCTTTTCGTATCCTTTGAGTAGTTTTTGAAACTAATATTCTCCTTCTTTAGATTGACATATGTACTCTTGAGAGAAAAGTACATGTCTTGGATTGTATGCACTCTCATGTACTTTAATAAGATTGTCTCCATATCCTCCTCTGAAATGTGGCTCACCTACATTCATGATAATAAAATATATAAAATTTTAAAGCATATTCAATTTACCTAAATAAAAAGATTCAAAATAATAAACTTATCAATGATAAATTTCTCTAATATAATATCACTTACTTGTAAAGGTTCACATGATGCCTCTACATTTGATTTTCCAATGTGTTCTAAATCCTATTTAAAATAACAAAATTAAACCCATCATGTTAAAAATAGAAAAATCAAATCCGTTACATTAAAAATAGGAAAATCATAACATTATACATCTATCTAACAATACCTTTAAAATGGTTGTTGGTATAATATTCTCACTCTTTTGGTGACTTCTTTCTTCCAAGTGAGTTTTCATCTTCTCACTTACGTTTGGAACAATCCAAAAACTAGCATTAATAATCACAAAAGTAAAAAGAGAGAGAAAAAAAATAGAAGTACAAAGAGATAGTAGAAAACTTTTATTTTGCATTACCTTTCTCTTTCTTTGACTTTTTCTTGAAACCTCATTCGTATACTTAGCCAAATTCAACATTGGATCCTACAAGTATAACAAAATATTAGAAGAAATATTGATAACTTATCACATATACAAAGAAAAACTTAACCAAACCTTGTCTTCACTTGTCATATATACTGTCGCTTCTTGATTTCTTATGGCTCTCACTCTTTTTGATGTGTCATGATGTAGTAGCTCGGTAAAGGAATAATTATTCTCCTCCATTGTTGTATTATAAGAATCCTGGTTTATAAGATGTTATCAAAATCACATAGAATTCAAAAAATAGTAGTCTTAAAATCAAATCTTTATGTGGACTAAGAGAATACACCTCATCGGATATATAATCTTGCAACCCTTCAAACCTCTTTGTCCCGAATATAAAGTTATCCATCTATATAGAAGAGCATACGTTTAATACAAAACCAAAAGAAATCCTACTTAGAATAAAATCAATTATATAATACACTTACATTCTCTATAGGTTGATCATTTTTTATCGCATCAATGTAAGAAGAGCTAGCTTGAATCTCAAAGTTTGTCTATAAAGTTCACATTAGTAACAAAATCTTTTAAACAAAACGTTCAAAACATGTAACATTGCATAAGTTACTATGCATGATTCAAAGAAAAAACCATTATACATTCTCCTTATGATAGATCTTTCTAACTCTTACCTCTTCATAAGAATGATTATATGCTTGAAGATTGAGTGTTGGCTTTAAGACCATGACATGTAAAATAACATAAAGTTAAAACTAGAACCACATAAATATATAATATAAACATACCCATGTAAAAATGCTGCTTACATAGGAAAAGAAAATGTCAAGTTTAGTTCTTTACCTCTTCATTAGAATTAATATTTCCTTGAGGAGTCAATGCAAGCTCCAAGACCTATGAATTTAGATCAAATAAAAAAAGTGATGAACTATGTATTAAGCTTCTTAAATCATATATATAATACACACACACACACACACACACACACACACACACACAAAGAGTTGAAGCATACAATTTATGGTTAAAAAACTATAAAATATACTTACATGAAGTGATGAGCTAGCATCCTTGTCATTACTTGCTTCATCTATGGATTGAGTCATCCCTTGTGCTTTTAATGTATCCTTCTATCAACCACAAAATGTCAAATGCATTAGATTAGTTTTAAAATTATCAATCCAATTACTAGTTTCTAAAAGAACATTCATAAGCATAAACATTAACACTTACATTATCCTTGATACTCTTCTTCTTATTGTACTTTCTATTTGCTTGTCTACTTGAGACCCACCATCTATAGATATCTTCCTCCAACCAAACATATTCAGCTCCAATGAACTTTAGAGTTGCAATCTCATGATGATGCTCACAAATAATTCTCTTGATCTTTTCTTGTGTCTCTTTGTTATGGCGAAGATCTTTAGGAGTCTCAACTCCATTAAACCACCTTCGTACAAGGCGGTAGTTGCCAAGCAAAATGGCATGTTGATCCTTGAAGCATTTCTCTAATAATTCTTTACCATAGAGCTTGTTTTGGTCTCTACTCACCAATCTAGGTGCTCGAAACACCTCATCATATGTAGGTGTAGGACTAACACCTACTAAGACTTGTTGGCCAAGAGGGTGTGAAAAAGGAGGTTCCTTATCTTTAATCTCCCCATTGCCTACATAACCATGTGACATAGAAAACAATTTGCATAACATGCATAAACCAATTACAAACACACTAGTATATCTTTATATATAAAAGATTATAACATTTAAGATCGTTAAAATGTGTGTACCTTCCTTTGAGGTTGGAGAACTTTGAATATCCTTTATGATTGTGCTCATGAGACCCA
Organism: Cibotium barometz; assembly: GCF_041138505.1. Lineage (NCBI taxonomy): Eukaryota > Viridiplantae > Streptophyta > Polypodiopsida > Cyatheales > Cibotiaceae > Cibotium > Cibotium barometz. The sequence goes on from NC_141106.1 coordinate 7,136,685, forward strand.
AGAAATTTTTATCTTCACACATCATTTTCTTTAGCATTGCTTGCATGTCCACATTCGTAGTTGCCATCTCCAACCTACATAAATTCAATCCAAGGAGAACATATTACATGCAAGCACATCAATAGAAAACTATAAGGAATAAAATGACATAAGATAAAAAACACTCATGAAACATACCAACGATTCATAGAGTTACTTAAGTTCCAAAAGTACCATTGATGAGAAACTGAGCTACGATTGCCATATGATTGGAACTACCTTTGCTTCTCCCTCTATTATCATGCTCCTTGTTTTGATAACTTTCCATTTATCATTAAGAGATACACATAACCACCAATCCTTCCAATCATTGTCCTCCATTTCTACCTTCCATCTCTTTTCTTGATTATGAATCATTTTTAACCATGCTACTTTCACTTGTTTTGTTGTACTCTAATAACTGCATATTTTAGATCAGTTGAGGAGCATAATACATCAAAATTTGGCTTCAACTGAACAATATCATTCACCTCTAGCCAAGGTGGAATGCATCCAACACAGCCTGGCTGAATCAAGCGTGTTCTCAATCTTAGGTCTTTTATCTCATATGCAATGATTTTTTTGCCATGTTGAAAGGGAATAAACTTATGAAGTAAAGAACTAATAGGCCTTGCATAAGTTGATGGAGCAACCATTCTTCCACCATGGCAATATGTTCTACATCTATACCACACTTTCCTTCGTCCAATAGATGAGTTGGATGGCTCTCCATGCATCGACCTATTATTTTCCATAGAATTAAGCTCACTCACATTTACCAAAACCGATGGATGTATATTTCCACGTAAGTCTTGGTGACAATGTGAATAGTATGTCCTTCTACTCACATCTTCATAACCAAGATGTGAATGCCTACACTTGTAATTACATTTACATCTCCATAGATTATGATCTATTGTTGCCATCTGAAATAAAAATGTAGTATTGTTATAAAAATACAACATATAACATCTCTCTCTCTCTCTCTCTCTCTCTCTCTCTAGAATATAAATATGTTGATTGTTTGAACCACTCAAATCAAACGACAAATTCAACTTGTGACCATGGCCATCAAAACACTTGGTGATATTTCATTCATGTGGAGTCTATTTAACATTTGCATCAACAGACTCTGCAAACTCAGCCCATGCAACCCTATACTTTCCTATGTCAATAGTAGTAAAGGAGGCTGTTGTGCTATTCTCATAAACAAAACCACGAGCGAAGGCAATCGAAAGCTCATGATTGATGGGCTCTCGGTGGTACACCTTATAATGCAAGGTCACCATTTTTGAATAGAGGTGAGGATTTAAATCCCGAGAATACTGATAGCCAATCTTTGACTAGAATGTTTGCATCCATCAATTGCCTCGGGTTGGCCCCTTCAAAGCTAAGCCCATGCTCGGTATGAAAATCGTGCTTTGTGTGACAATATCGCCTTAGCATGGAAAGCTCAAGAAATGGAGGTGCCCAAAATGAGACGAGCCTGTTTTAGATGCCATTGTTGTGATCACCCTCTCTGAGATGAGAACTTGGAAGCACATGAGGGCTCATGTTGCTGAAACAAGGAGAGCACGAATGGATATAGAACATGAGGGCTCATGTTGCTGTGAAACAAGGAGAGCACGAATGGATATAGAACATGCATTTGAAATTATATTAGCTCTTACATGAATTATATGAGCTCTTACATAAATTATGAGATCTTACATTAATTATGAGATCTTACATTAATTATGAGATCTTACATTAATTATGAGATCTTAAGAAATATTATGAGCTCGTGTATGGTCTTATGAGATCTTGAGAGCTTCTACCATCATACACTATGTGGTCATAAAAGCTAATCTTAGACATTAAAGGATGATCACATTGATCTAGGAACTTTCATGACCTCATATATGGTCTTATTAGATCTTAAGAGCTTCTACCATACACTATGTGGTCATAAAATCCAAGCTTAGACATTATAAGGTGACCACATTAATCTAAATTGTATACATGCAAGAAAAATCATGTTAAAGATTACCACCTCAACATGGAAAGGGAGAAGCATAGTGGCAAATGTATATTAAGTTTAAAGAACTCTTATGAGCATAAAGCAACTCTTTTGTTCACTTTTACTTCTCAAACGATTCCTAGTCATGCAAAAAAAATCATGTTTATGACTACCGCCTTAATATGGAAAGGAAGAAGCACAATGGCAAATGTATATTAAGTTTAAAGAACTCTTATGAGCATAAAGCAACCCTTGTGTCCACTTTTACTTCTCTTATGAGCATAAAGCAACTATTGTGTCCACTTTTATTTTGAACTATTATAATTATTTATGGGCCAAGCACTCATGGCATGATATCTTTACTTTAAGACTCAAGTCTTTAAATATAATTCTATTTCCTAGCAAGTTCTTTGCTTCTCTAACTTGTCACTTGCATATGTGTTTTTGTAAGGTTTGACTTGGGTAGCATAATAACGTTTTTTTGAATGCTAAAAACTTCTTCTCATCTAAGTGACGTGGAGTCACTTACAATTGGGGGCAAAAAAATATCACTATTAGAGCTATAGCTGCACTGGTTTTGGCAGATTAATTTATCATGGCTATAGTTACACTAGTGTAGCGCTAGTGTCTATCTCTTGCTCTCCTATCTTGGCATCTCCTATGTCAATGCCAAAGATTCCTAGTTTTGAGAGTGGGTTGGTGATTGGTTTAGATGACATAAGAAACATTGTATCTCCACAAAGAAGCAATCTCATGAGTGGGACACTGGCATCACTCTCTCAATGTTGCTCTCACAGCTAGTATACCTAAGACTAGGAGAAAATCTGTTGTGTGGGTATATTCCTAGGGAACTTAGCTTTGATCATCTCAAAATGTTATAATAAGCACTAGGACCAGGCTAAGTTCGATGAGCCCTTCTCAACCCTTATGTGATCCTATGGACTCATAGAGGAAGTCTTACGAATCTTATGATCTCATTAGATCTCTAAAAAGATTTTATGAAATTATATGAGATCTTAAGAAAGATCATGAACTCATGTATATGGTATTATGAGATCTTAAGAGGTTTTACAGCTATCCTTTGAAAGCTATGTAGGTAAATTCTATCAAAACACTCACTCTTTCTCACCATTCCCAATTTGTAATAATATTGATGCTTGAATATTAAGTATAAAAGTTTCAAAGTAATCAATTTTTCCAAAATAACCAATTTTTTTAAATAACCATTTACTCATTTGTGGTTCAATTCTCCACATAGGCAATCCATTCTCTATATAGGAAATTGTATTATCTAGATAATAGCCTATATTTCTTATTCATTCTCTATATAGAAAATTGAAATACCTAGATATTGGCTCATACTCTCTATATAGGAAATTTAATTACCTAGATATTGGCCCATATTTCCTATATAAGAAATTGAATTACCTAGATATAAGCCCATATTTCCTACATATAGAGGATTGAGAAAATAGGGAATACGATTGTCTAGATATATATAGGAAATTTCCATCAACATAACCAGGAAATCTCTCAAAATTTCCTATATATGGTGAAGTTTACTATATAGGGAACCACCAAAAATTCCTTGTGTAATTTGCATCTACTGAGTATTGATCATTGGCTGCACTTGGAGCTTCACTTGCAGCATGGCAAGGCGACTCCACAGACAGCCAAGGCGATATGTTTTCTTCAGCTCGAAAATCATGTGTACTGCTGATTAGTTCTGGATCAATAGATTCTTGAACATGATCAGCTTCACTCCAAAAACGACCGCCATAGCTTGGAAAGGAGAAGGTGTAGTTATTCGAGTTAATACATGCTTGGACATGGAAGGTATGATCAAAGCTCTGAAATTGTGGAAGCTCAGGGGGGGCAGGTGAGCAAGGAAAGCTGTAATTCATGGCTGTACTGAGCTGAGTGGTAATGCTAGCAGGAGCAGCAGTAGTAGCAGAAGCAGGAGGAGGAGGCGGCGGCGGCGGCGGCGAAGGTCCTAGTGGGGAGTAGTAATCAGGGGTATTATCGGGGCAATTGGGATCCATAAGAAAGAATTAACGAAGGCTGTATAGGTAAGGGAGAGGGGTTTAGGATTTATACCCACCGTTCACTGTACTACAAGAAGTTATGCGAGAAGCTTCCTGGCCATTGCACAGATATGCTGCACGTTCACGGTAGTTTCAAACGTCGGACCTTGAGATGTCGGCAAAGTGGGCTCCGAGACTAATTATACATTTTCTTGTTTTTCAACAAAGTGGGCTTTCTACTGCACTCGTCGTAGCACTTTTTGGGTCAAGCGAAACCACTGAAAATTTGGACCAATGAAATTGCATTTCTTTACACCACGGTTAAAATTTAGGCCTTTTATTTAGTGTGCTAATATTTAGGTGATTTTTTGACTTCTATGGTAAGTAAACACTAATTCTCTCTCATACAAGTACAAAAAAAAACTACATTAAATAAGTCCATTTAGTCAAAGAAGTCATATGTGCATGCATCCCGGGGCCTAGGTGTCTTACAATTTCAATTGACATACATGTATCTGTTATCACTCTTTTTCATACGATGTAAAATTTTCAAATGACAAGCATTATTTTAAAATGAAAGGCTTTTCCTTTCAATAAAACTACCATAATATATTAGCAACATTCAAACTCACAAACTTCTTTTCCACAACAAAATTACCCCATTGATTAAAACAAAGTCCAAGTATTATCTTAAATTTTTGTGCACAAGGAAAAAAAATTGAATAGCAAAGTAGATAAGATTCAAGCCTACCTATGATAGGAGAGATGATGTGGCCTCGAATAAGAACATCTCCAAGATCGCAATCTCCAACATTGTTGTCGATGGTGAAGACCTGTCCCTTTACGACATAAAGATAGAGAGTAGGGGAGTTGAACCCCTTCACCACATGTAGTGGCTACACCAAGCTCTCTTTAGGAGAAGGGAAGTTGGTTCTCTTCACCATAACCATGGAAGAGAACCGACTCCCCCCCTCCCACACTAGAAAGTTAGTACAAAGTAGACAAAAAATCAAACAAAATATAAATGTTTAAATTTTTTGATTTAAGATAAAGCTTAGGTTTAAACTTAAATTTTTTGATTTAAGATAAAACTTAGGTTTAAACTCTTACCAAGCACCTTGAAACTCATGATACTAAACTAGTCATCATACACATGAATGAGTGAGCTTAGAAAAAAGTACCAACAACACAAGCACCACATGTACATGTTTAACACTAGTTCTGTAATTGGACACTTAAGTGTCCTGAGACACTAAAGTGTCCTGAAAAGTTCTTGAATTTTTGTGGGCAATCTATTAAGAGTTTTGAAATGCTTAAAATCCACAAATGTTCCTCAAGACCCAAAAAATCCTTGCTTGCATATTTGGAAAAATCCTGAAAAATGTTCATTTTCAAGACATATGCTACTTTGTTGCTTATGTACTTCCAAATAAAAAGGCATTTTATATGTTTAGCATTTTTTACATAAGCATAGGGTTATGTTCTACATGCCCAATGAAGCGTTTTGGTTTTTAAAGCCTACATTAGGAGTTTGATTTTTTTTCGCAACCCCCAAAAAAGGACACTTAAGTGTCCTGTTTTGGTACCAAACTAGTGTTAAAAAGTACTTCCCTTCACAAACACCACATGTACATACTTCCCTTCATAGATATGCTCGAATAAAATACATGTCAAAGATACTTTTGATACACCTGCAATGTTGTAATATACTTTGCTTCATCACCATAAGATAGCCAATACATATGTGAAACATCATGCAATGTTGCAATATACTTTGCTTCACTACGAAAGGATTACCAATGCAATCATATGCATGTGCTACGCATACTAGTAGTTGAAATTGCCCCAAAACTAGTATATGTAGAGTCCTGAACTACCTCCAACAAATACATATGTTATGCATGTTCATTTTCTGAAATGTGACAAAATACTTGCTGCCCAACCATCCACTTTTCCCAAAACCAGCGAGCAACTCCTTCCCAAATGAAGTTTTTTCCAAAATGCAACCTACAACCTGTATAGCCCAACCATCCATGACTTTTTCCCAAAATAAAACCTTTGTCTAAATGCAACCTGTAAGCTATACAATCCAGCAATGGCAAAAAAGCATACATCACTGTAATGGCATTGCCCGTTATCAGATTTGCTTTCCAACCAAGTACTAAAGACATCTTTCCAATGAATTTGAGATGCTTCACTTACATTAAGTGATAACAACATCAAGGCAACAAGGGTTTCCAAGCACAAACCACATCTTAGGTTATTTTTAATAGCATTTTGATGAGAGAAGCCCTGTTCACATGATGTTGTGCTGGCTGTAACAACAATGCTTGCTTGCCATAAGTGCATCAACCCTGGATATGTATCCCACCATGTTTTTGTATTGCTGCAAATTTCCCAAGAATCATACATACCCCTATTTCTAGCCACTCTATATAGCATACCCACAAAATCCTCTCGTTCACCAAGACACCTTTTGATGTTGATGATTGGACTGTCAACATTCAACTTATTGATAAGCCTTTCCAACCATTCTATGGTCCTTTTTTCCATATCAATTGGATATGGATGATATGTGGAAGGATTAAATAACTTAATTGAGTTGAAGACTCCATGGTCAAGAAACCTATTATTTAAAGCATCCAACACATTTTGTATATATGCTTTTCCAGTAGAGATGGATTCAACAAGAGAACCCACTTCTCTTTCAACATCCTCAGGTAACACTTTCAAATTAAGCGTTGTATCCTCATCTTTGCTACCACTTGATGCTTGAGTTCTTTTCTTTTTTTTAGCTTGTTTTGGTATAGGGATAAAATTTAATGCATGTGTGTGAGTATGCCCATTACAATCAGCATATTTTAGACTCCCTTCCTTAGACATGTCTAGAAACTTAGAAAGATACTTTGAGCCCACACCAAAACTAGCATTAGAAGTTATATATCTCATTGTTAAGTTCTCAAATGTCCAATCCAAATACACACCAATCATTGTGACATCAATGTTCTCTCTTTGAAACTCGGACACATTTAACTTATTCAGCTCAATAAGAACATCAACTAGAAAATGGATTACAAATTGTACTTGAAAGATCGTAGCATAGGCATACCACTTCTTCTCATGCATTCTCCATTGCTCCAAAATAGCAGGCATTAAAGAAACGAACCTCTCCATAACTTGCCCTCTAGACAACCATCGAATGGTATGAATTTGCAACACTTTCAAAGCCATAACATGAAAATCATGCATCAATTTTCGTAGCTCAACAAGCCTATTTGTTGACTTTTCCAACCATGCATACACCTTGTTTGCTACCTTATCAACAAAGGCAAACACATGAGGATTTGACACAAAACCATCTTTTGCTCCGAGTGCCTACCTATGTGCAATACAATGCACACCCATGATTTGTGGAGTTAATGCTTTGAATCGTGCCACCACACCAGTCTTATGACCTGTGCATGCTGAAGCACCATCCGTTTTGCAAATGCAACAAGTTTATTCATGTCTAAATTGGTCTCTATCATAAATGCTTGGACAACATTGTAGATTGCCACACTAGACCCATTGTCTACGGGGAGTCTATGGGAAGTAGACCCATAAACTTACAAGTAGGTTGTCCTTTGCCACCACCATTCAAATACATTGCATAGATGATCAAACGCTTCTCCATGGTTTGATCTGTACTTTCATCAATCAAGATTGAAAAAAAAGGACTCTCACAAATTTCAGCACGCAACCCCTTTCTAATGTAATCCTCATGGCTATCAAGAATTCCCTTCTAGAAATAGGATTAGTATAAGCAGCATACTCATCATCGCGGCATATTGGGAGTACCAAGATATCTTTGTAGCTTAAATTGAACCGGAAATTTTTGTAATGCAATATCATTGCATGCACAAAAATGGTCCAATTTCATGCAAGTTACAATCCTTAACTATTCAGAATGTACTATAGTTTCAATACCCTCATCTATTGGTCCTTTTCCACCAATCTTTATCTTTGCATGATGAGCACTTGCTGCCATTTTACGATCAACTGATTTTGCATGCTCATTCAATGCTGAAAGTTGAATGCTTTGGGACCCTCCCTCCGTAAACGTATTGACTTTGCCTATATCTTGACACCATGTATATTTGATCCTATCCTCATTACATGGGGACTTGCACAAGTATGCCCAAGGATGAAGAAGATTCCATTGATTTCTCCACTTCCTTTTGGGCTTGCTTGTTGATGAAGACTCTGAAGCAACTTGAGCATCATTTGGACAGCTCCCACTCTCATTTCTTGCATTGATATTGACCACTTTGGACATAAATGAGGCTATTGTGGGCTAGGATTTACTCTTTTTATGTCTCCCCCTATGAGACATTACCATAGACCGACCTTCCATATCTAAATTCGCTACCAAATACATTAGCATGAAGAAAGACAATATCAAATCAAGCTCAATACTTTTACAATGCATCTCCATCCTCCTGAGCAAATAACTTTAAGCTAAGGCTTTAAATATGTTAGGTAGGGATAGATGTGTAACAACAGTTAACAAAGTCACCAAGGTGAATCGCCTACAAATTACAATATTACAAATTTACAAGAATGCATTATGCAGTTATTTTAAGTTTGCTAAGATTCACTTTCTGCCCACACTCAATCATCATCAAGTTAGTCAAATGTATCACCATGGAGCACAGATAACTACACAAATTCAAGTTAACCCAATATAATACCTAACTACCATATCATGCACCATCATGTCATTCGTTGGTCTCTCCTACAAAAACCATGTGACTGAATCTCCATCTATATTATAGACCTTTTACAAAAGCATGTAGAAACTGGCTTCAGTGTCCATGATGGCAATTCTCATGCAAATACATTGATGCTGTAACATTTCTCACCGGCGATCTTAGACCTCACAGAGCTACCATAGAGAAGAAACAACTTTGAATGACAAAAGAAGTACGCCAAACCCCAAGTTAGGGCATAGCCTTTCATGTAATTGTAGAATCAACACAAAAACAAGAAGAGCTTCAAAACTAAAACATGAAACATGTTTCTAAAGAGATTTTTAAGGCTAAGCAACAGCAACGGCCCCTTCTGCATTTCCCTCCACAAAGGGTTGGTGATTACCCTATTACCCAACTACAAACGTGTGCTGAAAGGTCAGAGCAAGAGCCCACATATAGGCAGGATGCTCTGAGGTATCAAAGATATCTCAAAGGATTTAATACAAGGCAAGGAAACATAAGAGAACATAGAGAACGAAGACCTTACCTGCATCAAGTCTGCATGCTACTAAACTAGTCGAGAAGCAAGGCAACCATGGTCCGCAGATGGAGAGTTGCTGAGACCTTACCTGCATCAAGTCTGCATGCTACTAAACTAGTCGAGAAGCAAGGCAACCATGGTCCGCAGATGGAGAGTTGCTGAGAGAAAAGTACCTGCAGGCTGCATGCTTAGTCGAGAGGTAAGGCAACCGCAAAGGGCAACCACAAAGGCGGTCAACAGATGGAGAATCGTTGTTGAGAGAAAAGCACCTACATGAGTCAAGAAGAAACTTAGCAAGGCAACCGTGGTCCACAAATGAAGACCAGAGCAGAAAGTGCATCATGCACGCACCCCCATAGATAAAAGCAAGGAAACATAAGAGATACAGACTGGAGAAGCAAGCACATCATGCATGCACCCCCATAGATAAAAGAAAGGAAACATAAGAGATGCAGAATCGAGAAGCAAGCGCATGCACCCCCATAGATAAAAACAAGGAAACATAAGAGAACATATTGGACAAAGACCTTACCTACATTAAGGCTGCATATTGCTAAAGTCGTCGAAAAGCAAGGCAACCACACCTGCAGGTCCAGAAGCAACTTAGCAAGGAGATGGAGAGTCGGTGAGAGAAAATTAGCTGCAGGTCGAGAAGCAACTTAGCAAGGCAACCACAGTCCGCAGATGCAGATTGAGAAGTAAGCGCATGCACCCCCATTATCCCATAGATAAAAGCAAGGAAACATAGTCGAAGTCGAAAGAACAAAGACCTTACGTGCATCAAGGCTGCATGCTGCTAAAGTAGTCGGTCGAGAAGCAAGACAAATGTGGTCCATAGATGGAGAGTCGAGAAAAGCACCTGTAGGGCTAAACTAGTCAAGAAGCAACTTAGCAAGGCAACCGCGGTCCGCAGATGCAGGCTGGAGAAGCAATCGCATGCACCCCCATAGATAAAGGCTGCAGGGGAGGGGGCTCACTCCTCAACGACCATCGACCATGCTAGGCTAACTAGCCTTCTGAAGAATATTAATGAATCATTATAGGTTATAGGTAATAGCCTAAAGCCTGAAGGCATCCGAAGCATGAAACTTATGAAAGCACATGCAAAATTAAAGAGAGTAGGTGAGTAACGTGAGTTTACTCACGGTTATTTAAAATTTTAATTAAAAAATGAAAATTTACATGCTTTGAGTTAATAGCCTTACTTGATGTAATTATAAGCCAGGCTAGTCTTTAATTTCCAAGGTATTTAAAATTTTAATTTTGAAATTCTATATTTTAGTTTCTCTCCTTGGTCCCACATTAAAAGGGGAATCGGGATATATTATTCTAAATTTTGATATAATATTATTTATAAGGCTTATATATATATATAATGTTAAAAAATGGAAATTAAATTTGTTAGACCAGCATTTCAAATGACATACATTTTTAAATAAAACATTTCACAATAACATGCAATTTCTGAGCTATTGCATGTTTTTTGACATGAAAAAAAACTTAAACCTTTTTTGACAGGTGACAGGCAAAACACCTGTCAATTTTAGGCCCTACATGCATCTTTATGTTGAGTTCCTTTTTTATTCAACCATAATTCTTACACACACACACATGGACATACGAGGAATGATTCCCAAAATACAGCAACACTCTTGTATGTATGTTGGAAAGATGTGCACCTGCACATTGCATCTATACCTGTGTATATCTAATAGTTGCATTTGCAAAATGCTCCATGGAGGCTGAAATTGTGAAGATGCATCTGATTGGTTGAATCCTTGGGAAAGGACATCTGTATGTGTGCAATACGACATGTGTACCTTTGCTTTAGTTTTATGACAAAATAGGGCTTTAGAGACTCAAATGCTCAAAGCTGAATTTTAAAGGCCGTATAACAAGTCATTAGAAGTTTTCAACCTACAATGCTTTCAAGCTACAGAAATGAATCATAAAATAATCTATATGATAAAATTAAGGCTAGAAGTGCTAGTAAAGCACTACTAGCAATGAATCATAAAATAATCTATATGATTGATTTAATGCTAGTAGTTCTAGTTAAGCACTACTATCCATTTAATCTTGTATACATCCTTATTTGAAGAGACGCAAGTCTCAACTTCCAAAAAGCAACACACCTCTTGTGTAATTGTGCTTGTGTTAATTTTTTTGGCATGTGGATAATAAAAACATGGAACTATATTCTTAAGTTTCAAGTTAATATTTTGCAAAGTAGAAGTTTCTCCTATGAATGCTTAACACATTGGATGCTTTTGTTATGTTCAAGTTTTGAGAAGTTGATTCATCAAAATTCAATAGGAGCAACATGATGGATCTTTTGATGAAAAGTTCATCATAGAATTTTGGCAGCATCACACTTTCCAAAGTATTGTGAACTTTCAGAACAAGTGATGCTTGAACCTGAGACTCTTGCCTGAAAGAAGACGTGTTGTAAATCCTTTATAGATGGCTGAAGGATGAGTTAATTGAATATATCTTTTCTAGTTGTTGTTTGTTGCGACCATTCCTTTTGTTCCCAGATTAAAATACTTTGTCGTATCCTTAGAAATCTTCTATCTTGTTTCCTCATTATCTTGTTTCCTCATCCACCTCTTTTGCATATTCTTCATGTTCTTATCGCTTTTTCAAGTTATTTTGCCTTCTTTGCGTCTTTCTTCTTATAGCTTCATAGTCCTTGATGATATTGGGCGCAATGTTGATGTACTTAGCTAGTTTTTCTCATATGGAGAATAAAATTAAGATGCTTCTAATTGCTTCTATGTTGCTTTATTCCTACTAAATAAGACTAATAATTATAACCAACTAAGAAATCATCATGGAGAATAAAACACATTTTGGAAAGATTTACTCACACAATTAGATAGAGATGGAGAGAGAGACAGAGAGATAATAATACATAAGCTGGAAAGCTCAATACACACACATATTAGTGATTACCTCTTTTGAGACCTACCACCACTAGAGGGGAGAGAGACAAAGACATAGAGTGCACTACAACACGTCGGGGGCATAGCAGTGTTTCAGCAGCGCTTTTTTTATCCGGATATTGGGGATTCCATTAGTTGCTCCACAATAAAACTTCGCTGCTCCACAGCGTTTATAGCAATGAAATTCAGTTGCTCTGGGAAACGCCTTTAGCAGCATAATTTCCTTGCTAAATTGTAATTTTACTGTTGAACAAAAAAATTACGCTACTATTTTCGTTGCATGAAATTCTAGAGTTTTTGGATGCTCAATTTTAAAAATAAATGTCACATACACATAGAAAATGATATATAGTCTTAAAAAAAACATCCATTAAAACCCTTGGAGCAATGTTTCGAGCAAAATAAAAAAAAGTTGAAAACTTTTGAGAAACGAAACAATGTATAGATTGTAAATCTATCCCATCCTGTATAATAAATACATATGTGTTGCTTCATCAATGTCTATATATAATGGAAGCTCAATGAAAAGATGGGGTTCCATATCAATATCAATATCACTATCATGATCCAATGAAGCATTGTCATGATTGAAAGGTGACTCATCATCTTCTTCGGATTGATTCCTCATGCTCTTCATTGGTCCCATCCAAAATGTTTTCTTCATCATCTTCTTCCAATGAGCCGATTTGAGATAGTACTTGCACCTCATCCCTAGAGATTCGGCCTCCACATCTTGATCTTAAAAGATATGTTTTGAACGAGTGGAAACTTGTATAACATACCATCACTTTGGATCAATTCGATATCACAAAGAAAAGAGGTTACACTTTTATTATACTACATGGGTGGTTGCAAGATGAGGGTACACTTTCGTTCACTCTCTAAAATTGGGACATCCACGCATCTCGGGCGGAGTACCTCGATCGTGATATCGCCATCAATTAAAACACGACACGTGCCTCCCAAGCCTAAAGCGAGATATCTCGAACGAGATACCAACTAATGCCATGCTAGTAGGTTTGGGTTTCCAGTCATCATCCATGTCACCAATACAGGTCACTGCCACCACACTATCTCGATCGAGATATTCATGCCACTCAGATCCACATCAATGCCATGGTGTATCCCCCTAGGCATATTTGACTAGCCCATCTCCACCGTCCACATATCTTGAACAGGATATTGAAATAAAATCTCGACCATTCATTGAAATACCTCGTTCGAGGTATAGAGATGCAATCTCCACCGTCCACATATCTCAAACAATGAGATATTGAAATAAAATCTTGACCATTGAAATACCTCGTTGTTCAAGGTATAGAGATGCAATCTCCACCATCCATTCAAGCACATTGGAAGATGCGATCCTAGTCGTTTAAATATCTCGATCAAGGTATTAAATGAATCTCAACCGTCAAACATACCTCGATCGTGGTAATGACTTAAAATCTAAGCCATCCATGTACCTCAAACGAGATACTAATTTCAAATCTCAGCCATCGATCCTTCACCAACCCTAAAATTAAGTGTGTATCTTGGCCGTTTGTCTCACTAACCCTAAAATCTAGAGCGTACATCTTGCAAACCCTAAAGTGCATGATGCCACCGAACCTCGCTCGAGGTTTTAAAACCAGAAAACTTTTTTTTTTGCCTCATTGTCAGAAGTCATTTTCACTCTCCTTACTCTCTTGATTTGGATTAGCATTAGTTGGCCCATTGTTTTATAGCTTCATTAGTGCTACTTAGGACTAAGCATTGGACCTTTGTGTTAGGCTTAGGTTTTAGCATAGAGTCACGCGAGGAGGGCCATGAGAGGAGGGCCGCTTGTCTATTGTGGACCTCATCACGGAGATAGACCGCGGCTATCCGTAGTAGGAGTGCTAGAGACACACCGTCTACATTACATATCGTGGCAAACTTGAGGGCGATGCTTTCGTCCCTTCGTAGCCTTCACGATATTGTTTATGTAGATGAGTGTCCACCATCGCACTGCTCCTGTGTCACATGGCCTGACATATCGTCAGGTCTGTGATCTTGGTCCTATTAGGGATGGAGCCTACTTAGATCTTTTCCTGGATAGTCGTGGGATGAGGCCTGGGGCGAGCAATCCCCTTTCTATTTTGCGGTGTTCGCATCCTCGTATAGCGGCACGTATCTATAGTCGATATGTTGCCGCATTTGGGAGGATGCCGAACAACCACCAGATTCCCATGTACTTCGCAAAGCAACTAGCGGAGTCTTAGGGGAGGAGGTGGATTACACTAGCCATCAACCGGGTGGTGCTGTTGGCTGAGGCCGTCTCTACGACCAGGGTAGGTGGCCTCCACCAGCCCTTCGTGTAGCTCCTACAAATCCTTCATTTGTGACTATGTCGACAGTGGTGGAGGCTCTTGGCACCTAGGTTGGCATCGACGTATGGAGTACCACGGAGAGCATCCAGCATGTGGTGCACTTGTTCTCACGATCGGTACCGAGGACAGATGTCGAGGTATTTACATATTTATTACTTCTTAAGTTTTTTTAGTAGTCATTTATTTACATGTTTATATGATATGTTTACATGAGCGGCATGGTTGATTGTGTCACGTAGGGTCCCACACCTACCATTGAGAGACTCACTCAGGAGTTGGTAGAGGCGAGAGCCGAGATTGACCGCCTTAGAGCTGCATTTCAGAGACAGCAAAGGCAGCTACTGGAGAGGCACGGCATGTAAGAGAGTCTAACATCCAGTAGATAGGTTTCTCTTGCACGTAAAAGAGTTATAATTAAGGTCCTAAGTTATAAATTTCTTTAAGTAATACCTAATGAGAGAGACTAATCAATTATTTTTATGCTTTACTTTTTTGCGTAGGCTCGGACTGAGGTAGAGAGTTCTAGAGCTAAGGTGTAGCATCACATGAATATGGAGCGGATTGCACACAGCATAGGGTGGAGCAGTTGATGCTGCATGTTCGAGAGTTCCACAGATCCTGAGACGTGACAGAGCCCTACTTGCCTTTATATCCACAGCCTGTACAGAGGTTTTTCGACGACCTCTCCCTCAAGATGCACCACCATTCCTCTGTGATGCCTGTTGTGCTCTCTGTATCGAGGACAGGTGGATATGCTCTGGGATGTGGACATTTTTCCCATTTGTCTTGCATCACCTAGGAGCTAGTACGCTTCTCACAGCATGTCCCTCTTGCCGTGCAGGCATCGACCTAGCGACATATAGAGTTTTGGGCATTGATGATATTCACCCATGCTTCACTCGAGTAGATGCTAGGACTGGCAGGCCTCTTGATTTTACCTCAGCTCTACTGACTTGGGACTCGACGTCGCCGCGATGACAGAGATCGCGATCCTGAGGTGCCTCCAGAGATTGAGTGGAGTGCACATGAGTTTGATGCATATACTAGAGAGTCCTTCACAAGAGCCAGATCACAGCATACGAGCGTGTGGGTGGTGCTAGTCCTAGTGGCACCTCGGGTGATGGTGCTAGTAAGAGAACCACACCAATTTCCTATGGGGGTAAAGATGGTTATGTCCATGCCCAAATGTTTCTCTTCCCTCCTTTACCTTCAATTTCTCTAGTATTGCATTACTGAGCTCGTCCACAATCACGTTTCTGACTTGCTTGCTCTGAGTTCCAATTTCTTGGTGACTCGAGACACGAGAAGTGGTTGTTGCCGAAGATATTCTAACATCTTTCGGTTGCAAAAATTCCAACATATTATCTTCATATTCAATTGCCAGTTTGCAACATGCGATCTAGAGTGGCTGGTCGGGCTAGTACCAAATAATCATGCATCTTGTGGTCTCTAACTCCTCTTCGAAAGAAAGGTAATAACTGATTGCCAGTTAACCTCTCCCGTAGCTTCTTGCACCTTGAATTTAAGTTCTCAAGTCAAGACATATAGTCTCTCATCGACTCCATTTACTTTTGTTTAATATTGTGCAGTTGTGCCCACAGGGCTCCATCTCTCACCACTTCTGGAAAATCTAGGCACAAACACATTCTTGAGTCGTGTGAAGTTAACCTTGTCCTTAGGCTTGAGGGTTCAGATTCCAGAACCACTGATGCACTTTCCCTTCTAGGGTAAGTGTGAGAAAGCATGAATCATTGTCACATCACTAACAGGCCCACATGTTTCGAATGTGAATTCAAAAATCTCTACAAGTTGCACAGGATCTCAGTCCCCAGAGAATTTTTGGACGAGTTTGGAAATGATGTGTGGCTTCATCTAGGAGGGTCAGGATTCTAGAGTAGTGCCTAGTTCCCGGACCATTCCTTGGCCCATTTATGCAGCCATATTCAATAGATCCATCCGTGTGTGGATGCATTAAGATCAATGGTTGGATCCACCCTTGGTCTTTGAGGAATTGCTCCCCTCTACCTAGACCTCATCCTCTTCCTATGTTGGCTCTTCTAGGTATCTTCGGTCCATGGGATGGTCTTGCCCACTGCACCTTAGAGTGGCTCAACAATAGTTGCCTCTGTATGCCTTTGCAGAATTAAAAGTTCCATGTCTTGTAGGAACGTAGGATGATTGATCATTTTCTCAATATCTTTTTTGGTGTACATACGATCCTCCACTTCACCCGCCAGTCTTGCTAGATTATCCTCTTCTAGGGTTACAAACCCTTCCTCAGCTCTTGGCTCTTCATTTATGGGTTCTAAGTTTGGAATTTCTCCCTCACTTCTTCCCATGACTATCTCGGGCTCCTTACTCCGTGATTGGAGTAGGTTTAAACCTCCCATCTCCTTTTTTTCATCTCTCACCCCTTCAAGTATCGAGCTCTTATTTCCTTAAGCTCAACTCTCTGCCTCGATCCTTTTTAGATATAACTCTACTTCCTCTGAGGTGGGGAAGAATACTTGACCTATCCTAGCTGCACTTTCCATGTCCCATCTCATTTAGGGAGTGCCGGTGTTTGACAGACTTGAATTTGATGTTTGGATATGCACTTCTTACCTTGGACCAAGTCACGTGCTGGTTGATGGACCCATGCTCGGAGATTGCACTTCTTCATCTCATGTGACTGAGTTGGAGACCAAAAAATCCCCATGCAATATCAATGATACCACTAGATCTGGTTGGGGAGGGTGGTTTCTCCTCTTTCCCAAACCTAGAGTACCTCAGTCCTTCTTCCGTAGACTCTTCACTACTAGTTTCAACGGTGGTTAGGCTCCTTAAGACACTCAAGTGAGTGCTTACTAAGCGACTTGAACCCACACTTTTTTGATAAGAAGATCCTAGGTGATTTAATACACTATCTCGTCAGGTGTAAGATTGTCTCCGATGAGCTTTTCAGATCTTAAGTGCATGTATGTATGATTTGATAAGCTACTTTGATGTCCCAATTAAGTTTTGATCAAATTTTGTCGATCTGTTTCTGAGGGCGTGAGATTGCAGAGAACAGTTCACCACATGAAGTGTCAGAAAATAGTTCACGCCGTGAGGAGTGAATTTTTTCCCTTTCATGTGTTTAAAATTTTTTTTTCTTGGAATCAGAATTCCTCGTTACCTTGTTATGGGTGTCAATATTTTCAGGACTTCCTTAGCCTTAACCAAACTATACCATGCTCATGAGTTGGATTTGATTCAGGCGTGAGATTACGGGAAAACATTCATGTGCCATGAAGAGATAAGGTTTCACGTCGGGAAAAATAATGTGTTTACATCGTGAACAAAAAATGGTTCACGCCGTGAAAGTTTGTAAAATGGTTCATGTCTTAAGCAAATTGGTTCACGTCATGAAAGTTCTGAAAAAGTTCACGTCATGAATGATGTTTTGCACTTTCATGTGCTTAAAAATTTTTGTTCTTGGAATCAGAATTCCTTGTTACCTTGTTATGGGCGTCAATCTTTTCAAGACTTCCCTAACCTTAACCTGACCATACCAAGCTTGTGAGTTGGATTTGATTAAGGTGTGAGATTGCATGAAAACGTTCACACCGCCCTGAAGAGATAAGGTTTCACGTCATGAAAAATATAGTGTTTACGTCATGAACAAAAAAAGGTTCATGCCGTGAAAGTTTCTAAAATGGTTCACGTCGTGAACGAATTGGTTCACGCCGTGAAGAGTTCTAAAAAATCTCACATCGTGAATGATTTTCTGCACTTTCACGATTCTTAATTTTGTCAGACTTTGTGGCTTCAGAGATGTTAGGATGAGGTTACCTATTTTTGGCAAGGGAGTCCCGTGAATTGCATCGTTAATCGCGGTGCTGATGTCGAGAGAGGTTCATGGTGCTGATGTCGAGAGAGGTTCATGGTGTGAAGTTACAGAAAATGGCTCACGTCGTGAACATTTTCTTGCAGTTTCACATGGGAACTTCTCGCGTCACCTAATGTGATTCTGGGTACAAAATACGTATCCAACAGTTCCCAAAATGATTATGCCACGTCTAAGGAGTGGAATATAAGTTCAAGGAATAGTCAATGGCTCCTTATTACTTAGATCTTGTGATTTTTTGGAAAAAAAGAAAAACAGAACACTAACCTGCTCATTCACGTTGATGCTTCTAGTGATGTAAATATCTAAGTTAACTAGAAAAAATAGTGAAGCTCCATTCTAAGACCACTCCACCATACATATACACAACAAATACAACCAATTTCACACGATTTTTTACTTGCACACAAATCTTATCCATTCATTTCCTACACAATGCACTACCATAATGCAAAGGCAATCACGAATCTTATGCAATGGGAGCTGAAGCTCCAAGAGGAAGGAAGAAACAAAGGTGTTTTCTCCCGATAGTGGCACCAAAAATATTATGGGCTACCACACCTCCAAGAGGGAACTCAATGTATTCACCTAAAGGAAGAGCAATAGAACACAAATGTCATAGGGTAGTTACCAATGCTTTGAACTTGAGTCCCTTAAGGCCTCCAAGCTCACTTGTTAAGCTCCAAACCTCCAAGCTCACTTGTTAAGCTCCAAACCTCCAAGCTCCACCTCCATGCTGTCATCGTAGAGTCGCTCACACCGTCGCATAAGGCAATCACTCTTAATTACTCTCCCACACAAGCATGAATCATACAAGCATAGAAGAGGCACAAATGCTAGAATGCTCTCTCAACCTCTCTCAAGACACAATGAAGAGCTCTCAATCTCTCTCTCAATCTCTCTCAAGACACGAGAAAGAGCTCTCAATCTCTCTCAAGACACGAGGAAGAGCTCTCGATAGCACAAAGGGACATTGTTTCTTTTCATTATAAGAAAATGCCTTATATACATTTGGCCCTTATTCACATTTGGGCACCCATGCTTACTTAACTAGGCCTTGGTGTGGGTAGCCAATATCTCATAATCTACAATTTTTATAGTGCCTTTTTCATTGCACTTATTAATGTCCTCAATTGGAGGAGCATACTTGTTAATCCAAAATGTGATTAACAAAGGTTCAAGTAGGTACCTCAGCACTCTGAGAACCCGGGATAGTCATGTATCGTCTAAAGCAAAACTCCTTTCACCTTCGCCTCACGCCTATTTATTGGCCTTGAAATGTCATGTACTTTGATACCATAGTGTCTCAAGCTCCTCAATCAAAGGCTCGAGGTACACATCCATGTTTTCCACCTTATAGTTGCCTAGTACAAGGAGAACAAGCATGATATGATCTTTCTTGATTTCCACCCATGGAGGGAGGTTGTAATTCACCAATACAATAGGCCAAGTAGACCATGATGTGGACTTGAAGCCAAATGGGTTAACACCATCCATGCCCAAGACAAGACGTTGTGTGAAGTTTTTGGAGAACCTCAAACTCAACTTGTACATGTGTACATGAGTGTTGTTCGTGTTGTGGTAAAGTCATGGGAGCACCCATTGACTCAGCGTGGGCATTTGGTTTTAATTAAAGTGTATACGCAGGAGAAATAATGAAATCCTGGAGGCACAGGCTTGTCCGGAACGTAGCTGCTAGAGGTAGTATCAGCTGTTCGATGGCTCTGGATATGTGTGCGTGTCCTCAAAAGTAAATGGGCACCAAATTGTATTAGAAGATGTAGAAGCATGGAGGCAATTAAAAATTGAAGAGGCCAACGTTGCCTTGGATATGGAGTGAAATGGAAAGAGAAGGTGGCAAGGTGTGCATGGAGCAAAAGAGACCTTAGTACACAAGGGCTCTAATAAATATTATGTGATTTTAAAAAAGGTGGAAATATCGACCAACCAAATGGGCTGCAGCAGCAGCATGGCGAGCATATGATTTCTAAATATAGAGAGCGTCGAGTGGAAGGTGGTCGTCGGGATGTGGATGGAAGATTATTGGGCAAGAAGATGTGGGTTACTGTAGAGAAAACCGCCTGGAGCAATAAAAAGAAGGGGGGTTTTGGGTCGCCGGGCAGTGGCTAGCGCAACAAGGAGAGAGATGTGGGCGGCTCTGCAAGGAGAGGGTCGTCTGCAAAACAGAGAGAGATAAGCAGGCGACTGGCTGAGGAGCCGCCAGAGAGGTGCTATTGTTGATTGCAGACTGTGGCTGGGGCTAGAGAGTCGCCTCTGGTAACCAAGCAGGAGGAGTTCGCTGTGGAGGTGGCGCCCACTGCAAGAACAAAAAAAGGAGATGGTGATTGTTTGAGAGGACCACCTGATTCTGCTTGAACTGGCGGTTGGTAGCGAAGGAAGGGAGCAGCGAAGGAGTGAAAGACGTGAACATCCACTGCAGAGGAGTGGGGGGATTGAGAGCGCCAACAGTGGGAGGCGAGAGACTGTAGCGAAATAGAAGAGAAGGTCCACTGTGCGGGGAAGAGTAGACCCGCGTAGAGAGGGCCGTTTCTGGTTGTGGTAAGAGAGAGGAGCCGCCTCTGATAGGCAAAAAAGGAGAGAAGGTCTTGCGTGTGGCACTGGTTGCAGTAGAGAGGAAGCAAAGAGAGTGAGCCGCTTACAGGTAGAGAAGAAAGAGGAGTCGATGTGGAGGGTGGCTGCCTGAGGTAACAGAGGGGTCGGCTGTAGGTGAAGAAAAAAAAGAAAAAGGTGAGAAAGGGGGCGTCCACGGCAAAAAGGCAAGGCTGCAGAGGTATCGACTAAAGTACAAGGACAAACAAGGTGGTGGTGACTTGCTGGGGAGCCGTCGGGGCAGTAAAGAGCGAAAAACAAGCCTGAGGATGGCGAGGTTTGAGGGAGTTTGGGTAATTTATGGTCTTCAATTCGAGGATGTTGAAGCTGCTTATGGAATTTCTATACTTGTGTTTTTTTTGGGAAGTTTCTGTGTAAAGAACCAAAGCTGAAACTAAGTTCTTGAATTCATGCTTGGAATACAGTCTTGTTCATGCTCTTTGGTCTGGTGTTCTGGTGTGTTTGCATGCGTGTGTGGAAGTGTGGCACTCTATAAGGGCGTAAACAGCTTTACTGCTTCCGTGCCATCACTTTTTGGTGCCTCCACAGAGGAAGAAAATTTTCTCTGGTTTGTGAAAGAGAACAAGGGTTTGTGTGAAGAAAAATTTGGAAAGATGGCTCAGGATTTTCCAGAGTATTGGGGATTGCCACAGGAAAGTGCAACCAGGTTTCTGGAGAAGATGGAATTTACAGCCTTGATGAAAGACAGGGCAACCCCGGAGATCCTCTCTCAGATTTTGACTTATTGCTTGCAGGGTGATGCAAAAGCATGGCTACAGATGTTTGTGACTACACACAGGAATGTTCATCGACAGGATCTTGAATACCGTGTAGTCAGAGCTGCCTTTTTGGCACAATTTGTCCATGTGAGGAGTTTGAATGAAGTGTGGAAAGAGTTGTGTAACTTTCAGCAGAAGGATGGTCAGGATGTGGATCAGTATCTGTTTGAGTTTGGTAGACTGTGGAGTCTATGGTGTGAGGCTTTGATTCCTGAAGTACCCCCACATATGATAAAGAGGGAGCAACCCTCCGTCTGAAGGTGGAGCTGAAGAACCTGGATAGGTTTGAGGAGGCTGTCAGAGTTGCTCGTGAGAAGGAGTGGAAGGTGAAGCGTCTGAGGCAGATGGGAATACAGGAAGAGCCAAAGAGGTTTGTGAAGATGCCAGAGATTGAGAGTATGCATCCTAGAAGAAAAGCTGCTGTTGTTCCTAAACAGGAGGATTCTTTGAAGAGGGAGGTTCATGATGCAGTGGAGCTCATAAAGTCTTTAAGCTTGAATTGGATAGAGTCCACAGGAAGAGGACGAGGCATAGGTGCTATGGGAAGGAAGACTGATGCATCATCTGGTTCTGAAGGAAATTCAGCAGATATTGGAAGAGAGAGAGGGTATCCGTGTGATGTGCAATGCCGGAATTGTGGTGAGTGGGGTCATATCAGTCCACAATGTAAGAAACCAGCCAAAGCTAACGGTGGCATATATCAATTGTCTTTGGGAATGAGTGATAGGGTGATTGGCCCTAATATGCAGGTGAAGGATGCAATTCAACCCAATGTTCATGAAGTCTGTAAGGTCACATTTGCAGAGCAGGGTATGGGACAGATTAACCTGTTGGAAATGGAGAAGGATGAGGTTTCTGGAATCAACCCTGAAGAGCTTTCAGAAGATGAGGAGGAGGTGGATGGAAGAATTGATGGTGCTGTGGATTGTGAAAGTGATGCTAGTGCTGAGGAGCCTGACGTGTTTGAGCATGGATATGACTTGGATGATCTTTTTGATTCAGAAAAGAGTAATGATTTGCATGTGCCAGTACTTCAGCCAGTCAAGGTAGAGAGTGATGATCAAGGTGTTACTAATGAAGGTACTATGGATGGAGTATGTATGGATGATCCGGGTGATGAGTTGGATATTGCAGCTTGTGAGAGTGAGGATGATGAGCTGAACTGTGTTCTTGATAATGCATTGGATGATCTGTTGGAGTTGGCTTCCTTGGAGAAGGTAACAAATGCTTGCATACCAGTTGTGCAGGAAAGGAGTGATGGTGTGACTGATGATGAGTTGGATGCTACTTTGGATGATGATGTGATGGATTTTGGATGTGTTTGCTGATCATAAGGTGTGTGTTCCTTGTCATGCCCAAGAGAATGAGTTGGTTGTGAGTAGTGGGAAGACATGTGTTTGCTGATCATAAGGTGTGTGTTCCCTGTCATGCCCAAGAGAATGAGTTGGTTGTGAGTAGTGGGAAGACATGTTTTTGCTGATCATAAGGTGTGTGTTCCTTGTCATGCCCAAGAGAATGAGTTGGTTGTGAGTAGTGGGAAGACATGTGAGACTATTGTTGTTGGTCAGGGGGACCAAGATTCTTTGCCTGGCAGTTTGGGGAGCTTCGACTTGGTAGGGATGCCTGTGCAAGATGTGGAGAATCTCGAAGGATCACCAACGGTCTTGAAGCTAGAGAAACTACAGGGAAGTGACAATGATGAGTCTGCACTGCATGAAGTTGCTGTGTTTGATGTTGATGGGCTGAAGGGAGATGGGTTTATGGTGGACACACCACATGTTGATGCTCAGCATATGGATGAGTGGTTTGGTTATAGTCTTGGTTTGGCAGCAGTTAGTCCAGAGGAAGGGTTGGTGGAAGCAAATGATGTGGGTTGTAAATTGGATGACCAAGAGGGGGGAGTTGATGATCAGATGTTTGTTATTTCGGCATATGATTATGAGTGGGAATCAGATGTGTCAAAGGGGAGTAGAGGTGAGGAATGGTTTTTTCCATCACAAAACCATGTGAGCTGGTATGGAGGAGGAAGTGCAACAGTAGATGGTGATGAGGCCATATGTGAAGAGCCTAGGGGGTTGCTAAAAGTGGAAGACCATGACAGGGTGTATCAATGGTTGTTTGATAGAGGAAAATGCTTGAAGGATTGGAAGGTAGATGCACCAAGATTTCTGTTTGATCCAGGGGGATAAATGGTTTTTGTTTGTGCAGCTGCTCGACATAAATGTCTCAGCAGAAAAAAGGGGGGTTGCTAAATATGTGTGAAGTTTTTGGAGGACCTCAAACTCAACTTGTACATGTGTACATGAGTGTTGTTCATGTTGTGGTAAAGTCATGGGAGCACCCATTGACTCAGTGTGGGCGTCGTGGATGCGGCAGTCAGGCTTTTGGTTTTAATGGAAGTGTATACGCAGGAGGAATAATGAAATCCTAGAGGCACAGGCTTGTCCGGAACGTAGCTGTTGGAGGTAGTATCAACTGCTCGATGGCTCTAGATATGTGTGCGTGTCCTCAAAAGTAAATGGGCACCAAATTGTATTAGAAGATGTAGAAGCATGGAGGCAATTAAAAATTGAAGAGGCCAACGTTGCCTTGGATATGGAGTGAAATGGAAAGAGAAGGTGGCAAGGTGTGCATGGAGCAAAAGAGACCTTAGTACACAAGGGCTCTAATAAATATTATGTGATTTTAAAAAAAGTGGAAATATCGACCAACCAAATGGGCTGCACAGCAGCATGGCGAGCATATGATTTCTAAATATAGAGAGCACCGACTGGAAGGTGGTCGTCGGGATGTGGATGGAGGATTATTGGGCAAGAAGACGTGGGTTACTGGCGACTGCAGAGAAAACCGCCTGGAGCAACAAAAAGAAGGGGGGGTTGTTTTGGGTCGCCGGGCAGTGGCTAGCGCAACAAGGAGAGAGACGTGGGCGGCTCTGCAAGGAGAGGGTCGTCTGCAAACAAACAGAGAGAGATAAGCAGGCGACTGGCTGAGGAGCCGCCAGAGAGGTGCTGTTGTTGATTGCAGACTGTGGCTGGGGCTAGAGAGTTGCCTCTAGTAACCAAGCAGGAGGAGTTCGCTGTGGAGGTGGCGTCCACTACAAGAACAGAAAGGAGATGGTGATTGTTTGAGAGGACCACCTGATTCTGCTTGAACTGGTGGTTGGTAGCGAAGGAAGGGAGCAGCGAAGGAGTGAAAGAAGTGAACATCCACTGCAGAGGAGTGGGGGGATTGAGAGCGCCAACAGTGTGAGGCGAGAGACTGCAGCGAAACAGAAGAGAAGGTCCACTGTGCGGGGAAGAGTAGACCCGTGTAGAGAGGGCCATTTTTGGTTGTGGTAAGAGAGAGGAGCCGCCTCTGATAGGAAAAAAAGGAGAGAAGGTGTTGTGTGTGTGGCAGTGGTTGCAGCAGAGAGGAAGCAAAGAGAGTGAGCCGCTTATAGGTAGAGAAGAAAGAGGAGTCGAGGTGGAGGGTGGCTGCCTGAGGTAACGGAGGGGTCGGCTGTAGTGAAGAAAGAAAAGAAAAAGGCCCAGAGAGGGGGCGTCCATGGCAAAAAGGCAAGGCTGCAGAGGTATCGACTAAAGTACAAGGACAAACAAGGTGGTGGTGACTTGCTGGGGAGCTGTCGGGGCAGTAAAGAGCGAAAAACAAGCCTGAGGATGGCGAGGTTTGAGGGAGTTTGGGTAATTTATGGTCTTCAATTCGAGGATGTTGAAGCTGCTTATGGAATTTCTATACTTGTGTTTTTTTTGGGAAGTTTCTTTGTGTAAAGAACCAAAGCTGGAACTAAGTTCTTGAATTCATGCTTGGAATACAGTCTTGTTCATGCTCTTTGGTCTGGTGTTCTGGTGTGTTTGCACACGTGTGTGGAAGTGTGGCACTCTATAAGGGCGTAAACAGCTTTACCGCTTCCGTGCCATCAACGTAAGTGACAAGGCTCATCTATAAACTCTAGCCATTAATGCTCCACATATTGCCATGTTGGTGAATGAGCTATGATCCTCATGATGCCATAGGTTGAGCAATGAGTACCATTCCATGTCATGAGTTCTACAATACCCTTACAAACATGTGTTGGATGAAAGGAATGATAGGGAAGTGTCTCAAAACCTTTCGATAAACTTTATCTCCTTGTAAATCATTCCTATAGTAGATCTCCCCACATTTTAGACATTGTGTTGCATCTTTATTAACCCCTCTAAATAGCATACAATCATTGGGACATATATGTATTTTTGTGTAATCTATACATTCTCTTCCTCTGCATGTGGCAATGGTGGAGGCACCTCATTTATTGGTTGGGGAAGATGGGTCTCAACCATGCTTTCCATATGAAGCCTTTCTACCTTCCGCACTCTACTCGATGTCACTGAATGGTGTGGCATTTTACCTAGCACTCTCCTATGATTTTGCTCCATGTCATCATTTGCACTCGGTCGTGCCACTCCCTCATGAAGACCATATGTCCAGACATTCTCAATTGTTATATGACGTTGTTGTATATACTGGCCGTTGTATCGATCACACACACATCGACGAATTGTTTCTCTCAACCATGCCTCGGAACCAACTTCTAGCCTGTAAGATTCCTCCCCCAGCCCCTCAAGATGTCCAATTTCTCCCCCTATAATCAATCCCATTTTGAGAATAATAACAGATCTTATTTCTATCTGTTTTGGCCTAGAGAGAGAAAATATTCTAGAGAGAGATAATTCAATTTCTAGATATCTTTGGATGGAAAAATATCCCTTCTTATTAAAATGATTTTCCTTGAAATAGAAAAAAAGAACTTTCCAGTGTACAATTGGAATAAATTGAAAATAGGTAAAAAGGACCTTCGCCTGAGGGTCCAGATTTTTTAAAAATTTTGGATTAAGGTTCATATGGACCAATAAGATTAATCCAAATGTAGGGAGGAGATAAATTGAAGAAATGAGTAAATACTCACATAAGATGAAGAGTTCGACTAAGGACAAGGTTATTAGTTAAAAAAGAAGAGATATTTAGAGGAAATGACGCATTTTTGACACCTCAGTGTGGGGAATTCCCCTCATGAAGGAGGCGCCTATTTGACATGTGTGGATAAGTTTTAAACTCACAAATAATGAGATATTTTCATCTCTCCTCTCTTGTGTTTCAACTAGAACCAAAAAGTAAGCTAAATTGACCTAAAAATGGTCAAAAAGTGACCAAACTGACCTGAAAAATTCTAGAATCAATTATATTACCGGTTACTATGAGCTAGGAACTATTAAAAAGGCCCCTGAGTGGACAGGTGATGAGCGTTCTGGTTACCAATGATGCCATAGGTACACCGATGAAGGAATGATTAGAAATAAAGATTTCACCAGAGATTTTGAGGATTATGATCAGTGACACAATGGTTTCATTAAAATGATTGTTTTTAAAGATAGTTGATTCTGTGAAAAAAGCAATTTCATATTGGGTGTGTAAGTGATGTGACTAGTTTTAAGTTTACATGAATATCCGGCTAGGGAGCGTGGGAAATCTTTTCCCTGGTACTTGGGACAAAACCTAACCAAATTCCTAATTGGATCCCATCACTACAGTGGTTGGGAGGTTGTCTAACCCATGGGATTAATGGGATTAGGCTGGACTGATGGATCCCTAAAATGAGACTCAATTCTGTTATGGTACAATAGATGAAGTAAATACCAGATAAAAATTGTTCTATGGAGGAAAAGAATCAACGGTTGTGCCTCCTCTCAATGAGGAAAAAAGCGTTGGTCTCTATGATCCAAGTGCAATCTTTTCCTTGATGTGACTTTGATACTACGGGTTCGGTTAGATCAATTCAGTTAGTTAAGGCTTTTGACTACGTCAGAGAAAAGTTATCCTGGAGGAATCACCCGTGCTTTCCGGGCAAGGGAAGTTTTTTTGGGTTCGATTTTGGAAGAACCGATGGATTAGTCTCTTGTCCTCTGAATATCCGTGGGTGAGGCCCTGAGTGTGGAACCCTGCCCTGCGCAAGAAGTGGTACTTCCGCTGCTAGCACCCTTGAATTTGTTGCGCGGTGGGGACAGGGATCTTACATAGCCCTTGATGATCACTCTATCACACATCTATAACCTAGCCAAAACTAATTTAGGGTTCATACAAAACACACAACATCCAGAACTACAAATAGACAATTACCCAAGGTTTCGCTGCTACACGATCACAACAATGAAAATATGTTGCCCAATAGCAAAAATTCACTGCTCAACAGAGCAAATCTAGCAGCAAAATTTTACTGCTCTTGCAATTTGTGACTCCCTCCTAAATCGATGCCAACGGTTGTCTCAATACCTACCTACTTCCCCTATCTTGCACATGCATAGCCTACACCTATAGTAGCAGCCTGACTATTCCTCCCACCACACCTCTTATCTCAAGGGTTTTTCATCAATCAAGTCTCCCTCTCCAAGGTAAGCCCTTTCTTGCTTTCTTCAAGATTTTGTGGTTTTCTTCAATCTTTGCCTTCTTCCAAGATTTCATGGAAAGCTTGGACATAGCTGAATGTGAGATTTTCTTTCGCTTCCTCTCTCTTTCTTTCCCCTATCTTTACTCTCCCTTGCCCTAACCCTAGCCTAATTCATAGAGCTCTAATAGAGAGCTTTGACGGAGAGCTCTCCACCATCAGAGCTTTCTATTAAGCAATCTATGCATAGATCTAGGGTTTAGGCTTAACATAAACTAATTTTTTTATTCACTTATGCATTGAGAGTAGGGTTTAGGGTACTCACCTCTTTTTACTCTTATTCTTCTTATTTACTAATGTGTTAATGAGGACTAACTTTTTTTATTTATTATGTTTCTTTTGTGTAGGTTTACTCAAAAGTGAGCAAGGGTTTGGGCATAGCCTCTCATACGGTAAGTCCTCTTTCTTCATTTTTGCTTATGCTTCTTGTCTTTATGTTTTTGCAATAGGCCATGCATAGGCCTTATGCCATAGGGCTGCTTCTACATAAGCCCTATGCAATAGGTTTATGCAGAAATTGGATATTGATCCAAATGATAGTTATTCTATCATATTGTATTAACTAAACCTTATGCTTTTGCATAGGGATTATGTAATAGGGCTTTATGCATAGCCTTATGAATAGGGCTTATGAATAGGCTATGCAATAGGTTTATGCATAGCCTTATGCATATAGCTTATGCAATAGGTTTATGCATAGCCTTATGCAATAGGGCTTTATAAATAGCCTTATTATGCATATGCTATGTAATAGGCCTTATGCATAGGCTATGCACAGCTTATGCATAGCTATTGCAATGCGGCTTTGCATAGGTCTTATGTAATGGGACTTATGCAATAGGGCTTTATGCATAGCCTTATGCATAGGCTATGCAAAAGGTCTTTATGCACAGCTATTGCAATAAGGCTATGCATAGGCCTTGTGCAATAGGGATTATGCATAGCCTTATACATAGGCTATGCATAGCTATTGCAATGCGGCTTTGCATAGGTCTTATGTAATGGGGATTATGCAATAGGGCTTTGTGTATAGCCTTATCCATAGGTCTTATGCATAGGCTATGCAAAAGAGCTTTATGCATAGGCTATGCAATAGGGCTTTATGCATAGCCTTATGCATAGGGCTTATGCATAGGCTATATATAGGCCTATACAATAGGGCTTTATACATAGCCATAGCTTTAACAATAGGCTTATGCATAGCCTATGCATAGGCTTATGCAATAGTCCTTATCTATAGCCTATGCATAGGCTTATGCAATAGTCCTTATCCATAGCCTATGCATAGTGCTTATGCATAGTGCTTATGAACTAATGAACTAATGTTTTGATTTATTATGATAATGTTTTGTAGGTCTATTCAAGAGACCAACCACCAAAGGTTCTGGCCACGTAGCAGTTTAGACGGATTTGGCTAGTAGAGGTAAGCCCTCTTTGGGGTATGCATAGGCTATGCATATGGTATGCACAGGGTATGCATAGGGTATGCATAGTCTATGCATACGCTATTCATACACTATGCATAGGATATGCAAGGCATATGCATAGGATATGCATAGCCTATACATAGCTTACGCATACCCTATGCATAGGCTATGAATAGGGAAAACATAGGGTATGCATAGCCTATGCATAGCGTATGCATACCGTATGCATAGGGTATGCATAAGGTTATGCTTAGGGTATGCATAGGTTATGCATAACCTTATGCATAGAGATATGGGGCATTATTATATGCCATCTAGAATGCTCCTTATGTTAAGTTAGAAGTGGTTATTCTCAAGTAGGTGGTTATATTGGAGGGGGAGCTCTCGATCTTCTCACTATACTTCTCTTGTAAAAGAGGATTTGTCTTTGGATTTAATAGTGGGGAGCATGTGGAAAGTCGTTAGAAGCTATCATCTCGAAAGGGGCATTGTCCACCCTGCTTATCTAAGCAGTATTGTAGGAGGTCTTAACAATGTTCTAAATTCACATGTATTTTTTGTCTAAGCTTATGTTGTTGTTTTCTCTTGGTTGGCTTGAGATTGTCAAGGTAAGAAGGCTTTTTCATTCAACCTCATGTTCATTGCACCCTTGGGTGCTGGGTTTAGGAATGGACTTATACATAGAGATATGGGGCATTGTTATATGCCATCTAGAATGTTGCTTATGTCAAGTTCGGAATGGTTATCGGAGTAGGTGGCTATAGTGGAGGGGGATCCCTCGATCTTCTCACTATCCTTCTCTTGTAAAAGAGGATTTTCCTTTGGCTTTAATAGTGGGAAGTGTGTGGAAAGTCCTCACAGAAGCTACAATCCCGAAAGGAGCACTGTCCACCCTGCTTATCTAAGCAGTATTGTAAGAGGTCTTAACAGTGTTCTAATATCACATGTATTTTTTGTGTAAGCTTTAATTATGGATTTTGTTAGAGAAATCGTGTTTTGTTGCCTCATTCATGTATGTATTAGAAATGTCACTAGAATCGTCACACAAGACCATGATTTGGCAAATATGCTATCTATTATAAATGAATGATATGGGCAGTAAGCTTGGTCTCAGTTTAGTCAGACACAGGTATGGTTCCATCAAACCTTTTCACATACACAAAGTTAATCTTTTATGTATTCTATAAGTCTTATATTTTAATCTTATATGTAGGTGTGCTTACAATGAAGCCAGTCGTGGCGATGCCATGTGGTTAGACTACCCTACTTGGCCATTTGATGTCGTGGGGGAAATCTACCCCACTTACTCGGTCAGGATAGACCATGCCTTTAATAAGTGTGGGGCCGAGTGGTGCAGGCCCATCATGATATGGTTGTGATGAGCCTACACCACCTTTCTCTACTAGACCCACCCTTGCTCATGTCCATCTTCACCATGATGACGATGTAGTAGGGAGTCTAGGGCGATAGTAGACATGCTAGCGGCGGGGGGGAGCAAGCTGCTTTGCTTTGGCAAAAGCAACACTAGGTCTCTTGATGCGTCTCCCCAACAGGGGGTATCTTCATCCACACATTATGAGCGAGCCCCCGAGGAGACCCATTCCACCATTTGATCCATGCACCCTACCACATACAATGTGGATGTGGATGGTGCCCTCATGAGTGAAGATGGATGTACGAGGAAAGTAAGTCATGAACCGTATGCATGTACTTGCAAACTTAGAGTTCATGAACTCCTTCAAAAAGTGGAAATCGCAAGATTAACTTTGTAAGCAATACGTTTCGATGTGCTTAAGTTGGAGTTCCTTGTACCACACACAGGTCTTTACTTCTCTGAGGAGTGAATAAAGAGGTGGATCAAGCTTTTAGGAGAGAAAATATCAAGAGAGAAACAAAGAATAACTTGGAGAAGCCTAGTGTTTGCTCAACCGAGGAGTGGAGGCATGCACGCAACTTCCTGAGAAAGCACCCATGTGCTTTTCACAACAACAAGCAGTGGGGCAAGTGCTTCCCGAGTGACCACTACGAAAAGCAAGGGACTTCACACTTTGTCTCTAATGGTAAATCCTCCTTTATTACTCGTTTCATAAGTAATCATTTCTTCTCTTCTTTCATATTGTTTTGTACTTTATTGTTTTCTTTACATAATTGTATATTTTCTTAATTGTTTTTTGTAGAGGGAGGTTGTTGGGCATGACCCAACAAAGGAGGAGTATGACTATGGATATAGAGCCCCCTCATCCGCAATTGTGGGCATGGATGCATACTCGACGCGTACGCTTGGATGAGTCCATTTTGGGGACTCAAGAAGATGAGGTAAGTGAGCCTAAACCATTCATTTTTCTATGTCTAATTGTATTCTAATACTTTTTCTTACCTTGCGTCCTTGATGGCATTTATGTAGGATAAAGGGGAACATAAAGAGGAGGATCTTGATTATCAGCGTGAAGCAAGTGAAGAGGACGAGGAAGGCAATGATGATGATCATTCGGAATCCAATGAGGATTCTAGTTATATACCTCTTCATTGTAAAAACTTTATGTATATATGGCCAAAGGCCCAACACTTTCTGAAATATACTAACTTTTTGGACTCAATTGCATTCTCCATAATGTATGTGTTTGTGTTATAAATCTAAAACTGTGACTCTGTTTTAATTAAAAAAAAGATTTGGGGCAAACTAGGGAGTCCTACGTAGACTCCCCAGTCTACCCTAGCTCTTTTTTTTGTTGTGTAGAGCTTTTGCTCTTCTACTGAGTAGCGAAAATAGCAGCAGTGAAATATCACCAATGACATTTCGTTGTGGGATAATGATATTTTTTTGCTGAGCAGTGAACTTGTTGCAGCAAAATAACAGTGTTTTTAGCATAAAATGGGCGGACATCTACCTACCCTTATAGTTATAAAAACGCTAATATTTTCACAAGAGTATATGTAGAAGAGAAGTATATGTTATGAAGAACTCTCTTGTGTTTCTCTAAGACATCATCTATATCATTTTTTTTTGTGAGGACACATTTTCTGGTTTTGTTTTGTTGGTTGTGTTGTTGAAAGAGTTGGAGACTCTCTTTTATATAAGTTGAGAGTTTCACTCTTTGGAAGCATTTGTGTCATCATAATTTTATAATTGGTGTTAGGTATTGAGATAACTTAAGTGGAGTGTTGTGAATTTTCCTATTCCGTGATTCTATCTTTTCAAACCGATTATGAATGGTTTATCTATTGCAAGTTCTTGACTCACTACAATCAACCAGATTGAATCCCATTTACCCGAAGAAGTTTACCATATAGAATTGTGTGAGGAGGAGGCTATTTTCTAAATTTTTATTATTGTAATAATCTAATCACAATACACTATTTTTATTATTGTAATAATTTAATCACAATACACTATTTCAATAAAAGTGATCCCTTCATTTCATTCAATACCATAGTTTGGTCTAATGATGTTAACTTGCTGGATGTTATATTGGTGCGCCCGAGGTTTCTTGAAAAATTATGTCAGCGATGCTTGGTTTGTTGGTGTTGGTGATATGATGGTATTGGGTTAAACTATATAGAGGCATTGTGCTACTCTACCAAATGCATAACATCTGTTTTAGTGCCCCCACTCAAAAATTTCTTGGGAATTGAGGTGACTGGGCAAAGGAATTAAAGACGTGTGTGCGTGTGTGTACGTGGTGTGACACAAAGTTGGGGTTTTGACTTTGGTCACTTCTTAGAATCAAAACACACTTGTATGAAACCTCACAGCCTCCTCACCTCCCTTTCTCTCCCTAGGTTAAGATAAAGGTATACACATCAAAGGTGAGATCATAATTCATGGAAGGAAAGATGAAAGGCTCCGGAGAAGCAAGAATTTCTTCCAGTCTTGTAGCTCTAAACAAGAGGGTGATTCTTTATTATTAGAAGAAAATCTTCCGACTCAGGATTATGTGAACGGAAACATACGGGAAATGTTGGTAAGGTTCATCCGTTCGAATTGGGCGATGTGGACGGAACATATTAAATTAAAATAATATAGCAATCACTTACAAGAGGATGACACATGGGATTTGCCTTTTGATAACATATTAGGAGGAATTAATCATTATTAAGAAGAAATAATGGCCAAAAGTCTATAAAAACAGAGATACACAGAGAATTACAGTTTTAAATCCATATAGATTGTACAAAAGAGGATGACATAGCTGCGTAGAGCTTGAAGAGAGCTTCATGTCTATATAAAAACTTTCAAAAACGGGCAACCAAGGGAAAAGTTATGAGCATTTTACTACAAGACTATAAAACTGCCAAAATTCGCATAAAAGTTAGCAACTTTGGGAAAAATTCTGATCATCAATGAAGTAAAGGACTAAGAAATTAGTTATATGAGTGGAAAGAGAATATAAAGAGCTTCCTAGCCATATGATGAATTTTAGAAACCAATACTCGAGTGATGAGTAATTACCGGTTGAAATTTGGGTATTTGACCACAAAAACTGCACTTCCCTCTCTTTGCATGAAACCTCAATTTTCACATAGCCTCTTGCCTTTCATCTCCTTCATGATTCAAGCTAGAGGGTAAGGGTTAACATTGCTCACAGCGGACAATCATAAAGATTTACCTATGGTCCCCAAAGTCTTTCCACATGCTCATTACCGCTAAAACCATTGGTACCTCCAAAGGAGGGCGGCAATAAGGCAAGGGCTACCTTGAGAAGTCACAGGCCCACCAAAAGATAATAACTCCTTATCCCACTTATCTCATGAATCATCAAAGAGGTCCAAAATTGGGTTAAGCATGAGGAGCTAATGCTAAATGAGACATTCACATATTAAGAGAGTGTTTGAATATGGGTTTTAAGATAAGAGAATGGCAATGACACAAAATGCTCAATTGAGGAGGCTCATTCCTTGATTTGAAAGGGAGAGAAGGGCTCCTTTTATAGGTGGAGAATCACCCTCTCTTCCATTGTTACAAATTACAACATAAAAATCTTCAACCCTTCAGTGACATAAGGGTAGATGTCACCATCAATTGTCCTCTTAGGCTAAGTCTTCTATTGATTATTAAATTGAAGACTTTTGACTTTGAAAGTGTGATAAGATAATAGCCAAGTCTAAGTGGCATGTAGGTGGAGATCCCACTTACACATGGCGGAATTCTCCTCTTCCATGTAGGCATTCTAGAAGAATCTTTCCCAATTATGCACCTACACACACTCCTCCACATGCCTTCCACACTCCCCAACTCGTAGCCTTATGGTGAATACCATATTAATAATACAACTAAAATCCATGTGAGCATGAAGGCCCACTTTTATTTTTCACATCACTAGCATATCTACCATACCAAAGTATTTATCAAGCATACTTGTGGCATTTACAATGTGTGCACCCTAAATCAAGTAAAACCTTTATATTTGAAGATAAAATGTTGTCATCAGGGTAGCCGCCAAGCCGCCGTTTCACCACACCGTTATTCCATTGTGGGCGCCACAATATTCTTGGACAAGCTTCCACCTTATTACCATTGAGAAACCATCAAAATATGCACAAAATTGAAAATGAAAGATATCAATTTTTCATGTCACATATTTCCCCCCCCAGCAGATCCTCCATGCTTGTCTTGGGGATCTGCTAGCCATGGTGCTCGAGGGTAAAATATCTGATATAGCCTTTGGAAATTCCCTACCCTTGGTCCATATCTCTTTTCCTCCTGGATTAAATAAAACTATCCCCCCAGCCCCACATTGCCTGGAAGGGCTAAAGGCTCCATCAAAATGCATAGTGAAAGCAATTGGTGGTGTCTCCAAATCTTCATATACTTCTTCCTTTGTTCTTGTTCCTTCTTCCTCTTTTTTCCTTTTGTAAGCAAATCTGCAAGAGAGGCCCTAGTGGTGTTTTCTATAATAAAAGTGAAAGAGAATTCTTAAAGCTCACAAATCCACTTTGCAAGCTTCCCTCCTGCAGGATTGGGTTTGCGGACCAAGAATTGTAAAGAAGGTTGAGATGTGAGGAAGAAAAAAGGGCGAGGTAACAAGTATGATCTGAACTTCTTTATGCAAAAACAAGAGACAAACCACCTTTCTCCATTTCACCATGCCTCTCCTCCACATTAGTGAGTTGTCGGCTTGCATAGTACATTGGTTGCATGCGCCCTTGCTCTCCCTTTTGCAAGAGTATAGCACCCACTGATGAATGTGATGAGACACTTGGGTTCACATAAAAGTCCTCCCCCCACCTAGGAGGCTGCACAATTGGACTTTGACTCATGCATTCCTTGAGCAAACAAAAGGATTGAATTTGATTGGGCCCCCATTAGAAAGAAACATGCTTCTTTGTCAATAGATTTATAGGATACATCTTCTCAGAGAACATGTCAACAAAGCGTTGGTAATACTTTGTTTTACCCAAAATCCTCCTTATCTCCCTTACATTGGTAGGTGGTGGGAGGGCCACAATTGCTTGCACCTTCTTAGGATCCATCTCTATGCCTTCTTCTGAGATAACATGTCCCAAGAGAACTACCTCCCTTCGTGCCAAGCAGCATTTTCCAGGATTAAGACACCCTTTTGCATCATCAATACTTTTTGCAAGGCCAATCTCAACTTTTCCAAGTGATCCATGCGGCTTCAATAAATGCAAAAATCATCCAAAAAGACCCTTAAAAACTTTCCCAAGTAAGGTGCAAATACCTGACTCATGAAGCGTTGAAAAGTTACTGGTGCATTGGTCAAGCCAAATGGCATCACCCTATAGGCATACACTCCCCAAGGGATGATAAATGAGGTTTTCCTTTTATCTTCTTCACAAATCCAGATTTGAAAGTATCCAGAGTATCCATCACACACTGAATACAACTCATGACTTGCAACTTGATCCAAAATCTCATCCTGAAAGGGTAGAGGATAATAATCCCTCTTTGTGCATGGGCGAAAGTCCACACACACGCGCCATTGTCCACCCTTTTTGGGAGTGACTACAACTGGGGCAATCCACTCTGAATTCTCTATTGGAAAAATAAATCCAGCTTCAAGCAAATTAGTTACCTCATTCTTAAGCACCTCTGCTTGCACTACTCCCAAATGCCTTAGCCGCTGTACCACTGGCTTAGTTTTGGGCTTGAGATCAATCTTGTGCTCTACTAAGGTAACTTGGCGTACTTGTGAGTAGCTGTTTGCAAAACGGTTAGGAAATCCATCCAACATTTGTAAGTAATTCTCCCTTTTAGTACCTGCTATGGACTCAAGAAGAAGCTCATTCAGTTGGTGAAGACTAGTGAGGTCCACGTCTCCTTTCTTGCACTCACATGGTTGAAGAAGCTTCCCCTTCCAAGGCTCCATTGTCTTCAGCATCCCCTCGATCCCTTCCCAAGGAAAGATCAAATGCAACTCCCTCCACCTCCCCTTCTGAGATGGAATCCTCGGAGCTACCACTTGTCTCCTCTTCATCGGATCACTCTGACTCTAAACTTTCGAAAGTTAAAGGTTCACTGCTTACCACTTTCTTGCGATGGCTCTTGATGTTGTAGTGGACCTTCTTCTTCTCACCTTATAGAATAAGATCACTTGCCTCCCACGTTTGAATTGCCTTCACTTGGCGAAGCCATGGCTACCCAATATCAATGGGTAAGCCCTAGCATGAGGCTTTGTAGGAATGACCTAGCATCAGGCTTTGTAGGAATGACCTGGAAAGTTGTAGGCACAGAAATACCACATACATCCATTCCCAAATTCCTAACAATTCTTAAGGTTTTCACCCTAGTATTATCAGCAAGTTTGATGCGATAGGGAGAGTTAGTGCCCCTAACAATTCTTAAGGTTTTCACCCTAGTATTATCAGCAAGTTTGATGCGATAGGGAGAGTTAGTAGAAGACAACTTTAAATCAGCATCTTTCATTGTTTTTTCACTCATGACATTGATTGACGCACCTCCATCAATGTATGCATTAGAAATTGTTTGCCCCTCAATGATGACATCAATCACAGGCACATCATCTCCTACATCAATATCCACCTTTTGAGCCATAGGAGTCCCATTATCCCTCTTCTTCTTTTTCTTAGATTCCCTTGTGCTAGCCAACTTACCCCATTCCTTTTTGAGCTTTGGAGAGAGTGCCAACAGCTGCCCAAATGTGATTTGTGCCATTTTCTCCCTAAGATCTATTAAGAGGTCATAACATAGAGATCCTTGTCCAAGAGGAAAGTCAGAGTGTCCAATTTTTCTCCTAGACGACTTCTTTTTCTTCCTATTTTTCTCCTCTTCTTCAGATTTATCTTCTTGTTCTTCTTCTTCCTGGCTCCTAGTTTTACAACCCCTTTTTGCCATTAATGGCATCAATGTTTCCTCTTCTTCTTCTGTGTTTCCTCTAAAAAAAGCTAAACTTTTATCCTCTCTTTTCCTCAATTTTAGACACTCAGTGCGATAGTGCCCCTTCTCTTGACATTCATAGCATGTGACACTACTTCTATCCTTAGGTTTATCCTCAACTCGTGGAACCCTAGGTGGCCTTGCATTGACTAAGTGTAACTTCAAATCAGCAAATTCTACCATAAGTTGTGCAATGTTATGATCCAAGGATGGAGCTTGTACCTATGTTGAGGCTATCTCTACTCGTGGTGGTGGTGGGGTCGGCACACTCAGAGAAGATTGAAATGTGGACTCAATATGAAGAGTGGCCTCCTTCTTCAAAGCAATACGAAGAGCCTCTTTAAAATAAGTGGGATCTTTGCAAAGAACTTTTCCATGCAAGCGGGGATCCAAAGCCCTGATAAACTTACTCATCTTAAAGTGCTCCATTGCTAAAGAACTCTTTGAACCTCCCATAGAAGGTGAAGAAGAAGAAGCAACAACAGGTAAAGCAGCTTGTTAATATTTGATGAGGCTTCATACGTCACTAAAAAGGTAGAAATTGACTCTCCTTTCTTTTGAAAAATCTGATCCAATTGCAATAGTAAAGCATTTGGTGACTCCACTGTCCCAAATCTCTCCTTCATTGCTTTGGTCAACCTTTCCCAATCATTCTTGGACTTCTCTGGCAAAGCCTCATGCCAAGTTAAGGCCTGAAGGCACAGGAACGGAACGGAATGGAAATGAAATGACAATACAAGTGCAAAACAATGATAACCAAGAGTACTCACATGTAGACCAAGAGAGCTTGATGTTGATTGATTGTCTAAGACTAGAAAGTACAATGCCTTTATAGGATAGGCACACACACTCTAAGTGTCACATGTATATGGGATAAATCCCAATATGCCACATGGCACTTACACAAAGACTAGACATAAAACTCACTTTAGACACACTAGAACACTCACTTTGACTTCATGTTCTAACACCCCCCGATGAAGGCAAGGTGAGAGACTACTGGAATGAGCCAAGAACAGAACATGGCAATGACGGACTACCAACCTCCAAGTTAGAACTAGACATAGTTCCCACACAATCTCAGAGGCAAGTGAGCATGGCTCAGAGGCTAGTGAGCATGGTACAAATGACTCAGAGGCTCATCAAGCATGGCTCAGAGGCTCATCATGCATGGATGCATGAACAACTCAGAGGTCTAGACAACTGGAGCAACCTGAGATCCTATCAAAGCCAATACATGACTCCACAATACATCCCCCTCCTGACTCCATAACAGAATGGTGGGGAGTCAGACACGAAAAAACAGGAAAGATTACAACATTTTAGGAGGACAATCCAAGGCTGTGAACCTTTATTGACTCAACACACATGATTTATTTGCATTCATTTTAGGGGGACTCCCAAGGCAGAGTACCTTCAACACACTCAAAAAACAAAGTCAAGATCATCCGGTGCATAGACCTCTTCATCAAGAGAGAGATCTTGGATGTGAGCAGTGAGAGCATGATTTGGAGTAGAGGTGTCTGCATCGTCTTCGTCTTCGTTGGATATAGTCCCAACCAAGTTGGCATGGTCTTTAGATTGTTGTTTGGCTAGCTTCTGGAAGCAACGATCTTCGGTGTGACCAAGCTTTCCACAGTAAGTGCACTTGAAAGGTTTGAAGTTACCTTTCCCTTTAGGAAACCTCCCTTTAGAAAATAGTGCATTGGCGTCAGGAGTATCAATATGCCTTCTTTCATGATCAAGAAGCATAGCAACCATGTCATGGTAGCTCATGCTTGCCACTCTTAATGCTGGTATAATCTCCCGATACTTAGGAATTTCTTCAATGCTCGTGAGGAGCACCGCGACTTGGTCTTCATCCCCAACTGGGGCCTTCAACGCAGCAAGTTGAGTGATGAGAGACTCCATATGATTCAGATGAGCGAGAAGAGAGTCCTCATGCTTCATCTGGAGTTTGAAGAATTCTTGACGGAGGAAGACCTTAGAATTGATTACCTTATTGCCAAAGAGACCTTCAAACTTCTCCCATAATTCTTGAGCAGTGGAATCAAAGTCAAGATGATGAATAACTTCATCACCCAAACCCAAACCAATGAGAGAAAGGGCTTTGTCGTTTAAATTCTCCCAGTGTAGAATTTTCTTCTCATCCGATTGTGGCTTTTTATCCTTGCCACAAACAACATTCCACACCCCGTCTTTCATAAGGATAAGATGCAACTTTGTTTGCCATGTCGGAAAGTTCTTACCAGTGAACTTTTCAATGAAGGCACTTGTTTTCGAGGACTCCATGGCAATCAACTTGCAAGTAGCAAATTCAGAGGTGGAACCTTGTGAACGTCAATACCTCGAGTAGGAAATGAAGCAGGGAGCCATGAGCTAGATCCAGGGGCAGTCACGAATTGGAGCAAGATAATCCATGAACGAAGAGGGCATCACGGGTAGTTGGAGTAGATGAAGCAGGGCAGCAGCCTGTTGAAGATAAAGCAGGGCAGCGGCTTCATAAATTCGTGGGCAGCTCCATCATCACGAACAGATCAGCATCAATTCAGGACAGCAGAGTGTGGCGGCCTGAACAGGAGCGGCAGCAACAACAAACGGCTTGTTGCAGAAATTCGTGGACAGCAGCAGCGGCCTGTAGAAGAGATAGGAGCGGCTTGCAGGGCAGCAACGTTGGGGCAGATGGTGGGCAGCAATTGGAGCAAACGTGGAGCAGAAATCGGGGCAGCCACTTGGAGAAGACGGGCAGCAGGTAGTAGAGGTCTTCAAGATGGAGGAGAGCATACTCTCTTGCACTTAGAGAAAGAGAGAGAGGGCATGGCTTCTCTTTTTGGCCTCCCTCTCCTCAATCTCTAGGAGCAAAGGAGCAGTGGCTCTGATACCACATGAAGGCACAGGAACGGAACGGAATGGAAATGAAATGATAATACAAGTGCAAAACAATGATAACCAAGAGTACTCACATGTAGACCAAGAGAGCTTGATGTTGATTGATTGTCTAAGACTAGAAAGTACAATGCCTTTATAGGATAGGCACACACACTCTAAGTGTCACATGTATATGGGATAAATCCCAATATGCCACATGGCACTTACACAAAGACTAGACATAAAACTCACTTTAGACACACTAGAACACTCACTTTGACTTCATGTTCTAACAAGGCCACACCCTCTAAGAAATCTGGAAGTATTTCTGCCCTCTCCTTCATAGACCAACCCGTCAAGCGGCATGCTCAGTTAAACTCTCGGAGATAACTCCCCGTGTCTTCTCCTTCCGATCCTTGGAACACCACCAGAATGTTGAACATCTTGCACCAAAAGATGAGTAGCAACAAGGGAAATTTACTTATTTCAAAATAACCAAACTAGATTGCCTACTAGATTGTGTATCCCTTGAATTTGAGGAGACACTAGAGCTGCTTTCGACGAGAACCCCTCTCGTATTGGTGCAAAACAACGTGCACGGGTACTAAGATCTTTTGTAATCCTGTGTCATCCACCAACTTGGGTTCATCCTTGTCTGGCGGAGCGCTTACTAGGTTTCATGGTATAGTTAGGAAAAAAAAGTGGTGGTGAGTCACTCACCATAGCTACGGTTGGACTTTGCTGGAAAGCACATGAGATCATGAGGTGATGCAATAAACAAGGGAAAGAGAATGTCGACCACCAGAACAGAAAAACTATAAAAGCCTAGGGATACAAGGCAAAGAGGAGAGCGCAAGGAGCTTGGGGGGTTCACCTCAAAAACTGTTAGTTTACCACGTGAGTTCAGCAAGAGGGGTTTTTTATTAGATAAAGTGAGAAAATTTAATAAGATTACATTAACAGGAGGGGTTTTCTAATTCAACTTTAGAAAAAAATCTGTTAGTTCATAAGTAAAGAAGGGTTGT
This sequence comes from Cibotium barometz, assembly GCF_041138505.1. NCBI lineage: Eukaryota > Viridiplantae > Streptophyta > Polypodiopsida > Cyatheales > Cibotiaceae > Cibotium > Cibotium barometz. Next base: position 7,178,704 of record NC_141106.1, read on the forward strand.
TTTATTGGGGGAAAAGTTTTAGTTAAGGGGTTTTTTAAATACCTCTTGAACATACGTGATACCTAGGGTTTTCTGGGGTAGTGCAACCCCCGAGGCAATGAGGCCCGTTTTTTTGAGTTTTTTGATATTATTGTCTTGATGTTGACTCAATTTTCCCTAAGGAAACGAGAAGCCTAAGGATTGTGGTTAGGTTTTTTTGGTGTTATTAATATTTTTTTAATTGGATAGTTAGCTTTGTGAAGAGCGTAGAAGAGATACAACTAGTCCTTGAGTCTTGTGGATAGTTTGTTAGCCGGCTGAAGCTAACTGCATATAGAAAATAACCGTTTTGTGGTTGTTAATACTCTTCTTGAAGGCTACTTGGCCTCTGTGGAGCTGTGAGACGGACTACTAGGAGGGTGGTTCGCTTCTAATCTTGACATCCTTTTTGTGAAAAAAACAATGTGAATTGAGGGCTAACTTTGCAATAAGGAGTATATGTAGAAGACAAGTATATGCTGTAAAGAACTCGCTTGTGTTTCTCTAAGCCATCATCCATATCATAGTTTTTTTGTGAGTACACAGTAGGTGTTGAAGAACCATTATTGGCCATTTTCTGGTTTTTTTTTTGTTGTGTTGTTGGAAGAACTAGAGACTCTCTTTTATATGAGTTGAGAGTTTCACTCTTTGGAAGCATTTGTGTCACCATGATTTTCTCATTGGTGTTGGGTATTGAGATAACGCAAGTGGAGTGTCTTGGATTCCCCTTTTCCATGATTCTATCTTTCCAAACTAGTTATGAATGGTTTATCATATTGTAAGTTCCAGACTCACTGTAGATCAATGACATTGAACCCATTTACCTAAAGAAGTTTACCATATATAATTGTGTGAGTAGGAGGCTGTTTTCTTAATTTTTATCATTGTAATAATCTAATCACAGTGTACCATTTTAATAAAAGTAATCCCTTTATTTAATTCAATACTGTAGTTTGGTCTTATGGTGTTATCTTGCTGGATGTTGTATTGGTGCCCCCCCCGAGGTTTCTTGAAAAATTGTGTCAATGATGCTTTGTTTACTAGTGTTGTGGGTGGTGGTGATATGAGCATGGCACTATGCTGCCTCTACCAAATGTATAACAACGACGACCAATCATGAGTTCTCGTTTGCCAATAGGCTATCTTGATTTTTCACTAGTCCTAAATATTGATCAATTTTACAATCTTTTGGAGACATTAAAGAGAATTATTTTTAGAACTTTTACAGAATAAGCATAGTTTTAAATTTATTTTAAAAAATGCACATATAGTTAATTTTAAGGTGAAAACAAAATTCACTTCTTATGTCAAATAATAGAAGGGAAAAAACAAGGTCAACAACAAGATATAATAAACTACTAATAATTCACGCATGTCTATGTAATGTATAACACATTCTTTACTTAGAAACAAAAAAATGTGCTTTATCTTCTACAAAAAATTAACTATCAAAACAAAAGATAGTCACATTTCACCATGAAATATATACACAACCATCAGCATCATTTGAAATAGATCATAAACAAACGAGATCATACTTGATTAACTTCATGAGTTTGATCCCATTAAAGATACTTTAAACTATATTAAATATGATGATCATGAGATGACATCTTGTGAACAAGATAAAAAGACTCATTAACAATACAAATGTTTTTGAGAAACATCACTAATGGAAGAAAAGGTAATAAAATTCTATTCTATCATTCGATGTTCTTCTCCTTCTTGGTGTGTCTCCCCCTCTTCCTGTGTAGCACTAGCCTCAGGAGTAGTGATTACCTTTCCTTCTCCTCATTATGACAATCTTGGTCATAATCAACCAGATCTTGGTCATAATCAACCAGATCTACAATCTGCCCATCAATGGGAGGCCAAGGCTCTCTAAAAGCATCTAGAAATCTCGGATAAGACTTCACCACCTCCTGGAAGTCATCCGAAAACTCTCTTATCGCTATCACTCTTTGGTCAATGAACTGTACCTGCACAAGGAGTCACATTCAACAACAACATTTCTCCCTCTCTTATCGCTATCACTCTTTGGTCAATGAACTGTACCTGCAAGGAGTCACATTCAACAACAACATTTCTCCCTCTCTTTAGAGCATTGACAATTGTGGTGCTTGTTTCCGCAAACAAGTACATTATCCACTCTCCCTTAATTGAAAGAAGGTCGATTAAATCCATCATCAAAAGCTGAGGCTTTTAATAAGGATTAATCATACATGTTAATTCACCAGTTGTATGCTTGAACTTCTTGCAAATGCATGTTCTCTCAAACATATTAGAACGATTTGGTTTCATGGTAAAATTATAGGTCCCTTGAGCTCTTGGTCTAAATGGAGAGTGAAAACCAATCATTACAAAATCACATGTCCACGAAAGCCGATCAAGTTTCACTCTACAATAGAATGAAGGTATAGCAGAAAAAATAGTAGCACTTTATACATTAGGCAAAATATGGACTCTCATTTTTTTCCCTTAAGGATTTCCACACCTCCTCTCTTGAGAAAAATGGCCTCATGGTGAAATTTTTGCAAATCACCTCAGGAGTGAGTGGAGTTTGGACATTTGGAATCTACTCTTCGAGACCTTGTAGAACCAAATCTATCTCAAAGTGTAACTCAAAAGTTCTCATAAATGTTTTAGCCTTATTTTTATTGCTTGACTCACTCATTTTATAAAAGAACGTTGTGTGTAGTTTTTTGAGAACCTCAGACTCAACTTGTACATGTGTACATGAGTGTTGTTTGTGTTGTGGTAAAGTCATGGGAGCACCCATTGACTCAGCGTGGGCGTCGTGGATGCGGCAAGCAGGCTATGGGTTTTGATGGAAGTGAATGTGCAGAGACAACGTTGAAATTCTGGAAGCAAGCTCGTCCGGAACGTAGCTAGAGATGGTCTCAACTGTTCGGCCACTTGAGTTGTATGCGTGTCCAAATGAGTGGGCACTCAAGGTTGCATTTGAGGTATGTGGACATGGGCAGAAAAAAGGCAATGAGGGGCCATGTGCCTTGGGAATGAGTGTGAAAGCAATATGGTGGCCAATTTTCAAGATTAAATAAAATAGGAAAAAATAAACGTGGCCTTATTTTTGGAAGGTGGCGTGGAAGATTAAGTTGCCGCCAGCCTGGTGCTTCTGGAACCTGGTCGGCGCAGCTAGACGAAGAGAGGAGGCGACCTTGTTGTTTTTGGAGAGGCAGCTGCAAGATGAAGCAAGGGGGGGCCTCATAGCTGCCTGGTGTGAGGCGCTGCAGAGAAGCGCAGAGGAGGGAGACAACCAGGAGCGCAGGGGGGCTACAAAGGATTGCAGAGACGGGGGGCAGGAGGCCGTGTTGTTTGAGTGGAGGAGGGGCCTCTCTCTTTTGTGAGGAGCAGCTGTGGTGGAGCGGGCTGTTGGATGTGAGGACAGAGGGACTCTCTGGGGGCTAGAGTGCGAGGACGGAAGAGCCCCGCGGGTGTTTTGTTTGGGTGGCTAGTGCAACCAGGAGCGCAGAGGAGAGTGTGGAGGGCGCCAGTTGTGGACGCCTTGGTGACGGGCTGCTGAGCGTGGAGTGGACACGTTAAAAAGAAGTGAAGCTAGTGTGGAGAGCGCTAGTTGTAAGGTGACCGGTTCTGAAGTATAAGGATTTGAAGTGGCTGGCTGGTAGCGAAGGCAAAGTGCAGCGAAGGAGAGGAAAGAAGGCGCTACAGCAAGTGATGTGAAGGGGCTGCTTCGTCTGCAGGTTGGAGAAGGACTCTCTAGCCTAGCTGCAGGAGAGAACCAAAAGGAAAGCTGGCGTAGCTGCTGATGGACAAGGCCGACAGGCTGACGGGTTGGTGATAGTGGAGAGCAAAGGCCACCTTTGAGGTGTTGGCTGCACAGAGACGGGCTGCAAGCATGGAGTGCACGCGTAAGAAACGAAGCAGAGTAGAGGCAATAGAGAGGCTGGCGACTGGCAGTGAAGCAGGTTGCTGCGGCTGGTAGCTGAAGCAAAGAGAAGGGGAGTAAGCCTGATAGTGTAAAGGGATCGCCCAAGTGAGCTGGTTTTTTGTGTGAGTGGTCCTCAGCTGAGGTGCAAAGCAGATAACGAGAAGGTCGGCTTGCAGAGGAGCAAGGAGGGAACAGATTGGGAGCGACCAAGAGCTGGAGCAGGCAGATTGCAAGCGGGTGCTTGGTGTAGCTGGTGTCTGGGATATTTGGGACATCCACCTCTGTAAAGGTCAAGGTCCTTTCTGAAATATGAGTCTTGTTGTTCATGCTCTTTGGTCTGGTGTTCTGGTGTGTTTGCATGCGTGTGTGGAAGTGTGGCATGCTATAAGGGCGTAGACAGCTCTACCGCTTCCGTGCCATCACTTTTTGGTGCCTCCACAGAGGAGCAGATTTCCTCTGGTTTGTGAAAGAAGATAGGGGCTATGTGAAGAGAAGTTTTGGAAGAATGGCTAAGGATTTTCCAGAGTATTGGGGATTGCCACAGGAAAATGCAGTCAGGTTTCTGGAGAAGATGGAGTTTACATCTTTGATGAAAGACAGGGCAACCCCAGAGATCCTTTCTCAGATTTTGGCTTATTGCTTGCAGGGTGATGCAAAAGTATGGCTGCAGATGTTTGTGACTACACACAGGAATGTTCATCGACAGGATCCTGAGTACCGTGTAGTCAGAGCTGCCTTTTTGGCACAGTTTGTCCATGTGAAGAGTCCGAATGAAGTGTGGAAGGAATTGTGTAACATTCAGCAGAAGGATGGTCAGGATGTGGATCAGTATCTGATAGAGTTTGGTAGACTGTGGAGTCTATGGTGTGAGGCTCTGATTCCTGAAGTACCCCCACAAATGATAAAGAGGGAGCGGTTTGTGGGGCAGGTCTAGAGCCAACAATCTGTCTGAAGGTGGAGCTGAAGAACCTGGATAGCTTTGAGGAGGCTGTCAGAGTTGCTCGTGAGAAGGAGTGGAGGGTGAAGCGTCTGAGGGCAGATGGGAATGCGGGAAGAGCCGAAGAGATTTGTGAAGATGCCAGAGATTGAGAGTATGCATCCTGGAAGAAAAGCTGCTGTTGTTCCTAAACAGGAGGATTCTTTGAAGAGGGAGGTTCATGAAGCAGTGGAGCTCATGAAGACTTTAAGTGTGAATTGGATAGAGTGTGCAGGAAGAGGACGAGGCATGGATGTTATGGGAAGGAAGACTGATGCATTATCTGGTTCTGAAAGAAGTTCAGCAGATATTGGAAGAGGGAGAGAGTATCTGAGTGATGTGCAGTGCCGAAATTGTGGTGAGTGGGGTCATATCAGTCCACAATGTGAGAGACCAGCCAAAGCTAATGGTGGTATATATCAATTGTCTTGGGGAATGAGTGATAGGGTGATGGGCCCTAATTTGCAGATGAAGGATGCAATTCAGCCCAATGTTTGTGAAGCCCATGAGGTCACATTTGCAGAGCAGGATATGGGACAGATTAGCCTGTTGGGAATGGAGAAGGGTGAGGTTTCTGGAATCAGCCCTGAAGAGCTTTCAGAAGGTGAGAAAGAGAAGGATGAGGTTATTGATGATGCTGTGGATTGTGAAAGTGATGCTAGTGCTGTGGAGCCTGACGTGTTTGAGAATGGATATGACTTGAATGATCTCTTTGATTCAGAGAAGGGTAATGACTTGCAGGTGCCAGTACTTCAGCCAGTCAACGTAGAGTGTGATGATCAAGGTGTTACTAGAGAAGGTGCTGTGGATGGAGTGCATGTGGATGATCCGGGTGATGAGTTGGATATTGCAGCCTGTGGTGAGAGTGTGGATGATGAGCTGGACAGTGTACTTGACAGTGCACTAGATGATCTGTTGAAGTTGGCTTCCTTGGAGAAGATTACTTGCATGCCAGTTGTGCAGCAGGAAAGGAGTGATGGTGTGACTGATGGTGAGCTGGATGCTCCTTTGGATGATGGTGTGATGGATTTTGGATGTGCGGTTGCTGATCATAAGGTGTGTGTTCCTTGTCATGCCCAAGAGGATGAGGTGGTTGTGAGTGGTGAGGATGCATGTGAGGCTATTGTTGTTGGTCAGGGGGACCAAGATGCTTTGCCTGGGAGTTTGGGGAGCTTAGACTTGGTAGAGATGCCTGTGCAAGATGTGGAGAATCTTGCAGGATCGCCAATGGTCTTGAAGCTGGAGAAACTGCAGGAAAGCGACAACGATGAGTCTGCAGTGCACGAGGTTGCTGTGTGTGATGTTGATGGGCTGAAGGGAAGTGAGTGTATGGTGGACACACCACATGTGGATGCTCAGCATATGGATGAGTGTTTTGGTTATAGTTCGAATCTGGCAGTTAGCCCAAAGGGAGAGTTGGGAAGCTAGTGATGTGGGTGGCAAATTGGGTGACCATGAGATGGGAGTTGATGATGAGATGTCTGTTATTTCGGTACATGACTATGAGTGGGAGTCAGATGTGACAGAGGGGAGTAGAGATGAGGAGTGGTTGTCTCCATTACCAGGTTATGTGAGCTGGTCTGGAGGAGGAAGTGCAACAGTGGATGATGATGAAGCCATAAATGAAGAGCCCAGGGGGTTGCTGGAAATGGAAGGTTATGGCAGGGTGTATCAATGGTTGTCTGATGGAGGAGAATGCTTGAAGAACTGGAAGATAGATGCACCGAGGTTTCTGTTTGATCCAGGGGGATAAGTGGTTTCTGATTGAGCAGCTGGACATAAATGTCTCAGCAGAAGAAAGGGGGTTGCTAAATATGTGTGTAGTTTTTTGAGAACCTCAGACTCAACTTGTACATGTGTACATGAGTGTTGTTTGTGTTGTGGTAAAGTCATGGGAGCACCCATTGACTCAGCGTGGGCGTCGTGGATGCGGCAAGCAGGCTATGGGTTTTGATGGAAGTGAATGTGCAGAGACAACGTTGAAATTCTGGAAGCAAGCTCGTCCGGAATGTAGCTGGAGATGGTCTCAACTGTTCGGCCACTTGAGTTGTATGCGTGTCCAAATGAGTGGGCACTCAAGGTTGCATTTGAGGTATGTGGACATGGGCAGAAAAAAGGCAATGAGGGGCCATGTGCCTTGGGCATGAGTGTGAAAGCAATATGGTGGCCAATTTTCAAGATTAAATAAAATAGAAAAAAATAAACGTGGCCTTATTTTTGGAAGGTGGCGTGGAAGATTAAGTTGCCGCCAGCCTGGTGCTTGTGGAACCTGGTCGGCGCAGCTGGACGAAGAGAGGAGGCGACCTTGTTGTTTTTGGAGAGGCAGCTGCAAGATGATGTTGAAATTTGAGCTAAATGATGAGCTATGGTGGATCATACACTAGAATCAACATGATTAACAAAGTGATTAAGAAATGATTAAGACGTAATTAGTGAATAATTAGCAGATAGATTAATGTAGGCATGGATACTCAAAAACCAGCAAAATCTCATTAGGGCTATGCCTCAATTTATAGTGTTTACATCAAGCATCAAATCCCCTTGATTTCTCCATGATTCACTCCCTGAATATCTCCACCTTTTGCCTGATTCTCTCCACCTCTTCTCTTTTCCCTGAATATCTCCCAGAATATCTCCACACTCCTAAATTCCCTCATGCTACCCATTATTCTCTCCCAGTAGATTCTTCTCACCTTTTCACAGGTTCTTTCACAATTACATCTTCTCTTTTACAGCCTCTATCCAAGAGCTTGTTCCCACACACACCCTATTCACTTGTATATTTCAACACCTCCCCTCAAGTGAATACTCCTAGTACACCTAGACCCTATACCAAGTTTGCCTCCCCTTACTTGGCAGTCCGCGACCAGTGTCTAATCCTCCCCTCAAGTTATCTCAGCACACCTGGACCCTGTATCAAGTTTCTTTCTTACTTGACAGTCCGCGACCAGTGCCTCAAGTCCCTAAACTCCATAGTCCTTGACACTCTCTCTCTCTATGTGTCCAAGGCTACTATAAGTGCCCGCGACCTTGACTAAAGTGCTCACACATACATCTACCACGTGGCCTACATCATCGGTGGCTCAGAGGTGGTTTTACTTTATTGGGGCAGGTTACATTGGGTTGTGGGGTCTCTCTCTCTCTCTCTCTCTCTCAGAGATTTTCACATGGCTCCTCACTCTTTGGAGCCTCACATCTTCTCTTTTCTTCAGTCTTCTTCTCGTGGCAGCATCTCTCCACGTGTCCGTCTCTTCTTTCAGTCTTCTCGGGGCAGCTTCTCTTCTTGTGGCAGCTTCTCTTCTCGTGTCCATGTCTTCCTTCAGGTCTTCTTCTCGGTGTGGATCCTCTTCTTGGGAAGAGATATTCTTCTTCTTTCATGGCTGGGGCCATGAGCTCGTCCGTCAGGTCTTTTTGCTCCATGTGAGCAACATGTTTCAATGTTTTGCTGACAGTTCCTTTGGGCTTTTTATGTTTATTTTGTATCATTATGCAATGCAAACCCAAATTTATGCGGGAGGTCTTACCTCTTGCCTTAATCTGGACAAGGGCAGTGTCTGTTCCCATTTTTACACTGATAAAATGTGCCCAATACATAATGCGTATAGCATTCATTCTCATGCACATTCCAAATGCAATTCTGGCTGTGAATAATCTTGAATTTGAGTGAGATTTACAGGCATTAACCAAGGGTTAAATGCAAAATGATGATTTTCACAATTTTATCAGCACAATTTTCCCAGAAATTACACTAAATTGAGAGTAACCAATTTGTACGGGATGGTTGGAGTATCAAACCAACTCCGATTTGCAATCTGAAGCTTTAGGGATCTGTATCAGATACCTAATGGTTAATTTGAACCCTCAATTGCACCAAAGTACAGTGATTAGCACTGATTAATCACTGATTAGCAAATTAATGCTCTGGTTTGTGTGCAGAAAACAGAGTATGCGGGGAGCCCAGATATGATGCCTTCCACTTCAAATGAGCTCAAATGCTTTCAAAGGCATCAATAGCAATGAGTCTAGTAGAGGATTAAGCCAAGAAACACAAGATTTGACCAAATAATGAAAGCTTAATCTCTGTTTTACCAAAGTCACCTGCAGATTTGATGAAGAGTTTGGATCTCTCTGTAGACTTGATGAAATTGATTTCTGTCTTCACCAGCTTGTAGAGCATGCTTGATTACCCTTTGTGCTAAGAGGAATTGAAGACATTTGAACTGAGCAAAGAGCAATCTTCATTCTACTTCAGAAAAACGGCGCCTAGAAATCTGCGAAAATCTGCAGCAGCTGCCGTCGGCGGCGGTTTGATGCGTGGAATAGATGGGATTGAAGCTAAGGAGCTTAGCTAGCTATGGCTAGAAGCTTTTGCCCTAATTTGATGTGTGCTAGATGCTAGAGACCCTCCACTGGCTGGGGGTGAAGGGGAAGATGAAAAACTCACTAAAAACTGATTTTTTTGCTAATTACCTACTAATCCTGATTAATTCACTAATGGGCTCATAAATCTGGTTGATTCTAGGCATGGCTCTGATACCATGTTGAAATTTGAGCTAAATGATGAGCTATGGTGGATCATACACTAGAATCAACATGATTAACAAAGTGATTAAGAAATGATTAAGACGTAATTAGTGAATAATTAGCAGATAGATTAATGTAGGCATGGATACTCAAAAACCAGCAAAATCTCATTAGGGCTATGCCTCAATTTATAGTGTTTACATCAAGCATCAAATCCCCTTGATTTCTCCATGATTCACTCCCTGAATATCTCCACCTTTTGCCTGATTCTCTCCACCTCTTCTCTTTTCCCTGAATATCTCCCAGAATATCTCCACACTCCTAAATTCCCTCATGCTACCCATTATTCTCTCCCAGTAGATTCTTCTCACCTTTTCACAGGTTCTTTCACAATTACATCTTCTCTTTTACAGCCTCTATCCAAGAGCTTGTTCCCACACACACCCTATTCACTTGTATATTTCAACAGATGAAGCAAGGGGGGGCCTCATAGGCTGCCTGGTGTGAGGCGCTCCAGAGAAGCACAGAGGAGGGAGACAACCAGGAGCGCAGGGGGGCTACAAAGGATTGCAGAGACGGGGGGCAGGAGGCCGTGTTGTTTGAGTGGAGGAGGGGCCTCTCTCTTTTGTGAGGAGCAGCTGGTGGAGCGGGCTGCTGGATGCGAGGACAGAGGGACTCTCTGGGGGCTGGAGTGCGAGGACGGAAGAGCCCCGCGGGTGTTTTGTTTGGGTGGCTAGTGCAACCAGGAGCGTAGAGGAGAGTGTGGAGGGCACCAGTTGTGGACGCCTTGGTGACGGGCTGCTAAGCGTGGAGTGGACACGTTAAAAAGAAGTGAAGCTAGTGTGGAGAGCGCTAGTTGTAAGGTGACCGGTTCTGAAGTATAAGGATTTGAAGTGGCTGGCTGGTAGCGAAGGCAAAGTGCAGCGAAGGAGAGGAAAGAAGGCGCTACAGCAAGTGATGTGAAGGGGCTGCTTCGTCTGCAGGTTGGAGAAGGACTCTCTGGCCTAGCTGCAGGAGAGAACCAAAAGGAAAGCTGGCGTAGCTGCTGATGGACAAGGCCGACAGGCTGACGGGTTGGTGATAGTGGAGAGCAAAGGCCACCTTTGAGGTGTTGGCTGCACAGAGACGGGCTGCAAGCATGGAGGGCACGCGTAAGAAATGAAGCACAGTAGAGGCAATAGAGAGGCTGGCGACTGGCAGTGAAGCACGTTGCTGCGGCTAGTAGCTGAAGCAAAGAGAAGGGGAGTAAGCCTGATAGTGTAAAGGGATCGCCCAAGTGAGCTGGTTTTTTGTGTGAGTGGTCCTCAGCTGAGGTGCAAAGCAGAGAACGAGAAGGTCGGCTTGCAGAGGAGCAAGGAGGGAACAGATTGGGAGCGGCCAGGAGCTGGAGCAGGCAGATTGCAAGCGGGTGCTTGGTGTAGCTGGTGTCTGGGATATTTGGGACATCCACCTCTATAAAGGTCAAGGTCCTTTCTGAAATATGAGTCTTGTTCATGCTCTTTGGTCTGGTGTTCTGGTGTGTTTGCATGCGTGTGTGGAAGTGTGGCATGCTATAAGGGCGTAGACAGCTCTACCGCTTCCGTGCCATCAACGTTCTTATGTGAAGGAAAGTCATTTGTAAGAAATAATCTCAGAAGTCAATGTTTTGATCCATGGATAAAATTGTACACTCGTCATTCAAACCTATATAAACCCAATAAAGAGCTATCTTGTAACTCTCAATATGGTCGTATTCTTGGCAAAGTTTTCCTTTTTCAAGCAATGTTTGGGCTCCATTTGGAACATTGTACTTGAAAGAAACTACCCTAGACTTTCTCCATGAGTCCTTGGTAGGACATTGATCCTTGTCCACCAAAACAAGCAATGGTAGTGCCATGGCTGTAGGTTTTACTTTCATTTTTAGCTTGAGGTTAAAAACATACGCTTGATTAACACTTCATATAGTTAAGGTGGTATTTTTCTTGTTTTGGGATCAATGGGAGGTTGATCAATACAACTGACAGGCAGCTCACAACGTAAAGGATCAATATCAGCATCACTTAAGAAATGTTTCTTATTATTTTTCTTTGAGCCTTTTTGACCTTTCTTGCTTGTATCTTCCACATGAGATTCAAGTGGAGTAGTTTCTTCTTCAAGTGGCTCCTCTTCACTTGAACATTACGTTTTTGTGTCGACATCTTCTTCCATTTCATCTTCATTAGAGCTACTTGTAGAATCTAGATCACCAAAAATACTATCCATGTGCTCTAAAAAATTCTTGCCCAAAAATCTAAAATCCACCAAAATAATAGAAACTCAAAAAAAGAACATGCAAATTATAGATTGAGTAATTAGGAGAGATGAAGAGGAATTTGGTTTACCAAGCCTCTTATTTGTATTGCATCTTCCAAAAGTTGTTGTGTGCAAAGGGGATTGAACTCTTGTTTCTCAAAGTTTTGTTGAAGAAGGAGGATAACAATTTGGGATGGTTCTAATTTACACTCAAGAAGAAAATATATCTTCTCTGATCTCTGTTCCATTACATTTATGATACATCCACCATGTTGAAATTCATTAGCCTCACTTTGACAAACCTGTGTTTAGTCACAAGCAAAAAGGGAGCAATAGGCTTACTACTTTCTTAAAAATCCTAGACATTCCTATGGTCAAGGTCCCAACCATGCCCGTACCTAGATTTTTTAGTCTTTCCCTCAAAAGAACCCTTGTTGCCACTAGGTTCTAAAGCCTTGGGCACAAGATCCTCCATCTCATTTGACAAGTGCTTAACTTTATGACCTTTCCATCTTGATGGCTTTCCTTTGGAATATGTTTTGTTGCAAGAAGAGGCTTTCCTTTAAACAATCGTTCCCTTGTTGGCATAACCTCGCTTTCTTCTAGAAACTATTCAGTTGTTGCAAGGAGCTCTCTTCTCAATAGACCACTTGGTGAGTTGAGTCATCTTATCTCCTACAAATGCTAGACTCATGGGTGGTGCTTGTGAGCAAGAAGGAATCAAGGACCCTGAGTGCCCCAACCTTCCACTTACATCACCAACTTGATAAGGTGATGCATGTTTTGAGGTTTTGTACTTCTTCTTGGAGTGAATGAGAAGCTATTTTTATGCCATGGTCTCAACTTTTGACACATAGGTTTAGCACCTCCTTTAAGAACAATATGAAGATCATCCCCCTTGAACCCTCTAATTTCCTTACAGAAAAAGTAATGAACAAGTGAGGCGATTTCTGCAACATACCCATGTATTCCCCTTCTCTTCCTTCTTGGACAAATCCATACTCAACATCTTCTACATTAAATCCTCTTTGACACTAAATGCAGCTTTTGGTTTCAACAATTCTTCAATCATTTTGTAAGGCCCCTCTTGATCTTGTTTTTGTAAAGGCATAACATCCTACACTTGCATATGCTCATCTTCCTCCTTCAACAAAAGAAGGAAACCTATGTGTCTTCCTTGAAATCTATCTCTAAATCTTCCTTGAAATCTATGTGTAAATCTTCCTCTTCCTCTTCCTCACTACCATCATCGCTCTCCTTGAAATCTTCCTCTTCCTTGAAACCTATGTGTCTTCCTTGAAATCTTCCTCTTCCTCTTCCTTGAAACCTATGTGTCTTCCTTGAAATCTATCTGTAAATCTTCCTCTTCCTCTTCCTCTTCCTCACTACCATCATCGCTCTCCTTCTCTTCACTCTCATCCTCATCATCAAGAGTCCTTCTCCTCGACATTATATTTTCTTTACACCCTTGTTATCATAAATAGTGATAGTAAAATTCCTCCAATTTCTAATGGCACTAATAGCCCTCAACCAAGGGCTCCCTAAGATGAGAAGGAAGCACCCAACCCAATAGGAATTACATTGAAATTTACTTTCACAAGCACACCCAACCCAATAGGAATTACATTGAAATTTACTTTCACAAGCACATGAAATGCCTTGAACTAAAAACCTACAATGATTTATAAGCATTAACTTTTATATAATTAGCCAACTTAGTCTTGAAACCTGAAGCATCTGACAAATGAAGGCCAAAACTTTCCATGCATATTTATGTAATGAAACACACCTATGCTCCCCCATCACCATAAGCCTCTCCAATATTTTGGCCCACATGCCATGCATACATTGTTGGGGATATACATCTGTGAGCTCCTTGTCTCCCCATTGCTAGCACCTTGACCACTCCATTGTCTATCTCCTTGGCCTTCTTTCTTGACCTTTATGATTTACCACACACTTCCATTCCCTCCTAAACTTGGGACATTCCTTCATCACTTGACCAAAAGTCATCTCACTCTTCTTAGTAACTAAATCAGCTTGCAAACTATAATCTACTTGGCCCTCCCCCAAGAGGTGTGGTAGTTCTTCTTGGGTCCTCTAGTTTTTTTTGGTTTCTCTTCAATCAGTAACTCCTTAATCTCTTGATCATGCTGACATAACATTGGCCTCCTCATATTGAATGATTCTCACCACTTTCCCTTTTTCCTTAGGTGATAAACCAATTGCACCTAATTCATCTTTGATGTCTACCCCATAATCTCCGGCTCTATTATGCAAGTTCTGAGGCAAATGAAACATATCTCCTCCTCTCCTAGGTGGCTTATCACACAAAAGGACTAGTATTCCCCATTCACCAAAATTGTAACAGTGTTAATCTTCCATGCTTCTCCTTCCATACATCCCTCTTCCATGCTTCTCCTTCCATGCTTCTCCTTCCATACATCCCTCTTCCTTTTCCACTATACCAACCATTATGGTAAGCAACTTTGGCATATTCTCAATCCTCACTTCCTCTTTGTGTTCTCTCATTATAAATTTTTTGCAATCTTAGCATCTTTCTTTTTTTCTCTCTAGGCCAATCTTGAGTGCATCATCAAAAGTAGCTAGCTCTTTTAACTCCACCTTCAACCTATGTCTCTCTTAAGGCTCGCAATGAACATGTCCTTCTTCGAATGGTAGGAGGCACTTCAGCCCTAAAGATCCTTGCCATCTATCCCATAATTTGTCAGATTCCCCAATGAACACATCCACCGTTTGATCTTCCCTTTGTACCAAAATTAAAATCTCATGCCATATCTTTGTAAGATCCTCAACTCTCTCGTAATAATGCGCTAGAAAAGGAACCTTAGTAGCTTGATAATCCATGACCGCTAGTGGATTTGAAGACCTAAGCCCATCTTTGTAAGCTATGATCTCAACTCTAGCTTCACCTTGTAAACAAAAAAATAAAAAGCCTCAATAGTACGGCTAGATCCTTATTTTGCCATTTGGCACAGCCCAGGGTTAAATGTCTTGGACATAAAATTTCCAAGAATGGCATAGAGGATGATCCGAAAAAAGTTAAGGCATTGATTCTCCTCCCATCTCTAGAGACTACTAAGGTAGTTAGCCACTTCCATTCAAAAAGTGAGGTACATGCGTACATGCCAAGGTTAATCCTTTTGGCTTCACAATTTTTTAATCCCCTACAAGTGGTTGCAAAGAGAGATCCTTTGGAATGGACTATGGAGTGTGAGGAGGTTTTCCTTCATGTGAAATAAGTGCTTAGACGTTTGTCACCACTTATGGATCCTAATTGGAAAAATGAATTTTATGAAAACCCCTCGATTAGTGTGGATGCTATTGGGGACATAATTCTTCAACAAGGGAAGGGAACTCAATGCACAAGGCTAGCTCATTTTGCTAACAACGTTAAGACAATGGGTATATTAGAGTACACACATTTGGAATTGGTGATGGTCAGTGTGTTGTTTACATGCAACAAATTCAAATCTTATCTTTTTTTGAAACCATTCACTTTCCTTTCTAGTTACTCCCTTTTACCTTAGTTGATTAACAATGCAAATATTTCTAAAAGGTTGATGAAGTGGATAGTGGAGCTACAAGAGTTTCAATTTTCATTTTTGATTGAAGAGTTCACTAGAGCTTCATTGGTAAACTTATTGACCTATAAAGAGAATCCAATGCTCATCAAAGAGGAAGACATAAAAGGAAAAAGAAGAAACCATCAAATATAGATAATGTATTTGTGCTCTATTTTGATGTCTCTTATAAGAGGAGTCATGGAGAGGCATTGATATATGACCCTCAAGGTTGCTTTTACTGAGAAAGAAAGAAAGGAAACTTAATGTGCAGAGAGGTAATGAAGTAGAGTATTCCATCCTAGGAAGATGATTACAAGTTTGCTTGCAAATTAGGATCATAAGATTAAGGATAAGAGGGGATGCCTTATTAGTAGTGAAACAAGTACTTGTTGGCAAATCAAGAATCCAATGCTTAAGAAGAGGTATTATCAAGTCAAGAGATTGTTGGGATAGTTTGAAGGTTGGAATAAGCGAAAAGCATAAGGAGGCACATAATGTCACTCAAGAGGGTACAATTGGAAGTATTCATATCATGAGAACTGATGCCTATTTATCTTGGAAGGGAAGACTTGGCCAAGGAGGAGGTGTTTTTACAAACGGATGATTTTAGATTGTGAGACCCCCCGCCCCCTCCGCGATGCCCCCTTCGGGGCACTGGCGGTGGAAGTAGCGTCAGCCTCTCGCGTGGGGCACGGATCCACACTTGGGGCCTCACCCCCATGGATATCTGAACAAGAGATGAGCCCGGCGGTTTCTCCAAAACCGAACCCAAAAAAACTTCCCTCGTCGCCCGGAAGGCACGGGCGATTCCACCAGGAAAATCATCTAATAGGAGAATTGATCTAACGAGTCAAAGTCTTAACCAACCAAACTGATCCAACCAAACCCGAAAGTCACATGGTCAAATCAAGGAAGAGACTTGCACTTGGTCCATAGAATCATCGCTTTTCTCCTCCTTCAGCGAGTCATAGCCCACCGATTCCCTCCCACAAAACAAGGGTCTTCTCCTAGGACTTATTCTAACTAACGTAACTTAATCATAATTATTTGTATCGTCGAAATCCCTCGATCCAGCCTAACCAACCGTCCAACCACTGTATTGGTGGAATTCCTTTATAAAAATTTGATTCTGTTTTGCTCGGGTACTAAGGAAAGAGTTCCCAAGCCCCCTAGCCGGCGGTTCAAGCAAAATTCAAGGTAGTCATACCACTTACACACCCAATATGAAATTGCCATTTTAAGAGATTTGTTGTCTTTAAAACAACCATTCAATGAAATCATTCATTTTAAGAGATTTGGCTGCCTTTAAAACAATCATTCAATGAAATCATTCATTTTAAGAGATTCGACTGCCTTTAAAACAATCATTCAATGAGATTCGACTGCCTTTAAAATAATCATTCAATGAAATCATTCATTTTAAGAGATTCGGCTGCCTTTAAAACAATCATTCAATGAAATCATTCATTTTAAGAGATTTGGTTGCCTTTAAAACAATCATTCAATGAAATCATACTATTAGAGATCATAATCCTCCAAAATATTGAGTCCATTGTTTTACAAAATATATCATCCGGACTCTCCATTGAAGACCTACTGGTCAACCAACGAGATCCAATATCAAAGTTCCATTCACAAAAGTCATTCTCTTGGTTCATCCTCTGTATCTTCCTCGACGTTCACATGGGTGTCCTAGAAACCACGAGCCCTTGCATCACCTAGTCAGAACCCTCTAGGATCCTACTTAGGTGTCCTAGCACTTCACTCAGGGATCGTTTTGTCGGTCCTCGCCCATCGTACCGGAAGCGCATCATCTTAACCATACCGAGGCTGCTCAAGACCTCGGCAGGCTTTGCCGCGAGCAACATCCCTCGTCGACGACTCCCCGCCAACTATGCAACAACGAGTCTCTCCTTAGTTAATCACATACCAAATGCTTCCTCCAGCATTATGGCATAAAACAGTTCTTTAAAGAAAATCAAGGTTCTATGCAAGTAGAATTCCCGGTTCGAGATTGGTTCCAAAAAACCCTTTTTACTTAATCTAGATTTTCTTAATGAGAATCATTGGTCTCTCATTAGGGTAATCTACCCTCATTTGACTGAATTTCCAACTAGATTCTTGATGATTTCGGTTAAGGAAAAACTATGCTAATTCAATGGTAGTCTATTCTTTGTGTCAAGAATTTGAATTGATCACGAGGTTTTTGCTTGATTCAGATTCAAGAGATGGGCAAGTAGTTTACTGGCCGCCCCTTGTTGAAAATACAAGTGAATAGGGTGTGTGCGGGAACAAGCCCTTGGTTAGAGGCTGTAAAAGAGAAGATGTAAATGTGAAAGAACCTGTGAAAAGGTGAGAAGAATCTATTGGAAGAGAAGAAAGGGTAGCATGAGAGAATTTAGGAAGTGTGGAGATATTCTGGGAAGTGTGGAGTTATTCTGGGAGATATTCAGGGAAAAGAGAAGAGGTGGAGAGAATCAAGCAAGAGGTGGAGATATTCTGGGAGTGAATCATGGAGAAATCAGTGGGATTTGATGCTTGATGTAAACTCTATAAATTGAGGCATAGCCCTAATGAGAATTTGCTGGTTTTTGAGTACCCATGCCTACATTAATCTATTTGCTAATTATCCATGCCTACATTAATCTATTTGCTAATTATCCACTAATTACATCTTAATTATTTACTAATCACTTTATTAATGATGTTGATTCTAGTGTTTGATCCACCATAGCTCATCACTGTAAGATCCCTGTTCCCACCGAGCAACGGATTCGGGGTACTGGCAGCGGAAGTAGCGCTTCTCGCGCGGGACAGGGGTCCCACACTCGGGGCCTCGCCCACGGATATCCGGATAAGAGACTAATCCGTCGGTTGTTCCAAAACCGAACCCGGAAAAACTTCCTTTACCGGAAAGCACGGGCGATTCCACCAGGATAACTTTTTACTCTAATGTAGTCAAGATCATTTCTGATCGAGATGATCCGATTACATCTATAAGATAGTCAGTTCAAGGAAGAAACTTGCACTTGGATCATTGGGATCAACGCTTTTTTCCCCATTCAAGAGGCACAGCCGTTGATTCCTATCCATAGAACAGTTTCTGTCCGGATTTTTTTTTTTTTTTTTCTATCGTAAAAACAAAAGTTTGAGTCTCGATTTACGGATCCATCAGTCCAGCCTAACCCCATCCAATCCCATGGGTTAGCCAACCGCCCAACCACTGTAGTGATGGGATCCAATTAAAAATTTGGTTAGGTTTTATCCCGGGTACCAAGGAAAAGAGTTCCAAGGCCCCCTAGCCGGATGTTCATGCAAAATAAAACTAGTCACACCACTCACACACCCAATATGAAATTGCCCTTTTTCAACCAGATTCAACCAGTTTAAAACAATCCTTTAATAAAACCATAGTATCATTGATCACCATCTTCCAATTTATCCAATTGATTCTTAATTTCCCATCATTCCTTCATCAGAGTATCTATGGCATCATTGGCAACTAGAACGCTCAGGAGCCGTTTCGATAGTTCCTAGCCCATAATACTTGGCAATATAATCACTTAACAAGATGGACTCTCGTTGAAGATCAGCAAGATCAACCAACAGATCCATATAAGGAGCCATGGACTCATCCATTGAAGACCAGCAAGGTCAATCAACCAGATCCATGCTCGATTTCAGAAAACAACTCCAACTCTGTTCCAATATCTTCCTCGACGCACGCGTGGGTATCCTAGGCAACCCAGAGCCCGAGCACCGTATGGTCAGCACCCTCTAGGATCCTTCGCAGGTAACCTAGCGCTTCACGCATAGGCCGCTTCCTTGGCCCCTCATCCACCGTACCGGAAGCTCACCATTTTAATCGCACCGAGGCTGGTCAAGACCTCGGCCGACCTTGCTACGCGAGACGTCCTTCATTGACTCCCCGTCAGTAGTTGCAACTTTACCATCACGACTTTAATCACAAGACGGTCAAAATGCTCCCCCCAGCATTCTTGACATAAAATAATCATTTACAAACAGCATTTACAAACAGTTTACAATACAATTTCTATTTTAACTTTCATTTTTCCACATTATCCCTCCTCAATCTACATTACTTATTCCATATTCTATTTATATGTATACTCATCCCATCACATCATTTCCATCTCATCACTTCAGATTCCCTCACCTCACAATCGTATATTCACATCCATACATCTACATCTATATGCGTACATTCACATCTACATGCATACATCTACATCTCTATGCATACATCTACATCCACATTCACATTCACCTCCATACATCTACATCTATATGCATACATCCACCTCCACATTCACATCTACATCTATACCTCTACGTCTACATGCATACATCCACCTCTACATCCTCATCTACATCTATACATCTACATCTACATGCATACATCCATATCTCCATTCCCATCTACATCTATACATCTACATCTACATGCATCCATCCACCTCCACATCCACATCTACATCTATACATCTACATCTACATGTATACATCCACATCTCCATTCACATCTACACCTATACATCTACATCTACATGCATACATCCACGTCTCCATTTACATCCTCATCTATACATCTACTTCTACATGCATACATCCACATCTCCATGCACACATCCACCTCCACATTCACACTCACATCCATACATCTACATATACATGCAAACATCCACATCTCCATGCCTAATAATATTCTTTTAATTAATCTAGGATGATAGTTCCTAGAATATGGTAGGAAGTCCTCTTTTTATGTTTTGAATGAATTTATTTTATGCGTAATTTCTATAAAAATTTTGCCATAGCTCCGCTACTATGACTGATAAATCTCAATTTTTTTTTCTAAGGGATAAAGCTCATTATTAAAGAAATAATTAGAATGGTCTCTAATTGGGTCATCAATCCATAATGGTCTCTAATTGGATCATCAATCCATAATGGTCTCTAATTGGATCATTAAGAAAACAATTAGAATGGTCTCTAATTGGATCATCAATCCATAATGGATTGAATCATCAATGTGCATAAACTAAAAGCATAGCAAAAAGCCATTAATTTGGCCTCAAGCATAGCTTAATCTTGGATTAAGGAAAGGCTTTATGAAAAGCTTCATTTGGATTGAGAATGGGTCATGAGTATGACCATTTCTTGAGTGAGAGAGAGAAATTATAAAAACCATTAGAATTTAAATATAAGTGGAAATTAACTTCTATAGCATTTATTAAATTATGTACCTCTTCACTACTATTCACCAATTAACTTCATTAGCATTTAAAAAAAAACCATACCAATTAAACTTCTCAAGCTTGAGAGGGGTTGAGAAGAGAGAATCATTGAGAAATCATAGAAAAGATCGAAATTCAATATACTTACCTTATGATTTGCTTGATTCTTTATTCACAGTAGAGGCCCCCAACCAATCAATTGGTTTAGTATGTTGATGGAGCCACCAATGGAGATTGAAGAAAGAGAGAGGTATCAAAAACTAGTGAATTATTAAAGAATTCACAGTTCTTGGCTTAGGTAGAGTAGAGTAACAAGGCATAAGACACTATATATTTTAGCTTAGGTGGAGTAGAGTAACAAAGCATAAGACTCTATCTAATTTGGCTTAGGTGGAGTAGAGTAACAAAGCATAAGAGACTATATATTTTGGCTTAGGTGGAGTAGAGTAACAAAGCATAAGAGACTATATTTTGGCTTAGGTGGAGTAGAGTAACAAAGCATAAGAGACTATATTTTGGCTTAGGTGGAGTAGAGTAACAATGCATAAGACATTATATTTTTTTCAACAAGGGGAGGCTTCTATTTATAGGAAAATTTGAGCTCCTAACCAAACAAACGGATTCTAGAATTTTCCAAGTCAGTTTGGTCACTTTTTGACCATTTTTAGGTCAGTTAAGCTAACTTTTTGGAACTAGACTTGAGTGAGGAGAGAGGAGAGATGAAATATCTCAATTTTTATGAGTTTAAAACTCATTCAAGCATGTGAAATATGCACCTCCTTTAAAGAATTCCCCTTCCTTACATATGTGTCAAAATTGTATTGCTCATAGTTTTTTACTAATAAACCTTGTACATTTTCAACTCTTCATCTTATGTGAAATATGCACCTCCTTTAAAGAACTCCTCTTCCTTACATATGTGTCATAGTTTTTTTACTAATAAGCCTTGTACATTTTCAACTCTTCATCTTATGTGAAATATGCACCTCCTTTAAAGAACTCCCCTTCCTTACATATGTGTTTATTTACTAATAAACCTTGTACATTTTCAACTCTTCATCTTATGTGAAATGTGCACCTCCTTTAAAGAACTCCTCTTCCTTACATATGAGTTTATTTACTAATAAACCTTGTACATTTTCAACTCTTCATCTTATGTGAGCATTTACTCATTTTTGGGTATCTTCTTTTACAATTTGGATTTATCTCCTCCCTACACATGGATTGATGCTATTGGCCCATAGAAACCTTAATTGGACCATAGTCTAAAGATTTCTGAAAATCTAGGCCCTTAGACTAAGGTTCTTTATACCTATTTCCAATTAATTCCAATTGCACATTGGAAAATTCTTTTTGAATTTCTATTTCAGGGGAACTTATTTTAATAAGATGAGTTAATTTTCTATCCAAAAATATTCATAATCTGAATATTCTCTCTCTAGCATATTTTCTCTCTCTAGGTTAAAACAGCCACAAACAAGATCTCTTATATTTCAGAAAAGGAATTGATTACAGGGGAATATACTAGACATCAAAAAGGGGTTGGGGGAGGAATCTTACATTCTACCCCACTTAAAAAACGCGAGATGTCCTCATCTCGCAACTTGGGATAATTTCGCAAGGTGAACGAATATGAGACTTAGAGGAAAATTTTAATCAAGATTAACCACCAAGAAAAGTCTTAAAGAGAGCAAGATTCAAAATAAGAACAAGATTTAAACTTTATTCATTCTCAGAACTTATACAGTAAAGATAGAAGAACTCTTTACACTTCCATAAGCCCGTCCATCATATGGTCACAAAAGCAGTCCTCACAAGCTGCACAAGTATAGGGTAACTCATCTATGGGAATGATTCTGCTGGTTATTGCCGCACCTATCTCAGTGGTATGAGGTGATCTAACAAAAGGACCTCTGAGAGGCAAGCCAAAAACGGGATAAAGGCATATCTTCTCATGAGGAAGAAAACACGCCAATAAGAAGACCCGCTCAGAAAACCCAAGATGCCTTGATCTCATGACGCAGTAGTATCGGGGACCCAAACCCAAAGCTTCAATAACCATGGCCAAGCGGACATTGTTACGAAAGTGCTGCTGACCCCAGGGTGTTACCCTAGTTATGTTTTGATAGGTCCGCCATTTGGTCTGCGCTACAGAAGTTCCTAGGTGAGGAAAAAGTGAGCGCTCATACTGTTCTATAAAGTCTTTCTTCACAGACTCTCTTGCGTCTTGAAGGTGAGAAATCATCAGGGATAAAACTAATTCCTGTTGCCAAGCCATGAAGGAGATTAAGAAAGAAAGGAGATTGATGGGAGTAAGATTACTGTGAGCGGCAAGTAAAAATTACGACTTATATAAAGGAAGGAGCTAGCATAACCTAGAAGCCAACGGTAACTTGCCACTGAAGTTTTACCGTCTTTCCATGATTTGAGTTTGACACATTTTTCTATAGAAGGCATTAAGAACTTTGAGATGAGGGAATAAAAGAAACTTGTAGGCTAAGTCACCTACTTTCATTGAATTCAGATATAAGGGTCACAATATCTGGGGGATAACTTCTTATACTCCCCAAGAGATAAAGAACTTCTTTTGGGCCGTACTCGAATGAAAACCAAAACCTTGGTATCCCAAAACACCGATTCTCACTTCTGGACTCATTGTTCTAAAGCCTTAAAACAGGTGGGACTCCTGAGAAGTATTCTAGGGAAAGGGTCTTCCTTTTTTAAACAGAAACTTTCTTTTATTTTAGAGAGGGAATAATTATAAGATCAGAAAGGAAGATTCTTACCCCTGTATGCTTCGAATGTTGGGGAGGAATCTTACATTCTACCCCACTTAAAAAGTGCGAGATGTCCTCATCTCGCAAGGTAGAGGACAGCTCTTTTTCTTAAGATCCAATTTTATTCTGGGGTTCCTTATATTCTAGTCAACCCAACAGAACACTGGGATAAATATCCCTTATATAGAACTCATCATTAAATAACAATTCATTCAGATTATATCATTCATATCTTTAACATGATAATGGTCCATTAGACCGCAAAGTTTCCTTTGGAACATTCCTCCACGGAAATTTCAGTCAAGTAAGTTCTCAATTTGACATCCCTTAACTCGATCTACCGGTCAAGTATTAACAGTAGCAATCTGACAGCACAACCCACTAATCTCATAGTGATTTGCTGAATTCGTTATCATCTTTCTAGTTATGAATATCATCACAGGGACTCGTCCCATTCCCCCTCATTGAGGTTTCATTATATTTCAACTAATTTTTAAAAATCAACATTTTTCAATCAGCATTTTCAATCAGCATCCAAATCAATTCATCAATTCTCAAACAGAATTAAAAATCATATCAATCACATTCAAAATCATCATCTAGATAGCATTAACGCTTATAATTTCAAGTCTTAGATTTACTCGTATATACTGTCAGTAAAGAGCTGCAGTATACTCTCGGTATATACGGGTAATCACGGCCCTTGGAATTATAAGGTAAATACTATCATGTCTAGGCCTCAAGCAAGTCAGGGATTCTATATAATTGTGGTACTTCCATCTGAAGACCCAATTACCAAATTACGAGTTTCAGTTTGAATATCAAATTGTATGAATTATCTCACACAATTATAATCTTTTTGTGTCTCTTGATAAATTTTTGATATATTTGTCTTCTCAGTTGATCTTTATTAACCAAATGCTCTGATACCAACTGTAAGATCCCTGTTCCCACCGAGCAACGGATTCGGGGTACTGGCAGCGGAAGTAGCGCTTCTCGCGCGGGACAGGGGTCCCACACTCGGGGCCTCGCCCACGGATATCCGGATAAGAGACTAATCCGTCGGTTGTTCCAAAACCGAACCCGGAAAAACTTCCTTTACCGGAAAGCACGGGCGATTCCACCAGGATAACTTTTTACTCTAACGTAGTCAAGATCATTTCTGATCGAGATGATCCGATTACATCTATAAGATAGTCAGTTCAAGGAAGAAACTTGCACTTGGATCATTGGGATCAACGCTTTTTTCCCCATTCAAGAGGCACAGCCGTTGATTCCTATCCATAGAACAGTTTCTGTCCGGATTTTTTTTTTTTTTTTTCTATCGTAAAAACAAAAGTTTGAGTCTCGATTTACGGATCCATCAGTCCAGCCTAACCCCATCCAATCCCATGGGTTAGCCAACCGCCCAACCACTGTAGTGATGGGATCCAATTAAAAATTTGGTTAGGTTTTATCCCGGGTACCAAGGAAAAGAGTTCCAAGGCCCCCTAGCCGGATGTTCATGCAAAATAAAACTAGTCACACCACTCACACACCCAATATGAAATTGCCCTTTTTCAACCAGATTCAACCAGTTTAAAACAATCCTTTAATAAAACCATAGTATCATTGATCACCATCTTCCAATTTATCCAATTGATTCTTAATTTCCCATCATTCCTTCATCAGAGTATCTATGGCATCATTGGCAACTAGAACGCTCAGGAGCCGTTTCGATAGTTCCTAGCCCATAATACTTGGCAATATAATCACTTAACAAGATGGACTCTCGTTGAAGATCAGCAAGATCAACCAACAGATCCATATAAGGAGCCATGGACTCATCCATTGAAGACCAGCAAGGTCAATCAACCAGATCCATGCTCGATTTCAGAAAACAACTCCAACTCTGTTCCAATATCTTCCTCGACGCACGCGTGGGTATCCTAGGCAACCCAGAGCCCGAGCACCGTATGGTCAGCACCCTCTAGGATCCTTCGCAGGTAACCTAGCGCTTCACGCATAGGCCGCTTCCTTGGCCCCTCATCCACCGTACCGGAAGCTCACCATTTTAATCGCACCGAGGCTGGTCAAGACCTCGGCCGACCTTGCTACGCGAGACGTCCTTCATTGACTCCCCGTCAGCAGTTGCAACTTTACCATCACGACTTTAATCACAAGACGGTCAAAATGCTCCCCCCAGCATTCTTGACATAAAATAATCATTTACAAACAGCATTTACAAACAGTTTACAATACAATTTCTATTTTAACTTTCATTTTTCCACATTATCCCTCCTCAATCTACATTACTTATTCCATATTCTATTTATATGTATACTCATCCCATCACATCATTTCCATCTCATCACTTCAGATTCCCTCACCTCACAATCGTATATTCACATCCATACATCTACATCTATATGCGTACATTCACATCTACATGCATACATCTACATCTCTATGCATACATCTACATCCACATTCACATTCACCTCCATACATCTACATCTATATGCATACATCCACCTCCACATTCACATCTACATCTATACCTCTACGTCTACATGCATACATCCACCTCTACATCCTCATCTACATCTATACATCTACATCTACATGCATACATCCATATCTCCATTCCCATCTACATCTATACATCTACATCTACATGCATCCATCCACCTCCACATCCACATCTACATCTATACATCTACATCTACATGTATACATCCACATCTCCATTCACATCTACACCTATACATCTACATCTACATGCATACATCCACGTCTCCATTTACATCCTCATCTATACATCTACTTCTACATGCATACATCCACATCTCCATGCACACATCCACCTCCACATTCACACTCACATCCATACATCTACATATACATGCAAACATCCACATCTCCATGCCTAATAATATTCTTTTAATTAATCTAGGATGATAGTTCCTAGAATATGGTAGGAAGTCCTCTTTTTATGTTTTGAATGAATTTATTTTATGCGTAATTTCTATAAAAATTTTGCCATAGCTCCGCTACTATGACTGATAAATCTCAATTTTTTTTTCTAAGGGATAAAGCTCATTATTAAAGAAATAATTAGAATGGTCTCTAATTGGGTCATCAATCCATAATGGTCTCTAATTGGATCATCAATCCATAATGGTCTCTAATTGGATCATTAAGAAAACAATTAGAATGGTCTCTAATTGGATCATCAATCCATAATGGATTGAATCATCAATGTGCATAAACTAAAAGCATAGCAAAAAGCCATTAATTTGGCCTCAAGCATAGCTTAATCTTGGATTAAGGAAAGGCTTTATGAAAAGCTTCATTTGGATTGAGAATGGGTCATGAGTATGACCATTTCTTGAGTGAGAGAGAGAAATTATAAAAACCATTAGAATTTAAATATAAGTGGAAATTAACTTCTATAGCATTTATTAAATTATGTACCTCTTCACTACTATTCACCAATTAACTTCATTAGCATTTAAAAAAAAACCATACCAATTAAACTTCTCAAGCTTGAGAGGGGTTGAGAAGAGAGAATCATTGAGAAATCATAGAAAAGATCGAAATTCAATATACTTACCTTATGATTTGCTTGATTCTTTATTCACAGTAGAGGCCCCCAACCAATCAATTGGTTTAGTATGTTGATGGAGCCACCAATGGAGATTGAAGAAAGAGAGAGGTATCAAAAACTAGTGAATTATTAAAGAATTCACAGTTCTTGGCTTAGGTAGAGTAGAGTAACAAGGCATAAGACACTATATATTTTAGCTTAGGTGGAGTAGAGTAACAAAGCATAAGACTCTATCTAATTTGGCTTAGGTGGAGTAGAGTAACAAAGCATAAGAGACTATATATTTTGGCTTAGGTGGAGTAGAGTAACAAAGCATAAGAGACTATATTTTGGCTTAGGTGGAGTAGAGTAACAAAGCATAAGAGACTATATTTTGGCTTAGGTGGAGTAGAGTAACAATGCATAAGACATTATATTTTTTTCAACAAGGGGAGGCTTCTATTTATAGGAAAATTTGAGCTCCTAACCAAACAAACGGATTCTAGAATTTTCCAAGTCAGTTTGGTCACTTTTTGACCATTTTTAGGTCAGTTAAGCTAACTTTTTGGAACTAGACTTGAGTGAGGAGAGAGGAGAGATGAAATATCTCAATTTTTATGAGTTTAAAACTCATTCAAGCATGTGAAATATGCACCTCCTTTAAAGAATTCCCCTTCCTTACATATGTGTCAAAATTGTATTGCTCATAGTTTTTTACTAATAAACCTTGTACATTTTCAACTCTTCATCTTATGTGAAATATGCACCTCCTTTAAAGAACTCCTCTTCCTTACATATGTGTCATAGTTTTTTTACTAATAAGCCTTGTACATTTTCAACTCTTCATCTTATGTGAAATATGCACCTCCTTTAAAGAACTCCCCTTCCTTACATATGTGTTTATTTACTAATAAACCTTGTACATTTTCAACTCTTCATCTTATGTGAAATGTGCACCTCCTTTAAAGAACTCCTCTTCCTTACATATGAGTTTATTTACTAATAAACCTTGTACATTTTCAACTCTTCATCTTATGTGAGCATTTACTCATTTTTGGGTATCTTCTTTTACAATTTGGATTTATCTCCTCCCTACACATGGATTGATGCTATTGGCCCATAGAAACCTTAATTGGACCATAGTCTAAAGATTTCTGAAAATCTAGGCCCTTAGACTAAGGTTCTTTATACCTATTTCCAATTAATTCCAATTGCACATTGGAAAATTCTTTTTGAATTTCTATTTCAGGGGAACTTATTTTAATAAGATGAGTTAATTTTCTATCCAAAAATATTCATAATCTGAATATTCTCTCTCTAGCATATTTTCTCTCTCTAGGTTAAAACAGCCACAAACAAGATCTCTTATATTTCAGAAAAGGAATTGATTACAGGGGAATATACTAGACATCAAAAAGGGGTTGGGGGAGGAATCTTACAATCACAATGCTCAAATTTCAACATGGTATCAGAGCCATGCCTAGAATCCATCAGATTTATGAGCCTATTATCTAATTAATTAAGATTAGTAGATAATTAGAAAATAATTAAAATTTTAGTTATTTTTCACTTCACCCCTTCACCCCCAGCTAGTGGAGGAGTCCATTCACCTTGCACACTCACAATTAGGGCAAACCCTTCTAGCATATGGTAGCCACTTCAAGGCTCTTCAAGCTCGTCAAAACAGCGCAGCAAACCACCCCAGCGAAGGAGGGAGAAATCGTATTTTTACCCGGCGCCTTTTTTTCTGAGTGAAATTGACATTCCAGCTTGCACAGATCAAAGGTCTCTAATTACTCTTAGCCCAAGGTGTTTTCAAGCATGCTCGACAAGCTGGTGAAGACATAATTCAGTTTCATCAAGTCTACAGTGAGATCCAAGCTCTTCATCAAATCTGCAGGTGACTTTGGTAAAACAGAGATTAAGCTTTCAATATTTGGTCAAATCTTGTGTTTCTTGGCTTAATCCTCTACTAGACTCATTGTTGCTATTGATGCCTCTGGAAGCATTTGAGCTCATTTGAAGTCTAAGGCACCAGATCTGGACTCCCTGCATACTCTGTTTTCTGCACACAAAACAGAGCATTAATTTGCTAATCAGTGATTAATCAATGCTAATCACTATATTTTGGTACAATTGAGGGTTCAAATTAACCATTAGGTATCTGATACAGATCCCTATAACTTCAAATTGCAATTCGGAGTTGGTTTGATACTCCAACCATTCCGTACAAATTGGTTACCCTTGATTTAGTGTAATTTCTGGTGATTTTATGCTGATAAATTTGTTGTAATCATCTATTAAACACCAGATTGAGTTGTAAAAGGGTAGAAACTGCCCTTGAATCTTGAAATTGGATCAAGAGGTAAGACCCCCTTCACATCACCATGAGTTTAGCACAGGAAATAGCCAAATTTAATGGGGAGCAGTTTTATACATGGCAGACAAAAACCATGTATTTGCTCATGAGGAAAAATCTGTGGGGGATTAGTTGAAGGGAGAGATGAATGCCCAGAGAGAGGGAAAAATGAGTGGAAGAGCAGGAATGAAAAAGCATTGGGACTTATTGCACTCAGTTTAAATGATGAAATCATTCATCACATCACAGGGATACAATGGGCAAAAGATGCATGGGATGAACTCAATAAATTATTTGGTACACAAGCAAAAAATTCAAAGATAAATTTGTTAATGCAATTCTACAAATTGGACATGAAGAAAAGTGAACCTTTAATCACACACTTGAATAAATATAAAAGCATTAAGCAACAGCTGGCAGCTATTGGCAAAAAGGTAGAAGATGATGAGGCACTAGCAGTGCTTCTGAAGAGTGTGGACAAAGGTGATTATGAAAACATTGTAGCAACACTAAAGAATGTACCTGAATTGAAGCTACACGAGATAGAAGCAGCTCTACTAGAGCAAGAGAGCAGAGGCAAAGAGAAGAAATGGCTCGACTCAACGGCAGCAGGAAGAAAAAGCATTCTTCACCCGAGGAGGATTCTCTCGAGGACGAGGACGAGGAAGAGGCAGAGTAGGAGGAAGGACCTTCACCACAAATGTGGAAAGCCAGGACACATGGCGAGAGACTGCTACAGCAAACCCAGTGGAGAAGGAACGACATCGGCAAACTTCATGGAGGCTCCAAAGGAAGTGGAGTCAGATCATCTTTTCTGAGAGAGAGAGAGAGAGAGAGAGATCCCACAACCCAATGTAACCTGCCCCAACAAAGTAAAACCACCTCTGAGCCACCGATGATGTAGGCCACGTGGTAGATGTAGGCCACGTGGTAGATGTATGTGTGAGCACTTTAGTCAAGGTCACGGGCACTTATAGTAGCCTTGGACACATAGAGAGAGAGAGTGTCAAGGACTATGGAGTTTAGGGACTTGAGGCACTGGTCGCGGGCTATCAAGTAAGAGGGAAACTTGGTATAGGGTCCAGGTGTGCTAGGATTATTCACTTGAGGGGAGGTGTTGAAAATACAAGTGAATAGGGTGTGTGCAAGAACAAGCCCTTGGTTAGAGGCTGTAAAAAAGAAGATGTAAATGTGAAAGAACCTGTGAAAAGGTGAGAAGAATCTATTGGGAGAGAATAAAGGGTAGCATGAGAGAATTTAGGAAGTGTGGAGATATTCTGGGAAGTGTGGAGTTATTCTGGGAGATATTCAGGGAAAAGAGAAGAGGTGGAGATATTCTGGGAGTGAATCATGGAGAAATCAGTGGGATTTGATGCTTGATGTAAACTCTATAAATTGAGGCATAGCCCTAATGAGAATTTGCTGGTTTTTGAGTATCCATGCCTACATTAATCTATTTGCTAATTATCCACTAATTACGTCTTAATTATTTGCTAATCACTTTGTTAATGATGTTGATTCTAGTGTTTGATCCACCATAGCTCATCATAATGCTCAAATATCAACACCCCTCTCACAGTCCTGGTCTAACCAAAATTATTTGGTTTACTTCTGATCACAGTCCTAGTCTAACCAAAATTATTTGGTTTACTTCTGACTTTGATTCCTAAGGATTTTCTTCAGATCAAAATCTACTGAACTTCTAATCGTAAGGAAAATTCCAACTTTATGAATTTCATTCCTTCGTAACCATAATAGACTAAGAAATGGTTCTATATGAGAATATCGATTTTTTATAAAAATACTCTTCTTCCATTAATCTAATTTTGGGTAAATATTAATTTGGTGATTTATCCACATAAAATATCTAAGAATATTCTTCCTACCAATTTAATTATCAACCCTAATTTTCTAGGTGGATCTATGGTGAAAATTTCTCTTTTGTCAGCAAAATTTAATTTAAACCTCTCTCTACTTAAAATACCATAAAAATTCTTCTTTTAATTAAATATAAATATCCATTTTTTTAATATGCTTAAAATTCCTCTTTTTGTAGTTAAATGATTGAATTCCAAATATCATGGGAATTCCTATTTTATCATTTAAGAATTCTTATACTACATAAAATAAATTTATCTAAAATTTCTCTTTTTTAAATTAAATAAAAATATCCATTATTTTAAATATGCCAAAAATTCCTCTTTTACCATTTAATTACTTGTTGAATCTCAATTATCATGGAAATTCCTCTTTTTGCATAAAATTTACCAAGAATTCCTCTTTTCTTTTTAATTAAATATTTATGTATAAATACTAAAAACTTATTTCCCATGAATATGATAAAAACCATTCTTTTTACATAGGATGTCCAATCCTAGCATATGGTAGGAAGTCCTCTTTTAGCATTATGCATAAAAATAAGATATGTATTATTTTTTTAAAATTTTACCATAGCTTCATTGCTATTACTGATAATTTTTATTAATGCAAATATGATAGAAGATCTATTCTTAAACTCTAATCTGAACTATGAATTTAAATCATAATTTTAACCATAATCATAAACTTAATTATGATTATTCTACTAGATTAAGCTATTTCCATTATTTCTCTTTTCCCAAATTGATAGGATTATCTCTTTCCCATTTAGGATCAATTAAAGTAGTTTTTAACTACTTATAAATATTCTTAAAGAATTAACCATTATTTTGTTAACATAAAGGCATAAAAATACCATTTTCTTATTCTCTAGCTTAACAAGCTTAGAGTTTGATTTTAAATTAATAATTTATCAATGTGAGAAGAATTATTTTACTAAAGAATTAGCCATAGGAATGACTATTTTTTTTGAGAGAGAGATATACATAATAAAGTATTCTAATTAAGCATAAAGATTAACTTTTTCTTGATTACACATTAAAAATCTTAGGGAAAGCTTGATTTGAATTTAAAACAACCAATTAGAAACTTCTCAAGCTTGAGAGGGGTTGAGAAGAGAACTCATTTGAGAATATTAACAAAAAACCATAAAATTCATTCTTACCTCAAGGATTAGCTTGCTTCTGTTTCTAGAAGTGAAACCCCCAACCAATCAATTGGTTTAGCAAGTGAAGAAGAGAGCTCCAAGAGTTTTTCAAGAGAGAGAGAAGCTCCAAGCTCCCCAAAAGTAGAGGATTTTTAAGGGATAATAGAAAATATGATTATTTTAATTTAATAATGGCATGGTATAGCTCACAGATGAGAATGCAAAAGAATGAGGGTCTATTTACAGGTGAGAGAGGCCACTAACTGAGTCCAACTGGGTTCTAGAATTTTTCACCTTTAGTTTGAATAAATTTGGACAAGATTTGGACCAGTTTGGCTCCCCTTTTGAATCAGTTTGAATAAATTTGGACAAGATTTGGACCAGTTTGGCTCCCCTTTTGAATCAGTTTGGCTCCCCTTTTGAATCAGTTTGATCCAAGAGAGAGGAGAGATAAAAATATCACATTTTTTTTGAATTAGAAAACCCTTCCACACATGTGAAGGAGGCACCTTCCTCAAAGGTCCCCCTCTCCTTACCAAGGTGTTAAAAATTCATGATTTCTCCAAAATATCTTATTTTTTTAGTAATATCTCTTAATTTTTAACTAATAAACCTTGTACTTAGTCAACTCTTCATCTTATGTGATCATTTACTCATTTTTCGGTATTTTTTTTTATTCATTTGATTTTTTTCATCCCAACACTTGGATTAATCCTATTGGCTCATAGGAACCTTAATTGGACCATAATCCATAATTTTTTTGAAAATCTAGACCCTTAGGCTAAGGTCCCTTATATCATTTTTAATTGATTCCTAATGCACCTTGGAGAGTCTATTTTGAACTTCTGTTTCAAGGAAATACATTTTAGATATTAGGAGAATTTTTTTTATCTAAAAATATCTTAATATTGAATTACCTCTCTCTAGAATTTTACTTCTCTCTAAGCAAAAACAATATTTACTTGTATTCTGAAATAGGGAATGATTACAAGGGATTGAGGTAAAAGCTTTTTCATTATTCATGCTGAGGAGGAATCTTACATCCTCTCCCACTTGGAAAACGCGAGATGTCATCTCGCAAAGTGGGGGTAATCTTTTGCCAACTCTTCTTCTTTCTCGCAGGTGGTGTCTTCTACAGGGAAGAACTTCCACTTGACTAAAAACTCTCTGAAGACTCTGCTCTTGAGAACCTTCTCCCGAAAGTCAATGATTTCTTTAGGTTGGAGTACCATCTGGGCTTGAGTCGGAGAAATCAATTGTTCATCATCAAGCACGTGACTTGGGCTGGGTACATATGTCTTAAGCAAACTGACATGGAATACATTATGTACCTTGAGATGGGGAGGTAGAAGAAGTTTATAAGCTAGATCGCTACTTTCTTTATAACAGCATACAACAGTATCTGGGAGAGAGCTTCTTGTACTTCCGTAAAGATAAGGAACTTCTTTTTGGTCGTACTCGAATGAAGACCATATCTGATTCTTCAAACTCTCTCTCTGATCTCTTTTTATCTGCATACTACTTTTGCCTATCTTGGGCTACCTTAATATCTTTATGGATTGATTGCATTTGTTGGTTCATGTCATCAAGCATTTGTCTAGACATTTCGACTCTTATTAATGGGTCAGACCAAGTTAATGGTGTAAGGCAATCTTGTCCATACAAAGCTTTGAAAGGGCTCATCCCAATGCTTGGATGATAAGAAGCATTGTAAGCAAATTCAACCAGATGAAAATGGCTTAACCACTTCTTGGGTTCCTTGCCATAGTATGACCGAAGAATATCTTCTATTACCTAATTCACTCTTTCAGTTTGGCCATCTATTTTGGGGTGATAGGCTGTAATGAGATCCAAGAAAGTTCTTGCTGCTTCAAAGAATGCAGTCCATAATTTTGATGTGAACTTGGGATCTCTATCACTTACTATCCTCTTGGGTAAGCCATGCAATCTGAAGATTTCTTTAAGGAAAACTCTGGCGACATCCCAGTGTAGTGTATATTTCTTTCACTGGAATCAGATGGGAAACTTTGGTTAGTCTGTCAACTACCACAAAAATGGAGTTGTAACGTGATTGCACTGAAGGTAATCTAGTAACAAAGTCCATACTGATACATTTCCACTTCATCTGTGGAATGTCTAGAGGCTGCAATTTCCCTAGCATCTTGACTCTCTATGCCTTGATTCTTTGACACATTAAGCATTGCCGCACATGATCAAGTACATCCTTTTTGAGTCCTAGCCAGAAGAAGCTTTTCTTCACAGACATATAGGATTTTATGAACCCTGGATGTCCAACTATCAGGCTATCATGGGCTTCTCTTAGAATCCTTCCCTTTATTCCCTCATCATTAGGAATGCATAGCCGATTATTATAATACATGCATCTTTCTCATCTCTTCTGCTACAACTCGAACGACCCGAGCCAGACTCGCAAGCCATTTCAAGGATTTATATTTCCCAAACCCAGCGGTGGAGAGACGGTAGCAAAAGTGGTTTGCAGGGCAGTATATCCATGCCTCTTGTGCAAGCGACCAGTGCGTGATGCTGCTGAGGGAAAATATCTCATTGGCCATGATTCTAATGAGGCTAAAAGTGATTCATGGTATTATTTTATATCACCCTACGCCTCGAGATTTCAGACTTTCCTGCCATATCCACAGACTTCTTAGCCAATTGATTCCAAAGGAGAAGATAGTAGCTCCCTTTTGGTAGTAAGGAAACGTTTGTATCGGGGCATGTCTGTAGCCTAGTATCGCCATCTTATGTATTTCTCGAGGAGGTTTTAACTTTCTGGAGCCGAGATGCTCTATGTATATATTGCAAACTTTATATAAATAAAGAAATGTTTTGTGGAAAAATTCCCTGTTGTATAAGTGATTGTTTATTATATGACAAATTGATGAAGTAAAATCTGCTACTCAGACATATGTCATAGATCTCCAATAAGATCTTTTATCTTGTTTGAGAAATTATTTTTCAAACCTCTTAAGACTTAGGATCTCGTTGATGAAATCAAAATAAAAATTTAATAATGTATCATTTTTGGTAGAATTATGAGGCGAGGGAACCGTGGGCTGATGAGGAAGATCTTGACCCCGACGTTCACAAGGCTCTTCAAAGAAGTCAGCCAGTACCCTTCAAATGTGAAGGGGAGAACTTGGGTGTGAGGCTGTGGAGAAGTGGGTTGAGGCCATGGAGGAATATTTTGATGTCATCGGATACGAGAGGAGAAAAATGAATCTCGCTAGGCTGAAGATTGTAAAAAGAGCCAAGGTGGCATTGAGAAACCATTGTGACACCAACCATCTGGATAGGAATACCCAGTCTTGGAATGATCTCAAAGCCTATCTAAGGAAGAGATTTTGTTCCCCTGGATTTTTAGAAACAAAGATGAATGAATTCTTAGAGCTAAACCAGGGGAGAAAAACTATTGAGGAATATCACCAATATCTCCTTAAGTACTCACCACCACTAGACGAAGAGTAACTTATTCGGGGAATGAACAAACCTTTAGAAACCCTGGTCAAGAACGCCAACCCAGTTTCCATGGCTGAAGCTATAAGAATGGCGAAGGACTTCACCAAAGCCTTCATCGTTAAAGTCCCACCAAAGCCAAGTCCCTCATCCTTCAAGAGATTCCAAACACCGGGAAGTTCTTCCAACCTTCCGCCTCCAAAGAGACACTAAGGTCCCAACCAGAATCTGGAGTCACAAAGTTTCAGGAATAAAGGAAGACCTTTTCCTTGAAGATCTTTCTCAAGAACTCCGGCTCTTTCAAGAATGTAGAGGGAAGAGCTTCGAAGTGAGAATATCAGTGCAATCAGGGTTTCCTCGCACCAAAAATCAGGGCAACCCTAGAAGAGTGCCAGCTCAGCCTGTAGCCTCCATGCAAAGAAGACTCCGAACTCCCTCCTAGAATTGGGGAAACCAAAGAGAGAGAGTTCCATCTCAAATTGTAGCAACTAGAGCCATCACTATAGTTGAAGAAGTGGAGGAAGAATAAGGATAGATCTATGTCACAATTGAGCATCTCAGGGGAATAATCATCAATTTTCAGTCCTCCAGACTCTAGCAGAGTACGAGGGTAAGCAATTCAAGCTTTTGATTGATTCAGGTAGTACTCATTCTTTTATTTTCCTAGGATGTTTGCATAAGTTAGTCCTAAATCAAATGTCAAGGAAACCTATGCAAGTGGAAAGATTCTTTTCACCCACCTTGAGACAAACCTTATTCAGTTTAATCTAGATGGGAATATAACAGAGTGCCAATTGAGATTCCTACCCTTGGGAATCTATGATGGAATCCTTGGAATGGATTGGCTCCATAAGAATCAGGTTAACATTCATTGTCACAATGGAACCATCTCTTTCTTTGACCTTCATGGGAATAAAGTTCAAGGAACTAGAATTTTTGGAGTGCTGCAATTAGTCAAGGCTTCTAAATTGATAAAAGGACCGAGAAAGAGGCAAGCTATTTATGTTGTTAAGATGACTCCGGTAGATATAAAATGCAAGGCTAAAG
Source organism: Cibotium barometz (assembly GCF_041138505.1). Taxonomy (NCBI): domain Eukaryota; kingdom Viridiplantae; phylum Streptophyta; class Polypodiopsida; order Cyatheales; family Cibotiaceae; genus Cibotium; species Cibotium barometz. The sequence continues at coordinate 7,215,495 of NC_141106.1, forward strand.
AACTAGAATGGTTAAGTGAGTATGTAGATGTGTTCTCAGAAGAGCTGACTGAGATGCCTCCGTCTCGTGAAGTGGATCATGAGATCGAGTTAACCCCTGGAGAGCTCAGCCAGTAGCTCAGCGTATGTCAGTCCCTGAAGCCATATAACTGTTAGAGCAATGATTCATCAGACCCAATATCTCACCTTGGGGTGTGCCCGTTCTCTTTCAAAAGAAGAAAGATGGAACGTTAAGACTCTGTATTGACTACAAAGGATTGAATCAATTAACAATTAAAAATAAGTATCCTATCCCGAGGATTGATGAACTTCTGGATCGGTTAAGTGGGACCCAAATGTTCACAAAGATAGATCTCAAATCTGAGTACTACCACATCAGAATCAAGGAACAAGACATCCCGAAGACATCATTCAATACTCGCTATGGGCATTATAAGTTCAGAGTCATGCCGTTTGGAGTGACTAATGCCCTGCCGACATTTAATCATCTTATGCAAGATATTATGATAGAATACTTGGATGATTTTGTTGTTGTCATCTTTGATGATATCTTGGTATACTCAAAGAATGCTGCAGATCATGAAGATCATGTGCGCAAGGTCTTGGAAATCCTAAGGAAGCACCAAATCTTTGTAAAAAAGAGAAAGTGTTCTTTTTCTGTTGACCACGTGGAGTACTTAGGATTCATAGTGTCTAAAGATGGGATTTCTCCCGACCCTGTAAAGATCCAAGCAGTCCTAGATTGGCTGGAACCCAAGACGATAAAAAAAGTCAAAGGATTCCTAGGATTAACTAGATGGTATAGGATCTTTATACCCAGGTATTCTCAGATAGCATCCCCTCTAACTAACCTTCTCAAGAAGAGTACACCATTTCAGTGGTCTGTTATGTGTTAGAGTGCCTTTGATAAGCTGAAGATAGCCTTAGTAACCAACCGTATCCTTAAATTGTGAGATTTTACCAAACCTTTTGAGATAGGTAATGATGCAGTGGGTTTTGCCTTAGGCGGTGCTCTTATGTAGGAAGGTTATGCAGTGGCCTATGAATCCAGAAAGCTCAATACATATGAGGGAAATTATGCCATCCATGACTTGGAGTTACTCTCAGTAGTTTATGCTCTGAAGTTGTGGAGACATTATCTTTTGAGCCAAAGGTTCACCTTGATGATTTGACAGATCATCAAAGTCTGAAGTGGATCTTCACCCAAAGGGATCTCAACATGCGTCAAAGGAGATGGATGCAGACCCTATAGGAATTCAATTTTGAGATTATCGGTCAGGGAAAGAAAATGTGGTGGTAGATGCGCTCAGCAAAAAAGCCTCCTTGCTTGCAATTACAGTGGTGTCAAATCCATTAATCAGTGAAGCAAGGGAGAGATTCAGATGCTCGAAGGCAGAAGCAGTCATATCTTGTGGTGGCTAGGTGAGATCAAGAATACCGGATAAGTGTGGAACTTCCATCTATAAAACCAAATTCTTTGATTAAAAATCTTCATTAATAAAGCTTAAGGAATGAAGCTTAATACCCTCGCCCCCTCCGTGATGCCCCCTCCGAGGGCATTGGTGGTGGAAACACCGTCAGCCTCTCGTGCGGAGCAGGGATCCACACTCGGGGTCTGGCCCTCAGATATCTGGACAAGAGACGAGCCCGGCGGTTCCTCCGAAACTGAACCCAGAAAAACTTTCCTCGCCCGGAAGGCACGTGCGATTCCACCAGGGAAATCATCTAACAAGAGAATTGATCTAACGAGTCAAAGTCTTAACTAACCAAATAGATCCGACAGGAGAATTGATCTAACGAGTCAAAGTCTTAACTAACCAAACAGATCCGACCGAACCCAAAAGTCACATGGTCAGATCAAGAAAGAGACTTGCACTTGGTCCATAAAATCACCGCTTTTTTCCTCCTTTAGCGAGGCACATGCTGATTCCCTTCCACAGAACAAGGGTCTTCCTAGGACTTATTCTAACCCCAACCGGCCCATGCGTTAGCCAACCACCCAACCACTATATTGGTGGGACTCCTTTATAAAACTTTGATTCTGTTTTGCGTGGGCACCGAGGAAAAGAGTTCCCAGGCCCCCTAGCCGACGTTTCAAGCAAAATTCAAGGTAGTCATACCACTTACACACCCAATATGAAATTGCCATTTTAATAGATTCAGCTATCTTTAAAACAATATTTCAATGAAATCATAGTATTACTGATCATAATCCTCCACAATATTGCGAGCGACGTCTCTCGCGTAAAACAATCCTTTAAACAAAACAGAGGTTTTATGGAAGTAAAACTCTCGGTTCGAGATTAGTTCCACAAAACCCTTTTTCCTTAATCTAGATTTTCTTAATGAGAATCATTGATCTCTCATCAAGGTAATCTACCCATCATTTGATTGAATTTCCAACTAGATTCTTGATGATTTCGGCTAAGGGAAAACTATGTTAATTCAACGGTAGTCTATTCTTTGTGTCAAGAATTGGAATTGGTCACGAGGTTTCTGCTTGATTCAGATTCAAGAGATGGGCGAGTAGTTTACTGGCTGCCCCTCTCACAGTCGTGGTCTAACCAAAATTATTCGATTTACTTTTGACTTTGATTCCTAAGGATTTTCTTCAAATAAAAATTTATTGAACTTCTAACCGTAAGGAAAATTCCAACTTTATGAATTTCATTCCTTCCTAATCATAATAGATTAAGAAATGGTTCTATATGAGAATATTGGATTTTTATAAAAATACTCTTCTTCAATTAATCTAATTTTTGATAAATATCAATTTGGTGATTTATCCACATAAAATATCTAAGAATATTCTTTCTACCAATTTAATTATCAACCCTAATTTTCTAGGTGGATTTATGGTAAAAATTCCTCTTTTGTCCACCAAAATTTAATTTAAACCTTTCTCTACTTAAAATACCATAAAAATTCTTCTTTTAATTCAATACAAATATCCTTTTTCTGAATATGCTTAAAATTTCTCTTTTTGTATTTAAATGATTGAATTCTAAGAGGTCACGGGAATGCCTCTTTTATCATTTAAAAATTCTTATACATAAAAAAAGTTTATCTAAAATTCCTTTTTTTAAATTAAATAAAAATATCCATTATTTTAAATATGCCAAAAAATTCCTCTTTTACCATTTAATTACTTGGATCCCAATTATCATGGGAATTCCTCTTTTCGCATAAAAAATAAATTTACCAAGAATTCCTCTTTTCTTTTTAATTAAATATTTATGTATAAATACTAAAAAATTATGCCCAAAGGAAAATTTGGAGTCACATTTTTTAAATTAAAAAAAACAAGAATTTTACAGCCTTAAGCCTTTCTTTACAAGGGTAAATTTTCAGGTGCCCCTATCTCAAGGGTTTTTTTTTTTTTGGGGTGCCCCTAGGTCTCTATCTCAAGGGTAAAAGGCTCCAAGATGGATTTCACAATCCTTAAATATGAGGGCTCACAAGTGATTTCCCTCTTGCCTTTTCTACCTCGAGGTAAACCTTTCTCATCCTTTCCTTAAAAAATCCCACAAGAGTTTTGTCCCATGACAACGATTTACAAGTTGTATGTGGAATAAATTTCCTTCCTTACAGAAAAGGACACATGAGTCAATTAAGTCAAGTTGTATGCTTGAAGAGGATCCTGATAGCTCGCGTCGTAAGTCAATGCAATAGCTCATGCCACTACATCGATATCACAACCCATATAAGCGTATATAAGGGAAGCAAGTTAGGCAGCCTAATTAGTATATAAGGTTTCTAATTTCATGCCATAATTACCGTGCCCTGAGCCACCTACTCATACAAATTAGAGAGACTAGAATGCTAAGTAATTACTCCAGAGGAGATACTTAAGGTTTGACTTGGTGATTGTGCTTGCCGATGTAAGTCGTGATGACAAAGTCCCGGTTCTCAGAGCATCGCTCTACATGCTTGAGAACATAGCAGCCGCCTTCAGCACATTTGAAGTAGCTCCTGCGGCCAATGCGCATTACACCAACCCCAAATTATATACCTTAATCCGAAAATGCAGTAACATAGGGTTTGCTGATAAATACTTCACCGCATGCATTAAAGTAGGGTTTGTAGATAGATATAAATAATTAATCACCTTGGAAACACTTTGTTCTTGATGCGTTTCTCCCCATATTTGCGCCAAAAGTATCCGTCGTTGAGGATAAGCTCGTCGCTTGCTACCCTTATGGAGATTGCCTGCCTATTAAGTGGCTCCACATGGTGGCTATGCAACGTAGAGTTAAGCCTACACGATCAGAATACTCCTCTAGCATGATTAAATAACTCGTGCGCATAAAGCATTAAACAACCTCGTAATTAAATATCCTACCCGACATTACAGTTGACGTTACTCGCAGCCATGCTCTCACTACTCCGAGAATCAACTGAGGGTAATGCACCTGAGGTTTCTGGAAGATTAAGGAAACCAAATTGACTACTGCTGCAAGCATAATTTGCATCTACTGAGTATTGATCATTAGCTGCACTTGGAGCTTCAAAGCTTCCAGCATGGCTAGGCGAATCCACAGACAGCCAAGACATGGCTTCTTCAGCTACAAAATCATGTGCACTGTTGACTAGGTCTGGATCGATATATTGTTGCACATGATGGGATTCCCCCCAAAACCGACCGCCATAGCTTGGAACGGAGAAGGTGTAGTTATTCGAGTTAATCCATGCTTGGGCATGGAAGGTATGATCAAAGTTCTGAAATTGTGGAAGCTCAGGGGGGGCAGGTGAGCAAGGAAAGCTGTTCATGGCTGTACTGAGCTGAGTTCTAATGCTATCAAGAACAGCAGTAGTAGCCGAAGGAGGAGGAGGAGGAGCAGGAGGCGGAGGTGGTAATGGTGGGGAGTAGTAATCAGGGGTATTATGAGGGCAATTGGGATCCATAAGAAAGAATTGAGGAAGGCTCTACAGAATAAGGGAGAGGGGTCTAGGATTTATACCCACCGTCCACAGTCTGCTATAACTACAAGCAGTTTTGCACAGAAACTTGCTGGAGATATACTGCACGTTCATGGTAGCTTCAAGCGTCGGACATCGAGACGTCAGCTCGCAAGACTAACTGGGCTTCCTCCACGTGTTTCTTTGCCGCTTCCTATAGACCACTTGTGGTAGCACTTTTTCGGTCAAGCGAAACCCTCTTGGAAATTCAGACCATCCTTTTTTAAAGGGTGAAAGTCTGACTTGCATTTCTTTACTCAAAACGTTTTGCCGAAAGGAAAATTTGGAGTCACATTTTTTAAATTAAATAAAACAAGATTTTTACAGCTTTAAGCCTTTCTTTACAAGGGTAAATTATCAGGTGCCCCTATCTCAAGGGTATAATTTTTTTTTGGGTGCCCCTAAGTCTTTATCTCAAGGGTTTAAATTTTTTTGGGTGCCCCTAAGTCTCTATCCCAAGGGTAAAAAGCTCCAAGATGGGTTTCACAATCCTTAAATATGAGGGCTCACAAGTGATTTCCCTCTTGCCTTTTCTACCTCGAGGTAAACCTTTCTCATCCTTTCCTTAATAAATCCCACAATAGTTTTGTCCCATGACAAGGATTTTGAGTGCGTGCTTACAAGTTTTATGTGGAATAATTTTCCTTCCTTACAGAAAAGGACACATGAGTCAATTGAGATTTTATTATCATTGTCTATATACATTCTAATGTAATAGGGTTTGTCCCACCTATCATGTTTATGCTATAGAATAAACCATAGATTCCATTATACCATATATAATCATGTACTCATATTCAAATATCATTAGATTATGTCTTGCTTGATTCATATTATATATACAACATTCAAAGACTTATTCCCCATTCTGTTTAGATATGTTACATGTTCAAGTCATTTAAATTATATCTTTTCATACCTATAGTGTGAGAACACAATGCATATGTCATGTATGCACGATCATGACGTTTGGTTAGATTTTTTTAGAAATAAGGGGTAATACTACCCTTAACAATCATTTTTACTGTGGAGGAAAATGTTGCAAATAGGGAGACTTGTTGGGAAAAATATGAAACACCAACTTATTAGGTTGCATATGTCATGTATGCAGTTGATGATGTTTCATTACATTTTTTAGAAATAAGGGGTGAATGTCCTTAGAAATCATTTTTTAATGGGGAAACAATTTCAAAATGTTGTAAATAGGAAAACTTGTTGGGTAAAAGATGCAGAGTCTACTTTTGGCATTCCAAGGAAACTTGTTGGGTAAAAGATAGCACCGACTTATTGGCATTCCAAACTTGTTCATACAGCACATACAAAGATGGACACCTACATCGTAAGTGGTTATCGTGCTTTATCAAGCTCAAGTAGCATTATAAAAGCCTTGTGGACATGCTATGAGAATCCCCCAATGGGAAAAGATTATATATCACGGATTGACCATGAGGTGCCCCTTTTCAACAAAACTATGGACATATTATTTAGTGTGCTAATATTTAAGTGATTATTTGACTTCTATGGTAAGTAAACATCATAATGAAATTCTCACTCATAAAAGTACAAAAGATAACTGTGCATACTTACACAAAGTTGGTTATTTCATTTTGCACATTAAATAAGTCCATTTAGTCAAACAAATCGTATGTGCATGCATATTGATGTTGAGTTCCTTTTCATTTAGCTATAAATCTTACACAAAACACACACACACGCGCGCGCGCACGCACGCACGCACGCATGCACGCACAGGTTACTTTAATCCACTCTTCTTCTTTTTTCCTTATAGACTACGAAAATCCACGGAACAAGTAGAGGCTTTTAGCATTTGATACTTTTCAAACTTCTTTTTGCTTTTTTACTTTGGGATAGATGTAAAAAGCTCATAAAACAAAAGAGAAAATTGATATCAAATGAGTAGAACATTTTGTGACGTAACATCTTCTGGGTATTTTACAAGTTTTTGAGAAAGATCATAGTAAAAAATCATTAAATTGATTTGAGGTGGGTGAGTAGCATGCACCTACCCATGCTTCATAAGTGTTGAATAATATTCATTTTAAAAAATTCAAAGAAAGAAATAACACTAGCTTTGTATCTTTTTGAGAAGATTGATTCATGGATACTTTAAAAGAACTATATGGGTGATAAGTATTAACAATACTTAGTTGAAAGAAATTATTAACAACATTTTCTTTTTTCTATGATATACTTAATAAAAATATGTTATGGTTAAAGGCTAAATCAAACATGTCGGAGATTCCTTGTACTCTTAAAAAAAAGTGAATATGTTCTTTTTAGTGAAAAAAATGTTAATAAGAATCCTTCTAGAGGAATACTCTCAACACAAGATGTTCATTGAAATAAAATATTAAATACAAAAAACTATAGTTCTTCATGGTTACAAAATTCATGCATTTTTTAATTTTTTTCCTTTCTAATTCTTAAAAGATTACAAACCCATATTTTTCACTATTACAAATGCTGCTCAGCACAGCGAAAATAAACCTGCAAAAAAAATCTAGGATAGACTGGGAAGTTTGTCTAAGATTTTTCTTAAATTAAGAGATATTAGAAAGAAGTAGACAAAAACATTAACAACAATATATATTCATTGAGTTCAAACAATGACAACATATTGATAAGGCCTTTAGCTATATACAAAATAAAGCTAAAGGGATTACTAATCATCATCCTCATCATCATCAACATATATAATATAAACTTTACAAATACAAAAGAAAAGATAATTATAGTTCATACTTGGCAAATGTCATAAAATTATATTGCAATGCTTGGCAAAATTACATAAGTATATGAGTCTAAAAAAGTCATTTACAAAATAAAGCATAATGAAAATATATGGAGTTATGGGGTGCATCGAGGGGTCCACATCTTACACATTCTGATTATTATTGTCTCTTGTAGCTCCACACTTTTTTCTCACATTTTCATTACTTCTCGCTTGCACATTTGCATTGTTTTTAGTAACACACTTTGTAGTAACATAATCTTAAAACACAATAAAACTAACACAAGTGAAAGTCAGTTTTGAAAAAACAAAGAATTTATGGTTTTAGGAATGTACTTACTTGCCATGCTTGCCAACAATGGTCTCCAGAAATAATAATCCATCCTTTGCCTTGCATCCTTTCAAAGAGAGCTTCCAAACCCCATTGTAATGCAAAATCATATTCATCCTACTACGTAGGCAGGTGGTCCATTGGTTCAAGCTATAGACACAGAAACAAATAAAAATTGATTTTATGTTGTTAGAAGGTAACCATTTTTCCTTAAAAGATAAGATATAGTTCCAAGCAATATACTTACAAAGAGTACTGGGATATCTATTTCTCCATGTGTAACATCGTGTTGCACGTGGATTGACATCTATACATGCATAAACATGAATACATAAAACTCCTATGCATGCATGTAAATTACCTACCACTACAACACATCGAGAGCACATCAGCGTTTTTTAGCAGTGTTTTTTGAAGGAAAAAATCAGGGGTTTTCACGATGCTCAGCGTCGTTCTATCGTTTCCAAGAAGCGCTCTTAGTAATGAAATATCGTTGCCCAGCAGTAGTGAAATAATGCTGCGTAGCAGCATCCGTAGCAACAATGAAAAAATGCTGCTATATAATAAAAACATCCCGCTTCTTTTGCCACTGCGTAGTTTTATCTTTTGAATACAATAAATTTGTACTCTGGTTTTTTTTCAGGTTTATGCTTTGTCTATCACTTCTATCTCTCCTACCCTATCTTCCTCAAGATCAAGCAAGGTATGTCTACTATTTTCATTTATTTTCTTTGCAAACAAGCTTTCCATGAAAGCTTTCTTTTGAGTATTTCCTTTCTCTTTTCTCTCTTTTAAGTTTCTATTTTATTCATTTTGAGTATTTCCTTTCTCTTTTCTCTCTTTTAAGTTTCTCTTTTATTCATTTTTCCCTAATTAAGAGCTCTCCGTTAAAGCTTCATATGGTAAGAGATCTTGATTTTTCTTAATACTTTTTTTTCTTGACTTGGTTTAATTTTGTAGGTTTTCAACACATACAATCCTCACAAGAGATCTCTTTCTTGTATCCTTCTTCTTTCATGCTTTTATATATTTAGAGGGTTTATAAGTTTTAGGGATTTTAAGATTAGGGTTTTTTATTAATACATTTTTTCCTTATTTTGGTTTGATTTTGTAGGTTTTCAATACATGCAAGCCTCACAAGGTAAGGGATCTCTTTCTTGTATGTTTCTTCTCCTATGCTTTTACATGTTATAGGGTTTGTAAGTTTAGGGTTTTTTTGTTTTTCTATGCTCCATGCTCCATGCATGCTGGTAGATTCGTAGGCATGCCAGTAGCTTCCTAGGCATGTCAGTAGCTACCTAGGCATGTCAGTAGCCACCTATGCATGCCAATAGTTCCAATGCATGCCGGTAGCAACCTAGGCATGCCAGTAGCTTCCTACGCATGTCAATAGCTTGCTAGGCATGCCGGTAGCTTCCTACGCATGTCAATAGCTTGCTAGGCATGACGGTAGCTTCCAATGCATGCCGATAGCTTCCTAGGCATGCTGGTAGCTTCCAAGGCATGCTGATAGTTACCTATGCATGTTGATAGCTACCTAGGCATGCGAGTAGCTTCCGTAAGTAAGTACATTCCTAAGCCCTAAACGTCTTTGTTTTTGCAAAACTAGTTTTTACTTGTGTTAGTTTTATTGTGTTTTACAATCATGTAACTAGAAACGGTGGTGCAAATGTCCAAGCAATATGCAATGGAAATGTGAGAAGCGGAGGGGGTGGAGTTGCAAGGAACAATAATAATTGCACAACATGAGATCTACATAGTCCCTAGCTCCATAGATTTTCATTACACTTTATCTTGTATATGAGTTTTTTGAAATCATACACTTATGTAGTTCCACTAAGTATTGTAATTGAAATTTGACATTCCTAAAACCATGAATTGCATTTGTCTGTTTTTTTTTGTATTTGTCAAGTTTTACATTCCACTTTTCCATGATGATATGAAGTTGTGTTAGTTTTAATGTGTCTACAAAAACGAGTTGGGGTAGACTGGGGAGTCTTATGCAAGCTCTCCTACTAAGCAACAAAAGTATTGCATAGTAAAAAAAATTTAGGGCAGACTGGGGAGTCCTGTGCAGGCTCCCCAGTCTTCCCCAGCTTTTTTTTACTGTGCAGTACTTTCGCTCATTAAGAGCAAAAATAGCATCGATGTTTCGCTGTTGAGCAACGCTATTTCAGTGCCCAAAAGTGGAAATAGCATCAATATTTCACTATTGAGCAGCGCTATTTCGCTACCAAACAACGAAATATCGCTGCAATTTTCACTATTGAGCAGCGAACGTGTTACAACAAAAATAGCAGCGTGTGTAGCAGCGACATAGGCCCGACATCTCTGCACCCTTCTAGTTATAATAAAAGCGTTGCTATTTTCGCTAGTAAACCCTCATTCTATTGTAGTGTACATGCATGAGCTTCATGTAATGCCTCATGCATGAGCTTCATGCAATGCCTCATGCATGAGCTTCATGCAAGCCTCATACAAAGAGCTACATGCATAAGTAATTTTAAAAACACCTCCCAAGAATTTGAGGGTGTGCCATAAGCATGAAAATCATGAAAGCAATATAGTGGTCTTACCTTTAGTCTTATGGATAGAGGCTTAAGCATAGGTAGGTTCTAGGGCATGCCGGTAGTTACCCGCATGTATTAGGAGCTCTCGGTGCATGCCGATAGCTATATCGGCATTTATCAACATTGCTAGGTAGCACCCGCCATGAATTGAGAGCTCTCGGTGCATGCCAGTGGCTACCAATATACTTAAGGATCACTCGGCATGTATTGGTAGCTTCTTCTGATGCATGTCAGTAGAGATATCGACATGCCTAAATAACACTCGGCATGCATTGGCTATGCCGGTAGCTATCGACATGGTTAGGTAGCACCCAACATGTAATGGGAGCATGCCAGTAGCTACTGGCATACCTAGGTATCACACCCATTTAATGTATAATCCTTATGCATAAGTTCCATATGCATAAGGCTATGCATAAGCCTCATGCATAAACCTTGTGCATAAGCGTCGTATCCATGAGGCTTATGTACTAGCCATATGCATAAGCATAATACATAAGCCTCATGTATGTGGCTTATGCATAAGGTTTATGCATATGGCTAGTGCATAGGATTTATGCATAAGCCTCATGCATAAACCTTATGCATAAGCCTTATACATGAGGCTTATGCATATGGCTAATGTATAGGCCTCATGTATGAGGCTTATGCAATGTATAGGCCTCATGCGTGAGGCTTATGGACTAGCTTCATGCATGTGTCTTATTCATATGGCTAATGCATAAGATTTATGCATTCATAAGCTTTAGACATTCACGTCGTGTAAATGTAAATGCATGAGGCATATGGCCACCTCTTGAGAGATACATAGATCTCTAAAGGATATGCATAGAGGATTATTCCTAATGCATAAGCCTCATGCATAAGCTTTATACATGAGGCTTATTCATGAGGATTTATGCACAAGTCTCCTGTATTGTGTGTTGGAGTCTGGTAAAGAGCCGGCACTGATATGGTTCCGAACCACCTAGTCAGCTCCTAAAGAGCAACGACTAATGCAACTATGCCCAATGCAATAAGCCAGTGACCCATCTACCTAAGCTTGGGGACTTAGTTGTGACCACAAGCAACGACTAATGCAACTATACCCAATGCAATAAGCCAGTGACCCATCTACCTAAGCTTGGGGACTTAGTTGTGACCACAAGCAAGTTAGTCCCTAGGTCCTTCATGATTCCGGATAGGAGTTAATGTCTATATAAGAATGCAATTAACAAAGAATGAACACAGAGTAGAGAGATTTATGCACTATAAAATAGAGACATGTGAGGGACCAACCCATTAGATATTCTTCAATATTAGCTTGGACTCATGAAGTACAACACATTATCACTCACTCAACTCATGGACTCCTAAGCTCAACTATCCTCTCAGTCCTCTATCTTCTAATACACACATACGGTAATAATCCCCTTTGTTTCTTACATCCATATGAGTACTACCTGTTTACAAGAAACTGTTACAAAACAAGAAATCTTAACCCATAATGGTTTGTTACAAAATGGGACAATCTGGTGGTAGCCAAATGGGCTAGTTGGCCATAACACCTAGTGATCATGGTGGATGATGTGTCAATGAATCCCACTGTTGTTGTTGCTCTGAAAGTTTTCAAAAAAAAATATCGGTTCTGGATTGTTTCTTCCGACTCTAGACTATGTTGTCCCAGACTGCTATGGCCTATTCCATCCTCCTTATGATTTAGCCTCTAGAGAAATTCCCCTTGAAAGACAAGTTTTATCGGTTGGGCATACCTAGGCTCATAAGATCTTTTCTTCTGCTCACCTAGGCATGCCTGAGCCCTATCCTTACATCCACTCGTTTGAACTAAACATCAATGGATCGTGCCTTTGCATACTTTGCTTTATCCCTTTTCATAGAATCTACTACCATGTTGGCCACAAAGGCATGGGGCTCTGTCTATTCCGGAGTGATAGCATTGTCTTCAAAAATAGTCTGCTCCGGTTCTCTTGGCCCTCTTCTCTCGCCTCGGCTCCACTTCCACCCATAGGGTGGTTTTTCGAATGGTTCTAATCTTGGCACCTCCTTCTCTTTGTCTGCTACATGATTTTGTTGGCGAGGGGCACTAGCAACATTGCTCTTTGAATGAGCCGTTTCCTCCTCACTCGGATCCGAGAATCGTAAAAGCCCAATTCTTCTTCGCACTGCTATGGATCCAAGGGTAAGGCTTTGGCCTTATCTTATTGCCTGGGAACTACTTTGGCCTTATCTTATTGCTGCCTGGGAACTACTTTGGCCCTGTTCTGCCACCTTAGGCACTTCCAAATAGTTCATGAATTTGGTAATGTCATCCCAATTGGAAGGCCTCATAGTACTTGCCTATTTTGATGACTGTACGAAGTTCTTCATGCAATTGAGGGAAATTTCCATCCATGCACTTAGGTTCTTCTGGTCTAGTTCCACCTACAACTTTCATTTCATATCTTCCTGCACCCTCTTTTCTCTTATGGCCCATCTTTGGAAGTCCTAAAGAATTTTTTCTTTGGACTATATTTCCTCAACATGGACTTTCTTCATGGCATCCACATTCTCAACCTTCTTCTTGATGTCGACTGTGTTATCGTCTTAAAGCAACGTTCAACTTATTTAAGCCCATCTTTTCACCCTTTCCTTTGGTCACCCATGGGTGTAGCTGTTTCCACCTCCTTCTTCAGTGCCTTGATGGTCTTGTCATCTTGGTTTTGTTGTTCTTTGAATTCTTCAAACAGTGCTTCCATCTCTTCTATCTGGACCCTTAGAGAAGCCTCATTGTTTCTCTACTAGCTTCTTCATGGCTACCCATGCTTGCTCTTTTAGATCATTTGCAAGAATGAGGTCCATTGTGGAGTCGGCCCATAGTAGAATTTCCTTCCTTTTCTTGTCTGGTTCAGCAACAACCATCTTCTTCCCCTCTCCTTTCAAGACAGTGAGCCAAGTGTTGAGCCTAGTAGCTCAGTTGTTGGCAGCAGCCCAAAACTCAGTGGTGCGTCAGAGCACACACTCTGACCACCTTCCATGTCTTGGACACCATCTCGGTACTGCTGCACATGTGAAGATGGAGGGCTATCACCACTAGGGTAGCCATTTCCAAGATCAAGAAGCCCGAGCTTAAAAGGATGGAGACGGTTGTAACAGGAGGGAGAGAGCTGAAGCTTGCAAGAATGCATGCTACTGATAGTCACACCTAGTGAACAACTAGTAATGTGAAACATGCTAGGATTGTAGTTCATAGGAGATTTTCAGTTATGGCTTGAGTAGTTTCTCTATGGGTGAATTGTACAAGTTCTGGAAGTGTAATACATTTATAAAAGAGCAATGCAGCATCTCACTTTATTTATGTGTATTTTTTGCAAAATGTTAACTTGGAATGTTGTGCCTCTGTTTGAAGAAACATGCTGAGTGCACTACAAGGGATCAGGCTCATACCCGTGTATAGATGCAGTCAGACGTGCTGATACGAGGGCTTATACACGCGTTTTGTCAGTTTAGCTACGCTTATACATGCACATTTCACAGAGTATCTGCGTATATACATGCGACTTTTACAGAGTTGACGCATCTATACACGCGAACAGAGAGCAAAAAAAAAAATCCAGAGAGTGCTATTTGGTACCTGAATGCTGTTCCAGCATTCCAGCACCCAATAGCACTCTCTGGATTTTTTTTGCACCATCCACGAGGAAGATTTAGTGCATTGTCATTACACGATTCAAGAACGACATGAATGCATACATTGTCTTTACACAATTCAAGACAGACATGAATGCAATACTATCAATTCACGATTCAATATTACTCAAAATTTTATGTGTACACATATATACAAGGGAGTCCATATGTCGAAGTAGCCCATGGCTTCAATTATAAACAAATATATACAAAATCAAATTGGTTTGTCTAAAAAAGCCCATGGCTTCAGTTACAAAAATATATATACAACCACATCCTCAATATGGAATGTGATACTATAAGTCTGAGTACTACTCGGACCCAGATGATGACCCGCTGCTCCCTCCATGATTAGATGAGCTCACATCGGTATACATGTCCGATGAGTAGTTCTCGCGTCCAGCAGGAGCAGTGGCGGCGGGTGGATCATCAGTGGGGCAGGAGCATCAGCATAGCAGGTGTAGCAGCAGCTTGTGCCTGTTCAAGTAATATATCGTATATAAGTATATATATATGTAATTCAATAAACCAAAATCATTCGTTTAGAGTTTTCAAGTACATGTCGACCGTATGGTCTCATGGCCATCTCAAACTGCACGTCCGTAATACGTCCCTCGGTTCTGAAGAGGGCCCATGTGTCACGTCTGCTATGCTGGCGAGCATACCCAGTATCGTGGGCTGTGGGCTTCCTCCCCATAACCCGTCACTGTAACATAATCAACACAATTTGTAAGATTAAAACAATCATAGAATCAATGAATTAAGTAAACAATCAAATAAAGTGGCAAGATACTTACGAACTCTGCCTCCCATGACTCGACGCTGGCAGATCCGAAATGCGAAGATCCAATGGTCTCCATCTGGATCCGTCGTGCCTCCACATGCTGCCTACTCTTCACGCCACCCTCTGCTCCTTTCTTTGCCTCCTTCCACTCGCGTTTGTGTGCAGTGGCAGGTTTCTCAGCAGGATAGCCACCCGCAGCTACATTTAGCCCATCATCGTATGCGAGTTTCTTAAGGTGAGATCTTTTATTACTTAAGATCTCCCTTATTCGTGTCCTTCCCCGTACATCCGAGAATGTCGCATGTGGGGGATTGGGGTACCGACTATGTACAGCATCTATCACCTCCCCAACTAATCGGCTATTTTGATCTTTAAATTTAATAAAATAATTTTTGTACAAGTTTGATCTTTAAATTTAATAAAACAATTTGTGCTACAAAACTGATGCATCCTCCTACATGATTAATGCCCTTAGGTAGGTAGTAACAAAATGCTAGGTAGTGGATCGTCTCTTTCTTGATCACGCGATCAACACAGGATATAGAGACTTTTTATACTTTCATTAAAAGTACTAATACAATAGCATGGCATGATAATCATGGAGTTAGAGCAATGACTTAGAATTTAACTTGAGGTAGCTTGTCATCGAGAAGGTGCAAGATGTTTGATGAATGATTTTCTCCCAATCTGTTTCTTATATACGTCCTTACTTGGAGAGAAATAAGTCTCTATTGTCAAAAAGCAACACTCTATCCTTGACCTCTTGTGTAATTGTGCTTGTCTGTTATTTTTTTTGGCATGTGGAAAATGAAAACATGGAACTATCTTCTTCAATTTCAAGTTGATATTTTGCAGAGTAAAAGTTTCTCCTCTAAATGCTTAAGCCCTTGGATAATTTTGCTATGTTCAAGTTTTGAGAAGTTGATGCATAGAATTCAATAGCATCAACATGATGGGCATTTGATGAAAAGTTCATCAAAGAATTTTGGCAGCTTCACACTTTTGAAAGTGTTGTGAACATTCACTACTACAAGGGATGCTTGAAACTCAGCCTCTTGCCAAAAATACGTCTTGCAAATCCTACATAGACGACTAAAGGGATGAGTCATTTGAATTATCCTTTCTAGTTGCTGCGTCCATTCCTTTTGTTCCTAGATTAAAATACTTTGTCATGTCCATACAAATATTTTATCTTGTTTCGAAATCCACCTCTTCTGAATATTCTTTATGTTCTTATCACATTTTAAAGTTATTTTTCCTCCTTTGTTTCCTTTTTATTGTAGCTTTATAGTCGTTGATGATGTTGGCAATGCTGATGTACTAAACTAATTTTTCTTCTATAGAGAATACAATTGAGTTGCTGCGCCAGTTGCTCCTATGTTTCTTCTTTGCTAATAAAGAAAACTAATAATTATTATAACCAACTAAGCAAACACCATGGAGATAGAGATAGAGAGAGAATAATACACAAGTTGTACAACTCAATACACACACACACAGAGCTAATAGTGACTACCTCTTTTGAGACATGCTACTAGAGGAGAGAGAGAGAGAGAGAGAGAGAGAGAGAGAGAGAGAGAGAGACATGGAGTTCTGAGAGATCTTTTTGTGTGTGTGTGTGAGAGAGAGAGAAAGAAAGAAGATACTCTAATTACAAGGGGAGAGAGACATAGATTAATCTTTTCATTAGAAAGAGAGATAGAAAGGTAAATATGTAGAGAGACAATGAGAAAGGGGGAGTTTCTTTGATTATAGGGGTGGAGATAGAGTATTTATGCTATAATAGTTGTTTGGAGGGAGAGAGTATTTACATTGTAACAGTCATGAGAGAGAGAGAGAGAGAGAGAGAGAGAGAGAAATTACATTGCAACTTACAAGAGAGTAGATCATTTGTAACAATTAAGATGGAGATAGAGATATAGAGAAAGAGAGAAACCTCGTGTGCCCTCACAAGAAATTAGATCTTAGGGAGACACATCACTATTAACTATCAAACCGATCAAGTTACATAAACTTCAACAATTATCTTGAGCAAGATAGCATAAAACAAAAAATAAAGAAAAAATCACATGAGAGAGTATTGGCTGCAATCTATCCCCCCCCCCAAAACAAGCATCAGCATACTCCCACTTCTAGATGCTGTGATAATCTCGCTAGGCACACTGCAATATTTTCACCAAGCTCTGTGATATATACTTCCACAAGTCCATCATAGGAGAGCCCTATTTGTTCACCCTTTTAGTGTTACACCCTTAGGTACTCTAAATTGCTTTCATCAAAGGTTTTGAAATGATTAGGAACCTTTCATGAGTCCAGCTCCTCCTCATTCTCCTCCTTTCTTGCTAATGCTTTTCTTGTTTCTTGTTTCTACTTTGTTTCTTTTATTTATTTTTGATCTTGTGAGCCTGGGAGTTTCTTGGCTCACTAATGATCCTTGAGGTGTTTGCAGCATGATCTAGCTTAGTGCTTCACCCTAATTAGATAATTCCTTATGAATTTATATGCCCTCAATGTATATTAGCCATGAAGAATTTATGGGCCTTCTTCTAAGAATTTCATTGTGGTTAGCATGATAACACTTCTTATTCATCCATATTTAAAACTTCAGCCTTGCAACTGAATTCGAAGCTTCTTTCCTACAATCAAGTTCATACCCTTTCTCTTTCAAAGACCTATGATTCGTCTTCAAATGGCCTCATCATGCTCATCATTGTGGTGTGACTTTACCATGACATATCTATTGTGGCCAATATGGGCTTCCAATTTTCATAAACATCATTGTTTGAAAGTGGGGCATACAAGATGCTCTCTTCTTATGATTCTTCTCATCATCATGGGTTAGATATAATTGTTTTGAGCTCATCCTTTATGTGGTTTGAGTATCATTTCCTAACAACCCTCCATCCATGGTATGCATGTTTCATACTTGTATGTCTACTTTCAGGATTTGTGGAGTCCTTTCGTGGATAAATGTGATCCATAGGCTAGTCATGTGGTGACCAGCTTATTAATCCTCATAAAAGGCCTACCAACAAGAATCACATCGGATAAATTTGCATTCCTAGTAAATTTCATGAACCACAAACATATAGCAATAGTAGAATTAGAAGGATTTCATCTTTAGGTTTTGCAAAACTCTCATAGGCTTTGACATTGTACCATAAACCATTTTTACAATGAGGTTGCCTGATCTAAGGCTAGTTTCTCCCATTTTTTCCAAAATTTCTTCATGATGATGCTTAATTTAGCTCCAACATATAAAGGATTGCAAGAGCTTGATTACCCTTATTTATCACTTCTAGGAGTCTTGCATTTATATCATTACTCTCATAATACTTTCCCATTTGATTGACCAAAATTTGGACTAATTTTGGCCGGTTGTCACCAATTTTAACCTTGCTTGTTAACAACCTTGCTTGTTAACAATAGGCAAGGGTAATTATTCCTTGTTTGGCTGCTTGGCTTGCATTCTACCCTCCATCCAATCTTTTAAATCAGTCCAAAGTTGGGGTTTTCCTATTAGCTAGGCTATAATTAGCATTTTTATCTCTATAGAGAGAAATGCGATCAGCCCTGCCAAATATCTGAATGTACGAACTCGACCACCATCATCATTATCGTATGATCCCATGCCAGGATTTACTGACTCATATAGAGGATATTCTCCTCATTTCTTAAATATACTTGAGAAAAAAATGTTATTCCCTCCTTCATAGCATGTCTTACCCTCAGTATGTTTGAGCATAGGCTCTAGCACATTCCACTATTTTGGTTTCTCCCCATGGTATTTCATATTGGATAGACTATTTTGATATAGCATAGCTAGCTTGAAACCATTCCTCAAACTTCTTTTGGATTTCTTGAACTAGGACTACTGTGACCTCCGATTTCTCTATTTCCTTGTGGACATTTTGGTACTCACCCACTTCTTTGTCACACCACCTCCTTTCTTCCTGTCCAATAGATTCTCTTGGATTAACTCAATGGATGCAATATTAATCATTCCTTCATCTAAACCATCATAAATTACCACTTTATGCCTACCACTCTCTTAGCCTTTCTTCTTCTTCCCAATGTACGAGTAGAAGACTTAGCTCTAGATTGTTCTTTTGCAACATGAAATTTTATGTGATAATAAGCAATAGGATCAATGGATCTTTTTAAAAAAACAATTCAAGGTTTTAAAATATATATAAAAATGGGTGTCTATTGCATAATCACGTCATGATTATTGAGCTCCCACCACCAAGCAAGTAAGGATGCAATTTAAAAATAAAACTTTTTTCACTCTTAAACAATGCAAACAACCATTCCAAATGCTAAAATTAAAAAAAACACTCCTTTTTCTCTTTTTTCTCCCTTCTCACAACCTGATCCATAACTTATCCTCTATGAAACCAATCACTCATCTTCAAGAAGACATTAATGGAAAAGGGACTTGTACGAAAGAAATGTCCTCCATGTAGTCCAAAATGATGGGTAAAAAGCCAGTAAAGCATAAGCTGAAAGCTTAGATTTAAGCTTTGCAAAGGAGATTAAGAAGGCGATAAGCATAAGATTATGCTTTAAAATCACACATAACTAAGCTATGGTGTTTTATTGATTTCTCACACTTTCTCCATCACTAAAAGGAGATATGGTTGTAGAAGATAGAGAAGAAAATGCAAGAACCAAGAAAGTGAAAGAGAAGGAAAAAATAAGAGACAACCTCTTTTCATGAGAAAGGAGTTGTGCACTTCTCCAACCACCCAAAGCACCTTTTCTTGATACTTTATTAAATTGAAAAAGTATACAACTTTCACTTTTCATAAAGTTTCCATTTGAGGCTTCATTTTTCTAGTTGTTTACGGTTCTCATGCTACCAAAGAAATGAATAAATTGAAATGTGGATTTGCTTTTCATATTTGCAGATCCGCTATTTAGCCAAGCATTTACAAAGTGTTACAAAAGGTATTACAATAAGATTTTCACAAAGAAATAAATGCCATGAAAGATTGATAAAATAATTACTTTTGCCAATGTAAAACACTTTTTTGCTACTATTTTGGCATAAAAAATAGAGGTTATTAAAGATGATAGAAAGTTTAAATAGAGTAGAAAGGGACCGATCGCTTCCTACGTTGGCACCAAAAATGTTACATCCTATTGAGAATCATGGATCAAGCTCTCCTAATGACAAGACATCTACCTATTCATACACTAATCTAATGTGGATAAAAATGAAGACTCCTCATGAGCATGTGCTAATTAAGATGAACTTAAGTGCAATTAGATGCCAAGATAAACTAGCTTAGATACATAAAGAGACTTAAGATAAACTAGCTTAGATACATAAAGAGACTTAAGATAAGTGCAAGTGATATGCTCACTGCTTGAAAATGTTCCCCTTTTATTTGGGTGAGTACAACATTGGCTTTGCTAGAGCTCAAGTGGGATCATTCCACCTTTGCTCATGTGGAGGATTACTAGGCCTGTACTTCATTTAGACTACTCATACTAACTCCCTACCTCCTTCTGGTGCTTAATGGAACCACATTCTCAACACCCCCCTCGGGGCCGGTTTCTTAAGCTATTGGAAGGTGTTCAGATGCAAGGTGTACAAATACTTCACCCCCGTTAATGTAGGTGATAGGTGGATTGACATTTGGACTTGGACATGTGACATCTTTGCCCATGGGTGCTTGATTAGCTACTCTCAAGTGATCAGGAGTGTTTACATTAGCATCACTTCCCCTAGGTTCTCTTTAGCTACTCTAATGTGGTAAAGTGTGCTTACAAACACATAGATTTACCTACTCATTTGGTGGCTTACAACATATGAAATGATTAGGTTAGGGTAGTGGTTGGTAGCTCCTTTATGGCTTATTGCTATTCTGCTTGCTTGAGATGTTCTTGCTTTTTATTGATGAAGATCCCTTGTTGCTTCCTTGGCTCTAGGTTTTTTTCTCTTCGCTTTGACTCTGACTTTTTAATGCTTCTTTGGCATGGACATGAATATCTTTACATGATGTCTTAACTTTCTTTAACTCTTTTGATGATTTACATGTGGATGCCATTCTATGTACTATGGTAATATCATGCACTTGTGTTATAGGCATGCTTAGGCTAGATATGTATACACCCTTGCTTTGATTATGCACGCATACTCTTGCATACTCCTTTGGTTGTGGCATTTTTACAAGAGTTTCAATCTTTTCATTCACACAAACACATGTTAGCATGGTTATTTGGCCGCTTACAAGAGTTACATAGAACATATCAATGATTATGATGATGATGACGATTATGCTAGTGGAAATCCTATGAAAATACGGCCCATGTTGATGTTGAAGTCTTTAGAAATTCCCATTAACCTTATGAATAATAAAAATATAAATCCCATGTGAACACCTCTAATAAGAGGATCTCAAAGTGATAAGGGTTAAACCTTTTAAGCCACACTGTAAAAGGAAACACAAATTACCTTCTCCTGGTCATCCGCTTTGTGAAAAGCATCATAGATACTGCTTTTCACTTCATCTTTGTGCTAGATATGTGTCCTTGGTTTAGTGTTTGTGTTGACTGTGAACTTCCTCTCGAGAGGAGCATGTCTTTATAGACAATATTGTGCAACCACCGCCTTGGTGAGACCGTGCCAGTTTCTCTTGGTGCTACAATATCTACACTTAGCTCAGCCCTACAATGGCTACAAGAACCCCTATGTGGCCATTAGGTATGCACATTTACCAAGCTAAAACCTTCAAGCTAGAAACCGCGAGTTGGAATTTTTCATGTATCATATTTTATATATTTATCCAAGTAATATAGAAAATACAAGGAAAAAGCAATTTTGGGCAATGTATTCTCAATAGCATTTCTTCGCATGGCCTCCTCTATAAGCCATTTATTAACATTCTTTGGGAAAATACTTTAAAAAGAGTTGCTAGTATGAGTATATTCTCCTTTACATGCCCATGTGTTGCTTGCCTTCTGAAACTTACCATAGGGAAGATTACATGGGAAAGAGTATTAAACATGGGTTACATATTCTATACATTTACATGAATTTGTCTAGCTTCATGTAAATAAGGCTAGCCAAAGAACTTTCACTACATTTACATGAATTTGTCTAGATTCATGTAAATAAGGCTAGCCAAAGGACTTTCACTAGTGAAAGTACTTGGGGCAACTTTTTAAAATTGCCATAACTTTCACATCTAACGTCAAAATATAGTCGTTTAGACACTCAAATCAAAGGGAAAGTTCTTTTTGAGTTCATTTATTAGGGTAAATATTATAAAAATAATGAAATAATATACCAAATTTATAAAATAGAGATTTGAAGTCTGTATTACATAAGCTATTTCCTATGTTTTCTTCAGTACTGATACTAGCTTTTCAGTATCTGAGAATTGTCTTTTGACGTACTCATGTTTTCCATGTCCTCCATAAATTCCTTAGGGAAAGTACTTGTGTGAATGATCTCTAACATGAGAATAACCTCCTCTACATGTTTCTATATTAAAGTGTCTCAATCATCCAATATCTCCCTTGCCACCCTCACATGTAAAGTTCTTATTGTGTTGAGTTGTGCTTACATAAGTTTGTTTTGTAGACTTCGTGGTGGTTTTCTTGGAATCCAAAAATACCATACTAAAATACATACCTTTATTTCAAAAATAAACATGTTTGTGTAAGCATGTGAAAATTTACAAAAAAATAAGTAATTGTTACTCTTTTTAAGCCCTTAGCTCAGATGCTCATGGGATTTATCTCAAAATAATGGTAGGCCCCTTTGCCATCTTGATCTATACAAAGGTTGCCAACTTTACTTGTAGATACATATTTCACTTAGAAACAAAGTGTTCATTGGAGCATGTAAGAATCTCTGAATTTTAATTTAATAGATACACCAAAGTGTGGCTGGAGTAGTCATTAAAATCAAATTCACAAAGTAAAGATATCCCTCGATTAATGGTGTCCTCATAGTATCACAAACATCACTATGCATAAGATGCAAATTTTGGATAGCCCTTACTGATCTATCTTTTAGAGTGATTCTCATTGCATCTTGCCCAAAATGTATCCCTCACCTTAAGTTTTAGAAACTCTATCTTCCTTTTAAGGTGCAAGAAACTGCAAAAATTTAAGTGACCAAAGCGGCCATACCATATCTTTGCTTCACTCATAACATGTGTGGCAGTAACTAAAGAAGCATTGTGTAATCTCTTGTACTAGTCTAAACTATAAATTACATGTCTTAGAGTATTGGATATACCATAGTGATGTCTCCATCAATCCAGTCACGAACTATATAGCTATCCTCAACAAATTTGACCACTAGGCCTACCCTAGCAAAATGATAGAGAGAGATCAACAGCAAGTTCCTTTTAATTCTTGGAACAAACAAGACTTCTGAGAGAGTGATTATCCCACCATCATTTGCAGTAGTGAGCACAACCTTACCAACTTCTTTCAATGGATATGAAGATTTGTCCGTACATGTGATTATGCCTCCTTCAGGACTCAAGAAAGATACCAAATCATGCTGAGAAGTAATGTGTTTACTAGCACCACTATCAAAATACTAAACATGCGAATCTAATATGCATACATAATGGATAGAAGGGTCATAATTATAGTGTACAATGAATGACCAACGATCCTATGCCATAGTGTGCAATGAATACCCAATCATCCTATGCATAGTGCGCTAAATCCTATTTTCGACACTTGGTGTTGGTGCATCATCCACACAACCATGCGTGAGTCTTTCTTCTTTTCCTTCTCTAGCCTCTTTCTATATTAAATAATATAACCGCTTGGCTTTTGACAATAGTTACATTTGCCTCTCTTCTTAGGATTATCACCCCCCTTTTTGACATCCTTTACTTAGAAGATTTGGTTGGTAAAAGCTTTTGTCTTGTAGCGATCCTGAGACACATACTAGTTAGATTTTGCGGAGATTTCTCTTCTTACCAAGAGTATGGCGAAAAATTGATCAAGATCTCTCATAGACATACTAGTTTTGTTTTGCCAAGGTTTCTCTTCTTGCAAACAACAAGGGCATTGGGATTATTCTTTGTCAATGAGTTGAAGTGTGGATACAAAACCCTAGTATGAATGCAATAAAGCTATGAGAATAGTAGACACCAATGAAGTATCCAGATAGGCCTCATGAATACATGCAAGATGCTCTCTCAGATTTTTGATCCTTGTGATGAGGGGGATGGGTTTGGAGATATCCTTTTTTGATGTCCACTCTCTCTCTATTACCCATGTCATCCCTCTCTTTTCCCCTCCTCCTAGCCTAGCCCAATGCAGCCTAACCTAGCCCAGTCCTCACTCCACTTTCCTCTCTCTCTCTCTCTCTATATATATATCCCCTAATCAACCAGTCTATCTCCTCTCTCTCTCCACTTCCTCTCCTCTCTCCCCTCTTCAACTACTCTCTCCTTTCTCTTCTCTGCCTCTTGTTTCTCCCTCTCTCCCCTCATAAACTACTCTCTTCTGTCTCTTCTCTCTCTCCCCTCATCGCCCCAAGTGGCAAGCTCACAACTTGGGCGTGGGCAAGGGGAATTCTTTTTAATTAATTTTATGCAAAATATAAATATTAAAAAAATATTAATTTTATTCTTTTTAATTAATTTTATGCAAAATATAAATATTAAAAAAAATAATTTTCCTCCCTCACCACCAAGTGGTGAACAAAAACAGAAAGTATACAAAGTTGTAATCCCCTCCCCCACCCCCCAAATGGCATGCTTAGAACTTGGGCGATGGGGAAACCTAGTTTTTTTAAAGTTATTAATTTTTTAAAATAATGTTTTGTTAAATCCCCTCTCCCACCCCTAAGATCACCACTTGAGGGTTCGGGGAGGGGAAGTTTTTTTCTTTCTCTCTCTCCCACGACCCCCCCCCTCTCTCTCTCTCTCTCTCCCTCTCTCCCTCTCTCTCTCTCTCTCCCACCCACCTATCCTTGGGGATCTCTCTCTCTCTCCCACCCACCTATCCTTGGGGATCTCTCTCCCCCACCCACGCACCCTCCTCTCTCTCTCTCTCTCTCTCTCTCTCTCCCCCCCACCCCACCCTACCTTGGGGTTCTCTCTCCCCCATCATCCTCTTGTCTCTCTTTCTCTCTCTCCCGCTCTAACCCACTCACACCCTCTCTCTCCCCCCCTCGGCAACACTTACACCCTGTCTCTCACCCCCCCTCTCCCCCAATTACATCCTCTCTCTCTCTCTCTCTCTCTCTCTCTCTCTCTCTCTCTCTCTCTCTCTCTCTCTATCTCACACCTCTTTCTCTCTCTCTCTCTCTCTCTCTCTGGAGAGACGGAAAACTCTCTCTCTTGTAGCAAGAGGAGTACGATCCACACTAAGCTCAATCCAATGGGATTTGCATCCCTGTCGGAGCTAGGGATTCGACCCGTACCGGTGCACAAGAGCTTATCCACAAATGGAGAGAATGCTCATGGCTACCATCACTTGACACTAGACTAAGCATACACACAAGCTCAACTTGTCCTCATTCCTACACACCCATTCATTCACAAATACAAGCAAGAGGAATACAATCACTATGCACTCAAGCAAAGAGAAAGACCTCACTCCACTCCTATCTTCCTACAAGCATGCATACATTCAAGCATCAAGCTTCCATGAAAGCTTCAAATCAATCCATGTACTCAAAAATGAAATACTAAAAGCATGCATAAGAGTAAAATGATTAGAGAAGAGGATGAGAAAGACTCATGACATTGCTAATGATTCAATGAAGAGATTTACCTCATACAATGATGTAGATGGGGTGAGAGAAGAGTCTTCACCTCTATGGAGAAGAGGGAGAGTAGGTCTCTCAAAGGAGCTCTTGCATGAACAAAGCCCAAAGTGTGTCTAAGCTCTCAAATGAGCCACCTTTTATACAAAAATTCTAGGACTCCCATAAGTCCCCATGTGGGATTATTATCAAACCCTCTCCCACATTCATCTACAAAGTGGAACTCTTTTCAAGAGCCCTAAGTATCGTTTTTGTTGCATCCTGGTATTGATCTTCATTTGCAAGCAACACTCCCCCCTTCCTATTTTGCGCACGTCCTCGAGCGCAGTAGTAGCAAGAGCTGCAACAAAAAACAATTGATACATTGAAGTATTTTATTGAAAAAGAAAAAGAAAAGAAAAGAAAAGAAAAATCAGCAATGATAATTTTCACACGTGAGCATACAAGTGCAAGGCTGATTAAAGTTTTAATGAGTACTAAAATAGGTGAGTAAAAACTAGTCAAAGTGAGACTTAGGTAGTAGATAATGCTATGCAAAGGCAAGTGTCTTTGTACACCTCCGGTTATGACCGCAGTCTCAATGTCCTATCAGTATGGAAATTACTCCTAAGTGGCAACCCTACTCCTAAGTATGAGCAAAGGTGATTGGAGCTCTCTCTTGTTGTTTTTTTTTTTTTTTTTTTTTTGGATATGTGTGTAGAAGGTGATAAAGATTAAGGTTCTATCCCCATGAGACCCGAGCAATGGCCAAGAGACCTCCGCCAAGAGAATCTAAAGACCGCTAAGTATCTCAAGGGCGATAGACCCTTTTTTTTTCTTTTATGACCTAAGGAGTACCCCTTGAAGATGAGGGCATCGGTCTTGAGGGCCCATAGTGTACCCCCGAGTCCTACCAACATCTATCAAGGCGATAGATTCCTCAAAGGCCTTCTTCTGAAGCTTCTAGACATCAGTGTTCACCCCATGGAAACCAAGGCATCGGCCCCAAGGTGCTGAGACATCCCCAGGTCCTACCAAGCACTTCGCATGGCGGTAGACACTTCATGTCGCAATTCACTTTGTATATATATATTTTTGTAGGGTATATTTTCATAAATTTTATTACTCGTAGCACCTAGCTCATATCTAAGAGATAACTACCACTAGGGATAACTAATATACCTTGAAGACATAAGTACTTGGCATACTCCCTTGGTATATATCCTACACTGTCTTTGGATAGACATATCTTTTACTAAGTCTTCTAAGACTCTAGAATTCACTCACCGTATTTTAACTACAAATCAAAAACTCAAACCAGCCAATATTGTGTACATGCAAACCATATATTCGAAAGATAAGAGCACTTAAAGAAATAAAGATTAAGATTTGCATACACCTGATGTAGTGCCCTGTTGATGTTGTTCGTTTGCCTTGAATAATTGCTGATTTTGTGCAGATTGCTCCTCCTTGATCTTTGTAAGCGTAGCCTATCTCCCCCCTTCCTAGTTTGTGTGCACGATAGGTGGACTGTAGGGGCGTATCTGATGCTCTTCTTAAGCTGAGATCTCTGCACAAAGTTTTATTAACAAACAAAGAAAAAACAAAAGAATAAAATTTGTTAGTGGTGCCAATCACCGAATATAGCCGAGGGGAAAAACCCAATGGGAGAAAAATGCCCTGGCTTGTCGATCTTATTGCGGAGTCGTTGAACTTACTCTTGCGCTGGTAGTGTGGATCATCGAAAAAAGAACATAATTCTTTAAAGGCATAAGGAACCACACTATTCAAACATTGATCTACCAAAGAGCTTCATTTGTAGTGTTAATGCCTTATCTTTGGTTTTAGGTATGTCCTTCTTGGGTGGGAACTTTATCAATTGTCTTGGAATTTGAGCAAGATAAGAGGATTTAGGCATTGGAGTACCAGAATCTATGCTCAAATGAGACTCCTTTGGACTTGTCTTAGGTACACCAGTTGATGGTTGAATTGGGACAATCGGTGTTTCAAGACATGTTTTAGGAAGATCAACACAAGTAGTTTTGTAGGTGCTATCACAGCCACCTTTCTTTTCTTGAAGAATTTGTGTTGATTTCTTTTGCACCCACTGATATGGAAAATCAAGGGTGATATCTTGAATCTTTTTGAAACACTCATTTACCCCTAGCAAAGCATGGCATTTTGGAAGCCAAATTGGTGTTGCACCCTCATAATAGCCTTGTGCTTTAAGAACCCGTTTTGGGACCCATCGAGTAACAATCCGAGGTTTGGGCTTGGAAATGATGTGCTTCTTAAGAGGCTTAGCAACTGGACTAGATGGTACAAGTTTGTACGCATCTTTGGGTAGCCACATTGATAATTCCTTCTTTCCTGGCCTTCTTTGAGCAGCAACTAGAGTAGTTGGAACAAGCCAGCCATGGCCCTCACTTGAGTACTCATCAATTATCCACATCATTTTTTTTTGGAGCTTCAAGAGCAGATTTTGATTGTGGGCCGAGTAAAGTAGAAACATTACCCCTTTGACACGATAAAGCTCGTGGATTAGCAGAGACTTCCTCTACTTGCAGTGCTGTTGTGGATGCATTCCTATAGTACAAATCATCTAGAAGGTCATGTGGTTGTACCATTCGTATAGGAATAATGTCATATCCATCTGAGTCACAAAATTGAATTGGCTTCGGTAAAGCACATGTCGATAATGTTGCAAGGACATGACTCCATTCTAATGGATCAATTAAATGCTCAGGGAAGGGTTGTGGAATGTATGCCTCGTCTGATACACTTCGATTACCCTTAAGTCTCTCCGTGTTGAAATCCCGACATGAGGCTCCACACATCCATAGATCTTCTCGCCCATCTGACAATGTAACTTTTGAGCCCTCAGATGAAGCAGAATCAAACTCATCTATTGGAGACCTTGTTACATCACAATATGAGTGATTCCTTAGGTTGACCCTTGTGATGACAGAATCATGTCGGAGGTACAAGTAATTGTATCCCCAATCTTGTATCATTTTAAATTGTCGCATGAATGGTCTACCTAATATCACTTCGTAGTTTGGATGCTTTCCAAAATCCACCACTGCAAAGGTATGCTCATATTCAATCCCACATGTGGTGACCAATATGTTCTCAAGCAGCCCAAGGGGATGTTCTAAGCTTCCATCTGCTAGCTGCAAGCGCATCCTGGTACTCCTAATAGCTGGTTTGCCCCATTTCTCCCAAATGGACCTTGTCACAATGCCCACTCCTGCACCACTATCAAGTATTGCAGTTGAAGATACTTTTCGCACTTCCAATGGGAGGGTAGCATTTCCCTGATCGTCTTCACAAAATTTTTCCACTTTGTTGATAGGAACTGGCATTACATGCTTTGTTTCAGAGTGTATAGTACACTCATGGGGACCCTTTTGTAGCAATACCTGCTCTGACAAACATGTGGCAATATCATTCCACAACTCAGGTTTAAGCTTTATCAACTCAAGCAAAGGTAAGGTACAAGCCACTGGTGCTGACAAAATAGCCTGCACCATACTCATATCTTTTTCCTTTGTCAACCTTTTATGCATTGAGGGTATCCTCAAGGTTTGAGAACAGTTCTCATATTCTCCCAGATAGGATGGTAAGGTTTTCATTGTATGCTTACTTCTAGGAGAAACAATTGTTTGAACTTCCTCCTGGATGCTTGGGTGTCTAAATTTGTTTTCCGAGTCTCTGGTAAAATCCACCTCAGAGAATGGAGGCGAACTAACAGAAGACATGTTCTCATTAATTTTCTCATTTACTGCGGCCCACATGTCATTTGCCATGTCCTCATTAGCATCGATAATTTCATCATTGCATGGGAAGACAAGGCTAGGTGATGGCAGAATTTCTTCTTTCAATGGAGTGTCAATTGGTGCAGACCTTTCGCTCTGAGCTTGTGAAATGAGCTCACTTTTCATTTCCCGACTTGATGACACTTCTGGTATGGTTTCTAATGTTGGCTTAAGAGAGGCTGGGCCACGAGGAATAGGTGGTGGTGGTCCCTCAAGTATTGACTGAGCTTCCCTAATGAGTTGCTGATGTACAGCTAAATTGATCTTCTCCTCACGAGGGTTTGGGTATTCTTGAAGCTTTTTGGGTAGCTCAGATAAAGCTGCAATGCGACTTCTATGAGCATCAATGATGGCCTCTAGAGTCTCATTTACTTTATCCACAAAAACAGAACCCCCAGAACTAACCTCAGTCGTACTAGCCTCATCTTGTTTAGCACTAGGCTCAGGTTGAGGTTGATGTTCCTCACGCACTTCCTGGGATGTAAAAGTTTTATCCCTCATGTCTTGTTTAGAGGTTTCCTGAGAACTAGAAGTGGATGCACTTTTAGTTTGTTTGTTTCGGTTCTTCTTTCTCCTAGTGGTTTTTTTTCTATTGGACTGTAGGGTCTTGTCCACTAGATTTGTCTTTGCGTCCCTAGTTCGAGGTGTCTCATCAGTTTGCATTTCTGCATTTCTTGTCTGTGATCGAGTCATGACTCTAAGTGGCACGACATCCTCATTCTCAGATGAAGGTGGTGATGGAATTGCCCCTACAAGGTTAAGTGAAACCTTTGGTTGAGAGGTGCCTTCCTCATGTGGTTTCAACAGACAATCCTTCGGGAAATGTTCGACACAACACCCCAGACAATATCTTTCTATTGGTGGAAACTGTTGCACTGTTGTATTGGACCTAGATGCTTGCCTTGAGCGATGTGGACAATCACGAGCCCAATGGGGTTCTCCACACTCATAACAGGGGCCCATTGGTTTGGTCTCTACTTTCCTTGGCTGCCATTGACCTGAGGGGCCTGGAGTCCTAGGTTGGTAGCCGCCTAGCAACATTAAAGAGTTTTGTTCCCCTGGTTGAATCTCCACCGCTGGGCTTGGGTATGTGGGACTTTCAAAGATATTATCCTTGGATGAATATGATACATATTCTTCCTCCACATAGCCTGGGTTTACCAAGTCTCTACACACATTTGGATTGTCATAGTCCACAATCCTTACAGGAGCAGTCCCTGGAGCAGGAGGTTGAGCACCAAGAACAGGTCGTGCTTGTTCTTGTGTCATCAGTGGCTTACATTCAAAACTAGTATACTGTTGATACATTTGTGGAGCCACTCCACCCCTCGGCTGCTCACGTTCCTGTCTCATTCTCGCAATGCGAGTACAATCCTGTGTGGTATGAGTAAAGTTCCAAGCACAGGCTTGGCACCACTTTTTTGTGGGTTGGTTTGTGACTAGAGGAGAAAAGGTATTACAGTCCTCTGTTTTATGGTCACCGCCACATGCTCCACAAAGATGAGGACCTGTAGGAAGTATACTCCTCATTCTCTGCTGCTGTTGTTGTGGCTGCATGGGTAGACGATAGGTCTCTGTCCCAATCTCCGTAGGACTAGGTTAGCTATCTGATCTGGATTTACCAGCGCGCTAGACCCTGAACTTTGGTCATCACCCCATTGATTTCTAGGTTTCACCTCAGGGCCAGAACCATCTTGGAACTTGAAGTTATCGATGAAATCCATAGCATCATGGCAACACTCATTGAAACTTGTATGCTTCTTTGCATAGAGATGTGTATGCAGTGTCGAATTTTTGAGGCCTTTTAAGAAGAGAGAAATTAATCGACTTTGGGCGGGCTTCTCATCTTCTGGGCAACGATTAATGTACTGCTTCATTCTATTTACACAGTCTCTGACACTCTCATTCTCGCCTTGCTTGAAAGAGTAGATATGCGCTACTGTGTCATGTTGAATTCCCATCAAGGAAAAAGCAGCAATGAATCTCTCTTCCAAAACTCGTAAAGAAGTTTTGTCAGAAGCCTCTAATGCCTGAAACCAAGCCAGGGCTTTTCCTTCAAGAGTGAGTCCAAACCCTTCTATTTGAGTATGCTTATCAGCAACTTGCTCAGCTCGAACTGCTTGCCTAAAAGCTGCTACATGGTCGTATGGATCTCCCGACCCTTCATATTTCTTTACCAATTTCTGAAGAGTTGATGGCCTTACTTGTCGTGAATACTCATCGTAGGGCCTACGACCTCTCACTCTCAGTGGGAATTGTTCCTCTCTTTGGAAAGATGGTCCACATGTTTCCAAAATTGGTGTGGGTATCCTATTACCAGCCTCACCAAACCCCTCTAAAGATCTTGTCACCCTCATTTCAGGAGGTGCACTTATAGGAGGCCGAGTTGGCTCTCTTCTCATCCGATTGTCATAGTGGGAAAGATGTTGTTGTGGTGTGACCTGTGGTCGCACATTTGGTGTAGGACGATATCGTGGTGCTAGAGTTGGGCTACTAGCAGTGGTCCACTTGGATGTTGAAGGTCCCTCTCTAGTGAACTCTCGTAGGGGAGGAGCAACGGTTTCTCCAAGAAAGGCTGTCTCTCCTGGTTTGGCTGTATGTGTTGAGAACACTTCCATAAATAATGGTTGTCCTTTCCACGTGAGTTCCCTAATCTCTTTCCAATCTAACGTTCGATATTCATTGGCCCATTTATCAACTATTCTGTTCATGTGTCCTGCACACTTCTCAACTACCACTACATAAGCGAGAGGAAGATCCAGCTCTGGCGATTTAGTTGTGGCATAGTATCCCTCTAACGAATCCTTATAGACCTCTTGAAGTGGGTCATCCTGTAAGACCTTAGTCACAGGAATTTGTCGTACAAACTCCCATTGGCTTTCATCCCCCTGATCCATTTTACACTTGCCTTTCCTATCCCTTTCCAAATTTAGATCTACAAGAAGTAAATCATCTCTGGTGGATGGCTTTGAGGATTGGGCATTGGATGGTCCAGGCATGTCCGGCTCGATAAGCCAGTCATCTCTAGACTCTTTTGCTCTGGAAAGTTGTGAATAGTCTAACAACTCAGTTTTAGAGAGCTCCCCTAATTTGTCTACCTTTTCTGGATGGTAGGTGACTTCATAGCGTACACCATCTCCACCCATGTACATGTTACCCTGGTCATTGACTAGAGGTGCTCTATCAAGTTCTGAGAATATGTCGGCTATCTTAACAAGATACCGTTGTTGTGGATCCCTAAAGATCTCAGCTCCTTGAGCATTTGTGTAGACATATTGGAGTCTCACATTGAATGTTAACCCCATGGTATCAGCTTCAAATGGATTAAAGGATCGTGTGGGTGTCCTATTTTGGGCTACGGGATAACTATTTGTCGGCTCTAGATTGTCCATGGACAATGAACTATTTGTTCTAGAGGAAAGGGTATCGGATTGGGATTCAGAAAGGGTTTCAGCAATATCTGCCAAATTTCCTACTGATTGGGTCCCACTTTCTTGCGTAGGTACTCTAGAAGGTGCCCTAGGTCCTATGGCAGAATCTACACGACGTCCCGACCGCAAGTGCATAAGGTCAAATTTTGTTTTGGTTTTTTTTTTTTATGTGTTTGGTTTTGTTTTAGTTTTGGTTTTTTGTGTTTTGTTTTTTTTTATAAAAATATATATATATATGTATATATATATTTATATTTTCCCTACCTAACCACTAGAGACAATTAAAAAAGAAAATGTATGGTGTACTTATCTAACCTATTTTTTAATTGTTTATTTTTTAAATGTTTTTTTTTAAATGATTTTATGTTTTTAAGATTTTTACCTCTTTTTTTTTTTCTTCTAATTTACACAAAATTATGAATACTAACTATGCACAAAGTTACAAAAATGAAAAAATGCAGGTTACACTAATTATGCAAAAAATTAAAAAAAATGAAGAACTACAAAATATGCAAAAAATAATAGACTCTAAAAAAAAATTTCTTTCGTTTGTTTTTTCCTCCTTTTGTTGGTTTTTATTGTTTGTTTGTTTTTTTTTTTTTTTTTAAAAACTAATAAATGTTGTGCCTAATTGTAAAAAATATAAATCTACTAATTATGCATGCAATTACAAAAATTCTATAAAAATAAAAAATGCAAGCTGCAAAATTTTAAATGATGAACAATGTTTTTTTTTTTTTGCTTTTTTCTTTTTCTTTTTTTTCTTTTTTAATCTCTTTTCTTTTTTTTTGTCCTTTTTTTTTAATGCCTTTTTCTTTTTCTTTTTTTTTTTAAAAAAAATATTATATTTTTTTTTTGTTTTTGTATTTAAAAATACAAAAAAAACTTAAAAAATAAAAAAAATAAAAAAAATAAAAAAAAGAAAATTTTCCACCTACCTTATCCGCACCGCTCGGCTTCTCTCGCTCCCGGATTTGTCGCCGGCGCGCACGTGGCCACCTCAATGCACCTTCATCTCCTCGCCTGCACTGCTGCCGCCTACAGCCAGCAGTCCTTCACAGCTGTAGAGCCGACCACCACTGCTTCGCACCAGCCTTGCTGCAACCACTTCACCACCTTGCGCTCTGCTCGTCTTCCTTTCCTTCACCACCGCTTTGCTGTCGTCTGCTCTGCAGCGCCCGCCTATGCCAAGGCCGCCGGCCGCCTCTCGCCTGCTACTCCACTCCTACTGCTCTGCCGACACCTTCACGTCCGCTTCGCCTCAGCCACCTCTTTGCTCTGCGGGGGCGCAGCTTCCTTCTCAACCAGGCGCCCTCACCTCACCCGCTCTACCTTCGGCCACTTTCACGTTTGCTGCTTCTCTTCGGCGGGCTCGGCTCTGGTGGTCCCCCGCCAGCTTCTTCACACACTTTGCTTCTCAGCTGTGCAGCCGCCTGGTGGCCTTCGCCACCTCTGCTCTTCTGTCGCCACCACCTCTGCTGCAACGTTGGGAGCTCTAGAACGCTACTCCCAAGCCAGCCGCCTTGCTCAACTCCACACGGTCAGCCTCAGTTGTTGCAGACGCTCCCCACTACGGCGCTCGATGCAGCACCCCCCTCCACAACGGTTCTGCAAGTTCTTCATGTCAACATATAAAATATATATATATATATATATATATATATATATATATTTAAAACGACCTCTGCTCCTCGCTTTCAGCTGGCTTTCACGATTCAACGCATATATAAATATATATATAAATATATATATTTTCTTGCTACGCCTCCTCCAACAGTGTATGTATATACTTTTATATATATATATATATATATAAAAGTAGCCTCCAATGTTCTAGCTCCCACAAGCCTTCACTATAAGCCGGCCGCCCACTCCAACTGGCCGCCCACAGCCTCTCCAATGTATATATATGTGAATAAATAGATATATATATATATATATATCTATATCTATTTATTTTTCTTTGCTGCGATTATGGAGATGCCTCCCCACACGATAACAACACAACAAAACAACAAAAGAAAGGTCGCCTCCAACACTTCCTATCTCCCTTCTCTTTCCCTCTCCCCTCTCATCCTTAAGCGGACTTCTTGCTTGGGAGTCTATGGGGCTTGCATAAGCTATGGAAGAGCTTAGCAACGCACCTCTTTTCTTTTTTCTTTTTTTACTAATCACGTGTTAACGAAGAGCATGAAAGAATGAAATGACAAAAAACAATGAAGGTAAGCATAATGAACGGTACTTGAAAAGCAATAAACAATAAAACATAAAAAAAAACAATGCGGGAGAAACCTCAACCGCTCAATGGTTTACCTTATCCACTCACACCGGGATCACACACCCAAACTTAACCTAATCACTCAATGGTTTTGCAACCAAAAGAGGAAATAGTGGTGGTTTCCACACACTCTCAACCGGATTTGAGTCTTCTCCCCGGCAGCGGCGCCAATGGAGAGACGGAAAACTCTCTCTCTTGTAGCAAGAGGAGTACGATCCACACTAAGCTCAATCCAATGGGATTTGCATCCCTGTCGGAGCTAGGGATTCGACCCGTACCGGTGCACAAGAGCTTATCCACAAATGGAGAGAATGCTCATGGCTACCATCACTTGACACTAGACTAAGCATACACACAAGCTCAACTTGTCCTCATTCCTACACACCCATTCATTCACAAATACAAGCAAGAGGAACACAATCACTATGCACTCAAGCAAAGAGAAAGACCTCACTCCACTCCTATCTTCCTACAAGCATGCATACATTCAAGCATCAAGCTTCCATGAAAGCTTCAAATCAATCCATGTACTCAAAAATGAAATACTAAAAGCATGCATAAGAGTAAAATGATTAGAGAAGAGGATGAGAAAGACTCATGACATTGCTAATGATTCAATGAAGAGATTTACCTCATACAATGATGTAGATGGGGTGAGAGAAGAGTCTTCACCTCTATGGAGAAGAGGGAGAGTAGGTCTCTCAAAGGAGCTCTTGCATGAACAAAGCCCAAAGTGTGTCTAAGCTCTCAAATGAGCCACCTTTTATACAAAAATTCTAGGACTCCCATAAGTCCCCATGTGGGATTATTATCAAACCCTCTCCCACATTCATCTACAAAGTGGAACTCTTTTCAAGAGCCCTAAGTATCGTTTTTGTTGCATCCTGGTATTGATCTTCATTTGCAAGCAACACTCTCTCTCTCTCTCTCTCTCTCTCTCTCTCTCTCTCTCTCTCTCTCTCTCTCACCTCTCTCTCTCTCTCTCTCTCTCTCTCTCTCTCTCTCACACACACACACACCCTCCAAGTAACGAGCTCACCACTTGGGGTGGGGGAAAAAATGGGATTTTAAAAATAATATTTAAAATAAATATTTATTGAAAAATTCCCTCTCCCACTCCCCGATTGGTGAACTTGCCACTTGGGGGATGGGGGAGGGGAAAAAGAATAAAAAGAGGCTTACCACTTGGGGGTACTTTTGGGAGGGGAATTTTCTCTCTCTCTCTCTCTCTCTCTCTCTCTCTCTCTCTCTCTCTCTCTCTCTCCACCCGCCCTCTCTCTCCCTCTCTTTCTCTCTCTCCCTCCCTCTCCCTCTCCCTCTCTTTGTCTCTCTCCCCCACCCACCATCTCTCTAACTTTATAATATTCACTCTCATTCACTCTCTCTCTCTCTCTCTCTCTCTCTCTCTCTCTCTCTCTCTCTCTCTCCCCCCTCTAACCTCTGTCTCTTACTCTCTCTCCTCTTTTCCTCTCTCTCTCTCTCCAGCCTCTCTCTCTCTCTCTCTTTTTTTTTTTTTTTGAGGAAACACAGAGCTATAATACTGAGTATGAAAAAATCCCCAAAGTGCCAGTGGTGGCCTACTGAGGGGGCATACAAACTGTGCAGTGAGAGGCGAGAAGCCTATGAGCAGTCGGTGCTACATCACGGTGGATGATGTGATGTGTGCAATATGAACCACTGTGGGGGAGTGTACTCCCATCTAGCATGTCCTCCAACAATCCTGAAGAAGAGACCCGTGCGCCCCCACAACGACGAATGAAGGCCTGGAGTCTGTCCTGAGCTGTCTGTGAAGGCCGACAGGAATCATCATACGTGGAACGCAGTGCACGGATAAGATCGAGCCAAATCAGGACTAGAGTATCACGTGTCGATTGCTGCGTGTGACTAAGGACATGGAGACAATGAGCTCTCCAAATGTTCCACATCGCAATCGCAGCAATCACCATAAAAACATCATCCCTATGCCAATGCTCCATGTGCAAGGCGTCAGGTGGAATCATACTGAGGTACCCCCTCCGATACCCCGTCGCCGTAAGCATAAGCACAGCATCAGTGCCCTCACCCTCAAAGAACACATGAGGTCCCGGCCAAGGAAGGAGCCATAACACAGACCCCCAACTGAGGAAACCTGCATGCTGACCATCTCTGCTGAGAAGAAGAGCCACTGCTCGCCAAACAGAGGAAGCCATAGGACATGACCAGAGGCAGTGGGCCTGAGACTCCTGAACCTGATGATCACAGCATATACAAATGGGATCATGGCCCATCAAGGCACCCCAAGTGCCGACGGCAAGACCAGCATGAGCAGTCAACCAAAAAAAGAGAGTGATCCGCCGAGCAATCCTCAGCCTCCAAATAGATACCCAGTACTGTGCCAGGAAGGCATGAGAGAGACCTGCATGTAGCCAAGTGCCCGAACGCGTAGGTCTATGTAACTGTCATCGAAGCAAGCAGTGCCTCCCCATCCGAACAGTATACCCAAAAAAGGAAGTATGCCTAGCGCGCCGGTCTCCACAGCAGGCCACTCCCATTCCCCGGGGTCCCAAGTCAGCTGCGAAAGAGGCCGTCCCTCCCAGATCCATAATCGCCAACAACGGGCAGCCATACCAATGTGAAAAGACGGGTCCACCTCCCGTCTTTTCTTGAAAGAGCCAACAACACGGATGGGAGTCCAGTCAGCCTGACGCAGCTCCTCTAGGCAACCCAAACCATGAAACTGTAATCTGACATGGCCAAAAGCATCTGGCATGCCCATAGGGATAAAAACCATAGGCCAATAACAATGGGAGCTCCAAACAAGAAAGGGTGTACCTGCAGCACCAAACATGCATAACCATCCTGAGTGCTCAGGCATCTCATGTAAACCCCGAATGGCACGATCCCAAAGCTCTGGAATAGCTGCATCAATCTCTGCAATCCGAGGCAGAATACCCCTGCCTATGGAGAACTCCTCCCCAATAAAATCAGCCGGAAGCTGCCGTGTCTGTGACCAAGCATGCATCGAAGCAGCCGGGCCGCTATCCCAAGCCGCCCAGTCAATGTGGGTCCTCTGGCCAAGCTGGCGACCCTCAGTATCCAACACATGGGGATTCCAGATCAAGGGCTGACGCTCAATCTCTGGCAGAGAGGCAGGAGAACGTCTATGCATGCCCTGTCTCATGGAGATCCATATCTGTAAAATGGAGCGCATGAAGGGTGACAGATGAGCTGTACGCAGAGGAGAATCTGAAAAAATATAGCGTATACACGCAGCCCAAGTATGACCATCGCGGGTTCCCAACTGCGGGGTCACTGTGTGCAAAACCGCCGATCTGAAAAGAAGCTTCCAAGTTTCATTGCCCGGAAACAAGGCGCGGACAATGAACTTGGTAAGCAAAGCACGACACTGCATCTCTGGATCAATAATGCCAAGGCCCCCCTCTGCAATGGGCCGGATAATCGTCTCCCAACGGACTCTAGCTCTAGTGTCAACAGTGCCATCACGGCCACTCCACACGAAGTTGCGAATCAGGCGGCGAACCTGTCGCATCACTCCCGTATGAAGCATCCAGCAGGAAGCAATGTACCAAACAGATGCCAACAGTACCTGATTGGCCACAAGGACCCGCCCTGCAAGAGACAAGTGCTGGGAAGACCAGTGGCAGAGCTTTCTGCGAAGCGACTGCAAAACCGGCGCAAACTGCTGCTGGGGAGTGATATCCAGTCCAACCTGAAAACCCAGATAGCGACAGGACTGACCCCGCTGCAACCAAGTAAACCCCTCTGCCACACCCCAAGTCGGGACATCCTCAGAGCCAACCAGCATACCATATGACTTGTGCCAGTTAATGCGAGCACCACTGGCCAAGCAATAAACATCGAGAACTAAACGCGTCACATCAAGGACAGCAATGGCATAACGGACCATGAGCAAAGTATCATCAGCATACTCCTGATCAATCAGGTCACGCTCGCCTGTAAGTGGCAAGGTGACTCCCTGTATATCTCTCTGCCGGGCATGAAGAAAGTCAGAAAGTGCCTCTCCCACAAATAAGTACAAAAAGACTGCAAGGGGGCATCCCTGTCTCACAGAGCGAGAGATGTCAAAAGATCTGCCAACAAAACCCCCAATAGTCACTGCACTGGCTGCTGATCTGTAAAGTGCAGATACTCCAGTGATCCACTGCTGCGGAAACCCCATGCGAGCAAGAGTACCCTCTAGGAAGGACCAATCCACCCTGTCGAATGCTTTCTCAAAATCAAGAAAAAGCAATGCAAGGGGAGTGCCAGTAGACTGAGCCCACTCTACCGCCTGATGGTAGCAAAAGATATTATCCAGGATACATCTGTCCTGGATAAAAGCAGTCTGTGATCCATGAATGATGTCTGGAAGAAAGGGCCTCACTCGCACTGCCAGCATGGAAGCTAATATCTTATATACCGTAGGAAGGAGAGTAATGGGGCGCCACTGACGCAGGAGCGTGCCATCCCCCCCCTTAGGTATAAGAGATATGAGCCCAGAGCAAAGAGACTGAGGCATGGTCCCAGAATCATAAATCTCCTGAAGCCCTCTCAGCAAGGGCCCTGAAACTGCATCCCAATGAGTAATGAAGAACTGTCTAGAGAGACCGTCATCCCCCGGGCAAGAAGCAGGGTCTAGAGCCTCTACCGCCTCACGTAACTCCTGGGCTGTGAACAAAGAGCAAAGGAAACGAGCCATGTCCGCAGTGATTGAGCGTCGCGTGTGGGACCATACAGTAGCTCTGGCCGCCTGAATGTCATCTGTCAACGGATCAGCACTGAATAGATCAGCATAATAGGCTGTAGCAATCTCCAGGACTCTATCTGGGTGAGTCTGTAAATGCCCATGGTCATCCAAAACTGCACGTAGAGCAGTCCCACAAGGTCGCTCTCTATGTGATGCAAAGAAGTCTTTGTTTATTCGGTCACCGAGCGCTACCCAACGAGCCGCAGTTGCGTGACCAGAGAACTCAGACCTCCTCTCTTGAACCGACCGGATCTCATCAAGCAACTGTGCATGTGTACCAGCATAATGTGCATCTCCTGGATGGGACTGCAAGAGACGTTGCACCGATGCCAATGGTGCAAGCAAAGATCGCTCACACTGGGCCGCCTCACGACGACAAGCGGAGGCGGTCTCCCGGCAAGAAAAACTAGACTCCCTGATACAAGTGGCAAGGAACTCAGCATGTAGGTACTGCACTGCAGAGGACTGCGAAGTGGGATCGGCTCCCAAGATCTGAGCAACCGAAGCAGAAAGAACGCTACCAGAGAGTAGCCTGTCCGGAATGCGAGACCCTCGGCAAACTGCATGAGGCCGCTCAAAAGAAATAGTCAATGAGACAGGGCTATGATCTGACATCGAGGTGCCAGGCCAGATGCAAGTGGAGCCGCCCAGGAAGGAGGCCCAATTGCCAACATAAAATCTATCCAGTCTCTCCAGTAATCGGCCCTGCTGACGGCGTAGACCCCAAGAAAAGGCCAAGGAGCAAGGCAGGCGGGCAAAAGAAGGCGTATACCATGCGTCAACAGCTCGAATGCATAGAAGAAACCTCTCCCAAGCATCCTGCTCAGAAGGTGCGATAGAGGTCAACACAGGGGCGACCTCTGCCTGGAAGTCACGGACAGACTCAATGTTGTTAAAGTCACCTCCAACAACCCATGAATCTACCGAGGAAAGCAGAGGACACAATGCATCCACTAAGAGGCTCCAGAAAGCTGAACGAGCTCTGGCAAGAGTCGGGGCATAAATCGACAAGAAGCCAATCCGAGAATCCGCAATCCTCACAATCACATACATCGCTCTACCAGGAACCAGAATACCATGCCGAAGTACCGAAGCCACAAAGGATGAGCTAACAGAAATGCAAACACCACAACTGTGACCGGAGTCCCCAATGGACGGCGACCAGTAAGATCGGGACCCAGATCCCAGGAGGTGACCAAAGGGATGCGCCAGCTTATGCTCTTGAAGCAGCAAGATGTCTACAGATGGCGAAGTGGCGCTAGCAATCTCCCGCTTTAGTCGGGAAGCTCTGTTCCCAACTATCCTCGAAGTACATAAACCATTAACATTCCAAGAGAGGATATGCATAGCACCAAGGAGGAGGAAAAAACTGTATATCCAAATCAAACACCCACGAGCAAGGAGTCAGCGGACCCCAAACCATAGGTATAAGGCAACCACAATAGTGTACAGCCATCAAGCCGACCGAAGCAATACATCCCATGAAAGAGCATGTACAACTGTAAACATAGCATGTACAACTGTAAACATGAAAGAGCATGTACAACTGTAAACATAGCATCAAAAAACATCATGTAATATAGCCAACAAAAATGACTGCATCACAATCTCTGCCTCTTGGAAGAGGCTGTCTTCTCCAAAGCATCATCCTGTGGAGGTAAACAAGGAATCCTCATCCCCTCTGCAAAGAAGCGTACATCCCCGAGCCACTGACTAACCACAGTCTACGCACATCGCAAGACTGAAGCCACCCTCTTGATGCCCCAAATCTGCATAGAGGATGGCATCGAGAAGGAGTCCTGTAAACATATAACCACTGGCAAGCAGAAGCAGGACTCGGCATCCAACCACTCTAACGCGCCACAGTAGCGTGGGAACAGAGAAGAGAGCCAGTCGGCGTCAAGACGGGCACCAAGCCAACCCTGCAAACAACCGGGACAAAGTATGGGAGCGAACAAACTGTAGCACACTCTCTTCTAACCAAACCTCAGAGCCTCCGAAGGGTAAGACAAAAGAGTGCATCGGACCTGAAGTGCCCCCAACAAACTGCAAACCAGCACTTACTCTCGCTGATGGCTGTAAGACATAGAGTCTGATCAAGAAAGGGCCTAAGCCAT
This sequence comes from Cibotium barometz, assembly GCF_041138505.1. NCBI lineage: Eukaryota > Viridiplantae > Streptophyta > Polypodiopsida > Cyatheales > Cibotiaceae > Cibotium > Cibotium barometz. Next base: position 7,257,682 of record NC_141106.1, read on the forward strand.
GGCCGCTGCATTCTGCACGCGCTGCACCCCAAGCTGGCGGGCTGAAGTCTAGAAATGCACGAGGCACTCTAGAAGGCAGAGGAGGAGGCAGAGGAGGTGGAAGAGGAAGCGAAGGGGGCGGAATGGAAACCGGGGGCGCAGGAAGAGCCAGAGGAGCAGGGGGTGGGCCATCAACCTGCATGGCAGCCAGCTGGGAAGCCCGAGGCGAAGGTAACAGAGGGGAGGACTGAAGACCTGTCACTGCAGGTGGAGTCTGCTGACCGTGATCTTGAGAAAACTGAGTGCCCTGAACTGAAGAGAGAGCCAGTGAAAGAGGTCTAGCCGGAGGGATTAGCTGAGTAGGCGAAATTGGAGGAACATGCCGCTCCCTCTGCTGGAAACTATGACGGCGCTGAACGGGCCTCCACTCGTCGACTGGAGTAGGAGCAGAAAGGGGTGGTGGACGACTCGATGAAGGAACATCTGGCTGCATAGGAGTCTTCCCCTTGTGCTCCGGCTGGGCAGTGGCAGGACGCTGCTGACGAGGCGACGGGAGAGTGGGACACTGCCTAGCCAGGTGCCCCATCTCATGGCACCGAAGACACTGACCAGGTCGGCCAGTGACGAGGAGGCGCTGAGTAAAACGACAAGATCCTCTGCCTGTAAATAACAAGAATAGAGTCCGGAATGGCAGAAGAAGCAAAAAGCTGCACACGAGGAGGACCTGCTGATAAACGGACAGAACCTGGAACAACAATCCCCAAGTCAGAGGCTAAGGCAATGACAGAGGCTAAGGCAATGACAAAGTCCTCCTGTACGAACTGACGGGGCAACGAAGGCAGAACCTGGAACAACAATCCCCAAGTCAGAGGCTAAGGCAATGACAAAGTCCTCCTGTACGAACTGACGGGGCAACGAAGGCAGAGAGAGCGTGAGCGGAAAGCGTGGAGCAATCTGTCTGGCCTCGAACTCGTCCTCAGTGAAGGAAGGGTACCAAGGCAAGATATACAAAGCACGCCCCCCAGCGAGGATAGGGACCACTGCGCAAATAGCAGCCACTGACGGAGAGTAAGGCCATGAAGATCCCGCGTCCGAGATAGGAGACCTCCAGCACACGACCCTGGTGGGTACCCATAGCAGACTGCAAATGATCACGCAAGGCAGCACGGGTGATGGAGCGACCTGTGATGCATCCAACAACTGCTCGTTCCCTGAAAATACGGCTCGAGGAGTCCGCTCCATCCATAACTCGGTCAGGAATCACAAACTGGCGAAGAGGTGGTGGGGGAGTCTCCTAGTGGAAACTCGGAACCGGCGAAGATGCCATGCCAGCAGGGGATCCACAGAAACGAGCTTGAGCCTCACTCTCTCTCTCTCTCTCTCTCTCTCTCTCTCTCTCTCTCTCTCTCTCTCACCGAATCCTCTCTCTCATTATCTCACCCCTTTATATCTCTTTCCCCCCATACATCCTCTTTGTCTCACTCTATCTGTCTCTTCTCACATTCAATGCTTCATATTAAATTGTAAAACAGGCGCTCTAAGGAGAGTATGGTGTTTGCATAGGCATTTGATAAGACGAGGATGGTGGAGAGAGAGAGAGGGAGAGAGAGAGAGAGAGAGAGAGAGAGAGATGGGGAGAGAGAGGAAGAGGAGAGAGAGAGGAAGAGAAGAGAGAGTGTGAGAGAGGGAGGGACAGAGGGAGGGAGGGATAGAGAGGGAGAGGTAGAGAGAAGAATATTGGAAATAGAGAGAGAGAGAGAGAGAGAGAGAGAGAGAGAGAGAGAGAGAGAGAGAGAGAGGATAAAAGGAAGTTGAGAAAGAGAGAGAGAGAGGAGAGAGGAGAGAAGAGGGAAGAGATAAAGATAGAGAAAGATGAAGAGAGAGAAAGGAGAGAGGAGGGATAAAAAGTAAGAGAGAGAGAGAGAGTACATAAGGGGGAAAGAGAGTACATAAGGGGGAAAGAGAGGAGAAAGGAGATAGATAGAGAGGGAGAGATAGATTGAGGGGCTGGGTAAGCTCTAAGATTGCTCGAGACACACACTCCTTGTCAGAAAAACTCATCCGTTAAGTCTCTCTCATTTATATTCTCTTGCTATAACTATTGCTTACAGAGGGAGGTTGTCATGCACCTGTGGGTGAAGGATAGCAAACATATTCCAGGCCTGCTTGGCAGTTTTACATGAGTAAATATTAGGAATAATGTTGCTTTTCATGGAAAGTGCCACCAATACATGTGCATGTGCATTCTTACCATCCCATGTGGCTTGTTTTGGGAGATGCAAAAGCATCTCCCAAAACATGGAAAGTGCCACCAATACATGTGCATTTGCATTCCTACCATCCCATGTGGCTTGTTTTGGGAGATGCTATATTACATCTGAGCTAGTATCATTATCCAAAGTACCTGTATATTATCCCCTCCTAGAGAGATTGGGCTTGCCTCAATGTCCAAAAAAATATTCCAAGCCCTTTGATAGAGCTAATACATGATGCAAAATACAAGACCACAATGGTTAATTAGAATCGTCAAGCTTACCTTTAGCTAAGGTCACTACTGGCCATTTTAGCCTGCAAACAACAAATATCTGACACAAAATGCAAGTATTCCAATAACTTGCAAAAAGCAATGTCAATGCCCATTGAATGCAATTAAGATGGATGCCTAGTAGGTCCTCGCGATGATGAAGATACCTACAAAAAATGTATAAAAGATGGTAGAATGCTAATTTAGGAATTTTGGCACTTATTCAATGCCATTTGTTTTGAAAAGTGCCAAAAAATACTTTATTTCTATACCCAAATGTGATGAAAAAGCCTTTTGGAGTTTATGATAAAATTTTATAGTTAATATTGATAACGATGGATGTTTTGGCAATGTTTGCATATTACATTCAAATGCACACTATATTATCACTTTCAAAGATTGTATGTTTCTTCGCTCTCAAAGCTTTCACAAATGATATTTGTGCTTATATGTCAAGGCAATTAGAATGGATACCATCTTTCACTCCTAGAAAGCTAAGGTTGTGCTACAAAAGACAAGTCATTTTGGAACTAATACCTTAAGTATCTTGTTCTAATTAAGGAAAATTTGTGTGAAGTCTTGAGGTTCAATGTTAAGTTTGAGCCCGAATCTCTTGATGCTAAGACTTGGGTGAAGAATGAACTTATGTTTGAGCCTCAATGTCTAGACGCCAAGTCCTAATAAGCAAGACTCAAACTTAAGTTTGAGCCTCAATTTTGTGAGACTAAGACCCAGGAAAGGCTTTAACTTAAGTTTGAGCCTTTATGTTTGAACCTCAATCTATTAAGGCAAATTCCCAAACGAGGCACTAGCCCCAATATCTTGAGGCGAATTTGTAGGCAAGGCTCAAACTTAAGTTTGAGCCTCAATCTCTAGAGGCTATTACCTAAGTGAGGCCAAGTCCCAAGGGAGGCTCAAACTTAAGTTTGAGCCTTAATATCTTGAGGCTATGCAACCACGGCTCAAGCTTAAGTTTAAGACTCAAACTCAAAATGCTAAGTCCCAAGCCAACAATTTAAGCTCAAGCCTCCATCACTTGATGGTAAGTCCAAACCAAGGCTCAAAATGAAGTTCAAGCCTATATAACTGATAGTGATGAACAAAATGTTGCTTATTAGGAATACTTCAAGGAGGAGATTTATACATAACACTATAGTGAGATGAAGACCAAGATAGTGTTATCTCCCTCACAAAACTGATGCACTAAAGAGAGAGGGAATACTTTTCCTCATTGGCTCCTTCACCACGTTCTACACTGACTGGGGCTTCACAAAGTCCCTTTCAAGGTACCTCTATGTGGATTGATGTGTGTGTTTTGAGGGAGAGAGAGAGAGAGAGACCTTTGTTATTAGTATTATACAATTTGGCATGACTAATTCCAATAGGGTGATAATGTGAATGCAGACTGGAATCAACAATGGCAATGCAAGGAGGGGAAGACAAAGGACTACTGCAACTATTGGTAGATATCATGGCAAAGTCTTGCGAGAGGGAGCGGTCCATGTTTCTAACTATTTGACCTACCCCTTGCAAGTAGGGACCCTGGTTTGTAATTATTTCTCCTCACATTTACTACAAGAAAAATTCCTTATCATCTCACTAATCCCCTGTGTGTGCTTGAGAAAGAGAGAGAGAGAGAGAGAGAGAGAGAGAGAGAGAGTAAGTGTGTGAGAGAGAGAGAGGGCGATGAAGATCTGCGTGTGTGTCCTCTCAAGTGCCAAAAGCTACAAGATATGTGCTAGGTGTGGATACATGGCACATATGCTCGATTATGTGTGCACATAGCTGCATTAAACAAGGAGTATTGTGTGTGCAGCTATATTAGGTGGAGCTATGTTTTGTGTGCATAGTTAGGAGATATGTATCAAATACATTTAGGAGCTATGCATATCAAAAAAAACTTGGAGATGAAATTGGGTGTATTAGACAAATCTAGGAGTTGTGTGTATTAGGAAAAGGTTGGCATTGATTACCACCATGAGCATTCACATTCAAAACTGATGACTACTTGATGACGAGTTTGAATCTAATGATGCACATTTTCAAAGTGAGCTCCTTAAGAGAAGTAAGTTTTTTGAATCGAACCTTTCAAACTCAAGTTTGAGTTAGTTTTTTGAAATTGCAAACCTTTCAGACTTTCACAATCGATAATCCCTATAAAAGTTTTCGTCTTGTCAAGATCTTGGGTCAAGAAAATGGTTAGTCTTTTCTTTTTAAATATTCCTTTTGAGCTAGGCTTTTTAAACAAGGGCTCTAAGTTCAAGTGAACAAGGGTTTAAAACATCTCTTGACCAAGGAAAACTCCAAAATATTCATGCTCTAGAAACTCTAAAATTTTAAAGTTTAGATACTCAAAGCTGCAATTTCCAAGCCAAATGAAAAGGTGCCAAAGTTATGATCTTTTCCCAAAAATTTTAAATTGGTCTTGTAGATTGTATAAATCTAACAAAGCAAAAGTAGATTGTAGTTTAAATTGGTCTTGTAGATAAGGATGCAAAAGTTCATGACAATAATGATGATTCTAACAAAGCTGTTATTAATGATGAGCTCAAAGATACGATGTTGTTTTGACATGAAGAAGTGCTAATGATGACCCTATCTGCACACAAAATGTATGATGTTTTTGCAGTGTGTATAAACCCTAAGATCGAACAAAGATAATTCAAATTGACACTCCCCTAAGATCTAGTGGGCCAAATTCCTTAATCAAGTCATTGTACTCCTCCGGCTTGATCTCCACCTATCCCTCAGCCCGCGGCAAGTTAAACACTTCTGCAACATATAGAGGGTCGATTGTTTTTTCTCACATGAGAGTAGCATGATGGCATTTTATTTTTGGAGTTTCTCCAACTACTTTGCACTATGAAATTGTGCTAGAGCTCCTCCCAAACAAGGAAGCTCCAGGAGTTGCTTGTCCCATCCTCTAAAGCCATTCATCATACTTATATTTCTCCTTGTATAGGGTGTACACGAGATACTCAAATTCCACCATCCTGTAAGATACAAGATAGCTAGGATCTAGAGATATAAGTTAAGGATGACAATAGAGTTTAGTACAGAGCGTGCTGAAAGAACATCGTAGTAGAGAATTTTTGCACAATAGGGACATGCAAATTAGGCCTTCGAGATAAAGTGATACGATTTCTAGCCGTTGTCATGGCACACACCTCCCTTAGTTACGACTAATATCTCCATGACTCTCTCATTCTTTTTAAAATTTGTCCATGAGTGCTTCTTCTAATCCATACGAAGGGAGTAAGCCGTGTTGCATTTTTGTCAGCTACTCTAAATGCCATAATGCTGAGTGCAGCTTCATATCCCAGTTGGTTTTGTTTTCATTTACCATCTTGATCACAATTCCTTTCAAGATTTTTTTGGTGTATTATGCCTGCCTATTTTCTATGTGGATAGTAGACTATTGATTTCTTATGTATGATCATAATATGTTGCTCTGTCAGCTTCTTGATCAATTCATGGAGGAAGTGGCTCCCTTGATTCACTTACTATCTCTATTAGACACCTGAATCTTATCATGATAGTTATGTAAAGAAACTTTGCTCTACTGACGTGCCTTATAGTCTTTAAGATCCTTGGCTTCTACCCATTTCATGTAGTAATCTATAGACAACAAAATGTATCCGTTTCCTATTCTCTAGCCTACTAGCTTGAATGGGCCTACAAATTCTAGCCCCTATTTCTAGAATGGTTCTAGTGGTAGTATTGGGGTGTGAGGCATTCTGTCTAGATCCCTTGGCTGGCCTAGCCTTTGGCACATTGCACTCCTTTCCAAACTTGTGTGCATCTTTCAATTCCGTCCAGCACCATAATCCTTCTTGGTATACTTTTTGCCCCGTGACTTCTCTAGAAAAGTATCCTCCACTTATTCCTTGATGTGCTTCTACCAGCACAACCTATTGTTCATGCTCAAGGATGCATCTTAGGATCTAGTCAATTCCCATCTTGTAAAGTTAACCTAATTACCATAAATGACTTGCTCCTCCAGAGAGTCTACGTTTTCCTCTAGACATTGGATATATACTCCAAAAAAGACAAGTTAGAGGGGAACTGTAGCATCTCATCATACCAACTGGGTTTTTCTCTATATATGATAAAGAGTTGAACATCTCAGAAGTCATCTTTCACCCCTTCTAGATTTTCTCTTGATGCCAGTGTAGACAGGAAATATGCTAATGCGTGCTTATTTCCTAAGGTGTGCTTGGTAGTGAACTAAAACTCTTGTAACAACATCCATCTGATGTTTTCCTAAGGTGTGCTTGGTAGTGAACTAAAACTCTTGTAACAACATCCATCTGACTAATTTTCCTACCAGGTCTAGTTTGTCTACCATGTGTAAGAGTGTTTTGGGATCCACATGAAATTTAAACACATTGCCAAATAAATAGAAAATGAATTTCCTGATTGAGTAGATCATCCCCAACAATTTCTTTTCTCTAATGGAGTAGTTCATTTTTAGCTTGGATAGCCTTCTGCTTGCATATTAAATTCGTCAGAATCACCCCTCTTGCAACTCCTTCATCAAAAAACTTCTAATGGTAAAATCAGAAGCATTAACGAATACATGGAGTACTAGATCAAAATTCAGATGTTGAAGAATTCATACCGTAATATATCTGCTTCAAATTCTAGAATGCCTCCTGGTAGTAAATCCCGACTAGACATATTCTTTATCTTTCACGATTAGAATATACAGGGGTATTGCCACATTTTCCAGGAACCTCATGAATCAACTATGTCATTTGATCAATCAAGGAATCTAGCAAGTTCTTTGGTGTTCTTGGGGAGTTGTAGTTTTACAATAATCTCAACCTTATTCGGATCCACTACTAGTACTTCTAGAGATATTATGTGCCCCAATAAAGATCCACTTGTGATAGTAAAGATACATGTGGCTGATTGAGGTGCTCAATTTGGCTTTTCTAAACTTCTCTAAGCACATCATGAGATGCTTTATGTGGTCTTCTTTCTTTTCAAACACACTCAAATCATCCACAAAGACCCTCTCATGAAGGTGGTTAAATATTGCATAGAATATTTCTTGTACCATTCTTTGGAACGTGGGTGGAGCATTCTTCAGCCCAAAAGTCATCACATTGGTGGTTGGCGAAAGCCCCCCATTCTATCATAATAAAAGATGTTTTCTCCTTGTCCTCCAGAGCAATCCACACCTATTTGTACCCAATGAGCCCATCCAAAAAGGAGTTCATGCTAGACTACCACATCTAGTAGAAACTGAATGGTGGAGGCACTCAGTTTGTGGTAGTCTATATAGACTCTCAGATTCCCTTCCTTCTTTGGGACAATGATTATGGGTGATAGTCATTCTGCTCTATCTACTGGATAGATGAACCCCACTCTTAAGCGCTTATCAATCGCTTCTTTGACCTGCTGAACGTAGTTAGGGTTCATTCTATACCTACTCTACCTGATAGGAATTGCATCCTCCTTTAGGTTGTTCTTGGGGGTATGTTCATGAGGGATTCATAGGAGTGCAATGGACAGTGCATGGATACTGAAGGGAGCTGAAATAGAGAAATGTGATACCGCCCACAGAAAATCCAAATCTGCACAAAGCGAATGTCAACTACATCATCCATATAAGACATCCAGAAGGGATTTTACACTTGCAAGAACAACTGAGTCAAGAACCACTTAGAAACCAAGAAGGAGATCACCAATATCTTCAAATTAGGAGGTTGTGGGAAGAATATCTCTCAAGTACCTAAAGTTAAAGGACAAGAGTGAGGAGTATCCAAATGCTCACATCTTTGCCTTAGAGACCACATTCTTGGCCACTCAAGATTTTTTGACCGCAAGATAGTGTACTTTATGACAACTTTAGGTGGCAAGGCCACTAGTCTAGTATGCACAATATGGTATAGAGTAGTTCTTGACATTCGAATAATTGAAGAAAGCTTTCATGAAAAGATTATGGAGAGACAAGGCCGTCACAGAAGTATTGAAAAAGCTGTAGAGGCTAACTTAGAAGAAGAGGCCAATAAAGGATTATCCAGCATAATTTTGAGCACTCCTAATGCATCTGGATTAGCCCAACAGACATGCTCCAGACACTCAGTTAGTGGCATTATTAGAGGACTAAGAGAAAAGCTCTAGATGGCAGTGGCTTCATAATATTTGGATACCCTCACCTTTGAACAAGTGGTGGCAGGTGCAATCAGAGTTGGGGAGATCTTGAAGCAAACAAGCAAAGACCCCAAGAAGAAAAAGATGGATAAAAGAAAGGAAGAGGAAGAAAATATTGAGTCAGATTCTGGAGAATCTCAAAATTAGATTCCAATCAGGATTTGGATGTCGAAGAGCAAAAGCCCCGTAAAAGAAGAAAGGCATGAAGCAGGTAGTGGTGGATGTTCAAGAAGAATTGAAGTCTGTCCTAGCCAGGTGCACAAAGTGTAACGATAAGGGTTATAGGAAGAAAGTGTGCCAATAGAAAAGCACGTAGCAGCCATGTGCTATCTGTGGAAGAGCAACCACACCACTAACATGTGTTTTTACAACACTCAAAAATAGAATCTAAGAGTGGTGGAAAGGAAGTAGAATTAGCCGCAACAAGTCCAAGCTGTCAAGCCAAGTCACCCACACGGCCTCAAAACAACACACCATATGAAAGAGGAGATGGAAGATTTGGGTAGAGGGGAGTTGGGCTGATATGCTTCTACTACAATGCCCCAAGGCATTGTAGTAGAAGCATATTACAATGCCATCAAGAGGAATTGTAAGAGGCAAGGCCATAAAGGGAGGCACACTCAGCAATAATTGATGCATGAGTGAATATGGTAAAAGTGGACCAGTGGGAAACAAAAAAATAACAAGAAAAGCCAACAGTGGTGATGGCTATGACAAGATTGCAAAGGACTTGTTAAGATGGGGAAGATAAGAATTCCAAGCCGGAACAAAAGGTGAAGCCAGAATAGTGCACAAGAGTTGCAGAGAGTCCGAGAGCAAATCAACTAGTTGGTACAAAGTGTGCACAAGGGATGGTTGAGAAAATGCTCGAAAGCCTACTCTTGTGGGAAAACATGTGGGAGAGCATGCTGATCTGGATCTAGACAGGATAAGCATGGTAAAGAAGAGGTCTCAAATGGGCCACCTTTTATACAAAAATTCTAGAACTCCCAAAAGTTCCCATGTGGGATTATTGTCAAGCCCTCTCCCACATTCATCTACAACTTGGAACTCTTTTCAAGAGCCCTAAGTGTCTTTTTTGTTGCATCCTTGTATTGATCTTTATTCGTCATGCAACACTCCCCCCTTCCTATTTTGTGCACGTCCTCGAGCGCGGTAGTAGCAAGAGCTACAACAAAAAAAACAATGGATACATTAAAGTCTTTTATACAAAAGAAAAGAAAAGAAAAACCAGCAATGATAATTTCACACGTGAGCATACAAGTGCAAGGCTGATTAAAGTTTTAATGAGTACTAAAATAGGTGAGTAAAGACTAGTCAAAGTGAGACTTAAGTGGTAGATAGTGCTATGCAAAGGCAAGTGTGCTTTGTACACCGCCGGTTATGACCGCAGTCTCAATGTCCTACAAGTATGTAAGTTATTCCTAAGTGGCAAACCTACTCCTAAATATGAGCAAAGGTGATTGGAACTCTTTTTTTTTTCTTTTTCTTTTTTCTTTGATGTGTGTGTAGAAGGTGATAAAGATTAAGGTTCCATCCCAAAGAGACCCAAGCAATGGCCAAGAGACCTCCGCCAAGAGAATCTAAAGACCGCTAAGTATCTCAAGGGCGACAAACCCTTTTTCTTTCTTTTATGACATAAGGAGTATCCCTTGAAGATGAGGGCATCGGTCTCGAGGGCCCATAGTGTACCCTAGAGTCCTACCAACATCTATCAAGGCGATAGATTCCTCAAAGGTCTTTTTCTGAAGCTTTTAGACATCAGTGTTCACCCCATAGAAACCAAGGCATCGGCCCCAAGGTGCTGAGACAACCCCAGGTCCTACCAAGCGTTTCTCATGGCTGTAGACACGTCATGTCTCAATTTACTTTGTACATATTTTTTTTTAAGGGTATATTTTTTTTTTATAAATTATTATTACTCCTAGCACCTAGCTCATATCTAAGAGGTAGCTCATATCTAAGAGGTAGCTACCACTAGGGATAACTAATATACCTTGAGAGCATAAGAACTTGGCATATTCCCTTGGTATATATCCTACACTGTCTTTAGATAGAAATATCTTTTACTAAGTCTTCTAAGACTCTAGAATTCACTCACCATATTTTAAGAACTAATCAAAAACTTAAAGCAGCCAACATTGTGTGAACATGCAAACCATATATTCGAAAGATAAGAGCACATAAAGAAATAAAGATTAAGATTTGAATACACCTGTTGTAGTGCCATGTTGATGTTGTTCGTTTGCATTGATGAATTGCTGATTTTGTGCAGATTGCTCCTCCTTGATCTTTGTAGGCGTAGCATGTCTCCCCCCTTCCTAATTTGTGTGCATGATAGGTGGACTATTGGGGCGTGTTTGATGCTCTTGTTTTTTACGGAGATCTCTGCAAAATTTCTATTAACAAACAAGAAAAGAAAAGAAAAGAATAAAATTTGCCATTGGTGCCAAACACCGAATATAGCCGAGAGGAAAAACCCAGTGGGATAAAAGTGCCCTGGCTTGTCGATCTTATTATGGAGTCACTGAACTTACCTTTGCACTGGTGGTGGATCCGTGTCCTCGTCTGCTGGAAAGATGGTATCAATTTCCTCAGGATGCAGAGACAACCCCTCACAAAAACCGGCCGCTGGAGAAGGTGGTAGAGGAAGGAGTGCTTCCTCACTAAAATATGGCATTGGTTCTATGGGAAGGTTAATCAGACAGTTTCGATTTTGGAACTGCGCAATATAGGTACTCATATTGATCCAATATTGACATGTGGAGGCTTGGGGAAGGAGGGCTTGCAAGATCGGTGGTTGCAAGTCATTTAAGCTTGTATCCCTCCATTGTTGTGCTTGAACCTCCTCAGGTAATCTACGTTGATTTGGTCCTCTCTCTGGTATTCTCACATTAAGAAGATTATGGCGTTTGGGTGTAATTCCCACAATTTGCTTCATTAAGCCCGTGCCATATCGTCTAAAGTAAGAGCGGCATATCCAACAAATATGTGAAGCTTCTTCTAATATGAGCCGTGCACACTCTTGACAATGTGGAAATGGGTGATGCTGTTGATAGAATAACGTGACAAAGTGATGTACACAGCAATTTTCACCTAAGGGAGCATAGAAGTACCTAGAATGTGTTTGAAACGGAGGAGCACTATAACCCCCGCAATGATCTGGTCGAGTACTATCAGGGTCAATGCATGGTGGACATGTATCTCGCCAAATATCCATCAGGAGTTATCTGGACGTAGAACAATGAAATTTGGAACACTCATATCCATCATGACAATTCCAATCAAAAACAAGATTATCTCAAAAAGAACACATCTTCTAAAGGCATAAGGAACTACATTATTCAAACATTGATTTACCAAAGAGCTTTAATTGTAGTGTTAATGCCTTATCTTTAGTTTTTGGTATATCCTTTTTAAGAGGCGGAAACTTTAGCAATTGTCTTGGAATTTGAGCAAGATAAGAGGATTTAGGCATTGAAATGCTAGAATCTATGCTCAAATGAGACTCATTTGGACTTGTCTTAGGTACACAAGTTGATGGTTGAATTGTGTAACAAGGAGAAATCGGGACAACCGGTGTTTCAATACATGTTTTAGGAAGATCAACACAAGTAGTTTTGTAGGTGCTATTACAGCCACCTTTCCTTTCTTGAAGAGTTTGTGTTGATTTCTTTTGCACCCACTGATATGGAAAATCAAGGGTGGCTTTTGGAATCTTTCTGAAACACTCTTTTACCCCTGTCAAAGCAAGGCATTTTGGAAGCCAAATTGCTGTTGCACCCTCATAATAGCCTTGTTCTTTAAGAACATGTTTTGGGACCCATCGAGTAACAATCCGAGGTTTAGGCTTGGAAATGATGTGCTTCTTAGGAGGCTTAGCAACTGGACTAGATGGTACAAGTTTGTACGCATCTTTGGGTAGCCACATTGATAATTCCTTCTTGCCTGGCCTTCTTTGAGCAGCAACTAGAGTAGTTGGAACATGCCAGCCATGGCCCTCACTTGAGTACTCATCAATTATCCACATCATTTGTTTTGGAGCTTCAAGAGCAGATTTTGATTGTGGGTTGGGTAAGGTAGAAACATCACCCCTTTGACACGATAAAGCTCGTGGAGTAGCAGATCCCAAGATGCAATCAGAATCAATTTGCAACTTGTATTGTCTATTCTTCCAATCTAATGAGCAATTGGTAGCACTTAACCACGATCTACCGAGAACAACCTCTACTACTGCCTTGGACTTACGTGCCACATAAAAGGACACTGACATCTGGTGATCCTGAATGGTCATCATAATGACACATTTTCCTTCTATAGGGTTATCTTCTCCTGAGAAGCTTCGTAGGTCCACAGGAATTTGCACAAGTGGTGGTTGACCCAAGGCTATCCAGGTGTCAAACGAGAGAACATTATAATCTGCACCAGAGTCAATTAAGGCAGAGACAAAGTAGGTAGTCTCATGAAGATGAAGGCACACTTGAATATTGAATGGTTCGACATATGGCTCATCAGTAGCCAACTGTATGGCTAACATAGAAGCTTTGCGACGCTCCTTGGCTTTTGCAACTCTAGCTTTAGCCTCCTCTTGAGCCTGACGTTTAAGTAGGTCAAGTGCTTCTTTCCGTGTTTGTGCAGCATGCATCTGTTGAAGCATGGCTTCAGTTAATGGTTCATTGTATTTCTTGAGACGACTTCCATTAATGAAGTTAGGCATTTGCTCACTGTCTAGTGTCTCTAAACGCACTGCACCACTTGGAGTAAGCTCATTAATCACAAACGGTCCTAGGCCACGTTTTTTGGGCTTTCTCTTATGCTTCTTAAGTGTGTACAAGAGCACCAGGTCTCCTTTTTTGAATCGGCCAGTTGTTACATTTCTATCATACCATTGCTTTTGTCTCCTCTTCTCGGCATACATCCCCATTACCGCCAATAAGCGGGTCTCATCAAGCTTTTCCAATTCGTCAACGCGTTGTAAAAGCTCATGACCAATCCAATCCAATTGTTTAGCTACTCGTAGAGTAGGTACAAGAAATTCAATGGGAAGAATTGCATCTAGCCCAAAAGCAAGTTCAAATGGGGTTGTGCCCACAGATGTTTTATAGGCTGTCCTATATGCCCAAAGAACTGAGTGCAACTTTTGCTCCCAATCAGTCCTATGTCCCTCAACAATCTTTGTGAGTGCTCTGCAGAGAATCTTGGTAGTACTCTCGGCTTGTCCATTGGTCTGGGGATGATAGGGTGCAGAACGCTTGTGAATTACCATAAATTCTTGAAGCAAAAATTCTATGACTTCATTTACAAAGTGTACACCTTGATCACTAACGATCTCAATAGGTAAGCCATAGCGTGTAAACACGTACTCATACAAGAACTTGGCTGTGGTTCTGGCATCATTTTTGACTGTTGCCTTTGCCTCTACCCATTTGGTCAAATAGTCGGTTGCGACTATAATATATTCTGCATGTGTGTTACGAGCTGGAGGTTTAATGGGACCGACAAAATCAATACCCCATTTTGCAAAAGCACGTGTGCTTAACATAGGTCGCAATGGCATATTGTCCTTTGTGATGGGAGGTTTGGTCCTTTGACAATCGTCACAACGTTTCACATATTCTTCGGCATCCATTTGTAAGGTTGGCCACCAAAGCCCAGACCACCTAATCAACTTAGCTGTGGTATTGCCAGAAAAGTGTCCACCCCCAACACCTGCATGTGCATGAGTTAAGATTTTCAGATAGTCAGCTTCACATACACACATGCATAAGTTGCCATCCTTGCCCCTCTTGTAGAGTTGGCCCTCTATCAGCATATAGTTTGCCGCTTCAATTTTAATAGCCTGCTTTCGATGTTTAGGAATTGTTTGATCCAAATAACCATGCTGAAGATAGTCCACAATATACTTACTCCAACTTGGTGTAGTTGAAATTTGGAATAATGTGACATTATGAATTGGCTTCTGAATTTTACATGAAGCACAGTTATGAACAAATGTTTCAGCATCTGCATGCATGGTAGGCCACCATTGCCCATCCTGAGAGATACGTCGCACACAAGTAGTAGCTGATGCATGGATTCCATCGATACCTGCATGTGCCCATTCCAAGATCTCCTCATATTGGTCGGGGTTAGGTATAAGCCTCAACACTCCATCATTACCCTGACGATATAATCTCCCTGAGATTAACTTGAATGGTCGCCATAGGTCCACATTAGGACCCGCTAGTTGTATCTGCCCACTTGTCAAAATTTCTAAAATGGATTCAGACCATCTAGGAGCTGTCTCTACAAGGAAAAGTGTTGAATCTAACATATCATCATCCACACCCACAGGAGCTTCTCCAGAGGTGATTCGAGACAAATGATCTGCCCTTAGATGAGTTGTTCCTTTTCGAACTGCAACTTCAAAATCAAACTCAAGAAGAATGATAAACCACCTTACTATCCTTCTAGTTGCACAAGGCTTATTCACCAAATATAGCAACGCTTGATGGTCCACAAAAAATATGAATTTGTTTGCCAAAAGGTAATGGCGAAACTTTTTCACTGCATATATCATGGACAATCCTTCTCTTTCTGTTGTGGTGTAATTCTTCTCAGCATTGTTCAACTGTCGACTAGCATATGAGATTGGGAAATCCTTATTATGTTCACCCGATTGAGCCAAAATACATCCAATTGTAAAGTTGGAAGCATCAATATGGACATGGAAGATTTGGTTCCAATCTGGTGCCCGTAAGATGGGTGTAGTCACTAATGCTTGCTTCAACTTTTCAAAGGATTCCTCACACTCATCAGTCCAATTAAACTTTACAAGAAGAGCATATAATGGTCTGGCTAGGACAGCATACATGTAGATGAATCTACGGTAATAGCCACAATGTCCCATGAATGTTTGTACCCCTTTAGGGTTGATAGGCCGAGGTAATGAGACAATGACATCAATTTTATCCATATCTGTTGAAATCCCATTGCGAGAAACAATATGGCCCAAAATTTTCCCTTGTCTTACCATGAATTTGCACTTGTCAGGATTCAAGCATATACGATAAAGTTGACACTTTTGAAACACAAGTCTGAGGTGTTCTATATGATCATCACGCTCTTGTGAGTGAACACATAAATCATCCATGAAAATCTCAAGAAATTGCCTAAGGTACTCCTTGAATACATGACTCATCAACCGCTGAAAGGTTGCTGGTGCATTTGTTAGACCAAATGGAATAACACGATAGGTAAAGATGCCATCTTCAGTAGCAAAGGCTGTCTTGTGTTGATCCTTTGGATCAATTGACACTTGATTGTACCCGGAGAATCCATCCAAGAAACTATATGCCTTTTTCCCTGCAACTCGTTCCAGAACATGATCCGTGATTGGAAGTGGGTAATGATCACGCACAGTAGCTGCATTTACCTTCTTGAGGTTTACACATACTCGAAGTTTTCCATTTTTCTTGGGCACCACTACAATAGGGGAGACCCATTCAGTGTGTTCAATCTCATAGATAAATTCTGCCTCTAAGAGCTTGTCTATTTCTTCCTTTATCTTCCGTGCAAAATTTTCATTGTAAGTATAAGGACGTTGCTTGGAGGGTTTTGCATCCTCTTGCAATGGAATTGTATGCTGACATATGCTTGGATCAACTCCTTTGAGGTCTTTATAACTCCAAGCAAAAACATCGCGATACTCCTTTATTGTTTGTATTAATAACTTCTCCTCTTCGAAGGACAAGTCTGTGGCAATCCACACATAGCGAGGCTCTTCTCCTGGCTTAGCAATATCAATCTTTTTTGCATCTTCTGGACCATCGTATGAAACCCCTGGCACACTTGGTTTTTGTCGCATGGGCTGTTGAAGAACAATCTTCCGATCTTGAAGAGTATACTGTGTGAAATTGGGAGGAACATTGAGACCTTGTTCTTGTCCACTTGAGTCTTCACTCATTGAAGACCATGCGGTTTTGAGCTCTCCTTTGCTATCTTGCATCGGATTTTTTTGTTCAGCCGTTGTCTTTGCACTTCCCACACTTTCTTCATTTTTTTACAATTTTTGCTAACAGTTGTTAGCTTTTCCCCTGCTTGGAATCCATCTGATCGTCTTATTTGGTCTTTGATACTATCTTGTGCTTGGACATAGTATAGATATCCGTTCTTTCCTGAGAAGTGAGGTGGTGGTCGAGAGTTTTCACTCTTAGACTCCTTTTCTTTCTGTAGTCTCTCACGTTGTTCACGCTCATCAGGTCTACGGATTCTTTTATGGCTCTTACAGCATTTTCGTTTAGGTCGGCTTCGAGGGATCTCTACCTGAACCTCCCTTCCTCTCAAGAGTAGGCGTGCCTTTCCTAACTCTTCCTCAGGGATTGTCACATCATTATTAAAATCAGAGTCCCATCCATCTTCCTTATCAGCATCATTAGCAGATTCGAGTGTTAAGTCCTCCATTGAGAATTCCTCGACATGCATAGCTGTTGTGGATGTATCTCTATAGTATAAATCATCTAGAAGGGCACGTGGTTGTACCATTCGTATAGGAATAATATCATATCCATCTGAGTCACAAAATTGAATTGGCTTCGGTAAAGCACATGTCGATAATGTTGCAAGGACATGACTCCATTCTAATGGATCAATTAAATGCTCAGGGAAGGGTTGTGGAATGTATGCCTCGTCTGATACACTTCGAGATTACCCTTAAGTCTCTCAGTGTTGAAATCCCTACATGAGGCTCCGCACATCCATAGATCTTCTCGTCCATCGGACAATGTAACTCTTGAGCCCTCAGATGAAGTAGAATCAAACTCATCTATTGGAGACCTTGTTACATCACGATATGAGTGATTCCTTAGGTTGACCCTTGTTATGACAGAATCATGTCGTAGATACAAATAATTGTATCCCCAATCTTGAATCATTTGAAATTGTCGCATGAATGGTCTACCCAATATCACTTCATAGTTTGGATGTTTTCCAAAATCCACTACTGCAAAGGTGTGCTCATATTCAATCCCACATGTGGTGACCAATATGTTCTCAAGTAGCCCAAGGGGATGTTCCAAGCTTCCATCTGCTAGCTGCAAGCGCATCCTGGTACTCCTAATAGCTGGTTTGCCCCATTTTTCCCAAATGGACCTTGTCACAATGCCCACTCCTACACCACTATCAAGTATTGCAGTTGAAGCTACTTTTCGCACTTCTAATGGGAGGGTAGCATTTCCCTGATCGTCCTCACAAAATTTTCCTACTTTGTTGATAGGAACTGGCATTACATGCTTTGTCTCAGGGTGTATAGTACACTCATGGTGACCCTTTTGTAGCAATACCTGCTCTGACAAACATGTGGCAATATCATTCCACAACTCAGGTCGAATTTTTATCAAATCAAGCAAAGGTAAGGTACAAGCCACTGGTGCTGACAAAATAGCTTGCACCATACTCATATCTTTCTCCTTTGTCAACCTTTTATGCATGGAGGGTATCCTCAAGGTTTGAGAACAGTTCTCATATTCTCCCAGATATGATGGTAAGGTTTTCATTGTATGCTTACTTCTAGGAGAAACAATTGTTTTAACTTCCTCCTGGATGCTTGGGCGTCTAAAGTTGTTTTCCGTGCCTCTGGTAAAATCCACCTCAGAGAATGGAGGCGAACTAATTGAAGACATGTTCTCATGAACTTTCTCATGAACTGCGGCCCACATCTCATTTGCCATGTCCTCATTAGCATCAATAACTTCATCATTGCATGGGAAGACAAGGCTAGGTGGTGGCAGATTACCTCCTTTCAATTGGGTGTCAATTGGTGCAGACCTTTCGCTATGAGCTTGTGAAATGAGTTCACTTTTCATTTCCCGACTTGATGACACTTCTGGTATGGTTTCTAATGTTGGCTTAAGAGAGGTTGGGCCCCGAGGAATAGGTGGTGGTGGTCCCTCAAGTATTGACTGAGCTTCCCTAATGAGTTGCTGATGTACAGCTAGATTGATCTTCTCCTCACGAGGGTTTGGGTATTCTTGAAGCTTCTTGGGTAGCTCAGATAAAGCTGCAACGTGACTTCTATGAGCATCAATGATGGGCTCTAGAGTCTCATTCACTTTATCCACAAAAACAGAACCCCCAGAACTAACCTCAGTCGTACTAGCCTCATCTTGTTTAGCACTAGGCTCAGGTTGAGGTTGATGTTCCTCATGCACTTCTTGGGATGTAAAAGTTTTATCCCTCATGTTTTGTTTTGAGGCTTCTTGAGAACCAGTGGATGTACTTTTAGTTTGCTTGTTTCGGTTCTTCTTCCTCCTAGTGGTTTTTTTTCTATTGGACTGTAGGGTCTTGTCCACTAGATTTGTCTTTGCATCCCTAGTTCGAGGTGTCTCATCAGTTTGTATTTCGGCGTTTCGTGTCTGTGATCTAGTCATGACTCTAAGTGGCACGACATTCTCATTCTCAGATGAAGGTGGTGATGGAACTGTCCCTACAAGGTTGAGTGAGACCTTTGGTTGAGAGGTGCCTTCCTCATGTGGTTTCAGCAGACAATCTTTTGGGAAGTGTTCTACACAACACCCTAGACAATATCTTTCAATTGGTGAAAACTGTTGTACTGTTGTATTGGACCGAGATGCTTGTCTTGAGCGATGTGGACAATCACGAGCCCAATGGGGTTCTCCGCACTCATAACAGGGGCCCATTGGTTTGGCCTCTACTTTCCTTGGCTGCCATTGACCTGAGGGGCCTGGAGTCCTAGGTTGGTAGCCGCCTAGCAACATTAAAGAGTTTTGTTCCCCTGGTTGAACGTCCCAGTGCTGGGCTTGGGTATGCGGGACTTTCAAAGATATTTTCTTTGGATGAATATGATACATATTCTTCCTCCACATAGCCTGGGTTTACCAATTCTCTACACATATTTGAATTGTCGTAGTCGACAACCCTCACAGGAGCAGTCCCTGGAGCAGGAGGTTGAGCACCAAGAACAGGTCGTGCTCGCTCTTGTGCCATCGGTGGCTTACGTTCAAAATTAGTATACTGTTGATACATTTGTGGAGCCACTCCACCCCTTGGCTGCTCACGTTCCTGTCTCATCTCGCAATGCGAGTGCATTCCTGTGTGGTATGGGTAAAGTTCCAAGCACAGGCTTGGCACCACTTTTTTGTGGGTTGGTTTGTGACTAGAGGAGAAAAGGTGTTACAATCCTCTGTTTTATGGTTACCGCCACATGCTCCACAAAGATGAGGACCTGTAGGAAGTACACTCCTCATTCTCTGCTGCTGTTGTTGTGGCTGCATGGGTGGACGATAGGTCTGTCCCAATCTCCATAGTACTAGGTTAGCTATCTGGTCTGGATTTACTAGCGCGCTAGACCCTGAACTTTGGTCATCTCCCCACTAATCTCTAGGTTTCACCTCTGGGCCAGAACCATCTTGGAATTTGAAGTTATCGGTGAAATCCATAGCATCATGGCAACACTCATTGAAATTTGTATGCTTCTTCGCATAGAGATGTGTATGCAGAGTCGAATTTTTGAGTCCTTTTAAGAAGAGAGAAATTAATCGACTTTGGGCGGGCTTCTCATCTTCTGGGCAACGATTAATGTACTGCTTCATTCTATTTACACAGTCTCTAACACTCTCATTCTCGCCTTGCTTGAAAGAGTAGACGTGTGCTACCGTGTCACGTTGTATTCCCATCAAGGAAAAAGCAGCAATGAATCTCTCTTCCAAAACTCGTAAAGAAGATTTGTCTGAAGCCTCTAATGCCTGAAACCAAGCCAGGGCTTTTCCCTCAAGAGTGAGTCCAAATCCTTCAATTTGAGTATGCTTATCAGCCACTTGCTCAGCTCGAACTACTTGCCTAAATGCTGCTACATGGTCATATGGATCTCCCGACCCTTCATACTTCTTTACCAGTTTCTGAAGAGTTGATGGCCTTACTTGTCTTGAATACTCATCATAGGGCCTACGGCCTCTCACTCTCAGTGGGAATTGTTCCTCTCTTTGGAAAGATGGTCCACATGTTTCCAAAATTGGTGTGGGTACCCTATTACCAGCCTCACCAAACCCCTCCAAAGATCTTGTCACCCGCATTTCAGGAGGTGCATTAATGGGAGGCCGAGTTGGCTCCCCTACCCTCCGATTGTTATAATGAGAAAGATGTTGGTGTGGTGTGACCTGTGGTCGCACATTTGGTGTAGGACGATATCTTGGTGCTAGAGTTGGGCTACTAGCAGTGGTCCACTTAGATGTTGAAGGTCCCTCTCTAGTGAACTCTCGTAGGGGAGGAGCAACAGTTTCTCCAAGAAAGGCTGTCTCTCCTGGTTTGGCTGTATTTGTTGAGAACACTTCCATGAATAATGGTTGTCCTTTCCACGTGAGTTCCCGAATCTCTTTCCAATCTAAGGTTCGGTATTCATTGGCCCATTTATCAATTATTCTATTCATGTGTCCTGCAAGCTTCTCAACTACCACCACATGAGCTAGAGGAAGATCTAGCTGTGGCAATCTAGTTGTGGCATAATATCCCTCTAACGAGTCCTTATAGACCACTTGAAGTGGATCATCCTGTATGACCTTTGTCACTGGAATTTGTCGTACAAACTCCCATTGACTTTCAGCCCCCTGATCCATTTTACTCTTGCCTTTCCTATCCCTTTCCAAATTTAGATCTCCAAGAAGTAAATCATCTATGGATGGTTTTGAGGACTGGGCATTGGATGGTCCAGGCATGTCCGGCTCAATGAGCCAGTCATCTCTAGACTCCCTTGCTCTGGAAAGTTCTGATAAGTCTAAGAACTCGGTTTTAGAGAGCTCCCCTAATTTGTCTACCTTTTCTGGATGGTAGGTGACTTCGTAGCGAACACCATCTCCACCCATGTACATGTTACCCTGGTCATTGACTAGAGGTGCTCTATCAAGTTCTGAGAAAATGTCTGCGATCTTAACAAGATACCGTTGTTGTGGGTCCCTAAAGATCTCAGCTCCTTGAGCATTTGTGTAGACATATTGGAGTCTCACATTGAGTGTTAACCCCATGGTGTCGGCTTCAAATGGATTAAAGGATCTTGAGGGTGTCCTATTTGGGGCTACGGGATGACTATTTGTCGGCCCTAGATTGTCCATGGACAATGAACTAGTTGTTCTAGAGGAAAGGGTATCGGATTGGGATTCAGAAAGGGTTTCAGCAATATCTGCCAAATTTTCTACCGATTGGGTCCCACTTTCCTGCGTAGGTACTCTAGAAGGTGCCCTAGGCCCTATGGCAGAATCTACAAGACGTCCCGACCGCAAGTGCATAAGGTCAAATTTTTTTGGTTTTTTTATGTGTTTTTGTTTTGTTTTTGTTTTTGTATTTTGTTTTTAAATAAAATATATATATATATATATATGTATATATATATATATTTTTTAACCTACCTAATCACTAAATGCAACTAAAAGGAGTATGTGTGGCATAACTATCTATCCTATTTTTTTATTTTTATTTAATTATGATTTTTTTAAATGATTTTATGTTTTTTATGTTTTTTATTTTTTTAAACTTACAAAAAAATTATGAATCACACTAAAAAAATACTAATTATGCATAAAGTTACAAAAATTAAAAAATGCAGAAAAATACTAATAATGCAAAAAATTTAAATGAAGAATTACAAAATATGCACAAAGGTAAACTCCTAAAAACACTTAAAAAAAAATTTTTTAACTTTTTTTAACTTTTCTTTTGTTTTCTTTTGTTTTTTTTCCTTTTGTTGGTTTTTTTTATTTTAATTGTTTGTTTGTTTGTTTTTTTTTTTTGTTTTGTTTTTTTCTAAAACTAATAAATTTCGTGCCTAATTGCAAAAAATATAAATCTACTAATTATGCACGTAATTACAAAAATAAAAATAAAAAATGCACGCTACTTTACTTATGCAAAAATTTAAATAAGGAACAATGGATTCAAAAAAATAAAAATTGTTTTTTTTTTAAATTTAATTATTTTTTCTCTTTTTTTAAAAAAAATTTTACTATTCTTTTTTTTCTTTTTTTTATTTCTTTTTCTAAATTTAATTGTTTTTCTGTTTGAAAAAATGTATTTATAAAATGGGCGAGCTTGTGAGGTATGTAAAACCCATGTCAGATCACCCTTCATTATACCTTGCAAAATGAACGTGCATGAGGTATAACGTACTATTCATTTATTTTTCAGATATGTTAGTTCCAAAGCAATTGATCCAGCCACGTTGGATGATGCGTGTGTTATGGTAGTGGAGGTGGTTTGTTTGGTAGAGGAGACTTTTCCGCGAACCATTCTCACAAGTCAACTACATCTCATTGTGCATTTAGTGGACGAAATTGCTTTATGTGGAACTGTGTATGCACGTTGGATGTTCTTCCTAGAGCGCTTCATTGAAGACCTTAAAAGACTTTGTGAGGCAAAGTGCAAGGCCCGAAGGAAGCATGGCCGAGGGTTGGATACAAGAGTCTCTTGTATATATTTCAGAATTTCTTGGTCAGGTGGACAGCTCTTTGCCGCGACTATGGAGCAATGAAGAGGACTTGAGCCTCTATTGTGCCTCAAGGAAAAGGACAGAGTAAAGTAATTGACAGAACATTGATTGTGATGATCTCAATTTCACTTGCATCCTTAATAGTGATGTGATGAGCAGATGGGTTACAAGATATGAGGATGCAAAGACAAAAAGGCAAGCAGAAAGATCTCTCTTTCGGAGGCAACATGGCTCTCGTAAGGCGTACCCTAAGCATCTAGCAACACTTCCGAATGATATCCATGTTAATTGGTTGCATGAGGAAATGGAGAGAGCAGAGAGCGGCGAGGGGTTGCATATCACAGTGGAAGAATGGGAGTATGCACGAGGATGCATATCCATGTTAATTGGTTGCATGAGGAAATGGAGAGAGCAGAGAGCGGCGAGGGGTTGCATATCACAGTGGAAGAATGGGAGTATGCACGAGGATGCATGTTAAAGGTACATAGAACTAATGTTTTGCATTAGTTGTAAGTGATTTGCTTTTAATATTTATTCACATTGCTTACACAAATATTGCTTCTATTTTGGTCCAGTGCACTATGTTCAATGCTATATGGTGTGAAGGCGAGCATTTTCGAACACAAAGAATTGATGAAAAGAGGAATACACAAGATTGCGGTGTCATTAGTAGCTTTGAGGGAGCCAATGGAAAAATGGATGATTATTGTGGCACAATCCCAATGATGGCTTCCACAAGCTCAATTGAAGCCTCCAAAAATCAGACTACTAATCATCATGAGGATTAAGCACTAATTACCATCGTTAGTGTTGCATTACCAGAAATTGAGATGAACCAAAGGCAAAATTGAAAAATTAGAGTGCTATTCCATTGTGGGAAACTTTTGTTGCATCAAAATTCATCTCAATCATTTTCATTGCTCAAACTTAAGTGATTTTTCACCGCATTGTTTATCTCTAGTTGCAAATCACTTGTAAAAGGGTTAGACACTGCCTGAGCACTAAAATCAAGGCTCAAGGTAAGACCCCCTTCTCATCATGGAGCATGTAGAAGTCGTCTCACGATTTAATGGTGATGGTTTTTTCACATGGCAAAGCAAGACCATGCACTTGCTTATGTGTTAGGGGCTTTGGCACCTTATTGAGGATGAAGAAGTGGAGGTTGAGCCACTTCAAAACAACAAAGCATTGGGCCTCATTGCTCAAAATCTTGGTGATGATGTGATTAGTCACATTGCTGGAATCAAGGATGCCAAGTTGGCATGGCAGAAACTTAAGAAGATTTTTGACATCGACTCAAAGAGCTCAAAGATCAATCTTCTCATGCAGTTCTACAAGCTCGACAAGAAGGAGACAGAGACCATGGCACAACACATCAGTAAATTCAAAGCTATCAAACAACAACTTAGTGCATTAAAGAAAGTCATTGAGGAAGATGAATCTATTGTTGTATTGCTAAAAAGTGTTGACAAAGAACCTTATGAATCAATTGTTGCTACACTTAAAAATTTGCCCAACACTAAACTTCAAGATGTAGAATCATCTCTACTTGAACAAGAATCCAAATTCAAAAATAAAGAGTCATTCAAATCACATTCAAGTGAGCAAGCACTGTATACAAAGGGTGGGAGATTTCAAAGGACAAATCAATCAACATCTCAACTTCCAAGATGCTATCACTGTGGAAAACTTGGTCATACAAAGAATGAATGTCGCAATAAAGATAAACCAAAGCTTGTTTGTGACCATTGTGGAAAAATTGGTCACCTACAAGAAGATTGCTATCATGTAAGATTCCTCCCCAGCCTCTCAAAATGTCCAGCATCTTCCCCTATAATCAATCCCTCTTCAAAAATATAAAAGACCTTGTTTCTAACTGTTTTAACCTAGAGAGAGAAAATATTCTAGAGAGAGAATATTCAGATTTTTAATATTTTTAGATAGAAAATTATCTCATCTTATTAAAATAAGTTCCCCTGAAATAGAAATTCAAAAAGAACTTTCCAATGTGCAATTGGAATTAATTGGAAATGGGTATAAAGGACCTTACCCTAAGGGTCTAGATTTTCAGAAATTTTTGGATTATGGTCCAATTAAGGTTCCTATGGGCCAATAGCATCAATCCATGTGTAGGGAGGAGATAAATCCAATTTGTAAAAGAAGATACCCAAAAATGAGTAAATGCTCACATAAGATGAAGAGTTGAAAATGTACAAGGTTTATTAGTAAAAAACTATGAGCAATATTAAAAATATGAGATATTTTGGGTATAATGATTCCATTTTGACACATATGTAAGGAAGGGGAGTTCTTTAAAGGAGGTGCATATTTCACATAAGATGAAGAGTTGAAAATGTACAAGGTTTATTAGTAAAAAACTATGAGCAATATTAAAAATATGAGATATTTTGGGTATAATGATTCTATTTTGACACATATGTAAGGAAGGGGAGTTCTTTAAAGGAGGTGCATATTTCACATGCTTGAATGAGTTTTAAACTCATAAAAATTGAGATATTTCATCTCTCCTCTCTCCTCATTCAAGTCTAGTTCCAAAAAGTTAGCTTAACTGACCTAAAAATGGTCAAAAATTGACCAAACTGATTTAGAAAATTCTAGAATCAGTTTGTTTGGTTAGGAGCTCAATTTTTCCTATAAATAGAAGCCTCCCCCTTGTTGAAAAATATATAGTGTTTATGCATCGTTACTCTACTCCACCTAAGCCAAGAACTGTGAATTCATTAATAATTCACTAGTTTTTGGAGCTTCCCTCTTTCTTCAATCCCCATTAGTGGCTCCATCAACATACTTAACCAATTGATTGGTTGGGGGCCTCTACCGTGAACAAAGAATCAATTTACATGCATAGAAGTATGCATAATGGATAAATTTTTATATCAAAAGTGTTACTTTTATCATTTTTATTTTCATGCATAGAAGTATGCATAATGGATAAATTTTTATATCAAAAGTGTTACTTTTAGCATATTGAATTTCATGCATAGGGATATGAAAAAAAATGATTATTTTATTATAAAAATGTTTTTTTTAATGATTATTTTATTGTAAAAGTGTTACTTTTATCACATTTGAAATTCTTGCAGAGGTATGCATAAAAGATGATTATTATATTGTAAAAATGTTACTTTTATCATAATTGGATTTCATGCATAGAGTTATGCATAAAAGATATTTTTATACTAAAAGTGTGATTTTCATCATAAATAGATTTTATGCATAAATTAGATTCATAAGAGAAATTCTTTTATTCTAAAAGTGTAATTCCTACTAAATTGAATTTATGCATAAGAAGATGCATAAAAGATTGATTTTAATTCAAAAAGTGTCATTCTCATCTAAATTGAATTTATGCATAAAAATATGCATAAAAGATTGATTTTAATTCAAAAGTGTCATTCTCATCTAAAATGAATTTATGCATAGAAAAATGCATAAAAGATTGAATTTTAATTCAAAGTGTCATTCTCATTTAAAATGAATTTATGCATAGGAAGATGCATAAAAGATTGATTTTTATTTCGAAAGTGTTAGTATCCTTAAATGGAATTTATGCATAATTAGATGCGTAAATAAATTTTATATCAAATATAAGAATTCCCTTATATTCTATAAATAGATATGGGAAGGGATAGGATGCGATAAGAGATATATGAGATGTGATAAGATGTGATAAGATGTATATGAGAAGAGTTATGATGTGATAAGATGAGTTAGGATGTGATAAGATGAGTTAAGATGTGATAAGAGACCTATGGGATAAGTTAGGATATGATAAGATGAGTTAAGATGTGATAAGAGACCTATGGGATGAGTTAGGATATGATAAGATGAGTTAGATGTGATAATAGACCTATGGGATGAGTTAGGATGTGATAAGATGAGTTAAGATGTGATAAGAGACCTATGGGATGAGTTAGGATGTGATAAGATGAGTTAAGATGTGATAAGATGTGTATGGGATGAGGTAAGAAGTGTATGTGATGAGACAAGATGCATATGAGATGAGTTAGGATGTGATAAGATGAGTTAAGATGTAATAAGATGTGTATGGGATGAGATAAGAAGTGTATGAGATGAGATAAGATGTATATGGGTTGTGATAGGGCGAGAATGGATGTGATGTAAAAGAATAGATGTGAAGGCATATGAGGCTATATGAATGGAAATGTAGAAATGGATGAATGTATGTGGATGTAAAAATGTGAAAACGGATGTATACATGTAGATGTAGATGTATGGATGTGAATGTGATTATGGATGTGGATGTATGCATGGAGATGTGGATGTATGGTTATGTATGTGGATGTGGATGTATGAATGAGGATGTGAAAATGGATGTATGCATGGATGTGTATGTAGAATAATGAACGTGAATGTGTATGGAAAATAATGTCGTCGATATGAGTAAATGGATGAAAATGAATACACATTGAATGGAATGTGGATTAAGTAAAGTGGATTGTGGAGGGATAATGTAGAAGGACGAGAGTTCAATATAGAAACTGTATTTTATGACTGTTTGTAAATGACTATTTTATGTCAAGAATGCTGGGGAAGCATTTTGACCGTCTTGTGGATTACATTAGGAACTCAATGGAGTCTTTTTGGGCCCTTTAATTTGCCATGAGGTTATGGAAACGTTTAACTTTTTGACAAATAGGAGCCCGCCATGTAAGCAAAAACCAATGGTTTGTAAGAAGGGTGTAAGAGTGGTCAAAGGGTGCACTTTTTCCCCCAAAAAGGGGAGGGGGCAATTTTACAATTTTCGGACCTCCATAACTTCTACATACAAGCTCCGATTTGAGCGGAGATTACAGATCCGTGATCTACGCATCAAGAGCTTTCCATAGATATGTTACATGATATGGTTTTATTCGCTAGATTTTAAATTCCATTTTCCCCCCAAAATTCAAATTCAAATAAAGTAGCCGTTTTGAAGCTTCAAATTAGAAAACGTTTCTTCTTAAGAGAAAAGGTTTGACTCCCTTAAACTGCCAAATAAAAGGGCCCAAGAAGACTCCATTGAGTTCCTAATGAAGGTCATGGAAACCTAACTGATAAATTTGCAACTGTTGACGGAGAGTCAATGGAGGACGTCTCGCGTAGCAAGGTCGGCCGAGGTCTTGACCAGCCTCGGTTCGATTTAAATGGTGAGCTTCCGATACGGTGGATTAGGGACCAAGGAAGCGGCCTATGAGTGAAGCGCTAGGTCACCTGCGAAGGATCCTAGAGGGTGCTGACCATACGGTGCTCGGGCTCTAGGTCGCCGAAGATACCCACATGTGCGTCGTGGAAGATATTGGAATAAGGAGTAAGAGTTGTTTTCTGAAATCGGGCATGGATCTGGTTGATTGACCTTGCTGGTCCTCAACGGATGAGTCGGTGGCTCTTTTATATGGATCTGTGGGTTGATCTTGCAGATTTTCCACGGAGATTCCATTCTATTATATGAATATATTACCGGTTACTATGAGCTAGGAACTATGGAAAAGGCCCCTGAGCGAACAGGTGGTGAGCGTTCTGGTTGCCAATGATGCCATAAGTATACCGATGAATGAAGGACTGGAAACAAAGATTTCAACCAGAGACTTTGAGGATTGTCATCAGTGACATAATGGTTTCATTAAAGGATTGTTTTAAAGTTAGCTGATGCTAAGAAAAAGGCAATTTCATATTGGGTGTATAAGTGGTGTGACTAGTTTTATGTTTGCATGAACTTCCGGCTAGGGGGCCTTGGAACTCTTTTCCTTGGTACCCGGGACAAAACCTAATCAAATTCTTAATTGGATCCCATCACTACAGTGGTTGGGCGGTTGGCTAACCCATGGGACTGGATGGGGTTAGGCTGGACCGATGGATCCGTAAATCGAGACTCAATTTCTGTTATTGCGATAGATAAGGTAAATCTTGGATAGTAATTGCTCTATGGATAGGAATCAACGGCTGTGCCTCTTGATGGGGAAAAAAGCGTTGATCCCAATGATCCAAGTGCAAGTTTCTTCCTTGATCCGATCGAGTATCTTTATAGGTGCAGTCGGATCAGCGTGATTAGTAATGATCTTGACTACGTTAGAGTAAAAAGTTATCTTGGTGGAATCGCCTGTGCTTTCCGAGTAAGGGAAGTTTTTTCGGGTTCGGTTTTGGAAAAACCGACGGATTAGTCTCTTGTCCGGATATCCGTGGACGAGGCCCCGAGTGTGGGACCCTGCCTCGCGCATGAAGTGCTACTTCCGCTGCTAGTACCCCGAATCCGTTGCGCGGTGGGAACAGGGATCTCACATATCATAAAAAGAAGCAAGCAAACTACATCGAGGTCAAAGCTGCCCCAACTGAAGATGCACTCTTCTAGAGAAAGAACCATTGTATTTTTTTACCCCTCTTATCTCTACAAAAAGTGTGATGTAACCAGCCTCTGAGGCCATATGATGCACTCAAGCTGAAATTTATAGCCAAAGTAGCCTAGAGGTAGGGGAGAGAGAGGAAGAGTGACAGCCTAAAAATTGTACCCAATCTCGCATCAAGGGGGGGTGCTGAAATGAGTGATGCTAGAGTGCCAAGTCACATAGCCAAGTTTATCCCACATGAGCTATCATAGCTTTGTTGTACTTTCCTCATATAAAAGGAGGACATTTGAAGCATTGGAATATAAGCACATCATCTCAAGTCTTTCTATGAGTACGAGTTTCCATCTTGTAACCTAACTAAACTTGAGTCTAAACTTAATTAGTTCACACTTAGCACCATGAGTATTGTTCATTTTTATCCACCTTAGATTAGTGTTGTCTCATTAGTGTAGGATTAGGTTAGGATTAGAATATAATTAGATAGTTGATTAGGGAGCTTGATCCATGATTTCAACGCGAGAGAGAGAGAGAGAGAGAGAGAGAGAGAGAGAGGGAAAGGGGGGGAGAGAGGGGGGAGAGAGGGCGGGCAGATAGAGAGAGTGAGGGCAAGAGAGAGACAGAGAGGAGGAGAGGGCGCGATGGATAGGGACCAAGAGGGGAAGAGAAAGAGGGAGAGGGTGAGAGAGGCAGAGGACGAGGGGGTGAGAGAGGGAGAGGGCCAAAGAGGGAGAGGGTGAGAGAGGGCAGATAGAGAAGGAGAGGGCAACACAGAGAGGGGGAGAGAGGGCGAGAGAGGGAGAGAGGAAATATAAAGAGGTAAAGTGCAGGAGGGACAGGGCAGGCAGGACGGAGAGAGAGAGAGAGGGGGGAGGGCGACAAAGAGAGATAGACTCAGAGGGCGAGAGAGGGTGACAAAGAGAGAGAGAGGGGGGGCGAGAGAGGGTGACAGAGAGAGGGAAAGAGAAGGCGAGAGAGAGAGAGAGAGAGAGAGAGAGAGAGAGAGAGAGAGAAAGAGAGAGAGGGTGTGTGTGTGTTTTAGTTTAGGGTTAGTTTAGATTTTTTAAAGTTATAAATTGTAAAATTAAATTAAAATTAAAATTAAAATTAAAATCTAGTAAAAACTCAATAAATTTATAAAATATAAATTGAATTTAGAAAAATAGTAAAATGAATTTACCATATATAAATTAAATAAAAATATAAAAAATAGTAAAAACTAAATAAATAATAAAAATAATAAAAATAAATTAAATTTACAAAAATAATAAAAATAAATTAAATTTAAAAACTATAAATGAAAATTAGTAAAATCTAAATAAATTATGGAATAATTAGTAATAAATAAAAATAAAATTAGTCAAATAATAAATATTAAAATTAAATAAAAATAGTATAGGTAGTAAAATTTGAAGAAACTTCTTAAAACTAGTAAAATTTTACTTAACAATAATAAAAATTATGAAAATTAGTGAAATATAAATAAATTAGTAAGTGGTAAAAGAAAATAGAAAAAATTATATCAACATTAGTAAAATTAGTAAAAAATAATAAGCATTGAATAAAATATAATGTAAGCAATAAAATCAATAGAAGTGTTTTAATATTGGTAAATTTTTAGTACAAAATTAAATGTACTTATTAGAATTTAAAAAAATAAAAATTAATTAAGGAAATAGAAAAGAAAAAATGTATTAAATTTATATAAAAATAGTACAAGTAGCAAAATTGAGAGAAAATTTTTAAAATTAGTTAAACTTTCCTTTACAAGTAATCAAAATCTATTAAAATCAATAAGAAATAATTTTAAATTAGTAAATTTTAAAAGAAAATAGTATAAAACAAATCAAAATGAGCAAAATTAGTAAAAATAGTAAGAAATAAACTTTTGGGATAAATTATAAAAAAATTTTAAAAAATATATTTGAAAATTTAGAAAAAAAAATTTTAAAAAAATAAAATTTGGGAAGGAAATTTAAAATGTGAATGGTAGAATGGCTATACGGCCATTTTATACAACTATGTGTATGGAAGAATGGTCCTAGGGCTATTCTATACTTCTTGTGCTATAATAAGAGAACAATGTGTATCATAGAATGGCCCTAGGGCCAATCTATAATCCTTTGTGCTACACTATAACAACAACATGCATGCTGGAATGACCCTACGGCCACTCTATACCATTTGTGCTACACTGGAAGAATAATGGCCATTGTAGAACTAGGGCCATTGTAGAACAAGATTATGTAAGATAGAATGGCCTTAGGGCCAATCTAGATCCTTGATCCTCTTGTACACTAGACTCATAATGTCCATGGTAGAATGCTCCTAGGGGCATTCTAGGATAACATTTTGCATTATAGACCATTCTAAACTTCTCATGCTACACTAGAATAGCAATGTGCTTGGTAAAATGGCCCTAGGGACATTCTAGAATCCCTTATGCTATACAAGAAAAACAATGAGCATGGAAGAATGGCCCTATGGCCATTCTATACCCCTTGTGCTACACTGGATATAGAATGACCCCGAGCCATTCTTTCCCCTTATGCTACATTGGGGCAAGAGTGTGCACGGTAGAATGGCCCTAGGGCCATTCTGTACCCCTTGTGTTACACTAGAAAAACCATATCCGTGGCAGAGTTACCCTAGGACCATTTTGTAACACTTGTGTTACACTAGAAAAACCATGTCCATGGTATACCACTAGCATGCATGGTAGATATATAATGACCCTAGGTCTATTCTAAAACACTTATGCTACACTAGAATAGCATTGTGTATGGTAGAATGGCCCTAAGTCCATTCTATAACCCCTTGTACTTTACAAGAAAAACAATGCGAATGGTAGAATGGCCCTAGGGCCATTCTACACCCCTTGTGCTATAATAGATATAGAATGTCCCTAGGGCTATTCTATACCTATTACACGATACACTAGAGCAATAATTTTCATTATAGAATGGCTCTATATCCCTTATGCTATACTAGAATGTTGAGATGTCAAGCTCAACATGAGCTGACACTTACGAGGCACCTGTGTTCGACATTTACATCACTGGCAGATTTGGTAGCTGGCATCGACATATCTTTGCCAGAGATTCTACAGTTGGACTACACCAACTAGTCCACACCTACCCACTCCACTTAGCGTGTTCACATTATGGACCACATGTACATATTACTTTAGTAATTATGTTGTATTTTCCTTATCTTTTGTTAGAACCCTTTTTGTTGTGAAGAAGAAGAATAAGAATTTTCAACCTCTCATCTTGTGTGTTCTCTTCTAGGGTTTGTGATTTAGTATGTGTGTGTGCTTGCAAGAGCTCAATCTCTCTTCCTCCCTACATCTCTTCATGGTATCAGAGCTTGGTTCATTCTAATAAGCTGAGCGGCAAGCAACTGAAGCACAGGAAGTGGTATGAGGGTAAGAGCTTTATCTACTCTTTCCCCTTTGCATTGTCTACTACACCCTTGTTGGGAGCTCTTCGGGAGGCACCGACAAACAAACTCTAATTGAGGAGATGTCTTTGTAGGAGCATAGCTGCATGTAACTATATTGTCCTTTGGACTTAATTTTTAGGCCAAAATTACGTTTTGGGTGCATCTTGACCTCCATTTTCCAGTTTGCAAGCGTTTGCATGCACTACGGGCAAGTTTCAATTCTCTGTAGATTTTTGTTTTTGAAACTGCAAGAAGGAAAATTGGTTATGCAGACATTGTGTGTACTACAAAGAGGTGTTACAGTTGCCATTGGGTGTATGTATGCGAATTGAGCTCACTGGTTGTGATAGTTTAGGTACAGTATAGTACCGTTTTGGTAGAGAATACAATAGTTTGTGCAGGTCAAACAAAGTGCTATTTTTGGTGAGTTTGTGTTGCAGAAAAGATGTCGAATGATGGAATTAACCATATAGTTATAGAAAATCTTGACAAGAACAACTTCAATGCTTGGAGATTTATATTAACATATTTCTTGATGGGAAGAGGCAATTGGGACTACATTGAAGGTGAACATGAGGAGGCACCAGAGATACCAAAGATTAATCCAACTGCTATAAATGTAAAAGAATACAAGGATTGGAATCAAGGAGCAAGAAAAGTCATGTATTGGCTTTCTGTTAGTATATAAGACACCATGATTAGGCATATACAGGATGCCAAGTCACCCAAGGAGGCATGGGACACCTTGGTGAAGTTGTATGAAACTAACACCAAGGCACGAAAGATTCAGTTGAAGAATGAGCTTCATGTTGGAGTAGAAAAACATGTATGTGAATGATTATGCCCTGAAGATCAAGGGAATTGTGGAATCCCTTGCATCTATTGGTGTTTCTGTTAATGATGATGAGACGATGGTGGAAGTATGTCTACGTGGTCTCGGG
The DNA here is from genome assembly GCF_041138505.1 of Cibotium barometz. NCBI lineage: Eukaryota > Viridiplantae > Streptophyta > Polypodiopsida > Cyatheales > Cibotiaceae > Cibotium > Cibotium barometz. The sequence goes on from NC_141106.1 coordinate 7,291,564, forward strand.
CCACAATACAACGCATTCAAGATGTCAATTCAGACTTGGGAGAACATTCCCAACTTTACAAATTTGTTGTCAATGCAGATCATTGAAGAAAAGAGTTTGGGTGAAGACTAGTCTTCACAAAACAAAGGCAGTTTGGAGCAACATGCCTTCTACTATGCAAGTGCAAGTATGGGACGAGGTAGAGGCCGAGGCCATGGCCAAAGTGGTGGACGAACAAGTTATCAAAATTATGGTTAGCACAACAGTCCCATGAATCACAACAACAACACACAGGTGAAAGAGGCCAGTTTAGAGATAGGGGGAGTCAAAGAGGTCATGGAAATTGGCAAAGGCTGCAAAATTATACACGAGGCTTATTTTCTTGTGGCAAATCTGGGCATTTGCAGGTAGATTTTTATAAGAAGAAAAATGACATGAGAAGTGAAAAAGTACAGCAAAATAATTATACATCCTCTAGCCAAAGTAATTATACATCCTCTAGCCAAAGTAATGAGGACAATTAAAGGTTGTTTGTTATGCGACATGTGCTTAATGATGTGTCGGAAAACAATGTATTTGCATGTAATTGTCAAAATACGCAGCGAAAATGATAACCAAATATGAGACCACAAAAGCAAGTAGAGTGCAAAAAATATACAGCACAAGAGAAGGAGAGAGATAGGCATATAACTCTTCTGTATACACAAGATCCCAAGGAAAATCTGAATGAATATAATGTGGGGGAAATGGGGCCTATTTATATGGCCCCATCATGCACTCGGCTAGCGCTAACATGTGCTGCCAGCCCACACAACTGGGCACTTCCAGTCCGCTAGTAGAAAAAAACCTCCACGACCCCTACTGAGTAGGTCAGCCAGCTCCATGTGCAACAGAGTGCAGTCGACGAGCTCTACAGATGCTCCTGCCAGCTTGTGGTAGCCACCCACACCATGGAAAAATGGGAAAAAAGTACACGGAGTGAGGAAAAATGATAAAACACCTATACAGGGCGGGCACACTCATAACAGAGGCCCTGGTGTCTGATATAGACAGGAGATGACTTTTAACACCCTCTCTCATAGCTCCTCGCTGTGTAATCAACCCTAGGGAGCTGGAGTGCCGCTTGAGCATAGCCTGAGGTAGAGACTTCATGGAGAGGTCCGCTGCATTGTCCTCCGTCGAACAATAAAGTAGCAAGATGTCACCAGCCAAGATCTTCTGTGCGGAGGTCTTGACCACCCTCGATGGTTAAAATGGTGCGCTTCCGATAGGATGGGCAACGACCGACGAAGCGGTCCCTGAGTGAACTGCTAGGACACCTAAATAGGATCCTAGAGGGTTCAGACCAAGTGATGCACAGGCTCGTGGTTGCTAGGACACCCATGCGTACGTCGAGGAAGACATGGATGATGAATTGAAAAGAATGACTTTTGTGAACTGAATTTTGATATTGGATCTTGTTGGTTGACCAGATCAATGGAGAGTCCGGATAATATAACTTGTAAAACAATGGACTCAATATTTTGGAGGACTATGATCAGTAATACTATTATTTCATTAAAAGATTGTTTTAAAGATAGCCGAATCTGTTATAATGGCAATTTCATAAATTTGGGTGTGTAAGTGGTATGCCTACCTTAAATTTTGCTTGAAGCACCGTCAATCGGACACCCGGTCATGCATTTATTAAGGTTTAAAGGTCGTCGCTTTTTAACTAAAAATGACTGAAATTTGCGTATAAGCTTGATCCGATGTCCATTTTGGATGCTGTAAAATCCTATATTAGGGTAAAATCGCACGCAGATTCCAAATTTGGACTCAAAATTTGAAGATTCTAAGTAGAAATGACTCATTTAATAAAATCATTGATTTTTATACCATAAAAACTCTATTACATGGACATTTCTTTATTAGTGAAGATGGGTATGTTACAAATACATTGATGCTGTAACATTTCTCACTTTGATCTTAGACCTCATAGAGCTACCATAGAGAAGAAACAACTTTGAATGACAAAAGAAGTGCGCCAAACCCCAAGTTAGGGCATAGCCTTTCATGTAATTGTAGAATCAACACAAAAATAAGAAGAGCTTCAAAACTAAAACATGAAACATGTTTCTAAAGAGATTTTTAAGGCTAAGCAGCAGCAACGGCCCCTTTTGCATTTCCCTCCACAAAGGGTTGGTGATTACCCTATTACCCAACTACAAACGTGTGCTGAAAGGTCAGAGCAAGAGCCCACATACAGGCAGGATGCTCTGAGGTATCAAAGATATATCAAAGGATTTAATACAAGGCAAGGAAACATAAGAGAACATAGAGAACAAAGACCTTACCTACATCAAGTTTGCATGCTACTAAACTAGTCGAGAAGCAAGGCAACTGCGGTCCGTAGATGGAGAGTTGCTAAGAGAAAAGTACCTGCAGGCTGCATGCTTAGTCGAGAGGCAAGGCAACCGGAAGGCGGTCAGCAGATGGAGAGTCGTTTGAGAGAAAAGCACCTGCACGAGTCAAGAAGAAACTTAGCAAGGCAACCATGGTCCGCAAATGAAGACCGCAGTAGCAAGTGCATCATGCACGCACCCCCATAGATAAAAGCAAGGAAACATAAGAGATGCAGACTGGAGAAGCAAGCACATCATGCATGCACCCCCATAGATAAAAGAAATGAAACATAAGAGATGCAGACTCGAGAAGCAAGCGCATGCACCCCCATAGATAAAAACAAGGAAACATAAGAGAACATATTGGACAAAGACCTTACCTACATTAAGGCTGCATAATGCTAAAGTCGTCTAGAAGCAAGGCAACCGCACCTGCAGGTCCACACTTGCAGGTCCACACCTGCAGGTCTAGAAGAAACTTAGCAAGGAGATGGAGAGTCGGTGAGAGAAAATTAGTTGCAAGTCGAGAAGCAACTTAGCAAGGCAACCGCAGTCCGCAGATGCAGACTGAGAAGCAAGCACATGCACCCCCATTATCCATAGATAAAAGCAAGGAAACATAGTCGAAGTCGAAAGAACAAATACCTTACCTGCATCAAGGCTGCATGCTGCTAAAGCAGTCGAGAAGCAAGGCAACTGCGGTCCGTAGATGGAGAGTCGCTGAGAGAAAAGCACCTCCAGGGTGAGAAGCAACTTAGCAAGGCAACCGCGATCTGCAAATGCAGACTGGAGAAGCAATCACATGCACCCCCATAGATAAAGGCTGCAGGGGAGGGGGCTCACTCCTCAACGGCCATCGACCACGCTAGGCTGACTAGCCTTGTGAAGAATATTAATGAATCATTATAGGTTATAGGTAATAGCCTAAAGCCTAAAGGCATCCAAAGCATGAAACTTATGAAAGCACATGTAAAATTAAAGAGAGTAGGTGAGTAACGTGAGTTTACTCATGGTTATTTAAAATTCCAATTTATAATTTTAATTAAAATATGTAAATTTACATGCTTTGAGTTAATAGCCTTACTTGATGTAATTATAAGCCAGTCTAGTCTTCAATTTCCAAGGTATTTAAAATTTTAATTTTGAAATTCTATATTTCAATTTCTCTCCTTGGTCCCACATGAAAAGGGGGCTTTAGTAGGGAATCGGGATATATTATTCTAAATTTTGATATAATATTATTTAAAAGGCTTATATATATACATTAGGCTAAAAAATGAAAAGTAAATTTGTTAGACCAGCATTTCAAATGATATACATTTTTAAATAAAACATTTCACAATGACATGCAATTTCTGAGCTATTGCATGTTTTTTGACATCATGAAAAAAATTTTAAAACCTTTTCTGATAGGTAAAAAGGCCCTTGACAGGCAAAACACCCGTTAATTTTAGGCCCTACATGCATCTTTATGTTGAGTTCCTTTTTTATTCAACCATAAATCTTACACACACACACACACACACACACACACACACACACACACATGGACATAGGAGGAATGATTCGCAAAATACAGCAACACTCTTGTATGTATGTTGGAAAGATGTGCACCTACACATTGCATCTATACCTGTGTATATCCGATAGTTGCATTTGCAAAATGCTCCATGGAGGCTGAAATTGTGAAGATGCATCTGATTGGTTAAATCCTTGGGAAAGGACATCTGTATGTGTGCAATACAACATGTGTACCTTTGCTTTAGTTTTATGACAAAATAGGGTTTTAGAGACTCAAATGCTCAAAGCTGAATTTTAAAGGCCGTATAACAAGTCATTAGAAGTTTTCAACCTGCAATGCTTTAAAGCTATAGAAATGAATCATAAAATAATCTATATGATCAACTTAAGGCTAGAAGTGCTAGTAAAGCACTACTAGCAATGAATCGTAAAATAATCTATACGATGGATTTAATGCTAGTAGTTCTAGTTAAGCACTACTATCCGTTTAATCTTATATACATCCTTCAATGGGGTCTTCTTGGGCCCTTTAATTTGCCCAAGCCTAATCAAGGTGATTAAGGAATAGCCAAATGGGGGGTTGCCATGTGGACTGAAATGTTGGGTTTTTAAGAGAGGTGTAAGAGTGGTCAAAGGGTGCACTTTTTCCCCCAAAGGGGGGGGGACAATTTTACAATTTTCGGACCTCCATAACTTCTACATACAAGCTCCGATTTGAGCGGAGATTATAGATCCGTGATCTACGCATCAAGAGCTTTCCATAGATATGTTACATGATATGGTTTTATCTGCTAGATTTTAAATTCCATTTTTTTTTCCAAAATTCAAATTCAAATAAAGTAGCCGTTTTGAAGCTTCTAATTAGAAAACGTTTCTTCTTAAGAGAAAAGGTTTGACTCCCTTAGACTGCCAAATAAAAGGGCCCAAGAAGACTCCATTGAGGTCCTAATGATTTGAAGAGACGCAAGTATCTACTTTCAAAAAGCAACACACCTCTTGTGTAATTGTGCTTGTGTTAATTTTTTTGGCATGTGGATAATGAAAACATGGAACTATATTCTTCAATTTCAAGTTAATATTTTGCAGAATAAAAGTTTCTCCTATGAATGCTTAACACCTTGGATGCTTTTGTTATGTTAAAGTTTTGAGAAGTTGATTCATCAAAATTCAATAGGAGCAACATGATGGATCTTTTGATGAGAAGATCATCATAGAATTTTGGCAGCATCACACTTTCCAAAGTATTGTGAATTTTCAGAACAAGTGATGCTTGAACCTGAGACTCTCGCCTGCTGAAAGACATGTGTTGTAAATCCTTTATAGATGGCTGAAGGATGAGTTGATTGAATATATCTTTTCTAGTTGTTGTTTGCGACCATTCCTTTTGTTCTCCCAAATTAAAATACTTTGTCGTATCCTTAGAAATCTTCTATCTTGTTTCCTCATCCACCTCTTTCGTGCATATTCTTCATGTTCTTATCGCTTTTTCAAGTTATTTTGCCTTCTTTGCTTCTTTCTTCTTATAGCTTCATAGTCCTTGATGATGTTGGGCGCAATGTTGATGTACTTAACTAGTTTTTCTCATATGGAGAATAAAATTGAGATGCTTCTAATGTGCTGGTAAAAGCTAGGATTAATTCCTTTGATGTCAGAGTAGTTCCATGCAAACACATCCTTGTAGGATCTCAACAGCTTTAGGAGACTTCCTTTGAATTCATGATTTAGTTTTATGCTGACTCTAATTGTTATGGGACCTTGATCATCTTCCAGGTGTGCTTCCTCAAGCTCATCTTCCTTAACTCTGATGTTCCACCTCTTTTGTTTGTCTTCCTCCTGCTTGAGAGAAACCATGGCCTTCTCCTGCTTGGTGTGTATTTCTACTATACTTTCCAGGTGTGCTTCCTCAAGCTCATCTTCCTTAACTCTGATGTTCCACCTCTTTTGTTTGTCTTCCTCTTGCTTGAGAGAAACCATGGCCTTCTCCTGCTTGGTCTGTATTTCTACTATACTTTCTTGAGTGGCCTCCTCATCTTCCTTTGTACTTTCTTCATTCATGAGCACCTCGGGATGAGTGACCAGACTTTTGGATCGTGTCTCTGTACAATTTTCTCAATGATCACCTCAAAGAGTGATCAGAAGTGAAAATCGGTGTTTTGGATACCAAGGTTTTGGTTTTCATTCGAGTACGGCCCAAAAGAAGTTCTTTATCTCTTGGGGAGTATAAGAAGTTATCCCCCAGATATTGTGATCCTTATATCTGAATTCAATGAAAGTAGGTGACTTAGCCTACAAGTTTCTTTTAGCTCCTCATCTCAAAATTCTTAATGCCTTCTATAGAAAAATGTGTCAAACTCAAATCATGGAAAGACGGTAAAACTTCAGTGGCAAGTTACCGTTGGCTTCTAGGTTACGCTAGCTCCTTCCTTTATATAAGTCATAACTTTTACTTGTCGCTCATCATAGTAATCTTACTCCCATCAATCTCCTTTCTTTCTTAATCTTCTTCATGGCTTGGCAACAGGAATTAGTTTTATCCCTGATGATTTCTCACCTTCAAGACGCAAGAGAGTCTGTGAAGAAAGACTTTATAGAACAGTATGAGCGCTCACTTTTTCCTCACCTAGGAACTTCTGTAGCTCAGACCAAATGGCGGACCTATCAAAACATAACTAGGGTAACACCCTGGGATCAGCAGCACTTTCGTAACAATGTCCGCTTGGCCATGGTTATTGAAGCTTTGGGTTTGGGTCCTCGATACTACTGCGTCATGAGATCAAGGCATCTTGGGTTTTCTGAGCGGGTCTTCTTATTGGCGTGTTTTCTTCCTCATGAGAAGATATGCCTTTACCCCGTTTTTGGCTTGCCTCTCAGAGGTCCTTTTGTTAGATCACCTCATACCACTGAGATAGGTGCGGCAATAACCAGCAGAATCATTCCCATAGATGAGTTACCCTATACTTGTGCAGCTTGTGAGGACTGCTTTTGTGACCATATGATGGATGGGCTTATGGAAGTGTAAAGAGTTCTTCTATCTTTACTGTATAAGTTCCGAGAATGAATAAAGTTTAAATCTTGTTCTTATTTTGAATCTTGCTCCCTTTAAGACTTTTCTTGGTGGTTAATCTTGATTAAAATTTTTCTCTAAGTCTCATATTCGTGCATCTTGCGAAATTATCCCAAGTTGCGAGATGAGGACATCTCGCGTTTTTTAAGTGGGGTAGAATGTAAGATTCCTCCCCCACCCCCTTTTTGATGTCTAGTATCTTCCCCTGTAATCAATCCCTCTTCAGAAATATAAAGACCTTGTTTCTAACTGTTTTAACCTAGAGAGAGAAAATTATTCTAGAGAGAGAATATTCAGATTATGAATATTTTTGGATAGAAAAATAACTCATCTTATTAAAATAAGTTCCCCTGAAACAGAAATTCAAAAAGAATTTTCCAATGTGCAATTGGAATTAATTGGAAATAGGTATAAAGAACCTTAGTCTAAGGTCTAGATTTTCAGAAATCTTTAGACTATGGTCCAATTAAGGTTCCTATGGGCCAATAGCATCAATCCATGTGTAGGGAGGAGATAATTCCAAATTGTAAAAAGAAGATACCCAAAAATGAGTAAATGCTCACATAAGATGAAGAGTTGAAAATGTACAAGGTTTATTAGTAAAAAACTATGAGCAATATTAAAAATATGAGATATTTTGGGAATAATGATTTTATTATGACACATATGTAAGGAAGGGGAGTCCTTTAAATGCTCACATAAGATGAAGAGTTGAAAATGTACAAGGTTTATTAGTAAAAAACTATGAGCAATATTAAAAATATGAGATATTTTGGGAATAATGATTTTATTATGACACATATGTAAGGAAGGGGAGTCCCTTAAATGCTCACATAAGATGAAGAGTTGAAAATGTACAAGGTTTATTAGTAAAAAACTATGAGCAATATTAAAAATATGAGATATTTTGGGAATAATGATTTTATTATGACACATATGTAAGGAAGGGGAGTCCCTTAAATGCTCACATAAGATGAAGAGTTGAAAATGTACAAGGTTTATTAATAAAAAACTATGAGCAATATTAAAATGATTCCATTATGACACATATGTAAGGAAGGGAAGTTCTTTAAAGGAGGTGCATATTTCACATGCTTGAATGAGTTTTAAACTCATAAAAATTGAGATATTTCATCTCTCCTCTCTCCTCATTCAAGTCTAGTTCCAAAAAGTTAGCTTAACTGACCTAAAAATGGTCAAAAAGTGACCAAACTGACTTGGAAGATTCTAGAATCAGTTTGTTTGGTTAGGAGCTCAATTTTTTCTATAAATAGAAGCCTCCCCCTTGTTGAAAAATATATAGTGTCTTATGCTTTGTTACTCTACTCCACCTAAGCCAAAATATATAGTGTCTTATGCTTTGTTACTCTACTCCACCTAAGCCAAAATATATAGTGTCTTATGATTTGTTACTCTACTCCACCTAAGCCAAAATATATAGTGTCTTATGCTTTGTTACTCTACTCCACCTAAGCCAAAATATAGAGTGTCTTATGCATTGTTACTCTACTCTACCTAAGCCAAGGACTGTGAATTCTTTAATAATTCACTAGTTTTTGATACTTCTCTCTTTCTTCAATCCCCATTGGTGGCTCCATCAACATACTAAACCAATTGATTGGTTGGGGGCCTCTACCGTGAATAAAGAATCAAGCAAATTATAAGGTAAGTATATTGAATTTTGATCTTTTCTATAATTTCTCAATGATTCTCTCTTCTCAACCCCTCTCAAGCTTGAGAAGCTTAATTGGTATGGTTTTTTAAATGCTATTGAAGTTAAGTGGTGAATAGTAGTGAAGAGTTACATAATTTAATAAATGCTATTGAAGTTAATTTCCATTTATGTTTAAATTCTAATGGTTTTTATGTAATTTCTCTCTCTCACTCAAGAAATGGTCATACTCATGACCCATTCTCAATCCAAATGAAGCTTTTCATAAAGCTTTTCCTTAATCCAAGATTAAGCTATGCTTGAGACCAAATTAATGGCTTTTTTCTATGCTTTTAGTTTATGCATGTTGATGATTCAATCCATTATGGATTGATGATCCAATTAGAGACCATTCTAATTATTTTCTTAATGATAAGCTTTATCCCTTAGAAGAAATTGAGATTTATCAGTCATAGTAGCGGAGCTATGGCAAAATTTTTATAGAAATTACACATAAAATAATTTCATTCAAAGCATAAAAAGAGGACTTCCTACCATATTCTAGGAACTATCATCCTAGATTAATTAAAAGAATATTATTATGCATGGAGATAAGGATGTTTGCATGTAGATGTAGAGGTATGGGTGTGAGTGTGAATGTGGAGGGGATGTATGCATAGAGATGTAGATGTGAATGTACGCATATAGATGTGGATGTATGGATGTGATTATACGATATGTGATGTGAGGGAATCTGAAGTGATGAGATGGAAATGATGTGATGGGATGAGTATACATATAAATGGAATATGGGATAAGTAATGTAGATTGATGAGGGATAATGTGGAAAAATGAAAGTTAAAATAGAAATTGTATGGTAAACTGTTTGTAAATGCTGTTTGTAAATGATTGTTTTATGTCAAGAATGCTGGGGGGAGCATTTTGACCGTCTTGTGATTAAAGTCGTGATGGTAAAGTTGCAACTGCTGACGGGGAGTCAATGAAGGACGTCTCGCGTAGCAAGGTCGGCCGAGGTCTTGACCAGCCTCGGTGCGATTAAAATGGTGAGCTTCCGGTACGGTGGATGAGGGGCCAAGGAAGCGGCCTATGCGTGAAGCGCTAGGTCACCTGCGAAGGATCCCAGAGGGTGCTGACCATACGGTGCTCGGGCTCTGGGTCGCCTAGGATACCCACGCAGGCGTCGAGGAAGATATTGGAACAGAGTTGGAGTTGTTTTCTGAAATCGGGCATGGATCTGGTTGATTGACCTTGCTGGTCTTCAATGGATGAGTCCATGGCTCTTTATATGGATCTGTTGGTTGATCTTGCTGATCTTCAACGAGAGTCCATCTTGATAAGTGATTATATTGCCGAGTATTATGGGCTAGGGATTAGGAAACGGCCCCTGAGTGGACAGGTGGTGAGCATCCTAGTTACCAATGATGCCATAGATACTCTGATGAAGGAATGATGGGAAAATTGAGAATCAACTGGATAAATTGGAAGATGGTGATCAGTGATACTATGGTTTTATTAAAGGATTGTTTTAAACTGGTTGAATCTGTGAAAAGGCAATCTCATATTGGGTGTGTGAGTGGTGTGACTAGTTTTATTTTGCATGAACATCCGGCTAGGGGGCCTTGGAACTCTTTTCCTTGGTACCCGGGACAAAACCTAACCAAATTCTTAATTGGATCCCATCACTACAGTGGTTGGGCGGTTGGCTAACCCATGGGATTGGATGGGGTTAGGATGGACTGATGGATCCGTAAATCGAGACTCAAACTTTTGTTTTTACGATAGAAAAAAAATAAATCCCGAACAGTAACTGTTCTATGGATAGAAATCAACGGCTGTGCCTCTTGAATGGGGAAAAAAGCGTTGATCCCAATGATCCAAGTGCAAGTTTCTTCCTTGAACTGACTAAGTATCTTATAGATGTAATTGGATCATCTCGATCAGAAATGATCTTGACTACGTTAGAGTAAAAAGTTATCCTGGTGGAATCGCCCGTGCTTTCCGATAAAGGAAGTTTTTCCGGGTTTGGTTTTGGAACAACCGACGGATTAGTCTCTTATCCGGATATCCGTGGGGGCGAGGCCCCGAGTGTGGGACCCCTGTCCCGCGCGAGAAGCGCTACTTCCGCTGCCAGTACCCCGAATCTGTTGCTCGGTGGGAACAGGGATCTTACAGCTTTGTTGCTCAAACTTTGCCATCATTCCATAGTTAAATGTTGTATGATTTACTCAGAAATGCTATCCGTATGACCGTAATGCTCCAAATGATAAATACTACAAAGTAACACACACCAATATGAGATAATAATCATCTTTATTTTTGTAAATAAAGAATGTAGTAATTATTTGCATGAAAGATTCATATAATAAATACAAATAATATAGTAATGATCATTAATTATATACCTTTTCATTGCAAACTCTAGAGAACTCCCATTTGACGTCAGTAACTCTTTGACCCTCTTCTCGCATTGTCTAGCCATCTTAGGCTCATGAATGGAGGAAAACCCTCCAATTCCTCAAGGTACCTAATGTTTCGTTATCTATTTTGTCTCCTAAAGGCTTGTCGTGCATTTCTTCGTTCCACCTTCACATCTTCATACTTTTGAAGCCACTTTTCCATGGGCAAGATGATTCAACATGAAAAACTTATTGACCTTCTCTGCTAGTGTTGAATTCATTCTTCGGTCCTTTCCTTTACCTTGAGGGACCTCACCAACTATCTTCTCATTGTCCTTATTTGTCCACAACAAAGGCATATCCTCGTCCTTTTGACTGAGGAACTCAAAAATGTACACTAGTGACTCTTGTATTAGCCACCTCTCAACCATGCTGCTCCCCTCAAGTATTTCTCTTTGCCACATAAAACCTTTGATATTTTTCATGAATCTTTCCAAGAAAAACATCCAACGGCTATGTACACTGACGTGCTCTAGATACTTCGTCCACCACATGTACTAGTAGATACACTTGGACTGTTAGGGTGCTTGTCGGAAAGTATTTCTCAACAAGATAAACTGCTTTGATTGAGTTAAGCTTGGCTTATTCGATGGAAGAAATGGGAATCTCCTTTTGTGAAATATATCGAACAAGGGATGAAAACTTGTATATGGTTGAACGGAGGTCAGAACGGAGGTCAGGAGTCGAGCAATCACCAATCGCCACCGGTAAAACAAACTACAAGCGACAAATTGTTGTGTATGCATTTTTTCATAAGCTCACATAAGAAAGTTATAGTAATCAAATATGTAGAATATCATCAAAGAACTAGAATTTACCTAGAGAAATTTGTGCGTCATGTAATTTTAGATCACTGAGCTTGTCATTCTTTGTAAATGCACCACAAAGGCAATGCATGTGTCCTGTAGGAGTATTAAACGACAAAATAACCCCATTCACCTTTTTAATTCCTTTTTGGTAAGGATCCAAGGTACCTTAGGTAATTCAATCCTCCCATCTCCATGTACTCTTGCCCAATATCTTTTCATGATGTTGGCTTCCATAAGGTCTTCATGTGCATATCTATTATCCTTCGCCCTAATGAGATGATCCCATATTAGACTCCCTACATTTTTGAAGATGTGCATGGGATATAAGAGGTGATTAATCGTGAGTGTGAAAGGGCCGAAGGGGGAGAGAGAGAGAGAGAGAGAGAGAGAGAGAGAGAGAGAGAGAGAGAGATTTAATGTTCAAAGTGTACATTTTGACTTGAAATGTCATGTCAATATGTACCATTACTTGTACCAAGTCAGTTACATTATTATGTGAAATTATCGGGCATCGATATTAGGGTCGGTATATGACTTGGTATTTATGTTGGTATTCGGGTTGGTAATACCAACTCTAATACCGGAGCCATTACCGACTCTGCTTTATTACAAACATTACCGAGGCTAATTCCGACTCTAATACCGACCCAAATACTGACTTTGTAAAATTTAAAAAAACCCACAGGCAGTATAATGCGTGTGGAATAGTGAGTTTTGGATTATTTTGGAGGTGTGTGGTAAGCCACCCTTCTCCTCCTCCCCCCACCCCCCCTTATCGCTCTCTCTCTCTCTCTCTCACCTGCCTTTCTCTTTGTCTTTCCCTCTCCTTCTCTCTCTCTCTAACCTTCTCTTTGTTTTTCATTGCAAGTACTAATGTTTTTGTCTATATGTCCTTGTTTTTTTTTGTTTTACAAGTTTGGTGTTCTTTTTTGTTTCACTACCCAAAGGTAGGACTCTCTCCCTCTCTCTCCACTCTAATCTCTTTTTGTGTATGGTTTTGCAAGTTTTTGCTTTCTCCCACTTCCTCGCTTTCCACTCCAATCTCTTTTTGTGTATGGTTTTGCAAGTTTTTGCTTTCTCCCACTTCCTCGCTTTCCACTCTCCAAAGGTAAGAGTCTCTCCCTCTTTTTCTACTTTCCTTGGCATCTCACTCTTTTCTACCTCTCTCTCCACTCTAGCTTTTTATGGCTATTGTTTTATAGGCTTTGCTAATATTTTTATGGCTATAGTTTTATAGGTTTTTTCTTCCTCTCTCTCTCTCCACTCTCCAAGGTATGCTCCAAACCCTATCTCTTGCTCTCGTTTTTTTCAAGTTCCTTATTTTTGGGCATAGCCATAGCCATAGCCATAGATTCCCATGGCCTAAACATAGAGGCATGGGTCTATGTATGGAGTCATGACTATGGCCATGGGCATGCATGCATAGAGCCTAAGATGCATGCATGTCCATGGTTCTATGCATGCCCATAAAGCCTAAGAATGGAGTCATGACTATGACCATGGGCATGCATGCATGCCCATGGATCTATGCATGCATAGAGCCTATGATGCATGCATAGAGGCATATGCATGCATGATTGCTCTATGCATGCATTCCCATGGCTCTATGCTTGCCCATAAAGCCTAATCGAGCAACAACCTAGAGCAGCTTATGAGCTGGGAGTCTCTCTTTCCACATCCACTTCGGGAGCTTTAGCCTCTAGGTCTTCAGCATCCATCTCTTCCTCATGATGGAGAGATCGAGAGAAGAGGTCATGGGATGGTTGTGGTGACACCGATGCCATCCATCCCCCCCCTCGTAAGGAGACCTTCTAGGTCTCGTGGATCCTGTAACATACCCATCTTCACTAATAAAGAAATGTTCGTGTAATAGATAAATTTATGAGTTTTTATGGTATAAAAATCAATGATTTTATTTTTCGAGTCATTTCTACTTAGAATATTCAAATTTTGAGCCCAAATTTAGAATTTGCTCGTGATTTTACCCTAATATAGGATTTTACAGCATCCAAAACGGACACCGTATCAAGCTTATACGCAAATTTCAGTCATTTTAGTTAAAAAGCGACGACCTTTAAACCTTAATAAATGCACCACCGGGCGTCCGATTGACAAACGGTCTAAACCCCAACGACCAGGAGAACTCCCGGACAAAAAAAATCACCCCCGGGGCACGCAAATCGAGGCAGGCGCCCAAAATTTGGGGACCCCGCCCCAAAATTTGGGCCGTACACACTTACTAGGGCACCCGTATGATGGCCGCACAAAAACCAAAGGATGGTCGCCCACTGTGTGGTCCACACGTACCCCTACGTGGACACCCATGCTGCCCCCCAGACCAGATAAGGTACATGAGTACCACTCCTTTCCCTGACAAACTGACACCGTACCTTTCCCCTAGACCCATGTAGGCCACTGATCCATAGCCTTTGCTAGTACACCGTCCTTTCGTCCTTGCTTTGCACAACGTCTGCACCCGTATCCCACAGCTATATAAACCCTCGGGGTGCTCCACAGGCAACACGCATCTCTGCACAGCGTATGCCCTGTTGTACCACCGTCCGTCCTTGTGTAGTGTACTTGCTGCAGTACAGCCGCCCCTCTCGCATTGAAATTGTTATCTTTAAAGAGTGCGAGTTTTTCTTGGCTTCAACGCTAACTCTGTTCCATGCTTGTGTAGTGTGTAGCTGGGCGGCATCATTAGCAAAGCCCGGGAATGGCCCAAGGTATCCCTCATACCATTGGGAGAATAAGGTTTGCCGATTGAGGCGCGAGATTATGATGCTGCCTAGTTCTGAGGGCCCAGGCTAGTGCGGTGAATAAGCCCACCCTAGTATGCAGACATCTCTCTAAGGGGCGGGAGGATCGAGCGATGGAGCCTGAGAGGGCGTTAGGCCGCCTTGAGTCCTCGCTAGCGGTCGACGATGAGGTGTATGGTCCCGTGGGGAATTGCCCAGCATGTAGAGGCTGGAAGGCCAAATTCTAGATCATCGGCAGAATAAAGAAAAAGAATAAGAGAGCCGGTTTGGCTTATATGGAATTGATTCATGTATAAACTTTTTATATATAAATCTTGTCTTTGGCATGATTGTATTGTGTAGAAAGGCTGTCTTAACAAACCTTGTGAAAAGGGCTTTAATTAAGGAACATGTTTATTTATGTCAAACAGTATGGTAGGATTAATTAGAAAACAAATTGACGCGTGAGTAGGGTGGAAAGTGGGAAGATGGAATGCCTCGATGGCACCATCCTACGGACGGGTGGACCCGATTAGTCGGGTAGCTTTCCAACAGATTAAGTGAAAGCCCTACGCTAGATAATTAGGTTCTTGGGCAACTCGATTCTAGAAGACTAGGTCAGCCGGCGGCAGCTGTGCCTTGCATGGATGAGGAAAAAAACATTGCCTCTAGAAATCAAGTCTAGTAGTTGCCCAATTTATGATAAATTACCCTATGGTGGGTGATTTGACTTTTAGAAGATCACGCTTCCCCTGTAGGATAGGACTAGGTCTTACCTATGAATCGTATCCTTGAATCTCTACATGGTCAAGGTATCGATAAATAGGAAATTTTCTCCAAGTTAAGACTTAGTGGACTATCTTAAGTCGGAGTCAATCTTAGCTCCTATGAATTGCCATTTAAGGACTGTTTTGCAATGAATGTTTTACCTAACATAATGCTAATTAATAAGAATATCCTACTAAAATAAACAAGTTGAATTGATGTTTGAATGATTGTAGGAAGAGGAAGATGCCTACTCGAAGTTTCTAGTTTTCCAATGCATCTTCGAGACTGCTAGTCACTCCTCAAATTTCGAGCTCCCTGACACCATGGTGCAGATACTAGAGAAGATGTCCCTCCCTCATTTCTCTCATATTGAAAGAGGATAGGTCGTGGTCCGAGATATTTCCTCATCCGAGCAGATCGAATTGGGAACCTTACAACCGACCTAAAGCGGATTCGTTGGATTGAAAAGTTGAAGATGATCCATTTATTTTGGTTCGTCCAGAAGTTTTTCCGGGTTCGGTTTTGGAAGAACCAATGGATTAGTCTCTTGTCCGGATATCCGTGGTTGGGCGAGGCCCCGAGTGTGGGACCCTACCCCACGCAAGAAGTGCTACTTCCACTGCTAGCATCCCTGAATTCGTTGCGTGGTGGGGATAGGGACCTCACAAATGGGCTAAAGCACAGATCTTGTGGCTATGTGTGGCTAAAGTCTTGAAGGCTATTGTTAAGCCTGGAGGGAGATCAAGACCCTCCACAAGCTAGGGGTACAGAAGCTCTTTGAAAAAGAGGTTAAAAAACTTAATTATCTATTAATCCTAATTAGCTAGGTGATTAGCAAGATAATGGGCTCATAAATTTGATGGATTCTAGGCTAGGCTCTGATACCATGTTAAATTTGCAGCAATGTAATGAGCTATGGTGGTGTGACATGAAAAATTGATATCTTTCATTTTTAATTTTGTGCATATTTTGATGGTTTCTCAATGGTAATAAGGTGGAAGCTTTTCCAAGAAGATTGCGGCGCCCACAATGGAATAACGGCGTGGTGATGCGGCGGCTTGGCGGCTACCCCGATAACAGCATTCTATCTTCAAATATAATGGTTTTACTTGATTTAGGGTGCACACATTGTAAATGCCACAAGTATGCTTGATAAATACTTTGGTATGGTAGATAGGCTAGTGATGTGGAAAATAAAAGTGGGCCTTCATGCTCACATGGATTTTTATTGTATTATTAATATGGTATTCACCATAAGGCTACAAGTTGGGGAGTGTGGAAGGCATGTGGAGGAGTGTGTGTAGGTGCATAATTGGGAAAGATTCTTCTAAAATGCCTACATGGAAGAGGAGAATTCCGCCATGTGTAAGTGGGATCTCCACCTACACGCCACTTAGGCTTGGCTATTATCTCATCACACTCTCAAAGTCAAAAAGTCTTCAATTTAATAATCAATAGAAGACTTAGCCTAAGAGGACAATTGATGGTGACATCTACCCTTATGTCACTGAAGGGTTGAAGATTTTTATGTTGTAATTTGTAACAATGGAAGAGAGGGTGATTCTCCACCTATAAAAGGAGCCCTCCTCTCCCTTTCAAATCAAGAAATGAGCCTCCTCATTTGAGCATTTTGTGTCATTGCCATTCTCTTATCTTTCAAACCCCTATTCAAACACTCTCTTTACATGTGAATGTCTCATTTAGCATTAGCTCCTCATGCTTAACCCAATTTTGGACCTCTTTGATGATTCATGATGATAAGTGGGATAAGGAGTTATTATCTTGGCGGGCCTGTGACTTCTCAAGGTAGCCCTTGCCTTATTGCCGCCCTTCTTTGGAGGTACCAATGGTTTTAGCGGTAATGAGCATGTGGAAAGACTTTAGGGACCATAGGTAAATCTTTACGATTGTCTGCTGAGCAATGTTAACCCTTACCCTCTAGCTTGAATCATGAAGGAGATGAAAGACAAGAGGCTATGTGAAAATTGAGGTTTCATGCAAAG
Source organism: Cibotium barometz (assembly GCF_041138505.1). NCBI lineage: Eukaryota > Viridiplantae > Streptophyta > Polypodiopsida > Cyatheales > Cibotiaceae > Cibotium > Cibotium barometz. The sequence goes on from NC_141106.1 coordinate 7,308,958, forward strand.
AGAGAGAAGTGCAGTTTTTGTGGTCCAATATCCAAATTTCAACCGGTAATTACTCATCACTCGGGTATTGTTTTCTAAAATTGATCATATGGCTAGGAAGCTCTTTCTATGCTCTTTCCACTCATGTAACTAATTTCTTAATCCCTTACTTCATTGATGATTATAATTTCTCCCAAAGTTGTTAATTTTTAGGCGAATTTTGGCAGTTTTATAGTCTTGTAGTAAAATGCTCATAACTTTTCGCTCGGTTGTCCGTTTTTGAAAGTTTTTATATGGGTGCGAAGCTCTCTTCAAGCTCTACGCATCTATCTAATCCTCTCTTACACAGCCTATATGGATTTAAAACTGCAATTCTCTGTGTATCTCTGTTTTTATAGAGTTTTAGCCATTATTTCTTCTTAATCATGATTAATTCCTCCTAATCTCTCATCAAAAGGCAAACCCGATGTGTCTTATCCTCTTGTAAGTGATTGCCATATTCATTTTCTTTAATATGTTCCGTCCAAATCGCCCAATTTGAACGGATGAACCTTACCAATATTCCCCGTATGTTTCCGTTCACATAATCCTGAGTCGGAAGATTTTCTTCCAACAAAGAATCACCCTTTTGTTTGGAGCTGCAAGACTGGCAGAAATTCTTGCTTCTCCGGAGCCTTTCATCTTTCCTTCCATGAATTATGATCTCACCTTTGATGTGTATATCTTTATCCTAATCTAGGGAGAGAAAGGGAGGTGAGGAGGCTGTGAGGTTTCATACAAGTGTGTTTTGATTCTGAGAAGTGACCGAAGTCCAAACCCCAACTTCGTGTCACATCTTTTGGTGGAGACGGCGGGCAGGTTTTACTTAGAATTATTCTATTTTAACCTCAAAGTCCCGCATGATTAAAGGAAAGTTATTTTGAACAAGTAAAGTTCCCTTGTTTGCTACTCATCTTTTGGTGCAAGATGTTCAACATTCCGGTGTTCCAAGGATCGGATGGAGAAGACCTGGGGAGTTATCTCCGAGAGTTTAACCGAGCATGCCGCTTGACGGGTTGGTCTATGAAGGAGAGGGCAGAAATACTCCCAGATTTCTTGGAGGGTGTGGCCTTAACTTAGCATGAGGCTTTGCCAGAGGAGTCCAAGAATGATTGGGAAAGGTTGACCAAAGCAATGAAGGAGAGATTTGAGAGAGTGGAGTCGCCAAATGCTTTACTATTGCAATTGGATCAAATTTTCCAAAAGGAAGGAGAGTCAGTTTCTGCCTTTTCAGTGAGGTATGAAGCCTTATTCATCAAATATCAACAAGCTGCTTTACATGTTGTTGCTTCTTCTTCTTCACCTTCTATGGAAGATTCAAAGAGTTCTTTAGCAAAGACAATGGAGCACCTTAAGATGAGCAAGTTTATCAGGGCTTTGGATCCCCGCTTGCATGAAAAAGTTCTTAGCAAAGATCCCACTAGTTTTAAAGAGGCCCTTCGTATTGCTTTGAAGAAGGAGGCCACTCTTCATATTGAGTCCACATTCCAATCTTCTCCAAGTGTGCCAACCCCACCAGGAGTAGAGATAGCCTCAACATCTCAGGTACAAGCTCCATCCTTGGATCATAACATTGCACAACTTATGGTAGAATTTGCTGATTTGAAGTTACACTTAGTCAATGCAAGGCCACCTAGGGTTCCACGAGCTGAGGATAAACCTAGGGATAGAAGTAGTGTCACATGCTATGAATGTCAAGAGAAGGGGCACTATCGTACTGAGTGTCCAAAGTTGAGGAAAAGTGAGAATAAAAGTTTAGCACTTTTAGAGGAAATATGCTCAGAAGAAGAGGAAACATTGATGCCATTAATGGCAAAAAGGGGTTGTAAAACTAGAAGCTAGGAAGAAGAAGAACAAGAAGATAAATCTAAAGAAGAGGAGAAAAATAAGAAGAAGAAGAAGTCGTCTAGGAGAAAAATTGGACAATCTGATTTTCCTCTTGGACAAGGATCTCTTAGTTATGACCTCTTGACAGATCTTAGGGAGAAAACGGCACAAATCACATTTGGGCAGCTTTTGGCACTCTCTCCAAAGAGAAAAGAATGGGGTAAGCTGGCTAGCACAAGGGAATCTAAGAAAAAGAAGAAGAGGGATAATGGGACTCCTATGGTTCAAAAGGTGGATATTGATGTAGGAGATGACGTGCCTGTGGTGATTGATGTCATCATTGAGGGGCAGACAATTTCTAATGCATACATTGATGGAGGTGCATCAATCAATGTCATGAGTGAAAAAACAATGAAAGATCCTGATTTAAAGTTGTCTTCTACCAACTCTCCCTATCGCATCAAACTTGCTGATAATACTAGGGTGAAAACCTTAGGAATTGTCAGGAATTTGGGAGTGGATGTATGTGGTATTTCTGTGCCTACAACTTTCCAGGTCATTCCTACAAAGCCTGATGCTAGGGCTTACCCATTAATATTGGGTAGGCCATGGCTTCGCCAAGTGAAGGCAATTCAAAAGTGGGAGACAGGTGATCTTATTCTACAAGGTGAGAATAAGAAGGTCCACTACAACATCAAGAGTCGTCGCAAGAAAGTGGTAAGAGGTGAACCTTCAACTTTCGAAAGTTCAGAGTCAGAGTCATCCGATGAAGAAGAGACAAGTGGTAGCTCCGAGGATTCCATCTCAGAAGGAGAGGTGGAGGGAGTTGCATTTGGTCTTTCCCTAGGAAGGGATCGAGGGGATGCTGAAGACAATGGAGCCTTGGAAGGGGAAGCTTCTTCAACCATGTGCAAGAAAGGAGATGTGGACCTCACTAGTCTTCACCAACAAAATAAAATTCTTCTTGATGAGTCCATAGCAGGTACTGAAAGGGAGAATTACTTAAAAATGTTGGATGGATTTCCTAACCTTTTTGCAAACAGCTACTCACAAGTACGCCAAGTTACCCTCGTAGAGCACAAGATTGATCTCAAGCCCCAAAGTAAGCCAGTGGTACAGCGGCTAAGGCGTTTGGGAGTAGTGCAAGCAGAGGTGCTTAAGAAGGAGGTAACTAATTTGCTTGAAGCTGGATTTATTTTTCCAGTAGAGAATTCAGAGTGGATTTCCCCAGTTGTAGTCACTCCCAAAAAGGGTGGAAAATGGCGTGTGTCTGTGGACTTTTGCCCTCTGAATGCATGCACAAAGAGGGATTATTATCCTCTACCCTTTCAGGATGAGATTTTGGATCAAGTTGCAGGTCATGAGTTGTATTCAGTGTGTGATGGATACTCAGGATACTTCCAAATCCGGATTTGTGAAGAAGATCAAAGGAAAACCTCATTTATCACCCCTTGGGGAGTGTATGCCTATAGGGTGATGCCATTTGGCTTGACCAATGCACCAGCAACTTTTCAACGCTTCATGAGTCAGGTATTTGCACCTTACTTGGGGAAGTTTATAAGGGTCTTCCTGGATGATTTTTGCATTTATTCAAGCCGCATGGATCACTTGGAAAAGTTGAGGTTGGCCTTGCAAAGTATCGATGATGCAAAAGGGTGTCTTAATCCTGGAAAATGCCGCTTGGCACGAAGGAAGGTGGTTCTCTTGGGACATGTTATCTCAGAAGAAGGCATAGAGATGGATCCTGAGAAGGTGCAGGCAATTGTGGCCCTTCCACCACCTACCAATGTACGGGAGGTAAGGAGGATTTTGGGTAAAACAAAGTATTACCAACGCTTTGTTGATATGTTCTCTGAGAAGATGTATCCTATAAATCTGTTAACAAAGAAGAATGTTTCTTTCCAATGGGGGCCCGATCAAATTCAATCTTTTTGTTTGCTCAAGGAATGCATGAGTCAAAGTCCAATTGTGCAGCCTCCTAGGTGGGGGGAGGACTTTTATGTGAACCTAAGTGTCTCATCACATTCAGTGGGTGCTATACTCTTGCAAAAGGGAGAGCAAGGGCGTATGCAACCACTATATTATGCAAGCCGACAACTCACTGATGCCGAGGAGAGATATGGTGAAATGGAGAAAGGTGGTTTGTCTCTTGTTTTTTCAGTAAAGAAGTTCAGGTCATACTTGTTACCTCGCCCTTTTTTCTTCCTCAGATCTCAACCTTATTTACAATTCTTGGTCCGCAAGCCCAATCCTGCAGGAGAAAAGTTTGCAAAGTGGATTTGTGAGCTTCAAGAATTCTCTTTCACTTTTATTACAGAAAACACCACTAGGGCCTCTCTTGCAGATTTGCTTACCAGGAAGGAAGAGGAAGAAGGAACAGGAGTAAAGGAAGAAGTATATGAAGATTTGGAGACACCACCAACTGCTTTCACTATGCATTTTGATGGAGCCTTTAGCCCTTCCAGGCAATGTGGGGCTGGGGGGATAGTTTTATTTGATCCAGAAGGAAAAGAGGTATGGGCCAAGGGTAGGGAATTTCCAAAGGCTATATCAAATAATGTGGCTGAGTACAATGCATTAATTTGGGGATTAGAAGATTGCATAAAAGATGGAATTGAAAAGGTAGAGGTTAAAGGGGATTCACAATTGGTCATCCGACAAATGAAAGGAGAGTATAAGGCAAGGAGTCCTAATCTCCAAGAATTGTATAAAAGGGCAATGGAGTTGAAAGAAGCTTTTGAGTTTTGTAAATTTGTGCATGTTAACAGGAAGGATAATCAAAAGGCTGATGAATTGGCTACTAAAACCTTGGCTTCTTTCAAAGTAGCTACTCTTGCATTAATGGATACAGGTTGGCTTGAGCTCCAAGATGTTCAACACTATTTAGATACAGGATACTTCCCTCCTGGATTTAATCCTCAACAGAAGCAAAGGCTTACCAGGAAAGCTCATCCTTACACAATTCTAGGGGATGTTCTTTACAAGCAAGGTAAGGATAAGATTCTTAGGAGGGTAGTGAGCCTAGAGGAGTCTAAAAGGATTATGGAATTATGTCATGAATGTTCAAGTCACTTTGCCTCAGCCAGCACAACTCGGAGGATCCTTAACATAGGGTATTATTGGCCTCGACTCAGCAAAGATGTCCATGAGTGGTGCAGAAGCTGTGAAGTATGCCAGGCATATGGGCATAAGCAATTGGTTCTCGGACCCTTAAACCCTATCCCAGCATATGGTCCATTTGAAAGGTGGGGATTAGATTTTGTAGGTCCACTTCCTCGTTCCTCACATGGGAAGTATTACATATTGGTGGCCACAGATTATGCAACAAGGTGGGCAGAAGCAAAGGCCATGGTCAATAATAAGGCAGTAGCTGTGGCATCCTTTCTCAGGGAATACATATGTGCCCGATTTGGGTGTCCATTGGAAATCCTTACAGATGGGGGGAGGTCTTTCAGGAATGACTTGATTGAAGCTTTGGTGCAGAAATTAAAAATAAAGCATGCTATGTCAACTCCCTATTATCCCCAATGTAATGGTTTAGTATAAAAAACTAATGGACTGCTTTGTGGATCTTTGTCTAAGCTAGTGGATACTATGAAGAGAAAGTGGGATGTGCATTTGCCAGAGGTCCTATGGGCCTATAGGACAACTCACAAACTCTCTCTTGGTTTCACACCTTTTCAGTTAGTTTATGGAATGGAGGCTATTTTGCCAATAGAATTGGAAATCACAAGCCTTCGCACATCTTTTGCACGCTTGAATAATGAAGAAGAAACACATGCCCAACGCCGCCTAGCACAACTGGAGATCTTGGATGAGAGGCGACTTCAGGCACTTCAAAATTTGGAGGCTGCACAACAACGGCGCAAGGCAAGGCATGACACTCTCATGAGGAAGAAGAAGAAGCCAGAACTCAAGCAAGGAAGCTTAGTCATGAGGTATGATGGCCGTGTGGAGAAAACGCTAGATAAGAAGCTTCTTCGACGCTGGGAAGGCCCCTTCAGGATAAAGCAAAAGTTCAAAAATAACACCTATCTTCTAGAGGATGCAAGTGGCCAGGAGGTTCCCGGACGTGCCAATGAGTACCGGCTAAAGATATTCTACCCTCGAGCACCATGGCCAGCAGACCTGCTGGGGGGGGAAAGATGTGACATGAAAAATTGATATCTTTCATTTTCAATTTTGTGCATATTTTGATGGTTTCTCAATGGTAATAAGGTGGAAGCTTTTCCAAGAAGATTGCGGCGCCCACAATGGAATAACGGCGTGGTGATGCGGCGGCTTGGCGGCTACCCCGATAACAGCATTCTATCTTCAAATATAATGGTTTTACTTGATTTAGGGTGCACACATTGTAAATGCCACAAGTATGCTTGATAAATACTTTGGTATGGTAGATAGGCTAGTGATGTGGAAAATAAAAGTGGGCCTTCATGCTCACATGGATTTTTATTGTATTATTAATATGGTATTCACCATAAGGCTACAAGTTGGGGAGTGTGGAAGGCATGTGGAGGAGTGTGTGTAGGTGCATAATTGGGAAAGATTCTTCTAAAATGCCTACATGGAAGAGGAGAATTCCGCCATGTGTAAGTGGGATCTCCACCTACACGCCACTTAGGCTTGGCTATTATCTCATCACACTCTCAAAGTCAAAAAGTCTTCAATTTAATAATCAATAGAAGACTTAGCCTAAGAGGACAATTGATGGTGACATCTACCCTTATGTCACTGAAGGGTTGAAGATTTTTATGTTGTAATTTGTAACAATGGAAGAGAGGGTGATTCTCCACCTATAAAAGGAGCCCTCCTCTCCCTTTCAAATCAAGAAATGAGCCTCCTCATTTGAGCATTTTGTGTCATTGCCATTCTCTTATCTTTCAAACCCCTATTCAAACACTCTCTTTACATGTGAATGTCTCATTTAGCATTAGCTCCTCATGCTTAACCCAATTTTGGACCTCTTTGATGATTCATGATGATAAGTGGGATAAGGAGTTATTATCTTGGCGGGCCTGTGACTTCTCAAGGTAGCCCTTGCCTTATTGCCGCCCTTCTTTGGAGGTACCAATGGTTTTAGCGGTAATGAGCATGTGGAAAGACTTTGGGGACCATAGGTAAATCTTTACGATTGTCTGCTGAGCAATGTTAACCCTTACCCTCTAGCTTGAATCATGAAGGAGATGAAAGACAAGAGGCTATGTGAAAATTGAGGTTTCATGCAAAGAGAGAGAAGTGCAGTTTTTGTGGTCCAATATCCAAATTTCAACCGGTAATTACTCATCACTCGGGTATTGTTTTCTAAAATTGATCATATGGCTAGGAAGCTCTTTCTATGCTCTTTCCACTCATGTAATTAATTTCTTAATCCCTTACTTCATTGATGATTATAATTTCTCCCAAAGTTGTTAATTTTTAGGCGAATTTTGGCAGTTTTATAGTCTTGTAGTAAAATGCTCATAACTTTTCGCTCGGTTGTCCGTTTTTGAAAGTTTTTATATGGGTGCGAAGCTCTCTTCAAGCTCTACGCATCTATCTAATCCTCTCTTACACAGCCTATATGGATTTAAAACTGCAATTCTCTGTGTATCTCTGTTTTTATAGAGTTTTAGCCATTATTTCTTCTTAATCATGATTAATTCCTCCTAATCTCTCATCAAAAGGCAAACCCGATGTGTCTTATCCTCTTGTAAGTGATTGCCATATTCATTTTCTTTAATATGTTCCGTCCAAATCGCCCAATTCGAACGGATGAACCTTACCAATATTCCCCGTATGTTTCCGTTCACATAATCCTGAGTCGGAAGATTTTCTTCCAACAAAGAATCGCCCTTTTGTTTGGAGCTGCAAGACTGGCAGAAATTCTTACTTCTCTGGAGCCTTTCATCTTTTCTTCCATGAATTATGATCTCACCTTTGATGTGTATATCTTTATCCTAATCTAGGCAGAGAAAGGGAGGTGAGGAGGCTGTGAGGTTTCATACAAGTGTGTTTTGATTCTGAGAAGTGACCGAAGTCCAAACCCCAACTTCGTGTCACAGTGGATCAAATGCTAGAACCAACATCATTATAAAAGAGATTAGACGATAATTAAGACTGAGTAATTAACTGATAGCTTAATGTAGGCATGGATAATTAAAAACTAGCAAATTCTCATTAGGCCAATGCCTCAATTTATAGAGTTTACATCCAAGCATCTAATCCCACTGATCTCTCCTTGATTCACTCCACCTCTTTTGCTTGATTCTCTCCACCTCTTCCTAGAATCTTCTCATGCTACCCTTTATTCTCTCCTAGTAGATACTTCTCACCTTTTCACAGCTTCTCACTCATTTACAGATTCTCTTTTACAGCCTCTTGCTAAGGGCTTCTTCCCGCACACACCCTATTCACTTGTATATTCTCTTTTACAGCCTCTAACTAAGGGCTGGTTCGTGCACACACCCTATTCACTTGTATATTTAAACAAGTGGTTCATAGTAGTAAGCCCAGAGTGTTCCTTCATCAACAAAAGCTTGATTCAGTGGATCAAAGGGAGTGGAGAAGACCTAGACACTAGAGCTCCCATCTAATCAAGGAATTTATCAAATTGCATATATAAGGTAAGCCTTGGGTACATATTTCATATATTTATGTTTAAATTGGTCAAAATTTCATACTTTAGCTCATAATTTTTATTATCAATCCTATTCTTTGAATTGTATAAATTTCCAAGAGAATATTCCTTTTTCCTTGAATATTTAGTTCTTTGCAAAAGAGAAATTACAGAGAATTAAATAAATGAGGCTTTTGTATATGTTGAACCTTAGGATGTATATTCTAATGGAAAGTTAATTTTGGTATAGAACCTTATTATTTATGCTAGTGAAATTATCCTTGGGTAGAATTTCACAATTTATCCTAAGTTGAAACCTTAATCTAAAGTCAGTTTATTGAAAGGATGTGCATATTGTGTAAATAATGTACACCCTTAACCCTCCAACCTAAAGGTTATTAACCTTAGAGTACCCCTAGCTAGATAAGTAGCCTAAAGCTTGAATTAGAGAAGATATTGGTGACTTATTTCATTTATTTGCATACGATAGCTAACCTAAAAATAAATGAAATGATTCACCAATGTCTTCTCTAATTCGTTAAGTACTTATAATTAGGACCCTAGGAATTATTGGAGCAAATGGTTAAATAGTTTTAGAGAGAGACGATTTGTCTAGAAACTTTGTGTCTCTCTAGAAAGTATATTATGTTCAAAAGGTTAATTCTCGATGTCAAATTCTCCCTATGAAAATATTTTTTGGGGAGTACCTTGAATCAAAAGAAGAAAATGATAAAGTGGATCTTACCTAGAGAAAGAACAAGACCCTTAGACCAAATTCATAAGTAGATTTTATCTCGCGATTTGACCAAAGAAGACCTTGAGGAGGATAAAGGATTAGTCCAAATAAATTACATGAGAGAAAAAGAGAGGCAGTTATACCTAAGCACCTAGTGGATAGGTATTAAGGTCTTAAAGGACTAAATCCCTAAGTCATAAAATATGCTGAAAGTTTAAATCCCCTTATAGAGACCTAACAATGGTTATGACTTTAGAAATAAGGGATGTAAAGCCACTATTAGAGTTAACCTAGTATTTACCTTAATATTAATTCTTAAGGATGCTAGAAAAGTATAAGAACTCTCTCTAAATTCAAGTTATCTCGAAGGACTGGATATTGTACCGAGACCTCATCTAGATTTTACAACTACACGATCTGCGTGAGAGTTGCAACTTGAGGACTATGGAACTATTTCCAAACTTGGAATGGTTATCAGATTGTGGGATACATGAGTGATGCATTATGTTTTACTTATTTTCCTTGTATTCATTGTGAAATTATTTGATGTGGATGCCTGTGAAGGTACCACATAGGTGCATGGTTTGCCATACAGATGTCATGCCCGAACGATGAGAATTGCTCACAAAGTCGATTGCAGAAGACATTGGTCCATCTCGATTTAATGTGGGTGTGCTCTCGACATGATTGATGTGATGGATAAGGTACAATTTTGGTTATACTAAGTAGGGCAAGTATGGGGACTAGACATGCATACCAGTTTACGTGGCTTTTATGATGATGACTAGTTAGCTGAGCGTTCTTGCATTAGGAGTAATTCAAAACCAGCTCCATGGATTTTGGCATGATTTTTGGATTCAGAGATGAGACTTTTGGGCTCATCTAGCCTACATAGTGGACTGCGAGAGTGTTCGAGATTAGTAGTGTATACCTTTCTAGTATGAGAGACACATCATGCTGTACAGAGATATGGATAATGATATATTGAGAGGATTTTATGATGATATATTTGAACATATTTTCCAATTTTAAATCTAGTATTTCTAATAGTTTTTATATTGAAAATAAATTTTTGATGTGGAGTGCATGTGTAAGCTATGTATTTCAAATATGTTTTTTTTGCTTAAGTGTGTATGTGTAATGAAAAAGGGAATTTTAATTATAGGGGTGTGAGCTCAAACCAACTCCATCGGCCCAATGGAGTGTGGAAGGAAGCCCATGGGATTGGATGGGGTTAGGTTGAGTCTATGGAATTGGTCAAAATTGATAATGGGATGTAAGGTTCCCCCCTTCCAAAATGGGGGAAATACCTAAGATAGTCTACTAAGTCTTAGCTTGGAGAAAATTTCCTACTCGTAGTAAGCACCTTGACCATGTAAAGATTTAAGGATACGATTTGTAAGGTAAGACCTAGTCCTATCCCACAGGGGGAGCGTGGTCTTCTAAAAGTCAAATTACCCATAGGATAATTGATCATAATTTGGGCAACTACTAATCTTGATTCCTAGAGACAACGCTTTTTTCCTCATCCATGCAAGGCACAGCCATTGGCCTAGTCTCCTAGAATAGAGTTGCTCGAGAAACTATTTATCTAGCATAGGGCTTTCACTTGATCTGATGGAAAGCTACCCGACTAATCGGGTCCACCCGTCCGTAGGATGGTGCCATTGGGGCATTCGATCCTCCCACTTTCCACCCTACTCATGCGTTGATTTGTTTTCTAATTAATCCTACCACACTGTTTAACATAAATAAACATGTTCCTTAATTAAGGCCCTTTTCACAAGGTTTGTTAAAACAGCTTTTTTTCACAGTACAATAATGCCAAAGACAAGATTTATAAAAAAAGTTTATACATGAATCAATTCCATATAAGCCAAACCGGCTCTCTTATTCTTTTCCTTTATACTACTGATGATCTAGAATTCGACCTTCTAGCCTCTACATGCTGGGCAAAACCCTATGGGACCATACACCTCATCATCGGCCACCGCTGTGGCGAGGACTCAATCTGGCCTGTCGCCCTCTCAAGCTCCATCGCTCGATCCTTCCGCCCCTCAGAGGGATGTCTACGCACTAGGGTGGGCTAATTCACCGCACTAGTCTGGGCCGTCAAAACTAGGCAGCATCACAATCACTTGCCTCAATCGACGAACCTCATTCTCCCAATGGTATGAGGGATACCATGGGCCAACTCTAGGCCTTACTAACGTCTCTGCCATCCGGCTATACAAGCACAAGAACGGGGCAACGTCAAGGTAGGGAGAGTTGTACCTGTACCTTAATTTAACCAAGATAACAATCCATTTACTCAACTAAACCATAGGACTAGAATCCATGCTACCTTCTTAAGACACTACAAGGGATCGGGCTCATACCCGCGCTCTTAGCCGCTAAAAATGACTTGTGAAAAAAAGTAGCGGGCCCGTGTATCAGCGCGTGTATCATCGCGGCCAGAGACATGCGTGTAAAACCGCGTGTATAGTACCACTCAGACGCGCGTATACACGGGTGTGTAGCCGCGTTTTTTTCACAGACGCGTTGATACACGCGGCTATACACGCTTTTTCTTATATTAGACGCACTTATACACGGGTGTATAGCCGCATCCTGTTCAGTTCCAATGTCCCAGATGCGTTTATACCTGCGTCTATACACGCGTTTCTTTAATTTAGATGCGCTTATACACGCGTAATTACCAGTTTATACGCATTAATACACGCGTATTTTCCAGGGTATCCGCGTAGATACATGCGAGTTTTAGCAGTTCTGACGCGTTTATACACGCGAACAGAGAGCAAAAAAAAAAATCCAGAGAGTGCTATTTGGTGCCTGAATATTGTTCCAGCATTCCAGCACCCAATAGCACTCTCTGGTTTTTTTTTTGTGCATTAGACCATCCCATTAGACCATCCACGAAGAACATATGCACGAGGGAGATTAAGACAAGAACGACATGAATGCATACATTGTCATTACACGATTCAAGACAGACATGAATGTAATACTATCGATCAATCAATTCAATATTACTATCAAAATTTCATACATGTATACAAGGGAGTCCATATCTCGAAGTAGCCCATGGCTTGAGTTTACAAAAAAATATATACAATCACATCCTCAATATGGAATGTGATACTATAAGTCTGAGTACTACTCAGACCCAGATGATGACTCGGTGCTCCCTCCATGCTCAGATGAGCTCACATCGGTCGGAATGTCGGAGGAGTAGTGCTCACGTCCACCCTCTGCAGCGGCGGCCGGTGGATCATCAGCAGCTTGTGCCTGTTCAAGTAATATATAGTATATAAGTATATATATATGCAATTCAATAAACCAAAACCATTCGTTACGAATTTTCAAGTACCTGTCGACCGTATGGTCTCATGGCCATCTCAAACTGCGCGTCCGTAATACGTCCCTCGGCTCTGAAGATGGCCCACGTGTCACGTCTGCTATGCCGGCGAGCATACGCAGTATCGTGGGTTGTGGGCTTCCTCCCCGTAACCCGTCGCTGTATCATAATCAACACAATTTGTAAGATTAAAACAATCATAGAATCAATGAATTAAGTAAACAATCAAATAAAGTGGCAGGATACATACGAACTCTGCCTCCCATGACTCGACGCCGCCAGATCCGAAATGCGAAGATCCAATGGTCTCCATCTGGATCCATCGTGCCTCCACATGCTGCCTGCTCTTCACGCCACCCTCTGCTCGTTTCTTTGCCTCCTTCCACTCGCGTTTGTGCGCAGTGGCAGGTTTCTCGGCAGGATAGCCACCCGCAGCTACATTTAGCCGGTCATCGTACGCGAGTTTTTTAAGGTGAGATCTTTTATTACTTAAGATCTCCCTTATTCGCGTCCTTCCCCATACATCCGAGAATGTAGCATGTGGGGGATTGGGGTACCAACTATGTACAGCCTCTATCACCTCCCCAACTAATCGGCTATTTTGATCTTTAAATTTAATAAAACAATTTCTATATGAGTTTGATACTACCCCACGCATGTACTCCATTACCTCCCTCCCCCTCGCATCCATCACTATCCCGCCCCTATCCGTCACATCATAGCAGACTACTCTCTCTATCTCTCTCATCTCCTCCTCTTCCGAACTGTCTCCTCTAACTCTTCTCTCTCTATCTCCTCTCTCACCGCGTGCCCTACTGCCTCCCCCACTTCCCCCACCTCCCCCACCAAAGCACCCGCCGCCGCATCCTCTACTCCCACTCTTCCTACTGCTGCGGGTGGAGTCACGACTGGGGGATTGTCTACGTGACGGTGGCTGTGAGCCCTGACGTGACGGTGGCGGGAGCACGTGATGGTGGCTGTGAGGGTGTACGTGAGTGTGTCTGGGATGAGGTATGTCTCCTCGGTGGACGTGGAAGAGGAGAAGCTGCATGCCGTCTCGTCGGACTCGGAGGAATAGACGGCACTGGAGTGCCCTGGATACTCGCGGTAGGGGTATAGACACCAGGCAGGGAAGGAGGGGGATGGGCATACATATACTCTGTAAGCTCAACCGGACCAGGTTGGTGCCCAAAGTGATTCAGCATCTCCATCAGCCAATTGCTGTACGCAAATGGATCGGATGAAGAACCTAGAATATCCATAAAGAACCTGCAACAAACATCTTCATGTACATCATGGGCTGTCTCTTGACTCACACAAATATCATCATTCAAGTCAGTTGCCTGCAAATCATGAAATCTGAAACGCCGCAGTTTTCTGTCTGCAGAAACGCGTGTATACACCCGTCAAAAAACGCGTGTATACACCCGTCCAGAAACGCGTGTATATCCGCGTGAACATACTCTGCAGACAGGTTACACGCGCTTCTACACGCGTTCGTACACGCGACCTGCGAAAACATTTTCTCGAAAAGACCGACCCCCCGACAAAGACAGAATGTCCTTATAAAAGGACCAGCCATTGTCGCCCCTGTCAGGATGCAGTAACCCAATCGTGTGCAAAAGGACAAACCCAAAGAGCAAAGAGCAAAGTAAACAAATCTGACAAAAGAGACAAGGCACAGGACAAAGTGACTCACCTCTGAAAAAGTGAGTCTTCTCTGCTCCTTCTCTGCTCCCTCCTTCTCCCGTGTGTGTGCTCCTTTCTCTGCTCCCTCCTTGCTGTTGGAAGAGGCGAAAACAGGCGAAAACTCATGCACAGTCGATTTCTTAGTTCAAAATCTATATTTGGGGAAGGCGGGCTATTTTTAGTTTAAACATACCGTCGCGTTTATATTCGCGTTTATAAATGCGTGTATATTCGCGTGTATGTTATTTTAGCTGCGTTTATACACGCGTTTTGCAGAAATTAGCCGCGTGAATACACGTGATTTTTAGGAAGTAGCCGCGTTAATACACGCAATTTTTAGGAAATAGCCGCGTCAATACACGCGATTTTTGTGCTTTCATTAAAAACATATAATGATTTTGTGTTTTCTGATTTGTACACAGGATGTCATCAACCTCTTCAAGCAGTTCTGGGGAAGATGAGACAATGCATCATCGTAATGCAGTTTATGGATGGAGCAATGCAAGTCTTGACGCATTGTTGAAGTAAGCATTCTAACTTACAAATTTGAATTAGTGGTTTAAGGTTTAGGATTAAAGACTAATTATAATTGATGATATTGGATGCAGGCTATTATCAAACATGCTTCCAAAGGAAAATAGACTACCCACCTCAAGAGACATAGCGAGGCGCTATGTGACATCTCTTGGAGGACTGGATTATGATAAAATACATGCATGCGTCAATGATTGCATTCTCTTTCGTGGGACGCATAAGGAGGCTCTACATTGTCCCACTTGTGGTGAAGCAAGGTACAGAACAGATATGAAGAGTTTTGATGTACCTCGTAAAGTCTTGCGACACTTTCCTATAATTCCTCGCATCAAACACATGTTCAAGTGCAAATCCATAGCAGAGCTCATGTCATGGCATTCCTCACATCGATCGGATGATGGCATGTGGAGAATTCCCGCAGACACTCCTGCTTGGAAGCATATTGAAGATGAGTGGCCCAGCTTTAAAACAGAGCCCAGAAACTTGAGACTTGGCCTGGGTATGGATGGAGTGAATCCATTTGGTTTCAAAAGCACCGCATACAGCGTGTGGCCAGTTGTGTTGGTGAATTACAACCTTCCACCATCAATGGCGATCAAGAAGGGACATCTTATGTTATCCCTTCTAATTCCAGGGAAACATAAAGTCAAGCATATGGATGTTTATCTTGAACCACTGATTGATGAGTTGGAGGAACTATGGAGAGGTGTTGCGGTGGTGGACATTAGTAGGCCTCCCTCCTCTCGACACTTCGACTTAAAAGCAGTGTTGATGTGGACAATGCATGACTTTCCAGGATACAGCGATTGTTCTGGTAAGAATTCTAATTACCTCCCTACTCTATTACTATTGGCTATATATATTAATTAGACGGTTTGACTTTATTATTCTAACTTTTATTTATATTTTAACAGGTTTGAAAACATCGGGTAAACATGCATGTCCTGTTTGTGGCCCTTCGTTAGTACATGAGTATGCTGATGGTTTGTGTAAGACTATATTCGATAATCATCATCGATTTCTCCCCTCAGATCATCCTAAATATGTTGCTAGTAAGAGTAACATTCCTCCACAAACACTTCGTGCAAAAGATTGGAAGCGTATTTGGGAGTCTACAACTATTCTTCCTCCAGATGGCATGAACAGGTATAGTGATGTTTTTTCAATCTTGTTTTGTGTAGTCTCTAATTGGATTAAAGGTCACATAGAGCAATCCCTTGTGCAGGTACTCCATTTTTTTCCGGCTGCCATATTGGACCCATCTTAAGATCAACCATCTTCTTGATCCCATGCACATCTTCAAGAATGTGGGATCTGGTATTTGGGAACATATTACTGGTAAACGAGACAATGTTAGCGTACGTGAGGACTTGCGGGTCGCAGGACGTATGCGTCAAGCTTGGCCACGAGAGGTGGGTGGGCACGTTCGTCTTCCGCCTGCACCATGGATTATATCAAAGAAAGAGGAGAAGCAGGTAAAGCAGGCCATCACCACTTTGCGTACTCCCACTGGATGCATGCGATCATTGAAGGGAGCCTTTACAACCACTAAGAAAAGAGGCGTTGAGCAACTATATGGGTTGAAGTCCCACGATTGGCACAAGATGCTTCAAGTAAGTGTTTTCCAAGTCTTGTACGTACGTTGAAATTAAATTTTGTAATGCCATAAACCATAAATGTGCTCTTATATGCGCAGTTCATACTACCTACTAGCATCGACCATTGTGCGAATAAGAGTTTGAAAAAATGTATTTATAAGATGGGCGAGCTTGTGAGGTATGTAAAACCCATGCTCAGATCACCCTTCATTATACCTTGCAAAATGAACGTGCATGAGGTATAACGTACTATTTATTTATTTTTCAGATATGTTAGTTCCAAAGCAATTGATCCAGCCACGTTGGATGATGCGCGTGTTATGGCAGTGGAGGTGGTTTGTTTGGTAGAGGAGACTTTTCCGCGAACCATTCTCACAAGTCAACTACATCTCATTGTGCATTTAGTGGACGAAATTGCTTTATGTGGTACTGTGCATGCACGTTGGATGTTCTTCCTAGAGCGCTTCATGAAGACCTTAAAAGACTTTGTGAGGCAAAGTGCAAGGCCTGAAGGAAGCATGACCGAGGGTTGGTTGATACAAGAGTCTCTTGTATATATTTCAGAATTTCTTGGTCAGGTGGACAGCTCTTTGCCATGACTATGGAGCAATGAAGAGGACTTGAGGATGACCTCTATTGTGCCTCAAGGAAAAGGACAGAGTAAAGTAATTGACAGAACATTGATTGATGATCTCAATTTCACTTGTATCCTTAATAGTGATGTGATGAGCAGATGGGTTACAAGATATGAGGATGCAAAGACAAAAAGGCAAGCAGAAAGAGCTCTCTTTCGGAGGCAACATGGCTCTCGGAAGGCGTACCCTAAGCATCTAGCAACACTTCCGAATGATATCCATGTTGATTGGTTGCATGAGGAAATGGAGAGAGCAGAGAGCGACGAGGGGCTGCATATCACGGCGGAAGAATGGGAGTATGCACGAGGATGCATGTCAAAGGTACATAGAACTAATGTTTTGCATTAGTTGTAAGTGATTTGCTTTTAATATTTATTCACATTGCTTACACAAATATTGCTTCTATTTTGGTCCAGTGCACTATGTTCAATGCTATATGGTGTGAAGGCAAGCATTTTCGAACACAAAGAATTGATGAAAAGAGAAATACACAAGATTGCGGTGTCATTAGTAGCTTTGAGGGAGCTAATGGAAAAATGGATGATTATTGTGGCATAATCCAAGACATATTTAGGCTTGACTTTCGTCGCTTCTTTGTGTATGTTTTGGATGTCAAATGGCAAATGAACGTGGTGGAAAAAGGGCCTGATGCAACGATAAAACGCCATGCAAGTGGATATGTAACTATTGACTCTACAAAGTTCTGGCAAACAAAGAAAGATAGGCTCGTATTGCCACAACAATGTGAGCAGGTATGCATTTTTTTACTAATGTGTTTCATGTACATATATATCTAAGCTCGCGTACCCCTTGACTTTTGATATGCTAATTAATTACTGTACTGTGTGTATTTGAGTAGGTTATCTATCTACCAATGGTGCATGACATCAAATGGTGGTACGTCATCCCTATTGCACCACGTTCCAAAGTGATGTATAATACATTCACTGATATGGAGCATATGGAGGATGTAACAAGCCGCAATGAAGATGACGTCGAACATGCCATTGAAGATGTTGTGATCGATGATCAAGAAATAAGAGATGATCATGATAATGAGGATGAGCATGCCATTTCTCATGATCATGAGAATGACCCTACCATTGAGGATGATGGTGATGTTGATGAGGATGATCAGGACATCGATACCATTATCAATGGAGTATAGAATATCGATAGTGGAATAAATTTAATCGTAGCCTTACCAATTGATCAAATGGATATTGATGTTGATCGTTTGGCAAGGATGGATCTTATTGAAGATGAGATCGAACCCTAACCAAATCCGTCACTGTATGTTCTAAATTGATGACATTTCTATCATCTCATATGCATGATTTATTTTTGAATATATTTCATTGTTGTAAATGCATGTAGTGGGATTGTGTAATGATGTATACTGTAATGTACTATGAGATGGTTTAAGGAAAATAGTTTTTAATTTTGTAAAGGAATTCAGTTTTTTTTCAGTTTTTCTCTGCCATGCGTGTATTAATCCGTGTATAGTAGCGTGTATTTATCCGTGTATAATAGCGAGTATTACCCCGTGAATATTATCGTGTATAGATGCGTGTATTACTGCGTGTATATAAACGCGTTTATACACGCGTTGATAAATGCAAATATACACGCGAACTTAAATGCTAAAATACACGCGCCCGATTCTATTCAAATACAAGCGCGACCATACACGCGTTCGTAATTTATCGCGTGTATGAAACGCGTGTATGGCAGCATTGTCTTGTAGTGAGAGAACAATCCTTTTCACAAAGATTTTAGCATTTCAACTTGAAATTGTGATAAGACATTCTTTATTAAGGCATATGCTGTTGTTTAAAAGAATACAAACTTTAACTAGTAAATCAATCAAAAAGATCACTACTAACAATTAATAGAGAAGCCGGGGCCATACCTCCACCCCTAAGAAGGATATATATTGAAAAACAAAACATATATATACCTTATAGAAATTTATCGTTTATCGTTGTCTTTACCCGTTAATAAGAGTTTCAGAAATTGATATATGAGAATAGAGAGTCTTCTAATACCTTCTCTTACGGTTGAAATCATCCGATCATCCCCAAGATTTATCTCCTCTTACTCGTACTCTGACTTTTCTCTCTTTCGTCGAAGGTCTATGGCAAAATAGCCTTCTCTTGCAGGGCTACGACATACTATTCTTTCTTTAAAAGAAAAGCTATGGAGTTTTTGGTCTCTTCCTCTGAAAAAACCAAAGCAATCTAACCTTCTCTTCTAAGATATTAGATAAGAATGTGCCATTCACGTACTCTCACTTCCACTCCTAAATCTGCAGTTGTAGGGTTTCTATGGCATCTTCTTCTTTAACAAGAATACCAAAAGAAGAGATTGAGGAGCTCTTGTTGCACAACACAAGGGATGACAATGGTGCCCGGGTGGGAGAGCCATTTCATAAGGGTGCTTGGGTTTTCTTGTAGCCCACTGCTATTGGACCACACCGAGTTTGATGTCGAGATGTGCTAGAGAATCATTGGAAGTGTTGCTTACTAGGGTTTAAGAAAACTGGCAAAGAAGTCTTGGTGGTGGCCATTGTACAACATATGTACATGATATGGGACATCCATCTTTGCCCATGCCAACAAACTTGATTCCATGCAACTGTAAGTGTAAGCTTTGGAAAGGAAACATGTGAGAGGTATAAACATGATAGATAAATTTGCCACAGTCGTACTAACATTATTTTTGCGGTTGTAGACATTTTCCCTTCCAACTTGGTAGAGGAGCATCCATTGTGAAGCCTCACCATAGGCACATTTTAAGCACTCCACAAGGACATTGGTGAGACAATGTTGCCTAGTAGTACCCCTACTACTGAGCTACTACTAGCATTCCAACATGGTGCGCCCACATGTGACATGGTGTTTGGTAAGCTAGAATCCATCCTGTCTCCCCTCCTCTCTACTGATCTTTCTGACAAAGGGTATTATTCTACTAGCATTCCAACATGGGCATGAAATTGGGTTTGGTAAGCTAGAAATCATCTCGTCTCCCCTCCTCTCTATTGTCAAATGGCCAACCATTAGGAATTTTTTGGACCCAAAGAGGGCCTCTTGGATTAACTTTTGATTAGGAATGGACCAATAGGAAGAGGGCTGGGTACACATTTTTGGACCCAAAGAGGGCCTCTTGGATTAACTTTTGATTAGGAATGGACCAATAGGAAGAGGGCTGGGTACGCATTTTTGACTTCTTTGACCCTAGGGGGCCTAGGCTTTGGTTTGCTAATGGGGCCTAATTACTACTCTTGTCCCCCTACCTCCTGGGCCCAAACTTAGAGGTCCCCCCACCTAGAATCGCGCAGATTAAAAACCCTAAAAATTAAAAAAATTAATTTTTTTCCAAAAGTGTGTTTTCCCTCTCAAACTTCCTCCCAACATACTCTAGGTTTGGAAAGCTCATTTTGAACCTCTTTCTTCCTCTTCTAAGCTCTCCATTGCTGTAGAAATTCCATACCTCTCAAGCTCTCCCTCCTTGTCAAGCTCCCTCAGTCTCAAGCTCCCTCTCCCTCTTTCTTCCTTTTCTAAGCTCTCCATTGCTGTGCAGAAACTCCATCCCTCTCAAGCTCTTCCTCCTTCTCAAGCTCCCTCCCTCTCAATCTCCCTCTCTCTCTCTCTCAAGCTCCCTCCCTCTTCATTGTGCTGCAGAAACTCTATCCCTCTTTAGTTTACTCTAGGTTCAGGAAGCCTATTCTCAAACTCTAACCCTCTTTTAAGCTTTTCATTGCTGCACTGAAAACCCTGAACTTTCTCTCCTCTCCACTCCTTTGTTGTAAAACAAGCTTTTCTTTTCCCTTCTTCTCTTTTCTTACCACCATGGCCTCTTCCAGTAATGTGAGAAGACCTAGGGAGAAGGTGGAAGAGCTTGTGCTGCATAACACAAGAGATGAGAATGGAGTTTGGGCTCCAATAAGATTCAGGGTTAGGGCTTGGGTCTACATGCAACCAAGCTCTAAGGGACCACATCGAGTGCGTCAATTGGGGAATATGCTACATCATTGGAAGGGGCGGCTACAAGGCTTCAAGCATACTAAGAAGGAAGGACTGGTTGCCATAGTGCAACATGTGTATACCCTTGGAGACCTGTACATTCAAGGCCAACGACCAAGGTTTCCTTCAAATTGTCAGTGTAACATAAACACAGCTTTAACAACATGCTAATATTGGATTTTTTGTTTCAAATTTTCTTATGATCCTCCATTTTCTTATGTCTCTATGCAGATATTTTCCCCTCTAATTATGTTGAGGAACAACCACTCCAAAGCCTCACTGGAGTTTTCTATGCTATGCATGCATCCATTGGAGAGGCAATGTTTGTATCTCAAAGCCCAAGTGATCTTGTACTTACAGAACAATATCTTTTTCTTTTCTCACTCATATTTTGTAGATAAAAAACCAAGTTTATTTGGCACACTAGAAAAGATCCCCAACCCCCCTCTTAACAATCCCGAATGGCCCAAACCAGATGCTTGGACCATCTTATGCTTAAAGTTTAAGATGGTAAGTGATATCAAGACATCACTCAAGTTTTCAAAGGCATCTAGGTCAGTAGGGCTAAATTGGTTTTGTCCTTTACATGTTTTTGTGCACATGTTCAATTCCATGCCAATGCACCAATTAAAAATAATATATATTTGTAAGGTACGGTCTCACCTCATTCAAGGATTACTAGGAGAGGGTTGGGAGGTTAATGAGGGGTCACATCAAGGTGATGTGTACAAGTGCAATGTAGTAGATTCTACAGTGTCTTTCAGGTTCTTGAATGCACGCTCTATTTTGTACATGCATCTGCACTACCAAAGATAGATGCAAAAGCATGGGACATGGATCCCACTTCAAGCCTTAGAATAAGAAATTATGCCTATTGAGGTAGCTGTGATGATACAAAATGGATGGATTGAGCGAGTGGGCTTTGACAATGTGGAAGAGTCAAGTTTCAAGAGTTGATGAGAAGAAAGGTATATCTGATTCCACTACATGTCTAGAATTAACCCTTACACTTTCTTGTTACTATGCCACTTTCTATATTTTTACAGATTGGGAAGCGGAAGGAGGGGACAACCATGGGAATTATGTATAGGAAAATATTTTTATTTTTCTTTTGATTGCAGAGGGTGGTTGAAATTGATGCATTTGCTGGGAGAGGCGGCGGCAGCACAGCAGAGACCAGGTCAAGGTCCATGGACATGATGCTACGTTGGCGCACTATCTTGGTTGGCTTCCTGTGGATGGCATCGCCATTATCCACAGGGACTACACCCCTCAATCTTCCTTCACTCTCTTCTTTTTGAAAGCCCTCTCTAAGGTGCTCTGTGCAGCCTCTATGGCATAGAGCACCAAATGTATAGTTCTGATTAAAAAATCCCTTGCCTTTGATGTTTTTGGTTCTGGATTTAAAGGTAAGATTCTTGCTTGTATAGGTATAGCCAAAAGCATAGGCATAGAGGATCCTCAAGAAATAGCCCAATCACTCCTTGAGCACACTTTGCCCAATAACAAGAGAAGGAAGCTCAATATTGTAAGAAAGATTTTGTAAATATGATGTATCACTTCTTATTATGAATACAATACAGTTTTTGCAAACTTATTTTCATCAAGTATATCATTGTTTTTCCTAGTTTGTACCATCAATGTTTTTGTGAATGCATTAGAAATGACCCTGGGAGCCTGGGGGAGCAGTGCCAAAACAATGCGAATTTTGAGCCTGCACCGCTGCTGTAGAGCCCAAATTCGCACTGTTTTGGCACAGCTTCCTCAGCCCTTCAAGAGCAATTCCGATGCATTCCGATGCATTGGATGACAAATAATATATTTTTACACATGATTAAAGGTATTTTTATCTTGTAAATTACTGTTTTTCATAATCAATGTACTCAACTTCATGCATCAGAAATGATTTTGAGTGGCTGGGGGAGCAGTGCCAGAACAATGTGAATTTTGAGCCTGCACCGCTGCTGTAGAGCCCAAATTCGCACTGTTCTGGCATAGCTTCCCCAGCCCTCCATGAGCAATTCTAATGCACTGGATGACAAATAATGTATTTTTACACATGATTAAGGGTATTTTTATCTTGTACATTACTATTTTTTATAATTAATGTACTCAACTACATTATAAATGCATCAGAAATGATCCTGAGTGGCTGGGGGAGCAGTGCCAGAACAGTGCGAGTTTTGAGCCTGCACCGTCGTTGCAGAGCCTAAATTCGCAGTGTTCTAGCATAGCTTCCCTAGTCCTCCAGGAGCAATTCTGATGTATTGGATGACAAACAATGTAATTTTACACATGATTAAAGCTATTTTTATCTTATAAACTAGTGTTTCTCACAATTAGTGTACTCAACTTCATTATAAATGCATCAGAAATGATCTTGAGTGGCTAGGGGAGCAGTGCCAGAACAGTGCAAATTTTGAGCCTGCATCGCCGCTGCATCGGTGGACGTAGAAGAGGAGAAGCTGCATGCCGTCTCGTCGGACTCGGAGGAATAGATGGCACTGGAGTGCCCTGGATACTCGCGGTAGGGGTATAGACACCAGGCAGGGAAGGAGGGGGATGGGCATACATATACTCTGTAAGCTCAACCGGACCAGGTTGGCGCCCAAAGTGATTCAGCATCTCCATCAGCCAATTGCTGTATGCAAATGGATCGGATGAAGAACCTGGAATATCCATAAAGAACCTGCAACAAACATCTTCATGTACATCATGGGCTGTGTCTTGACTCACACAAATATCATCATTCAAGTCAGTTGCCTGCAAATCATGAAATCTGAAACGCCGCAGTTTTCTGTCTGCAGAAACGCGTGTATACACCCGTCAAAAAACGCGTGTATACACCCGTCCAGAAACGCGTGTATATCCGCGTGAACATACTCTGCAGACAGGTTACACGCGCTTCTACACGCGTTCGTACACGCGACCTGCGAAAACATTTTCTCGAAAAGACCGACCCCCCGACAAAGACAGAATGTCCTTATAAAAGGACCAGCCATTGTCGCCCCTGTCAGGATGCAGTAACCCAATCGTGTGCAAAAGGACAAACCCAAAGAGCAAAGAGCAAAGTAAACAAATCTGACAAAAGAGACAAGGCACAGGACAAAGTGACTCACCTCTGAAAAAGTGAGTCTTCTCTGCTCCTTCTCTGCTCCCTCCTTCTCCCGTGTGTGTGCTCCTTTCTCTGCTCCCTCCTTGCTGTTGGAAGAGGCGAAAACAGGCGAAAATGCATGCACAGTCGATTTCTTAGTTCAAAATCTATATTTGGGGAAGGCGGGCTATTTTTAGTTTAAACATACCGTCGCGTTTATATTCGCGTTTATAAATGCGTGTATATTCGCGTGTATGTTATTTTAGCTGCGTTTATACACACGTTTTGCAGAAATTAGCCGCGTGAATACACGCGATTTTTAGGAAGTAGCCGCGTTAATACACGCAATTTTTAGGAAATAGCCGCGTCAATACACGCGATTTTTGTGCTTTCATTAAAAACATATAATGATTTTGTGTTTTCTAATTTGTACACAGGATGTCATCAACCTCTTCAAGCAGTTCTGGGGAAGATGAGACAATGCGTCATCGTAATGCAGTTTATGGATGGAGCAATGCAAGTCTTGACGCATTGTTGAAGTAAGCATTCTAACTTACAAATTTGAATTAGTGGTTTAAGGTTTAGGATTTAAAACTAATTATAATTGATGATATTGGATGCAGGCTATTATCAAACATGCTTCCAAAGGAAAATAGACTACCCACCTCAAGAGACATAGCGAGGCGCTATGTGACATCTCTTGGAGGACTGGATTATGATAAAATACATGCATGCGTCAATGATTGCATTCTCTTTCGTGGGACGCATAAGGAGGCTCTACATTGTCCCACTTGTGGTGAAGCAAGGTACAGAACAGATATGAAGAGTTTTGATGTACCTCGTAAAGTCTTGCGACACTTTCCTATAATTCCTCGCATCAAACACATGTTCAAGTGCAAATCCATAGCAAAGCTCATGTCATGGCATTCCTCACATCGATCGGATGATGGCATGTGGAGAATTCCCGCAGACACTCCTGCTTGGAAGCATATTGAAGATGAGTGGCCCAGCTTTAAAACAGAGCCCAGAAACTTGAGACTTGGCCTGGGTATGGATGGAGTGAATCCATTTGGTTTCAAAAGCACCGCATACAGCGTGTGGCCAGTTGTGTTGGTGAATTACAACCTTCCACCATCAATGGCGATCAAGAAGGGACATCTTATGTTATCCCTTCTAATTCCAGGGAAACATAAAGTCAAGCATATGGATGTTTATCTTGAACCACTGATTGATGAGTTGGAGGAACTATGGAGAGGTGTTGCGGTGGTGGACATTAGTAGGCCTCCCTCCTCTCGACACTTCGACTTAAAAGCAGTGTTGATGTGGACAATGCATGACTTTCCAGGATACAGCGATTGTTCTGGTAAGAATTCTAATTACCTCCCTACTCTATTACTATTGGCTATATATATTAATTAGACGGTTTGACTTTATTATTCTAACTTTTATTTATATTTTAACAGGTTTGAAAACATCGGGTAAACATGCATGTCCTGTTTGTGGCCCTTCGTTAGTACATGAGTATGCTGATGGTTTGTGTAAGACTATATTCGATAATCATCATCGATTTCTCCCCTCAGATCATCCTAAATATGTTGCTAGTAAGAGTAACATTCCTCCACAAACACTTCGTGCAAAAGATTGGAAGCGTATTTGGGAGTCTACAACTATTCTTCCTCCAGATGGCATGAACAGGTATAGTGATGTTTTTTCAATCTTGTTTTGTGTAGTCTCTAATTGGATTAAAGGTCACATAGAGCAATCCCTTGTGCAGGTACTCCATTTTTTTCCGGCTGCCATATTGGACCCATCTTAAGATCAACCATCTTCTTGATCCCATGCACATCTTCAAGAATGTGGGATCTGGTATTTGGGAACATATTACTGGTAAACGAGACAATGTTAGCGTACGTGAGGACTTGCGGGTCGCAGGACGTATGCGTCAAGCTTGGCCACGAGAGGTGGGTGGGCACGTTCGTCTTCCGCCTGCACCATGGATTATATCAAAGAAAGAGGAGAAGCAGGTAAAGCAGGCCATCACCACTTTGCGTACTCCCACTGGATGCATGAGATCATTGATGTGATGAGCAGATGGGTTACAAGATATGAGGATGCAAAGACAAAAAGGCAAGCAGAAAGAGCTCTCTTTTGGAGGCAACATGGCTCTCGGAAGGCGTACCCTAAGCATCTAGCAACACTTCCGAATGATATCCATGTTGATTGGTTGCATGAGGAAATGGAGAGAGCAGAGAGCGACGAGGGGCTGCATATCACGGCGGAAGAATGGGAGTATGCACGAGGATGCATGTCAAAGGTACATAGAACTAATGTTTTGCATTAGTTGTAAGTGATTTGCTTTTAATATTTATTCACATTGCTTACACAAATATTGCTTCTATTTTGGTCCAGTGCACTATGTTCAATGCTATATGGTGTGAAGGCAAGCATTTTCGAACACAAAGAATTGATGAAAAGAGAAATACACAAGATTGCGGTGTCATTAGTAGCTTTGAGGGAGCTAATGGAAAAATGGATGATTATTGTGGCATAATCCAAGACATATTTAGGCTTGACTTTCGTCGCTTCTTTGTGTATGTTTTGGATGTCAAATGGCAAATGAACGTGGTGGAAAAAGGGCCTGATGCAACGATAAAACGCCATGCAAGTGGATATGTAACTATTGACTCTACAAAGTTCTGGCAAACAAAGAAAGATAGGCTCGTATTGCCACAACAATGTGAGCAGGTATGCATTTTTTTACTAATGTGTTTCATGTACATATATATCTAAGCTCGCGTACCCTTTGACTTTTGATATGCTAATTAATTACTGTACTGTGTGTATTTGAGTAGGTTATCTATCTACCAATGGTGCATGACATCAAATGGTGGTACGTCATCCCTATTGCACCACGTTCCAAAGTGATGTATAATACATTCACTGATATGGAGCATATGGAGGATGTAACAAGCCGCAATGAAGATGACGTCGAACATGCCATTGAAGATGTTGTGATCGATGATCAAGAAATAAGAGATGATCATGATAATGAGGATGAGCATGCCATTTCTCATGATCATGAGAATGACCCTACCATTGAGGATGATGGTGATGTTGATGAGGATGATCAGGACATCGATACCATTATCAATGGAGTACAGAATATCGATAGTGGAATAAATTTAATCGTAGCCTTACCAATTGATCAAATGGATATTGATGTTGATCGTTTGGCAAGGATGGATCTTATTGAAGATGAGATCGAACCCTAACCAAATCCGTCACTGTATGTTCTAAATTGATGACATTTCTATCATCTCATATGCATGATTTATTTTTGAATATATTTCATTGTTGTAAATGCATGTAGTGGGATTGTGTAATGATGTATACTGTAATGTACTATGAGATGGTTTAAGGAAAATAGTTTTTAATTTTGTAAAGGAATTCAGTTTTTTTTCAGTTTTTCTCTGCCATGCGTGTATTAATCCGTGTATAGTAGCGTGTATTTATCCGTGTATAATAGCGAGTATTACCCCGTGAATATTATCGTGTATAGATGCGTGTATTACTGCGTGTATATAAACGCGTTTATACACGCGTTGATAAATGCAAATATACACGCGAACTTAAATGCTAAAATACACGCGCCCGATTCTATTCAAATACAAGCGCGACCATACACGCGTTCGTAATTTATCGCGTGTATGAAACGCGTGTATGGCAGCATTGTCTTGTAGTGAGAGAACAATCCTTTTCACAAAGATTTTAGCATTTCAACTTGAAATTGTGATAAGACATTCTTTATTAAGGCATATGCTGTTGTTTAAAAGAATACAAACTTTAACTAGTAAATCAATCAAAAAGATCACTACTAACAATTAATAGAGAAGCCGGGGCCATACCTCCACCCCTAAGAAGGATATATATTGAAAAACAAAACATATATATACCTTATAGAAATTTATCGTTTATCGTTGTCTTTACCCGTTAATAAGAGTTTCAGAAATTGATATATGAGAATAGAGAGTCTTCTAATACCTTCTCTTACGGTTGAAATCATCCGATCATCCCCAAGATTTATCTCCTCTTACTCGTACTCTGACTTTTCTCTCTTTCGTCGAAGGTCTATGGCAAAATAGCCTTCTCTTGCAGGGCTACGACATACTATTCTTTCTTTAAAAGAAAAGCTATGGAGTTTTTGGTCTCTTCCTCTGAAAAAACCAAAGCAATCTAACCTTCTCTTCTAAGATATTAGATAAGAATGTGCCATTCACGTACTCTCACTTCCACTCCTAAATCTGCAGTTGTAGGGTTTCTATGGCATCTTCTTCTTTAACAAGAATACCAAAAGAAGAGATTGAGGAGCTCTTGTTGCACAACACAAGGGATGACAATGGTGCCCGGGTGGGAGAGCCATTTCATAAGGGTGCTTGGGTTTTCTTGTAGCCCACTGCTATTGGACCACACCGAGTTTGATGTCGAGATGTGCTAGAGAATCATTGGAAGTGTTGCTTACTAGGGTTTAAGAAAACTGGCAAAGAAGTCTTGGTGGTGGCCATTGTACAACATATGTACATGATATGGGACATCCATCTTTGCCCATGCCAACAAACTTGATTCCATGCAACTGTAAGTGTAAGCTTTGGAAAGGAAACATGTGAGAGGTATAAACATGATAGATAAATTTGCCACAGTCGTACTAACATTATTTTTGCGGTTGTAGACATTTTCCCTTCCAACTTGGTAGAGGAGCATCCATTGTGAAGCCTCACCATAGGCACATTTTAAGCACTCCACAAGGACATTGGTGAGACAATGTTGCCTAGCAGTACCCCTACTACTGAGCTACTACTAGCATTCCAACATGGTGCGCCCACACGTGACATGGTGTTTGGTAAGCTAGAATCCATCCTGTCTCCCCTCCTCTCTACTGATCTTTCTGACAAAGGGTATTATTCTACTAGCATTCCAACATGGGCATGAAATTGGGTTTGGTAAGCTAGAAATCATCTCGTCTCCCCTCCTCTCTATTGTCAAATGGCCAACCATTAGGAATTTTTTGGACCCAAAGAGGGCCTCTTGGATTAACTTTTGATTAGGAATGGACCAATAGGAAGAGGGCTGGGTACACATTTTTGAACCCAAAGAGGGCCTCTTGGATTAACTTTTGATTAGGAATGGACCAATAGGAAGAGGGCTGGGTACGCATTTTTGACTTCTTTGACCCTAGGGGCCTAGGCTTTGGTTTGCTAATGGGGCCTAATTACTACTCTTGTCCCCCTACCTCCTGGGCCCAAACTTAGAGGTCCCCCCACCTAGAATCGCGCAGATTAAAAACCCTAAAAATTAAAAAAATTAATTTTTTTCCAAAAGTGTGTTTTCCCTCTCAAACTTCCTCCCAACATACTCTAGGTTTGGAAAGCTCATTTTGAACCTCTTTCTTCCTCTTCTAAGCTCTCCATTGCTGTAGAAATTCCATACCTCTCAAGCTCTCCCTCCTTGTCAAGCTCCCTCAGTCTCAAGCTCCCTCTCCCTCTTTCTTCCTTTTCTAAGCTCTCCATTGCTGTGCAGAAACTCCATCCCTCTCAAGCTCTTCCTCCTTCTCAAGCTCCCTCCCTCTCAATCTCCCTCTCTCTCTCTCTCAAGCTCCCTCCCTCTTCATTGTGCTGCAGAAACTCTATCCCTCTTTAGTTTACTCTAGGTTCAGGAAGCCTATTCTCAAACTCTAACCCTCTTTTAAGCTTTTCATTGCTGCACTGAAAACCCTGAACTTTCTCTCCTCTCCACTCCTTTGTTGTAAAACAAGCTTTTCTTTTCCCTTCTTCTCTTTTCTTACCACCATGGCCTCTTCCAGTAATGTGAGAAGACCTAGGGAGAAGGTGGAAGAGCTTGTGCTGCATAACACAAGAGATGAGAATGGAGTTTGGGCTCCAATAAGATTCAGGGTTAGGGCTTGGGTCTACATGCAACCAAGCTCTAAGGGACCACATCGAGTGCGTCAATTGGGGAATATGCTACATCATTGGAAGGGGCGGCTACAAGGCTTCAAGCATACTAAGAAGAAAGGACTGGTTGCCATAGTGCAACATGTGTATACCCTTGGAGACCTGTACATTCAAGGCCAACGACCAAGGTTTCCTTCAAATTGTCAGTGTAACATAAACACAGCTTTAACAACATGCTAATATTGGATTTTTTGTTTCAAATTTTCTTATGATCCTCCATTTTCTTATGTCTCTATGCAGATATTTTCCCCTCTAATTATGTTGAGGAACAACCACTCCAAAGCCTCACTGGAGTTTTCTATGCTATGCATGCATCCATTGGAGAGGCAATGTTTGTATCTCAAAGCCCAAGTGATCTTGTACTTACAGAACAATATCTTTTTCTTTTCTCACTCATATTTTGTAGATAAAAAACCAAGTTTATTTGGCACACTAGAAAAGATCCCCAACCCCCCTCTTAACAATCCCGAATGGCCCAAACCAGATGCTTGGACCATCTTATGCTTAAAGTTTAAGATGGTAAGTGATATCAAGACAACACTCAAGTTTTCAAAGGCATCTAGGTCAGTAGGGCTAAATTGGTTTTGTCCTTTACATGTTTTTGTGCACATGTTCAATTCCATGCCCATGCACCAATTAAAAATAATGTATATTTGTAAGGTACGGTCTGACCTCATTCAAGGATTACTAGGAGAGGGTTGGGAGGTTAATGAGGGTCACATCAAGGTGATGTGTACAAGTGCAATGTAGTAGATTCTACAGTGTCTTTCAGGTTCTTGAATGCACGCTCTATTTTGTACATGCATCTGCACTACCAAAGATAGATGCAAAAGCATGGGACATGGATCCCACTTCAAGCCTTAGAATAAGAAATTATGCCTATTGAGGTAGCTGTGATGATACAAAATGGATGGATTGAGCGAGTGGGCTTTGACAATGTGGAAGAGTCAAGTTTCAAGAGTTGATGAGAAGAAAGGTATATCTGATTCCACTACATGTCTAGAATTAACCCTTACACTTTCTTGTTACTGTGCCACTTTCTATATTTTTACAGATTGGGAAGAAGGAGGGGACAACCATGGGAATTATGTATAGGAAAATATTTTTATTTTTCTTTTGATTGCAGAGGGTGGTTGAAATTGATGCATTTGCTGGGAGAGGCGACGGCAGCAGCAGAGACCAGGCCAAGGTCCATGGACATGATGCTACGTTGGCACACTATCTTGGTCGGCTTCCTGTGGATGGCATCGCCATTATCCACAGGGACTACACCCCTCAATCTTCCTTCACTCTCTTCTTTTGAAAGCCCTCTCTAAGGTGCTCTGTGCAGCCTCTATGGCATAGAGCACCAAATGTATAGTTCTGATTAAAAAATCCCTTGCCTTTGATGTTTTTGGTTCTGGATTTAAAGGTAAGATTCTTGCTTGTATAGGTATAGCCAAAAGCATAGGCATAGAGGATCCTCAAGAAATAGCCCAATCACTCCTTGAGCACACTTTGCCCAATAACAAGAGAAGGAAGCTCAATATTGTAAGAAAGATTTTGTAAATATGATGTATCACTTCTTATTATGAATACAATACAGTTTTTGCAAACTTATTTTCATCAAGTATATCATTGTTTTTCCTAGTTTGTACCATCAATGTTTTTGTGAATGCATTAGAAATGACCCTGGGAGCCTGGGGGAGCAGTGCCAGAACAATGCGAATTTTGAGCCTGCACCGCTGCTGTAGAGCCCAAATTCGCACTGTTTTGGCACAGCTTCCTCAGCCCTTCAAGAGCAATTCCGATGCATTCCGATGCATTGGATGACAAATAATATATTTTTACACATGATTAAAGGTATTTTTATCTTGTAAATTACTATTTTTCATAATCAATGTACTCAACTTCATGCATCAGAAATGATTTTGAGTGGCTGGGGGAGCAGTGCCAGAACAATGTGAATTTTGAGCCTACACCGCTGCTGTAGAGCCCAAATTCGCACTGTTCTGGCATAGCTTCCCCAGCCCTCCATGAGCAATTCTAATGCACTGGATGACAAATAATGTATTTTTACACATGATTAAGGGTATTTTTATCTTGTACATTACTATTTTTTATAATTAATGTACTCAACTACATTATAAATGCATCAGAAATGATCCTGAGTGGCTGGGGGAGCAGTGCCAGAACAGTGCGAGTTTTGAGCCTGCACCGTCGTTGCAGAGCCTAAATTCGCAGTGTTCTAGCATAGCTTCCCTAGTCCTCCAGGAGCAATTCTGATGTATTGGATGACAAACAATGTAATTTTACACATGATTAAAGCTATTTTTATCTTATAAACTAGTGTTTCTCACAATTAGTGTACTCAACTTCATTATAAATGCATCAGAAATGATCTTGAGTGGCTAGGGGAGCAGTGCCAGAACAGTGCAAATTTTGAGCCTGCATCGCCGCTGGAGAGCCTAAATTTGCACTGTTCTGGCATAGCTTCCCCAGTCCTCCAGGAGCAATTCTGATGCATTGGATGATAAACACTGTATTTTTACACATGATTAAAGGTGTTTTTATCTTCTAAACTACTGTTTCTCACAATTAGTGTGCTCAACTTCATTATAAATGCATCAAAAATGATTAAAGGTATTTTTATCTTCTAAACTACTGTTTCTCACAATTAGTGTGCTCAACTTCATTATAAATGCATCAGAAATGATTAGTGTGCTCAACTTCATTATAAATGCTCAACTTCATTATAAATGCATCAAAAATGATTAAAGGTGTTTTTATCTTCTAAACTACTGTTCTCTATTAGTGTGCTCAACTTCATTATAAATGCATCAGAAATGATCCTGAGTGTGTTTTTATCTTCTAAACTACTGTTCTCTATTAGTGTGCTCAACTTCATTATAAATGCATCAGAAATGATCCTGAGTGTGTTTTTATCTTCTAAACTACTGTTCTCTATTAGTGTGCTCAACTTCATTATAAATGCATCAGAAATGATCCTGAGTGGCTAGGAGAGAAGTGCCAAAACAGTGCAAATTTTGAGCCTACATCATTGTTGCAGAGGCCAAATTCGCACTGTTCTGGCACAACTTCCTCAGTCCTCTAGGAGCATTTCTGATGCCTTGGGTGACAAACTGGCACATGATAGACACTCCATGTTAAACAAACATGATGACACCGAGACATTGTAAGAGAAACTTAAAATTTTAATTATCAGAAGGTTACAAATGAAAGCCAGATAGGCTTGTTACAAAGGGGGGTTTGAAACAAAAGAGTTGCTTCAAAAAGAAGGTTAACATCTAAGATCTTAAGATCGTGTCTCGCTCGCCTCGAATGCGCCAAGCTAGTTGCATGTCCTTGGCAGGTATGGTAATCCTCTTTGCATGTATTGCAAGGAGGTTGGTGTCCTTCAAAAAGCCCAACAAGGTAAGCCTCGGAGGCTTCTTGCAATGCTTCAAGGACAATCCCTTGCACATAGAACTCTGTTCTATATCGTTGTAGAATCTCCTTCACTGTGCGAGCGAAAGGGGCTCTTCTTATCAGCAACTCAGTGTTCCTCTGATAAAACTTGATTTCTTTATTTATTGTGAATCGTGATGCTTGCAATTGAGATTGGAGAATATGGGTTTGCCAAGCTCCACTTGTAGTCAATCTTCTGCAGTATCCTAACAAGCCAAGCTCTCCTTCACCAACAAATTGCATAAAAGAAGATAAATTACGGAAAGCAGGGTTTGCTCTTAATGGAGGGTCAATTGGATAGAGATGCCCATCAACCCAAAGATCTATATTTTTCTCCTTAGCTATCCTACGAGCTTGGACAGATTGTGCATCAGTAGGATGGGTTTTTTTAGAGCTGCCATACTCTTCACGAATACGAATGTGTAAATCAACTTTTCGTTTTCTAGCTTCACAAGAAGGGGCTACACACACAGCTTGCAAAGGCTCCATAGCTAAAAAGAGGAAGCAGCTAAAGCAGAGAGATCCTCAGAGGGGGGGGGGGAGAGAGAGAGAGAGAGAGAGAGAGAGAGAGAGAGAGAGAGAGAGAGAGAGAGAGACTGTTAAAACTTTACTGTTGGAAGTTTAACACAAATTCGTTTTTCTAAGTAGAAAATGATATTTTTGATATACAAATATACTAACATGGAGTTTTTCATCAATAAATTACATTTATGAGAAAAATTAAAAAATATTAATTTTTGGGGTCCCACAATTTCGGGATCTCATGGATGTAGTGGTTCCTGACAGTTAGTTATGTTTATGGGGTTGTGGTGGGGACCTGACAGTTAGTTATGGATGTACTGGCTTCTGACAGGCTTCTGACGTGATCCTTGAATTACAAGCTTTTTGGAGGGAAAAATTTATTTTCATCATATATATTGGTTGGGTGGTGTTTTTTCCACCTCAAAATGTAAAAAAATAAAAAATAAAAAATAATTCACTTTTTGGGGCCCACCTAAATACGAGAATGTTTTGCTGATGTGGAAGGGAGATATGGTGGGAGTTAATGAGAAAGGAGATTTCAAACTTACAAGAAAGATTCAATTTGTAGAGAGTGAAGATAAAAAATTCATACATATTGGTTGGGTGGTGTTTTTTCCACCTCAAAATGTAAAAAAATAAAAAAATAAAAAAATTCACTTTCTGGGGTCCACCTAAATACGAGAACGTTTTGCTGATGTGGAAGGGAGATATGGTGGGAGTTAATGAGAAAGGAGATTTCAAACTGACAAGAAAGATTCAATTTGTTAGAGAGTGAAGATAAAAAAATCAAAAAAGTAAGAGAGAAGGTATGAGAAAAGTCAAAAATTAAGAGAGAGAGTATGAGAATATTCCCTTTAAAAAGTGAAACTAGGGGGGTATGGCTGATGTGGCAAGGCCAAAAATAGGGCTCATCATAGCTTTTGTCTCCCTTAAGCCCAGCTTTTTAAGCTCTAATCCATTTGAATTAGGAATCCTTAGGAGGCCCTTTTTGGGTCCAAAAAATTCCTAATGCCCATGATGCTTGGACAATTACGGTCATGAAATAAAAGATTCTTCGTGACATACAAGGTCTTTGAAGTTCTCAAAGCCATCTAGGTAGTTGGGTTTACCTTATTCGTGTCTTTGTAAAGATGTTCCAGACTCTTAAATTCACACAAACACCCACCATGCTTGTCTGCAAAATAGTAGGAGGTGATGACATGGTTAGCGTGCTTGGAGAATGGTGGAACATTATGGAGGGGGTGCATAAAGGTGACACATTTAAGTGCAATGTAGTAGAGACCAGTGTTGCATTCAGATACCTCAAAGCACGTGCCACTTTGTATGTCCACTTTTATTACGAGTAGTGGATGAAGAAATGTGGGAACTAGGTGCCTCTAGGATGAAGAAGTCATTTTTCCATTGATTTATGCATTAGGTTTCCTAGTGGTGTGGTGGAGCTTGTGAGTGCAAGCAAGCATTGGAGCCTCTTAAATGTTTTAGACCACCTTCACATCATGGTGGGGAGTGAGGATAGCAGCAATGCATGCTTCAAGGTGAAGAATAGAAAGTTAAAGATGGTTAAACTTTTGGTTCATGTGATAATTTCTTGTTTGTCTGCTACTTTTAGTTTGTGTGATAATTATTTTTTTAATGGTTCTTTGTTTGTTACAGGAGATTGGAAGGAGAATGGAGTCTATGACCTTGGTTGTTGTTGATTGGGATGTTGATGATGTTAGCTTAGCTTAAAGCCGTGCTATATTTTGATGAAATTTTGGATATGGCAGTTTTGGCTTATTATATTGCAAATAAATATAAATTTTAGTTTTTGTTTAGAAATTTTATTGTTGTTTCATATTTTAAATAAATATTATGTCTCACGTGTCGTGATTCTATCCAATGAAGTGGTTGGATATAGACAACTATGTTTAGGGTTTCGGCTCCTCTATATAAAGAGGCAAGAACTGTAGCATTATATGGTAGTGATGTGTGTGAAGACACTTAGGACCGGTGCGGTACTTTTTCCCTCACTAGGAGGTTTTTTCCCCCGTGTGTATGTACACCCTCTTATCTCCTCATTTTGGGGTGTGTACTTATCTTTTGTATCTGGCACACATTTCTTCATTCTAATCTAGTGAGTTTGTGTGCTCTCAAGATTCTCTTTCTTGTGCGTGCATTGTTGCAACAACCCTAACCCTGATTCCAACAATTGGTATCAGAGCTAGATTCCTTGACACTTGATCTAGTAGTCTGCCTCCCTCCTCACGACCCTATTTTTTAATCTCCGATTGAGATACCCTCTTAGGAGAAAAAGGTATATGCTGTAGTGTGCTATATACAAAGTATACAACATTTTGGGGTCCGTGCGATTCAGGCGTGTTTTGGCGACCACAAGGTTTCTGTAGACATTATGGAGAGGCATCATTTTGGATTGGTTCTGCTCAATTTTGGGTGTTTGGGCGGTGTTTGGGTTGTGCAGTGACAAACATTTGGTGTGCAGTAGCATCTACAATGTCTTCAACAACATCAACCATTATACTTTTACCAGTAACACTCTCTATTCTCTACTCTGTGTTATTTTTCATACACTTTATAGGTGATTCAGTCAGCAGTTGGCAGCCATCCAAGGTTTCATTTAGTGAATATTGAGTACTTGCAGAGTGTTGAAAGATTTTGCATTGGGTAGACAGTCATGGCTAGCAGTAGTGATGTATTCAACATATTGTCTGTTGAGGAAAAACTTGATGGGACTAACTACCCATTGTGGTCCTATATGATGAGGCATGTACTAGTTGCTAAAGGCCTTGGAATGTGGTTAGTGGTAGTGAAACGCGTCCTATTTCACAACTACCAGTGCAACTAGGTGCTGCAAGTATATTTGAAGTAGAATTTGATACAGATATGCCTCCTTAACATGCACCACCAGTACCTCCCACTTCTGCTCAAACGAGATGGGATAGAAGAGATGCACATGCATTGCTTGCACTTTCTGTGAAGTGAAGCACTATTCCTCATATTCGGTCATGTAACAGGTGCACAATGAATCATGTGTTGCATATCTATGCAAACAGTTGGAGTTTGAGCACATGAATGAGGGAGACTCAATGGACAGCTTCTTGACCAAGGTCAAAGATTTTAGGGAGAAGCTCGCTAGTGTGGATGAGATATATCCTGATAATACATTGGTGGCCATAATTCTCAATGAAAATTGTCAAATTCTTATCAGATTTTTGCCTCTACCCTTAGACTCATGTGATGAAGGGAAATCCAAATGCCCTTACATTTGATGAGTTGGTTTTAGTACTCTTGAAAGAAGAGCAGTCTAGGAAAAACATATCTATTATGCGAGTTGGTGACCAAGCTTTTGTTTTGCCAATTAGAAAGGCAAATGTAAATCTTCTTTGTATGGTGGCTATAAGCCAAAGTTAGAATCCTCAGGTAAGGATGCAGAGAAAGAAGGTGATAAGCCTAAAAAGAGGGCAAATGTCACTATTGTAGGAAACCAGGGCACTACATAAGTGAGTGCAAGAGAAGGCTAGAGAAGGAGAAAAAGAAAGAATCGGGCATGGCTGTGGCTGCATCTGCACCAAGTGTAGAGAAGAAGAAA
Source organism: Cibotium barometz (assembly GCF_041138505.1). NCBI lineage: Eukaryota > Viridiplantae > Streptophyta > Polypodiopsida > Cyatheales > Cibotiaceae > Cibotium > Cibotium barometz. The sequence continues at coordinate 7,346,630 of NC_141106.1, forward strand.
TCTACAAGTTTTGCTCAAGATGATTGGGCATGGACTGTACATTGTAGTTATGACCCTTCTGTTCATGATGTATGCATGTCAGTGGTAGAATCGGATGCTTGGTACTTTGAAAGTGGTGCTAGTAAGTACATTACTTTACAAAAAAAAAATCACATCTTTGGAATCTGTCCCAAGTGCAAGAACTGTCACATGTGCAAATGGTTCGTCATATCTTGTCAAAGGAGTTGGTAGAGTTGTACTCACTACTGCAAATGGGGGTGCATTTACTCTTTCTAAAGTTATATATGTACTAGGCATTAAGAAGAACCTTTTGTCAGTTTTAGCCTTAGCCTTGTTAGACTTGATGGTGGTGAATTTATAGATGACATATGTACAGTTCAGGATAGAAATGATGGTTATTCTATCATTGCCTCTCAGGTACCTTGTTTCATGGCCTATACAAGATGGATCTATTTGAGAAGTTGCAGCATGATGCTTACTTAGTCTCTACGACTCGTGCTATGAGTGATGCAGAACTATGGCATGCATGATTTGGCCATCTGAATTATGGTAGCTTGTTACACCTTCAAAGGCATGATATGGTGTCTGAGTTGCCAACTCTTGAGACCCCTGCTAGACATGTATGTAAGGAGTGTATTCTTGGTAAAATGCATCGGGCATCATTTCCAAAGAATGGATCTATGAGAGATGTGTTAAGAAACTACAGCTTGTACATAGTGATGTATGTGGTCGTATGAGGGCACCATCTATTGGGGGATATCTCTACTTCGTCACTTTTATTGATGATTACTTCAGATATTGCTGGGTGTATCCATTAAAGCAAAAGTCAGGTTTTTATGTGCTTTAGGAACTTTGTATCAATGACTGAAAATGCATGTGAATGTAAAGATGGCACCCTTCGTTCAAATCGAGGGGGAGTATATGTCCAAGGAATTTCATGCATATATGGTTGAAAAAGGCATAAGGCATCAATGTATAGTTCCATACACACCTCAGCAAAATAGTGTAGTTGAGAGGAAGAACATGTCTCTCATGGATATGGCACGATGTATGGTGAAAGCCCAAGATTTACCTCATGGTTTTTTGGTTAGAGGCAACTATGTGCGCAAACTATGTGTTGAACAAATGCCCTACCAAGGCCTTGCAGTCTAAAACTCCTTATGAAGCTTAGAATGGAAAGAAGCCTTCTGTGGTTCATTTGCGTGTTTTTGGTTGTCTTGCTTATGCTCTTGTGCTTGAGCAACAATGCAATAAGCTTGATGATAAGACAGTTAAATGTATATTTGTGGGATAGAGTTTAGAAAGCAAGGGATATAGACTCTACCATCCGGCCTTAAAGCAGACTTCGGTAAGTTGAGATGTTGTTTTTGTAAAAACTCAATTCTTCCCATGCTTTCATGCAAAAAAAAGCAAAATGTATGCTCAAAGAACATGTTTGATTCACTCCTACCTTTGTTTAATGGAGGGAAACAATATGTAGAGCAATTGAATACTCAACCAAGTGCCGAAATTCAGCCTTTGTAGGTGCAAAATCAGCTTTTTGATGAGGCAATTATTGAGGATATAGTGGATGAGGAGAGAGTAGCCACCATAGAAGAATCTAGGTGTATGCCAAAATGTCTTGTGCAGACATTGAGGGATAGCAAGTTGGTAGCTCCTTTACCTAGTATAACTTGTGCAGGTTCTCATCATGCAGATTATTCTCATGTGGATCATGTCACTCATTTCTACTTGATGTAATGAGGAGGAACCTGTTTCCTTTGAGGACACACAGGATGATGATCATTGGATGCATGCTATGTAGGATCAGTATAACTCTATACTCGAGAATGACACCTGGTATTTGATAGATCTACATCATGGTAAGAAGGCCATTGGTACTAAGTGGGAGTTAAAATACAAAGAAGATGGTAGCATTGATCGTTACAAGGCCATTACACTATCCATCAGCTTGGTGGCGGTGCTAGCCGAGGCCGTCTCCAGGACCAGGGTAGGTGGCCTCCACCAGACCTTCATGTAGCTCCTACAGATCTGACGTTTATGCCTATGTCGACGGTCGAGGCTCTTGGCACCCAGGTTGGCATCGACGTATGGAGTACCATGGAGAGCATCCAGCACATGGTACGCTTATTCTCACGATCAATACCGACGGCAGACATCAAGGTATTTACACATTTATTACTTCTTAAGTTTTTTCATAGTCATTTGTTTACATGTTTATATGTACTTTTTTATATTTTTAAAATGAGCGGCATGGTTGATTGTGTCATGTAGGGTCCCACACCTACCACTAATAAGAGACTCACTCAGGAGTTGGTAGAGGCGAGAGCAGAGATTGACCGCCTTAGAGTTGCATTGCAGACGGTAGAGGCAACTACTGTAGAGGCACGGCATGCAAGAGAGTCTGACATCCAGCAGGTAAGTTTCTCTTGTACGTAAAAGAGTTTTAATTAAGGTCCTAAGTTATAAATTTCTTTAAGTAATACCTAATGAGAGAGACTAATCAATTATTTGTATGCTATACTTTTTGTGTAGGCTTGGAATGAGGTAGAGAGTTCTAGAACTGAGGCGGAGCAACACATGATTATGGAGCGGATTGCACAGCATAGGGTAGAGTCATTGATGCTGCATGTTCAGGAGTTCTGTAGATCCTCAGATGTGACAGTGCCTTACTTGCCTCTATATCCATGGCCTGTTTACAGAGGTTTTTTGACGACATCTCTCTCAAGATGCACCACAATTCCTCCGTGATGCCTGTTGTGCTCTCTGTCTCGAGAGGACATTGACAGTACTGGTGGATATGCTCTAGGATGTGGACATTTTTTCCATTTGTCTTGCATCACCCCCAGGAGTTAGTATGATTCTCAGCATGTCTCTCTTGCCACGCACGCATCGACCTAGCAACATACAGAGTTTTGGGAATTGATGATCTTCACCCAAGCTTCCCTCGAGTAGATGCTAGGACTGGTAGGTCTCTTGATTTTACCTCAGCTACTAACTTGGGACTTGACGCACCGATGATGACAGAGATCAGGAGCCTGAGGTGCCTCCAGAGAGATTGAGTGTAGTGCACACGAGTTTGAAGCATACCAGAGAGTCCTTCACTCATGAGAGCTAGCTTACAGCTTACGAGCGTGTGGGTGGTCCTGGTCCTAGTGGCACCTTGGGTGATGGTGCTGGCAGTAGTGATGGTTCTCATCAATGAGCAGCGTGTCCTTACAGTAGAGGAGCTTACACGCATAGAGTGGCAAGCACATACCATTGCTGATTACAGATTTTGGGTTTACAGACAGAGACGTCTTGCAGTAGCATGACAAAGAGAGAGGGAGAGGGCTATAGCAGCTTATGGGACTCGTGAGCTCCTGAGTACACCAGCACCAGCTCATGATCCTACCTTTGAGGCAGACCTCCACATAGATATTTGATGACCCCGCAGCCGACAGAGCCTCCTCGACGTGCACAGCAGCCTCGACGCGCACGTCGACCACCAGTAAGATATGACGATATTGATGACCCCGCAGCCGCGACAGAGCCTCCTCGACGTGCACAGCAGCCTCGACGCGCACGTCGACCACCAGTAAGATATGACGATATTGATTGGGTTCCCGTTGATAGTGACTAAACTCAGACTAACTGGGTTAGCTCACTTACATTATACTTAGATTTATTGGCAGAGACTACTAGCTGGGGTAGCTCATTTTCATTATGCTTGATCTTTTGAGTTAGTGGCTAAACCCAAGGTAGCTGGGTTATTGTTTATAGAAAATCCCCATGCCATCATACCCAAACATGCTCCGATGGGGACCAAACTTTGCAAGCATGTGGGGGGAGCCCACCCCCACATGCTTGAAAAGTTTAGTCACCATCGAAGCATATTTGGGTTAGTAATTAGCGCCCAGTGTGGATTTTTCAAGTCTCTTGGTGCTTAAGAGGCCACGGAAAATCCTGCTCTTCCCCATACCATCATACCTAAACATGCTCCGATGGGGATCAAACATTGCAAGAATGTGGGGGAGACCCACCCCCACATGCTTGCAAACTTTTTTCCCCATCGGAGCATGTTCGCATTAGTAATTAGGGCCTAGTGCGGATTTTTCAAGTCTCTTGGTGCTTAAGAGGCAATGGAAAATCCGGCTCTTCCCCATACCATCATACCCATACCATGCTCCGATGGGGATCAAACATTGCAAGAATGTGGGGGAGACCCACCCCCACATGCTTGCAAACTTTTTTCCCCATCGAAGCATGTTCGCATTAGTAATTAGGGCCTAGTGTGGATTTTTCAAGTCTCTTGGTGCTTAAGAGGCAATGGAAAATCCGGCTCTTCCCCATACCATCGTACCCAAACCACATGCTACGATGGGGACTAAACTTTGCAAGAATGTGGGGGGGACCCACCCCCACATTCTTGCAAAGTTTGGTCCCCATCGGAGTATATTTGGGTTAGTAAATAGGGCCCACTGCGGATTTTTCAAGTCTCTTGGTGCTTAAGAGGCCTTGGAAAATCCGGCTCTTCCCCATACCATCATACCCAAACATGCTCCGATGGAGACCAAAGTTTGCAAGCATGTGGGAGGGACCCACGCCCACATGCTTGCAAAGTTTGGTCCTAATCGCAGTATGTTTGCAGTAGTAATTAGTGCCCAATGCGGATTTTTCAAGTCTCTTGGTGCTTAAGAGGCCATGGAAAATCCGGCTCTTCCCCATACTATCGTACCCAAAGATGCTCCGATGGAGACCAAACTTTGCAAGCATGTGGGGGGGACCCACCCCCACATGCTTGCAAAGTTTTGTCCCCATCGAAGGATGTTTGCAGTAGTAATTAAGGCCTAGTGCAAATTTTTCAAGTCTCTTGGTGCTTAAGAGGCCATGGAAAATCTGGCTCTTCCCTATACTATTGTACCCAAACATGCTCCGATGCAGACCAAACTTTGCAAGCATGTGGGGGGGACCCACCCCCACATGCTTGCAATGTTTGGTCCCCATCGGAGCATGTTTGCGTTAATAATTAGGGCCCAGTGTGGATTTTTCAAGTCTCTTGGTGCTTAAGAGGCCATGGAAAATCAAGCCAAAAACTAAGGGTAAACCTAAAACAATAGTGTTTTACTCTCTTCTTCAATGGTAATCTTCTTCTAACCTCTCTAATGCTTGGGAAGCATTTTAATCTATGGTTTCTTCTTAAAACCATGCTTTTATTGATTTATATTGTTTAAATGTATTAATGTTAATCTTTTATGCTTAAAAGTAATGTTTTGATTTGTAAATCTCTCTTTTTGTAAGAATACTCACCTTTATGGATTAATCCTTCTTGGAAGGATATATCTTAGTCCTAATCTCATTTTCTTATCCAAAACTCTAGGCCTAACAAGCTAGAGATGGAGATTAAGCATTTTTATAATTTTTAATCTAATTAAAATGAGGATTAATTAATTTATGCTTGTTTAAATGTTAAGAAAAATCATATTTATTCACTCTAAGGTGAAAGAGAGCTTGTGCTAACATTCTCATAATTATTTTCATATGGAAGTCATATTAGGTATTTTTTCTTAATAAACAAGATGCTTAAATGTAATTATGCTTAGATTTATGCATGAAGAATTTTTATATCAAAAGAGAAAGTCTCACCATATTTCTATGTAACTATATTTATGCTTAAATTCAAAAATACAAAAAGAGAAATTTTCATCATATTCTATGCATAAATAAATTTTCATATTAAAAGTAAAACTTTAAGTATTCACATTTCATAGAAAATGTTCTCTGCCTTTGTACTCGACAAGGCAACTTTGGGCGGCTTCTTGATGCTCCATGTCACAGTAGAACTCCCCAATGAAAACATAAATCCATTGGTAGATCTCCTGTTTGAGATGCTACCTACCCAATCTGCATCTGTGTACCCATATAGCTCCAATGGTACACCTATTGCATAAAACAATGTATAATCAACAGTGGCCCTTAAATACCGAAGTGTGCATTGCACACTATCAAGATGTGGTTTGCACGGAACCTGCATAAACTGGCTCTCTAAGCCAACAGTGTAACTCAAATCTGGTCCGCTAATCGTGACATAGATCAAACTCCCCACAATCTTCCTGTACATAATGGGGTCCTCCAACACATAACCTGCATCCGCACTGAGCTTGCCATTTTGATCTAGTGGCACCGAGATTGGCTTATAACCAACCATCCCATACTTGGACAACATGTCCAATACATACTATCTCTGTGTGACAGCAAAATACCATCAGGTGTGTGAATGCCCTCAATGCCCAAAAAGTACCGCAGATCTCCCAAATCCTTCATGTCAAACTTCCTTTCAAGAAGACTTTTCACATGCTCAATCTCTTCCAAGTTGTCACACCCAATAATAATATTATATGCATAGATGGTGAGATGAGTGATGACAATACCCTTATCACTCTTGTGCACATACAAAGAGTGATTTGCATTTGCCATATGAAAACCAATAGTGACAAGATACTCAGCAATCTTTTCATGCCATGCTCATGGAGCTTGCTTTAGCCCATACAAGGCCTTACCTTTATCCTTAAAACTATGTGACTGATCCATATACACTTCTTCTTGCAAGTCACCATGCAAGGACACATTTTTTACATCCATCTGATGTAAAAGCCAGCCTTTAGCTATAGCCACTACAATCATAGCACTCATAGTTTCCATCCTTGCAACCGGGGTAAACGTCTCCTCATAATCAATCCCATGTGTTTGCACATATCCTTTGGCTACCAATCTAGCATTGTACCTTCTTATGCTACCATCACTGTTATGTTTCACCTTATACACCCACTTACATCCAATGGCTTTCTTGCCTTCAAGTAATGGCACCAAATCCCAAGTCTCATTTCTATACAATGCAGCCATTTCTTCATCCATGGCTTTATCCCAATCTAAATTTCTTCAAAACATGTGGGTTCAACATCTTGCACAACTTTAGCCATATATGCATAATGATGAGCAACATAACCATCATATATCAACCTATCAATAGGTTTTCTAAATCTTCGTGGCCTGCGTTGTCAATGATCACTACTTGACATTTTACAGCTTCTCTTATCTTTCTTACACCAGTGTTCTAATAGCTGGAATCCCAAGCTCATCATCATCAAGGCTTTGATCCAAGCCACTAGACTCTCCATCAACATAAGAATTCCCAACAGAAATGTTGGGCATACCAAGAGGCTCACCAACCTTCTCTTTGCCTTTCCATGATGTACCAACTGCATTTTCAAGACTGGTATTTTGACACAGCCTACCACTCCATGGTCTATCAACAAAAATGTTGGGCATACCAAGAGGCTCACCAACCTTCTCTTTGCCTTTCCATGATGTACCAACTGCATTTTCAAGACTGGTATTTTGACACAGCCTACCACTCCATGGTCTATCAACAGACCCAACACAAGAGGACTCTCTACGTCCACTCAATGAATGTCATTGTTGCTGACACATTCTGTGCACTCACATTTCCAGTTACATCAACCCCAACAACATCTCTTTCAGTAGCATACAAGCTACTCATTTCATCAAACACAACGTCTCTGCTTACCTTCAACTCACGTGTACTAGGGTTATAGCATCTATATCTCTTTTTCTCAACAAGGGAGTATCCAATAAACACACATTTTTCACCCTTTCGATCCATCTTTTACGCAACTCATCTGGCACATGCACATAGGCAATGCATCCAAAAACTTTCAAGTGAGACAAATCGAGTTTCTTGCCACCCATTAAATTTCTCCTCTAGCGTTACGTCATGTATGGCTATATCAGGAGTCTTGTTCATGATATAAACTACTGTAGAAATAGCTTCAGCCCAATAGCTATGCGGCCTATTCTTCTCGATCAGGAGTCTTGTTCATGATATAAACTACTGTAGAAATAGCTTCAGCCCAATAGCTATGCGGCCTATTCTTCTCGATCATCAATGCTTGTGTTATCTCTATGCTAGTGGTATACCATGGACATGGTTTTTCTAGTGTAACACAAGTATTACAAAATGATCCTAGGGTAACTCTGCCCCACGGATATGGTTTTTCTAGTGTAACACAAGGGGTACAAAATGGCCCTAGGGCCATTCTACCATGTACACTCTTGCCCCAACGTAGCATAAAGGGAAAGAATGGCTCAGGGTCATTCTATATCTAGTGTAGCACAAGGGGTATAGAATGGCCATAGGGTCATTCTTCCATGCTCATTGTTTTTCTTGTATAGCATAAGGGATTCTAGAATGTCCCTAGGGCCATTCTACCAAGCACATTGCTATTCTAGTGTAGCATGAGAAGTTTAGAATGGTCTATAATGCAAAATGTTATCCTAGAATGCCCCTAGGACCATTCTACCATGGACATTATGAGTCTGGTGTACAAGAGGATCAAGGATCTAGATTGGCCTTAAGGCCATTCTATCTTGCATAATCTTGTTCTACAATGGCCCTAGTTCTAGAATGGCCATTATTCTCCCAGTGTAGCACAAATGGTATAGAGTGGCCATAGGGTCATTCCAGCATGCATGTTGTTGTTATAGTGTAGCATAAAGGATTATAGATTGGACCTAGGGCCATTCTATGATACACATTGTTCTCTTATTATAGCACAAGAAGTATAGAATAGTCATAGGACCATTCTTCCATACACATAGTTGTATAAAATGGCCGTATAGCCATTCTACCATTCACATTTTAAATTTCCTTCCCAAATTTTGTTTTTTTTTCAAAAATTTTCCTAAATTTATATATATATATATATTTTATAATTTTATAATTTATCCCAAAAGTTTAAATTTCATTACTTCTTACTATTTTTACTAATTCTGCTCATTTTGATTTGTTTTATACTATTTTCTTTTAAAATTTACTAATTTAAAATTATTTCTTATTGATTTTAATAGATTTTGATTACTTATAGAGGAAAGTTTAACTAATTTTAAAATTTTTATCTCAATTTTGCTACTTGGACTATTTTTATATAAATTTAATATATTTTTTCTTTTTTATTTCACTAATTAATTTTTATTTTTTTTTAATTCTAATAAGTACATTTAATTTTGTACTAAAAATTTACCAATATTAAAACACTTCTATTGATTTTATTACTTACATTATATTTTATTCAATGCTTATTAATTTTTACTAATTTTATTAATGTTGATATAATTTTTTTAATTTTCTTTTACCACTTACTAATTTATTTATTTTTCACTGATTTTCATAATTTTTATTATTGTTAAGTAAACTTTTACTAGTTTTAAGAAGTTTCTTCAAATTTTACTACTTATACTATTTTTATTTCATTTTAATATTTTTTATTTGACTAATTTTATTTTTAATTATTACTAATTATGCCATAATTTATTTAGATTTTACTAATTTTCATTTATAGTTTTTAAATTTAATTTATTTTTATTATTTTTGTAAATTTAATTTATATTTTTGATATTTATTTAGTTTTTTTATTTTGTACATTTTTATTTAATTTATCTATGGTAAATCTCTTCCTCTCTCTCTCTCTCTCTCTCTCTCTCTCTCTCTCTCTCTCTCTCTCTCTCTCTATGTTTCCTTGGCCCTCTCTCTTTCTATTGCCCTATGTGTGAGTGTGTGTGTGTGTGTGTGTGTGTGTGTGTGTCTACTCGTGCGTGCATACACACATACTCTCTCTCTCACTCACACACACTCTACTTCTCTCTCTTTGTTTTGCATGCACACATGCATATACTCCCTCTCTCTCTCTCTCTCTCTCTCTCTCTCTCTCTCTCTCTCTCTCACACACACACACTTTGTTTTACAACAGTAATAATAAGAAGAAACAAGAACAAGATTCAGAAGAAGCAGCTTACAAGTTAGTTTCAATATTTTTGTATTAATTAATATTTAATTAAATAATTTATAATGATTTAATTAGTTGTTAATTAATTAATTTAAAATGAGTTAATTAGTAGTTAATTAACTATTTTTAAAAAAATACAAACTGCATGAAAAGAGCAAGTTGTTGTGTGCATCTGTGTTTGAAACGATTGAACGGAGCAGGTAGATGTAGATGGGGCTCTCCTCTTCCTTGTTGATGCGTGTGTGGTAGTTTGAAAACAAGAGGAAAGATGAATTATTGAAATATCAAACTGATTTCAACTGTGCAATTAGTCTTGAATTTGAATTTTAAAACTTAAACTTTGATTTGTGTGCTTTGAACTTTAGACTAGGACTTTGGGAGGAATTTAAAAATTTGGAGGGAATTTAAAATTTAAAAATTTTGACAAAAAAATCAAATTCGGGAGGGAAATGTAAAATGTGAATGGTAAGTTGATGTTTAAATTTGGATCAAGTGGTCATGAAATGGCCCAAGGGCCATTCTACCATGAACAAGGGGGCATAGAATGGCCCAAGAGATATTCTACCAAGCACAACTTGTATTGTAGAATGGCCCTTGGGCTATTCTTTCAAGCACATTGTACATGGCAGAATGGCTCTGTGGCCATTCTAAAACACATTCTGCATAGAAGAATGTCCCTAGGGCCATTCTACCATGCACATTCTTGATATATTATGGATGCAGGAGGTAGAGAATGGCCCTAGGAACATTCTAACATGGAACAATAGTTGGCACAAGGGGGTACAAAATGGCCCTAGGGCCATTCTACCATGCATATTAATGTTTTGATGTAGCCGTAGGGCCATTCTAAAGCACATTCTACATAGAAGAAGAATGGTCATAGGGCCATTCTACCATGAACAAGGGGTATAGAGAATGGCCATTCTACCATGCACATTCTTTATATATTATGCATGCAAGGGGTAGAGAATGGCCCTAGGACCATTCTACCATGCACTAACAGTTGGCACAAAGGGGTGTATTTTACCAGATAGATTGATGTTTTGATATACCCCTAGAGCCATTCTAAAGCACATTATGCATGGAACAATGACCCTAGCGACTATTCTACCATGCACCAATAGTTGGGCTATAATGAGGCCATTATGTATCCCCTTGTGCATGGAAGAATGGCCCTAGGTGAAAGATCCCTACCCCCTCTGCGCAACGAATTCGGGGGTGCTAGCAGCGGAAGTAGCACTTCTTGCGCGGGGTAGAGCCTCTCACTCGGGGCCTCACCCACGGATATTCGGACAAGAGACTAATCCCTCGGTTCTTCCAAAACCAAACCCGAAAAAACATCCCTCACCCGGAAAGCACGGGCGATACCTCCAGGATATTGTTTTTACTCTAACGTATTCAAGGTCATCTCACTGACCAAACCTATAAGTCACTTGGTCAGTTCAAGGAAGAAACTTGCACTTGGATCATAGAGACCAACGCTTTTTTCCTCATTGAGAGGCACAGCCGTTGATTCTTTTCTATAGAACAATTACTATTCGGGATTTACTTCATCTATCGTACCATAAAAGAATTGAGTCTCAATTTGGGGATCCATCAATCTAGCCTAACCCCATCCAGTCCTGTGGGTTAGCCAACCACTGTAGTGATGGGATCCATTTAAGAATTTGGTTAGGTTTTGTCCCGGGTACCAGGGAAAAGAGTTCCCAGCCCCCCTAGCCGGATCTTCATGCAAACTTTAAGCTAGTCACACCACTTACACACCCAATACGAAATTGTCTTTTTCCATAGATTCAGCTGCCTTTAAAACAATCATTTAATGAAACCATAGTGTCACTGATCATAATCCTCCAAAATATCCGGTTGAATCCTAATTTCCAATCATTCCTTGATCGGTGTGCCTATGGCATCATTGGCAACTAGAACGGTCACCACCTGTCCACTCAGGGGCCTTTTTGATAGTTCCTAGCTCATAGTACCCGGTAATATATTCACTTATAAAAATCAAAATGGAATCTCCATTGAAGATCAGCAAGATCAACCAACAGATCCATATAAAAGAGCCATGGACTCATCGTTGGGGACCAGCAAGGTCAATCAACCAGATCCATGCCCAGTTTCAGAAAACAACTCTTACTCCTTGTTTCAATATCTTCCTCGACACACACGTGGGTATCTTTGGCGACCCAGAGTCCCGAGCACCATATGGTCAGTATCCTCTAGGATTCTTCGCAGGTCACCTAGCTTCACTCATAGGCCGCTTCCTTGGTCCCTCATCCACCGTACCGGAAGCTCACCATTTAAATCGAACCGAGGCTAGTCAAGACCTCAGCCGACCTTGTTATGCGAGACGTCCTCCGTTGACTCTTCGTCACAGCTGTTGCAACTATCAATTATGTCTCCATAACCTCATTCACAAGATGGTCAAAAATGCTTCCCCAAGCATTCTTGACATAAAACAGTCATTTAAAAACAGGTCATAAATACAGTTTCTATAACGAACTCTTGTCTTTTCACATTGTTTCACATCAATCCACATTACTTAATCCAGTTCCAATCCTATGTATTCCCATCGTCCTTCATCCATTCTCATCCAATCATATCATTTTCCATCTCATCACATCTTTCCACATTTATACTCATCACATCTCATCCACTCGCATCTACCCATATCCACATCTCATCACATCACATTCATTCACATCTCATCCATTCATATCTACCCCGATCCACATCACATCACATCTATTTCACCTCACATCTCATTCGTTCACATCTATCCCGATTCACATCCCATCACATCTCATCCATTCACATCCCATCACATCTCATCCATTCACATCACATCTCATTCATTCACATCTATCCCGTTTCACATCACATCACCTTCTTTCACATACACATCCACATCCATTCTTTCACATACATATCCACATCCATTCTTTCACATACATCCACATCCATTCTTTCACATACACCCACATCCATTCTTTCACATACACATCCACATCCATTTACTTCACATCCACATCCATTTACTTCACATCTCGTCCACATTCATTTTCATTACACCACATCCTATCACATCCTATTTACATCTTATCACATCTCATTTACATCTTATCACATCCATTCACATCCTATCGCATTCCGTTTACATCCCTTCACATCCTATCATATCTATTTTCATCCATTCACATCCTATTGCATCCCGTTTACATCTTATCACATCGGTTCCACATCCTATTCCCATTTAGTAGCTTTTTCTACCTCGATAACCGATAATGGGACTTTTTCTAAATTTATGTTATAATTGCTTGGCCTAAATAAAGGTTCTTTTTATTAACGACTATTTTCATATTCTTTCTCAATTCCTCAAATGAATTATATTCGATATTCCTATTCTTTTGAATAAAAGAATTCATGGGATTTACAAAAATCAATTCTACCCATATTTCCACTTTTGATAAAAAAAATTCTAAAAATTTCTCTTTTCTCATTTACATATTTTTGGACCTCGAATATCATGGGAATTCCTCTTTTTGCATTGCATTCAATGTCATGGGAATTCCTCTTTTATCATCAAATAATTCTCATAAAATAAATTCATAAAATATCCATTAATTCAATATGCTAGGAATTTCACTTTCCCTATTTAAATGATTGAATTCCAATGTCATAGGAATTCCTCTTTTATCATTTAAATATTTCTCATAGATAAAATAAATTTATCTAAAATTTATCTTTGAATTTACATAAAATATCCATTAATTCCAATATGCTAGGAATTTCTCTTTTCCCATCTATATGATTGAATTCCAATTATGGTGGGAATTCCTCTTTCCTCATTTAAAGTTATCTATGCAAAAAGATAAATTTAATTAAATTTTCTCTCAAAAATTAAATAAAAATCTCCATTAATTCCATTATACTAGAAATTCCACTTTTCTCATTTAAATGATTGAATTCCAAATATGATGGGAATTTCTCTTTCATCATTTTAATTTATTTATGCATAAAAATAAATTTAACTAAAATTCTTTTTAATAAAATATCCATTATTTTGGTATTCCAATTTTTCTCTTTCTCCATTGGAATACATGGACTTCCATTGTCATGGGAATTTCACTTTTATCATAAAACATAAATTACTAGAAATTTCTAATTAACTATTTATGCATAAACAAAAATTAAAATTTCCATGGTTATGATGAGAATTATTCAATTAACCTAGGATGACCAATCCTAGAATATGGTAGGAAGTCCTATTTTCATATTATGCATGAAAATGATTTATGTGTTAATGTTTCAGAAATTTTGCCATAGCTCCGCTGCTATTACTGATAATTTTTAATAATTTTGGAAGCATAAAGTTTTAGTAATACAATATGATAGAATAACTATCATTTGGATCAATATCCAATCATGGACTTGATTCTTTTCCAAGTTTTTCATAGTTTAAATAGCATAAAAGCATTAAAAGGCCACCTCTTTGGCTTCTCATTTGACAAGCATAGAATTTACTTTTAGATTTGAGAATTGCTACATGAGAAGCATCATTTGAATATAGAATAGGTCATAGGAATGACCATTCTTTGGGGGGGAGAGAGAGATATGCTTTAAAAAACATTTTAATTAAAGCATAAATGGAAACTTTATAAGATTTATCACTAAAATTCATTAGAGAGCTTCAATTGCATTAGAGCCATCCAATTGAATACTTCTCAAGCTTGAGAGGCGTTGATAACATTTAGAGATTAAGAAAAAAGACCATAAAGTCACACTTTACCTCTTATTTTGCTTGATTCTTTAATCTAAGGAGAGGCCCCCAACCAATCAATTGGTTTAGTATGTTGATGAAGACTCCCAAGAAGATTGAAGAGATAGAGAAGCTCCAATCTCTCCAAATTGTAGAGGATTTTTAGGGGATAATAAAAAATATCATTATTTTAGTATAATATTGGCATGGTATAGTTCACTAATTTTTACAAAGGACTAAGGATCTAGTTATAGGTGAGGGAGGCCACTAACTGAGTCCAACTAAGTTCTAAAATTTTCCTGCTTCAGTTTGGCTGAATTTGGACAAGATTTGGACTAGTTTGGCTCCCTTTTTGATTTGGTTTGATCCAAGAGAGAGGAGAGTTTAAAATATTTTATTATTTTTGAGTTTAAAACTCCTCCACACATGAAATAGGTGCCTCCTTGAAGGCTCCCCCTTTCCTTACCAAGGTGTCAAAATGTTATGATCACTCCAAAATATCTATTTTTTTTAGTAATATTTCATAATTTTTAACTAATAAATCCTGTACTCAGTCAACTCTTCATCTTATGTGGGAATTTACTCATTTTTGGGTTTTTTCTTTTATTCATTGGATTTATCTCATCCCAACACTTGGATTAATCTTATTGGTCCATAGGAACCTTAATTGGACCATAATCCAAAATTTTTAGAAAATCTTGACCCTTAGGCTAAGATGAATCAATTTTAATTAATTCCAATTGCACCTTGGAAAATGTATTTTGATTTTCTATTTTAGGGAAACATATTTTTTATATTTGTAGAATTTATATATCCAAAAATATCTCAATATTTATTTACCACTCTTTAGAAATTTTTATCTCTCTAGACAAAACAAGGAAAAATAATATTTTCTTGTATTCAGAAACAAGGAATGATTACAGGGTATTGAGGTAAAGGCTTATTTATTATTCAGGCTAAGGAGGAATCTTACATCCTCTCCCACTTGAAAAATGCGAGATGTCCTCATCTCGCAGGTGGAGTATGATCTCTTTCATCTTCTTCTTCTTCTTCAATTGCTTCCAGTGTATTACTGCCTTGGAAGTGGACGGCCGATTTGGGAAATATCTCTTTGACTTCCCCTATTCTGAGGTGGAGGTCTTGCATTACTTTGGATTGAAACAGTGGGTTGGTTAGAGCGTCTACCTCTAGGATTTCCCTGATTTTGGCGGAAAGGAACTTGATTACTCTAGAAGGAAGAAGCTGGAGTCTGGAATCTTGGTTCCTGATTTCCCCGCCCCAAAAACCTTGATCCAAAAGGAGTTGGGCAATCCATACTGTGATGTCCAAATCCTTGACAGTTATAGCATTTTACTTCTTTGTTCAAGGGTGGAACTTCTGAAGTTGAATTCCAAGGGACTGAGTTCCGGGGAAGGAACCTTTCTTCCATTCTGGAACTTTCCATACTCAGAGCTTGACCTTGTTCTCTCTTAGGTGGTGGAAGGTTGGAATCACCTTCTGGAGCTAGAAATCTTTTGAAAGATAATGGTTTCGGTGAGACCTTGACATGAAAGGCCTTGGCAAAATCCTTGGCCATCCGCACTGCTTCGGTCATGGAAACTGGCTTGGCATTCTTCACTAGGATATTCAAAGCTTCATTTAGTTTTTGAATGAACCTGGCCATCAACTATTCTTCATCTAGCGGTGGTGGCGAGATGAGTATTTGAGGAGGAGAGCGAATGCTTGGTGATACACTTCAATAGTTCTGCTCCCCTGGGTTAACTCTAGGAACTCATTCATCTTGGTTTCCAAAAAGCCGGGAGGACAGAATCTCTTCCTTTGGTAAATTTTGAGATCATTCCATGTCTGAGTGTTTTGATCTAGATGGTTTGTCTCGTAGTGGTTTCTCCATGCTACTCTGGCTATTTCTACTATCTTCAGCCTTGCAAGAGCCATTTTGCTCTTCTCATTGTACCCGGTGACATCGAAGTACTCTTCCATTGCTTCGATCCACTTCTCCACAGCCTCGCCCAAGTTTTCCCCTTCAAGGTCTAGGCTGCGATCTATGAAGAGTTTTACGAACATCTAAGTCGAGCTCTTCCTCATCGAGTTGGGGGTTATCATTCCTACCATGACGACCTCGATCCATGACCCTATCAATACGAAAATTCTTGTTAAGTCCCTTTATTTATAATTCAAATCCGACTTTAGATCCAACTGATTCTGGGGTTCTTTAGATTGGTCAGTCCCTCACACAATCCTGGGATAAAGGTCCCTTCTAATAGAAGAACATACAGAACTCATTATCAGATAATAATTTATTCATATTCTTAACACAGTAATGGTCCATCAGACCGAAAATTTCATCTGAACATTTCTCCACGGAAATTTCAGTTATGTAGGTTTTTCCTTAACTTGATCCACCGGGTCAAGTGTTAACAGTAGCAATCTGTTAGCACAATCCACTAATCTCATAGGGATTTGCTGAAGTCATAATCATCATTCTAGTTATTATCATCAACACTGGGATTTGTCCCATTCATCCTCATTGTGGCTTTGTTCAAGTTATCGCTTTTCAGCCAAAATTCAAGAATCATCATTTTTCAATCAGAATCCAAATCAACTCATCAATTCACAACCAGAATTTAAAATCATATCAACCACATTCGAATTCATCAAGTGGATAGCATTTTTGCTTATAATTTCAAGGTCTTAGATTTACTCGTATATATTGCCAGTAAAGAGCTACAGTTATACCCTCGGTATATGCGAGTAGTCACGGTCCTTGGAATTATAAGGTAAATACCATCATGTCTAGTCTCAAAGAAGTCAGGGATTCCATATAATTGCGGTACTTCCATCTGAAGACCCAATTACAAATTTATGAATCTTCATTTTGAATATCACTTTGTATGAATTTCATCACACAATTACAACCTTTTATTGCTACTTCATAAATTTTTGACATTTTTGGCTTCTCGGTTGATCCACTTTAGCTAATTCTCTCTGATACTACCAGCTAAAAGATCCCTGCCCCTCTGCGCAACGAATTCAGTGTTGCTAGCAGCGGAAGTTGCACTTCTTGTGCGGGGCAGAGCCTCTCACTCGCGGCCTCGCCCACCATGGATATTCGGACAAGAGACTAATCCCTCGGTTCTTCCAAAACCGAACCCAGAAAAACTTCCCTCACCGGAAAGCACGGGTGCTACCTCCAGGATATTTTTTTTACTCCAACGTAGTCAAGGTCATCACTGACCAAACTGATCCGACTGAACTTGTAAGTCACTTGGTCAGATCAAGGAAGAAACTTGCAATTAGATCATAGAGACCAACGCTTTTTTCCTCATTGAGAGGCACAGCTGTTGATTCTTTTCCATAGAACAATTACTATCCGGGATTTTCTTCATCTATCGTACCATAACAGAATTGAGTCTCAATTTAGGGATCCATCAGTCCAGCCTAACCCCATCTAGTCCCGTGGGTTAGCCAACCACTGTAGTGATGGGATCCATTTAAGAATTTGGTTAGGTTTTGTCCCGAGTACCAGGGAAAAGAGTTCCCAGCCCCCCTAGCCGGATCTTCATGCAAACTTCAAGCTAGTCACACCACTTACACACCCAATACAAATGTGCCTTTTTCCACACATTCAGTTGCCTTTAAAAACAATCATTTAATGAAACCATAGTGTCACTGATCATAATCCTCCAAAATATCCGGTTGAATCCTAATTTCCAATCATTCCTTCATCGGTGTACCTATGGCATCATTGGCAACCAAAACGCTCACCACCTGTCCACTCAGGGGCCTTTTCGATATAGTTCCTAGCTCATAGTACCTGGCAATATATTCACTTATAAAAATCAAAATAGAATCTCCGTTGAAGATCAGCAAGATCAACCAACAGATCCATATAAAAGAGCCATGGACTCATCCATTGAGGACCAGCAAGGTCAATCAACCAGATCCATGCTCGGTTTCAGAAAACAACTCTTACTCCTTGTTCTAATATCTTCCTCAATGCACACGTGGGTATCTTTGGCGACCCAGAGCCCCGAGCACCGTATGGTCAGCACCATCTAGGATCCTTCCCAGGTCACCTAGCGCTTCCTTGGTCCCTTCCTTGGTCCCTCATCCACCGTACTGGAAGCTCACCATTTAAATCGAGGCTAGTTAAGACCTCGGCGGCCGACCTTGCTACGCGACAACCTCATTCACAAGATGGTCAAAAATGCTTCCCCAGCATTCTTGACATAAAATAGTCATTTAAAAACAGGTCATAAATACAGTTTCTATAACAAACTCTCGTCTTTCCACATTGTTCCACATCAATCCACATTACTTAATCCAATTCCAATCATATGTATTCCCATCGTCCTTCATCCATTCTCATCCAATCATATCATTTTCCATCTCATCACATCTTTCCACATTTATACTCATCACATCTCATCCACTCGCATCTACCCATATCCACATCTCATCATATCACATTCATTCACATCTCATCCATTCATATCTACCCCGATCCACATCACATCACATCCATTTCACCTCACATCTCATTCGTTCACATCTATCCCAATTCACATCCCATCACATCTCATCCATTCACATCACATCTCATTCATTCACATCTATCCCGTTTCACATCACATCACCTTCTTTCACATACACATCCACATCCATTCTTTCACATACACATCCACATCCATTCTTTCACATACACATCCACATCCATTCTTTCACATACATCCACATCCATTCTTCACATACATCCACATCCATTCTTTCACATACACATCCACATCCATTCTTTCACATACATCCACATCCATTGTTTCACATACACATCCACATCCATTCTTTCACATACATCCACATCCATTCTTTCACATCCACATCCATTTACTTCACATCTCATCCACATTCATTTTCACTACACCACATCGTATCACATCCCATTTACATCTTATCACATCTCATTTACATCTTATCACATCCATTCACATCCTATCGCATATTTTGTTTACATCTTATCACATCCCTTCACATCCTATCACATCCATTTTCATCTTATCACATCCATTCACATCCTATTGCATCCCATTTACATCTTATCACATCCATTCACATCCTATTGCATTCCCATTTACATCTTATCACATCCATTCCACATCCTATTCCCATTTAGTAGCTTTTTCTACTTCGATAACCGATAATGGGACTTTTTCTAAATTTTTGCTAATTGCTTGGCCTAAATAAAGGTTCTTTTTCTTGACGACTATTTCGATATTCTTTCTCAATTCCTTAAATGAATATATTCAATATTCCTCTTTTGAATATAAGAATTCATGGGATTTACAAAAATCAATTCTACCCATATTTCCACTTTTGATTAAAAAAATTCTAAAAATTTCTCTTTTCTCAATTAAAATTTTTTGGACCTCAATTATCATGGGAATTCCTCTTTTATCATCAAATAATTCTCATAAAATAAATTCATAAAATATCCATTAATTCAATATGCTAGGAATTTCACTTTTTTAATTTAAATGATTGAATTCCAATGTCATAGGAATTCCTCTTTTATCATTTAAATATTTCTCATAGATAAAATAAATTTATCTAAAATTCATCTTTGAATTTAAATAAAATATCTATTAATTCCAATATGCTAGGAATTTTTCTTTTCCCATCTATATGATTGAATTGCAATTATGGTGGGAATTCCTCTTTCCTCATTTAAAGTTATCTATGCAAAAAAGATAAATTTAATTAAATTTTCTCTTAAAAATTAAATATAAATCTCCATTAATTCCATTATACTAGAAATTCCACTTTTCTCATTTAAATGATTGAATTCCAAATATGGTGGGAATTTCTCTTTCATCATTTGAATTCATTTATGCATAAAAATAAATTTGACTAAAATTCTTCTTTAATAAAATATCCATTATTTTGGTATTCCAATTTTTCTCTTTCTCCATTGGAATACATGGACTTCCATTGTCATGGGAATTTCACTTTTATCATAAAACATGAATTACTAGAAATTTCTCTTTTTTCTAATTATCTATTTATGCATAAATAAAAATTAAAATTTTCATGGTTATGATGAGAATTATTCAATTAACCTAGGATGACCAATCCTAGAATATGGTAGGAAGTCCTGAATGACCATTCTTTGGGGGAGAGAGAGATATGCTTAAAAAAACATTTTAATTGAAGCATAAATAGAAACTTTAAAAGATTTATCACTAAAATTCATTAGAAAGCTTTAATTGCATTAAAGAGCCATCCAATTGAATACTTCTCAAGCTTGAGAGGGGTTGAGAAGTGAGAAACATTTAGAGATTAAGAAAAAAGACCATAAAGTCATAGTTTACCTCTTATTTTGCTTGATTCTTTAATCTACGGAGAGGCCCCCAACCAATCATTTGGTTTAGTATGTTGATGAAGACTCCCAACAAGAAGGTTGAAGAGAGAGAGAAGCTCCAATCTCTCCAAATTGTAGAGGATTTTTAGGGGATAATAAAAAATATCATTATTTTAGTATAATACTGGCATGGTATAGCTCACAGATTTTTTTACAAAGGACTAAGGATCTATTTATAGGGAGGAAGGCCACTAACTGAGTCCAACTAAGTTCTAGAATTTTTCAGCTTCAGTTTGGCTGAATTTGGATAAGATTTGGACTAGTTTGGCTCCCTTTTTGATTTGGTTTGATCCAAGAGAGAGGAGAGATAAAAATATCTTATTATTTTTGAGTTTAAAACTCCTCCACACATGTGAAATAGGAGCCTCCTTGAAGGCTCCCCCTTTCCTTACCAAGGTGTCAAAATGGTTTGATTACTCCAAAATATCTAATTTTTTAAGTAATATTTCATAATTTTTAACTAATAAATCCTGTACTCAGTCAAATAGAATCCTGTACTCAGTCAACTCTTCATCTTATGTGGGAATTTACTAATTTTTGGGTATTTTCTTTTTTTCATTGGATTTATCTCATCCCAACACTTGGATTAATCTTATTGGTTTCTATAGGAACCTTAATTGGACCATAATCCAAAATTTTCACAAAATCTTGACCCTTAGGCTAAGGTCTTTTGAATCATTTTTAATTAACTCCAATTGCACCTTGGAAATTTTTTTTTGATTTTTTGTTTCAGGGAAACATATTTTTGATATTTGTAGAATTTATATATCCAAAAATATCTCAATATTGATTTACCACTCTCTATAAATTTTTATCTCTCTAGACAAAACAAAAAAAATAATATTTTCTTGTATTTAGAAACAGGGAATGATTACAAGGTATTGAGGTAAAGGCTTATTCATTATTTCGGGCTGAGGAGGAATCTTACACAAGGAACCATTCTACCACTCACCAATACTTGGCACAAGGGGATACACAATGGCCCTAGGGCCATTCTACCAAGTAGGGAGCAAGCACAAGGGGACATAGAATGGCCCAAGGCCCATTCTACTAAGCAAAATGTGCATTGTAGAATGGCCGTTGGGCGATTCTTTCAAGAACATTATTGTGAATGGTAGAATGTCCCTAGGGCCATTCTACCACATTGTGCATGGTAGAATGGCCCTAGGGCCATTCTAAACCACATTGTGCATGGACGAACGGAGACCATTCTACCATGCACCAATAGTTGGCACAAGGGGGTACCGTGAATAGTCCTAGGGCCATTCTACCATGCAGATTGATGTTGTGATGTAGCACAAGGGAGCATAGAATGGCCCTTTGGCTATTCTTTTAAGCACATATTGTGCCTGGTAGAAGGGCACCCTAGCACCAATAGTTGGCACAAGGGGATACAAAATGGCCCTATGGCCATTCTACAAGGTAGATTGATATTTTGATGTAGCACAAAGGGGCATAGATTGGCCCAAGGGTAATTCTACCAAGCACAATGTGCATTGTAGAATGGCCCTTTAGCCATTATGTCAAGCATATTATGCATAGTATAATGTCTCTAGGGCTATTCTTTCAAGCACATTGTGCATAGTAGAATGGCCCAAGGGCCATTCTAAAGCACATTGTGCATGGAACAACGGCCATGGGACCATTCTACCATGCAACAATACTTGGCACAAAGGGGTACTAGGCAGATTGATGTTTTGATGTAGCACAAGGGAGTGTAAAATGGTCCAAGGACTGTTTTGCTAAGCACAATGTGGATTGTAGAATGGCCCTAGGGCCATTATAAAGCACATTGTGCATGGAAGCATGGCCCTATGGCCATTCTAGTATGAACAAGGGGGTATAGAATGGCCATTCCACCATGCACATTCTTGATATATTAGAGAATGGCCGTAGGACCATTCTACCATTTGCCAACAGTTGGCATAAAGGGGTAAGAATGACCCTAGAGCCATTCTACCAAACAGATTGATATTTTGATATAGCACAAGTGGGAATAAAATTGTCCTATCTACCAAGTACATTGTGCATGGTAGAATGGCTCTAATGCCATTCTAAGGCACATTGTGCATGGTAGAATGGCCCTAGGGCTATTCTAAAGCACATTGTACATTGGAAGAATAGTCCTAGGTACCATTCTACCATGCACCAATAGTTGGCACAAGGGGGTACAGAATGGCCCTAGGGCCATTCTACTAGGCACATTCTTGATAGATTATGCATGCAGGGTGTAGAGAATGGCCCTGGGACCATTCCACCAACACATTCTTCATATATTATGCATGCAGGGTGTAGAGAATGGCCCTGGGACCATTCTACCATGCACCAATAGGTGGCACAAGGGGTATAGAAGGGCCCTAGGGCCATTCTACCAAGTAGATTAATGTTTTAATGTAGCACAAGTGGGCATGGTAGAATGGCCCTAGGGCCATTCTACCAAGAAAATTGATGTTTTGATGTAGCACAAGTGATAATAAAATGGCCCTAGGGCCATTCTACCAAGAAAATTGATGTTTTAATGTAGCACAAGTGATAATAAAATGGCCGTGAGCTATGAGTGCCCCCATCCTGTGCCTGCTCGCCATCGCTTGCCCTTCCCCTATTTGCCAAAGCCGCTCCCCCCTTCTTGCATATGCCCTCCTTCCCCTAGTCTCCTTTGCACTCCCTTCCCCTACTTGCTCACCCCTCTCTCCCCCTACTTTGCCTTCACCCCTTCCTCCCCTTCTGCTCTGTCGAGGATCATTGTGTTGTCCCCTCTATGTATGCCTGCCTTTGCCCATGCTCCTCCCTACATGCCCTTGCTTCTCCCCCCCCAACCCCTTGCGTCTTCTCCCTCCTTCCACAATCACCTCCACCCTCCTCTCCTAAGGCTATGCACTGCGCCCCCTTCTCTCTACCTTCTCCCTCTCCTGTGCATGCTACCCGCTTTTATCCCTTGCCTCTCCCTTGTGTCCTCTACCACTTCTCCCTTTGCCTTTTTCCCTCGGCCATCCCCGTTCCCCCTTTTTTCTCTCCACCGCCTGTCCACATCTCCCTATTCCTTTTGGTTTTTTCTCCTATCGCTCCCTCTTCCCTTCTCACCTCTCCTCTTCAGTGATCTAAAGGCAGGTTTTTGGTTCTTGGGTACAGCTTTTTCCTTCCACCAAGCTTCAGCCTCTTGTGGTCTACAACCCCTAGGAGGACTCCATGATAGCCACTTTGTCGCCCCCCACTCCCTTCCCCTTCAACCGAGGTCGTTGCCATAAAAATTGGGACAACACTGATATCCCCTATAGCATGCCTTTCTTCTCTCAACTGCGCATTCACAAGATTTAAGATACCAAGCAATCGAGTTAACTGGACCCCAATTGTATTGAAGAAACAACACATGCACAAAACACTGTAATACTGAGTGATTGAAGATAATACTGAGTGATTTAAGAGGGACAATTTTATTACATAGATGGATTATGAGACTAGATTATTACAATGGAAGGGATTCATAAAGTATCCTCCTCATTATAGATCTCTATATGGTAAATGACCTTAGGAAATTTGGACTCAATTTGGGTGATTTGCAATGTATTAGGCACAAGTAATAAGATAAACCACTCCGAGTCAGTATGATAACAGAATACTATTGAGAAGGAGAAACCGAGACATATAACTTGTGTGATTTCAAGATCCAATACTAAGGATAGAATCATGATGTGGTCACAGCACACAATGTAACAAATAGGGGATGGTAACTCCACAAAGATCTCTTTTTGAATGACACAATTGAACAGCTTTGGAATTCATTTTTTTTGGCAAATGGTTATGTAGCAGTAGCACAACCACCTTCAAAATATATATGAATCTCTCAATGATGTGAGAGAGACTCTCCTGATAATAGCTAAAATCTTTGAACTATCCCAGCACACCTAGCACCTTTCTTCATAATCAAACGTAGAAATTTCAATGATAAAACAAATGAGCAACAATAGCCCGTACTTCACAACACATGTGAGAGGATCTTGGCAGCTTCTCTCATTTGTCTCTTCAAGATGTATGTGACACTCTCAAATATGAGAGAGAGATTCACTCAATAACATTGTGATCTACATGGCCACACCAAAAGTTTTTACAAATACACACAAGAAACCTTTTGCAGGCCACTGATCCCTTCCTTCAATATGTATGAGGATCTCTCAAGTATGAGAGAGAGATATTCTTGTAATAACAACTATTGTTTGTAAACAGCCACTGTGAAAGTTGAAATAATATTAAAACACACACAACATGCCTTTTAGTGTTTTTTAAAAAAAACATAAAGAAGATCTTTGCAATACACTCTCTCCCAACAATTGTTGAAACAAACATATAGCAAGAGAGTTGTTGCACGCCTTCTCCACAGTACATACTGTTTCTCTTTATAGTTTCACCCGGCTTGTAGTTGTTAATCTTCACCTCTACATTTCCTAGTGTATCACATCCCTTCATGGCCATATGTATGTCTGACATTTATTGCACATTAGAGGTTTCCTTCCCTTTGTGTGACTGTGATAAACATGCCATGCCATTGCCTCCTCTACATTTCCTAGTGTATCACATCCCTTCATGGCCATATGTATGTCTGACATTTATTGCACATTAGAGGTTTCCTTCCCTTTGTGTGACTGTGATAAACATGCCATGCCATTGCCTCCTCTTCACTGTTTTGGTCGACTGCAACGAGGCTAACAATATCCTCTGTAACTCCTTCTTGTGCATTTCCTATGCTTTCTCATGTGCCGACTGTGCCACCTAAACCTTCTTCTATTTTTATCCTTTCCTTTTTCAAAGCTTAAAGCCAAGGCCTTTAGCTTAAGATCTTTTTTAAAAAAATATAGCGACTTTTCCACATGGCCCACATTCTAGGTGCCTTAGTTTATGTCCTCATATAGGAAGAGGAAAAAAATGGCCACCACAGCCTTTGGCATCTTATCTTGATGACTTAAGTGCCCTTCATCACACTAGTTGCTAATATATGAGTCACCATTAACATTGGTATATTGCCATGATATTAGCATCATTGTGTTATTAGTGTGCATTGACTACTACAAGCTAACCTCTCCCGAGAGACATTGGTCAAAAAAATACCATCCTATTTTTCTCATATCCTTAATAAATGTATTCACACCTTGCTATATGTAAAAAAATGATGATAACCTAGTAAAAGAATATATCCAAGCTAAAACCTTACAACAACTAGCTAAAAACATGACATTGACTATACTCTAAGACTTCCTACATTGAAATCCAATATTATTTCATGCATTTTTAGGTTCTCAAGATCCACTTAACATATTTTTCCCACCCCTTAGCTTGCAGAAATTCATGTTTGTAGGTTGCAATTTTCAAATAACTGATGCATGGAATCATCCTCTTCTTGGTTGCCTTCACATGAACTTATTCAACCCTTCTCCTTGTTTGTTTGACTGGTGGTGATCATTATCATCCTTGCTACATACTTCTTTAGCCAATACCCATTGACTCTTCTTTGGTGCAAGGTTCCATCCAAATCCTCTAGCTAGTATGAGACATTGGAGAATCTTTGTTGTACTTTAAAAGGACCTTCCCAACTTGTTTGAAACTTAGTTTGGAAAGTATTATCTAGCTTGCTATTATATCGAATCACAAGATCAACCTTACCAATGCCTTTGTCTTTGATCTTCTTGTTGGTCCTCCGTTGAATTTTCTCTTGAGTCTTTTGATAGTGTTCCAAAGCATGTATACTGTCCAACTCTGCTACTTGTAGAGCAAGGAGCCTATTTCTGAAAAAATGTTGTGGTTCCTCACTCTCCTTTAATGAGAACTTTAAAGCTGGTACTTCCACCTCAATAGGCAACATTGCCTCAGCTCCATAAAGAGGTGAAAAGGAGAGAAGCAAGTACCCTCTTTGACTACAATTATGTAAGCCCAAAGTGCACAAGGGAGCTCTAAGTCCCAAGTCTTTTCATGAGATTTTTTCATTTTACTTAACATGCATATTGATTCCCCATTAAATCTTTCATTCATCCCATTTCATTGAGGATATTATGGTGTAGCATACCTATGCTAAATTTTTAGCTTTTCACATAAATGGAAACCCGGTTCCCTGTCAGAGAGTAGCTCTAGTGGTATTCCAAAACAACAGCAAATCCCTTTGTACACAAACTTGGATACCTCTTTTGCATGGACTGCTCTAGTAGCTTTGGCTTCTACCCACCTTGAGAGGTAATCAATGTGGCTGTGAGTATATAACATTTCCCATGTGCAGTCGTGGGTAATGGCCCAATTGCATCAATCCCCCACTTCTCAAAGATGTTATAAGAAAACATGACATTCTTGGGTTCAAACTTTAGCACTCTTCTTCCCATCCTCTGGCATTGGAAACACAACTTACACCAGTGATGTATATCCCTCTAGATAGAGGGCCATATGCAACCTTCTAATAGTATATTCAACAATGTGATCCTGAACGTAAAATTCCCTCCATAGTCTCCTTTTGTTATTCATTTCTAGGATACGAGAGATTTCCTCTCTCCATGGCATTCTCTCAGCACTAAATCTGGTCAATTCATAAAAAAAACATCATTAATAAGACAAAATGTTTGACATCTTTTAACAAAATGATACCTTTTTAATCTTAGCATATCTTGAGGAACTTTTCTTGTCATTGAGAATTGCTTCCTCCTTATGAAGATGTTCTCTTCCTTGATATAAAGGTCCATCCACCTTGGTTGCAAATACCACAGACACAATTGCATTTTGAGCAGCTTCATGTGCTTCATGATTTTGTTCCCTATCCAGATGTTGGATGCTCCATGCTTCAAAATGTCCAAGTAATCTCTTTACTTGTCCTACCCAAGCTTTGAGATGAACATGTTTGGTCCTCCATACTCCCAGTATCTGCTTAACTACTAGCAAAGCATCTCCTTTAATTGTAGTCCTTTTGATTCCAAGGTTAAGGCATACCTTTAAACTTTGACATAAGGCTAAATATTATGCCTCATTGTTGCTTTTGGCCTCTAGTTGAAGCCCTTTTCTTTGTACTTCCTTCCCTTGCAGATCAAAAATAATCATCCCTCCAGTGGCTTGGTTTAATCTCTTCTTGAAAGAACCATTTAAAAAAAGTAAATGAGCATTAACAAGCTACTGATTTTCCATTCTTTTGCTTTGCTGATTATCCATTCTTTTACATTACTTCTCTACTTCTTTTACCAAGATTGGACCCTCTTTGTCTGTGTAGATTGGCTAAAGAGGCTCGTGTGGATTCCTCAATCAAGAATGTGAACTCGAATTCCTGCAACTCAACTATCCACTTCATCATGCTTCTTGATAAGTTAGTATTGTTGATAAGCTGTGGCAAGAGGGTATAACTGGTTAACACTATGAAGGGTTTGGGTAACAAGTTCTTTCTAAACCTCTTGTTGCAAGCATAAACTATGCTTGACAACACAAGTTTTGCCTTTGTATACCTCCTCTCCACCTCATTCTTCACTCTACTTGCATAATAAACCGGTCTCAAATACCTGGACTCATTCCCTTGTTTGCAATAGAATAGACCCCATTGCATTTGGTCCAATAGAAGGATTCACATAAAATGCCTTGTCGAACTCAAGAAATTTTATATATGAAATTTCCCCCAATACTACTTTGACCTTGCCAAACACTTCTTCACACTCCTCATCCCACTGAAGAGGATCTTGTTTTACCGCTTTTGTCGAAGTGGAAATAGGAGAGTTGAGATAAAAAACGAATGAACCTTGAAATATATTTTACTATTTAAATGAAAGTGTGTAATTGCTTTGTAGACGTAGGAGAAGATAACAAAATGAGAGACTTGACCTTATCCGGATTTGGTTCTATCTTATTTTGGGACACCATGTGGATGACTCCGTCGGTCCTCACTAGGGAACTCGAGGACTAACGACACAAACAATAGGGCTGGGGAAAAGGGAGCGTGGATCCTCTCATGGAAGTATACCCGCCAAGGATGAGATGACCTCACTGGCTAGTCATGCAAGACCTATGCTTTACACTATCTACCGCTGGCGGCTAGTCATGCAAGACCTATGCTTTACACTGTCTACCATGCTCAACACTATCTACAGGTGGCTAGACATGCAAGACCTATGCTCTACACTATCTACCATGCTCTCTGACCACCCGCAATATCCCTACATTCCTCTCAGTAACACCACACCCACCACTGACCACTCACACACCTTGCTCTCACATAGAGAGATAGACAAAACACCACAAGAGCACAACACTATATATACGAAACTGTAGACAAAAATGATACAAGAGAGACTCTACTCCAACAAAGAATGTGCTACAATGTATGTACTACAAGAGAGTGTTTGTCCGCGAGAGTGTGCTACGATGAAGGTGATACTAAAGAGTGTGTATGTGTCTGAGAGAGTGATCCCCTTATCTCCTCCTTGGATGTCCTCCTCCTCAAGCGTCCTCCTACTCAAAGTCCCAACCCTCATCACGTAGTGTAGAGGGAAGATCTAGAGAGAAGATCTTCGGTCGAGAAAAGGAAGATGGTTCTCAAGAGGATCTTGCCTCCCCTTGGGAAAGGAAGAGGGGTGTTGCCTCCATGAGTGTTGTTCGGGTTGGCCATGCACGTCAGAGATGTCGGAGGGCACCAGCGATGACGACAGTCGGAGCGATCAGAGGGGCACTGGTGGTTAGAGATGACGAAGGGCTTCGACGGTGATGCGGCAGTCAGGGAGGGCACCGGTGGTCGGAGGTGATGGTGGGAAGCTCTTGGTGGAATGTGGAGGACCTGGCTTCCCATCCACACACCACATGCCCGAGAAGCTTGATTCTTGGCTATCCAATAAAGCACTTTTTGGGATTCAACTGCGCACCCCCCTTGAATCCAACCTGTAGAATACTTGCTCCAACTTATTGCAATGTTCATGCCTTGAACTGAAAATACAAATGTCATCCAAAAAAACTTTAACAAAGTGATCTAAGAATGGTACAGTACTTTATCCAATCTTTGTTGGTACCAAGAAGGAACATTTGTTAAACCAAATAGCATAACCCTATAACAAAAACATCCCCAAGGTGTGATGAAGGTTGTATTCTCTTGATCTTCAGGTGCAATGGCTATCTAGAATTACCTAGAATATCCATTAGAAATGCTATATCTCTCATGCTCTGCAACTTTATCCAAAATATCATCAAGAAAAGGCAAAGGGTAATGATTCCTTTTAGTAGTTGTATTCAATGGTTTGTAATCCACACACACTCACCACCTTCCATCCTTTTTTGGTCTGATCACAACCGGGTTACCCCAGTCTAAATTTTTAACTTGATAGATAAAACCAAATTTCATAAGTTTATGTACCTCTTCCTTCAGTACTTGAATCCGTTCTTCTCTCAACCTTCTCAACTTTTGGAACACTAGTTTTACACCTTCATTTAGTTCAATATTGAGTGGTTCACTTGTAAATCCCTTGATCTCTTCATAAGAAGTGATAAAAAGATTAGTTATTTTGGTAAACATAGCAACATACTCTTGCCTCTCCTTTAACATAAGATCGATACTCAACATCTTCTCAACTAGCTCCTATAGTTGAGGTGTGAAGGCTTTTGGTTGCATTAGGTTTTCCATGGTTTCAAATCTTCCCTCCTTTTTAGCTTCATACATGGCCATGAGTTGAAATTCTTATGGATATTCCTCTCCAAGTATGAAAGACACCTATCCATTTTCTATCTCAGAATCATCACTCTCCTCTGCTTCACTTTCACTTTCTGTCTCTCCCCCTTTAGCACTCCCTTCCTCTTCTTCGTTCAACTCCATGTGACTTACCATATCAATGCTCATCCATTTTCTAGTACTAGGGCCTCCCAATCCTGCTAGCATAACTTGACTATTGATTTTGCAATGTAGATTAAAAACCTCCACATCTAAGATAGTCACAATTCCCAAACATTTCACTTTAACATGATTTACCAGTCTGATTCTAAAACCAGATTGAGAGGTAATATTTAAACCAAGTTTTTCCATTCAAGATTGGGTAATTACAAAAATTTGACCTCTCCCATCAATATAGGCTTCTCCCTTGATGTTAAGATTCAAAAAATGGACATATATCAAGTAGTTCCTCTATAGGCATTACTCCCTTCTTGAGTGGTTTTGAAATAGCTTTTTTGTCAGGATTCACTGCTCGTTTCCAATCCCTCTTCAGTTCTGGGTACATACCCATCATCTGACTAAAAGTGATATCAGCTTTTCGTTGAGCCAGGTCTTTCACCAAGTTATATTCCTCTTGTTCCTTCCCCAAAGGCAAGTATGCTTTGGTTGTCTTTGCTACAAGCATCACTTCTGGTTCTTCTTCCAAACCAATAAGCCTCAGTGCTATACCTTTCTCTTTCTCATCCATAGCAATACCACTGCTATACTGGGTTGAGAAGAATCTTTAATCTCTACACCAAAGTCATTTGCTGTATTGTTCAGGGTTCTGGGGCAAAGGAAACATGTCTCCCCCCATGCGGTGAGGTTTGTCACAATATGTACTCTAATGCCCCCATTTACCAAATTAAATCATTATACACTCATTAAAAATATTCCACGTTCCCTTCCTCCTTTCCATGGAGTTTCCCATTTTGATTGGATGGAGTCCCAACTCCTTTGCCACCAAACAGTCCCCTTCCTCATCCTCTACCTACACCACCAACCATATTAAGACTCATACTTTTCATTAATTCAACAACTTCATGTAATTCATCTTTCAAGGAATCATCTCTCCCTTTTAACTGATGAGGATTTGGTTCCTCTTTGAGAGTAGGACGGCTGACTTCAGTGATGAAACAGGTCTTTTCATTGGAGCTTCCTGCAACCCTAATTACCCTAATCTCTTCATTTTCCACTCTTTTTCTCTAGTAAATTAGATAGTTTCATCAAAGCGGAGAGGATTTTTTAGCTCCACTTTTAATTTGAGATCTAGCTTATGTCGGTGGAACTTTAGGATGCAAGGAAGCTATCCAATTGTTTCATAATTCAGCAAAACAAATCATATACTAATCTACTTCTTGATTAGGTGCTTGTGCTGATAGTTACAAAGCTCTCTCCAAATCCCATTGATCTGTTTCCTTGGCATACTGAGCTAAAAAGGCAGCCTTCCCTTCTTTGTATTCAGGCTCACAAAAGGAGGAATATGAGAACTTCAAAAATTTTGAACAAATACTTGCATCTATGTCTTAGCCTCTCCTTTGAGGCAATAGGCGAAGATTTGTAATAAAACTTTTGGAGTGTCTCTATCCTTCATTAGAGCTATAAACTCCAACTCCTCAAACCGGGATGCATCTTCATTTGGCAACCCAAGAAATTTTGGGAAATCTTGAGCCATTTCTTGGACAACTTACAACACATACTTGACTTGAGTCCTTTCATTAGAGCTATAAACTCCAACTCCTCAATAAACCGGGATGCATCTTCATTTGGCAACCCAAGAAATTTTGGGAAATCTTGAGCCATTTCTTGGACAACTTACAACACATACTTGAGTCCTTTTCCCTAGTCCTGAATTCCCAAGAAAGCTTCTCAATGGGGGCACCAAAATGGATGTTATAAAAACTATGACAACACTGATATCCCCTATAGCATGCCTTTCTTCTCTCAATTGTGCATTCACAAGCTTTAAGACACTAATCACTCGCGTTAATAGGACCCCAATTGTATTGAAGAAACATGTAGAGGTCTCCTAAGAGGTATAATAGGTTCGGAGTTTGAAAATGGGGGTCTTTTATCGAGATGGAAAGCCACTCCCATAGATGAATAAGGAGGTGGGTGTAGAGGTCTCCTAAGAGGTCTATGTTAGAGAGGGAAGTGGGTGTAGAGGTCTATGTTGATGGGGGTCTTTTATCGAGATGGAAAGCCACTCCCATAGATGGATAGGGAGGTGAGTGTAGAGGTCTTTGTTGATGGAGTATAATACTGAGTGATTTAAGAGGGAAAATTTTATTATATAGATGGATTATGAGACTAGATTATTACAATGGAAGGGATTCATAAAGTATCCTCCTCATTACAGATCTCTATGTGGTAAATGACCTCGGGCAAGTTGGACTAGACTTGGGTTATTTGCAATGTATCATGCACACGTATGATAGGATAATACTACTGAGAACAAGAAACCAGGACATATAACTTATGTGATTTTAAGATCCAATATAAGAAAATAATAATGATGTGGTCATAACATTCAACACATACTCAACCACAAAACCTTGCAAGTATGGGGGTTAGTTTCAATATACATTGTATGTTCAAATTACCCTAAACATGGCATGTTCAAGTCTTGTGTAAAGGGAATTCTTTCAGGATGAGCCATGAGTGTTGGTTGACCTAACAAATCCCATAACTCAAGGGTCATGAGATTGTGTTCTCGTGTTAGATAAAGCTATGCTTGAGCTGTGTGATTTTATTAGAAAGTTTGAATCCAACCAGAATGCTAGGGATCTTTTCAATAAGATATGTTGGAAGTTCTAGCTCCTTCAAGGTCTCGCTCTCACGTAATAGCAATTATACATTACCTGCAGGAGTGTTCAAGGTGACTGTTTGCATGGATTCATCTATTGAATACAATGAGTCACTTATCCAAGTTCCACCAAGGATGACATTATACTTAAGGGAATCTAGGGTAACATGGAATGTAAATTCCACATCTCCACCAATTGTTTGAGTAGCATAGCGAAAGTAACAGGAACTTCAATGTTGTCCATTGGCTCCTCTTGCAAGACCATTGTCTATAGGGATGAGTTTAGGTTGTCCCAATGACACCCAAGTGTCTATTATCATGATGTTCTAACTAGATTGAGGTCTAATTAACGTGCATTTGCACTTGACATCATTTCCTGTAGGAAAATCCAACCACATCATGATAGAATCTTCAAGAGAAACCATGGATGTTTGAGTTTTTGTTTCAACTTCAGATCTCATTTATGTTTCATATTCCCATTCACTTTCGTCCTCTTTTTGGCTCTCATCTTTTTCAAGAGTACCCAATGTGTATATTGGCACACTTGGTCCTCTTAGAATTCTAAATGAGGTTTGTTTGGAAATTTGTGAATCCTTGTTCTATGGAGCTCTTTATAGCTTGGTATAACTCATGTTAAGCCCCTAAAGTTGCAAGTGTTGATGCTATGCTGGCTTCACCCATGAGAGAAGAGAATTCCTCTAAATGAGGTCTTGATAGAATGCTTTAATTTCGTAAAACGGACTCATCGAATTCCTCACGCTCTTTCCTCAATCGCATAATTCATGCAATCTGTCTCTAATGACTCTTTTGTAGAGAGTATGTCTTCCTCTTTGAAAGGGGAAGCGATACTCCTCTGGGCTTTGTATTTTGGTTGCTTTTTTAGGATTGGCATTATGAGGCTCAATCATATAACTGGTGATCCTATAAGACATTCAACCATGCTAAGTATGCTCTCCTAATCTTGATTTTTGTTTTCCACATATGTCATGTGATCATGATTTTCAATTTGGGGTGGTTAGGTGGGTTATTGTTTCTTGATTGGTCTATCAAGTGCACTGAGTGACGAATCAGAACTTTTGTCATCTTTAGTGACGTACTAGAACTTGTTTTATTTTTTGACTTCCTTTGGATTGTTAGGTTTTCTTTATGTATGCCCATGTGACGAGATCGAATTCTCTTTTGGGCTTTTGTATCCTGTGTCGCACATATGGGTCTAGTAGTTTGTGCGGTGGCTTTTGATGTGGATGCTTTTGTATCATGTATAGCTTTTTGCTCTTTTGGGTTTATGATCTTCACAGGTTCCATTTCCCTATCCTTTAATTCAACCTTGGTTTTGATAGTTTGTTGTCCCTTGTTTTTCTTGACTTTAGAAGATTTTGTTTTCTCTTTTGGGTTCTTCTTTAAAGCATGTTCTTCTACCCATGTTGAGGTATTATCTTTTGCATTCTTTTTCATTGTTTCTTGTGCCTTGTCTTGTAAACGTGTAGCACATTCAAGGGTACTATGGACAATTGTCCGTTTTGTATACGTAAGATGTTAAGAATTGTACTTTGTGAGACAAGTTGCATTGAAGAAACTCGTCTTGGGAAATCTTGAAACATGTAATCAATGCCACATCGTTCACACATGGGTTGCAAAGTGTTAGTGACTATGGACATGGAAGTATTCCAAACTGTGCAATCTGCCACTTTGTGAGGTTCACGACAATAGAAACACTGAAGTGTTTGATTAACTGCTTCTTGAGCAGTTTCTACCCTTTGGACTGTTTTTGTTTGGTGCACGGGAGATGGAGGTTTTGAGTTAATTGTTGATGAATTGGGAAACTTTTTAGTATCATGATCAAAGGATTTACAATATTATAGTACATAAAAATAGGTGCCTTGTATGCACAATGGGTATTGGGATGGTCATAGTAGTGATTGCACTTAACACACAAGGCATTTCGCTCCTCACTTATAGAGACATTAAGGATGGTTGGTTTTGAAGGATCTCATATTCTCTTAGAGATGTCGATTAAAAGCTTTCAAGCAAAGCTACATAGAATTTAGGGAATGAAACTTTCGAGATCAATCTTTCTTTTGCCATTGCTTCACTTGGTTTAGATGAGGAACACCTCGTAGCATAATCATCTTCCATCATCTTCCATCATAATCATCTTCCATCATGAAACATCTCTTCAATTAAAAATCATTTAATTTTTCTCGTGACTCACATCGTGAGTCCAAGAGTTTTATTTGAAGGATAAAGTCTCAAATGGATTCATTTGGTTTACACTTAATTGAATAGAGTTCTTTTGCTGCACTCCACCGAGCACCTTATCTTGAAAAACCATGGATAAAGGGTGTTTTGAAGGTGCTGAAGCTGGTCTTGATTGCCGGCATCAATGTGATGAACCATAAACTAGCTTTTCCTTCTAAGCATAGGTTCAACGCATGTACCTTAGTGGGGCAGTTGGGATTTCCAAAGGCTTCACATCTCTGTTCAAACATTTGAATGAATTGAACAGGATCTGTTGTTTCGTTGTATTTGCCCATGATTATGGAAATTTGTATGGCCGTATTTCTATATGAATCATTGAGGCCATATGTGAGTGCTCTTATTGGGAGGGACTCACTGAGTCCTTGGGTAACCCCCCTTCTTAGACTAGTTAATATGTTCAAAGTATGGGCATCCCCAGGGGTTGGAAAGGGTTGGTACCTATAGGATTTGTAGGAATGTTAGGTAAGGGACCAAAGACCAATGCAATTGAAGTGACAGGGGAGATAAAACCCGATGACACTCTTGTTGGCATGGCAAATGGTATTGGGAGTTGCAGTTGGGGAATAGATCTCAATGGTTCGAAGATGTCAGCCATTGGGTTCAGTGAGGTTGTCGCCCCACATAGTCCCTCTATTGTTGTCGTGTGTTTGATGTTGCAATTGCTCCTTAATGAGCAAGCACTCATTTTTTTTAACGTTTTATATTTTCTCACAACCCGTTATAACCTCAAGAAGCTTGGCGTACTCTTCGTTGGGTCAAACGAGTGTCATTTACCCTAATTAGTGTAGACACTACATGCACGTGAATGACCTTAGGAATATTTTTTCAGAAAAACTGCATATGCTAGTAACTTCCCATATGGAAGAGGAGATCCTAAAACCTATTTTCCATCACTTCCTCAAGATTAAATTTTTTTAATGGATTTTTTTCCTTGTTTCGTAGCACGCTTTTGAGGGTGTTCCAAAAGGAATTTGGAAAAACTTTGTATGAGAGAGTTATAGTATTTTTGCAGTACTACAACTTTGTCTCTCTAAGT
The DNA here is from genome assembly GCF_041138505.1 of Cibotium barometz. Lineage (NCBI taxonomy): Eukaryota > Viridiplantae > Streptophyta > Polypodiopsida > Cyatheales > Cibotiaceae > Cibotium > Cibotium barometz. Next base: position 7,383,426 of record NC_141106.1, read on the forward strand.
TGTTCATGATTTTATCGTTTAGACCCTCAAAAAGTAACCTGAATATGGTTCAAAGTCGCTTTCATACTTTTTTTGTGATTTTTCGTGCTTTTTGAATTGTTTTTTGCCTCGATTTTCGGGTCAAATTTTGAGGATGTTGGTCAGAGGCCAAAACAATAGATTTTGACTTCGAATGGCTAAGACCAAAATTGAAGAGCTCAATGTTAGCTTTCTAATGAGCCCTAGAGCGCCTTCATCGGATTCACGGTTTAGGGGAGATACGAGCCTCCAAACAGGGGTGTTTTTCAGAGTCTATTTATTTTGTTTTATTTTTATTTTTTTTGTCGATGGAAGGGGCCCCTTTCACGTCGTGAACTTGCAAGGTGCAGTTCACGGTGTGAAACAGACTTCACGCATTTTATCAAATTTAATTTGATTTTTTTTTTTGCGTGAGGTCTTAAGACGTGAGACCCTTAATCCGTGAGATGCTTGGCCGTGAAAGGCTTGGCTATGAAATGTTTGGCCGTGAAAGGCTTGGTCGTGATAGGCTTGGTCGTGAAAGGTTCGTCCATGAAACACATGTCTCATGCATTATTTTTTTGGGCACGGACTCCTAGGGTGTGAAACCTTAGGCCTGAAAGTGTAGAAATGGTTCACGACGTGAACCATTTTTTCTGATTTTTTTTAAGGCGCGGACTTCTAGGTCATGAACCCTTAGGCGGTGAAAGTGTATAAATGATTCATGGCATGAACCGCTTTTTTCGAGTTTTGTTTTCTGGGCGCAGACTCCTAGGGCGTGAACCCTTAGGCCGTGAAAGTGCAAAAATGGTTCACGACGTCAACCATTTTTTTTTCTGAATTTTGACTTTTTTTTTTAAAGTCTAGTGGGAAATACGAATTTCCTTGTTTGAGGGAGATTTTTTTGAATTGAAAATTAAGGAGATATTGGGATTTTCCCTAAAAGGTAAGTGGGAATCAAAAAAGTCAACCTTTTTATGACACCTAAATGAGCCCCAAAATGGACAATTTGACAACTCATGAGAATCTACTCATTGAATGCTCATTTAGCCTTAATGAGTTATGTAAAAAAGTGATTAAAATTTAATTAAAGATTAATTCTTTTCCTAATCTTTCTCTTTTTTATACTAATAAAGGACTCTAATTAACCACTAATCCCTAATTAATTCACACAATTGAGCACATCATTGGATAGACCAAGGGAATGCTAAGCTATGTTTATGAATAATTGTGTAAATTAATTTAAAATAGGGATTAATTAGACTCTTAATTTTGGTCTCTTCTTTTAAGGCAAAATTAAGCAAAGAGAGTCAAATTCCTCCAATTAATGTAATTAGGTGCTTTGATGCATCTAGATGCTCTCAAAACACTCAAAAACACTAATTTCAACTACTCACATGATCAATTTAGACCCCAATTAACATATTTTCTAATTTTTGAGCCCGTTGAACAAGATTAATCACCCTTAATGATAAAAACCAGTCCATTAAGAGAAATTAGTCAAATTCAAGGATTTTTTGATAGTTTTGAGAAATTTTTTGAAAGATTAAGCTACTCCTAATTCTTGCTGACACTTTAATGCAAAAAATTCAAATTAAAAACACACAATTAATGTAAAATTAATGATTTTAGTTCTATGTTTAATATTAAAGAGGGCTAACATTCACTAAAAATTGCATTCTATTGCATTGTTGTTTGATGCAATGAATGCAAACTAAGCCTAATATAAACTATGTGCAAGCCCTAAGAACATTAAAAACCACATTAACAAAAATAATTTAAACAACAAATTAAGCTAAAAATTAAGCAAAAAACATTCTTTGCAAGAACAAAAAAGAGAGCTATTCTACACCAAATCACACACAAATCACCATCAAATCCTTATTTTTTCATGGAACACCATTAATCAAGACAATGGGCAATGGGTAATACGTAGATTAGAGGAAAAATGATGGAAAAAGCCAAGGGATGGCTCCTTGGCCGGTGACGCCAAAAATGTTATGGCTCACCCTAACCCCCTTTGAAACACATTCAACAAGAGATTACCTGGTGAACTGCAACTGTCGTGTGAGGATCTTTCTAATGGTCGAGCTCATAACCCTTGAGGTCTCCAAGCTCTACAATGCCTTGAGAAGCAATTCCACCATGCCTCCCGCGAGCGTTGTCACACCGCCACATTGCACTATGGGTACTCATCCCTCCTCTCACCTCACTTCACTCACACACACTCACTAGCATGCATTAGTGAGAGAGATTAGCAAGAGCCATAATCAATTGCACAATGGGCGAGTATATTGTATTATGAGAGAAATTCACTTATATATATAGCCATAAGTGTTCACACTCACTCAAACTGTGGTCGACCGGGCAATTTAAGCTCATAAGAGGCCTAATGCTATTATAATGACTACTCTCATAATATATCCATGAAGTACATCACTTGGGACTTCATCCTAACTTGCTACCACACACTCTTGAAGCAAGAATCGCCATAAATATTCCGTTACACCATTACGGGCACCCATCCCCAAACTGTAGCTTTGGACACCATTGCTTCATATCTTGAATGTATGACCCTTTGGTGTATCTACCTTGACTCTTTGATGTAAGATAATGGTGGTAGCTCTTGTTAACCCTAGGAATGGGTTAAAATTGAGAAAATATCTGGAGGAGGTAGCTGAGCCTGAAAGGGAGGTTAGGAGGATGAAGAAGTGTCCCATTCAATTAGTTGGAGGGCTAGGGACAGTTGTAGGTCTGGTTGGTGCCCTTGCAGTTGGGATTCTAGCATACCCTAGTTTTGATCCCTTTTCTTTTCTTCCTTGTTTTCATGCTGTTGGTGTATAGAGGCTAACATCTAGCCACCATACATTGCTTTGGTACTCCCACACTGCGGACCAGAGAGCCCTTATTAAGGGTTTGGATTAGCTGTTAGGAATCCACTTGTTGATCCACTCAGGACGACCTATGGTGTGGCTGGTTTTGATTATGATGTGCCCAGAGGATAGAATGATGAGGATGTTTCTCAGTTTCTTAGGAGTATTGAATTGGTGGCTTTGAGCAACGGAAGAGAAGATGATGCCTATAAGCTGAGGATGGCAGATTTGGTGTTGGAAGATGAAGCTAGGGAACGGTTATGATGCCAAAAATGTTGATAGGGTAAGCTGGGATAGTTTGAAGGGAGCCTTGAAAAGAAAGTATGGGAAACCTGACAGTACATAAGAGTTATGGAGAGAGCTTAGAAGTTGAAACAGGGAGAGGATGAAGGCATGTTAGATTTGGTTGTTGGCAGGTTTAAAACTGTTTGGAGAAATCTTTTGAAAGCTTTGGGAGAGATTTAGGTTCCACCTTATTTTATGAAAAAGTACTTTGTTGTGTTACATGAAAGCAACAGGATGAGAGTGGAGTTAAAAGATCGTGACACATATGATAGGGCAGTGAGGATAGCAACAACTGAGTAGTGGAGGAAGAGGATGAGGAAACAAGAGCTGATAAGGGAGAGAGAAATGCCAGCAAACTGGTTCCAATGGATATGCATCTAGAAAGGAGAACATGTATGGAGATTCCAAGGGTTATAGAATCACCTAAAGGGCAGAGTGGAATGTGTCAAGAGGTATAGAGGTTGACTGAGTAGGTTGGGGTTTTGAATGATGCTATGCTAGAGATCCTGGAAGTTGATTGGGATCAAGAGCAACCCTCAAATCAATTTCGTAATGTAAGTATGGATGGAGTTGTTATGGGAGTGGCAGAGTCTTTTGATGAATTGGATGAGGAAATAGACTTGGATCAGAGTTGGCTAGAGGTAGCATCGGAAGATACATGCAGTGATGCGCATGGAGTCTTTGAGATAATTGCTGATATGCTTTCAAAAGATGCAGATACATGTTTGAAGGATGCAAATTCTATGTTTTCAGAAAGGGAACTGGAAGAGGATGGCACTGTAAAGCAGACATCTCGAAGCGTACTAGAAGTGGCAAGGGATTATGGGGATGTTGTGCATAATGACCGCGACCAAGCTGAGCTGTAGGATGTTGTGCATAATGACCGTGACCAAGCTGAGCTGCAGGATGTTCCTTTGTGCTTTTTTGATACTTTTCTAGATGATATTGATGCGACGTGTTTTGAAGTGGATGAAGAGGGAATTGATGCAGATGTGGTTAAGCCTGTGGAGGTAGGATACATGGGTTTACAGAAAAATAACTATGCTATTGTGTCTAAAGGGAGCTGTTGCTGCTTGCATAAGGCAGATTGTTTGAAGAAGAGCCAAGGCTTGGGTGCAGTGGAGAGTGACTAGGATGATGGTGTTAATGAAGCTACTGTTTCACAAGGAAAACAGTGCTAGAGTAAGGCTTGTGACTTCATGTTGGGAGATGATCACACTGTTCATGTGAAAGTTATTGGAGATGGTCTGGTTAGGCAACCTTGTAATGAGAAGAGAATGCTTGGAAGAGAGAGGAATGTTGTTCTTGTGAATATAAATGGTTTTGAGAGATGGATTGAATGCCAGATAGAGGTGTATAAGTTGGGAAAAGGATATGGGTTGAATGATGGTACCAGGGTGTCAATTGGATGGAGGAATTTAGAGGAGGGATAGGAGGAAATCTGGTTGGATTGAGCCCTTTGATGAGGGTAAAGTACTGATGAGGGTTGTAAGATGTCAATAAATTTATGATCCAGGTGGCTAGATCAATTCAACTGCATGGTTTTGGAGATTAATTTTCTATCCCTTTGATCCAAGTGGCGAGATCAATTGAACTACATGGTTTTGGAGACTGCTTTTATATCCCTTTAATCCAGGGGGATGATGAAAGCTCGATGCTGCTATTGATACTGTAGATATATTTGAGTGGAATGTTTTGTGAAAGAGAGTAGTTTTGAGTAGAAAGGATGCAGTGAAACACATTCACATGAATGTGTTTCACCTTAAAATGTGTGGGGAATCCCTATCCCTCCCAAATCCAATGTCTAGATGGATGTAGAGTATGAAAGGTTGTATATGGCAAATCTAAGAGGGCAAAAGGCAATGTGACATTCATATGATAAAGGCGCAAGTGCGCTAAACCAAAATAGGAACAGTATGGACAACATAGGGAAGCCGAGCAGTGTAAGGATCTGGAAGAAGTAAAGGCAATGATGTTGTTCAAGAACCAAGAGGGAGATCTTTTTCAGGGAATCTCTAGACCAAGGTGGTTTGTGTTACCACTAGAGAGAGGAGAGGGCCGATGGGAGTGGAGGGAGTCTCCTACAGTTTAATATTCTTGATTGAGGTTGCAGGTTGGTGATCCTATAGAATACGAAGATGTTAAAGGTTACAGGTAACATCGCAGAGTGTGAGAAGGCAGTTTGAATCAGAGTAGAGGAAGACTTGTAGTCAAGAGAACTGGCTAGGAGGAGAGTCCCTAGAGTCTCTGTGTATCTCCTTTGTTAGAGACTTGGTTCAATCTATGTCTGCTCAACTGTATTGGATGCCTAATAGTTGGATGCTAGTTTATCAATATTAAAGATGAAGTTTTGAAGAATTTGTTACCGAGGTCTACTAGTGGAGGACCCGCCCATTCATTGTGTTTTATTTCTTTTCTTTGTGCCCACGTCTCAAGGCTATTAAGACACTGCTTTGTTTATATCTATCTAAAACAGATAGAGACATTGGGTTTAATTTATGGTCTTGATGATTTTGCTATGATGATTGAGTGAGTTTGAGTTTGTGGAGATGAAGGTCCTAATTGGGTGAGTTTGATATCTATGGGCATGACTTTGAGTCAGTTCTGATTTTCAGAATCTGAATCTGCTGAGAGGGTATAGTCTCATCTAGGAGGCAGTTGGGCTTCTATTATATAGTCAACTGTGATAGTGTAGATTGCTTGCTTTGACGTGTTTGAGATTGAGGAAAGTGTTGATGTGATAGTGGGATGAGAGTTGATCTAGGGTCATTGATCTAGGGTCAGCTAGGTGTAGCTGGTGTCAACAAAGTGGTTATAAGGCCACATCCTACTTGCTTTGAATGTTTGGTGGGTCTAGAGGTGTCAACCGACCTAGAAGAGAGAGAATCTGCCTCAGATGAATCAGTTTAGTGTGTTTTGAGAAGAAAGTTTGTTCAAAGGCAGCTCTGGGTTAGTTGCAATCATCAGCACAGCAGAAAACCTGTGAAGTGATATCCTTGCTTAGTGAGGACAATTTGAGGGCAAGGGAAGTCTACGGATACAAAGGAGAATATTCTATTTCTGTAAAGGATTCTGAGTAAGAATTTTGCATCAAAATTTGGAGGTAGAATTCTTCTAGGTTCAGTCAGAAAGGAGTAAGAGAGTTAGCAGAGGTTAGGAGACTGATGTAGAGTGGCCCTCAAGCAAGAGTAGGAGATGGGTTGACAGTGGAGAACACTTTGTGAGGCGTGGAAGACAATTTTTAGCTTGGGAACTAGAAGAGGATTTGGGAGGAAAAAATAGGGTATTCTCCATGAGCTCTAGGAGTGCAATTGGTCAGCTTGGTGTCAGTTTTGGTTAGAAGAGGCTCTTACGTGAAATATCAAAGATGTTGGAGGTATGAGCATTTATCTCCTCCTCCCTACATTTGGATTAATCTAATTGGTCCATAGGAACCTTAATTCAAAAATTTTTAAAAATCTAGATCCTTAGGCTAAGGTCCTTTTTACCTGATTTCAATTTATTTCAATTGCACGTTGGAAATTTCTTTTTGAATATCTGTTTTAGGGAAAACCATTTTAGACACTAGGAGGATTTTTATATCCAAAAATATCTCAATTTTGAATTACCTCCCTCTAGACATTTTCTCTCTCTAGGCCAAAACAGGATCTTTCTTTTATTTCAGAGAGGGGAATAATTATAAGATCAAAAGGGGAGGCTCTTACACCTGCACACCTCAAAAGCCGGAGGGAGGAATCTTACACCATCCAATCACATCACCAAACAGCCAGCGCACGTTGCTGTGCAGAATTCTGCATTTTTTCCAACGCCTTTTTCTGAAGGAGATTTGAGATCTTGACTGCACCATAAGACATTGCTCTAATTCCTCTTAGCCCCAGGGATTTTCAAGGGTGCTCTACAAGCTAGTGAAGACAGTTTTTTATTTCATCAAGTCTACAATGAGATCCAAGCTCTTCATCAAATCTGTAGGTGACTTAGGTAAAACAGAGATTAAGCATTCAATGTTTGGTCAATTCTTGTGTTTCTTGGCTTAATCCTCTACTATAATAATTGTTATTGATGGCCTTGAAAGGATTTGAGCTCATTTAAACTCTAAGGCCCTAAATTTGGACTCCCCGCATACTCTCTTTTTTGCACACAAAATAGAGGATTATTTTGCTAATCAGTGATGATTAATCAATACTAATCACTATATTTTGGTGCAATTGAGGGTTCAAATTAACCATTGGGTATCTGATACAGATCCCTATAACTTAAGATTGTAATTCGTAGATGGTTTGATACTCCAACCATTCAGTACATATTTGTTACATTTGGTTTAATGTAATTTCGTGAATTTATGCTAATAAATCTGTTGTAATCATCACCTAAACACCAAATTTAGTTGTAAAAGGGTAGACACTGCCCTTGGATCTTAAAATTGGATCAAGAGGTAAGACCCCCTTCACATCATCATGATCACGGCACAAGAGATAGCCAAATTTAATGGGGAGCAATTTTATACATGGCAAACAAAAACCATGTATTTGCTCATGAGGAAAAATTTGTGGGGGCTAGTTGAGGGAAGAGATAAATGCCCAAAGGTGAGTGGGAAAAATGAGTGGAAGAGTAGGAATGAGAAAGCATTAGGACTTATCGCACTCAGTTTAAATGATGAAATCATTCATCACATCACAGGGATACAATGGGCAAAAGATGCATGGGATGAACTCAATAAATTATTTGGCACTCAAGCACAAAATTCAAAGATAAATCTGTTAATGCAATTCTACAAACTGGATATGAAGGAAAGTGAACCTTTAATCACAAACTTGAACAAATATAAAAGCATTAAGGCAGCCATTGGCAAGAAGGTAGAAGATGATGAGGCACTAGCAGTGCTCCTGAAGAGTGTGGACAAAGGTGAATATAAAAACATTGTAGCAACATTAATGAATGTACCTAAATTGAAGCTGCATGAGATAGAAGGAGCTCTACTAGAGCAAGAGACCAGGGTCAAAGAGAAGAAATGGCTGGACTCAACAACTGGAGAAGAAAAAGCATTCTTCACCCGAGGAGGATTCTCTCGAGGACGAGGACGAGGATGAGGCAGAGTAGGAGAAAGGACCTTCACTTGCCACAAATGTGGAAAGCTAAGACACATGGCAAGAGACTGCTATGGAGAAGGAACGACATCGGCAAACTTCATGGAGGCTCCTAAGGAAGTGGAGTCAGATCATCTTTTCTAAGAGAGAGAGAGAGAGAGAGAGAGAGAGAGAGAGAGAGAGAGAGAAACCCCACAACCCAATGTAACCTGCCCCAACAGAGTAAAACCACCTCTGAGCCACCAATGATGTAGGCCATGTGGTAGATGTATGTGTGAGCACTTTAGTCAAGGTCACGGGCACTTCTAGTAGCCTGGTACACATAGAGAGAGAGAGTGTTAAGGACTATGAGTTTAGGGACTTGAGGCACTGGTCGCGGACTATCAAGTAAGAGGGAAACTTGGTATAGGGTCCAGGTGTGCTAGGATTATTCACTTGAGGGGAGGTGTTGAAATATACAAGTGAATAGGGTGTGTGCGTGAACAAGCCCTTATAGCAAGAGGCTGTAAAAGAGAATCTATAAACGAGTGAGAAGCTGTGAAAAGGTGAGAAGTATCTACTGGGAGAGAATAAAGGGTAGCATGAGAAGATTTAGGAGGTGTGGAGATATTCTAGGAAGAGGTGGAGAGAATCAAGCAAAAGAGGTGGAGTGAATCAAGGAGAGATCAGCAGGATTAGATGCTTGGATGTAAACTCTATAAATTGAGGCATTGGCCTAATGAGAATTTGCTAGTTTTTGATTATCCATGCCTACATTAAGCTATCAGTTAATTGCTCACTAATCACATCTTAATTATTATCTAATCTCTTTTCTAATGATGTTGATTCTAGCATTTGATCCACCATAGCTCATCACATTGCTACAAATTTAACACCACTGGCCCCTCTTTTGTGTACACCTAGTAAATTGTGATTATACTCTTGTCCCAATCAAGTACCCTAGCAATGATGAGATCTAGCACGTAGCTGCACTTTATGATACCCTGATCATATTAAAAGTGACAAACTAATTGCTTCCGCTAAGGTATGCCATGTGTAAAGTATGTGTAAATCCTAAATTAATCATTAACCTCTCCTAAGCATGTGTAAAGCCTAGATTAATGATGATTATTCTCTCCTAATAAAAAACCCACAATTTTTTAATGGGGAGGGGGGGAATTTTATAGGCCAACTAGCCCCCCATGCATGCCTAAGTAGCCTCTACCAAGTGGCTAATTAGCCTCTAGATTTTTTATAGGCCAACTAGTCCCTATGCATGCCCAACTAGACCTCTGCCAAGTGGCTAGTTAGCCTTCAGCTCAACTAGCCCTCTGCCAAGTGGTTGGTTAGCCTCTCTGGCTCAACTAGCCCTCTCCCAAGTGGCTGGTTAACCTCCGGGTTAACTAGATAATGGCGGCTAGATCCTCATAGTTGAGTTTGGGTTATTCTCAACTAGTTAAAATGGTAGCTACATTAGTTAATGGTGTACTATGGTGTGCTAGACTAAGGCTTATCAATTTGTATGGCCTTGTATGCACTAAAGTTAAATATTAGAGATATGCATGACATTCCACTTTAAAAACCAACTTACTACTTACCACTCTTGATTTCTACCCACTTTACACTTAATAAATCCATCCTAGAATTTTCACCATACCATGGTTTTGGAATCATAGAGGAGATTTTATTAATTAATGTAAACACTCCTTGCCTAAGGTGGGTCTTTAAATATTTTATTATGGATAACCATAATATTCTATGTCAGATATTAACACTATGGCAATTGGCATGTGTTGAACTCATTTTTGGAGTTTATTTCTTTAAATTCCCTCATCTTCATGTGTTACCCACTACTACTACTACTACTATTACTCTAGAGTCATACTACACAAACGTGTGCACATAGGTCCCAAGGCTTACACTTAAATTTTTCTAAGCTCAAAAAATCTTGGTACGCTCACTGCAACTAATTTTTATGGGCTACATTTTTGAAAACTTTTGTACCTCTATAATATCTCATAAATTGCATTAATAAAATACAGGATAAGAGGGATCTTACATTCTCCCCCACTTAAAGATTCAAGATTTCCTCATCTCATAAATTGAGGGTAATCTCGAGCTAAGCCTTCTTTTTCTTCCCATGTAGCATCCTCTATTGGGAAGAACTTAATTAAATACTTTGTAGAATCTTGTTCTTAAAAGATTTTTCCTTAATGTCAAGGACTTGCTCGGGTTCCGATTTTATATGTCCTTGAGCTGGGCATTATTACTTGATCATCCTCTAGAACATGATTAGGATCTAGGATATACTTCTTTAATAAACTTACATGAAACATTGTGGATCCAAATATGAGGAGGGAGAATAAGTTCATTAGCTCCTTCTCCAATTCTACGAGTTATGACATATGGTTCACAATATCTTGGAGATAACTTCATGTACTTTCCCAAGGAGAGTTTGGGTCATACTCAAAGAAATACCGTGTTTCCTTCTTCAAGAAAAAACCAAAAGTTCAAGCTAAAGTATAAAGGGATGGGACCGTTCCTACTTGTGTTGGAACAAAACCTACAAGGATCAGCACATACATTGAAACACCTAGCAATGTGGAAATACAAGGATTCTTTACCAGTATAAAACTTAGGCACTACTATATCCCTTTAACAGTAAACGCCTTGAAGTCCATTGATCAAAAAAAAGAGGAGAAAATAAAAGAAGCTGCACTAAAATGTGAAGCCCGGCGGGGCAAGAAGCTAAGGGTAGACAAGAAAAGTTACACAATTGCCACATTTCTGTTAACACGGCCCAAGTCGTTAACTTAGAAGAAGAGGAATTGAAGGTGAATCTTGCCAAACTCTAGCTGGGCATGACCACAAAGATTGGCCAAAAACACAAGCTCTCACTCCTTAACATAGGTGCTAGCCATAACCTAATGTGCCATGAAACTTGGTTTGTACTACAACAACCATTGCTGACACCCACAAAAGCAAGAGTTAAAGGAGTAGACACATTCAAAACCTCATGCATAGGATTGTTCACTGCTATGTTTTACATTGGAAATAACCCCTTGGAAGGGAAGTTTTATGCTATGCTTGTAGGTACCATGCATGAAGAAGTTCTCCTTGAACGAGGATGGGACTCACAAACTTCTACTTGCAACTAACTACTAGACAGGTTACTCTCCTAATGATGACTGATGAGGATCCCATTTCTTGTCAAACTTCAATAAAAGAAAATGGTTCTCCCACTAAAGAAGTGCTCCAATCCATTAAACATCCAAAGGTTTCCCACACTCTAGCCATGCTGCTTAAAAAGAGGCCTAATTGATACTTGACCATAGGTATAAGTGACCAAGCTTCATTAAAAGCCTCACCTAACCAGGATCAACCTCTCACAAGTTCCTTCTCAAAAAGTAGGCCAACTAACACCAACATTGCTAACATTTTTAACCAAACTGAATCAGGACTACCCATCAGTCCCTAGCAACACCAATGTTTCCATTATAAGGGCAATAAGTGGTAAGAATTGCTTTGAGCAAAAGGTTACTATGAAAGGTAAAGGAAAATCTGTGTGCCACCCAAGGGGAAGGTCCAGCATCATACACCAATCAAATCCATGCCACCAACTAGACCATGTAGCAAAACATTAAACCCCAACCACATATCAAAAACATGGTTCATCAAAAGGGAGTTGTTGGAATCCCAAGGGGACTACATTGCAAAAAAATAACTATGGCTACCCAAAGAAATACAGTCAAAGCCAACTTGTCAAACAAAACCCCGATAAAAATGCACTATCCAAAAACGGGTGCCTGACATGCTCCTAGTTGACCAAGGGTATTATGAAGGTAACATAAGAATTTGGGTCCCTAAGGTCACACCATCGATTCTTCCAACCTCCTTAGTCACAACAAAAAGAACCAAGGAAAGATGGCAATGGTAACCCAAGGCTACCAACAATGCAAAAACCCTAGGTGCACAAATGATATGGTAAAAATGGACCAATTGATGGAGCCCCATGAGCATCTCCAAAAATACCATGCATAGGATATTCCTTCCACGTCCAACTTAGAAAAGCCTATGATGCAGTAGATGACCTTGAACCATCCGTTTTCCTACTGTAATTGGCATCCCTCTCAAGCCTCAGTAAACTGGGCCAAAAATAGGTACCTTAAATGATGAAGGATACCCATCAGAACAACTCAAAATGTGAAAGAAAGAAAAAAAAAAGCATCAAAGAAAGCAGTTGAGAAGGGGCCAAGAAGCAAGTAGAATCGTAAGAAAGCTGAGGGAAGGCAACTTGTGAAGGAGAGTCCACAAGGAAGCACTATTTTAAAAAAATGGTTCTCTAATAAATGACCTTCTAGGTACATCTCATGATGGGGGGGCATGGTGGGTGAAAACATGGTCCGTGGTACAACCCATCACCCTAATTTCTAGTCATTAGAACATTACTAAGGCAGTCCATCATTCCAAAAAAAAACATAATACTTGTACAAGATGTGCACACACTTTCACATCTATCCATGCACATTCTCATATGTGCACACATGTTTCCAAATTTTTATGCACGCACATTTCCACATTTTTTATGCATGCACATTCTCATCTATGCACATATGTTTCCACATTTTTATGCATGCACATTTCGACATTTTTGTGTACATCGGTACACATCTTAGCACGCACATTCGAAGTTGAGAATGCACATATGCTATTCCATGTATGCACGTTTCCAAGAATGGTTTGTAAACATATGTACCCACTGTGTACATACATTTCTTAGACTAGTCAGAAGCTATAAATATAGAGGGACCTCCTCTAATTTTCTACCACTCACTCTCTAGCTAGCCAAACTATTGCCAAATTTATCTATAATCCTATCCACATCCTAGCCTCATGCCTCCTCTACTATCCTTATGACAACTATAAACATGGGCCTTTGAGACCTCTTCAGAGATTGTGCCCCTCACACCCACCAAGAAGACAACCAAGATTTCCAAGATCTTAGAATACTAAGTAGTTACCATTAACTTCTCCCCACTAGTGGGAGTGGACTGCTATGTGAAGTTGGCAGGGCCACATGACTCACAGTAGCCACATCTAGTCCAACAAGAAGGTGAAGCACAAGCTCACTTACTACCACACCCAATTGTGCTACCAAATTTCCAGGAGACCAAAAGTCATGGAGCACCTACATAGACTCAGACTCGATGGGTTGGGAGATCTTGTTGATTGGAGCCTCAACCTTTAACACCTATTTTAGATTCATCTCCTCTTATGATATCCACCTTAGCACACCTGCTAGCATAGTTTGTGATGCTGTAGATGTTGACTTAACCTTGTCCATGAATCCTTGAACTTGCCTCAAGCTATAGAGCCTTGCCAGAAGGTGAGTGGAGCACAAGGCATGGTTAGAGACATTATCAAGGGCCTGTTCTTCAACAAAGATGGGTTCAAATGTGGGAGGACATTAATCGACCTCACTTGTGTACCCTAGCTAGAATCCTCATGCCATATTGAACAACCTCTATTGGATGAATAGGTACAGTAGTAGGTGGAACCTCTCCCTCTCCTTGCCTACCTCGAGCAAGGTCTACCATTGAATTGGGTTCACCATTTCCATCATGAACTCCACAGCATCTGCGCGAACCCAATTGGAAAGTTTGTAGTTGCCATGGTCCTCACCCCTTTACTATACTGCGAGATGGGAAGAGCTCCCCAAACCCTACAGCTACCACAATGTAGCCACCCTAAGCGGGCCTCCTTAGTAGCACACCCTAGTCGCTCCCTCCCTTACTAACTCTCCTAAACCCAAGAAGCAAAGATAAGATCAAGATACCACTGCCAGTGAGGCCTTTGCCAACTTTTTGAAAATGAATATCATGTTGAAATATACAACTGAACAGGGTGTGTGCGGGAACAAGCCCTTGGCTAGAGGCTGTAAAAGAGAATCTCTAAATGTGAGAGAGCCTGTGAAAAGGTGAGAAGAATCTACTGGGAGAGAATAAAGGGTAGCATGAGGAGATTTAGGAGGTGTGGAGATATTCTGGGAGAGGTGGAGAGAATCAAGCAAAAGAGGTGGAGTGAATCAAGGGGAAATCAGTGGGATTGGATGCTTGGATGTAAACTCTATAAATTGAGGCATTGGCCTAATGAGAATTTGTTAGTTTTTTATTATCCATGCCTACATTAAGCTATCAGTTAATTGATCACTAATCACATCTTAATTATCATCTAATCTCTTTGTTAATGATGTTGATTCTAGAATTTGATCCACCATAGCTCATCATATTATTGTAATTTTAAAATGGTATCAGAGCCTAGCCTAGAATCCATCAAGTTTATGAGCCCATTATCTAACTAATTAGGATTAGTAGATGATTAGAAAATAATCACTTTTTTTGTTATTTTCAAGTAGCCCACTATACCCCCAGCCAATGGAGGGGCTTGATCTCCCTCCAAGAGCAACATTAGCTCAAGCCACTTTAGGCATACATAGCTAACTCACTTGTGCTTCAGCCCATCAAATCAGCACAGCAAACCGCCTAGCAGAGCTCCAGATTTTTGCTCATTTGCAGGCACTGTTTTTGCGAGGAGAAATTGAAATATCTGCTTCATCACATGCAATGGGTCTAATTCCTCTTAGCCCTAGGGGTTTTCAAGGGTGCTCTACAAGCTGGTGAAGTCAGAATTTGATTTCATCAAGTCTATAGTGAGGTCCAAGCTCTTCATCAAATCTGCACAGGTGACTTTGGTAAAACAGAGATTAAGCATTCAATGTTTGGTCAACTTTGAGATTTCATGAACCTCACATGCCTAAATTGGAGATGAGAAAAACGTATAGTCTAATCTCAATCGAAAGAAGGTTATTGATCGCGTGTCAAAAATGTTCAGGTCAAAGTATGGCTTTAAGATCGAGTGATGAATCAATGGATGCTGCTAGAAAAATCTTGTGTTTCTTGGCTTAATCCTCTACTAGACTAATTGCTATTGATGGCCTTGAAAGCATTTGAGCTCATTTGAACTCTAAGGCCTCAAATCTGGGCTCCCTGTATATTCTATTTTCTATAACAAAACAGAGGTATAATTTGCTAAATCGGTAATTAATCAGTGCTAACCACTATTTTTGGTACAATTGAGGGTTCAAATCAACCATTAGGTATTTGATACAAATCTCTATAACTTCAGATTGCAATTCGGAGATGGTTTGATACTCCAACCATTCCGTACAAATTGGTTACCCTTGATTTAATGTAATTTTTGGTGATTTTATGCTGATAAATCTGTTTTGTAATCATCTCCTAAACACTAGATTGAGTTGTAAAAGGGTAGACACTGTCCTTGAATCTTGAAATTGGATCAAGAGGTAAGACCCCCTTCACATTATCATGAGTACGGCACAAGTAATAGCCAAATTTAATGGGGAGCAGTTTTACACATGACATACAAAAACCATGTATCTGCTCATGAGGAAAAATCTGTGTGGGGACTAGTTGAGGGAAGAGATGAATGCCTAGAGGTGAGAGGGAAAAATGAGTGGAAGATCGGGAATGAAAAAGCATTGGGACTTATTGCACTCAGTTTAAATGATGAAATCATTCATCACATCATAGGGATACAATGGGCAAAAGATGCATGGGATGAACTCAATAAATTATTTGGCACACAAGCTAAAAATTCAAAGATAAATTTGTTAAATTGGATATGAAGGAAAGTGAACCTTTAATCACACACTTGAACAGATATAAAAGCAGTAAGCAACAACTGGAAGCTATTGGCAAAAAGCATTAAGCAACAACTAGAAGCTATTGGCAAAAAGCTAGAAGATGATGAGGCACTAGCAGTGCTTCTGAAAAGTGTGGACAAAGGTGAATATGAAAACATTGTAGCAACACTAAAGAATGTACCTGAATTGAAGCTACACAAGATAGAAGGAGCTCTACTAGAGCAAGAGAGCAGAGGCAAAGAGAAAAAATGGCTCGACTCAACAGCAGAAAAAGCATTCTTCATCCGAGGAGGATTCTCTCGAGGACGAGGAAGAGAGGAGGAAGAACCTTCACTTGCCACAACTGTGGAAAGCCAGGACACATGGCAAGAGACTGCTACAGCAAACCCATTGGAGAAGGAACGACATCGGCAAACTTCATGGAGGCTCCTAAGGAAGTGGAGTCAGATCATCTTTTCTGAGAGACACACAGAGAGAGAGAGAGAGAGAGAGAGAGAGAGAGAGAGAGAGAGAGAGAGAGAGAGAGAGAGAGAGAGAGAAACCCCACAACCCAATGTAACTTGCTCCAACAAAGTACAACCACCTCTGAGCCCCCGATGATGTAGGCCATGTGGTAGATGTATGTAGGGACTTGAGGCACTGGTCGCGGACTATCAAGTAAGAGGGAAACTTGGTATAGGGTCCAGGTGTGCTAGGAGTATTCACTTGAGGGGAGGTGTTGAAATATACAAGTGAATAGGGTGTGTGCGGGAACATGCCCTTGGCTAGAGGCTGTAAAAGAGAATCTGTAAATGTGAGAGAACCTGTGAAAAGGTGAGAAGAATCTACTAGGAGAGAATAAAGGGTAGCATGAGGAGATTTAGGAGATGTGGAGATATTCTAGGAGAGGTGGAGAGAATCAAGCAAAAGAGGTGGAGTGAATCAAGGAGAAATCAGTGGGATTGGATGCTTGGATGTAAACTCTATAAATTGAGGCATTGGCCTAATGAGAATTTGCTGGTTTTTTATTATCCATGCCTACATTAAGCTATCAGTTAATTTCTTATCATCTAATCTCTTTGTTAATGATGTTAATTCTAGCATTTGGTCCACCATAGCTCATCACATTGCTGTAATTTTAACATATCATGGATACCCCCACATGGATAGCCATAGGCACAAGTGCCATCCAAACAACCCAAAAGGGCTAGCACAACTCCCACATATCTATCTCTGTCACTAAGGTAGTACCAAGAGGTGTATTGAGGGTAGCCAATTCTCCAATACATAAGAAGACCAGTTTACTAATGAAACCCATATATGGACCATCCCAGACAAAAATCTCACCTCTATTGAAAGCCTCTCTCAAGCCATAAGAAACTCTCAAGAATACCTTCTAAATTTTCTTGTCACCTTCTCTATCCACAATATTACTAGGCACATGAACGATTTCATGGTGTGACAAAAGGAGCAGGTGGATGCAGCCTAGAAAGCACTCCTTATGCGTCATGCCACCATTGCCCAGTTGGAAACTCAAAACAAATGTCATCACACCATCAATGGTAGGCTGCAAGTGTAAGCCCTTGAAGCTAATTCTTGAATCACTTGTTTGCAACAAGAGTTGGAGGTAATACACACCAAAGTTGAGAGGGCTAGAGCAGCTAGAGCACAAACACACAAGAAAATCACCTTGGCTACTATACACTCCAAATTGCTACAATAGCAATAGCTCATGGACAAGGTCCACAACTAGATGTTTGAGCACCCCAACCATCAACCTCTCTCTGATGTCCTCAATGGAATCACCAAGGCCTCAACCTTAAATCTGAGACCATGGCACACAACTAGCAATAGCTCATGGTGGACAAGGTCCACAACTAGATGTCTGAGCACCCCCACCACTAACCTCTCTCCAAGATGTCCTCGATGGACTCACCAAGGCCTCAACTTCACAAGCCAATCACCCCTCTCTCCCATCACAGGTCGTAGAAGAACGTGAAATCGCATAATCCCCCATTGGAGAGAAGCAAATGCACCGCCTTGACTGCCCACTCCACTAGTGTGATCCTCTTGATGGGATTGATATTGATAGAGCCCTTAGAATCCTGGACTAGCAGGTAGAGCTGACAATGCCTGGACCCTACCCCCAACACCAACATGATCACTGATCCCCTCAATATATGCCTTATCAAGCTTTATCTAGAATAGAAGTTCAATCGGTGGTCCAAATCTCATTGCAAGAGGGATTGTGGGGGATACAAATCACCACAAGCCAGGGTATCTCGAATAATGCATGACCTCATGGGGAAGCAACCTATGTGTCAATGACCTTACCTTCTCAATACCAAGTGTTGGGGACATAGTATTTTCATGCTCCAAGGTATCTCAAGATCAACCCTGTTTATTTCTTGATCAAACACAAATGATCCTAGGACCTGTTCAAGCAAGAGCTAGAGAAGAACCCAAGGTTGTAGTTCAATTTTCCATGGATATCTCTACCTCAACTACCCCTCCTCCTACATGAAGAATGGATGCTTTCCACAATGCGAAAGTTCATCCAGGATTATGATGCACTACTGGATCCTGATATGGTCATCACACGATAAAGTTTTTTAGGCTCATCATCGTGATTTTGGTGGAATTTCTTGACTGGCATGCATTTAATAAAGTTCAATGGGACATGGCCTTTGACATCAATAAGGGTCCGACGTTTTATCAAATACTTGGCTACCACTTTAAGCGAGTACAATGGATGCAAGGCTAGTGCATGCTCACATTTAAAGATGCGTACAATGGATGCAAGGCTAGTGCATGCTCACATTTAAAGATGCGTACAAGATAGCCTTTTACACATCTTACAAATCCTTTCATTGAACCACCCCAATACACAAAGTCCTCCTTCAACCTCTACTAAAACTTTAGCAGCTTCTACCACTAGCCTCCCTGATGCTTCACTACCAAATTCAAGGACGAAATCATGATTAGAGAGGAGGGTATATTAACCACATTTGTTAATATTACTCTAAAACATGCATAACATCTTCAAGATATATTTTTATATTGTGTAATAATATAAAATGCATATTATTGTGCATTTTTTATAAAGCATAATAATACGTTTTAAGTAAAATGATTATGGAAAATCTTTGAGCTTACGACTTGTGTAATGCTAGAAGATAGTGAAACACCGAGCTTACGACTTATGTAATGCTAGAAGATAGTCAAACAACGAGCTTATAACTTGTGTAATGCTAGAAGATAGTCAAACAACGAGCTTATAACTTGTGTAATGCCAATAATGTATATTTATACTAGGAAATTGGCCTAGACTAACTTACAAACATTATTTGGACAATGGGGTGTCCGAGCATTGTATAAAAAAGTCTTGTATACAAGACATTTTAACTAATGAGGAAACACATAATCCCATTCTCACAATTGAGTTTGAGTGTCTTCTTGCTCTTATGGTTGAAGTAGCTTGTATGCTTTCTCTTTTTATTTCCCCATCTACGTCCTTCAAAACCCCTGGCCCGAATGCATCCATAAAGTGAGCCAGAAGTGCCCCCATAGTGGATCCCTGTTTGTACATGTGTCACATCCCTAATATAACCACCCTAATCTTTTCCACCATGGCAAGTAGACAAAAGAGTCAGTCTTGCCGCATATTCAAAAACTTGGCTAGGCAATGCGGGTGAAAATGGAGAGAGAGTCTAGGTGGATGACTAATGAAATACGATCCTCATAAGAAAAAATATTTGTGTACCATTCATATGTATGCTACTCAATTCTACAATAGCCTGGAGTACAAGAGAAGCTGCAAGCCACAAGACTTGGTCATTTAGCAAGCTTGTGGGAAGATTATGATCCTATTCAGATTTTGAAATTCCTTGGCACCTATGATGTAGATTTTGAAATTTCTTGGCACCTAATATGTAGATTTAAATATGGGGATAGTGGAATTGGGAGGTCACACAGTGGAGGTGGCCATTGATAGAGCACTTAGCTTAGAAGCCCTCCAATTACCAACCTCACCCCGATACACAAAACTCACAATGGAAAGCTTGGATTTGAGCAGGTACTTAAGGAATTGGCAAAGGTCAAATGAATCCACAGCTTCCTTTGGCGGTGCTAGATGACATCGAATGTCCAGATGCTCTGCAATCTGTTCTCCTTCAAAGCTAGTAACTATTCCAGTTGGTTTGCTTTAGACTCTTTCGGGCAGTCATTCACCACTCTTGGGTACAACAAACTCCATTGGAACCACCACTTCAAGGATGGAAAATGGCATTTGCCTTGTTGCTGACTTGTAAGCAATCCGAAATGCCCATAATGCGGAGTATAGCTTGTGGTCTGAATTTTTCTGGTTCTCATTAGCCACTTTCTTCAAAAAAAATTGTAAAATCTTATTAGAGGATTCAGCCTAACCATTAGCCTTTAGATAATGCACTATAGATTTCTTATGAATGTTCATGTGCTGTTGAGTTAATCTCTTAATCACTTTATTCAAAAAAAAATATACCCTGATCACTAAATAATTCAATCAAAAAATGTCTACCCTCATCACTAACTAATTTAATCAAAAATTATCTACCCTAATCACTAACTAATTTCTTATGAATGATCATGTGATGTTGAGTTAATCTCTTAATCACTTCATTCAAAAAATGTCTACCCTGATCACTAACTAATTCAATCAAAAAATCAAATCTGGTCATGATCATTTCATAAAGAAACTTTGTCACTAAGCTATCGTTATTATCTCTTAATACATTGGCTTCCACAATAACCCATGGCTACCAGAATATACTTATTGCCAGTTTGTTGAGCTAAAGCTTAAATGGTTTGACAAAATCCAAACCCCGTTTCTGAAAAGGTTCCATCAGGAGCACTAAATTATGTGGCATCAGATCTAGCTGGCTAAGCTACTGACAAACATCACTCTCCAAAAACTTTTCATGCATCTTTGATCACTGTAGGGAACCGTAATTGAGCTTGAAAAATCTCCAGCTTGTTACTTCTCCAGAAAAACGGCCACCAACAACCGACACCTTGATGAGCTTACATCAATATGGCTTGCTACTCATGTGACTATACACACCAGCAAGTTATTTGATCAATGCCCATTTTGTACAATGGGCCTACAATCACCAAAAAGGTTTTACTTCGGAGAGCTAAATGCCTCTGATGATCTATGGTCATGTCTATTGGAAAATTTCCTTCTATCGAGAAAATGAGAATTTCATCATACCAATCCAGAGCCACAGCAATTCAGAACAAATCCGCATTTGGAAAATGATCTGTTACACCTTTCGGGGGCTCCCCACCAGTGTCAATCCAAGACAAAAGCATCAGCCACTACGTGTTGATTATCACGTGTATTTTGAACATTAAATTTAAAATTCTTGCAATATCAACATCCACCTGGATAATTTGCCTGATAAATTAGATTTATTGACAAAAAACACCAAAGCTTGATGATTCACATGAAAAACCTTGTTGCCCAAAAGATAATGCCAGAAATTCTTCACAGAATAAATCATTCGAAGTTCTCAATAGTAGAATAATTCTTTTCTGCTTTCAGCTAGAATAATAAACTGGTCGAAACCATCCATTTTCAAATTCTTACATGAGCAGACTCCCAATTTCCACAATTGATGCATCAACAAATACATGGAAATGGTATGGACCAATCCTGTGGTGGGTGGTTGAACAATTGGAGTGATTCCCAACATCAAATGTAAATACCAAAAGCTTGCTGACATGCATCTAACCATTCATACAGATCATCCTTCTTCATGAGAAGATACATTGGAAAAGCCACATCCACCAAATATGACAAGAATCTATTTTGTCATTTGATCTAACCCAGAAATATCCCTAATTCCTTGATGTTGTGAGGTGCCATTAAAGCTTTGATTACTTCCACCTTCTTGGAATCCACCGCAATTCTGGCCTTTGACACTACATGCCCTAAAAGGATTCCACTAGTTATTGCAAAGGCACATTTAAAGCCAGATTGAGACTTAAGTAGGAAGTACGGCACCTCTCCAGACAGAGTGCTAAAAACAAAATACGCTAAACCATCTTGTTAAATACACTAAAATCATCTAAGAATACTCTCATGAAAGTGACTAAGTAATCATAGAAAATCTCATGAACCATTCGTTGAAATATTGTTGGAGTATTCTTAAGACCAAATGTCATCATAGTAGATGAAAATTCTCCCCATTCTATAACAAAAGTTGTCTTCTCCCAATCATGTGGAGCCATCAAGACGTGATTATATCCACTAAATCCATCCAAGAAAGAATACATCTTATGCCCTATCGTAGCATCTAACACTGAATCTGTGAATGGAAGTGGAAAAGGATCTATCTGAGTTCTAGCATTGAGCTTTCGATAATCTACCACACACTCAAAGATTTCCATTCTTCTTTAGTACAATCACTATCAAGGACAGCCAGGTCACCTTATCCACTAGATAAATGAACCCCACTTTCAAAAGTTTATCAATTTCTTCCTTAACCTGCTTTGCATAATTACGGTTTATTTTGTACTGTTGTTGCTTTATTGAAATAGCATCCTCCTTAAGATTGATATGATGCTGATAAAACTAAGGATTTACTCCCTTCATATCCTTGTAACTCCAAGAAAATACATCCACAAATGGTTTTAATAATTGCTAAAGATTCTTTTTAAACTTTGCATCAAGCTTATTTTACTGACCCGGACCATCTTTTGATTCTTCTCATCTCCTAGATTCATATCTTTTAGTTCATCTACTGTGACTCAATGGATATGCTTCATATCCCTCTCATGATTTTCTTCTACGAGCTTAAACTTCTTCCGGTACACCCGCGTCATCCAAGAGAGTACTCGGGGGATGCTGGGGACTTGGCCATATCAAAAGTTAGACTATAATGGGAAACAATTTTATCCATGCCCACTTCAAAGAGTGATACTAAATCCAAATTTTGGTTAAGAATTTCTTCCTCCTCATCCGCATCTACTCCTTCTAGCCAATTTTTTCCTCCTCATCCGCATCTACTCCTTCTAGCCAATTCAATCCTTCAGCACAAACTGGGCAAACAGATTGTTGTAACATATCATGACACGCCAGCTATACCCAAACTTTCTCTTCTAGTTTCGGATTGTAATCTGATTGGTTGCCTTGTTGTGTTTAATCTTTTCTTGTCTCATCCATGGCCTTCCCAATAGCATGAGGTAAGATCTGGAAATTCCTTCCATTTTCAACACAATGAAAGGTACTGGGAAATCACATCTCGCTATCTTGATTTCAGAGTTCTAGATTAACCCAAGTGCCTTCACTCTTCGCTCTACTGATCTACCATTTGATCAGAAATGGATCTAGTTCCAATTCTCAGGATGCCCAGTTCCCAAAAGCAAGTTTTATCCATGATAATATTGACTCCAAATCCGCCATCAAGGACTACACCTTTAATGGTTTTCCTGTAATGAATCGTAACATCACTCCGAGTGCTAGGAGTCAATGATGTTTGAACCGTCTTTTTTATAAGAACAAAGAGTCTAGATGTCGGCACTTAGCTTTTCATATATACCAGCCTCATATAAAAGTCCATAATCAACTGTGGACTTTATGTACCTGAGAATCCATCTAGCCACATCCAAGTGTGGCTTCCTAGGGGTCCGCATAAATTGACTCACAAGTCCAACAACATAGCTAAAGTCTGGCCTAGTAATTGGTCATGTAGATCAAGCTACCCACTATGTGCCTGTATGTAGTGGGGTCCTCAAAAAGCTCACCTCTATATATGGAAAGCTTTGTTTTCTGCTCTAATGGCACTGAAATAGGATTACAACCTGCAATACCATACTTGGACAACATGTCCAAGTGAAAGATCCATGCCCCCTCTGCCCAACGAATTATGGGATGCTAGCACAGGAAGTAGCAACTTCTTGCGCAGGGCAAAGCTTCCACTCAGGGCCTTGCCCAAGACAAGAGACTAATCCCTCGGTTCATCCAAAACCGAACCCGGAAAAAACTTCCCTCGCCCAGAAAGCATAGGCGATTCCTCCAGGAGAATTATTCTAACGTAGTCAAGGGCCTTAACTTCCCTTTTTCATTCTGACTGAACCCACGGATCACATGGCCGGATCAAGGGAGGAACTTGCACTTGGATCATAGAGACCAACTCTTTTTTCCTCATCATCAAGAGGCACAGCTATTGATTCTTTTCTATAGAATAAGGATTATCCATGATTTACTTCAACTATCGTAACTTAAACAGAATTGAATTTTATTTTAGGAATCCGTCAGTCCAGCCCATCCAATCGCATGGATTAGCCAACCGCCCAACCATTGTATTGATAGGATCCATTATGAAAATTTGGTAATGTTTTGTCCCAGGTACCAGGGAAAAGAGTTCCCAGGTCCCCTAGCCGGTACTCATGCAAAATACAATTTAGACACACCACTTACGCACCCGATATGAAATTGCCTTTTACAGATTCATCTGTCTTTAAAGCAGACTTGAAATGAAACCATAGTTTTTCAAATCATAATCCTCCAAAATATCCAGATCCAATTTCTAACTTTTCCACTTTCCAACCATAAAATCCAATTTCAGTCATTCCTTCCTCAGCGTACCTATGGCATCATTGGCAACCAGAACGCTCACCCTCTGCTCACTCGGGGGCCTTTTCGATAGTTCCTAGCCCATAGTACCTAGGAGTTTAATCACATAAAAACCATATGGACTCTCAGTTGGAGATCAGCAAGATCAACCAACAATATCCATGTAAAAGAGCCATGAACTCTTGAAGACCAGCAAGGCCAATCAACAATATCCATGTAAAAGAGCCATGAACTCATCTGCTGAAGACCAGCAAGGCCAACCAGATTCATGCTCGTGTTCAGAAAACAGCTCCAACTCATTTTTCTTCCCCGAAGCACGCGTGGGTATCTTCGACAACCCCCACAGCCCGAGCACCATATGGTCAGCACCCTCTAGGCTCCTTCGCAGGTCACCTATAGTGCTTCACTCATAGGCCGCTTCCTTGGTCCCTCATCCACCGTACCGGAAGCTCACCATTTGAATCCAACCGAGGCTAGTCAAGACCTCAACCAACCTTGCCACGGGAGACGTCCTTCATTGACTCTTCGTCAGCTGTTGCAACTTTTTCACTTAGGTCCCACGACCTCATTCACAAGATGGTCAAAATTCTTCCCGAGCATTCTTGACATAAAACAATCTTTAAAAAAAATCAAGTTTCACATACAAATACAATTCCAAACAAAATTCCCATCTTTCCTCATCATCCCACATCATTTCTCATCGTCCCATTCCACATCAATTCTCATTACCCCACATTTTCTACATTAATTCACATCCAATCACATCATTCCTATATCAACTCACATCCATTCACATCATTCCTATATTCATTTACATCTATTCACATCCATTCTCATCATTCCTACATTCATTCACACCCATTCTCATCATTCCTACATTCATTCACATCTATTCACATCCATTCTCATCATTCCTACATCCATTCACATCCATTCTCATCATTCCTACATTCATGCATGTCCATTCACATCATTCTTACATCATTCCTACATCCATTCACATCATTCTTACATCCACTCTCATCCATTCTCATTTATTCACTTCATTCTTACATCCATTCTCATCATTCTTACAGTCCTTCACATCCATTCTCATCATTTCTACATTCATTCACATCATTCCTACATCCATTCACATCATTCCTTCATCCACTCTCATGCATTCTCATTCATTCACTTCTTACATCTATTGATATCCATTCTCATGATTCCTACATTCATTTACATCCATTCACAATCCTGGGGCTGTTGCTGCTCTGCTAACCATAATTCTGATTACCTGTTCGGCCACCACCTTGGCCACGTCCTCTACCTCATCCTCTACCTGCACTTGTGTAGAAGGCCTATTGCTCTGAACTATTTTTGTATTGTGAAGACTGTTGATCTTCACCCAAGTTCTTCTCTTCAATGATCAGCATTGACACCAAATCTGTGAAGTTGGGAATGTTCTCCTAAGTCTGAATAGACATCTTGAACGCCTTGTATTCTGGCCCGAGACCACGTAGACACACTTCCACCTTATCATCATTATCAACAAAAACACCAATTTATGCAAGGGATTCCACAATGCCCTTGATCTTCAAGGCATAATCATTCACAGACATATTCTTCTTCTCCACAGTATAAAGCTCATTCTTCAACTGAATCTTTTGTGCCTTAGTGTTAGTTTCATACAACTTTACCAAGGTGTCCCATGCCTCCTTAGGTGACTTGGCATCCTGTATATGCCCAATCATGGTGTCCTGTATACTAATAGAAAACCAATACATGACTTTCCTTGCTCCTTGATTCCAATCCTTGAACTCTTTTACATCTGCAGCAGTTGGATTAATCTTCGATATCTCCTGGTGCCTCCTCATGTTCACCTTCAATGTAGTCCTAATACCCTTTTTCCATCATGAAATTTGTCAATCTAAACCTCTAAGCATGGAAGTTGTTCTTGTCAAGCTTCTTTGCAACAATCTAGTTTATTCCATCATTTAACATCTTGTCTACAACACAAATTTACCAAAAATAGCACTCTTGTTTAACCTACACACAAACTGTTGTATTCTCTACAACAGTACTATACTGCACTCAAACTGTCACAACCAGTGACCTCAATTTGCATACATACACCCAATGGCAACTTTGAGACCTCTTTGCAGTACACACAATGTCTGCACAACCAATCGCCCTCCTTCCTGCAGTTCCAAAAACATAGTTCTGTAGAGAATCAAAACTTACTCGGTAGTGCCCGTGTGAATGCTTGTGACCAAACTGAAAAACGGAGGACCAGACGTGCCCGAAACACGTTTTCGACCCGAAAAACTATGTCCGGGCGCTATAGTTGCCATGTAGCTTTTCTCCTACAAAGAAAGTCCTCAATCGGATTTCGTTGCCAGTGCCTCCCGAAGAGCTCCGACAAGGGTGTAGTAGCCAATACAAAGGGGGAAGAGTAGATGAAGCTCTTACCCTTGTACCGCTTCCTATGCTTCTCTTGCCTGCCGCTCAGCCCTTAGCCCTTAGCATGAACCAGGCTCTGATACCATGAAAAGATGCAGGGGGGAAGAGAGCTTAAGCTCTTGTACACAAAGCCTAGAAGAGAACACACAAGGTGAGAGGTTGAAAATTTTTCTTCTTCTTCACACAACAAAAGAAGTCTACAAAGAAGATAAAGTGACTAACACACATAATAGAGTATATACAAGCGGTCCATAATGTGAACACACTAAGAGGAGTAGGTAGACGTGGACTAGTCAATGTAGTCCAGCTATAGAATTTATGGCGAAGATATGTCAGTGCCAGCTACCAAACCCGCCAGTGATGTAAATGTCAAATGGTCATGCAGGCGCCTCGTGAGTGTTAGCTCATGTTGAGCTTGACATCTCAACAGGTGAGTCGTCTAGCACTATGATTTTCACTGACAACCAAAGCGCATTAGCAGTTGTTGCGAGGAACCCAGTGTTTCATGCTTGCACTAAGCACATTGAGGTGTATTACTACTATGTCACGGAAAGATTCTCTGCAGGGAGTAGAGATCAGCTTAGTCTATGTGCCTACACATGACAACATGGTAAATTTATTCACGAAGGCTCTTCCTCGCTCGTGAAAAGTTCAAAGCTTTTCATAAAGCTTTGGGCTTACTGCCTTTTCAGGATTGATCGGCCATACCTTATACATGTTCACATCATCACTCCAGAGGGGATTTGTACCATTATATGATAGTGATGCGTGTGAACACACTTAGGACCACCGTGGCACTTTTTCCCTCACTAGGAGTTTTTTTTCCCCCGTGCGTATGTACACCCTCTTATCTACTCATTTTGGGGTGCGTACTTATCTTTTGTATGTGGCACACATTTGTTTGTTTTAATCTAGTGAGTTTGTGTGCTCTCAAGCTTCTCTATCTTGTGTGTGTGCATTGTTGCAACCCTAACCCTAATTCCAACATTCCAATTATGTTCACAGATTCATGTTCGTTCGATCACTTCAAGATATTTATAAGTAAAACTGCACAATTGTATGTTTCTTAATTTTGAACTTTACCTTCGAGATATGTCAATCAAAACTGCCAAACATTTGCTATAGGTAACATGGCAAAAATAAACTTAGGAAATACACGCCTACGAAGAAGATGTACTGCAGAAATTAGGACTTTGAGGAAAAGAAAACAACTACTAATGCCAAACTCTTCCACTCACGTGGTAACTTGGAGATGTTAAATATTGAAAGTGCTATTTGGGAAACGGGGGAAGGGCACATTCTCCTATGTTTATTAAATTTCGAGGAGAACTGTGCCCATTCCTCGCCATACTTTGTGTGGCTTTTTTTTTAACTTCACTCACACAAAAGCATGAGAATCCTATGACTTGACGAATGACATGTAACTTAGATTCAAACGTTGGTAATGAATTTGAAATTATCTACCTTGCGATGATGTATCATAAGATCTTTGTCGATGTCCATCGATTCCTCACATCGAGTATAATCATAGGCTTGATGTTCATGCTCGTACAGGTGCAAGCAATAAGAGGATAATGGTACCAAGCATTTTAGTATTTTTTTGACAATCACGACATAAAACAGCGACAAGGAAATTATTATTATTATTTTTTAAGATCTTTGTGCTCATGTGCTGGGATCTTTGTGCTCGTGTGCGTGTGTACTTTTTCATGCTGCTATCAACAGTCATGAGGTTTTGAACCGAGCACCTCATGCCTGAGACTTCAACACCTTTGGCAAGCAAATCGTTTTAATTTATGGACGACCATGAAAAGAAGAAAGATATTTTTGAGCCAAGTAAAATCTGCTGTTGTTCTCCCTAGCCGAGACGTATACCCTCGCCTGACAGAGGAAACCCTAATTAAGTCTTCCCGCCAAAATCCAAACTCTGGTCTGGATGGGTCCTTCCATCGTCTTGACGCAGCTTGCGTCCGGCATCGGGATCCTGGCAGGGGCCTTCGTCTTCAAATCGCTTCTGGAACAGCAGAGCAACTCGATCTCCTCCGCTTTTCCGCGCTGCCCGACCTGCAGTGGCACTCGACGCGTCCCCTGCCTCTGCTCGCGCTGGTCCGACGGGGATGTGGGCTGCCGATCCTGTGGCGGTTCCGGCATGGCGGTTTGCAACAGCTGTGGTGGATCCGGCACGGGAAGGCCCATCCCTGTTTCTCTCCGTCCGGCAAAGGTTCCGTCCACGGAAGACTAGTCTGCCTCAACACCTCCTTCATATATCAAACAGCTCAGGTAGTGTCTCCTACCCTCGTTGATCAGAGTCATCCTGCACTTTCTTTGATCAAGTAAATTTCACATCTCATTTCCCTGCGCAAGGGTACTGGAGTTACATGTATTTCATGTGGTTTAGATGTGGATGTATGTATCTAGAAGACTGAACATTTGTTTAAATCAGAGTCATGTGTATTCTATGTAGTTCTGATGTGGCTAGCCGACCCCAAGCTGATCAGAGCATCACATGGCCATAACACTATTGCCTACATTTTCTTGCATTTTGTGTAACTTCGATGTCAATAGGTGACCCAGACTAAGCGGATGTGAGCATCAATAAATAGGTCCATGGTTTTGAATGCTATATGGCATGCCGCATATTTGATCCGAGGTAGAGAGACGACCTCTGATTTTTGAGGGTTTGCCCAAATATTTTGTAACCGGAGGTCCTGTGTTGTCTATGTGGATTATATGTATCCATGCCTAATTTGAGTAGGTGGAGTGTTGTGTAATACATATGGATTATATGGGCTAAGGGGAGTACTTCCTGAGATTCTGTATTCTGAGTCATGTATGAGTATCTCTGTAGATCAAATACCATGTGTATGGACAACTGTTCTAATAATTGCTTTGTGGTTCATATTAGGGGATCAGCTCTGACTTCGAGCTGTCTGTCTCCTTATTCACACCCATTATGTACTCCATCTTTTCTTGCTTTAGTGCTTTCAGACATCACTGATCATACAGGCAGTACATAGGCCACTTTGTCTAGTTGGGTTTCGGCTTTAAGAGGTGTAGGTTGCTTTGGTAACTCTGGAGTGGATTACATGTGTGCATGTTAGCTACTCAACTTATAAGGTGCCCTCTTGAGCATCTTTTTTCTTGAGAGCGTATGGAATTCTCACATGTACAGTATGTATGTGTACTGTGTGTGTGTGTGTGTGTGTGTGTGTGTGTGTGTGTGTGAATGTATGCAGTATGTATGCATGTGTGTGTATATGCGAGTTTGAAACGCATTTCAAACCAACTATGCTCAAGGGACCAGAATTGACATGATGGCAGTGGTAGCTTGCAGTACTTGCATGTAGGTGTGGACTTCTTGGGCCACAACTTTGATGTGCCTTTCAACACTAGCAATGGTTTGTAAGTGTACTTTCCTTATGCAGTATATACGTAAATGACTTGGAGAGTATGTATTTCTTGATAGTCCTCATGGTTTCCCTGCTTTAGTGCATTCCACGTGAAGTGTCTTTGCAAGTTTTTTTAATCCAAATGGTTGTATGTATCAGACATGATTACTTCTTGGTCACGTGTGTTGTTTTCAAAACCATGGATTCACACATTTCCTTTATCAATTCTTGGCATATGGTAATTCATCATTGTTTGAACCTTCAGATGTAGGCATGCTGATAAATACGCTTTTTTAAAAACAAATATAGAGCTTTGGAAACTGTTTGGAAAGCTCTATAATGTGAGCTCATATTTCAAGTTTTTTTTATTTGGTTTGTGTCACTTTTTAGTTAAATTAAGTAAATCTGGTCGAGTTAAATTAGTTTTTTTCCTAACCTTAGCATCTAACTCCAATTGAGGACCTCTCGATGGGGGTTCTAGAGAAGCATCTAACTCCATTGGACAACCTCTTTATGGGGGTTCTAGAGGTTAAGTTCTTGTCACTGTGTCAATGGCATGTATGCTAGTGTGTGTTTGAAACAAATGATTTTCGTCAAGCATATTATTGACAACTTGAATAATTATTTTCTTGTATCATAATTAAAAGCTGAAAATAATACATCTTTACATTTACAATTTTCTTTCTCAATATATGGTGTCTATTAAGAAGTGTCCATACATGGTGTTTGTTAGGTTGAATCCATCGCCATGCTTCTTCACGCTAACGTTTAGGGTGTCTATTTTTTTAGTTTTTTGCTTTTCTAGGGATTCCTTACAACCTTTTTTCAGCCTTGAAGTTAGTATAAAGCTCACCTAATTAGAGACCTAATCAGAGATTAATACTAATTCAGCCATACCTAAGCACTACTCTAGTGAGTGTCTATGGTTATGACCTAAGTCTCTAGCACAACACTTTAGGTAAAGTAGCCTAAAGCTTATAATCTAATCCCACAAGTAAAATGTTTATTAGTAATTAAAAAAATTTCTTTTCAAACCACACTTCTTTTTTTTTACTATTTTTAGCCACAATTTCTTTTACTTCTTTTTCCATGCAAAGTCCTACCACGTGGAAACCAAGGTATTGATCTCGGCCTCATTATGAAATCCAACCTACACGTTGTGATTCTTCGTGCAATTATTATAAGCTCTTATCTGATATAGTTTTACATTTTCTCTTTTTTTAATCCTTGGCTATCTTGCATAAGAATGATCCAAATTAGAGTTAAAATATCCAATTTTGCTTTTACTCTTTTTTTTAAAATCCTTCACTATTTTTTACATAAGAGGAATGATCCAAAGTAGAGGTGTCCCATATTGAAGTTCTTTCACTCCACATTTTTTCATTTTTTTATTGCTTCTCGATTTCAAATTATGTTCACCACCCTTATGTAAAATCTTCATGAGTTTGCAACCAAATGGCATAATCGCTACCTACAAGTTTAAGATTGCTAACCATGCTCTTTGTCCACAAAACTCCCCCCCCTCCCCCATCAACCTTAATTTTATTTTTTGTAATCCAAGAATTCTTCTAGATTTTTCAAAAAATCCCTTTACAATGCAAACTACTCTTGTGTCCTTATAAATTTCAAAGCAACCAATTTTAGAAAATAATAATGCACATACAAGCATGAAACACTGGGTTGTTGGCTAACACAAGTGAACTCATGTTATTTACATGTAATTTACTTGTAAGAATTCAGTATCTCTTTGTTGAGAGGTTAGAACTATATTCTTATAGCTTGTGTCATATGTACCTAGAATATCGGCCCTTGTGCTTTGGTATCTCTCTTGCTTGCACACATGGTCTCTAGTTATGTGATCTCCTTTATATATCCTCTCTAGTTGTGTGATCTCCTTGCTTGGGCTTGCTTGCAAACTATCTCTAGTTATGTAATCTCCTTAGATATATATCCTCTCTAGCATGGATTGCACAAGATTCCTAGATAACTTGTGAATGGACATCATAAGAGATTGATGGACTTAGCTATCAAATATTATCATACATTACCTCACAACTCAATTTTTTGACATGAAGTTATAGCATGCTTGTAAAAATCAATGTATTGACATTACCTCACAACTCACTTTTTTTTTTACATGAGACCCTTGTATGAATCAATGTATATTGGCTTGAGTAGGGTAGGTTGTTTCTATTTTTGTTATCCTCTAGGGTTAAGGCATGGTGTTCTCATACGTGTAAGAACTTTCCAAGTAATCATGTGAATTTTGTAAAAATTTTGTTGTAAAAATACATTTAATTGAGAGGGGGATTGTTAGATACATTAGATATTATATGGTTGGAAACATAGTCTAATCTCTTGCTTTTATTTTTATTAGGAGTTCTTATGCACACTCTAGGGGGTCATAGCTAATTTTATATGCATGTGTGTGTGTGTGTACTCTATTATTTTTACACAAGTGATCCTTCTTAAATTAATATAACTATTTAAAAGATTTTTAACAAATGTTTACACTTTTTTTTAGTGTAAGCACGTTATTTTACACATTTTCTCTCTCTACAATGAGATTTATATTAATTTATCTTTGCCAAAAAATTAATACATGAGTAAGAGAGATATTACATTCTCTCCCACTTGAAAACCCGAGATGTCCTCATCTCGCGAACTGGAAGTAATCTCTTACTATATCCTCTTCCTTTTCCTATGTAGAAACCTCAACTAGGAAGAACTTTCAGTTGATCAGATACTCCCTTAAGATTCAATTCCTAAGGGGATTTTCTTTGACATCCAAAAGTGATTTGATTCCAATTTCACTTGGCCTTAAGCTAGAAGGTCAACTTTCTCATCATCCAATATATGACTCATCATCCAATATATGACTCAAATCTGGAACATACTTCTGCAATAAGCTTGCACAACATGAAAGACATTGTGGATCTTTAAGTATGGGAAAAATAAAAGCGCATAGACTTGATCTCCAATTTTCTATATGGTCCACAATATATGGGTGTAGTTTCCCAGGGAAAGAGAACTTCTCTTGGGTTTTACTCGAAGAAAGACCATATTACCTTCTTTAAATTTTGGAAGTCTTCTTTAAATAGACATATTGCTTTTGTCTGTCTTAAGTAGCATTGATATTTTTTTATTGTTGATTTTGATGGTCCATTTTATCTAACATTTTCTTTGACTTTCACTCTAATCAGTGGGGGTTAGACCAATTCAATGGCATTACACAATCTTGTCCATAAAGTTCCTTAAATGGAATCATCCATGTGCTTCAATGATGAGATGTATTATAAGTAAATTCAACCAAATGAAGATAGTTCATCCATCTCTTGGGCTCTAGCTCTTAAATGGAATTATCCCTATGCTTCGATGATGAGATGTATTATAAGAAAATTAAACTAAATGAAGATAGTTCATCCACCATCTCTTGGGATATCTTGGGCTCTCATCCAAGTGTTTAAAGAATGTCTTCAATTACTTTGGCCGGATGATATGCAGGATTGAGATCTAAAGAGGTTCCCATATTAGTAGGATGTGAATTTCATGCTTTAATTACTGACAATCCTTATGGGCAACCAATGGAGTTTGAATATTTCCTTCAAAAAAACTTTAGCAATATCAATAGTTGTATAAGTATTTTTCATTGGGATTAGATGAATGACCTTTGTCAAAGCGACCTACCACAACTTAGGTGGAATTGTTTCTAGCATTAACTGAAGGCAATCCAATAGTAAAATCCATGCTTATACATTCACACTTCATCTATGGAATATCTAAGGGATACAACTTTCTTGGCATTTTAATCCTTATCTAAGCTTTGATGAACATTTTGGTGAACATGTTATAGAACATCCTTCTTAAGTCTCGGCCAAAAGAAACTTTTCTTTAGTGCCATGAAACTCTTCACATATCTGGAGTGTCCTTTGATATGTTTCTCATGAGCTTTATTTAAAATTCATCTTCTAACATCATTATCTTCAAGAACACACAAATGATTATTGAACTATAGGCACACATCTGCTAATCAAAATCCTTAGAATTTATTTACGTCTTGAGCAAGCTTACTTTCTTTCCTAAGTAATGCTATAACAAGAGAAAAAAATGTATCTGATCCAATCTTTTTCTTGATCTTAGCAGGGTTTAAAATTCTTGTAACCGTGAGTTAAGGAGGCTTTCCTATAAGCGCATCAGTGAGACTACATTCTCTTTGTTTGACCTATAGTTGATTTTAAAATAAAACACTTAAAGTGTCTACATCCATCTTCTTTGCCTACGTTAAGATCATTTTGGGTTAAAATCCACTTTAATGCTTATGATATGTAACCAAACTAAAGTTTTTTTTGAGAGATGATAGAGTTGCCAAAGCTTCAAGGTGTGCACTTCTGTGAGAAATTCAAGATCATGGACAACATAGGTTCTTTTGTGTGGTCTTAATTTTTGAGACTCATAAGCTATGGGACATTCTTCTGTATTAGGCTTCCACCACCAACAGCCATTCCACTAGTGTCAATAATAACTTCCAAGGGGTTCCCAAAATTAGGCAACTTTAGCATCGGATTAGTCACTAATTAGTTTATTAAAATTTACTGTGAGAAATTCAAGATCATGGATAACATAGGTTCTTTTGTGTGGTGTCTTAATTTTTGAGACTCATAAGCTATGGGACATTCTTCTGTATTAGGCTTCCACCACCAACAGCCATTCCACTAGTGTCAATAATAACTTTCAAGGGGTTCCCAAAATTAGGCAACTTTAGCATCGGATTAGTCACTAATTAGTTTATTAAAATCTATTTGGCACATTGCAGACCATCGAAATGGAATATCCATGCTGTTAATAGAGAAGCTATCTTAGCATATCAGGGAATAAAGATCCGATACCACCATGTTAATCCTAGGAATCCCCTGACTTCCTTTACCATCTTTAGTTCCGACCAATTAATCTTGCACCTTTATGGGGTCACAACTGATATGCCATCTCTTAACACTATGAACCCTAAATATTTAATTTGAGTGATAAAGAAGGTAAACTTACTCTTCTTGTTGAAAATTCTGTTCTTTCTAGATTTTCTAAGACTTTATGCATATGCTTCTCATGATCAGTAGCATTCTTGTAGTAAACTAGAATATCATCAAAGAAGACTAAAGTAAATCATCTAGATGCTCTCTGAAGATTTCCTACATCAATCGAGTAAAGGTAGCAGGGGCTTTTTGTCAATCCAATGGAAATACTGTGAACTCATAATGTCCATACCAGGTATTAAAAGTTGTCTTGGGAATATCTTGCTCCTTAATCCTGATACGATAATATCATGACTTTAAGTCAATCTTCATGGATATGAGGGCTCTATAATGCAAACGGTCTAATAGCTCATCTATCCTAGGAAGAGGATAAGCTGATTCAACCCATGATTAATCAATGCACAATTTAAAAGTTTCATGCTTCTTCTTTTGGAAAAGAGTTGGCATATCCCAAAGGGAGGATACACTGGGCCGAACTCTAAGAGTTTCCTCAATTGTTCTTTGAGCTTAATTTCCTCTAGAACTGTCATCTTGTAAGCTCTTTTTGTAGTTGGTTGGGCTCCAGGAATCAACTCTATCTCATGATCATCATCATGAGCCAGTGGCATTTTAGCTAATTCTTCAAGAAATATGTTAGTGTACTCACTTAACTATTCCAATCCCTTTGTATCTAACTTTTTACCTATAGGATTGAGCTTCACCACATAAATTACTTGCTTCTTACTAAGTCCCTTCAATAAATTTAATGTCTTAATAGCTCTAATTACTCTAATCTCTTGTATCTTGTTCCTGTGAAGATTCTTGAAGGTCAGTCTTGGTTTTGCATGAGCCAATCCATACCAATAATCCATCATACATACCTAAGGACAAGTCTTTGAATTTACATTCAGTTGGGTTCCCATCCCCAAGGAGAACCAAATTATGTGTGTGTGAGAAAAGAACTTTTCCACTTGCCAATTCCACTTACATTGGTTTAGAATTCCTAATAACTTACACAAACATCCAAACAAAATAAAAGAATGAGTGTTGTTTGAATCAACCAAAAGCTTAAAACCTTTAACTTGGAAATTAGTGGGGGTCTAAATCATTGAGAACTTTTTCACTTTTGCCAATTCCACTTACATTGATTTACACTACTTCTGGTCAATTGCTAGCTTACGCAAACATCCAAGTGAAATAAAAGAATGAGTGCTGCCAAAAATAAGCTAAGTTTAACCCTGATGCTTAATCGTAGCATGGATTGTACCTTTCTCTTCTCCCTCTTGGTCAACTACTATCATCACAGCATTGGAAGCAACTAAGCTGAAAAATGGCCTTCTCTAATTTCTCTAATTTTAAGGTGGAGTTCCTTGGTTATTCCAAGTTGAAACCACGTCTCCAATTTTGAGGTGGATTTCCTTGATAAGTTTATTCTAGGTTGAATCAAATGATTTAATCTAGCTAAATACTCATCCAGGGTAAAAAGGACTTCTACCATGAATTTTGTATTTCTTTACAAAATCTAGGTTTTTCATAATCATGGTGGTCAAAATCAAATTGGAGTCATACAAGAAAGATAGATAATCTATGTCTATTATTACGATAAAATTTTCTTCATCTTCATCCCAGTGATGATGCCACATGGGGATGTCCAAAAAGCGAGCACAATTAAGTGAGCAGAGTTTCTTTTTTTAAAATGGTTTGGGTCTGTGATGAGCATGTTTCAGCAAGCATATTTGAGTTTTGTGATTGATTACACTCTTTCATGAAGTTCTTGGAAGAGATAATGCCAATAGAAATATTAAGCAACATTCCAAAGTTAATAGTGAATTCAACAAATTAATTCACAAACCATGTACCACTTTTTTCTCATCAATGTGAAAAATGTATGGCATAACATAAAATCAAATGAAGTTATAAAATTTAATAATATTGAGAATAACTTCACAAATAATCAATGTTTAAGATCGTAGATCTACTTAAATCATAGCAAATGTCCACAATAGCAAAACTAAGATAATGTCCATAACATTTGTTTGAAGTTGTAATAGTAAAAGGAGCTTCTTATTCATAATAAACAAAGGCAATAAACCTAGAGTGATCATAACAAATGTCTACAATAGTGAAACTAAGATAATATCCATAATGTTCAAAGCTCTAAGTGTAAGAGGAGCTTTTGAATCTAGATAAACAAACACAAGAATCAAAACATGGAATGATGTTCCAAACAAGAAGGCATCAATGGTATTCTAGGTTGTTTGGCTTTATTCTAAATCTACAAAAGAAATATGTATGTTAGTTAGAGGAAATTATATTTCAATGCACATTAGTGGGAATAACTTTACTTAAGCTTGGAAATACTTAGACCTTAGCAGAGTAGGGTTCTAGTAGGCGCTCATAAATGCGCTCATCCTTCTCTAACAATATCACATTGTGATTCATATATGTTGTTGTAAGAGTAAGTATCCCAGTTCCAGAGAACAAATCCATAACATTATCCCCAGGCTTGCTGAATAATGAAATGATATACTTGTAGAACTTATGGCCTCTCTGGCAACCACCTCTCCAAGAAGAGCCCTTTCTTTTGACCAAATCTTCAAGAGGAACTCTAGTGATTCAATAAATTATCATTCTCATTTCCAATCATTCCTTCATCGGTGTACCTATGGCATCATTGGTACTAGACCACCTGTCCACGCAGGGGCCTTTTCGATAGTTCCTAGCTCATAGTACCCGGTAATATATTCACTTATAAAAATCAAAATGGAATCTCCATTGAAGATCAGCAAGATCAACCAACAGATCCATATAAAAGAGCCATGGACTCATCCGTTGAGGAGCAGCAAGGTCAATCAACCAGATCCATGCCCGATTTCAGAAAACAACTCTTACTCCTTGTTCCATATCTTCCACGATGCACGTGTGGGTATCGTCGATGACCCAGAGCCCGAGCACCGTATAGTTAGCACCCTCTAGGATCCTTCGCAGGTCACCTAACGCTTCACTCATAGGCCGCTTCCTTGGTCCTCCCTCATCCACCGTACCGGAAGCTCACCATTTAAATCGAACCGAGGCTGGTCAAGACCTCGACCGATCTTGCTATGCGAGACGTCCTCCGTTGACTCTCCGGCCGTCAGTTGTTGCAACTTTATCAGTTAGGTCTCCCCACGATCTCATTCACAAGACGGTCAAAATGCTTCCCCAGCATTCTTGACATAAAACAAGTCATAAATACAGTTTCTATAACGAACTCTCGTCTTTCCACATTATTCCACATCAATCCTCATTTAATTCATTTGTATTCCAATTCTCATCACATCATTTTCCATCTCATCACATCTTTCACATCTATCCCAATTTACATCACATCTCATCACATCCATCACATCACATTCATTCATGTCCATCACATTCATTTACATCCATCATATCACATTCATTCATATCCATCACATTCTTTCTCATCACCATCCCATCACATACATTCTATCCACATTATATCACATCACTTCTGTCCACATCATATCTCATTCATACACATCTCATCTCATTCATCCACATCCATCCAATCATTCACATGTACGACTACCCACATCTTTCCATACATTCATATCTATTACTTCACATCCACATATATTTATGTCACATCACATCACATTCTTTCACATACACATCCACATTCATTCTTTCACATACTCATCCACATCCATTCTTTCACATACTCATCCACATCCATTCTTAACATACACATTCACATACACATCTATATCCATTCTTCACATACACATTCACATCCATTCTTAACATACACATTCACATACACATCTATATCCATTCTTCACAATAATTAAATACTCTAAGAGAGAAATTTCTATCATTTTATATTCACACAGATTGTAAAAAGAAAATTTAAGAAATCTATCGAGATCGAAATATTCAAAAAAATGATTAATTTATTCCTCATTGGATTTCGTAACTAATTTAGAAATCAGTTAAGTGAATATTCAAAGAAAGAAATTCAATAAAATAGTGACTGAATTATCAAACCTTTTCGAGAAAGATAGTTCAGGAAAAATCTTATCCGACTCGAACCTTGAATCAGACTATGACCATGACCAAGACCAAACTCTTTCGTCAGTTTCGAGGAAAGGAGTGACCAGTTTGGAAAAATACACTCAAAATTCTCGCTAAATCTGAAACTAAGTTTGAGACCCTTCGAATTGATATGTGGATCAAGGTTATAGAATTCAAGGAATTCTGGTATGAAATTCAGAATTCCGATCCAGAAGTTTTGGGGATACTGATTCAAGAAATACTCTTGTATTCAAAAGAAAATCAAACTGAAAACTTGCATAGAGACCCTGTTTTCTTAAAGGACTGTCTTACACCAGAATGATGGAAGGGGCAGAGGGGTCTTACAGCTCATCTCCGAGCCACTAGACTCTCTGTCTCAACAAGAGAATGCCCTATAGAAATATCAGGCATACCAAGGGGCTCAACCACTTTCTCTTTACCTTTATGTGATGACATGTGAATCAGATAGATGTGAATGAATGTGGATGAGATGTGAAGTAAATGGATGTGGATGTGTATGTGATGAAAATGGATGTGAATGTGTATGTGAAGTAAATGGATGTGGATGTGTATATGATGAAAATGGATGTGAATGTGTATGTGAAGATTTATGCATCTATTTATGCATAAAATCACCTTCAATGGGAATAACACTTTTGTATTAAAAAAATCCTTTTATGCATCTACTTATGCATAAAATCAAATTTAATAGGAATAACACTTTTATAAAAAAATCCTTTTATGCATCTATTTATGCATAAAATCAAATTTCATAGGAATAACACTTTTAAAATAAAAAGAATTTCTTTATGCATCTATTTATGCATAAAAATTAATTTTTATAAGAATAACGCTTTTATAATAAAAAGTTCCTTTATGCATCTTTCTATGCATAAAAATTAAATTTAATAAGAATAACACTTTTGTAATAAAAAAATTCCTTTATGCGTCTTTCTATATGCATAAAAATGAAATTTAAAAAGAATAACGCTTTTGTAATAAAAAAATTTCTTTATGCGTCTTTCTATGCATAAAAATCAAATTTAATAAGAATAACGCTTTTGTAATAAAAAAATTCCTTTATGCGTCTTTCTATGCATAAAAATCAAATTTAATAAGAATAACACTTTTGTAATAAAAAAATTCCTTTATGCATCTTTCTATGCATAAAAATCAAATTTAATAAGAATAACACTTTTGTTAAAAAAATTCCTTTATGCATCTTTCTATGCATAAAATCAAATTTAATAAGAATATCAACAGTGATATCCATGCATATTCATAGGTGAATATGTACATGGAGTAGGTGCTCTTATGAAGCAAATATACATGAAGTACAAGAAGTGAGTCATATAAACTCTTATTGAACTGATTTGTATTGAAGTAGCCACTTGTTGGTGAGGATTGAAACAATTACGTCAACTTGCGAGGCTAATATAGATATCTTCACTAAGGATTGGGGATCATTGATTTGTGAAGATGGTAGCATTATTTCGAGGGGTTTGTAATCTGAAGAAGGAAAATTCTAGGCGATGGGTTGTGCCATTGACTAGGCTTTCGCCCACCATCAGTTGTTGATGGTTGAGGCTTTGGTGCAAATGTCCTCCAATGCATGAGTATGGATATGTACTCGTGGAGTAGCTACTACATTATTATAGGCAAAAGAATAGTAAGCTATAAGCTTAACAAAATATAATGGCTATTGAAGATCCTTGGGAGTTGCTTGTGATATTCTACCACTTCTATATGTAGGCCATATGTGTGACTCCCTTGTGTTTATGTTGTTGTTGTTTTTTTTTTGGATTACTACCTTGCGAGCAACGGGTTATTGTGGTTGTTGAGAGAATAGCTTCTTATGTCTGTCTCATAGCTTCTACACTTACGCTTCACATCCAAAGGAGTGAAAAGAGCATTGTAAGTTTGTCTTTGATGTACTCATAAGTCTCCATGTAGACGCGGGAATTGATTCTTAAATTTTTGGCTCGAATGTTGTCGAGGTGGTAGGTAAGACTGTTGGTTGGTTACCATTGGGTTTGCTTGAACACACAAGCTCTTGTGTAGGTGCTGAATGCACAAGAGTGGTTGAGTGACTTGCTTGGTGTTGCTTGGGCCTTCATTCTTGTCGAACTTTAGGTGAAGCTATTGGGGTTGAAGTCGGTGCTGAGGCTTTTTTCACGTTGTTTGATTTTGGCAACCATACGACGGTATTACCTTCACATTGTTTGATTTTGGCAACCATATGATGGTATTACCTTCATAATATCCATGTTGTTGAAGCACATGCACATGCACCTATCTTAGATGAACATAATAAATTGGTGTTGGCTAATACCTTTGGTGTGCTGATATTTGTTTCTTTGAACATGCTTAGGGGACTTTTTGATGTGCTTGGGAATCCAAGCTTTGGTATTACTTTGGTTGTAACCTTGTGCTTGTAGTAATTTTTTTGGTACCCACACTTGTTGACTTGGTGGAGTTCTTTGAGGAACTCGCGTAGGCTTTCATGAACGATGTTATGGTGGAGTACTTTTATTTTTCCTTGGCCTCTGATGAGTGGTGCATTGAGGAAGACGCTTTGAGACGCTTTGACTGTCGAGGCACCCAAATTTGATTGGCACCTTCATAGGTAGACTTGAGAAGAAGCAACAAGTAGTTGCTTCTCCACCCACATGTTGATACCATTAAGATACCTTGACTTTTGTTGGTCTTGGTGGATTTTTCTTTTTGGTTGACGTGGAAGGTTGTGGGCCCTCCTTCACAATGGTTGGGCATTGAGGCTGCAGGTTTGAAACTCATGGTGGGCGTTGTTGATGTGATGAGGTTTGAGTCTCTTACAGAGTGGTGGTTACTGATGTGGAGGCTTTTGAGCATGCAACCCCCTCTTTTGGCAAGGTTAATTGATGAAGAGGCGTTTGCTCTGGTGCTTTCCCCTTGAGTTCCTTGTTAGACAGTTGCACTTGGGGAACTTCTTCTGGAATAAAAGTGAGTTGCGAGGTTGGGGCATTGGACTTTGTTGGTGAGGATGGAGTTGAAGGAGTAAATGCTTTATCGAAGTCGGTCGTTGACGTAGATGGTACGTGTGAGATCCGTGCCCTCTCTGCGCATCAAACTCCAGAGTGTTGGCAGAGCAGAAGTAGCAACCTTGCATGCAGGGCGGAGCTTCCCACTTGGGGTCTCACCCACGAATGTCCGAACAAGAGACTAATCCCTCGGTTCTTCCAAAACCAAACCCGGAAAAAACTTCCCTCGCCCAGAAAGCATAGGCGATTCCTCCAGGAAAAGTCTTCTAACGTAGTCAAGAGCCTCAACTACCTTTTGTATTCTGACCGAACCCACGGGTCACATGGCCGAATCAAGGGAGGAACTTGCACTTGGAACTTGCACTTGGTTCATAGAGACCAATGCCTTTTTTCCCCATCAAAAGAGGCACAGCTGCCGCCGTTGGTTCTTTTCCATAGAACAAGGATTATCCTGTGACGTACTTTAACTATCGTAACTTGAATAGAATTGAACTTTATTATAGGAATCCATCGATCCAGCCTAACCCCATCCAACTAACCCCATCCAATCCCATGGGTTAGCCAACCGCCTAACCACTGTACTGATGAGATCCATTTTAAAAATTTGGTTATGTTTTGTCCCCGGGTACCAGGGAAAAGAGTTCCCATGCCCCCTAGCCGGCTCTCATGCAAAACTTAAATAGGCACACCACTTACGCACCCAATATGAAATTGCCTTTTCTCTAATCCAACTATTTCCAAAATAGAATTGCAATAAAACCACAGTGTTTCCATCATAATCCTCAGTATTCTAGTTCCAAGTCCAATTTTCAATCATTCCTTCCTCAGCGTACCTATGGCATCATTGGCAACCAGAACGCTCTCACCACCTGCTCACTCTCAGGGGCCTTTTCAATAGTTCCTAGCCCATAGTACCCAGAAATATAATCAAGATTTTTCCATAAAATCCATATTCCATTCATTCCTTCCTCAGTGTACCTATGGCATCATTGGCAACCAGAATGCTCACCACCTACTCACTCAAGGGCTTTTTCAATAGTTCCTAGCCCATAGTACCTAGGAGTATAATCACATAAAAACCATATGGACTCTCCATTGAAGATCAGCTAGATCAACCAACAAGATCCATGTAAAAGAGCCATGAACTCATCTGTTGAAGACTAGCAAGGCCAATCAACCAAATCCATGCCCGTGTGTTCAGAAAATAACTCCAACTCATTTTCTTCCTCGACGCACGTGTGGGTATCCTGGGTTAGCACCCTCTAGGTTCCTTCGTCTCACACGTTACCTAGTGCTTCCTTGGCTCCTCATCCACCGTATTGGAAGCTCACCATTTTAACTGATCCGAGGCTGGTCAAGACCTCAGCCGATCTTGCCATGCGAGACGTCCTTCTTTGACCGTCAGTTGTTGCAACATTTCCACTTAGGTCCGCATGACCTCATTCCACAAGATAGTCAAAATGCTTCCCCTAGCATTTTTGATGTAAAACAATCTTTAAAAAAACAAGTTTCACATACAAATACAATTTCCAAACAAAATTCCCATCTTTCCACATCATTACACATCCTTT
This sequence comes from Cibotium barometz, assembly GCF_041138505.1. Taxonomy (NCBI): domain Eukaryota; kingdom Viridiplantae; phylum Streptophyta; class Polypodiopsida; order Cyatheales; family Cibotiaceae; genus Cibotium; species Cibotium barometz. The sequence goes on from NC_141106.1 coordinate 7,427,468, forward strand.
CACATCATTCCTCATCATTTCTCATCATTCCACATCATTTCTCATCATTTCTAATTATGCCACGTTTTCTACATCAATTCACATCATATCATTCCACATCAATTCTCGTTCATTCACATCATCCCACATCAATTCACATCCATTCACATCATCCCATAATAATTCACATCCATTGACATCATCCCATAATAATTCACATCCATTCACATCATTCCCACATTCATTCACATCATCCCACATTCATTGACATCATCCCACATCAATTCACATCCATTCACATCATCCCACATCATTTTCACATTTATTCACATCATTCCACATCATTTCCACATTCATTCACATCATCCACATCATCCACACATCAACAATCCACATCAATCCATATCATCCACACGTCAATCCACATCATCCACATCAATGCACATTAACCACATCAATCCACATCAACCACACATCATCCACACATCACTTGTCATCACTCCATCTCATTCCACACATTCCACATCCTTCCACACATCATTCCATACATTACTACACATCAATCCCGTTCCCACAAACAAGATGGTTTCTTTTCGCTTCTTTGAGCGAATCAGGTTTGATTATCAACTTTCCTTGATCTAGTTATCAAAATTTTTGTTCCACAATCAACCAGGATAAGAGTACAATTACTCTACTTTTCACATTGACAGAGCTTCTAAGTCTCGGCCATTACTTGGCTCAGTTTAAAGGCAGCTTTTTCTCGACTCAATTCAATTAAGTCTAAATTTCTGTTCCCTTTTGGATCCTCGATCCATTCAAGAATTCCAGGTTCTTTTCCCAAGGAATCTAGGAACATGTCAGTTACAAGTATTCACGTTCATCCAACTAAGCGTGTTTCTGGTCCTATTCTGGGAAATCCTTTTCCCGTTCAGAGTGTATTTAAGATTCCATTTCTCGAGAATTTAGACATATACTTCATAATCTTCAAAAATCAATTATGTTCGTGGTGGTTCCTCTTTTTGATTAAAATTTATTCATGATTTCTCGATGCATTCCTATGAATATTTTTCACATTCTTTTCTCGAGTTTCCCAAAATAAAATATGCTCAATATTCCTCTTTTTGAATAAAAGATTTACGGGTACGATCTCATGGGATTTACAAAATCAATTATATCCATATTTCCTCTTTCTGATTAAAACTTTATCTATGTTTTCTCGATGCACCCCTATGAATATTTTCACATTCTTTTCTCTATTATCCCAAAATAAAATATGATGGAAATCCCTCTTTTAGCATTAAATATTTATGCACAAATTCATTCTCTAATGATATAATTTTTTCCATAACTTTTCCACATTTTTTATGAAATGATAATACTCAAAATTTCACTTTTAATATAAAAATTATTTATGCATAAATTTTATTTTCTAATGATAAAGATTTTACCATAACTTTCCCATATTTTCTATGAAATGAGAATGCTTAAAATTCCACTTTTAGCATAAAAATTAATTATGCATAAAATTCATTTTCTAGTGTTAAAAATTTTGCTAGAGTTTCCCCGCATTTTCTATGAAATGATAATACTCAAAGTTCCTCTTTTAGCATAAAATTTAATTTATGAATAAACCTTCATTTTCTAATGATAAAACTTTGCCATAGCTCCCCCACATTTTCTATGAATTGTAAATGTTCAAAATTACACTTTTAACATAAAAATTAGTTTATGCATAAACCTAAGCTTAAACATAAACATTAATTCATCATAAATCAAGAAAAGCATGGTTTTAAGATAAAAAACCACAAAATAAAATGCTTCCCAAGCATGAGGGAGGTTGGGAAGAAGATTAAAAAAGAGAGCATAAACTTCATTGTTTAGACTTACCCTTGGTTTTCTTTATTCTTTACTCACAAGTGACCTAGCGTTTCACTCATAGGCCGCTTCCTTGGCCCCTCATCCACCGTACCAGAAGCTCACCATTTTAACCAAACAGACGCTGGTCAAGATCTCGACCGATCTTGCCACGCTGGTCAAGATCTCGACCGATCTTGCCACGCGATACATCCTTCTTTGACTCTCTGTCAGCTCTGTTGCAACATTTCCACTTAGGTCCCCACCACGACCTCATTCCACAATATAGTCAAAATGCTTCTCCCAGCATTCTTGACATAAAACACTCTTTAAAAAAATAAGTTTCACATACAAATACAATTTCCAAATAAAATTCCCATCTTTTCACATCATTGCACATCCTTTCACATCATTCCTCATCATTTCTCATCATTCCACATCATTTCTCATCATTCCATGTCATTTCTCATTATTCCACATTTTTCTACATCAATTCACATCATATCATTCCACATCAATTCTCATCCATTCACATCATCCCACATCAATTCACATCATCCCACATCAATTCACATCATCCCACATTCATTCACATCATCCCACATCAATTCACATCCATTCACATCATCCCACATCATTTCCAGATTCATTCACATCATCCCACATCATTTCCACATCCACACATCAATCCATATCATCCACACATCAATCCACATCATCCACATCAATGCACATTAACCACATCAATCCACATCACTTCTCATCACTCCACGTCATTCCACACATTCCACATCCTTCCACACATTATTCCACACATCAATCCAATTCCCACAAACCAGATAGTCTCTTTTCGCTTTGAGCGAATCAAGTTTGACTATCAACTTTCCTTGATCTAGCTATCAGAATTTTTGTTCCACAATCAATCAGGTTAAGAGTACAGTTACTCTACTTTTCACACTAATAGAGCTTCTAAGTCTCGGCCATTACTTGGCTCAGTTTAAAGGTAAATTTTTCTCGACTCAATTCAATTAAGTCTAAATTTTCGTTCCCTTTTGGATCCTCGATCCATTCAAGAATTCAGGGTTCCTTTCCCAAGGAATCTAGGAATAAGTCAGTCTCACAAGTATTCACGTTCATCCAACTAAGCATGTTTCTAGTCTTTTTCTAGGAAATCCTTTTCCCGTTCAGAGTGTATTTAAGATTCCATTTCTCAAGAATTTAGACGTATACTTCATAATCTTTAAAAATCAATTATGTTCGTGGTTCCTCTTTCTGAGATTAAAATTTATTTCATGATTTCTCGATGCATTCCTATAAATATTTTTCACATTCTTTTCTCGAGTTTCCCAAAATAAAATATGCTCAATGTTCCTCTTTTTGAATAAAAGATTTCTGATGGGATTTACAAAATCAATTATACCCATATTTCCTCTTTCTGATTAAAAATTAATCTATGTTTTCTCGATGCACCCCTATGAATATTTTCACATTCTTTTCTCTATTATCCCAAAATAAAATATCATGGAAATCCCTCTTTTAGCATAAAATATTTATGCACAAATTCATTCTCTAATGATATAATTTTTTCCATAGCTTTTTCAAATTTTCTATGAAATGATAATACTCAAAATTTAACTTTTAATATAAAAACTATTTATGCATAAATTTCATTTTCTAATGATAAAGATTTTACCATAACTTTCCCATATTTTCTATAAAATGAGAATGCTTAAAATTCCACTTTTAGCATAAAAATTAATTATGCATAAAATTCATTTTCTAATGTTAAACATTCTGCCATAGTTTCCCCGCATTTTCTATGAAATGATAATACTTAAAGTTCCTCTTTTAGCATAAAATTTAATTTATGAATAAACCTTCATTTTCTAATGATAAAATTTTACCATAGCTACCCCACATTTTCTATGAATTAAAAATGTTCAAAATTACACTTTTAAGATAAAAATTAGTTTATGCATAAACCTAAGCTTAAACATAAACATTAATTCATCGTAAATCAAGAAAAGCATGGTTTTAAGATAAAAAACCACAAAATAAAATGCTTCCCAAGCATGAGGGAGGTTGGGAAGAAGATTAACAACAAAAAGAGAGCATAAACTTCATTGTTTAGGCTTACCCTTGGTTTTCTTGATTCTTTACCTTGCAAAAGTTGTGTAGCCCTCAAAGAAAAGGCTTGGCCACCAAGGGGAAAGGGTAATCTTCAAGAGAAGAAGAGGTTTAGTGAATCTCCAAAGCTTCACAATGGAGGCCAAATGAAGAGGAAAGAGGAAAATACACTAAATTAAAAATTACACTAGCATAGAATTACTCTAAGATGAAAATAAAAAGGAATGGGGGTCTATTTATAGGTGAGGGAGGCCACCAACCAAGTCCAACTAGAATCTAGAGCTTCCAGCTTCAGTTTGATCCAATTTGGACAAGTTTTGGACCAGTTAGGCCCACTTTTCTGATCTAGTTTGAAAGAGGTGAGAGGAGAGATGAAATATCTCATTTTTTTATTTAAAAAATTAGGTTAATCATGAGGATTCTATATGCCTCCTTCATGAGCTCTTTAGGTGTCAAAATTCCATTTTTTTACTAATAAACCCTCATTTTTTTTACTATTAAGTGCTTGTACTAGTCAACTCTTCATCTTATGTGAGAATTTACTCCTTTTTGGGGTATTTTCTTTTATTCTTGCATTTTTCTTATTCCAACACTTGGATTAACCCTATTGGCCCTTAAGAACACTCTTTGGACCTTAATCCATAATTTTCTGAAAATGTGGACCCTTAGGCTAACCCTTAGGCTAAGGTCTCTAATGCACATATTCAATTAATTTTTACTGCATATTAGAAAAATATTTTTGAACTTCTATTTAAGGGGAATTAATTTTAAATAAAAGAAATAACTTTATATCTAAAAATATCTCAAAACTCTATTATCTCTCTCTAGAATATTTTCTCTCTCTAGGTCAAAAACAAGGAAAAATAATATTTTCTTGCATTCTGAAATAGGAGATTCTTATATCTTTATATCTCAAAAGCTAGAGGGAGGAATCTTACAATAGGTCATTGTGTAAAGGGGTTTTTTATGAAAGAGGCTTGTAACTTTTTGTGTTCAGCATCATAGAAATCCATTAGGGTTGGATCCTCTTCCTTGAAGTATGGTATTGTCAACTTTGTGCCGTTGACCATCATGATGACCCTATCACTGGCAAAGCACAATGGTGCTTGGGTAGCAATAGTCCATTTACATCCCAAGATCAAATTTGCTTCCAACACATACTCAACCACCACAAAAAATTTGTAAGTAAGGGGGTTAGTTTCAATATACATTTTATGTTCAAAGTACCCCAAACATGGCATGTTCAAGTCTTGTGTAAAGGGAATTCTTTTAGGATGAGCCTTGAGTGTTGGTTGAACTAACAAATCCCATAACTGGAGGGTCATGAGATTGTGTTCTCGTGTTGGATAAAGCTGTGCTTGAGCTGTGGTGATTTTATTAGAAAGTTTCAATCCAACCAGAATCCTAGGGATATTTTCAGTAAGATATGTTAAAAGTTCCAGCTCCTCCAAGGTCTCTTCCTCCCATAATAGCAATTGTACAATTCCTGCACGAGTGTTCAAAAGGTGACTATTTACATGGATTTAGCAATTGAATACGAGTCACATATCCAAGTTCCATAGGTAACCGAGAACTTCAATGTTTTGTCCATTGGCTCCTCTTGCAAGACCATTGTCTATACGGATGAGTTTAGGTTGTCCCAATGACACCACCCAAGTGTCTATTGTCATCATGTTATGACGACTAGCTTGAGGGCTAATCAATGCGTGTTTGCTCATTGCGTGTAGGGAAATCTAACCATACCATGATAGAATCTTCAAGAGGAACTATGGATATTTTAGTTTGTGTTTTAGCTTCAGATCTCGTTTCTGTTTCATATTCCCATTCACTTTCGTTCTCTTTTTGGCTCTCAGCTTTTTCAAGAGTACCCAATGTGTACAATGGTACACTTGGTCCTCTGACAATTTTAACTGAGTTCGGTTTGGAAACTTGTGAATCCTTATAGTCCTATTCTATGGAGCTCTTTATGTCTTGGTATAACTCATGTTGAGCCCTTGAAGATTCAAGTGCTGATGTTATGTTGGCTTCACCCATGAGACAAGAGCATTCCTCCAAATGAGGTTTTGAGATATTGCTTTAATTTCGTATGGGATTCATCAAATTCCTCACGTGCTTTCTCAACCGCATAATTCGTGCAATCTGTCTCTAATGACTCTTCCGTAGAGAGTATGTCTTCCTCTTGAAAGGGGAAACAGTACTCCTTCGAGTTTTGTATTTTGGTTGCTATTTTAGAATTAGCATTATGAGGTTCAATCACAACTGGTGATCCTGTAAGACACTCAAGCATGCTAAGCATGCTCTCCTGAGCTTGCTTTTTGCATTCCATGTATGTCATGTGATCATAACATACATGGAACGCAAGCATTATGAGGTTCAATCACAATCGGTGATCCTGTAAGACACTCAAGCATGCTAAGCATGCTCTCCTGGGCTTGCTTTTTGCGTTCCATGTATGTCATGTGATCATGATTTTCAATTTTGGATGGTTGGGAGGGTTCTAGTTTCTTGATTGGTCTATTAAGTGCACTGAGTGATGAATCAAAACTTGTTTCATCCTCACTAAGTGACATACTAGAACTTGTTTCATCTTCTGACTTTCTTTGGATCATCAGGTTTTTATTATGTTTGCCCATGCGATGAGATTCAATTCGGGTTTTTGTATCCACAGTGTCACGCATGTGGGTGTTGTGGTTTGAGTGGTGGCCTTTGAGGTGGATGCTTCTGCATCATCTGTAGCTTTTGGCTCTTTTGGGTTTATGTCCCCTTTTGGGTTTATGTCCTCCACAGGCTCCCTTTCCTTGTCCTCTTTTTCAACATTGGTTTCGATAGTTTGTTGTCCCTTATTTTTCTTAGGTTTAGAAGGTTTTGTTTTATCTTTTGGTTTCTGCTTTAAGACATGTTCTTCTACCCATTTCGAAGTGTTATCTTTTGCATTCTTTTTTATTGTTTTTCGTGCCTTATCTTGCAATCGTGTAAGCACATTCAAGAGTGTCGTGGAAAATTGTCCATTTTGTACTCTTAAGATGTTAAGAGTTGTATTATGTGAGACAGGTTACAGTGAAGCAACTTGCCTTGGGCAATCTTGGAACATGTGATTGATAACACAGTAGTCACACAGGGGTTGCAAAGTGCCAATGATCGTGGGCATGGAAGTATTCCAAACTATGCAATCAGCCACCTTGTGCGGTCCCCGACAATAGAAACACTGAAGTGTTTGATTAATTGCTTCATGTGAGTAGTTTCTACCCTTTGGACTGAATCTGTTTGGTGCACAGGAGATGGACGTTTTGAGTCAATTGTTAATGCATTGGGACACTTTATAATATCATGACCAAAGGATTTACAATATATGCAATACAGAAAAACAGGTACCTTGAATACACAATGGGGATTGGGATGGAAGGCATTTCGCTCTCGTCACTTGTAGAGGCATTAAGGATGTTTGGCTTTGAAGAATTTCATCCTCTCTTAGAGATGTCAATCGAAAGATTTTAAGCAAGACTGCATAGAATTCGGGGAATGACAATTCCGAGATCGATCGTTCTTTAGCCATTATTTCACTTGCTTTAGATAAGGAACATCTCGTATCGTGATCATCTTCCATCATGTTGTCATCTAAACTTATTGCTTCTTTACAACATTGATCAAATATTTCTGGATTAGATATAATGATCAAGTTATATAAGCTATTTTTCTTTAAGCCCATCATGAAACATCTCTTCAATTAAGAATCGTTTAGTTTCTCCCATGACTCACATCGTTTAGTCCAAGAGTTTTATCCGAAGGATAAAGTCTCTAATGGTTTTGTTTGGTTTATGCTCAATTAAATAGAGTTCTTTCGTTGCACTCCACCGATCACCTTGTCTTGAAAAGCCATGGATAAAGGTTGACTTCAAGGTTCTAAATGTCTTGATTCGCCAACATCAATGTGATGAACCATCGACTAGCCTTTCCCACTAAGCATAGATTCAACGCATGTACCTTGGTGGTGGGGTAGTTGGGATTTCCAAAGGCTTCGTATCTCTGTTTAAACATTTGAATGAATTGAACAGGATCAGTTGTTCCATCGTATTTGCCTATGATTTTGGAGATCTGTACATCCGTATTTTTGTATGAGTCACTGAGGCCATATGTGAGTGCTCTTGTGGGGTAGGGACTCACTCATCCTTGGGCAACCCCCCTTCCTAGACTAGTTAGTATATCTAAGGTGTGGGCATCTAAGGGTTGAAAAGGGTTGCTACCTATAAGATTGGTGGGAATGTTAGGTAAAGGACCAAAGCCTGGTGGGATTGAAGTAACAAGGGGTGTAAAACCCGATGACATGCTTTGTTGTAGGCATGGCCAATGGTATTGGGAGGTGCATTTGGGGCATTGATCTCAATGGCTCGAAGATGTTAGCCATTGGGTTCAGTGAGAGTGTCAGCCCCCCACGTAGTCCCTCTATCATTGCCATGTCGTCTGACGTTGTCAATTGCTCCTTAATGAGCAAGCACACGTCTTTTTTTTTCTTTTTTTTCTTTTTAGATTTTCTTACAGCCAGTTATAGCCTCAAGAGGCCTGGCGTACTCTTCGTTGGGTCAAACGAGTGTCCATTTTCCCTAATTAGCTTAGATGTTACACGTATGTGAACGACCCTAGGGATATTTTTTCAGAAAAAGTGCATGCTGGTAACTTCCCAGATGGAAGAGGAGTTCCTAAAACCTATTTTCCATCATTGTCTCAAGATGGAAAAAAATCATGAATTTTTTGCAGCACGTTTGTTAGGGTGTTCCAAAAGGAATTTGGAAAAACTATGTATGATAGAGTTGTAGTATTTTTGGAGTACTATAACTTTGTCTCTCTAAGTCATTCATGATTTTGTCGTTTAGACCCTCAAAAAAAAAGTAGTCCGAATATGGTCCGCAATCGTTTTTACGCTGTTTTTAGGCGGTTTTTAGTGCTTTAAGGACCATTTTTTGTATCGATTTTTGAGTCGAATTTTGAGGCTGCTGGTTAGAGGCCAAAATGATCGATTTTGACTTCAGACGGTCAAGATGAAATTAGAAGGCCTCAATGTCGGCTTTCCGATGAGCACGAGCACCTTTATCAGATTCACAGTTTAGGAGATACGAGCCTCCAAACAGGGGTTTTTTTTTAGGACGGACCCCCCTTTCACGTCATGAATTAGCTAGCAAGGTGCAATTCACGGCGTGAAGCGGACTTCACCAATTTTATCAATTTTGCTTCTTTTTTTGCGCAGACTATTTCACGCTGCTTAGTGTTTCACGCCATGTGTATCTATCTATTAGATATACATGTATATATACATATGTATGTATGTATGTATGTATGTATGTATGTATATATATATATACATATATATATATATATATATATATATATACACACACACACACACACACACACACACACACATAAATCATTATATAATTTTTAACCATTATATTACATTAAGCATTATAATGGGTTTCACGTCATGAACCAGAGGACTTCACGAAAAAATCAATTTTGTTTTTTGTTTTTTTAGTCGACCGACCCCCTTTCACGCCGTGAACTAGCAAGATGCAGTTCACGGCGTGAAGCGGACTTCATCGATTTTATCTAATTTGATTTGTTTTTTTGTGCGAACTGTTTCACGTCGTGAAATGCTTAGGGTTTCACGCCGTGAAACTTCACAAAAAAATTAAATTTGATTTTTTATTTTGTGTGGAGACTGTTTCACGCCATGAATCACTTAAGGGTTCACGTCATGAACTAATTTCGAAAAAGAATGGGTGCGGACTCCTAGGACGTGAGACCTTAAGGTATGAGAGTAAAAAATGGTTCACACGTGAATCATTTTTTTGAAATTTTATTATTATTATTATTATTATTTTGGTGCAGACCCTTAGGATGTGAGACCTTAAGGCGTGAGTGTAGAAAATGGTTCACACGTGAACCATTTTTTTTTGAATTTTTTTTTTAGACGCAGACCCCTAGAACGTGAGACCTTGAGGCGTGAGAAATATTTTTTGATATTAGCATTTCCCCAAAAAAGGTAAGTGGGAATCAAAAAAGGCAACCTTTTTATAACACCCCCTTACACCCTTCATAAATGACTCCCAAAATGGACAATTTGACAACTCATGGGCATCTACTCATTGAATGCTCATACTCATTGAATGCTCATTAGCCTTAATGATTTATGTAAAAAATTGATCTTTCACTAATCTTTTCCTCTTTTAGACTAATCAAGGACTCTAATTAACCCCTAATCACTAATTAATTCAAAGAATTGAGCACATCATTGGATAGAGCAAGGGATTTCTAAGCTATGTGCATCACTAATGTGTAAATTAAGGTATAATTAGAGATTGATCAGACTTAATTTTGATCTCTTCTTTTAAGCAAAAGAGAGTCAAAATCCTCCAATTAATGAAGAAATTGATGTAATTAGGTGTTTTGATGCATCTAGATAATCTCAAAACACTCAAAAACACTAATTTAGACTACTTACATGATCAATTTGGACTCCAAATAACACATTTTCTAAATTTTTGTCTCTTAAAGTGGATTAATTACTCTTAATGATAAAAACCAATCAATTAAGAGAAATTAGTCATTTTAAAGAGGTTTTTTAATGTTTTTAAGAAATATTTTGAATGATTAAGCTACTCCTAATGGTTTCTAACACTCTATTACATATAATTCCAACAAAAAACACATAAATTAGGCTAAAATTAATGATTCTAGTTCTATGTTTAACTCTAAGGAGAGCTAACATTCACTAAAAATTGCATTTTATTGCATTGTTTGATGCAATGGATGCAAAAACTAAGCCTAATACACTCTATGTGCAAGCCCTAAGAACATTAAAAACCACATTAACAACAACAAAAATAATAAATTAAGTTAAAAATAATTCTTTACAAAACAAAAAAAAAAGAGCTATTTCTCACAAAATCACACACAAATCTCCATCAAATCCACATCTATTTCATGGGAAACCATTAACCAAGACAATGGGCAATGGGTAATGTGTAGATTAGAGAAAAATGATGGAAAAAGCCAAGGGATGAGTCCCCGCACGACAGAGCGGTGCCAAAAATGTTATGGTTCACCCTAACCTCCATTGAAACACATCCAACAAGAGATTACCTGGTGAACTATAACTGTCGTAAGGATCTTTCCAATGGCCAAGCTCGTAACCCTTGAGGTCTCCAAGCTCTACAACTGCTTGAGAAGTAATTCCACCACACCTCCGACGAGCATTATCACACCGTCGGGTTGTACTATGTGTACTCATCCCTCCTCTCACCTCACATCACTCACACACACTCACTAGCATACATTAGAGAGAGAGATTAGCAAGATGATTAGCAAGAGCAAGACTCTATTGCACAATGGGAGAGTCTCTTATATTATGGGAGATATTGACTTATATATATGGCCATAAGTGTTCACACTCACTTAAACTATGGCTGACCAGGCACTGTAGGCTCATAAGAGGCCTAACGCTATCACACTGACTACTCTCATAATATATCCATGAGGTATATCACTTGGGACTTAATCCTAACTTGCTATCACATGCTCTTAAAAAAGCAGGAATCGCCTCCATTAGACCATTATGGGCGCCCATCCAAGTTGTAGCTTTGGACACCATTGCTTCATATCTTGAATGTATGACCCTTTGGTGTATCTACCTTGACTCCTTGATGTAAGATAATTGCAGTAGCTCTTGTTAGCCCTAGGAATGGGTTAACATCCTTTATTATTTGCTAATGCTTCTCACCCTTTGATTGTGGCTTTAGAACATGCCTCTGCTGAGTTGAGGGTCTCTGGGCTAAAGTTGAGCAATGAAGAACAATTGGTCATACAATGTTTTGCAGATAACTCTTTACTCTTTCTGGGGTCTAATAATGACAATGTTAGATTCGCCTTAAGCATTATACAAGAGTTTGCTAATGCCTTCGGCTCCAAACGTAATATTCACAAGCCGCCCAAGCTAATCAAACTCTCTGAGGATAATGATTTTGACTTAGAAAGATGGGGATGTGAGGTTGTGAAGAGGGGACAAATTGTTAGATACTTAGGGGTTCCTTTTGGGGTTGAGGTGACCAAAAAATAGTTAACAGATTGGGCATTGGATAGATTCTTTTCGAAACTTAAGAAATGGGAAGGCATCAGAGTGACTGTCCCCCTCAATGAGATAGAGTGGCTATATTCAACACTATTCTAAATGCCTATATAATGTTCTTATTCCCAGTGTTGGACTTTGGAAAAGGACATTGGCAAAAGATTGTTGAGCCTATAAGAGACTTTGTATGGAGGAATGTTGGATCCAATAAAAAGGCATTGGCTTGGTTTGCTTTGGGACTGACTTAGCCTGCCTAAAAGTGAACGAGGTTTGGGTATTCTTCATCTCCTTTCTCATACAATAACCAGGTTGGCTTTGCTTCTACCCAAGTGTCTATTTGCAGAGCAGAAGGAAATTTGGACAAGGATGCTAAAAGAACTAGTGGATTTCTCAACTATCTTTTTTGATGGAGTCTGGCAAGGTCTAGGTTGGAAAGATAAACTGTTTTCTCATGCTCCTCTCAAGATCACAGGGTCCCCCTTCTGTAGGATGCTTAGCACCAAATGGAAAGAGGCATTGGAATTAATGGTTTGGGATGGATGTGGTAGGGCTTTAGGGAATTCTTTCCTCTGTCTAGGGATCTAGTGGACTCACAAGTTTAATCCTGTTGAAATTTGAGCATAATGATGAGCTCTGGTGGATCAAACACTAGAATCAACATCATTAACAAAGTGATTAGTAAATGATTAAGACGTAATTAGTGAATAATTAGCAAATAGATTAATGTAGGCATGGATACTCAAAAACCAGCAAATTCTCATTAGGGCTATGCCTCAATTTATAGAGTTTACATCAAGCATCAAATCCCATTGATTTCTCCATGATTCACTCCCAGAATATCTCCACCTTTTGCCTAATTCTCTCCACCTCTTCTCTTTTCCTTGAATATCTCCCAGAATATCTCCACACTCCTAAATTCCCTCATGCTACCCATTATTCTCTCCCAGTAGATTCTTCTCACCTTTTCACAGGTTCTTTCACAATTACATCTCCTCTTTTACAGCCTCGATCCAAGAGCTTGTTCCCACACACACCCTATTCACTTGTATATTTCAACACCTCCCCTCAAGTGAATACTCCTATTACACCTAGACCCTATACCAAGTTTCTTTCTTACTCGACAGTCCGCGACCAGTGCCTCAAGTCCCTAAACTCCATAGTCCTTGACACTCTCTCTCTCAATGTGTCCAAGGCTACTATAAGTGCCCGCGACCTTGACTAAAGTGCTCACACATACATCTACCACGTGGCCTACATCATCGGTGGCTCAGAGGTGGTTTTACTTTATTGGGGCAGGTTACATTGGGTTGTGGGGTCTCTCTCTCTTTCTCTCTCAGAGATTTTCACATGGCTCCTCACTCTTTGGAGCCTCACATCTTCTCTTTTCTTCAGTCTTCTTGTCGTGGCAGCATCTCTCCACGCGTCCGTCTCTTCTTTCAGTCTTCTTGGGGCAGCTTCTCTTCTCGTGGCAGCATGTCTTCCTTTAGATCTTCTTCTCGGTGTGGATCCTCTTCTTGGAAAGAGATATTCTTCTTCTTTCATGGCTGGGGGCCATGACTTGTCCGTCAGGTCTTTTTGCTCCATGTGAGCAACATGTTTCAATGTTTTGCTGACAGTTCCTTTGGGCTTTTTATGTTTATTTTGTATCATTATGCAATGCAAACCCAAATTTATGCGAGAGGTCTTACCTCTTGCCTTATTCTGGACAAGGGCAGTGTCTGTTCCCATTTTTACACTGATGCAATGTGCCCAATACATAATGCGTATAGCATTCATTCTCATGCACATTCCAAATGCAACTCTGGCTATGAATAATCTTGAATTTGAGTGAGATTTACAGGCATTAACCAAGGGTTAAATGCAAAATAACGATTTTCACAATTTTATCAGCATAATTTTACCAGAAATTACATTAAATTAAGGGTAACCAATTTGTACGGGATGGTTGGAGTATCAAACCAATTTTACCAAAAATTACATTAAATTAAGGGTAACCAATTTGTACGGGATGGTTGGAGTATCAAACCAACTCTGATTTGCAATCTGAAGTTATAGGGATCTGTATCAGATACCTAATGGTTAATTTTAACCCTCAATTGCACCAAAGTACAGTGATTAGCATTGATTAATCACTGATTAGCAAATTAATGCTCTGTTTTGTGTGCAGAAAACAGAGTATGCGGGGAGTCCAGATCTGGTGCCTTCCACTTCAAATGAGCTCAAATGCTTTCAAAGGCATCAATAGCAATGAGTCTAGTAGAGGATTAAGCCAAGAAACACAAGATTTGACCAAATAATGAAAGCTTAATCTCTGTTTTACCAAAGTCACCTGCAGATTTGATGAAGAGCTTGGATCTCACTGTAGACTTGATGAAACTCAATTCTGTCTTCACCAGCTTGTAGAGCATGCTTGATTACCCCTTGGACTAGGAGGAATTAGAAGGATTTGACCTGATGAAGTAGCAATGGTAAAAGTTCCTCAAAAAAACGGTGCCCAAAAATCAGCAAAAATCGGCGCATATACGTGGCGGTTTGCAGCGTTTTTTTGATGAGCTTGTAGCCAAAGGAGTTGGCTACCATGTGATAGAAGCTTGTGCCCTATCTCTATGTGTGCAAGGTGCTAGAGACCCTCCACTGGCTGGGGGTGAAGGGGAGAAGTGAAAACTCACTGAAAATTGATTTTTTGCTAATCATCTACTAATCCTAATTAATTAACTAATGGGCTCATAAATCTGATTGATTATAGGCATGGCTCTGATACTATGTTGAAATTTGAGCATAATGATGAGCTATGGTGGATCAAACACTAGAATCAACATCATTAACAAAGTGATTAGCAAATGATTAAGACGTAATTAGTGAATAATTAGCAAATAGATTAATGTAGGCATGGATACTCAAAAACTAGCAAATTCTCATTAGGGCTATGCCTCAATTTATAGAGTTTACATCAAGCATCAAATCCCATTGATTTCTCCATGATTCACTCCCAGAATATCTCCACCTTTTGCCTGATTCTCTCCACCTCTTCTCTTTTCCTTGAATATCTCCCAGAATATCTCCACACTCCTAAATTCCCTCATGCTACCCATTATTCTCTCCCAGTAGATTCTTCTCACCTTTTCACAGGTTCTTTCACAATTACATCTCCTCTTTTACAGCCTCTATCCAAGAGCTTGTTCCCACACACACCCTATTCACTTGTATATTTCAACAAATCCTCCCTTAGCTTTGTAAGATCCTAGAAAAGCCAAAACCTTGAACAATAGAGGATTGAGGAGATTTTCATATTACTAGGATGGGACATCGGTTGGGTGGAAGGAGCCTGAGCAGTTGGAAATGGAACTTGCTTTGTCTCATAGGGAAGGGCAACTTGTTAGATATGTGTTGGATGAAGTACAAAAAGGTTGGACCTCCACAGTAGTGGATGAATCTTGCTGGGTAAGGGACTGGGCTTAGTTTAATGGATCCAAGTTAGATAGAGGTACAACCAAGGATATGTTCAATGCATTGAGAATGAGTTAGGATAATGTCATCTATTGTAATAAAATCTGGAGAGTGAGTTGGAGTTCTAGTTTTTGGAGAAGGAAATGGAAGGCAATATGGGAGATTGAAATGCCTACTAAATCTCAGGTTTTTCTATGGAGAGTGTGCATGGGAGCCTTGCCTATTGGTTCTAAATTGGTACATAGGAATTTTACTAGTGGATGTTGTCCTAGCTGTAAGAATGTATTGGAAGATGGAAAGCATGCATTTTGGGACTGCCCTGCCACCATTAGGGGTGCCTGGTCAAGATTGGGAAATGGATCCATAGTAACTTAGGGATACAAGGACAATGGGGGGACTGGTTAATAGGGAGATGGGCAACAAAAGTTAGACATGTTGTTGATTTGATTTTTAATATAGACAGATTCTGCATTTGTGGGAGATCTGGAATTCCAAAAATTGTATTATTTTTTAGAAGGCTTGTGACACAAGAATTGATGTGAATGGGTTGATGCATAAGTGTATATGTATGTGCTAGTCTATATGCTTGGTTAACAAGTTGAATGGGGTAGAGCTGGTTCAAATGATTCAAGCTCTAGAGTTAGCCATCATTTGACCCCTTTCCTTTGGTTGTGACCTGCAGTCTCATAGTAACTGGGCTCTGCCTAAATGTGTGGTGTACTTGCTTTCAAGGCCTTACAAAGCTGAAGTTGGAATCCAAACTAGTCAAATATGGACCTAAACCTACGACATGGTACAAGAAGGTAAAGCAAACAAGTTACACTTTTTTACCTTTATTGATGAGAACCTAGTTGGCACCAGACCAACAATCAAAATCTGGTTTAAGAAAGGTGATGTGTTGGAGAAACAGGCTCCTAGGGGATGCACCACACTGAGGCTATGGTGGAAGCGTGCATTTTGCTTGGTTATCAGATTTCTGGAGAAATTTTATCTTTTGTATTTGAGGATGATAAATGGGATGTAACTTGGTTAATAGGCAGTGATGGATAAATTAGCTATTGTTTGTTGGTAGCTTGTTTGTAAGGCTGAAAGGATGTAATGCTTTTTGAATTTTATATATATATTGGTCTCAAAAAAATTATTCCCTTGTGTAAGAGGATATAAAGTTGAGTAGAGACCCCTACTATACCTAGAAAGGTACTTTTAGAAATCAATGCTAGCTACCATCATTAATGCACATTTGGTTTGCCGATCCCAAATCCGGATTGCCAACTTGACCAGTATCTAATTCAGCTCATTGATCTCATATCAAGAGTCTGGATTTCCAATCTTACTCAAAGATTGTCCTAGAAATCATATCGTTCAAAGATCCAATCGCCTCTCTTTTCAAATCATTATCTTTTGGACTAGGGGATTTCAAAGTTAGATTGTGGTCATTTCCTAATTGACGATCCTATCGTCTAGATCGTCTAGATCCAGATTGTTGCCATTACTCAGATCGTTCATCTAATCATTGGATCATCAAGACATTTAGAATGTTGGATTTCCAAATCATGGTAAGTTTGGATCGTCAAATATTCATATCTTCTATACTTCATCAGATATCCAGATCGTTAATTCCCAAAGAGTGAAAAAATAAGAAAATATATACAAAATTTATACTTGCATTGTTTATATGCATCTTGCATGTTCTTTCTTTTCCTCTACAAGTTTATTATTTTTCTATCAAAAACCTTGAAAGATACAAAAATATTATAAAAGATCATAAAAACTTCAAAAATCATAAAATCCCCTTTAAAAGGACTTCTGCAAAAGCGATTCTAGTGCTTATACATTTGCAATTAGGTCCAATCATTTCCTAGTCATATTCTAACATGACCTTTGAATATGAGATTTCATCTCATGATCCTACCCATGGGAGTGGTACCTGACCCATGGGAGTGGTGCCTGACCCATGAGGGCAATTGACCTCCCTCATTTTGCTAGACACTAGTTTGGAACCTGACCAAGAGTCCTTCATAATGGAAGAAACAAGATCAATATTGTGGAGTATAACCTTGTAGAGCTTCCACTAGTAAGAATGGATCCTGGTGAGTATTAGGTATTCATGGTGGGTGAATCATCAAGAAGGGTGGAATAAGCTAAAGTACCTTGCCTAACTGGAGAGAGATGACCCATTGGTGAGAATGTTGGGAAACAACTTCACACTCAAACAACAAGTGAAACCGATGTGCTATAACACTATGGTTATCATGAAATTGTGAAGGTTTCAATCTACATTAACCATAATGGGGTGCTCTTAGAGCGATGGTCACATCCAACAATGCCAAGGCATGAACCAAAGATCTTGGATAACCCAAAAGTTATTATGGCTTCGCGTGACAAACATGAATTCTATGTAGACCCAGAGGGAAATATATATATTCCAATGCAAGACTCATCCAGTATCCAATCGTTTTTAGCATGCCAACAGGGGCATAAGGGCCGCTAGAGTCCTTGAGAGTTTAAGAGCTCACATGGAGCCTATTATGACTCAACCTCCAAATGTAATAAATAGATTCTTCCTAATGAGAGTTTGAGTTAATCAAGGTGATATAGGGTACTAGGATGAGGATTCCCATGATAACCTCTCTAACATCACCATCGTATAGAGGGACGCAGAGGGAAATCATAAGTTTCTAGATGCACCTCTAGTCAAGCAAGTGTTATTATTCTGCCAATTATCAAATGACCTATGTGGATGAGGATGGTAACACGTACATCCCAAGACTGCCTAAGAAAGTGAGAAGGATAGAAAGTTCTAGGTAGAGGGAGTTCTTCTATCCAATATAGACCAAGAGCATAAGACATCAAGGCTAAGAGAAGTGAGGAACTCTCTTGAGGAAATCACCTCAAGACCAAGAAGTGACGTAGGACCAGGAGCATAGGACTTCAAGGATAAGATAAGTGAGGACCTCTCGTAAGGAAACCACCTCAAGACCAAGAAGTGTCATAGTCGAGAGAGGAGATTTTTCTTTCTATTCCACAAGAGAAACGACCCATACCCGAAGCTGAAGTTAGGTTTCCCTCCATCTTAGACTTGATACGGGAAGAACATTAAATTTCCACAGGGATGAGAACCATTAGGCAAGATCCTTTGGAAAGAATGAGATTAGTAGTACCAATCTAATTAGCATGGGGAACTATAAGAGGTCAGAGCCATTAATACAGGGCCGTATAAGTGTACCAATATCTCCTAGAGCACTGGTATATGGATATCCAATCATCATGCATTCAGGCTTTATACCCCTTGAATAACCAAGAGAAGCATCTTTTGAGACTCCAATCTATAAATATGTGTGGGATCATCCTATACTCAGATACATCCTAGAATGGAACTTGGACACATGGCATGCCCCCAATGGCTCCCAAGCCAATTGCACAACTGACAAAAAATAGGCTCCTAACTCATATAACCTAGGAAATAAGAAGAAACACAGATATTATTTCTACACTAAATCGGACCTACCAAAGGATTAATGCAGTATGGTCATGCTAGGATAAGACCCTCTCTCATAGTCAAGCTAATTTCAAAGTTGGATAGAATGGGAGATCCCTACATCCATCTAGGTGCTTTCAAGTAAGTCTGTACTGCAAGGGTGACTAATGCTCAAATAAAGATAGATGCTTTTTCTTTAACCTTTGAGAATCATGAGATAAGACTGTCTGAGACAGGTGTCAATCATAACTCACAGTAACTCAACTCTATTTGCATTGTTTAAGCATTAGAAAAGCAACAAAACAAAGCATTTACATCTATACTTGCATGGTGGGAACTCAATAATCACATCGTGATTATGCCCATTTTTGTATTTTTTTTAAATTTTAAAAATAAAGATCCATTGACCCTATTGTTTTCTATGACTTGAACATTCATGTTGCAAAGGAATAATCTAGAAATTTTGAACTAGAGAAACTAAGATTTACACCCCCAAACCAATGATTTTTAATTGAAACTTGCAAAGTCACGTCACCATAATTCTATAGTCTGTAAAATCACGCCCTCATTTTTAATCATGCCAAGATTCTCTCACAATTTCAGCTCTCCCACCAACCGAGGATTATGCATTAAATGTGCCTTACCTTTGACAAATTTCATCTTATCTTATCCAATCGCGTGAGATCGCAGATCATGGATCACAAATCAGGGTCCATTAAATGCATGTAATTTCAAACAAATTTCTTCTTATCTTATCCAATAGTGGTCTCACAGTTCATGATTGCCACATCATAAATCATGCCTTTGAATCGTGCCCGTGATCAGTAAATCACGTCGTGATTGCCACGTCACCAGTGAACCCACTTAATAAGTTGATAAGAGAGACATCCCAAAACAGGTATTAGGGGCCTAAAGAAACTCGTATAAGCATTCATTGAAATTGTTTGAATATAATTGAACTCGTATAAGCATTCACTGAACTCGTATAATCCAATCAGGATGGGGAACTATAAGAGTTGAGAGCCATGAACTCGTATAAGCATTCACTGAACTCGTATAATCCAATCAGGATGGGGAACTATAAGAGTTGAGAGCCATGAATGCAAGGCCTTAAGTGTACCAATATCTCCTAGTGTTAATCCAATTCTAGGATTAACAAGAGCTACCGCCATTATCTTACATCAAGGAGTCACGATAGATACACCAAAGGGTCATACATTCAAGATATGAAGCAATAGTGTCCAAAGCTACAACTTGGACGGGCGCTCGTAATAGTGTGACAGAGTATTTCTGGCAATTCCCGCTTCAAGAGCGTGTGGTAGCAAGATAGGATGAAGTCCTAAGTGATGTACTTCATGGATATATTATGAGAGTAGTCATTGTAATAGCATTAGGCCTCTTATGAGCCTGGCTGGCCATAGTTTGAGTGTGAACACTTATGGCCATGTATATAAGTGAATTTCCCTCATAATACAACATACTCTCCCATTGTGTAATTGAGTCTTGCTCTTGCTAATCCTCTTGCTAATCTCTCTCCCTAATGCATGCTAAGTGAGTGTGTGAGTGAAGTGAGGTGAGAGGAGGGACGAGGACCCGTAATGCAACACGGCGATGTGACAACGCTCGCGACGGGAGATGCGGTGGAATCGCTTCTCAAGAAGTTGTAGAGCTTGGAGACCTCAAGGGTTATGAGCTCGGCCATTGGAAAGATCCTCATGATAGTTTTGCGATTCACCAAGTAATCTCTTTTTGGATGTGTTTCAAGGAGGGTTAGGGTGAGCCATAACATTTTTGGCGGCACTGCTGGCGGCACTGCTACCGGGGATTACACAAGGATTAAACCCAACGGCTGACATCTTCGAGCCATTAAGATCTATGCTGCAAATTCACCTCCCAATGCCATTGGCCATGCCTATAACAAGCGTGTCATCGGGTTTTACACCCCCTATCACTTCGATTCCATTGGGCTTTGGTCCCTTGCCTAACATTCCTGCAAATCCTACAAGTACTAACTCTTTCCTAGATGCCCACACCTTGGACATACTGACTAGTCTAGGAAGGGGGTGGCCCAAGGACTCACTGAGTCTCTTCCAACAACAAGAGCACTTATATATGACCTCAATGACTCATATAAAAATACGGCCATTCAAATTTTTAAAATTATGGGCAAATATGACGAAACAACAGACCCTGTTCAATTCATTCAAATGTTTGAAAAGAGATGTGAAGCCTTTGGAAATCGCAACTACCCCACTAGGGTACATGCGTTGAACTTATGCTTAAAGGGAAAAGCTAGTCGATGGTTCATCACATTGATATGCTGGCAATCAAGACCAACTTCAAAACCTTGAAATCAGCCTTTATACATAGCTTTTCCAGACAAGGTGATCGATGGAGTGCAGTAACAGAACTCTATTCAATTGAGCGCCAACCCAATGAATCCATTAGAGATTTTATCCTTCGGATAAAACTCTTGGACTCACGTTGTGAGTCATGGAAAAAATTAAATGATGTTTAATTGAGGAGATGTTTCATGATGGGCTTGAAGAATAACAGCTTACACAACTTAATCATTGTATCCAATCCGGAAACATTCAATCAATGTTGCAAAGAAGCAATATGTTTAGATGACAACATGCTAGAAGATGATCATGCTACGAGGTGTTCCTCATCTAAACCAAGTGAAGCAATGGCAAAAGAAAGATCAATCTCGAAATTGACATTTCTCGAATTCTATAGAGGCTTGCTTAAAACCTTACAGCAAACATCCCTAAGACAGGTTGAAAACCTTCAAAACCAGACATCCTTAATGCCTCTAATAGTGTGACGAGCGAAATGCCTTGTGTCGAATGCAATCACTACGACCATCCCAATCCTCATTGTGCATACAAGGCACTTGTCCTTCTATACTGCATATATTATAAAACCTTTGACCATGATACTAAAAAGTGTCCCGCTTCATCCACAATGGACTCAAAACCTCCATCTCCCGTGCACTAAACAGAAACAGTCCAAAGGTAGAAACTGCTCAGGAGGCAGTTAATCGAACACTTCAGTGTTTCTATTGTCATGGACCTCACAAGGTGGCAGACTGCATAGTGTGGAATACTTCCATGCCCATAGTCACTGACACCTTGTGACCAATGTGTGAACGATGTGGCATTGATCACATGTTCCAAGATTACCCAAGACGAGTTGCTTCAATGCAACTTGTCTCACAAAATACAACTCTTACACGCTTACAAGCCAAGGCACAACAAACAGTCAAAAAGAACGTAAAAGATAATACCTCAACATGGGTAGAAGAACATGTTTTAAAACAAAACCTAAAAGAGAAAACAAAACCTTCCAAACCTAAGAAAAACAAGGGACTACAAAAAACAAGGGACTACAAAAAACTATCAAAACCAAGATTGAGTTAAAAGATAGGGAAAAGGACCCTGTAGAGGACAAAGACCCAAAAGGGGACATAAACACGAAAGATCCAAAAGCTATACAGGATGCAGAAGCATCCACATCAAATACCACCACACAAACCTCAACACCCATATGTACGACACAGGATACAAAAACCCAAAAGAAAATTCGATCTCATCGCATGGGTAAACATAGTGAAAAAATGACAAACCAAAGAAAGTCAGAGAATGAAACAAGTTCTAGTACATCACTAAGTGTGAGGATGAAACAAGTTCTTGCTCTTCGCTCAATGCACCACATAGACCAAGCAAGAAACTAGAACCCACCTAACCACACCCCAAATGGAGAATGATGATCACATGACATATGCGAAACACAAAAAGCAAGCTCAGGAGGGCATGCTT
The DNA here is from genome assembly GCF_041138505.1 of Cibotium barometz. NCBI lineage: Eukaryota > Viridiplantae > Streptophyta > Polypodiopsida > Cyatheales > Cibotiaceae > Cibotium > Cibotium barometz. The sequence goes on from NC_141106.1 coordinate 7,450,293, forward strand.
AGCATGTGAGGAGTTCGATAATTCCCTTACAAGATTAAAATACTCTCTCAAAACCTCATTTGGAGGAATGCTCTTCTCTCATAATAAAGTAAGCATCACATCGGCACTTGCACCTTAATGGCTCAACCACCTGAGTTATACAAGGACATAACGAACTACATAAAACAGGATTGTGAGGATTCACAAGTTTCCAAACAGCGCTCATTAAGAATTTTCAGAGGGCCAAGTGTGCCATTATACGCATTGGGTACTCTTGAAAAAGCTCAGAACCAAACAGAGGATGAAAGTGAATGGGAATATGAAAAAGACATAGGATCTGAAAGCTGAAACAATAACCGAAACACCCATGGTTCGTTTGGAAGATTCTATCATGGTATGGTTGGATTTCCCTACAGGCAATGATGTTCAGCATGTAAACATGCATTGATTAGCCCTCGAGCAAGACATAACATTATGACAATAGACACTTGGGTGTCATTGGGACAACCTAAACTCATCCCTACAAGCAATAGTCTTGCAAGAGGAGCCAATGGACAAAACATTGAAGTTCCAGGTTCCTTTAGATACACTACTCGAACAATTGATGGAGATATGGAATTCACATTCCGTGTTACATTAGATTCCCTTGAGTATGCTATCGTCTTTGGTGGACCTTGGATAAGTGAATCGTTGTATTCACTAGATGAATCCATGCAAACAGTTACCTTGAACATTCCTACAGGCAATGTACAATTTCTATTATCGGGAGGAAGAAACCTTACAGGAGCTGGAACTTCCAACATATCTTACTGCTGAAAAGATCCCTAGGATTTTGGTGGGATTGGAAATTTCAAATAAAATCACCACAGCTCAAGCACAACTTTATCCAACCGAGAACACAATCTCATGACCCTAGAGCTATGGGATTTGTTAGGTCAACCAACACTCACGGCCCATCCTGACAGAATAAACTTTACACAAGACTTGAACATGCCATGTTTGGGGTACTTTGAACATACAATGTGTATTGAAACTAACCCCCTCACTTGCAAGTTTTTTGTGGTTGAGTATGTGTTGGAAGCATATTTGATCTTGGGGAATAAATGGACTGCTGCTGCCCAAGCATCACTGTGCTTTGCTAGCAATAAACATTTTTTCTAGGTCAAACCATTTCATGAACTTAAGGTCGGGAAGGCTTGTTTGGTGATGGCATTTCCCTTAACAACAGTGCATCTAACCAACCAAGATCCTCCTACTAGAGAAGTCTAGGGTCAGGTCACACGGCCAACACATAAAGGAGTGTGTTTTCTTTTTGCAAAGGCTAAACTCTTTTGAATTATCGAGTAGTGAGGAAACATGGAGAAGCCTTTAACAACAAATTGACGAGGGAGAAGAGGAATTCTTCTTCAACACTATCTAATGAGTTCATGGGCTTAGCCCAAGGAATCCTAGGAGCATGAAAGGGAAGCTCCACATGCTACCAAGTGACAACCATTGAGCTCAAATAGAGAAGTAGGAATAAGAAGACCTGGGAGTACATGGCAACAGCTCAGGGAGGAATAGTTACCAAGGGGGAGCAATCATCAACCCGTGGTACAACTTACTCCCATAATTCAAAGGGATTCTATAAGTTCCCCAAGGACGGGTGTAATGTATTTTCCCATATCCAAGGAGCTAGAGATTGAGGAAATAATAAGGGAAGCACAAACCTAAGTTAGAAGGCTTGAACAAAAGAAGATCAGTTTTGATCTCTGCAGGGAGTTGGTGGAGAGATGTGCCTTTGATACAATAATGCACGGGGAAGGTTCTTCATGCCTCAGTGGATTGAGGCATGAAGAGGACTTGGTCGCACGAGACAATGCTAGGGAAATTGAACACGTAATGGAGGAGGGTATGCCATGTCTAGAGCCTATTTTTTGGAGGAGTCTCGAGATGACCTAATCGCTCTCCTAGTATCTCTCTTAGGCAACAAGATGATCTATGAGAGTGTAATGAAGTAGATTTGATTGCACATGCACATGGAAAATAGGACCTAAGCAATTGGACTTAGGGTCATTTACATGTGTACTTTTGGGAGACCTTGGGCTATATTAGAGGCATAGGGCTCATAAGAATTATACCCTTTTGATCATATACATTTTTCATGAGTACACTTACTCTTTTGGAGTTCTAAGCTTCCATGGTGAACTTCTCCCTCTTGAGGTGTTAGGATGGTGACCCACACCCATATTGTTACTCCATGCTTTGAGTGGCCAACCCTAGTTTCTTGCATTGGTATCAGAGCTTAGAATTTTGATCCTAGCCTAGGTTTTGGTCTCCATTGAATCATTTTCATCACTTCATTAACCCTAAATTTTAGAAATCTGATTTTCTTAGATTTTCTTAGATTTTGGGAGAAAATATAGTGGACTTTTTCATAGTTTAGCATGAGCCTTTATATTTTTCCTTAGTTTTGAATCTAGGGAGAGATTTAGGGTTTGTTGCTATGTAAAAAAGTTACAAAAAAACCAAGAAATTATATAATATGCAAAAAAAATTTACAAATTTAAAATCTATGCAGTCTTTTTGGGAAACTGTGCAAAGTGCAATGTAGAACTCTTGTACCAATTGCAGATTTTCAAGATTTTATGTGCAATTTAGTACACTTGGTGCAAGAAAAGGTATAAAAATTTAATTTATTTAAATTTAGTGCAAGAAATGATACCAATGAGTTACTCTAAAACCTAATCTTGTTCTAAAATTAATTTTCTTAGAATTGTATAAGATCTTTACACTTTGTGCAAGAAAACTTCAATATCAAGTTTTATTTATCCATAAATACACAAGAAATGGAGACAAAAGTGAATGTGTGTTAGAAATCAAGAAAGTATAAAGAAGTGCAAATCTTGCAAGATAGCAAGATTCTTGATAGATTAGATAGTTTGATACAAATCTTAATGTATGCAAGTGAATATTGATGCAAACAAGGCATCCATGGCTTGAGGTTGACAAATTTGCAAAACGATGATGTATGCATATCAGAGATGATGTTTGCAAGACATGAAATGATGTATGAAAGCACTATTGAGTGAAAATTTGCTGTTTGTTGATACTCATAAAGTCCCACTAGGAGTCAAACCCAATCCTCTAGCCATAGCTTCGTACACCAAAGGACATTGTGGCTATGTTGGCTATTGGGAAAAGACTACTAACCATTAAGGAATTGCAGTAAGCTAGGCAGCACAAGGAGTGGTCTCTAACCTAGCTAGCCAAGGGAGCAACATATAAAGCAATCAACAATTGGCTAAGATTGTCACATGCAAGCAAAGCAAACACTCAGGCTTTGAGGAAGTCAAGGCATACCAGTTTTGAGGGTTTCATATGCATACAAACAACCGTGTAAATAGTGAAAAGAACAGCAAGCAAAGAGGGATGGAATCAGCCATCCAATAGCCAGTTTGGGAATTGAATTAACAAGCATTTTACACAGCTCATACTTCTGATTTGCCATCATTCACATTAGGGAATCACATACTACAACAACCTAATCATCATTGTGAGCAAAGAAAGCAAGATAAACTAAATCAGATACATAGATGAATCCTATTGACAATACAGTATAAGATGAGAGGAAAAGCCAATATTTGAAACACCAAGGAACGGACCAATGCTCAAGTTGTTATTGGCACCCTGGCACTAGCACGAGATGGATTAGCACAAAAAAATAACACTGAATACCAGGCAAGTCAAGACACTTCTTTTGATGAAGCAAACCTCATGCTTGCTCAACATCGTTTACAAGATGAAGCAGAGCATGTTGTGCAGAGGGAGAAGCATCAAATAATTCTGTAAAGTGTGTAAGCATCAATACTCATAATACAGTATAGCATATACAGAGTCAGCCACATGCAAGCGTACAGCTCTTTAGTAAAGTAAACAAAGGCAATAGAAAAAAGATGTGGGTTCATCATGGAGATTTTCATCTCTAGGCATCATAAAACTGATACTGAAGTTGTTTAGCCTTAGCGACGACAGCCACTGTCGCCACCGCTAGACAATACCAAGCAACTATCAACTGAATCGTGTAGTAGCCAACAAAAGGGACAATTGCTGCTTACAAAAGGGAGGAAGGGCAAGCGAATCGTGCAGTAGCCAACAAAAGGGATGATCACATGTTGTTAGAGGAAGAGCCATGAAGGAAGGGCCACGATTGCTGCTCTACGAGAGGAAGAGCCATGGAGGAAGGGCCATGGATGATGACACTAGGTGGTGGATGACTACAACTATTACTGGGGTTTGGAGCTAAGCTAGATATGCTTGGGGTTACCTCTGTTCACAATCATTTCCTAATTGTGAGTGAGAGTAAGGGTCTTTTCATATAATTTTGGTTCAAAATTACAACTGGTGAACCTAATGTTCATATCCAAATCTCTAATGAATTGTTTCAATTTATCCTCCTCGGACATCCCCCAACTACTGCACTCACGTGATAACTTTGTTAGAGTATGTAAGTAATGGAGACCCATTTTGGGGAGTTTGTATCTCATCCTCAAGACTAGTCATGTATTGGGTAGAAAGAAACCATTTTTAAGGTTGGACACGAAGGTGTCCCATACATACTGAAGAGCCCCTGTGTCGGGTCTACATGTAGATTGGACTAATGTTTCCACCAAGTAATTGCTTCACCTAAGAAGTGAGGTGCTGCCAAGTGGACTTTGTCTTAAGGATTTGAAAGCTTTTAGCCAAAGGAAAATATGCCACAAATTGATGAATAAACTGTATAACTGGACCAATGTTGCCACTAAGTAACTACTTCGCCTACTAATAGGTGAGGTGCTACCATGCCTTGAGGATCTGAACACTTTTAGCCAAAGGAAAATATGCCACAAATTAATGAATAAACTACATAACTAAGGCATGATCACACTTACTATCATACTTACTAAAATTTGGTTGAGCTCATATGACGGTTGGTGGTTAGGGCGGTGGAGGAACTCGGGCCTTGTTGTGCCATTGTAGGGAGGATTGACAACATATTTGCCCACATAGATGCTATCAAGTGCTACTGCTGGAGTTGTATAGCGTCACATTCAAGCCTTTGTTGGTGTTCTCAAGTTCCTTGGTCTCCCCATATTGGTCTTCAGTCACCCTATGTTTGACATCCTTGGCCCTTCATTCATCATCACATCAAGCTTCTTTGGCGCCTTCATTTTGTAGCTCGTTTGGCTTCTTCTTTTTCTACATGATGAGGATTGATCTTTCAAGCTCTAAAAGTTCTTTAGACTAATTGCTTCCTTGGCCTTTTAGTTTCTACTTTGGCTTTTTTTTTGTTTTTTCTTTGGCATTTTTTGCTTCTTCTGCAATCTGGGTATTTTTTTGGTGAGCATTTTTTAGCGAACACTTTTTGGTGTTTAGGTGAGCGGTTTCTCTCTATACACTTACTTCCCTCTATCAGCTCTCTATGGTCTCGCACATTACGACTCATGGTGACAGTAGAGGAGAAGAATGGATGGATACAAGAGTACTACACACATTGCAACTCATTTACAACTATCAATGCATATCAAGTTATAACTACCATTGCAACTTGTTTACAACTCTCCATATCCCAATGGCTGAAGTTGCTTTCACCTCTAGCATCTTCTTGTCTACCAGGTCTACTGCTTGGCATGTTTTTAGCTTCTTGTAGAGCTCATTTACTTCAGACGTTATTGTCCATGCCTCCAAAACAGCATCCGATTTTGGTTCCTTTTCTTTGAGTTGCATGAAAGATTGAAGAGATTCACTTAAGATGGTTGTAGACTTTGCAGTATTAGAGGGATTACTAGATGAAGCCATAACCATAGAGTTTCACAAGGACTCTGTTGCAACATGAAGATATAAGGGGAGAGTGGTAAGGGATGTATCTAGAAGAAGAGTGTCTAGAAGAACATGGCAATCTCTACTGTTTTTATAACTTCAAAAAAAGGAATAAAAATTTACTTTTTCGAGCACTAGAATTCTTATTTTAAGCATAAGAAAACTACTTTAATCACAATTGTTATTATTTTAATGTCTCCATCATACTCTCTCTCTCTCTCTCTCTCTCTCTCTCTCTCTCTCTCTCTCTCTCTCTCTCTCGTGTTGTTGAGATCTCACTCCAATTGCATCATCTCCCTCAAAAATCTATGCCATGAAAGAAGCAAAAAACATCGCCATTGTCATAATATGAGTGAACAACAATAATGTCTAAAACCAATATATTTCAAACATTACAAGCTACTGAAATACATCAGTACGGATGCGAGACTCCCTGGTGGAAGAAGGGAGGTGGTATGGGGTAGGGAACTCTACCAAACGGTGCAAGTGTGGGTGGAAAAAGTGGCCTTGCAAAATAAGGCCGTGGGGGAACTGCAAATGAAGCTACGGGGGATGTATGTGGCAAGACATGTTGATATTGGAGGTCTATTGGAACACCAAGTGGCCATGACGAAGCACTAGACTGTGTTGGGCTCATGGGTACCGAGAGGACTAGAGGATATGGTGCCCCCACATCCATCTGTTATTCTCGTTGAACAATCTCACTGACCTCACCCCCAAAAAATTGGTTACCCAAATCATCGTGCACAGCGGCAACTGGTCACAGACATGAACTAAGGCATACCTCATTTCTCTCCACGCTGATGTAATGTCGTTGCAATGTCCTGCATGCTCTAGCCATGGATCCAGTACTAGCAAAGCAATCTAGGACAACATCCCCACACGATCACTGAATGTCCCACGTAACCACTTGCCATAGTAGAAGCCCACAATTACCATATGTACAAATGGACGACAATGTCTAAGACATTGATTATATAATGATTTCACTACTTGAATCATGCACATGATTACCTTGTGAAAGGCTCGCTACGCTCAACAATATATCGGATGGAATCCTCGTCTGCATCCAATTGGTATGGGGAGGTTTCCTCCTATGCTTTCATCTCTAAGAAGATATCATCACCAACCTCAAAACCTATGCAATCTGTAGATACCTCACCTCCTCACCTGTCATACTTTGGACGAGTGGACGTCCTCTCACTGGGGTGCATGAAGATAGCTCGATGACCAAAGCAGAGACCTACTTGCACACACTAGTAAGTACTTTAGGGAGGGAAATCATTGAGCTTGACTTTCACAAAAACCAAAGAATCATGCACTCACCTCTTCTTGGCCATCTTCTGACATGACATAGAGATATCGCGGGACGCGCAAGAACAAAGTCCTTCGCAATGTGAAGTTCCAAGTTCTTGCCTCCCACATGACAATCCCCAGGTGCTCCGCACGTAGAGTGTACACCATAGTGCCATCGACATGTAGGAACTCTGCACAGCAAGCACAAATGCCGACTCCACAAGTATCTCCCAAAAAACTTCCACCGAGGAACCTCTAAAGTGCCCTTGTGGAGACACATATCTATAGGAAAATCAGCCCACACCAAGCGCATGCCTCCAAGGCTATCGAAGGCATCCATGCTTCCCCACCTCATCAAAGATCCCATGAATCGTTGCAATACTACAAGATTCTTGGAACAACAAAGCATGTAAGGGGAGTGCAAATGTTATAACGACAATGAATGGAGAGAGTCACTTGCACGTCTGAGAGATCATACCTGTGTTTTCGCTTTCCCATAAGCACAAGACGGAGGTGATCAACGTTCGAGCTCAAAACTAAGTGCAGGGGATTCACCACCATAATGGGACGATAGTCTACATTTACACAACACCAAATACATGTTATGAGCATTGATGAATAAATGATCTAATGAATGGTTTAACACGTTAAGCTTACTTACTAGATCCCAGGAGGTCTGCCTCATCATCTTTTGAGCTCTCCGACCCCTGCTCTCTTGGGTCTCACATGCAAAGAGATCGCCTTCTCTTTGCCCTGTGCATGGGACTGCCGCTCATTTTCATGCTCATCATCCTTGGAATGGTTGTCCTCAGATTCCTCATGTGAGTCATCCCCTTCCCAGTCTGGCTGTGACCTTTTTTGGGATGATGGAGGTGTGGATTTCTTACCCGTTTTCTTCACGAGGGTCAATTCTTACTCGGTGGCAGGCTTCTTACTCTTTTTGACCACTACATTCAACCAACATTAGAACTATAAACTCCCAAAAAACAAGATTCATACCTCTTACAAATTAAATACTGTGCACAAAGAAACATACTCTGAAACTGCTCTACCTTCTCTGGAGAAAACTCCCCCTCTGGGTAGTCTAACCACCATGGATAAAGTATCCATGTGTCCGTGCCCCGAAGCTCGTCCATCCACTCTTTGGGGTACAATCTTGTCTCCTCCACCTCTGACAACACCCATGCGTCTAAAGGGTGCTCGGGAATGTAGACCCGATCATGTACACTACTTCTCCACCACCTAATACACAGCCATTAGAAAGGTCTAAGAAACCAATACAAGAAGCAGGATAGCTTCTCCACGATGCAAGGCCAAAAAAAAAAAAGAGTTGTGGTACTTTATACGTGTATAAGAGGCGTCATGATGTGCATGGTAGGTGTGGTTTGCTGGTCAAGATCCAAGGTAGCACGCATTTGTCCTTTCCACCTAACAAATTACTTCTCAAAATGAGATTTCCTATAAGATTTCAGGGCATCTGTGATACCTACTCCAAAGTCTTATGTGGCTCTTTCGTGCATGCCAACTACTGCAGGTGAGCCCCACCTCCAGCTTTGCGTACAATTTGAGCGTGTACTCAGTCAATTAGAACCAATACACATGACGATGGATCCAGGCTCTGTTGGATGGTGAAATCTGTGCATCCCTCATAGCAAACTCGCCCCACCAGTCTCAATATGTCAAATAGCCTACATTTCCTACATTGTAAACAAGCATTAGGTTTCTAATAACTTTAAAAAAAATATAATACATCAAGAGAGCTGAAGATCTTACTCTTCATTTGAAACATGTGCTCAAGCAATCTTGGCTAGCTTCGGCGTAGTGAATTTGCTAGCCTTTTTACCACACCCTTTGTAGTACGAGAACACTTTTTTAAAGAACTCTTTCCCATAGTCGAGGTTGGCAATTTGTGCCAACTCATGTCCCCTTTTAGTGAAGAGTGCCTACGTCTCCTTTAGGGCATCCCTATAGTTCTTGTGTTGAACAATTCTGCATCCATCATGTATTCTCTACTCCCTCACTTAGGCAAGCCATTGATCTTGGCCTGGAACGTGGCATCGAATTCTAACTACAATGTGTTTATATTTATTTAAGAAACATACTTTGAAATGAAAACATTAAGAAATATATTTTGAAATCAAAACATACTGCAATGTGCCACACCTTGAAAACTAATTGTGACAAGAGTGCCGTGAGAAGCTTCAACCACTTAGATCTGTTGGGTCCCCCATGAGTAAGTGCTTTCTGGGCCCATGCACGATCAGCATCACTAAACTGTGACAGCAAGGATTGTGGATCGGCAAGACCCAGACGCTGCATCATAAATATATCATGCGCCATTGTGTTCGGCACATGAATGGTGGTGACCCTGAAAAATCTACATACATTATAAACAAGGCAAAAGATGACATACACAATGTTTCTTCATTTCATATATACATTGTACAATGCACTTACTTGTTGATCATGTGCAGCACCAATAAGAACTCTGCCTCCTCTTCCTTAAGGAACCGGACCACTCCGCAATTCACCTTGGGAATCCTCTCTTTTTCAACTCGATTGGTATTCACCCATACTTGCCAAGCTTTGAATCGATGGTTACATCCCAAACAATGAACATCTTGCCAACCATGTGTTTCCATCCTTCGGTCTCCTCCAATATCATGTCAAATTCACCTAACAATGATAGATCGTGGCCGGTTACACTTTGACGGGCGAATGGAATGGGGACTTTGTCAGGGAATCCCTCTGAGACAATGAATGCCACCATTGTCAACTGGTACTTGCTCTCCTCAATGCTTTTGATCAGCCCCTCAACAGAATCCTCATTTGTGTGGATTGTTGGGTTTGCAAGGAGGCGACAAAGCAGCACTCTAGGAAGGCGATTTTGGTTGTCGGTCAAGTGGTCCTCCACCCGATTCGTAGAGATGTGTTGATCAACCACTTGGCTGAAACTCTCTTTCACAGACTCTTCTTCTACAATCGTGGCACTACTGGTGGCCACACGATTGTCGGCGGCTGTTGAAAAACCAACTTCCATAGTCAACTGCAATTGTGAGGTGTTTGTCACCTCGCTTGATGTGGCCACTTGTGATATGCCCACATCTTGTTAGAGAATGATCTCATCTTGCAATCCGATGAACCATTTCGATTGCAGACGAGTCCGTGGAGGCATTTTGTCTTGCATACGCATCCATATTACCATGAATACTTCTTAAATTAGTCTTTTGTAATTCAACATGTGATGCAATTATCTTCAGTAAGTATTTCAACTTCATTAATTTTTTATTCCAATTACATGTGATGCTATTGGAATTGTTATACTATCCATATAAAGTTTACCTAGAGAAGTTTGATGATTGAGAACTCTTCCTTTGACGTTGCGGGCAAGTGACGATCGTTCCAACGGTCGAGACCGCTTCCACCATTGAGGTGTGCTTGTTGAGAGAGAAAAGACGTCTCTTTGTCATGGGAGAGAGAGATCTCAACTCTGTGGGAGGGGTTGGAGAGAGAGAGAGAGAGAGAGAGAGAGAGAGAGAGAGAGAGAGAGAGAGAGAGAGAGAGACGGTGTCTATGAGAGGTTAAGAGAGAGAGGGGGATTGAGGGGGAGAGGAGGACGAGCGAGGCTGTTGAAGGCTCTTTTGTGAGCCCTCAACAGTTACCTTGTAATGGCTTAATAGCCATTGCACAGCCGCCCATGTGGCCATGCAACGTGGCCTATGTGGCCTTTGCCACGTACGTGGCAAAGGCCACGTGGACTATTTAGTCCACGTGGGCTGTTTAGTCCACATGGCACTGCCACATGTAATGCCTGCGCTCAGGCATTACACATGGCTGAGCCACGTGGTTCACCACATAAATGTATGCGTCTATGTGGCGATGCCATGTGGACTATTTAGTCCATATGGCACTGCCACGTGTAATGCCCAAGCATGGGCATTACACGTGGCAGTGCCACATGTAGATAGACCATGTGGCATGCTATGGTGTGCCATGTGGCTTGCAAAGCACATGTGGCACCATCTAATTGGTGCCACGTGTGCCAAGTGTGGTGCCCACATGGACTCGGCACCATGCAGTCCACGTAGGTGCCACGTGCACTTGGGCATTACACGTGGCAACCATGTGTTAGGCCCACAATTGTGGGCATCACACGTGGTAGCCACGTGTGAGGCCCATGATCATGCGTGGCATGGCCATGCCACGCATGGCTATTTTGAGCGCAAGCCATGCATGGTGTTACCATGCCACGCCATGCATGGCTAATTTAAGCATCTCGTGCCCACTCTGACGCCCTCCTCTTGCGCCCTCACCACCTCCTCTAGCGCCAAAATTAAGCGCACCCTCCACCTCTTGTCGGCCCACTCCACCTCCTCTCGCGCCGTTCTCTCGGCCCCCACCGCCCTCCTCTCGTGCCCACTCCACCTCCTCTTGCGCCCTCCTTAAGTGCCCCCTCGACCGTGAACTTCTATCAAGCGCTCCCTCTTCAAGCGCCCCTTCCTCAAGCGCCTCCTTAGCTCCTCCCAAGCGCCCACTTCTGTGTTTCTTTATGCGTCGTGACCATGACATCGTTAGAGGAGCTTACCATGGAGCGTATCGTCTTGCACTTACAAGGATACATGGCGCTTGATGAGATGTACAAGAATGATTCAATCAATCTCGACTTGTACCAAGCTACAGAGATTTCGGGGACTTTATTATTGTGGAATTGAAGCAAATAATCAAAGGAAAGGAGAATGACCTGGCAACGATAGATATGTTTGAGCTTAGAATATCAAGTGCAATTGCTTATTGTGGAGAACATACAGAGTCATTAATGATAAGAACGATAAGAACGAGCAATTAATTAGGAATATGGCCCAATCAATGGTTACCCATCGTAGAAACTTATGTGTTTCCTACTAAGTTTTGAGATTTGTAATAATGTTGGCATTACTTCATAATGCAACTTCTTTGATGTAGAAACTTCATAGTGCCAAGTTCTCTAATGTATTTGTCGAGTTTTTTAGATGGTTATGTTTTTTGATGTTTATCTTGTTAACCATGATGAAGGAGAGTACAGAGAGAAATAGGAGAGAGATGAGGGAGAGAGATGACTGGATGCTAATTTTGAAATATATATATATATATATATATATATATATAATTTTAAAATTTAAAAAAATAAAATAATAAAAATATGATTAAATTATAACAGTCTAATTAAAAATGGTCAACTTTTTTAAGGATCTTAATCACCATTCAGTACTTGTGTACTCCCTACCTATTGTACCATTCTTTTTTGTTCTTGTGTACTTCATTTTTGCTCCAATCACATTCCCATCTTCTAAGAAAGAAGTGAGTTTCATCAATGGATGGGTTGGTGAGTGGCAAAGTTTTTACATGAGCAAGTAGCTCCCCGCTCATTTTGTGGATTGCAAGCCCTAGTAAGTATTGGGACCCAAGAGTTACACATCCCTCTTAAGGCAACCTCTAATCCTGAGAGGGAGGAGTTCTACATACTTGAGGACTCTCTATCAACCAACTACTCGGCAATAGTTGATTCTTCATTGAAATCAAACCTAGAACCAATAGCAAGCCCTAGTAAGTATTGGGACCCAAGAGTTACACATCCCTCTTAAGGCAACCTCTATTCATGAGAGGGAGGAGTTCTACATACTTGAGGACTCTCTATCAACACCAACTACTCGGCAATAGTTGATTCTTCATTGAAGTCAAACCTAGAACCAATAGCCATCTTAGAGGTCTTCCAACTCTAAAGAATGTGATAGATTTATGGATTCCATTTCAACATAACAAGGATACTGATGCATTATGCTCATCCAGTGTTGCAAGAGGACAAGGTAAGAGCATTTTAGAATACCTTTTCAGCATAAAGAAGGGAAACACATAAACAAAGATTTTGCTAAATGTCAAAGATGTTATCAAGGCCGTGTGGAAACACGCTTAGGAATGGACTCGATGGAGCATAAGTATGATCCCCACTGGTGGTCAAAGCCGCAAACCTCTAACATTACCTTCCCTGGATAGAGTATGTTGGCAAAGCCATTGTCTAGGTAGTTTGAAGTGTGTTAATGAACTTTGCCCGCGTTTAAAGAACCACAGGGTGTCAAATACATCACATTTTACTAGAAGCATACTAAAGGCACCAACCACTGTAGCATACTAAAGGCACCAACCACTGTGTCAAATACATCACATTTTACTAGAAGCATACTAAAGGCACCAACCACTGTAGCAATGCGTCTGGAAAGCTCCTTTACCATTACTGCTCAGTTCCAGCGATGTGCATTGCTACATCTATTATGTGATGCCCTCCGATGAGATGATGAGCAGATTAATGATACACATCGGCACCCATCAACATAATGCACGTGCAGGCACATCAAAGGTACGAACTGATAGGACCATACAAATGGTGTCCAGGGTGCTAGGGGTGGATCACAATGCTGGGGCAAGGAAGGTTCAAATGTGTGGGGCAAAAGAAATTGTCATAGCAACACTAGTGCAAGAAGGTGGTTCCTCACATTTCATTGGGGAACAAGAGTTCATCACCATTGTTGTGCAGAGGAGATTGGACCAGCTGGTAGGCTAATCTGGTCAGGAAATTTGTTAGGTGTTAAATAGTTTATTAAAATCTTGATAAGATGTATTATAATATTTGAACAATTTATTTTTTAGGTTTCAAAGGTCAGTCATTGCAGCCCGGCAAGGCCCTTCAAAAGAGAGTTTTGGCTTGGATGCACTTTTGAAGCTGAAGCGAGAGTGCACTTATGACTTCTTCCATGGAAGCAGGTTCCCAGGTCAAGGGTCCTCAAGTGAGAAGTGCTATGTTTTCAAGATGTCCGCTTTAGGGTTGGATTTGGTGAATAGAATGTGACAGACCGGCTCTAGCGACATGCGTGGACACAGTTCAACCACACCCAGCGAACATCAGATTGGATGACCATGGCTTGTCATGTATATGATCCAAGGTAGAAAATTACCAATGTAAAGTATTTAGGTGGTTAGAGCAAGCTAATTGTACAACCTCTTAAATGACTATCGTTTTCACACAACATGCAGGATCTTCTCACCATTACGACATGTGAAATGAAAGAGGAGGATATGGATGCCCAATGCCTGTTCTGGGAATGCATTAATGAAGTGATAGCCAGCCATGGTTGTGAGAGGGCAAATTTCTATGGTTTCATGGCAGATGAGGCTCAAGCAAACTGGAATGCAATTCAACATGTGTTCAATGGTGGAAAAAACAATGTCTTGACAGATAGGGAGAGGTCTTACCTATTTCATTGTTGGGAGAAAAGCATGGTTGCCCACACAACAAAGTATGTGAGTGTTACGTCTCAATGAGAGCACAAAGCAATGTGTGAGAAGTCGTGCATGGCTCCTACCAGTGAAGCTGCATATTAGTGGACGCTCGATTGATACGACAATGGTGGCGTAGTAGTCATGTGATGGACAGGAATTTGTCAGCAATGGACTCTTGGTTGAGTTGGTGGGAAGTGCACATAGCACATTGGGGTTTAGTCTCATGACAACGATAGAGAGAAGTAATGATGGTCGAAATACCCCAAGAACAAACCTAGCAAAAAGCAAGCATGGAAGTTGGCTAGCAAGGGAAGGATATAGACGCAAGATTTCCCTTTATGATGAATGTACTACCGATATGGTGAATGCAATATGGCAAAGCACAAAGGCAGTCTCTTACACTCAAGGCAAGCACAAAGTCAGTCTCTTACACTCAAGGCAAGCACATAGGGAGAGGTCCAAGCTTGGAGAAACTAAAAGAATGATGATCTACAAGCCCTACCCAAGTGGTCTGAACAGTTAATCAGGTAACTAAAGGAACACCCATGTATAGGGTGCCTACCCCTCTCACTCGTGAGACAAAGAGAGTGCACGTCACAAGAGACCGTCAAGGGTGGTAATTGATATTGATGATGAGGCCATGCATCAAACAGAGTACAACACACATGTAAGAGACCGCAAGTATTTTGGGGGGCCACGAAAGATCAATTTCAAAGAACATGATACAAGCAAAACTCCAGAAAGAACTGCAGAAGTCACAAAGGGCAATGTCATTGAGCGCAAGGTAAATGAAGCAATGTAGGCAATCCGAAGGACATGCCTTGGCAACAAGGTCACATGCAGCAGAATGCCTCGTGGGGGTAAGAGGTGTGGGCAACACATAGTCAGATCTGCTAAGGGTGTGCCTGCACCTTCCATTGAAGGCTATCACAAGCACCCTAATGTTCTCATTTGACAATGAATGTGGTTCTACTGTGACCACGTGCTTCATTTCTATATTGTGGACAACAACATAGACCCAAAGCCCAGTTCACCACCCAAGATATAGGAACGAACCTCACAAACGAGGAGGTATATTCATTGCGGAAAGGTGGAAACCAGGTGGAGGGCAAGAATGCAGAAGGTGTTGTGCCCACCTCATCGCGTAGTAGTGGGGCTTCAAGGTTCTTTACAATTGCAACTTCAAAAGATCCGCCATATGGTGGGTCAAGCATGAAAAATGGCATAAGAGTCAAGTACCGCACATCAATATCAAAGGAAGCAGCCGAGAAAATAAAGGCCACTTTGAAAATGAAAGCTATGGTGGTAGAAGAAGTGCAGAGAGTGGAGTTTTCAAGATCGAATTGCACGTGGATGATGCACACGTGGGAAAATATGATGTGCATGTGAAAGACGAACCGTCTTGTACATATCTAGATTTTGCAAATAGAGACGCCAAGAAGAAGCTGTACCTTGCATGCAACAAGCACTTGTACTTCATTTATTTACGTAGGCTAGGCTTAAGCCAGAGTGAGAATATGTTCATCCACCAACCTATCCTATCTGACCTTGAGCTTTACAATGCCTTGTCTCATAGGAGAACATACCCTAATTTAGACATTTGAATGCAAGGATAATCATTTGAGCTTAATCTTTGTGGATGTCACCTCGTTGTAGAGGGTTCTATTGTGCAATGTCTATCTCCTTCAAATACATACTCGCTCTTTCCCAAACAAGTTCAAAATATGCATTTTTTATTATGGTGCCGAAATTCGAGGAAAGAAACCTTTATTAATAACATTAAAAATAAATATATATAGTTTTTTATTTTGAGTGTTAAACCTCTCCCACTGCTATAAATATAAAAGGCAAGCTCCAAAGCAATTTGTTATACACATTGCCACCAAGCCTTGTTAGAAGAGTAAAACAACCTAAACCCTTCTTCTTTTTGTTTGTGATGGCATCATCAAATGTTAGCATTGAAGTTGTTGCTACACGTATCGAGAGGGAGGCCACTGATGTGGAGATCAAGCAGAAGACCATAGATGGTGCACAAGCATGGAAAGGTCTCACATCCTTTCCACTTCTTGGAAATGATAAAAAAATTTCTCAAGTTAAGGACAAAGTGGTGGGCTTAATTGCAATTTGGCGAGTTCATGGTTTTATTGATGAATCGTCTGAGCATGTCTTGCTAGAGGAAGTACGGAAGGGTACGAACACTGTTCGCTTACTTTGTGCCTACACCTCGGAGAACAAGCGAGGCCCATAGTAGTAAAGATGTTGGTTTCCACATTTATGTATTTGGAAGGTGTTCATGAATGAACTTGGTTTTATTTTCAATTTGAACCAATAATCCTAATGTACAGGATGTGATGTTGACATGTGTTTATGTGTTCACTCCTATCAAAGTAATTATGTCATGTTGCTCTCTCTAACGTGCTTCGTCCCTCTCTCTTCATGGAGGGGGGCTTGGAATTTCTATAATTGGAAGATGTGCGTTAAAAAACTTGGTTTTATTCTCAGTTTAAACCAATAACCTCAATTGTAGGCCCTCTCTGTCTTGGGGGAGGGGGGGCATATTTTTGGAATCCGCTTGCCCGATTCCCAAAAAGCATTTGGTTGAAAATGCTCGCCAAAAAACCTCCCGAGCAATCTGTTTTGCTAGAAATGTGCTTTTAACGAAGTGCGAAAGCCTTTCTTTAGTGGTATCTTATTTGTTGATCTCTCTTTCCATGTCTTCTTTGTAGCTTTCTGAAGAAGTCTCTCTTGACATGCATGGGTGGTTTTTCCTGACCGCAATTTTACCATCCACGATGCTCTCATTTTTGGGTAGCTAAGTTAGGTCACAACCTGTAGCTCTAATACCAATGTAGCATGCAATAGGTTGCTCATTTGTAACATGCAACAAAGCCTTCTTTAAACCTGTGACTTTATGCAATCCACTTTACTTAAGAGAGAAGATAAGAGTCGACACTAGATTGGGTCCCAATTACCCAACTGAAGCCCCCCTACCCTCCCCCTGCAAGCATGACTATTTGCTTGTATTACTTTGGAGAACTTTGTACAATGATGAGAATGATGACTATGAACTACCAAACATAAGGATGAGGAAGACCAAACACAGGCTTAACCAGAGAAGACCCTATGAAGCCACTTATGCAAATCCAAAACTACTAAGGATATGCACATATGCTGGCTGAAGATGAGAGGATCTTCTATGTTACCTTAGACTGAAGCATGAAGTGTCTAAGGCTGATTGATATGCTCCAAGAACCCTAGGGATCTTAAGCACACATGTTCTCTTGACTACTTGAAGGAATACTTGTGGAATGAGATGAATTATGCAAGGAAACTATGGACTGCTTATATAGGAAATATGTTGCTAGTCGGTTATGATAAGCTACTATCGACCATTTAATAATGTCCAACGACTAGTGAAATTAAGCATTAAATGTTGACATTAAATGATGTACCAACATAAGATGTTGGCAGATTGTTATATATGCTAGAAATTAACTGTTATCAGCCTTGAATTAAGCAGGTCGACATGAAGCATGGGGTGTGTCCACAATGCTAGGCATCAAATGCTAGGTATATAGCATGCCTTGTGGGTGCCCCATGGGCTGCTCAATGGTGGCTGGCCCATGCATATGTAACTCCTACATGCTTATACATGCTTGTGTTATATGCTTATACATACTTGTGTTATATACATGCTTGTGTTATAGCATGCCTTGTGGGTGCCCCATGGGCTGCTCAATGGTGGCTGGCCCATGCATATGTAACTCCTACATGCTTATACATGCTTGTGTTATATGCAACTAATGTTGACTTTGACATAACGTAACCTCAAATAACTTGTATGCTTGTTATCCAAGTGGGTTAATGAACTTACCCTAACACAGGAGACTGACCTATGTAGCTCATGCTTGATATGTCCTGGACGACTGGGACTCACAATGGGGTGACGGTATATATGAAAAATATTCCTATCAAGTATTAATGATGTATAATATTACATTGAATGCTAAGCCGGTGTGTCACACCACAATGCACAGTGCATGGTGCATGTGATAAAATAAAAATAAATATAAATATAAATAATTAAATAAAAAATATATATGTATATGTATAGACATGTATGTATGTATATATACACACACACACACGCACACATACACACACACACATATACATATATACATACATATATACACATACACATACATACATACATACATACATACATACATACATACATACATACATACATACATATATATATATATATATATATATATATATATATATACATACATACATACATACATACATACATACATACACACACACACATACATACATATACACACACACACACATACATATATATGTATGTATGTATATATGTATGTATGTGTGTGTGTGCATGTATGTATATATATATATATGTATGTATATATGTATGTATGTATGTATGTATGTATGTATGTATGCACACACACACCCCTTGACTGCTAAGCTGTATGTCACATAGCACCACAATGCAGGATGCATGTGAAAAATATATATATATATGTATGTATGTATGTATGTGTGTATGTATGTATGTATAAACATATATATGTGTGTGTGTGCACACACTCACATGGAATCTTTCACTTCAGATGCTACAGATTGGGTGTTGCAACAACAACTTATGATTAAATTGGAATATTGGAAACTTTCTACTTGGCCAATTCATGTAAGATTGAGAATATTTCAATCGATTTTAATGGCTTAGATTCATTTTTTTCTCCCTCTTCTAGCATGGTTTAAAAACCAATTCTCTTGTTTTATCATAAAAAGCATTAAGATATTTTGGAAAAATTCTCATTTTAAGAAGGCCTTGTGTCTTCATATGCTTGCCAAAAATGATGGAGGGCTTTAACAAATTGAATATCCATTATCATGTTCTCGCGCACAAAGCCACTCTACTTCTGACTTTTCTAGTGCAGCAATAACCCTATACGCTTATGATTGCAGCTCTTTGCTTTAATGTGAACACATATGCATTTGGCAAATGGTAGCTAACTCATTGGGAACTTTTTATTTGACTATGTGGAGGGTAAGATTTCTGGATGCCCTTATGTCTCTCGTCTCCTTATAGACTGGAGGCTTGTTCTGCAATATATTGAGTGGTCGGGTAGACCTCCCGAGATTGGCAATACTTTGAGATAAGAAAGTGTCTTTTGGAGCCGTGCATTCCTTTGTTCCCCATGGTGAGCTTAGTTTCTTTCTACAAAAGGCATTCGGGTTTGCCAAGATGTTGTTGATGCTAAAGGAAATGTTCTATTTTTTCCTCAAGCTCAAAGTTGTTGGTAGTCGGGTATGCACTGTACACACCTTTATGGCACATGCTATAGGAACAATTGTAGTTGTTCCCAAATGGTGGAAGGATAGAGGATTGGATTTTCCATAGGGTAGATGGTGGAAGGAAAAAGGATTAGATTTTCCATAGGGCAGATCCTAGACCTTATCCTAGTTTCTCTTTCTCTCTGGTTTCAACTACTTTGATCTACATGTTGATTATTCCTGCACCTTGGTTTGTCAATCAAGTTAATAAGATTTGGCTTCTCACTAAGATAGCCCGTTGATGGAAATAAAATCTAAAGAAAATTTGGCATAGTAAATTGCCACTTAAATCTAGATTGTTTTTATGGGGATGCTTGTTGGGAGTGCTCCCAGTTGGAGAATTTCTTGAAAAAAGACACATAGCTGCTATGAAATGCCCTTCTTGTTGTTCCATAAAGGAAATAGTGATACATCTTCTTTTGGTCTTGTTCGGAGACCAAAAGTTTCTTTCGGTAAATTTCATATTCGCTTAAACTTAGATTCCTAGGGTATTCCTTTTCTAGATTTTTTTGGTTGTTTAGGTGGCCTTCTAGATTAGATCATGCACAACCCTTTCTAATGTTGGGCTTTGTGGACAATATGGCATACGAGAAATCAATTCGTTTTTCATTCCGTAAGGATTGCACGCTATCACTACTTTCATTAACATGCACAACCCTTTCTAATTTGGACTAGATATTGGGTTTTCTAGATAATATGGCATCCAAGAAATCAATTCGTTTTTCATTACGTAAGGATTGCATGCTATCACTACTTTTGTCAATCCTTGCGTCAGTCTTTGTTTGACAACATCCATATGAATAATTAGATTGATGATTAACTTGTTTTTAACTTGTGTGATTGTTCTTTAAGAAGTTTGCCTCACTTTTGAGGACTTCTTTCTTTGTACTGTGAAGTTAGAACATAGCTTTTTACCAAACAAAAAGTGTGTATACATACATGTATACATGTATGCACACATACACACATGCATATTATATATATACACGTGCACATTTATGTGTATACATATACATTTATACACATTTATGTGTATACATATACATTTATACATGTATATATATGTGTGTGTGTGTGTGTGTGTGTGTGTGTATAGATGAATATACATAGATATACATGTATATACATATAAGGTGTGTGTATATCTATATAAATATGTGTGTATATATGTATTTGCATAGATATATATGTGTGTCTATGTATATACATGACTATATATGCATATATATATGTGTGTGTGTGTGTATATACACGTGTATATATGCATACACACGTACATGGATAGAGATACATTCATACATGTAGGTATGTATGTATGTACATATTTACATGCATATATGCATGTATACATACATACATTAAGTACATATATTTCCTTTATATACATACATACATACATTCATATATATGTATGCATGTGTGTTTACGTGTAGGTGCAGGGCTTTAAACTTATGGCCTCTTCTAGGTGGCGAGTGTGAGAACCTTCTAGGAAGGGCCCATCGACAATAAAATATTTTGCTCAATCACTTGTAGTTTATTGAATTTCTAAATTGTAATATCTACCTTGTTTTGTGGTTGTCCGTTGTGGATATTTATTCAAGTAGCCATTAGAGACGACCGTTTTGTCTTATGTTTATCATGTTTGGTGTTGCTTTCAGATGGAGACACAGTGTAGCAGTAAGGTGTTGAAGTCCCATGAAGGAGGTGTTGGGTTCAAAACCTGTTGGCTCTTGACAACGGGCACAAAAGCGTGTACACACACGAGCACAAAAGATCCCCCAAAAAAAGAAAGTGTTGGTGTAAATTTGCCCACAAGTTTAGGGATCCCCTTGGTTCATTGAGTCTGTTTACTGAAAGAACTCCTGAAGCTTTTCAAACATGAAGCTCTTGTCGCACATACATAATCCACAAAAGGCTGAACAGCCACGCATTATTATAGAAATATAAAGAGCTTGTACTCCACAGATCCACCATCAATCGAAGCGCAGCTCTGTGGAACACCGGTTGGATTACATTATTCTTTTTCAGCTTCTGCTGCTCTCGTGTATGTCTGCAGCTAGTGCCGCGGTCTTTGCAGTGTGGTTGGGTGAAGACAGGCAACAATGGCAAGAACTCTATCACAAAAGCGGCTTTCAGCTACACATGTCCTTTGGTTGCTGGAGTTATGCAGTTTTTTAACCTGCCTTGTGCTTTATGGTAAGCAAGCTTCAGTGTTTTAAGGTTTGAATTAGTGTTAGTTGTCATGGTCTCTTCATGAGGTTAATATGCTATTCTGTTGCTATATGTGAGTGTTGAAAACTGCTATGTGTAGTTCATAGACGGCCATGTTACAAATTCAGAATTTGTATCACCCCGCAACACAGTGGACTTTTACCGGAATTGCTTTTCATAGCTTTAGCATCCGGCCATTTGGTGAAATAGTTGGTTGCTACAATGATGTATTCACACCTACCGCCTTTTGTGGGCGGCTTGATTGGTTGAACAAAATCCAATCCCCACTTCATGAATGGAAACAGTGGTAGTATGGGCGAGATGGGCAATCTATCAGAATCACCAGGTTGACCCATTCGCTGACAAACATCACATTGCTTTGCTTCGTTGTTGGTATCCTTCATAACCGTTGGCCACCAGAGGCTTGCTTGCAAATTTTGCGGGCTGTGATTTCTCCGCCGATGTGTCCTCCAGTTATGCCACAGTGTGCTTCCCTCAATATTGCTTACTGCTCATGGTCCGGGACACACCTTCGTAGAATTTGGTCTATGCCTCTTTTGTAGAGCTGCCCGGCAATCATTGTGAAGTTTTTGCTCCTCAAGGCGATCCTTTTCTTTCTGTCAGCAGTGTAGCCTTCCAAGAATGTTCCATCCTCTAGAAACTGCATCATATCATAATACCAGTTCTCTTCCGCTTTTGCAGCTGCTACTGTGAATAGGTTGTTATCTGGGAATTGGTCATCCACTCCATCTAGAGCTGGTTCTCCGGAATCCAGTCTGGATAGAAAGTCTGCCACTGCATTTTCTCTTCTGAGCATGTAGTTGCGGTATTCAACTTGCAGTAGTCCACACAGATTCTTATCTTCATGTTCTTTTTGGAGACTACCACAATTGGGGATATCCAAGCAGCTTTCTCTACTAGTACATTGAAACCCACTCTCAACAATCTGTCAATTTCTTCTTTGACTTGTTTGGCGTAGTTAGGATTCATTCTTTACCTCTACTATATGGCTGGTATGACTCCTTTCAAATTGATGCTGTGCTGGAAGAATTTAGGGTCCATGCTCTCCATGTCCTCATACGATCAAGCAAAGATATCTTGGTATTCCTTCAGTAAGGACACCAACTTTTGCTTGAATTCTTCTTCCAGTTCCAGACTAATCTTCATTGGCTTTTCTTCTTTTTCATTTTTCAGGTTCACCTCTTGTAGTCTGTCGAGGCTACTTTTGCGGCATTTCCCTACTGGTTCTCTTTTTGTTTCTGAACCCAATCATGGATTTCTTGCATTTCTTGCTCTAGATTCCAGGCCCATTCAACCTCTTTTGAGGCTCTCCTGCATGGTTTTGCTCAGTTTTGCTCTCCTTGAGCCCTCTGGTTTAGTGTAATTTTATTCTTTTTTCTTCATTTCTTTGGCTACTTATTCCGCTTGTCCATCTTTTGTTTCCACATAGTGCCCCATCACTTCATCTACATGTAACTTGTACAAGGGCACAAGTCGGGATGTTCCTGAAGTATTCTGTCCTCATCACCATCATCAAAGCCTTCTGACATATTGAATGTTTCCACGTGAACTGGTCTTTGGGCAGGTTTCACTAATCCCCTTACGTCGGAAAGGTCAACATGGACTTTTCGCTTCCCCTTTCTAATGGAGATTTTGTTTCTGCCCCGTGCTTCACTTTGCCATGTCTCAACCAGGGCCTTCCCAATAGCACCTGGTAAGACCTGGTGTGATTTTCAGTGGTTATGACCACTAGGTTGACCATGAAGTCTACTTGTTTGATTTTCATTTGGACATTTTTGACAATTCCCTTGGGAACCACCATTCTATTATCTGCCATTCTTATGTTGAATGGAATGGAATCCCATTTGAGACCCAATTCTATTGCAGTTTGACATTTACTCCGGATCCACCATCCAATACTACATCATTGATGAGCACATAGTTAAGTTGAATTGTGACTTTGACTACTTTATCATCTCTGGAAATTGGGGGTTTCTCAGAATGCATTCTGTTGCATTCTGGAGTTTCTTCTTCTTCAGAGTGTTTCAATTCTTTACTCGGTCCTTCAATGCCTGCCATCAAGATTCTAGCCTTGAATCTTGGACATAAATCCAGCACTTGTCTCAATAGGACCTGTCTGTCCAACAGCATTGATACTACATTGGTTTGCAACCAATCAGCATCCTTCTTGCTTTCTTCCAAGCTTCTTTCATTGTTGAGCTCTACCCGCATCTTGTGCAAATTTCCGCTTGCCTCCGGTAGATCTGCGATGACTTCACATGACATATCCTCCTTCTGCCTACCTTGCCTTCTTTCTATTTCCTTTGTGGCTTGAATCCTCACCTTCTCTTGCTGATCCCAATCCACAACTGCCTTCTTGCAAGCTTTGGGTGAGTCCGGATTATCTGCCGGAGTTATTACTACACCATATTCATTAGCTTTAGCCCTTGTGATTGCCAAGATGTCTTGAACCTCCGGTTGTATGTCATCCGGCTGCATTATGTTGGCACTTGGCGGATTTTCTTTGAGTTGCATCAATTCCGCCTGTCTTTCTTCATCATGCTTTTTCTTCATGGCACATTCCACCTTGGTGTGCCCAAGCTGTTGGCAATAGTAGCATGTGAAGGTGGTAGATCCACTAGCATGTCCTTGACTTCTTCTTCTAGAGTAATTTCCGCAGCCTCTCCTCCCATACCTTCTCATCCTGGGAGTCTTCTTTCCACTTTTTCCATGCTGTTCACCATGGGAGCTCTATTTCTCATGTTGTACTTGCAGTTCCGTGTACTATGATTGTACATGTTACAAATGGTACACGTTGGTGGCACTGTGCATTCCTCCTTGAGGTGGCCTTCTTGTTTGCATTGAGAGCAGAACACATTTTTTTAGAATTCTGAGCTCTTGCCCTTTTTTATCTCTTTCATCCGCTGCTACACCTGCAGCACAAGTTCTTTGGGGCTCATTTTTGCCTTCGTGGAGCTAGTAGAGGAGAGCTTAGTGCGGCCAAGCTCATCGCCATTTTTCTCACCCGTTCTCCTTGTGCAAAAGAAGGATGGTTCATTTCGTATGTGTGGATTACAGGGCATTAAACAAGATAACCATCAAAATTCGGTTTCCAATTCCGAGGATAGATGATACCTTAGACAAATTGGATGGATTATCATGTTTTAGTCGCATTGATCAAAAGAGTGGCTATCATCGAGTGCGAGTGATGCCAGAGGATGTACATAAAACGGTTTTTCGCACTTCTTTTGGTCTCTATGAGTACTTGGTTATGTCTTTCGGTCTCACCAATGCTCCAACTACATTTAATCGCATGATGGACCGGATTTTTAGAAATCATAGAGCATTTACAAGTGTCTTCTTTGATGATATTCTTGTGTTTTCCAAGAATGAGGAAGAACACAAGAAGTACTTGACAGTGGCCTTTGAAGAAGTGAGGCAACACAAACTTATGATAAATGGCAAAAAGAGTGAATTCTTCCTTTCGGAGATTCACTATTTGGGACATATAGTCTCCAAAGATGGTGTGAGAATGGATCCCGCAAAGATCCAAGCCATCAAAGATTGGCCTGAATTTAAATCCATACATGAAGTACGTAGTTTTCTTGGTTTATGCTCATACTACAGGAGATTTATCTTTCATTTTGCAATGATTGCTTTGCCATTGCATGAATTGACCAAGAAACATGCTATGTTCAAATGGACGAAAGCTAAAATTGATGCTTTCAATTCTCTCAAGAATGCCATTATTACTAGCCCAGTCTTGATCATACCTGATTTGCATAAGCCATTCATTGTTGAATGTGACGCATGTGGCAATTGTATTGGTCGTATCCTAAATCAAGAGGGACATGCGTTGCATATGAAAGCAGGAGATTGCGTGATGCTGTTCATTCACTACAATGTGGAAACACTACTTATTTGGGGTTGAATTTGTGGTCAAAACCGACCATCAAAGTTTGCGATACTTTCTTTTGTAAACTAAACTCTCCGAAAAGCAAATGAGGATGGGCAATTTCCTCTCAATGTTTCATTTTCAAATTTTGCATACTCTCGGCAAGAAAAATGTGGTGGTCGATGCATTATCAAGAAAGCTATGTACTGCTGCAATTTTGATTGCCTCTCATCAGGACTTGTCTAGTATACGAGAAATGTATCATTTGGATGCTGATTTTGTTGGTCATGTCCATTCCCGGCTAGTTCAGGTGTGCCCACATGCAGTTGGTGATGCCTCACGGTCACTTATGCTTGTTGACCCTTATGCTGGTCTATGCTAGACGCTTTCTCTTATGTGATGTCTACTGGAGATGCCTTTTATGCTGTTTTCCCTTGCAGCAGGATTGTTTCTATAGTGTTGACATTGTCACTTTCTCACATGTGATGTTTACTGGGAGTGCCTTTTACTCACTTGGCCAGTGTTGGCTTGCTCTCATGGTTTTGACATGTCACATGTATATTATTCATTGTGGGATTATGCATCTTTACATTTGCCATACATGCCACTGATCATGGCATCGCTGAGAGTTTACCTATCCTCTCATAGCATTGGCTGATGCCCGCCGTCTCGAGCCCCCACTTTTTCTCCCCATTTTCAGCTTTTCCCATTGCTGATTTTTTTCTCATCGGATCCTCCATTGATGAGTTTCACTGTTGCAGCTTACATTGCATGTCTCACAGGCATGACTTCTGGATCCTGTTGCCTTTACACATGCGTATATTTGCTACCTCTTCTTATGCTTATCAGTGGTGCAGTTACAAAGCATTGACATGGATTACATGCAATTCAGCTTGGCATTTGGTACTTGCCTTCAGGGGGGTATTATGCGATGCCTCTTGATTTGATGCAGTTAATGTCCACATGATCTTTGCCATGCATTTTTGGTGATGCATTTTTGTACTACTGTGCTCTAGCATTAGCGCTATGACATTGAGGATTCTCCTTTTCCCCGTCATATAGTGCTTGCTTTTTCCATTGGCACTGCAGTTCACTCTTATTGTGGAGCATAGTGCAGGGCAGCATTCACAGCTTTATCACCCTGCTGCTACCCGTTCACACCATTCACTTGAGGGGGGTTTGTTGGTCATGTCCACTCCCGGCTAGTTCAGGTGTGAACCCAGCTTACTCACGGGCACTTTTTCCCTGTGACTAGGCACAGGTTTTTTCCCCATGTAAACACACTTACGTGTGTTGGGCACTTTGCCCTAGGCCTTTTTTAGTACTCACTTGTACTTTCATTTCACATCATTATTGAGTACATCTTTTCCAGCACTCTCACGTTTCTCTGTGCTTGAGGTTGTGTGTGTGTGTGTGTGTGTGTGTGCGCGCGCGTGCGCAGGCTAGCTTCCCTCCTATCCAACAGATTTTGGGGATATATGGGCTGATTTGATGGCTGGTCATACACGTCCATCTTATATGGTTAAAGATGGCTATCTTATGAAGGATAATTGCTTGTGTGTGGTAAAAAACTTGAGGCCAAAAGTTTTGGATGAATGTCATGCATCTCCGTATGCAGGACGTAGGGGAATATTTCCCACTACACAAATGATTGAAAAATATTCCTTTTGGCCAGGCATGAGAAAAAAGATAGAAACTTTTGTTTGTGCATGTATCACCTGTCAAATAGGCAAAAGACCTTTGGTTTACTTCAGCCTTTGTCTATTCCTAACCAGCCATGGGAAAGCATCACAATGGATTTCATTATGGATCTTCCTCTACACAATATGGTAACGATGCAACTTGGATCATTGTGGACAGGTTTAGCAAGCAAGCACATTTTATACCTGTTAGGAAGATCATAAAAACTGAGCATATGGTCACACTCTTTATGTCATAGGTGTTTAAGCATCATGGTATGCCTAAGTCAATTGTGGGGGATAGAGATCCCAGAACAACGAGCCTCTTTTGGAGAGCTCTCTTTGACAACATGGGCACCAAGCTGAATTTTTCAACGGCTTATTATCCTCAAACAAATGGACAAAGTGAAGCCGCAACTTCAGGTGTATTGAATTTGCTTAAATACTATGTGGCAGATAAAAAATCTTCTTGGGAAATTATCTACCACTTGTGGAATTTGCAAGATCATGTATGGCAGTGGTATTACCACCCATCCTACGCACTAAGGATGAGAATTTTGCTGCTGATGAGTACGTAAGGGACCTTGATATTGCCTTTGCACAGGCCATTGAACGTTCTTAAGCAAAGCATAAGAAGACAAGCATAGAAGGCAATTGGATATCAAAGAAAATGATTTGGTATTGCTGAAATTTGAGAAAGCCAGGCTTAGTAAGAGACCTGGTAAGGAGGGAGCATGCCCTTAGCTCTCTACCAGGTATTATGGACCCTTCAAAGTGATCAAAAAGATAAATGATGTGGCTTTCCAGCTTGCTTTACCGGATCATTGAAAGATACACAATGCATTCCATGTGAGCCTCTTGTGCAAGGATGTGGGACCTCCACCTGTGGAACCAGTCTCAGAGGATCCACCAGAAGTGGATGAGCTGGAAGAGGTTTTGCAACCCGAACAAATTGTTTTCATAAAGAGCGTAAACTTGTAGGTGGCAAGCTACAAAGACACTATCTTGTGAAATTCAAGAATTATTCTCCCATGGATGCAAAGTGGATGGATGAAGCTTACTTTCAGGAGTATCCGCAACTTCTTCGAGCATACCTGGAAGCATTTTAGTTGCGGTCAATTATTTAGAAGCAGGGGGATGTCACTATTTAGGCATTCTCTGTGCTTCAGGCTTATGGACGAGTTCCATAAGATGGACTAGCTTGGTTGAGGACATGTTGTCAATACTAAGAGCCTGGTTATGTAGACTGGGATTTTGATCCGCGCCCATATCCAGAATATGGTACCATGTGCTACTAGTTAAATGAAATGGAAAATTGTTCCATGGTACATTCTTACATTGCATCTATGCGAATAAGGTTTTGAACTTGTTTTCGCATGAACTGTTTTGTTTCATGCGTGAATTGTGCGTGTAGTCCACGAGTTGGGGCCCCTCTTGTGAACCATGTGAGTGAAATTGTCTTCTGATCTCGCTTGTGGGATGTAGATAGGTGGTAAGTATACTACTTTACTCTATATTGCTCATTTTATGAGCAAATGGCAAATTTTTCTATTTGTAGGTCTACACTTTAATAAGTGCATCCGCCCCAAGTTATAAGTGAGTTTGGGCGTCCACACTCCATTAAAGTTCGAGCGGATAATTCATAAAGAGGTTGGACCAGTTTTCACTCCTGATCGGCTAGGCACATATTCAGGTGTCCTTTTCTGCATGTTATGAGTTTTGTGTGGCCTCCCACATGTCAAGAGGAGGGATGGTTTGGACAGGTGGCCCAATAGGCACCATCCACTCATCCTCTACATGTTGGGAAAGCTTATCTTTCCTCTCTCTCCTCTCTCTAGAAGTGGGTGTCAACCATATGGGGGCTTCCCTTTTCATTTTTGGACACACACACTTATGAAAAAGTTCATTTTCTTCTTTTTCATGATTCCCATAGCCATGAAAGCTTGAGAAATTTTGTCTTCTACTTATATAGTCTCCATATGATCACCAATTTGCAAAATTTCTGTTCTATTCATGAATATGGAGCCTCCTAAGTATTCTATTGTTCCCAAATTTTTTGTAAACCCTAATTTTTGGGCAACCATAGTACCTCTATAGCCCTATGCTTTGGGCATCTTTTCCACCCAAAAGTCCCGATTTTGGAGTCCGAATACCTGCTGAAAAACCCTAATTTACAGAAACCCTAATTTCAGCTGGGGGTCCCTGGAAGTGTGGACATCAACCATACGATGGTTGTACTCAAATGCAAGAAGCAGAATTGCGGTAAAAGCTCGTTCAAGCTCTCTTCCACTTACTCAAGATCCGAATATTAGTCATTATGGTGTTATGTCTTGGTCGGTATGGATGCCAATGGAGCATAGTTGCATTTGATTAGCTATGAGGGATTGAGGAGTGAGACTGTGACATCAAATGGAAGCAATCAACCGCATCAACAACCATGTTTGCAATGCTGTTTTCATTTGCATGAATGCCTATGGACAGTTTGGCATGCGAATGCCTGTGAATGTAACAGGAACCTTGGTAATACAATCTATTACAAGGGGGTTCGGCCCTTTCCCGCCCTAGTGCGGTGTGTAAGTGATTTCAATTTTCAGCTTTGTTAAGCTTCATTTTGTGGTGCCATTTTCAGCTTGTTTAATTGTGTTAATTGCTTAAGTGTAAGGCAAGATTGTGCTCAACCCCGAACAGGGGAGTCTCATCCATCCGTCCTTGCATACATAGTACATACACACACTCATGCATACACACATGCATGCCATCCATGTGTGCACAATCATCCATGCGAGTGTGCGCGCGCGCGCACAAACATAAATTTGATGTTTTCAATTCATTGACAGGTCTTTGAAAGTGCGTTCTACACAGGCTGCAATGTCAACTGACTTTTCCATAGCACAATCCTGATTTATGGAAAAATTATTCCTAGTTCATGGAGCTTGGTGCTATAGGCGCACTACGTTCATGGTATGTGTTAATTCTGTATCTATTTAAGGTTTTCAAATCTTCCTTTATTTGAAAGTGCTGATGTTTGAAAAAATTTGTTGTCCTTTATGCAGTTTTTTTTAAAAAAAAAACAAGAACTTCGTGTTTGGTTTCTCAATTTTCCTCTTTAATGCGTATACGCATTTTTCTGGGCAATCAATCTATGCAGATTGGTTCCTTTCTCTACAGAATGTAGTCTTCACTTCTGCACTGGTAGTTGTGATAGTTGTACCCGACCAAGATCTGAAAGCAAGGTCTTGTCTAAGCTTCCCACAATTTTATAAAAAGGTGAGTGCTGTGTGAAGCTTTGGATGGGTTTTGAAACATGGTTTTAGATTCGTAGTATCATGCATAACGACCAAAATCTAACAATTTTCTATGTTTTGATCATTTAATCAGGGGTAGCTTAATAGAAACCTTCTACCTCGTAGCATCATATCATGGATATTGAATGGTACTATTTGATGTCAACTTCAGGTTTTTCATCTCAACTTTACTGCTACTATTTGATGTCACTTTTATCACTGACTGGAAGCCTACGTAAAAGAGTGGATTGCTTATAAACATTGGAGGACCTCTTGGAGATCAGGACCCAAATCAGGCCAGAACCAATCTCTAACCAGACACTTGGATAGTGGCCTAGTGGCCTCTGGTAGTGTGGGACCAATCTCTGAACAGACACTTGGATAGTGCCCTCTGGTAGTGTGGGACACTAGAGTTTGGGTGTTGTGTGGGTGGTCTAGCCTCAGGCTTGAATAAGCTATGGCTAGGTGGTGAGCTTGCCAGCAACCTCTTTGATTGGTCTTTTGTATATGTTTGTGCAACATGTTGTTTGAGAGATTTCATAGACTTGGGTGAGCTCTAGGAATGTAGGTGCCTATCTTAATTTATCATTGAAGCTCTGCCTGATTTTCTATTAAGTTTGCCCAGATGGCTACAGCCCTAAGGGCATTGCCTCACAAGATCTTATTTTCACTAAAACATAAATATAATCCCAAGCAAGTAAATCAAAGAACATGAAAATGGTATGCAAGGACACTGTACACCATGCTAGGGACCAGGAGAATTGAGCTGCTCTCGGCCCTTAGGTTATTTTCCATTTCCTAAGGTGCATTGACCATACCAGGCAGGGATTTGGCATCAGTTCCG
This sequence comes from Cibotium barometz, assembly GCF_041138505.1. Classification (NCBI taxonomy): domain Eukaryota; kingdom Viridiplantae; phylum Streptophyta; class Polypodiopsida; order Cyatheales; family Cibotiaceae; genus Cibotium; species Cibotium barometz. The sequence continues at coordinate 7,482,003 of NC_141106.1, forward strand.
AGTCTCACAGTTCAGAAGTCAAATTGATTGATCAATTTCCAGGGTTATTTTCCATTTCCTAAGGTGCATTGACCATACCAGGCAGGGATTTGGCATCAGTTCAGAGTCTCACAGTTCAGAAGTCAAATTGATTGATCAATTTCCAGAGAATTGATTAGGGGATTTTGTTTCTGTGTGAGAAGGATCTTGTACTCTTTTCAAAGAAAGCACCTTTTCACACACAAATGAGCCACAGAGGGTTTCCTGCCATTCCACACCTTATAACAGGTAATTGTTTGCAAGGCCTTTGGTGGGGCATCTACTTAGCACATAAGTGACACATATAACTGCCTCTGGCCTTTAATCATGCAACATGGCATCTCCATGAGATATCTGTTCTTCCTCTCAGCCATACCATTTTGCTGAGGTGTGATGCACTATGAATTCATGAGGGAGAATTACTTGGGTGGGGCATCTACTTAGCACATAAGTGACACATATAACTCTCTCTAACCAAAATGCATGACATAAATCTTGGCCTTTAATCATGCAACATGGCGTCTCCATGAGATATCTATTCTTCCTCTCAGCCACGCCACTTTGCTGAGGTGTGTAAGTCACTGTGAATTCATGAGGGAGAACTAAGAGCTAAGAGCTACCGTAGCTTGCTTTGATACCAAGGCTCAACATTGATAGCCCAAGGAAGAATATACATAGATCTTTTGGCCCGATTTTCATGATTGTGCTGTTTTCACCAAAAACTAGGAATAGTGAATGTAGTCCCTGATGGTCAAGTAGCGGTCAAATTATAATCTGGTCACCCAAGTTGAAGGCTTATGAGAGATCAACAAGAGTCAAATATTTTACGGGACTGGTCACTGCTGGTCAAACCCGGTCAAAATTTCTCAGATCTGCTCAAAAATGGTGAAGCTAGTTCAAATCTGTCAAAAACATCCAATTTGTGATTGAAAAAAAAAACAGTTGTAACTGGTGCACAATCTTGTATTGACTCTCTATGTTGGCGTGTTGCACAATGAGCTATTTGTATTAATCTTCACGGTCTACCTTTTGTGAATGTGTTGCTGGCTGCCCCCACAGTAGTAATAAGACATGGCTCACATAGTTTGAAGTTTGTTGAAAGGTTTAACAGTTCATCTGGTGTGGAAGAAACGTACGATGTTTTCATTCAGAACTTGACCTATCCATGTTATTTTATTTAGAACTTGACCTGTCCATGTATGTGTAAATAAAGGAAAATGTATGTCTGCATGCGTGCTCATGTGTTCGTAGCATACTGTATATCATTGAAGAAACATCTATAAACAATCAAATAACCTCAGCACTATTATTGAAGGCGAAACCTGAATGTGGGGACACACACAATTCAAACCTATTACAACACTAGAATTGAATTTGCAAGCTCAAACATGATGGAAATGAAGACTTGTCTGTGAAAGGAGATCCAAAAGTGAGCCCCTAGCCCTCCTGTGCACCCTCCCCACTTCACCCGCCATCCAGCCCTCTGCTGCTGCCTGCTGCACCGCCTACGTGCAGCCCCTGCACCCCCAGCGCCTGGGCGTTTTTGCGGAAGTCTGCCCCCCTCTTTGCGCCTCGCCACCCCGCCTTGCCCCTGACCTGCCCTGTGCATTTTCCTGCACCGGCCCTCATCTTTGCCTCGCCCCAGGGCCTCCCGCGCAAGTCTTCTTGCCCTCACCTGCCTTGCCTCACGCGCCTGCCTCTCCGTGCCGGCCTTCCCACCATCTTCTTTGCCCCGCCGCCCCTGGTCTTTTCCCTTCGGAGGACACTCACTGCAGCCGCTGCCCCTTCCCCGTCAAAGGCTTGAGTTCGACTGGGCAGGATTGAGTTCGACTTGGCAGCCCTTGTTGCGGAGCCTGATTAACTTTCTTTGCGAGACAGGACCACTGTTTGCCTCCAGATACATACCCTTTGGCTGAAGTCATCGGCTTCTTGGTCACCGTTTTTGCTCCCCCGGGCCCCCCACAGAGTACTTGGTGCTTCTTCCAACAATTGGAAGCACCCGAGGTTTGGTACTCCCCCCCCGTCATCGGTAGGCAGAGTCGGTTGGGTGGTCTAGGACATGCGATTGTCGCAAATACTCCTTTACATCAGTACCACTACCCATCATTTAGATTTTGGTTAACTTTTCTCAACAAAAAAGAAAAGCAACATGAGACATGATTGCATGTTAGTTCATTCTTTGTCTTTAAAAAATAAATGATAAGTGAGTAGAGAAACTAACTTATGAATTAAAATTGTAGATGTAATTATTTGGATACCTGTTAATGGATAGGGTTAAAGCCCTCATAACAAACATATGCATAACGCATATCAAAACTGGTAACTTGTCCACAGTTGCAAAAAGTCGAATAAAGAAATAGATTTAAAAGACTAGTTGAAAAGCACTGCATACAGAGCATAGGACTCCAGAGTTGGCATCCCATCTCTCGAAATCAAGCAGCAAATTCTAACCCCGAGTTGAATGATTTTTATCATCAAATAGATCGGTTGTCATGTGCAGCTATCTGAATTTCTTTAACACTTCAGACCTCTCAGCTTTCTTCTTCACTACTTTGAGCTTCTGAGACATAGTCTCTTGATGTATAAGCCGTATGCTCGCGGGAATCAAGCTTCTCATCTCACCAGAACCTTCACCCAAAAACTTAAGCATAATCAATGCTTTCTACGTGTAAGTTTCACATCCCTACCAATGAATTAAAAAGGGAGGCCTGTTGGCACTTCCTTCATATCAAAACAGTCTTAAGCTGCATATTATTCGCATGGTCTTCCATGATCAACTCACACACGTGGTTGAATACGTTCTTGGCACTTTTTAATAGAGACAAAACAATTTGAGCATCACCATATGTCTTGGCTAAGCGACACTTATTAGTAGAAAAGCGAGAGATAGGGACTCTTATTTATTGCCGGTACCTCATGCATACTTTGAGATTTCCGCTCGGCTTTGGAATGCAATGTTAAAAATGTTCTCCAAGAAAAGTAGGGCTTTCACAACAATCACCTTCTGTGAACTTCCAATCTCCTTACAAATCATGTCCATCTCACTTGCAGAATTGATGCATCGAGTATAGATCATTATGGCGTCCTCACCTTGATCAAGACTATCCTTAAAAATCAAGCTTTCTTGTCTTGAAGATGGGCACTTCTTCGAGCTGCACGACTTGGAGTGCTTACTTGAAGCAATCTTTCTCAGTATTCCATTATAGATCCTCACAAGACTACCACCAATTGTCACAGCTTTTATCATGTGAGTTGTTGCAGTGTTTTTCATATCTACAATCACACAATGAGTGAAGCTCATTAATTGTATTGGAGTTGAGATATAAACATGCGATTACATCATGAGATTCATGCAAGTACAATAATCAAAGCATGTCATGGACAACCCCTCCTCTCTACGTCAACAAACCATTTTCTTTTGACGTAGAGGAGAGAAGTCGTCCATGACAGGAGGGAACTCCCCCCAACCCTCCGTTCTCGGGTACAGAATGGTTGTTGACTCACCTGTTCTTGGTCAGAAATGGGGGGTTGGGAAGATTTTCCTTCCTCTTCTCTCTCTTCTTTCTGTCCCTTTTGTTTCTTTTTAGGTGTGGTTGACTGTTAGTTTGATTCTTCTCATCTCTTGCTCTCAAATTCAGAGATTAGGTTAGTTGAAGTAGATCTCGAATAAGGCCAGGATAGTGTCTCTATCTCTTTTTTTGGCATACATATGGTCCAATTACCTACAAAACCAAGAGTAATAGGACATCTTTAGGTCCCTTATAATAGCACTATATATGAGAATGGATTTATGTTTTTGTATTTAGAATGGTTGGTCTCAAGAATAAATCATGCTCCAAATAGGCTTTGATGGTTGTACTTGCATGAATCTCATGATGTGATCGCATGTTTATATCTCAACTCCAATACAATTAATGAGCTTCAATCGTTTTGTGATTGTAGATATAAAAAATGCCACAACTCACGTGATAGAAGCTATGACAGTTGGTGGTGGTCTTACGAGATTCTTTAATGGAACCCTTGAGAAGGGTTGCTTTAAGTGAGCACTTCAAGTTGTGCAGCTCGAAGAAGTGTCCATCTTCAAGGCAAGAAAGCTTGATTTTGAAGACATTCAAGAGGATAGTCTTAATCAAGGTGAGGACGTCATAATCACCTATTGTCCAATGCATTAATTCTACAAGATGGATATGATTTATAAGGAGATTGAAAGTTCACAGAAGGTGATTGTTGTGGAAGCCCTGCTTCGCTTGGAGAACATTTTTAACATTGCATTTGAGAGCCAAGCGAGAACCTCCAAGTATGTATGCACACGAAGCATAGGTAATACTCAGGAAGGTGCCGGCAACAACAAAGAAGACTCTCCTCCTCTTACTTTTCTATTGATGTTTGCCATTTAATCCAGACATATGGTGATGATCATATTATTTTGTCTCTGTTGAAAAGTGCCAAGAATCTATTGAATGACGTATGTGGGTGCACAACAAGGGAGGTCACTCTTTTTCATTCATTGATGGGGATGTGGAACTTACAAAGAAAGCATTGATTGTACTTGAGTTTTGGGCTAAAGGTTCAGGTGAGATGATAAGCTTGATTCTCGCTAGCGTATCACTCATACATCAAAAGGTTGTGTCTTAAAAGCCCAAAGTGGTCAAGAAGAAAGCTGAGAGGTCGGAAGTGTTGAAGAAATTCAGAGACTTGGAGATAACGTCATATTTATTTAATGATTTTGTAATTCAGAATCATCCAACTCGAGGTTAGAATCTCCTCCTTGATTTAGAGAGACGGGATGCCAGCTTTGGAGTCTTGTACTAGGTCTATTATGCTTTCCAACGAGTCTTTTTACATCTATTTCTTTATTCTACTTTCTATAACTGTGGACAAGTTACCAGTTTTGATATGCGTGATGTATTGTTTGTTATAAGGGCTTTGACCCTATCCATTGACATGTATCTAAATAATTACATCTATAATTTTAGTTTAGAAGTTAATTTCTCTAGTCGTTCATTATTTATTTATTTAAGGCAAAGACTTAACTGACATGCAATCATGTCTCATGTCGCATTTCTTTTTGTTAACTAGAAGATAATGGGTAGTGACATTGATATAGAGGAGCATTTGTGGCAAATCACATGTTCTACTTTAAAGAGGAGGTAGACTGGAAGGGCCAACATTATCGCAAATAAGTGTTGACTATATGAGTATATTCCGAAATTGTCAAGAAAGGCTTGAAAGAAGCTCTTGAACTCGAAGTAGCCACTAATGTTTTAACTTTGTCGAGTTCCCAAAAAAACAATGTGTTGACTTTATGAGTATATTTCGATATTATTTAGAAAGGCTTAAAAGAAGCTCTTGAACTAATGTTTCAACTTTCAATACACACTCCTTGCATATTCTCTGTTTAGAAGATAATCTGAAATGTTGGCTCACCTGAATTCTTGAATTTCTAGCTCTCCTCTTGCTTCTTTTAAAACTTTTTCCCATTGTTGCAATGTTTTTTCAGCTTGTCTTATGTTGCTAGGTATGGGTTACTAGATACTTGAAAACCACATCCTTTGCTTCAAGAATCTATGCCAACTATAAGTAAATGCTCACCTTAACAGGACTAATTTTCATGAAAAGGCCAGTCCCACAAACCACACTAAAATATAAATCTATACTCATGACATCAGAGGTATACATAAGTCATATACTATATCTATAAAAGCTGAGATATGAGCACATACATAATCAGAAGGAAACTCTGTTTCGAGCCTAATGTTACAGAAAAACTTCGTTCCATGAGGTTGTTCACTCTTGTTCCTATTAATGTGTGTACTGTCTATGTCTATGTATATAAAGCACTCTTAGTATGTGTTAGTGTGTTTATATGTGTGAACAGCCACCACTGATAGCTAGATATTATATGTGAATGTAATAAGCATATCATATGTGAATGTAATAAGCAGGTTCCGCATCACTGATTAGATGTTATCAAGCGAGAGAGAGAGAGAGAGAGAGAGAGAGAGAGAGAGAGATCATTGATGCATCATTGCAGATATATACCACTGCACTGCTTGGGCTGCAGTTGACTTTCATTCCCTCACGAGTCACCATGATTCATGAAAACACATGTTAATTGCTTTCAGAGAAAATGAACCTAGAGGTATGGAGTCTGCAGTCTGGATTCTTGAGGCTAGATCTTCATTGCAAAAGAAGATACTAGGACTGACAACTAGGGTCAACATGTAATTTGTTGTGATCATACTCTAGATTAATTATCAATTAGTATGCTACTATGCATGTTTGATGCACTTTTTATATTATCCCTTGTAAGTTGTCTACCTCCATATTAATGGGGCCTATGTAATACACTGGCAGACTTTGGTCTAATTAATGCATTAATTACTAGCTAACCATTTTATGATCCCCATGTACTAGGCTCTATATCTCAATATTAATGGAGCCTATCCCATACTTTAGTTGCTAGTTAATACCCATTCAGCATGCTATTGTTTCTAGAAATCTCTAGAATTTAATGGAGCCTGTGTGTTTGCAAGCTCACAGCCTCACTGCTTCTTCCAAAATGGTTGCCTCAACTTATTCATTAGCAGCTTTAATGCTTTGCCTGTTGGCAAGAGCACCCTGCATATATTACTCTCTTGGTTTCCCCAAGCCAGATCTCTTTACAGTGGGACAGTTTTGGCAAGCCCTGGGGGCAACTTCTCTCTTGGTTTCAAGGAGGTTGGTAACAATGGCTATATCCTTTCCATCATGTAAGGTCTAGGAATAAATAATCCCAGCAGTTGGAGGAGCCACCTGTCAGCATGGAGATGGTGTGGAGTGCAAACAGCAACTCTCCTAGCAGTAGAGGTGCAGCCTTTGCTATCAATCAGCAAGGCAGCTTGCGTCTTAGTGATGGATTAGTGGTGACTTTATGGTCTATGGGTACTAATACAGGGCAAACACTTCATTTAGAAGACTCACGTAATCTAATCCTCTCTTCTAACAGTCCTGGTGATGCAACCATAGCTGCAGCTTGGCAAAGCTTTGATCACCCCACTGATACTCTCTTAACTTCACAGCTTTCTTGAGATTAACAGATTCAATTTCTGCTACAAGCCCATCAATCAAAGGGTCTTTCTATCTCAAAATGGAGGTACATGGTATAGCACTGTATGCAGATCTGGGCCAAAATGCATCCCAAAGAGTACAAAGTTGATAATCTCAATAATATGATGCACATAAACTAAAAATGTTCAACCCTTTTCTCAATGCTTGCAAGTTATTTACCTAGCTACCCCTTTTGATATTTGTAGATGTGAACTCATATGTGAAACAAAAGAAAAAAAAGGGCTCGTTAATTCTCTTAATAATTACCATTGAAATGCTTTGCAATCGTGTAATATTAATTGTTCACTTACATAAATGATTAGAGTCTCGTTTATCATAATTACCAAACAAGTAAGCAAACATACATTGAGAAAGCATGTGGACACAATTAAACCAAACAATTAAAGCTCCAACATGTAAAACTCATTAGAAGGAATTGAAATAGATATGGATTATGCAAGCGCACTTCACATATATTGATAGAACCTGAGTCCACTTGTACGTTGGTTTCCCCTGTTTTTATCACTCGATGCTCAACTTATTAGCCTTTGCATATTTATAGGTCCCCTTAACAGTTGAAGTCCATTCCAAGCTATGCCACATAAGCCTCCATTTCTTTTCCTTGGCTTGGCTTCCCATAATTTTAACATGTTGTACTTGCAACTTGACCAATGATGTTGGGTCAATGGCATTGTGACTAGGTTAACATTGGTCCATTCATAGCCTGTGCCTAGTCTTTTTGGACATATGATGATGGTTCAGCCTTGTTATATTGACACAATGTTGCCACTAACCATTAACAAGGATAAAGATCAAATGTCTCCAACTAATTAGTAAGCCTCTCATTTGTGGCAAGGTGAAAAGATCAATTGCATTTAAGGTGCATTTACCATTACAACCATCATCAAGTTGCAACCATAGCTCACATCAACTTTAAGAGAATCATGCAAGGTACACTCAAGGGTTTAGAGATCAAATCAAAACTAAGGTACAAAAGATCCATTATTGTGAATAGGGGGCAAGGCAAGCTATTATAATACCTTGGCTAATACCTTGGCTTGGTTGGGTAGCTTAGGCCAAAACCTGAGGGGACCAATATGGGTATATGTGGGTAGGAGAGTAGGGAAGGCTTAAAGTTGATTCATTACTTTTCACCCTAAAGCTATGGCATGGCCTAGGGATGTCTTGCATCCTAATGAAGGTTTTTTGGAGAGAGAGAGAGAGAGAGAGAGAGAGAGAGAGAGAGAGAGAGAGAGAGAGCACAAAGTGAAGTTAAGAAAAAGATTCATGACTTTTTGATTATGGAGTCATGGGAATGGGTAAAGAATGGAAGGCATAATAAAGGGATGTTATTAGGTAGAAATGTTGTGGGTGGGTGTCTAGGTGGTGTGAAAGGGCTGCCAGAGGGGGGAGGGGGGGCACTTTTGAGGTGGCGAAATTGGGTAGCTTAGGTGAGAACTTGAAGGGGTAGTTAGGATTAAAAGTAGGTAGAGACCTAGTCCTAATTCACAATCAAAAGATGTTATATGGTCTAGCAATGCACAACACCTTATTCATACTAACATGTATCATAAAGCTATAAATATATTTTCAATCAGTAGGACCTACCCAAGTGGTAGGTTGTTAAGCTCTCAATCTATTGGTGGGAGTTTAAAATCCAAAGAAACCCACTAGGAAGGCTTCCACCTTGTGTATGACCTTGTTAGGCTATAAGCCTTTTCATTAATTTTTATTTTGTGTGGTGGCTCTTCCTTGATAGCAAACAGTATCTTGGTCACTTACCTTTTCCCATGTGGATTAGCATTATTTTTATCCATAGTCTTGTGAGCTTAGACTTCATAAAATGAGAAACAAGGTTTTTAAATGTCGGTGTGCTAGTGAGGGCATGAACTCATGTAGAATAGGGTTTTTTGTTTTTTGTTTTTTTGGGGGGGAAGGTGTAAACATGTGAGGCTTAGCATGTAGGTAGTAAGTTAGGTAGTTAGAGCACTTGTAGTAGACACGCATTTCAATCAAGCAAATGGGTGTGGCCATATGACATTGGGGGGTGTTTGGAGGGTAGTAGCATGCATGTTTTTATTCATGTTGGGACTTAGTGTGCCATTTCTGGGGGTTAATGCACTTTTAGTCAAAGATTTGGCCTTGAAACTTTTGATGCCAAAGGAAAAAAGAATCAATAATGGACCTTTAAAATATATATATTAATGGTGTGCAAAAAGATATTTATGGTTATATTTTGATCAATTTGTATTTTGGCCTCTATATTCTTGACAAATGTAGGTTAGATGGCCATATTTTCATAATCTTGAAAAATCTAGGTTAGGTGGCCATATTTTTATCAATTTGTAATTTGGTATTTACATTCTTGACATATGCTTTTAAATGCTTTGTAAGAGGACATGCAACTAGTCAACTCTAGCTTCTAGATTATATTTAAGGAGATGTTTTGGGTTAGGGCAAAAGCATTGTTTTTTTCTTTAACTAGGAAGTTAAGCATTAGAATGAAGTGTGACAATAAGCAAGGGTGGTTAAAAGAGTGCTAGGTTGGCTTAGATTATACTAGAGGAGTCCAGGCTCTTGGACCAGGCAAAGAAGTCAAGGAGTGTAGGAGTATGGAGTGAGACTGAGGGGGTGTGAGGGGAGGGAAATCTATGTTTGTGTCTTTTATATATGTGTGTGTGGGGCAGTGCTAGAAAAAAAATTATCCTTTTGTGTATTTTTCAAGGTAAGATTGGAAAAGACCATGGATTTTAGCTTGCCTTGAAATTAATGTAAGATATTGGGAAATTTTATTTTGACTTGTTGAGAAAATTGCATGTTGATGTGGACATTAAAAGTTTTGCATTCAAGGTAGGGGTGCCTTTTTCCATTGACATTTGTAGACACTTTGTATCTAAATTATGATTATGTTGGGCAATGTGCATATGCTTCGCTTCATATCCAAAGATGCACTCTCTTCTCCTCTAGCTCTCCTCATCACACATAAGGGTTTTTGTGGATTGTATACTCGTCTTCTTGCTCATCTTGTCAAAATGGGTGCAATTAATTTTCTCTATCTATAATTTCTATAAAAATAGCACATATTTCTATACGATGACTAATGGCCTCGCTCGTGCACTTGTGGAACTCCGCTATTATGTTGCTAGTGTTTGTCGCCAGAGTTTGACTGAGCTTGAATGATGAACAAGTTTTTGCACTTTGATGGCTTACTATGCACCAATTTTAGTAACTCTAAAGAAGAATCATACAATTTTGTTCACCAAGTTTGTGGGTTTCTAATTACTTGAATTCAGCACCATTATTTTAAAAAAAAACTCAATAATAATGAATATATTATGTGTATAATGGTTAGAAAATTATCACTTACATTTGCATGTGTATAGAAGCTATAAACCTGCCTAAGGTCTTAGCCAAGGAGATGGATAGCCCAAGTTCCTAGCCATTTCTGGTGAACACCCTACCAATGTTCCAGTGGTAACCACAAGAGTTAAAGTACATATAATGGGCTACTTGTCCACTTGGAAACAGCCCACTTTAACTCTTGTGTGATTACAAATGTTTCAGTGTGGTAAGCACAAGAGTTAAAGTACCTAATGGGTTAGTCGTCCACTTGGAAACAACCCACATTTATTTTTGTATTTTCCTATTTATATTTTAAAAATAGTATATTTGCATTTGTTTATGTACACACAATGCTAACCACATACCTAACCACCCTTCACACACACCTCTCTCTCTCTCTCTCTCTCTCTCTCCTCACACACACACACACACACACACACACACACACACACGATATAGTTTTCATTGATCATTTCAAATGAATTTACTTTCTCATGTAGATACTTAATATGAGAAGTTCAAAATACTAATAAGATTAGTGTCTTAGTTCAATGGATATTCTTGAAGGAGATAAACTCATAAATAATTAAAGATACAATAATAAACTCCTTTCAAGAAGTGTACTTAATTGAGAAGCACTTTCCAACAAGTATTCTCACCATCTAGATGCACTACTCATACATATAGTTGGATGGCACTATCTATAGTCGATGGATATTGTTATCGGAGAGATTCACAAAGACCTTGACGAGGTTTATTTAATAAAGAAAACAAGACCATAAGCGAGCATGGTAGATGACACGGATCTAATTCTAGAAAAATAGAGTAAAAAGAAACTTGCAAGAAATTGATCTCATAAAAAACTACATGTTCAACATATTCAATATTTGAGTGAATAACAAATAATACTTATCTCACAAATCACGACTCCAATATTGGGCGCAATCATCTCCCCTCATGTGTGTAGCCTCTCTCCACACATAAGTATTTATGCAATACTTTATTCAAAATTAGTCCATAGCCTTCAAAAATCTTTTCTTTCACGACACTCTCTTATTCTCAAAATAGGGTGTCCATAAATTGAGGCTATTGTTTAAAGCATGTCACGCTTTACAAAATATTAAAGTTTAAGTCTATGCTTAATAAACTAAGGCTTTCCAGAATAAATCAAAATGTGCACAAGCTAGCACATGTATATACAAAGCTTGTTTACAAAAATGTCTGCCAACAAGTAATAATTATGTGTGAATCCTCCTCAAACTTTGAAATCCTCTTCGCCTATAAAATAACCAATAATAAATTGGTAAACAAATATTTCATAAGTATACAAACCATAACCACACACATGTTTTCATAAGTAACCTAAGAATCACTCTTTTATACAAACCAATTAAAACAAACATTGAAGGCCCCCACCATGTCAATATACACCAAACCTATTAATATTTATGATGGCATTAACCATGATATTAACATGATTTGGCTTGACGCAAAGATAATCTAAGTGTCCCTGAAATATCTAAGAGAGCAGAATAATATTTTTAAGAGGGCTTAAAATATATTCCCATAACACTCCCTCTTTCTTGAGTTTGTAATTGCCCTCAATTCGTGAGTTTGTTGAAAAGAACGGAGGATCTCAGGGAAGGCACCAAAATATTTCTCAGGCACCCATCTTGCATCTTCACGAGAGGATGATTTTGGAAAGTCACTAAATATTTGATATATTGATTTCCAATATGAGTTGATGTAATCTGATGATCAATGATAGTATCTGGAAGTAAAACTTCTTCCTCACCCTCAATATAAGAGGTGGTTCCTCATACACAGGATGAATGGAAAGTGATCCCTTGAAAGATTTTAACAAACTCACATGAAATGAGTTATGAATCTACCAATGAGAAGGTAATTGAAGTCTATATGCAACATTATTAATTTTGTGAATCACCTTAAAAGGTCCATAAAATCTTGGAGCAAGCTTAATAGCTAGAAATTTTTCAACACTCTTAGCCGACACTTTTCAATTCTCAAAAGTACATAATCTCCAATTTCAAAAGATATTACGACGTTTACGGTTTGTTTTCTTAACATATTATTCTTGAGCATAAGAAATAGAATGTTTTACATCATTCAAAATGGTACTAAAATCGATAGTGAATTGATCAGTAGCTTCGATTTTGTGGGAAAGTCTAGTTGCCGGAATAGGCAAAGGTTTTCCATACATAGTTTCGAAAGGTGCTTGATCAGTAGCCAAATGAGGAGTATTATTGTAAGCAAACTGGAGGATGAATGTACTTATCCTATGAATTAGGTTGTTTGGCAACATAGGCTTTGAGTAGATCCAAGATAGTACTATTAGTAACCTCAGTTTGTCCATTCATTTCTTTTGGATGAAAAGCTATGGAAAAATCTAAAGAGTTATCCAAAAGTTACTACAAAATATTGAGTCTATCAGAAACAATGACTTTTAGCAATCCGTGATGTACAAAGATTTGTTTGATAAACATAATCGCATTGCTGAGAAGTCAAAGTTTTCTTACAAGAAGGTAAGAAATATGCTTGATAAATTAAACAGTCAACTATAGTCCAAATCATATCATTTTATGACTCGATGTAGTAGGCAAACCTGTAATGAAGTCTATAGATATTTGTTCCCAAGTATCATTAGAAGTCAAAGTTTTCTTACAAGGTAAGAAATATGCTTGATTAATTAAACAGTCAACTATAGTCCAAATCATATCGTTTTATGACTCGATGTAGTAGGCAAACCTGTAATGAAGTCTATAGATATTTGTTCCCAAGTATCATTAGAAGTCAAAGTTTTCTTACAAGGTAAGAAATATGCTTGACTAATTAAACAGTCAACTATAGTCCAAATCATATCGTTTTATGACTCGATGTAGTAGGCAAACCTGTAATGAAGTCTATAGATATTTGTTCCTAAGTATCATTAGGGATTGGTAGAGAAGTAAGAAGTCCTTGGGTCTTACCTTTGTAGCTTTCAATTTTCTGACAAATAGAACATTCAATCACAAATTTTGCTACTTCTTGTTTAAGATAAGGCCAAAAGAATTCTCTAGGAACTAATTGTAGAGTAGCTGAAATACCTCGATGACCCATATATGAAGATTGATACATTTCCTCCAATATGAATTGTCTGAAAGGTTGTATAATACATAATCTCTTTTGGAAGAAAAGATAACCATCATGGTATGAATAATCACCAATAGGGTTTCAACTATTGTCTCTAAGTTTAATCTAAACATCAGCAAAATTTGGGTCCATATCATAGGATTCTCTCATAAGACTTAATTGTTCACTTCGAATAACAAAAATGTTGTGAATACTAGGACGTCTACTTAAAGCGTCTGCCACCACAACATTTTCTTTGCCTAGTTGATATTGAATCATGGGTTGAAAACTTTGGATAAATGAAGGCCATTTGATATGTCGATTAGAGATCAATGGCTGGGTCAACAAATGACGAATGCTTTGCTGGCTTGTCTTGATTAAGAATTCAGATCCCATTAGATAATGTTTCCAAAGTCTTAATGCATGAACAACAACAACTAATTTCTTGTCATATGTACTATAATTTCTTTATGTTGGTTTACATTTATGACTTTCGTAAGCAATGGGATGTCTATCTTGCATAATAAAAACACCAAAGCCTTGTCCACTTGCATCAATAATAATTACAACAAAGAATGGTCATTGAAAATCTGATAGTGTAAGAACTAGTACATGAGTTAATGCTTTCTTAAGTTCAAAGAAGAAATGATCCTATCGACTAGTCCAATCAAAATGTCTAGCTTTCTTAAGAAGTTTGGTTAAAGGATGTGCAATGTATGCAAAATTTCTAACGAACTTCCTATAGTAGCTACATAATCCAAGAAAAGATTGGAGTTCGTGAATATCACGTGGTCTAGGCCAATTATAGCAATGCTTTCAATCTTTCTAGAATATACTCGAATAGCATCAACAAAAACAATGTGCCCTAGATATTCAATTTCCTCTTGAAAGAATTTTAACAAAGCTGATTCTCTTGAAGAAGTGAACACTTTTTCTAAATGATGTTCGTGTTCTTGATGATGCTTATTGAAAGCTAAGCTATCATCAAAAAACACTATAACAAAATTTTGATATTTCGAGAATATTCTATTTATCATTCTGTTGAAAGTAGCCGGAGCATTAGTCAAACTGAATGGCATAACTAAAAACTCATAAACTGACTAGTTTGGGTTCTAAAGGAAGTCTTGAAGATATTCCCTTCGTCCATTCAAACTTTAGGTCAATCTTGCTAAAGACTTTAGGTCAATCTTGCTAAAGACTTGGGCTCCCTTGAGCTTATCTAGCAAGTCATCCACTCGACGTATTGGATATTGATTCTTGACAGTAATCTTGTTTAGTGCATGATAATCGATACACAATCGATATGTTCCATTCTTCTTTTTAAGGAGAAGAACTAGAGCACCAAATGGAGAACTGTTGAGTCTAATCAATTCTTCCTCTAATAGTTCTTCAACTTGCCTTTGGATCTCTTTTTGCTCAAGCATGTTGACTCGATAAGGAGCTTTACATGGCGGTGAGCTACCAGAAATTATTTTGATTCTATGGTCTTCTGGACGAGGCTTGGATAAGCCAGGAGGTAAGTCATCCATGAAGTAGTTAGAGAACCTAGAGACGAAAGGATCTTGAGACACATTTGATTTATAGTCATCCTGAGCACTAAGCTGGTTGACAAGAATTAAAAATGTCTTCTCCTTTTTCCATACATCTCTTTTTTCTTGGGTATAAGTCAAAAATGGACCTAAGTCACCCTCAAGTGATTACAAGCACATTTAATTTTGTTCTTTTCTGAGAACTTTTCACCTGAAAAATAGTCATCTAATTGACTAAGCCATGCAATAAGTACTCGTCCATCTTTCTTGCCATCATAGTTCTGGAAAGTGAGCACCTTTGAGCTAATTCGTGAATCTTTCTGGAAACTCTAAGCACGCAAGGTAGATTTGACATGATCACTTTCCTCCCAATCAGAGTTGGAAGAGTCACACTTGCGCTTGGAACGCTTCACCTGACGCTCTAATTTGTGTCGGAGTTCACGCTCACTTACAATTTTCTCTTGTAGTGCTAAGATTTGCTCTTGCATAGTGGGTTGTGCAAGTAGAGTGGCCATTGCAATTAAATAGATAAAGAAAGTGCAATTTAGTAATGTAGATATATAAATAAAGATGAGAAACTTAGCTCTTGAACTGTTGAATTCATGTTTGAAGTCGTCAAATGGTTAATCTTCACACCGTCCTTTTACTCCAATTCCGAATAAAATCCGAGCGTGGTGAAGAAGCTTGAGTTTCGATCTATTTTGGTAAAAAATTTAAAGCCACTTGAAAGATCATGCCCGACGCTTAATGCGGTGAAGAAATCGGAGCCAAAATAGCACCTCCAAGAATTACCGATGTTTCTTTGATATCCTTTGATGCCGAAACTTTTATTGCAAGAGGCTTCCAAATTTTTTTAAAAAAATGAAGAAGACCTTTCTGAAATTTTTCTGTAGATTTTCTACACCTCTTTAAAAAAATTAAATTTTTCTGAATTTCCCCTTTGTGGAGAGTCCCTTCTTCTTCTTTGAGTTCTTTTGAATGTATTAAAGATGCGCTTTTTAAGCTTTTATAAGCTTACATTATAAAGCTTATTACAAAGCTTATAATATTTAAGCTTTCTTAGCAAAGCTTATAATATTTAAGCTTTCTTAGCAAAGCTTATAAAGCTTTGAAATAAAAACAACGTTTTTTCTCTCCTTCATAGCAAGTTGTCGGCAACTGCGCACAGAGAAAAAGAGCCAATTTAGGATATTCCGCCCATTGGCCACCATCGATTGGAGAGGAGAAAGAAACGAAAAATCATGCTGCCGGGTGGAGAAGAAGAGAAAATTTGAAGCTTCTTTTTTGTTTGAATTCCAAAAAGGAAATTAGAAGCCTGCAAGTGGTTTCTCCATGAATTGATTTGTGGGAGATTGAATACCATCCATTATAGATTTCCTCTAGTTGCAGTGGTTTAGAAATTGGATTATGGGGCTCAAACCTCCTTCACGAGAGTAAAAAAACACAAAAACAAGGAGAGTTTCCACAACATCAAATCTCCTTGTTGATGGACCCTGCAGGCTCCTTTGCAGATGTTCTTCTTTAAACACCAATCTATAGTTGAGACAAGTCTTGGGTTGTACCAAGTTCCAACAGAGATGTAATCAGAGTTACTGGGCTTGCCTCTGCAACCTTTAGTTAACTCTCTGATTCTCAAGAACTCCCTCTGCTTTGGTCTAGCACAAACCTGCTCACATTGCTTACCCTCTTCAATGGAATAATGCTTGCTCTTCTCTTCCTTAGCCAAAAAACCCTTTTACCCCAACACTTCATGCACAATTACCATTTTAGTAATTGTATGGCCTTTATATAAATTCTAGCCATTTGGTTTCAAATAATGGTGACCATCCTTGCCAACAAAGGCTCATCCTAAGCTATCATATATACATTGCATCTCCCTATTCATGCTCTTTGCATAGGGCATAAAAATCCCCTCACAACGTGAGTCCCTTTCTCATCCATCAAAGTATCAAATATGGTATGTAGGCTAAACAAAACTTATAGTAGTAACTTCTGCACTCACAACAATCATACAATCTTAACAGATACATACACAATTACTAGTGTACTATAAACCTATTATGCTAGCCACTTTATGTGAACCAATCATATCAACATACATCTGCCATACATGTACAAATCCCAAAAACTTTGTAGGGACTTCGAATCAACCAATATGCATAATCATATGTGCGAAACATGCACAAAAACACTACATAACTAAAACTCCCACTAAGGCCTCTAAACTAAATAGGACTTAAGGTTTGTGTAACCTTTCAATGAAAGAGTTGTGATCATGCACTTGTGTTAGTGAGTTCCATGCGAACTCACATGTACACAAAGGAGACATGATAAAATCTATAATTCAAACTAGGCCAAACAAAATAAACTTGTACATGTTTTTCTTTCTAGCAATGGACAAAATCTATGGTATGAATTTTATTAAATCTTGTATAAGTACCTTTATAAGGTTTATAGCAAGTGTCTCTCAATTTTGAAAAAAATTAACCTTTTGGTCATATTTCTCCAATTATCATATAAGTTTAAAAAGAAATCTCTCATAAGATTTTCTCTTAATGTCTCATGATGGAAGATTCTGCTAATTGTTCCACCATCTCTTGGTTTTAAAAGGTCTAGACTTTTGGTTTGGCAAGGGAAATAAAGGTATATATATACATAAGCTGTTTAACAGCCTCGCATAAAAATTATGGGTAAGGTTTTGGGCCACTTAAGATGTTATTCCACAAGTTTTAAACTTGAACAAGACTAATAGCTTTTGAAAAGGTTTAAATAAACAAGTCTAAATCTATATAGTTAGCTTAATGTCAAACAAGATGATGATGAAAAGATTAATTTGCATTTGAAATTATGATTTTAAAAAAAACTTGAATAATAAATATGAAACTTGGCAATCATAAGATTGAGTCAAGAGTAAGAAGGTCACAACTTACATTGATTTGATTGCAATGATGTTCTATATTGAGAATACTTCATTGGGAATTAGAAAAAAAAAAGAGAAAGCAACGTGAATTCATTGAAAAATATAATTTTTCTAAACTATGAATATATGAAAGAAGGTTACAAAAATAATTCAAGTAAAGATTTGATCAAACAAAATGTTATTAAGAAATTTTTCCTAGGGCCAAGGGTGGCAAGAGCCTCGTTCATATAGTCCAAAGAGATTCATAAGATGCGTAATGGCCGTTTATAAAAAATTCTTCTTTTGTTTTAGGGATGTTGATGCGTGTTTTCGATACTGGTCACTCATAAATATGTAAGCGTAGAACGTGGGTTCAACAGAAGGGATTTTTAAAATCCTTCTTTAAAACATTTTTTACATACATAAGGGTACCATTTAAAGGGGATCGTAAGGGTACCATTTAAAGGGGGTCGTAAGGGATTTTAAAATCCTTTTTTAAAAACATTTTTTACATACATAAGGGTACCATTTAAAGGGGGTCCTAAGGGTACCATTTAAAGGGGATCGTCACAAGTTGAATAGAAAAAGGGTATGTTTTATTCATGAAAAATTCACAGATAAGGGATTTTTAAAATAGGTCTTGAATGCATGTGATATAGAGGGTTTACTTATAGTGAGCCCCCGCCCCCTCCTAGTTGAAGAATAGGGAGAAGCTCACTAAAATCCAAAGGGTAAAGTAGTGAAAGACTGAAGAACTTGGAATTTTCTTAGCCACTTGGATGAGGATTTAGATGAAGGGTATGGTTGAATGTCAACTTTGATCAAAACCACCCCTTGTCAAACCACCCTTCTTCTTCCTAAAACCACCTTCTCTTGAATTTTATTCCTCTCCATAATCCATCACTATGGATGGACTCAACAAATTGAAGAGATCAAAGCCCTAATTTGAGAATTAGTAAGCACCTTGTATGCTCAAAATCCATAATGGATGGCGAGAAATTGCCCATAAATCAATTAAGGGAGAAAAGTGCTTATCAATTGGTGGTTATAAAGAGAAAATAATTGTGGATTGAAGCTTAAATCAAGTTGAAGGAGAAGGATAAGTTTTTAATTCATCATTTAAGAAATCAAATTTAATTTTTGTTTCTCTCCCTTTCAATCAGAGATATCCAGCGAATTCCTAATTCCTTCTAGCGCGTAGCGCTGTTTGGAGAGGCTCGTTTTAAAAAGGCTTCATAATCTTTGGTTAAATCTTAAAAAATAGACTTTAATTTAGGGAGTTTTTAAAAAAAAGAGACAAAACTCCACTCCTTATGCGCTGGCGGTGTCGTGTTGTCCTGGTTTAGTTGTGAAAAAGTTTAATTTTTTTTTAAGTTTTTAATAAGTTTTGTTATAAAGCTTTAGTTAAAGCCTTAATCTTTGGATTTTTAAAAGAGACACAGAGAGACACACAAAGAGAGAGAGAGAGAGAGAGAGAGAGAGAGAGAGAGAGAGAGAAGCCTTTATAACAGCTTAAAAAGCAAAGCTTTGATGAAGCTTTAATTATTATAAAAAGCTTAAAAGTTTTTAATTTAAAAGTATATATATACTTGACTTTTTGAAGAGAGATTTAAGCTTATTAAAGCTCATGTCTTTAAGCATTTGAAAATTTAAAAGCATTTTATCTATATATATATATATTCTTCCACCATCGGACCGCGAGTGACTCCAAAGAGAAGAATTATTTTTTTTTAAAGAAAAGAGAGCTTACGTTTTTTATTATCATCTAAGCTTATGTAAACTTTACCTTACAAAAGCTAAACATTTAAATATAATATATATATGTATATATGTATATGAAAATCTTGTTTGGAGATTTTCTTCAGACTTGCCTAGTTTAGAAATTTTCCCTTGTTTCTTTTCCCGAGCAATGTCTTATGACCTTAATTTATCAATGTCTAGAATTTTCAAATTTAAGCAGTACAAGAAAGAGTTTAAATTAAAATTATGTTTCTTATTTAGTTAAAGTTTCATATTCAATCTTTTTAAAGGTTCCTAGTTTATGTGATTAAAACTTTTATGAGAATAGTACCTCGATTTTTGACAAAAACACTTTTGTTTTACAAGCCAATTTTACAGGACTTTGAGATGAAGCTTCTATTTCATATAGTTTCGCTTGGATTCTATATCAACAATGGCCAATCAATCTTCGATATCCTGCCACTCCTTTTGGCTCTTAGAAACACTTCAGGACCACACATTTATCCTCCTTGGTCTTACCTTGATGAATGGGGACCTCTCATTTTATGGACACATGGAATTGTTTGGGATCCAACAATAAAACTGGTGGATTTTGACATCACATCCTTGACCCATAATGCTTACCCAAATGCTTTATCTAAATTATAGATTTTATTCTTCTTTAATACCCCCCCTGAGTTCTTCAAGTCCAAGTACCCCTAAGCTGTCATACCATTGACATGGGATCTTAAAATAATTTTTGAAGAATCATACAAAACTCACAAATACAACAGACTAAATCATAGAATTCAATTGAATTTGACAAGATGAGCATAAATTGAAATAAAAACAAGAAATAGAGTAGACATCACCTTGAAAACAGTATTGGGTGCAATCTCCCGCCCCCTTCCCAAGAAGTGTCGGCATCCTCCCACTTCTAGGGTATTTATGACTTTTATTCATAAAAATAGCCCACATGTCAAAAATAGTTACACGCTTATGCATGGGCTTATCCTTTATAAAATTAACCTAAAGCTAAGATAAATTCTTCCTATCTAAACCACTAAAGGAAAAATACATAAAGAACCCCTAGGGCTAATTCATGTGCAACAAAATCAATAAGTCCATACGCAAGTATAATAAAAGTAGGCGGCCAACAATAATACAAAATATCACGTAGTAAATACTATGGCCAAAATACCAAAAATGAGAAAAACTTTCCCAGTAATTACTCACGCCATACAACCGTATCACGTCTCAACAATTCCGACTTACGAGTACAAAGCTTGTCAATCTCACCAACCTACATAGGTTGTCCATTCAAACATATTACAAATTAGCAACACATGCTAAAAGTACACAACAGCACATAAGCATTAAGTCCAACACTTTGTTCTAGCCATCCCTAATTTTCTATGTCCTATACATGGAATATTTAGAATCACCCGAGTGCCATGCTACGAACATAGTTGTAATTAGGCATCCCCAATTAACCACAGAAGGACAGGCTGACAATTCCATAACAATGTCCAAGTTTATTGATAGGTCTTATAATGGATTGCTAGTTAAAGTGGAGGAGGACATGTTAGATCAAGCAATCTACAATGTGAAACCGACTTAGATGGTGTCACCTCAAAACTCAAATGAGTGAGAAAAAACTAGAAAAAGATAAAAATACCAAATCCACCAGACTCAGAATCAAAGACGATGGTAGATTAGATGCAATGAAACTAGAGACAAGGTTGCAAAATAAGAAGGAATCGTATAAAGCATTCACAAAAGGAAGGAAGCAGAAGGAAGGACTAGATGAAGCACAAGGCAGGAAACTAGATGAAGCAATCCCATATTAAGGTAAATGAGAAGTCCAAGTTGAGAGTCTTCAAAAGACATGCATATCAAGGTGGTAAGCTTTTCCTCAAGAGTCTTAAATTTTGGGACCAACAATTTGCACCAAAAATGTGCCATGTGCACTGCCGTCTATGAGGGCTCGCAATCACTCAAGTGGTAAAGGAGTGAAGATGTGAGAGTACCACTAGCATATTTATGTTCTTTCACTTTTCACATGTGGGATAATTACCCATCCCCCCTTTCTCTCATCCATGCAAGTTTTTCACCTTTTCCAACACCCCTCTCTGTGATCAAGCAATCAAGAACTTGTGCTATGATATAATCAGAAGGGCCCATCAAATCTCGAAAATGTAGAGATTTGGCCAACCTTCAAATGGATTTAGCATATCCTAAATGTGTTCCACACAAACTAGTCTCTTACTCTTTTACATATGAAAGGTATTGCTACTTGATGATATCTAAGGAATAAAACTCATTAAATTCTCCCATGTCAATGTATACTAAATGCAGGTTTTTATAATTAAAATGTATGAAGACTCACAAGTCTAAGTCGAAGACTTCAGTGTCAAAAATAAACTTTTTTTTCTAGCCAATAAAGAAAAGGATGACCTTCAAGCTCAATCAGTTTTATTGAAAAAATGCATAGGTTAACTAGTTTTCTATATCTATATATATCTAGCCCAGCGTTGACCCTCCCTCCACGTGGCGGATTTTTTTAGGAATCTTCCACAAGCTAACCTTTGCGCGTCCTCTCTCTTTTTAAATTCACTAGGAGCCTCTGTCAAATTTAAATAAGGTTTCTCTCTTTTCAAATTCAAGAAGACAAATAGACGTTTCTATTGCCAACCTCTTTAATGTTGGTCAGTTGAGCTGATTTATGAGTGAAAGCCGTCTGTACAGCGTCTTTTGTTTGTTTCTTTTAAGCCGTCTGCACACCGTCACTTGATTTGCTCATTGTGCAACTGAGCTAGAGAACTAATACCCACCATTAAGAGGTGGACAATTAACGTGGCTTAATTAAGCATGATTAGTAATGGCCCTTGAGTTAATCTCATCACAACGTGTTGAAGGATTCCAACGGTCACAGACGACCAAGAGCTTCGCACATGGGTGGTTTTCAGAGAGCCCGTCACGTGCAAGTATGGATTCAGGCTTAGAAGCCGATGTGAACAACGAGGAGGCCCTGAAGTGGGTGGCTATTGAGAGGCAGCAGCAATAAGGCGTAGGCCATGTAGAAATAGGCTATGCAACTAGGACAGGAAGCTCTATAGCAAAGGGGTTATCCATTGTGGTGGAGGGGGGGCATTGCAGTAACAAAAAAGGGGAGGTCATGGTGGTGAGCTCGGAAACTAGCATAAGAAGAGAAAGGTGTTCATAGTAATGGCGTTGGCCATCATGGCGGAGCAATTCAAGGGATTCTACAAGAAGGTGGACACGCCAAGGCAATGACAACCATCATCACCCCCCTAGAGAAATGCTCTAACCTCCAAACATATTGTCTAGATCCACTGAGGATCCACTATCGCAAGGCACGGCTGAAGCATGATGGAGCCGATAATCACAAGGAACCTTCAATTTGTTATTTAAAAATGCCCTCCCCAAAGTTGAAATTCCCCCAAATGGTAGCCCCTTCTTTATTTAATAAATCCACAAATTCTCCTCTTACACATCTATTTAAACCCTACCCGTATATATGTATATGTATATGTATATATATATATATATATGTGTATGTATGTATGTATGTATATATATATATATATATATAGAGAGAGAGAGAGAGAGAGAGAGAGAGAGAGAGAGAAGAGAGAGAGAGAGAATACTTGGATGTATTTGTGAGTGTGTGTGTGTGTGTGTGTGTGTGTGACAAAGAGAGGGTGAGAGAGAGAAAGAGAGAGATAAAATGGGGTTACAACACCCATTCACACACCTATATCCATGCGGCGTGCCAATGTGTGTATAAAGCTTTGTGTGTGTGTGTGTGTGTGTAAATAAGTAAGTGTGTGTATAGGTATAGATATGCTATGTTTGTACTTTTGTATGTCTAGAGATAGACAGATATTGGTAAAAAATGTATAGGTAGTCTATGTGAGTACCATGTACACATGGATTTGCAGATATAGACTCTTTACCACATTTACATAAGGATAAGTTAAATATGCATATACATGTATGTATGCTTGATTGCTTCTATGCATGGGTACATATGGATGTATCGGTCTATTGTTATGTGTGTGTATGTACACACATATGACTGCCAAAATTGTCTTCAAATTTAAGGCTTACTCTATGGTATCCAAACCTCTCCTGTATGGAGGACGGGTTGAGGGCTAGTATAACTAAAATTTCAAAAATGCCCGATTTTTACATATATACTAAAATTTCAAAAATGCCAAATTTTTACATTGTAGCCTAGGATGCTTGTAGAAAAGCAAGGATCCAAGGTTGGCCATGTGGCACTAATAAAAAATAAAACACTCAATTAAAAAAAAGCCAGGCGCACGCTAAAAATACGCTTAAATGCTCAAAATAGTCGTCATTAATCAACTCCGCTACTACCATGCCCGCGTATCGTCCTGTTTTCTGCAACACGCCGCCGCCTCCGCCTCCTCCTCCTCCCGGCATTTCATCACGTTCTGCAGCCGCCGCCGCCGCCGCCTCCTCCTCCTCCCGGCATTGCAGTAGATGATACACCGAGGGCCACCTAGAATCTACAGTATACGGCAAATCCACCCAATGCGAGTGGTGTACTTCAGAACTTCTCCATGGACGGCGATGACGGATTCAAGCTAGCGCTGCGCCTGGGGGATCAGGTGCGGCTTGTGGGGAAATCTCAATCCATGAGGGCGTTGTATGAGGAGAACGCAGCAGCTTTGTATGAGAAGAAAGCCTCGCGCCACCGAGCCCAGCAGCATGCGCACGTAAGCACCGATTCCACAGAAGTCGAGTCCGTTGTTGCTGGCGACAAATTGCACAGAGATCACCACATGCATCACCTTCTGTCGGATATTCTCTGTCGAATGTTCTCCACTAGTTGTTGCTGATCGGCAGTTTGAGAGCTGTTCGTAGAGTCGTAGTAGTCAAAGCGGCTTGCAACAACTGGTCGTGTATAGCAGTTAAGGCACCTTCTCTACCGACGGTTTAGTTCTCATATCACACATGAGGGCATTTTCCTGGCTATGATGCCGGTCGACCTATTGTGGGCTGGTGTTCGAGAGGCCAAAACATCATTTATGCCTGGGGAAGACCTTTCTAGTGTGGTTGTACAACACTACTACGCATGCTCTTCATTAAAAGGGGACTCCTGCTCCTTAGGTTCATTCGCGGGAGTGTTCTCCGGTGCCATTTTTCTTGCATCAAGTCTTTCTTCGACCGTAAGTATCCAGTCTAGGCACCAGTGAGAGGTGGGAAAATTGCTACTTGTAGACATGGATGCCTGCGCTAGAATTGCAAAACCCTACAGAAGTCGAGTCCGCCGGCGACAAACTACATGGACAATCACAAGAACACGAGCATGAAGGGGAGAAAGATCGCGTGCTTGCTTTCTCTGGAGAGTGCAGCTCGGTGGGGGAATACCTACTCTCTCACTTCTCCAGGTAACCCTTCTCTCTATGCTCAATCTTACTCCTATTTTTCTCAAACTCGGCAATACTAACAGAATTAAGTAGTACTAAGGAATAACAGTTTAAACAAATCAAAAGAAGAACAAGGTAAGAGAGCTTCTACTGATGCATTTCATTAGAGAGAGAGAGAGAGAGGGGGGGGGGGGGGGGGAGAGTTTAATCACAGATCTCGCTTTCCTTCTGGCTAGGCCACTTTCAATGGCAGCAATGAAACAATACTAGATTGCTCTCAAAGACTGCCAAATGTGAATGACAGCATGGATCTAGAGGTTGTTTTCACAATGGCAGATAACATACCCATGCCTTCTATAGATCCCCTCGGTTTTCATGTCACAAATGGATACTTTCTAGGTGTTGACTTCTCGTTTTTGCTTGTGAGCCATGCCTCCCCTATAAAAAGAGAGCCTTTGCCATTTTCTCTTGGGTATTTTGCTTGGGTATTTTCGCTTGGGTATTTCGCTTGGGTAGCATACTTTGGTAGTGTAGAGCATATTTGAAGTTCTTGAATGGACATGAATTTGAAAGCATTTGCAAGCAATGCTAGACTGACATTCGCATTCAATGAGCTTGAAGCATGTTCTTATGTTCGATGGGGATTTAAAAGTACCTCCAAAATTAGAAAATTACAAATTCATTACCACATTTGAAAATGAGTTTTGTATCATGAATCAATACATAGGACTAATGGCCACCTTCAACACTGAAGGTGTTTTGGTCCACTTTCGATATCGAAAGTGCTACTTGAGAAATGGAGGAAGGGCACGTTCTCCTATGTTTATTAAATTTCGGGGAGGACTGTGCCAACTCCCCGCCATACTTTATGTATAGTTTTTTTAAAAAACTTCACTCACAGAAACGAGCACGAAAATCCTATAACTTGATGAATGACGTGTAGCTTAGATTCAAATGTGGTAAAAAATGAATTTAGAATTATCTACCTTGCGTTATACTCTGAGATCTCTGTCGATGTCCATCGATTCCTCACGTCAAAGATAATCATAGGCTTGATGATCACACTCGTTTGAGCTCTATAAGCTGTTCATATAAACTTGAGAAAGACACGCATACGAAGAAGACGTGCTGCAAAAATGGTATGGGTTGCAATGTCTATCTTCATTCAAGCGCTTCAAGATATTTATACGTGAACAGAAGGACGCACGTTCTTTCAAAGTACGTTGACAATGCAGAGGAGGATAAAGGTACCCAAGCATTCTAATTCTCAATTTGAGTTGCTAATATATATTACACTAAATTTTTTTCCAGACACAAGACACACTCGAGAGTTGCAAGAAATTTATGATGCATAAAAAAACAAAATCTACAATTTATTGACGACCATGAAAAAGATTCAGGATCCTGCCATACCCAATCGCCTGGTCTCTCCGCCACAGAGGAAACCCTAACCTAAGGTTTCCCGCTGCAATCCAAACCCTGGTCCGGATGGGTCCTTCCATCGTCTTGACGCAGCTTGCGTCCGGCATCGGGATCCTGGCGGGGGCCTTCGTCTTCAAATCGCTTCTGGACCAGCAGAGCAACTCGATCTCCTCCGCTTTTCCGCGCTGCCCGACCTGCAATGGCACTCGACGCGTCCCCTGCCTCTGCTCGCGCTGGTCCGACGGGGATGTGGGCTGCCGATCCTGTGGCGGTTCTGGCATGGCGGTTTGCAACAGCTGCGGCGGATCCGGCACCGGAAGGCCCATCCCTGTTTCTCTCCGTCCGGCGAAGGTTCCGTCCACGGAAGACTAGGCTGCCTCAACATCTGCTTCACAGCTAAGGCAGTGTCTCCTACCCTCCTTGATCAGAGTCCTCCTGCACTTTCTTCGGATGTATGTATCTAGAAGACTGAACATTTCTTTAAATCAGAGTCATGTGTATCCTATGTAGTTCTGATGTGGCTAGCCGACCCCAAGCTCATCAGAGCATCAAATGGCCATAGCACTATTGCCTACATTTGCACAAATCACATGTGCATTATCTGTAACTTCGATGTCAATAGGTGACCCAGTCTCAGGTCCATGGTTTTGAACGCTATACAGCATGCTGCATATTTGATCCGAGATGAAGAGAAGACCTCTGATTTTTTAGGGTTCGCCCAATATTTTGTAACCAAAGGTCCTGTGTTGTCTATTTGGATTAATGTATTCATGGCTAATTAGAGTAGGTGGAGTGATGTGTAATACATATGGATTATATGGGCTAAGGGGAGTACTTCCTGCCATTCTGTATTCTGACTCCTGAGTCATGTATGAGAGAGTGTATCTTTGTAGATCAAATACCATGTGTATGGATAACTGCTCTAATAAGCGCTTTGTGGTTCATGGTAGGGGATTGGCTCTCACTTCGAGCTGTCCGTCTCCAGATTTACACCCATTATGCAGTCCATCTTTTCTTGCTTTAGTGCTTTCAGACTGTGGAGTGGATTACATGTGTGCATGTAGATACATTAGCTACTCAACTTGCAAGTTGCATTCTTGATCATCTCTTTTCTCAAGTGGATAAGGGATACTGGCGAAAAAAGTCAGAAAGCACAGGTGCTGCTTCTTTGGACCTAATTGTGTGACAAGCTATTGCATCACCAGGTCATGTGAGACTTAGTGGTACAAGGATATTGACTATCACATGGAAGATGCCAAAAATGAATTTAACTCCCCTGAAGTTTAGGTTGGAACACTTCTTGGCTTTTAAAATCCCATAAGGTTTAAGAGTGGGTTGCACCCGCTTTTTGATTTACATGTAAGTGCACCTTCACTGTGGGTCTTGCAATGGCATGGTTGAAGGAGGAAGGTAAGAAGGAACCATTTTGCCCACATTAAAGAGGATGTGCCGTTGCCCCATGATCCTATTCTTCCCAATTGATTACCATCTCAGGGTTGTCATAACCTTTAGAAGTGTGTGAACTGTATGGGTTTCTAAGGAGTTTCGAAAGTTTCAAATCCCGAAGGGGAGATACTGTACGTACGCATGTACAAATGTACATGCACACATACATACAAACATACACACAATATGTACTGTATGTGTGTGTGTGTGTGTGTGTGTGTGTGTGTGTGTGAGAGAGAGAGAGAGAGAGAGAGAGAGAGAGTCTAAAACGCGTTTCAAACCAGCTATGCTCAAGGGACCAGAAATATGTAGGATGACAAGAAAATATATATGCTGATTACCACTTGTAGAGTATGTATTTGTAGATTAGTCTTCGTGGTTCCCCTGCTTTTGTGCATTCCATGTGAAAACCATGGACTCATGCTTTTCCTTTATCAATTTTAGCATCTACTCCTTTGGGGTTGTCTTTTCTAGTGTGTGTTTTAGATAAGTGATTTTTCTAAGTTTCTTATTGAGTACTTGAATAATTATTTTGTTGTACCATAATTAAAAGTTAAGAATAATCTGCCTCCACAATTACAATTTTCTTTCTCATAGTGCATTTAAGAGTACACATCTTGCTATCTTAAAGAGTACACATCTTGCATTTAAGAGTACACATCTTGCAATTTTCTTTATTAAGGTTTTTAAGAGTACACGTCTTGCTATCTTAAAGACTTCGAGTGAGTTGGGTTGTACTAGCTCGTGATGGCTAGCAATTTCCCACTCTCCTTTTCGATCCTCCCAGATTGGCTCTAGGGGTCCCCTCTACCAAGGTTTGTGCTAGGACTTGCTTGTGCCACAACCTCCAATCTATCCCTTTCTTGTGTGTGTGGCTCTAGGGTTGGCATTCTTTCCTGGTGTGTCCGTTTTGCCAAGACCTAGCATTCAGTTCTCGTCTTCTTTGATTGTTGATTGCAATTGTATATGGGCCTCCTTGAATTACTCCCTTTTCAATTTACCATTTGGAACTTGTATTCAATTATTTCTAGCCTAATTTACTATTACAAGTTGTGTTATTATTTCTCTTTTGTCAATCATAAGATCAATACCTCACTTCTCATTAGGTAAAAAGTATATAATGCACAGACGTAACGCATGAGACTTGATATTTTACATAAGACATGTACTTCTAACATATGGCATATAACACAAACATATGGTATTTGTCACATGCCACTAAAAGATAAATTTTCTAGATCCTTGCTCAGTCCAATTTTGAAGCTCTTCTCACAAGGCACACAATGTGTGCAAGCTCGTTTTTTGTTATGATTTTTATTTAGAAGAAACATGTCGAATTGCACCCATGTTTGCATGCAATTGGTCCTTCTTTTGTATTTTATAAAATAATTTTTATATCACAATAGAATCATGAAAGTGAGACCTTATAAAATTTTAATCTCGACTCTTAGGAGTATTTGATGATCACTCAGACTGTTTCGGTTCTGTGATTGTCTTTATAATGTTTTGGTAAGTTTGAAAACCTTATTATTTGTAAAAGATGGTAAATTCAACCGTTGTCTAATTGAAGTTAAGTGATACTTGGGAGGAGAGACTTGTAAAAAAACATGAAAGATAGCATACGTGTTCAATAGGATGGGATTTATTTCCTTGTGGAGTTATAAAATGAATACATACATATTTTTAGGAGGAAGGAAATCCATAGAGGGTGTATTTTTATCATCTTAAATTTCACACGAGGGGTATAAGCAAATTACACATTTCGTAAAAAGATAACTTTATTTAATTACCATTGCTAAGTGGGTTTTTTTGCATATGATGCCCCCAAGGAGTGATATCTTTGCCAATACTTTTTAAACATGCGATGCCTTTTGAGTGGTGCTTTTTAAACATGGACTACATAAATTGTCAACACCTAGTTCTTTTTGAGTGGTGACTTGTGAGCATATATGTCGACTCTTTTTGAACATACACCATGTATTTGTATGGAACCTATTTGAATAATTTATTCCTTAATAGCATAAAAGATGCTACTGTTCTACAAACATCCAAATGAAGGTAGATATGACCCATACGGACACACCTACCCATGTCCTTTGAAGATTTTCTTGTCATACAATGTGTACCATTTATCCTCTTAAAAAAATCTTGTCCTTTGTAATTTATATAATTATTGTGGAATTAAGTGCACTTATTGTTCAATATGTAAACATAGAAATCATGTCACATAGGCCTAGATCCTAGAAGTATGTGTCCCAAGTAAGCCTATTTCATACCAAGCAAGTACGTGAGTCGCATTCATACAAAAAAGGCGTAAGCATACATACATGAATCTGTACATGCATTCATGAGCTTAGGAGACATGAGTCTAAAGATGTGAAGCTAGACATGTGAACTTCCATATATGAGCCTAGAGACGTGAGTTTAGGGACGTAAATCTGGACACATGAAGGTTTTGTATACGTGAACCTACAAGCATGAGTCTACAGGTGTGAACCTGGACACGTGAGCCTAGCAAACTGTTCTCAGACTTAATCCAAAAACATTAGGGGTCTTTGATGTGAACATGATCTAGACTAATTGTTGGAAATGATAATATAGTGAATTACAGTGTATCAAAGCACGCCTCCTCAAATCCACTAAGCTTTTAATCCCAAAAGCTAGTGAAACACAGACGTTAGTCGAGGAACAATGGAACACCTAAAAATAGGAGCCATCGCGGTCCTTCGAACTCTTGATTCACCAATTGGCTTTATAAATAGCACCTTAAATTTTATGAAAAAAGGCATTCAACCGTCCTATTTTTGGGCGCAACAACTCTAGTGAAGGAGTAGGAAGAGGATCAAGAACCTCAAGGTTTGCTCCCACAGGAAGCAGTCAAACCATGTTTGATGTCGTAATATTTTAAGCATTTGGTATCGATCTTGAGCTAGGTTTATCCCAAGTCGACTATGACCAGTAAATAGCCCAATAATTGTAGTTATGGCAAACGAGACATATCTCTTTTGTCGTGCCACCAGGAACACGTGTTCTACAATATACCCAGCAACAAGTACACACAGTAGTAGTGCAAGCAGGAGTCTCACTCTCCGCAGGATCCCACTATAGAAGTGCCTTTATCATAGAACCGAGATCCATTTCTTCTCTTTGTTTGGACAAGGAACACAGGGAAGGGTAAAAAGCCAATGTTTGGAACTACCTTAAACTAAAGGGATCCACGAGATCCATGAGAGCAATCTCGTAACGTGTCTTGTTGCGTCGCTATGAGCCTACAACCTCAAGGCCAGGCTGTTGGAGGACAAGGGCCATTGGAAACCGTGCAACCCAACCCTTTAGGGCAAGAGATCCCATACCCTGATGAAACAAAGGGTCTTACATGATCACCTTCTTACATTTTCCATCGCCATTTGAAGTGGGAAGGAGGGTTGCGACCACATAGCACCTGGAAGCTGCAAGAGGGGCAAAACTAAGCCAATCCATATCTCAAGGATGACGAGACCAAATTTGATGGAGAACTGGAGCTCCCATTTAGTACCTAGAAAAGTTCGATCAAATTTGTGAGGTCATGGGACGGATTCATAATCCCACCAACATTTGCTCATTTAGGCTATACCTTGAAGGCAAAGTAGGCTAGTGGTTCAGGACACTAAACCCACTTGAAAAGGCTAGCTACAAGATCTTAAGACACACATTCATAGTGGGATTCTCTACAAGTGGTGCCAGATGGAGCCCAATTATCCCAATTCTCAACCGTGTTAAAAAAAAATACTATGGTCGCAATTCTTTAAAGTTATATACCTTAGTATCCCAAAAAGTCTTAGAATCCTCAAGCAAGAGGAGGGAGAAACCATGTGATACATTTCTAGAACCAATATCTCCACATGAGATGTAACACCAGCAAAAGATTGAATGACCTATAGTTCATTGATCGATTTATGATCGGTCTTAAGAGCAAGAGGCTTCACAACCATATCTATAGATATAGGCACTACAAATTTTTATGAGTGCTGCTCACAAGGCAATAGACATTGTAGATAACCTATAAGACAAGGATGTAGAAGTCGTCCACCCGAATCAAGACATAGGGGACACATCATCTAAAGCCTTATTGGTGCCCAACCAGCACCAACTAGATTCCTAGTTAAGGACATGATCATGGACAAGTTGGTAGATAATTTGCTCAACTATTTAGGCCAATAGTGGTCAGGGCCAGCCCCAAGGGCAATCTTAAGGCCATCCCTAGCCCAGCACCTCAAGCAGGACACCCACATCTGTTCCCCTGAATATATGGTTTAGTACATAATTTATTTCAAGATTCGTACAAGTACAGAGTGTCCATTTGTTCAGGCCTAGACAGCAACAATTTTGGGCGTATTGCCAGTGCCATGGGAACCATGACACATTTTATTGTTGGTAGCAAGGAAACCCAATAGGGTGAACTCCAGTACCACAATAGATGCTTCTTGTGCCAAGGAAACCATCAACCCCATCAGCCACTCCTTAGCAAACACAAGCTACAGTACCTACATATCAAACAAAACCCTTTACCATGAGGTATGTGTAGACAATATTACCTGTTGTGTACAAGGGTTACAGTCTCCGCAATCTTGGGGATGGTGGTGCTGGTGTCACCATACTCACCAAAAAGTATTGCTAGGAGGTGTGGGGTAGCTCACCGTTTATAGGCACAAGCCTCTATTGAAGCTTATCGATGGAAACACGATCAAACATGTAAACATCCAACAAGATGCTAAAACCAAGACCTTTGGATGAAGCTTCCCCACCACATATTCGTGGTGGTGGATTTTTAGAAAAGAGGGTCATACACAATGATCCTCGGAAGGCCTTGCATCATGAGAGAAGCAACGATGGTTTATGATTGGTAAACCAATCACAATTATATACGCAAAGGCAACCAGTCCTTGTTGAAGATAAACCCAAAAACAAGGAAGACTCATCGCATGGGTTGAGGCATTCTCTCTCGCCAATGAGTTTGACACAATTGTTCAAACTGCTTTAGTCAACATCTATAAAAGTTGCAGCAAAATTTTGGATAGTAAAGATGAGAACCAGGATTATGAACCTCTCTGAGAGTAGCTTGATGACTTTGAGGATTGGATCTATGTCTTGGTAACCATGGACACTCTTCCACAAAAACTTGGAACAAGGTTTGCACGACTAAATGAGATGGAAATCACCTCTTAGTGCAACATCCCTCCTAGAAGCCAACAACAAATTTGAGCCAAGCTAGAAAGCAATTCATCTATGAGGACTCTTTCATAGGAGGACCAACTTCTATGTTACCCATGGTTACTCGCCCAAGAAATAAGAATGGCTTTGTGCCTTCATGTAGAGGGATGGTGTGTTCCACGCCTTCATGGAGAGGGATGGTGAATCCCAAGTATGGTCAAATGGTCAACAAATGGTTAAAGAGGAGCTAGAAAAGCCCATTAATATGAGATTTGTATACAAGATCGAGCACATCAAGTGGGTGTCACCAATAGGGATTGTTCCCAAAAAGAACAAAAAGCTAAGAGTGTGTGTTAACCTCAAAAACTTTATGCCACCATAGTTTGTGATCACTACCCCTTGCCCTACACATACCATATGCTGAAAAGAGTCGCCAGGGTAGTAGAAGCTTACAACTTCTTTGATGGCTTCTCTAGCTATAACCAAGTAATGATTGACCCAACCGACCAATGCAAGGCAGCGGTTGCTATAGAATGGGGAACCTACATGTATCTTGTCATGCCATTCAACTTGACCAATTCCCCCACCACCTTCTAACGCAATGTGTACAGCCTTAAGTACTATCCTGGAGATAATTATTGATAACCTATGCATACACTCTAAGTGGAAGGAGCATTTTGCTCATCTTTGACTAGTCTTTGAAAGTGAAGACTCTACGACATCTTGTTAAACCCACTCAAATGTCAATTCTGGGTTAAACACGATGTCATCCTTACACACATCGTGGGTGAGAACGGTCTCCACATATGAAAACAAGATCCACGTGATCTTAGAATTTCCACCACCTATCAAACTACAAAGGGGATCAGAGATTTATGGGGCACATAGCATATTACTTCATTTATGTCATATATGATGCCAAACCATTGTATAAGTTGTTGTTGCGAATATAAATAAATACCAATGGCTGTATAGAAATTGAAGAAGTCATTAGCAAGCGCACCCATCTTGAGATCCCCCAACTGGAATCTAATTTTTCATATGCATATAAATACTTCAGCCTTTGCTATTGCGATGCATGTTAGCACAGTCAAAGGAGCATAACATGGACTTCCATGTGACCTTTTCTAGCCATATGATGATGCTAAGTGTAACTACACCACCACTGAAAGAGAGGGATTAGCCATGGTATGCGCCATGAAGAAGTACAACCATTACTTATGGCTACGACATTTGTGTCCTTTGTTGACCATCAAGCGTTGCTATATTTAGTGAACAAGCCTTGCGCCACAAGACGCATCACCAGATGATTGTTGCTTATTCTTTTGGAGTTTGATTTCACCATCACCATGCAAAAGGGGTCTATGCATGTTCATGCCAACCACCTTTCTAGAATTCCAAATGGAGAAACCCCTCTAAGGATGGAAGATGATCTTCTCGACACTCCCACTAATCCATATTGACCACATGCCAAGATGGAGTGAAGGCATCACACCCACTTCTTGGCCAATGGATTTCCCATTAACCACCTCATAAAAAGGGATCAAGCTAGACGTGCCACCTCATTAGGAAGCCAGTCCCCTCAATTGATAGTAGCTGGAATACTTTGCAATAAGGGTCAAGGCTGTTATGGGCTACCATACCTCCAAGAGGAAACTCAATGCAGGGCACTTACTAATGCTTCGAACTTGAGTCCCTTGAGGCCTCCAAGCTCACTTGTTAAGCTCCAAATCTCCAAGCTCCACCTCCACGCTGTCACCATAGAGTCACTCACACCGTCGCATAAGACAATCACTCTCTCTCACTCTCCCACAAAAGCATGAATCATACAAGCACAGAAAAGGCACAAATGCTAGAATTCTCTCTCTCAATCTCTCTCAAGACACAAAGAAGAGCTCTCAATAACACAAAGAGGGATTGTGTCTTTTCATTATGAGAAAATGCCTTATATACAATTCGCCCTTATTCACATTTGGGCACCCAAAACTTACTTAACTAAGGCCTTGGGTGGCCAATATCTCATAATGTACAATTTTTATAGTGCCTTTTCATGACACTTATTAATGTCCTCAATTGGTGAAGCATACTTGTTAATCCAAAATGGGATTAACAAAGGCAGCATTATAAGGAAATGTGTTCATGAAGTTGACTTTTTTGCCGTTCTTAAGCAAGCCCATTCTGGCATAGGTGGAGGACACTTTACCCACAGACACAACTACCCCCCACAAGGTTCTCCAGGCTGGACTCTAGTGGCCTACACTCTCTTTGGAGATGTAGTTGAGTTTATCAAACACACTGCAACAAATGCCAAAGGTTTGCCATAGTCCACGAGAAGGACCAAAATTCCTTGACCCCATTGGTTTTCAGAACAGCCATTTGAGAAATGAGGTTTAGATTTTATGGGAGTCCCATTAGCCTAGTTGGGCTAAGGGAACCCAAGCACATTTTATTATCGTTGCCATAGATTCACGAAATGGACTAAGGCTAAAGCAACGTGAAAATTGGACGTGAGAGCTACCACCACAAGTTCCTCTATGAGAATATGATTACTCATTTTGGTTGCCCACTAGAAATAGTGAACAATCGTAGTACACATTTTATTAATTAATGCAATGGTGGAGTTCTTACTTGAGTTCCTTGTGGTGCATAGAAAGTCAACACCTTACTACCCACAAGTGAATGGCTCGCCTGAAAACACAAACAAGACTCTGTGCACTATTTCACTAAGATAGTACAAGCATCAATGAGTAATTGGGAGCACAATGTGCACTCTACTCTATGAACCTACTACTGCATAAGGATTACAAGGTGTGTGAACTGTATGGGTTTCTAAGGACTTTCGAAAGTTTCAAATCCCGAAGGGGAGATACTGTACGCATGTACAAATGTTTACATGCACACATACATACAAACATACACACAATATGTACTGTGTGTGTGTGTGTGTGTGTGTGTGTGTGTGTGTGTGTGTGTGTGTGTGTGAGAGAGAGAGAGAGAGAGAGAGAGAGAGAGAGAGAGAGAGTCTAAAACGCGTTTCAAACCAGCTATGCTCAAGGGACCAGAAATATGTGGGATGACAAGAAAATATATATGTGGATTACCACCACTTGTAGAGTATGTATTTGTAGATTAGTCTTCGTGGTTCCCCTGTTTTTGTGCATTCCATGTGAAAACCATGGACTCATGCTTTTCCTTTATCAATTTTAGCATCTACTCCTTTGGGGTTGTCTTTTCTAGTGTGTGTTTTAGATAAGTGATTTTTCTAAGTTTCTTATTGAGTACTTGAATAATTATTTTGTTGTACCATAATTAAAAGTTCAGAATAATCTGCCTCCACAATTACAATTTTCTTTCTCATAGTGCATTTAAGAGTACACATCTTGCTATCTTAAAGAGTACACATCTTGCATTTAAGAGTACACATCTTGCAATTTTCTTTATTAAGGTTTTTAAGAGTACACGTCTTGCTATCTTAAAGACTTCGAGTGAGTTGGGTTGTACTAGCTCGTGATGGCTAGCAATTTCCCACTCTCCTTTTCGATCCTCCCAGATTGGCTCTAGGGGTCCCCTCTACCAAGGCTTGTGCTAGGACTTGCTTGTGCCACAACCTCCAATCTATCCCTTTCTTGTGTGTGTGGCTCTAGGGTTGGCATTCTTTCCTGGTGTGTCCGTTTTGCCAAGACCTTCTAGCATTCAGTTCTCGTCTTCTTTGATTGTTGATTGCAATTGTATATGGGCCTCCTTGAATTACTTCCTTTTCAATTTACCATTTGGAACTTGTATTCAATTATTTCTAGCCTAATTTACTATTACAAGTTGTGTTATTATTTCTCTTTTGTCAATCATAAGATCAATACCTCACTTCTCATTAGGTAAAAAGTATATAATGCACAGACGTAACGCATGAGACTTGATATTTTACATAAGACATGTACTAACATATGGCATATAACACAAACATATGGTATTTGTCACATGCCACTAAAAGATAAATTTTCTAGATCTTTTCTCAGTCCAATTTTGAAGCTCTTCTCACAAGGCACACAATGTGTGCAAGCTCGTTTTTAGTTATGATTTTTATTTAGAAGAAACATGTCGAATTGCACCCATGTTTGCATGCAATTGTTCCTTCTTTTGTATTTTATAAAATAATTTTTATATCACAATAGAATCATGAAAGTGAGACCTTATAAAATTTTAATCTCGACTCTTAGGAGTATTTGATGATCACTCAGACTGTTTCGGTTCTGTGATTGTCTTTATAATGTTTTGGTAAGTTTGAAAACCTTATTATTTGTAAAAGATGGTAAATTCAACCGTTGTCTAATTGAAGTTAAGTGATACTTGGGAGGAGAGACTTGTAAAAAAACATGAAAGATAGCATACGTGTTCAATAGGATGGGATTTATTTCCTTGTGGAGTTATAAAATGAATACATACATATTTTTAGGAGGAAGGAAATCCATAGAGGGTGTATTTTTATCATCTTAAATTTCACACGAGGGGTATAAGCAAATTATACATTTCGTAAAAAGATAACTTTATTTAATTACCATTGCTAAGTGGGTTTTTTTGTTTATGATGCCCCCAAGGAGTGATATCTTTGCCAATACTTTTTAAACATGCGATGCCTTTTGAGTGGTGCTTTTTAAACATGGACTACATAAATTGTCAACACCTAGTTCTTTTTGAGTGGTGACTTGTGAGCATATATGTCGACTCTTTTTGAACATACACCATGTATTTGTATGGAACCTATTTGAATAATTTATTCCTTAATAGCATAAAAGATGCTACTGTTCTACAAACATCCAAATGAAGGTAGATATGACCCATACGGACACACCTACCCATGTCCTTTGAAGATTTTCTTGTCATACAATGTGTACCATTTATCCTCTTAAAAAAATCTTGTCCTTTGTAATTTATATAATTATTGTGGAATTAAGTGCACTTATTGTTCAATATGTAAACATAGAAATCATGTCACATAGGCCTAGATCCTAGAAGTATGTGTCCCAAGTAAGCCTATTTCATACCAAGCAAGTACGTGAGTCGCATTCATACAAAAAAGGCGTAAGCATACATACATGAATCTGTACATGCATTCATGAGCTTAGGAGACATGAGTCTAAAGATGTGAAGCTAGACATGTGAACTTCCATATATGAGCCTAGAGACGTGAGTTTAGGGACGTAAATCTGGACACATGAAGGTTTTGTATACGTGAACCTACAAGCATGAGTCTACAGGTGTGAACCTGGACACGTGAGCCTAGCAAACTGTTCTCAGACTTAATCCAAAAACATTAGGGGTCTTTGATGTGAACATGATCTAGACTAATTGTTGGAAATGATAATATAGTGAATTACAGTGTATCAAAGCACGCCTCCTCAAATCCACTAAGCTTTTAATCCCAAAAGCTAGTGAAACACAGACGTTAGTCGAGGAACAATGGAACACCTAAAAATAGGAGCCATCGCGGTCCTTCGAACTCTTGATTCACCAATTGGCTTTATAAATAGCACCTTAAATTTTATGAAAAAAGGCATTCAACCGTCCTATTTTTGGGCGCAACAACTCTAGTGAAGGAGTAGGAAGAGGATCAAGAACCTCAAGGTTTGCTCCCACAGGAAGCAGTCAAACCATGTTTGATGTCGTAATATTTTAAGCATTTGGTATCGATCTTGAGCTAGGTTTATCCCAAGTCGACTATGACCAGTAAATAGCCCAATAATTGTAGTTATGGCAAACGAGACATATCTCTTTTGTCGTGCCACCAGGAACACGTGTTCTACAATATACCCAGCAACAAGTACACACAGTAGTAGTGCAAGCAGGAGTCGTGACTCTCCGCAGGATCCCACTATAGAAGTGCCTTTATCATAGAACCGAGATCCATTTCTTCTCTTTGTTTGGACAAGGAACACAGGGAAGGGTTAAAAAGCCAATGTTTGGAACTACCTTAAACTAAAGGGATCCACGAGATCCATGAGAGCAATCTCGTAACGTGTCTTGTTGCGTCGCTATGAGCCTACAACCTCAAGGCCAGGCTGTTGGAGGACAAGGGCCATTGGAAACCGTGCAACCCAACCCTTTAGGGCAAGAGATCCCATACCCTGAAACAGCCCAGCACCTCAAGCAGGACACCCACATCTGTTCCCCTGAATATATGGTTTAGTACATAATTTATTTCAAGATTCGTACAAGTACAGAGTGTCCATTTGTTAAGGCCTAGATAGCAACAATTTTGGGCGTATTGCCAGTGCCATGGGAACCATGACACATTTTATTGTTGGTAGCAAGGAAACCCAATAGGGTGAACTCCAGTACCACAATAGATGCTTCTTGTGCCAAGGAAACCATCAACCCCATCAGCCACTCCTTAGCAAACACAAGCTACAGTACCTACATATCAAACAAAACCCTTTACCATGAGGTATGTGTAGACAGTATTACCTGTTGTGTACAAGGGTTACAGTCTCCGCAATCTTGGATGGTGGTGCTGGTGTCACCATACTCACCAAAAAGTATTGCTAGGAGGTGTGGGGTAGCTCACCGTTTATAGGCACAAGCCTCTATTGAAGCTTATCGATGGAAACACGATCAAACCTGTAAACATCCAACAAGATTCTAAAACCAAGACCTTTGGATGAAGCTTCCCCACCACATATTCGTGGTGGTGGATTTTTAGAAAAGAGGGTCATACACAATGATCCTCGGAAGGCCTTGCATCATGAGAGAAGCAACGATGGTTTATGATTGGTAAACCAATCACAATTATATACGCAAAGGCAACCAGTCCTTGTTGAAGATAAACCCAAAAACAAGGAAGACTCATCGCATGGGTTGAGGCATTCTCTCTCGCCAATGAGTTTGACACAATTGTTCAAACTGCTTTAGTCAACATCTATAAAAGTTGCAGCAAAATTTTGGATAGTAAAGATGAGAACCAGGATTATGAACCTCTCTGAGAGTAGCTTGATGACTTTGAGGATTGGATCTATGTCTTGGTAACCATGGACACTCTTCCACAAAAACTTGGAACAAGGTTTGCACGACTAAATGAGATGGAAATCACCTCTTAGTGCAACATCCCTCCTAGAAGCCAACAACAAATTTGAGCCAAGC
Source organism: Cibotium barometz (assembly GCF_041138505.1). NCBI lineage: Eukaryota > Viridiplantae > Streptophyta > Polypodiopsida > Cyatheales > Cibotiaceae > Cibotium > Cibotium barometz. The sequence continues at coordinate 7,522,340 of NC_141106.1, forward strand.
TAGAAAGCAATTCATCTATGAGGACTCTTTCATAGGAGGACCAACTTCTATGTTACCCATGGTTACTCGCCCAAGAAAAAAGAATGGCTTTGCGCCTTCATGTAGAGGGATGGTGTGTTCCACGCCTTCATGGAGAGGGATGGTGAATCCCAAGTATGGTCAAGTGGTCAACAAATGGTTAAAGAGGAGCTAGAAAAGCCCATTAATATGAGATTTGTATACAAGATCGAGCACATCAAGTGGGTGTCGCCAATAGGGATTGTTCCCAAAAAGAACAAAAAGCTAAGAGTGTGTGTTAACCTCAAAAACTTTATGCCACCATAGTTTGTGATCACTACCCCTTGCCCTACACATACCATATGCTGAAAAGAGTCGCCAGGGTAGTAGAAGCTTACAACTTCTTTGATGGCTTCTCTAGCTATAACCAAGTAATGATTGACCCAACCGACCAATGCAAGGCAGCGGTTGCTATAGAATGGGGAACCTACATGTATCTTGTCATGCCATTCAACTTGACCAATTCCCCCACCACCTTCTAACGCAATGTGTATAGCCTTAAGTACTATCCTGGAGATAATTATTGATAACCTATGCATACACTCTAAGTGGAAGGAGCATTTTGCTCATCTTTGACTAGTCTTTGAAAGTGAAGACTCTACGACATCTTGTTAAACCCACTCAAATGTCAATTCTGGGTTAAACACGATGTCATCCTTACACACATCGTGGGTGAGAACGGTCTCCACATATGAAAACAAGATCCACGTGATCTTAGAATTTCCACCACCTATCAAACTACAAAGGGGATCAGAGATTTATGGGGCACATAGCATATTACTTCATTTATGTCATATATGATGCCAAACCATTGTATAAGTTGTTGTTGCGAATATAAATAAATACCAATGGCTGTATAGAAATTGAAGAAGTCATTAGCAAGCGCACCCATCTTGAGATCCCCCAACTGGAATCTAATTTTTCATATGCATATAAATACTTCAGCCTTTGCTATTGCGATGCATGTTAGCACAGTCAAAGGAGCATAACATGGACTTCCATGTGACCTTTTCTAGCCATATGATGATGCTAAGTGTAACTACACCACCACTGAAAGAGAGGGATTAACCATGGTATGCGCCATGAAGAAGTACAACCATTACTTATGGCTACGACATTTGTGTCCTCTGTTGACCATCAAGCATTGCTATATTTAGTGAACAAGCCTTGCACCACAAGACGCATCACCAGATGGTTGTTGCTTATTCTTTTGGAGTTTGATTTCACCGTCACCATGCAAAAGGGGTCTATGCATGTTCATGCCAACCACCTTTCTAGAATTCCAAATGGAGAAACCCCTCTAAGGATGGAAGATGATCTTCTCGACACTCCCACTAATCCATATTGACCACATGCCAAGATGGAGTGAAGGCATCACACCCACTTCTTGGCCAATGGATTTCCCATTAACCACCTCATAAAAAGGGATCAAGCTAGACGTGCCGCCTCATTAGGAAGCCAGTCCCCTCAATTGATAGTAGCTGGAATACTTTGCAAATAAGGGTCAAGGCTGTTATGGGCTACCACACCTCCAAGAGGAAACTCAATGCAGGGCACTTACTAATGCTTCGAACTTGAGTCCCTTGAGGCCTCCAAGCTCACTTGTTAAGCTCCAAATCTCCAAGCTCCACCTCCACGCTGTCACCGTAGAGTCACTCACACCGTCGCATAAGACAATCACTCTCTCTCACTCTCCCACAGAAGCATGAATCATACAAGCACAGAAAAGGCACAAATGCTAGAATTCTCTCTCTCAATCTCTCTCAAGACACAAAGAAGAGCTCTCAATAACACAAAGAGGGATTGTGTCTTTTCATTATGAGAAAATGCCTTATATACAATTCGCCCTTATTCACATTTGGGCACCCAAAACTTACTTAACTAAGGCCTTGGGTGGCCAATATCTCATAATGTACAACTTTTATAGTGCCTTTTCATGACACTTATTAATGTCCTCAATTGGTGAAGCATACTTGTTAATCCAAAATGGGATTAACAAAGGCAGCATTATGAGGAAATGTGTTCATGAAGTTGACTTTTTTGCCGTTCTTAAGCAAGCCCATTCTGGCATAGGTGGAGGACACTTTACCCACAGACACAACTACCCCCCACAAGGTTCTCCAGGCTGGACTCTAGTGGCCTACACTCTCTTTGGAGATGTAGTTGAGTTTATCAAACACACTGCAACAAATGCCAAAGGTTTGCCATAGTCCACGAGAAGGACCAAAATTCCTTGACCCCATTGGTTTTCAGAACAGCCATTTGAGAAATGAGGTTTAGATTTTATGGGAGTCCCATTAGCCTAGTTGGGCTAAGGGAACCCAAGCACATTTTATTATCGTTGCCATAGATTCACGAAATGGACTAAGGCTAAAGCAACGTGAAAATTGGACGTGAGAGCTACCACCACAAATTCCTCTATGAGAATATGATTACTCATTTTGGTTGCCCACTAGAAATAGTGAACAATCGTAGTACACATTTTATTAATCAATGCAATGGTGGAGTTCTTACTTGAGTTCCTTGTGGTGCATAGAAAGTCAACACCTTACTACCCACAAGTGAATGGCTCGCCTGAAAACACAAACAAGACTTTGTGCACTATTTCACTAAGATAGTACAAGCATCAACGAGTAATTGGGAGCACAATGTGCACTCTACTCTATGAACCTACTACTGCATAAGGATTACAAGGTGTGTGAACTGTATGGGTTTCTAAGGAGTTTCGAAAGTTTCAAATCTCAAAGGGGAAATACTGTACGCATGTACAAATGTTTACATGCACACATACATACAAACATACACACAATATGTACTGTATGTGTGTGTGTGTGTGTGTGTGTGTGTGAGAGAGAGAGAGAGAGAGAGAGAGAGAGAGAGAGAGAGAGTCTAAAACGCGTTTCAAACCAGCTATGCTCAAGGGACCAGAAATATGTAGGATGACAAGAAAATATATATGCTGATTACCACTTGTAGAGTATGTATTTGTAGATTAGTCTTCGTGGTTCCCCTGCTTTTGTGCATTCCATGTGAAAACCATGGACTCATGCTTTTCCTTTATCAATTTTAGCATCTACTCCTTTGGGGTTGTCTTTTCTAGTGTGTGTTTTAGATAAGTGATTTTTCTAAGTTTCTTATTGAGTACTTGAATAATTATTTTGTTGTACCATAATTAAAAGTTCAGAATAATCTGCCTCCACAATTACAATTTTCTTTCTCATAGTGCATTTAAGAGTACACATCTTGCTATCTTAAAGAGTACCCATCTTGCTATCTTAAAGAGTACACATCTTGCATTTAAGAGTACACATCTTGCATTTAAGAGTACACATCTTGCAATTTTCTTTATTAAGGTTTTTAAGAGTACACGTCTTGCTATCTTAAATACTTCGAGTGAGTTGGGTTGTACTAGCTCGTGATGGCTAGCAATTTCCCACTCTCCTTTTTGATCCTCCTAGATTGGCTCTAGGGGTCCCCTCTACCAAGGCTTGTGCTAGGACTTGCTTGTGCCACAACCTCCAATCTATCCCTTTCTTGTGTGTGTGGCTCTAGGGTTGGCATTCTTTCCTGGTGTGTCCGTTTTGCCAAGACCTTCTAGCATTCAGTTCTCGTCTTCTTTGATTGTTGATTGCAATTGTATATGGGCCTCCTTGAATTACTCCCTTTTCAATTTACCATTTGGAACTTGTATTCAATTATTTCTAGCCTAATTTACTATTACAAGTTGTGTTATTATTTCTCTTTTGTCAATCATAAGATCAATACCTCACTTCTCATTAGGTAAAAAGTATATAATGCACAGACGTAACGCATGAGACTTGATATTTTACATAAGACATGTACTTCTAACATATGGCATATAACACAAACATATGGTATTTGTCACATGCCACTAAAAGATAAATTTTCTAGATCTTTGCTCAGTCCAATTTTGAAGCTCTTCTCACAAGGCACACAATGTGTGCAAGCTCGTTTTTTGTTATGATTTTTATTTAGAAGAAACATGTCGAATTGCACCCATGTTTGCATGCAATTGTTCCTTCTTTTGTATTTTATAAAATAATTTTTAAATCAACAATAGAATCATGAAAGTGAGACCTTATAAAATTTTAATCTCGACTCTTAGGAGTATTTGATGATCACTCAGACTGTTTCGGTTCTGTGATTGTCTTTATAATGTTTTGGTAAGTTTGAAAACCTTATTATTTGTAAAAGATGGTAAATTCAACCGTTGTCTAATTGAAGTTAAGTGATACTTGGGAGGAGAGACTTGTAAAAAAACATGAAAGATAGTATACGTGTTCAATAGGATGGGATTTATTTCCTTGTGGAGTTATAAAATGAATACATACATATTTTCAGGAGGAAGGAAATCCATAGAGGGTGTATTTTTATCATCTTAAATTTCACACGAGGGGTATAAGCAAATTACACATTTTGTAAAAAGATAACTTTATTTAATTACCATTGCTAAGTGGGTTTTTTTGCATATGATGCCCCCAAGGAGTGATATCTTTGCCAATACTTTTTAAACATGCGATGCCTTTTGAGTGGTGCTTTTTAAACATGGACTACATAAATTGTCAACACCTAGTTCTTTTTGAGTGGTGACTTGTGAGCATATATGTCGACTCTTTTTGAACATACACCATGTATTTGTATGGAACCTATTTGAATAATTTATTCCTTAATAGCATAAAAGATGCTACTGTTCTACAAACATCCAAATGAAGGTAGATATGACCCATACGGACACACCTACCCATGTCCTTTGAAGATTTTCTTGTCATACAATGTGTACCATTTATCCTCTTAAAAAAATCTTGTCCTTTGTAATTTATATAATTATTGTGGAATTAAGTGCACTTATTGTTCAATATGTAAACATAGAAATCATGTCACATAGGCCTAGATCCTAGAAGTATGTGTCCCAAGTAAGCCTATTTCATACCAAGCAAGTACGTGAGTCGCATTCATACAAAAAAGGCGTAAGCATACATACATGAATCTGTACATGCATTCATGAGCTTAGGAGACATGAGTCTAAAGATGTGAAGCTAGACATGTGAACTTCCATATATGAGCCTAGAGACGTGAGTTCAGGGACGTAAATCTAGACACATGAAGGTTTTGTATACGTGAACCTACAAGCATGAGTCTACAGGTGTGAACCTGGACACGTGAGCCTAGCAAACTGTTCTCAGACTTAATCCAAAAACATTAGGGGTCTTTGATGTGAACATGATCTAGACTAATTGTTGGAAATGATAATATAGTGAATTACAGTGTATCAAAGCACGCCTCCTCAAATCCACTAAGCTTTTAATCCCAAAAGCTAGTGAAACACAGACGTTAGTCGAGGAACAATGGAACACCTAAAAATAGGAGCCATCGCGGTCCTTCGAACTCTTGATTCACCAATTGGCTTTATAAATAGCACCTTAAATTTTATGAAAAAAGGCATTCAACCGTCCTATTTTTGGGCGCAACAACTCTAGTGAAGGAGTAGGAAGAGGATCAAGAACCTCAAGGTTTGCTCCCACAGGAAGCAGTCAAACCATGTTTGATGTTGTAATATTTTAAGCATTTGGTATCGATCTTGAGCTAGGTTTATCCCAAGTCGACTATGACCAGTAAATAGCCCAATAATTGTAGTTATGGCAAACGAGACATATCTCTTTTGTCGTGCCACCAGGAACACGTGTTCTACAATATACCCAGCAACAAGTACACACAGTAGTAGTGCAAGCAGGAGTCTCACTCTCCGCAGGATCCCACTATAGAAGTGCCTTTATCATAGAACCGAGATCCATTTCTTCTCTTTGTTTGGACAAGGAACACAGGGAAGGGTAAAAAGCCAATGTTTGGAACTACCTTAAACTAAAGGGATCCACGAGATCCATGAGAGCAATCTCGTAACGTGTCTTGTTGCGTCGCTATGAGCCTACAACCTCAAGGCCAGGCTGTTGGAGGACAAGGGCCATTGGAAACCGTGCAACCCAACCCTTTAGGGCAAGAGATCCCATACCCTGATGAAACAAAGGGTCTTACATGATCACCTTCTTACATTTTCCATCGCCATTTGAAGTGGGAAGGAGGGTTGCGACCACATAGCACCTAGAAGCTGCAAGAGGGGCAAAACTAAGCCAATCCATATCTCAAGGATGACGAGACCAAATTTGATGGAGAACTGGAGCTCCCATTTAGTACCTAGAAAAGTTCGATCAAATTTGTGAGGTCATGGGACGGATTCATAATCCCACCAAGATTTGCTCATTTAGGCTATACCTTGAAGGCAAAGTAGGCTAGTGGTTCAGGACACTAAACCCACTTGAAAAGGCTAGCTACAAGATCTTAAGACACACATTCATAGTGGGATTCTCTACAAGTGGTGCCAGATGGAGCCCAATTATCCCAATTCTCAACCGTGTTAAAAAAAATACTATGGTCGCAATTCTTTAAAGTTATATACCTTAGTATCCCAAAAAGTCTTAGAATCCACAAGTAAGAGGAGGGAGAAACCATGTGATACATTTCTAGAACCAATATCTCCACATGAGATGTAACACCAGCAAAAGATTGAATGACCTATAGTTCATTGATCGATTTATGATCGCTCTTAAGAGCAAGAGGCTTCACAACCATATCTATAGATATAGGCACTACAATTTTTATGAGTGCTGCTCACAAGGCAATAGACATTGTAGATAACCTATAAGACAAGGATGTAGAAGTCGTCCACCCGAATCAAGACATAGGGGACACATCATCTAAAGCCTTATTGGTGCCCAACCAGCACCAACTAGATTCCTAGTTAAGGACATGATCATGGACAAGTTGGTAGATAATTTGCTCAACTATTTAGGCCAATAGTGGTCAGGGCCAGCCCCAAGGGCAATCTTAAGGCCATCCCTAGCCCAGCACCTCAAGCAGACACCCACATCTGTTCCCCTGAATATATGGTTTAGTACATAATTTATTTCAAGATTCGTACAAGTACAGAGTGTCCATTTGTTCAGGCCTAGACAGCAACAATTTTGGGCGTATTGCCAGTGCCATGGGAACCATGACACATTTTATTGTTGGTAGCAAGGAAACCCAATAGGGTGAACTCCAGTACCACAATAGATGCTTCTTGTGCCAAGGAAACCATCAACCCCATCAGCCACTCCTTAGCAAACACAAGCTACAGTACCTACATATCAAACAAAACCCTTTACCATGAGGTATGTGTAGACAGTATTACCTGTTGTGTACAAGGGTTACAGTCTCCGCAATCTTGGATGGTGGTGCTGGTGTCACCATACTCACCAAAAAGTATTGCTAGGAGGTGTGGGGTAGCTCACCGTTTATAGGCACAAGCCTCGATTGAAGCTTATCGATGGAAACACGATCAAACCTGTAAACATCCAACAAGATGCTAAGACCAAGACCTTTGGATGAAGCTTCCCCACCACATATTCGTGGTGGTGGATTTTTAGAAAAGAGGGTCATACACAATGATCCTCGGAAGGCCTTGCATCATGAGAGAAGCAACGATGGTTTATGATTGGTAAACCAATCACAATTATATACGCAAAGGCAACCAGTCCTTGTTGAAGATAAACCCAAAAACAAGGAAGACTCATCGCATGGGTTGAGGCATTCTCTCTCGCCAATGAGATTGACACAATTGTTCAAACTGCTTTAGTCAACTGTGTGTGTGTGTGTGTGTGTGTGTGTGAGAGAGAGAGAGAGAGAGAGAGAGTCTAAAACGCATTTCAAACCAGCTAAGCTCAAGGGACCAAAAATATGTAGGATGACAAGAAAATATATATGCTGATTACCACTTGTAGAGTATGTATTTGTAGATTAGTCTTCGTGGTTCCCCTGCTTTTGTGCATTCCATGTGAAAACCATGGACTCATGCTTTTCCTTTATCAATTTTAGCATCTACTCCTTTGGGGTTGTCTTTTCTAGTGTGTGTTTTAGATAAGTGATTTTTCTAAGTTTCTTATTGAGTACTTGAATAATTATTTTGTTGTACCATAATTAAAAGTTCAGAATAATCTGCCTCCACAATTACAATTTTCTTTCTCATAGTGCATTTAAGAGTACACATCTTGCTATCTTAAAGATTACACATCTTGCATTTAAGAGTACACATCTTGCAATTTTCTTTATTAAGGTTTTTAAGAGTACACGTCTTGCTATCTTAAAGACTTCGAGTGAGTTGGGTTGTACTAGCTCGTGATGGCTAGCAATTTCCCACTCTCCTTTTCGATCCTCCTAGATTGGCTCTAGGGGTCCCCTCTACCAAGGCTTGTGCTAGGACTTGCTTGTGCCACAACCTCCAATCTGTCCCTTTCTTGTGTGTGTGGCTCTAGGGTTGGCATTCTTTCCTGGTGTGTCCGTTTTGCCAAGACCTAGCATTCAGTTCTCGTCTTCTTTGATTGTTGATTGCAATTGTATATGGGCCTCCTTGAATTACTCCCTTTTCAATTTACCATTTGGAACTTGTATTCAATTATTTCTAGCCTAATTTACTATTACAAGTTGTGTTATTATTTCTCTTTTGTCAATCATAAGATCAATACCTCACTTCTCATTAGGTAAAAAGTATATAATGCACAGACGTAACGCATGAGACTTGATATTTTACATAAGACATGTACTTCTAACATATGGCATATAACACAAACATATGGTATTTGTCACATGCCACTAAAAGATAAATTTTCTAGATCCTTGCTCAGTCCAATTTTGAAGCTCTTCTCACAAGGCACACAATGTGTGCAAGCTCGTTTTTTGTTATGATTTTTATTTAGAAGAAACATGTCGAATTGCACCCATGTTTGCATGCAATTGGTCCTTCTTTTGTATTTTATAAAATAATTTTTATATCACAATAGAATCATGAAAGTGAGACCTTATAAAATTTTAATCTCGACTCTTAGGAGTATTTGATGATCACTCAGACTGTTTCGGTTCTGTGATTGTCTTTATAATGTTTTGGTAAGTTTGAAAACGTTATTATTTGTAAAAGATGGTAAATTCAACCGTTGTCTAATTGAAGTTAAGTGATACTTGGGAGGAGAGACTTGTAAAAAAACATGAAAGATAGCATACGTGTTCAATAGGATGGGATTTATTTCCTTGTGGAGTTATAAAATGAATACATACATATTTTTAGGAGGAAGGAAATCCATAGAGGGTGTATTTTTATCATCTTAAATTTCACACGAGGGGTATAAGCAAATTACACATTTCGTAAAAAGATAACTTTATTTAATTACCATTGCTAAGTGGGTTTTTTTGCATATGATGCCCCCAAGGAGTGATATCTTTGCCAATACTTTTTAAACATGCGATGCCTTTTGAGTGGTGCTTTTTAAACATGGACTACATAAATTGTCAACACCTAGTTCTTTTTGAGTGGTGACTTGTGAGCATATATGTCGACTCTTTTTGAACATACACCATGTATTTGTATGGAACCTATTTGAATAATTTATTCCTTAATAGCATAAAAGATGCTACTGTTCTACAAACATCCAAATGAAGGTAGATATGACCCATACGGACACACCTACCCATGTCCTTTGAAGATTTTCTTGTCATACAATGTGTACCATTTATCCTCTTAAAAAAATCTTGTCCTTTGTAATTTATATAATTATTGTGGAATTAAGTGCACTTATTGTTCAATATGTAAACATAGAAATCATGTCACATAGGCCTAGATCCTAGAAGTATGTGTCCCAAGTAAGCCTATTTCATACCAAGCAAGTACGTGAGTCGCATTCATACAAAAAAGGCGTAAGCATACATACATATGAGGTATGTGTAGACAGTATTACCTGTTGTGTACAAGGGTTACAGTCTCCGCAATCTTGGATGGTGGTGCTGCTGTCACCATACTCACCAAAAAGTATTGCTAGGAGGTGTGGGGTAGCTCACCGTTTATATGCACAAGCCTCTATTGAAGCTTATCGATGCAAACACGATCAAACCTGTAAACATCCAACAAGATGCTAAAACCAAGACCTTTGGATGAAGCTTCCCCACCACATATTCGTGGTGGTGGATTTTTAGAAAAGAGGGTCATACACAATGATCCTCGGAAGGCCTTGCATCATGAGAGAAGCAACGATGGTTTATGATTGGTAAACCAATCACAATTATATACGCAAAGGCAACCAGTCCTTGTTGAAGATAAACCCAAAAACAAGGAAGACTCATCGCATGGGTTGAGGCATTCTCTCTCGCCAATGAGTTTGACACAATTGTTCAAACTGCTTTAGTCAACATCTATAAAAGTTGCAGCAAAATTTTGGATAGTAAAGATGAGAACCAGGATTATGAACCTCTCTGAGAGTAGCTTGATGACTTTGAGGATTGGATCTATGTCTTGGTAACCATGGACACTCTTCCACAAAAACTTGGAACAAGGTTTGCACGACTAAATGAGATGGAAATCACCTCTTAGTGCAACATCCCTCCTAGAAGCCAACAACAAATTTGAGCCAAGCTAGAAAGCAATTCATCTATGAGGACTCTTTCATAGGAGGACCAACTTCTATGTTACCCATGGTTACTCGCCCAAGAAAAAAGAATGGCTTTGCGCCTTCATGTAGAGGGATGGTGTGTTCCACGCCTTCATGGAGAGGGATGGTGAATCCCAAGTATGGTCAAATGGTCAACAAATGGTTAAAGAGGAGCTAGAAAAGCCCATTAATATGAGATTTGTATACAAGATCGAGCACATCAAGTGGGTGTCGCCAAATAGGGATTGTTCCCAAAAAGAACAAAAAGCTAAGAGTGTGTGTTAACCTCAAAAACTTTATGCCACCACAGTTTGTGATCACTACCCCTTGCCCTACACGTACCATATGCTAAAAAGAGTCGCCAGGGTAGAAGCTTACAACTTCTTTGATGGCTTCTCTAGCTATAACCAAGTAATGATTGACCCAACCGACCAATACAAGGCAGCGGTTGCTATAGAATGGGGAACCTACATGTATCTTGTCATGCCATTCAACTTGACCAATTCCCCCACCACCTTCTAACGCAATGTGTATAGCCTTAAGTACTATCCTGGAGATAATTATTGATAACCTATGCATACACTCTAAGTGGAAGGAGCATTTTGCTCATCTTTGACTAGTCTTTGAAAGTGAAGACTCTACGACATCTTGTTAAACCCACTCAAATGTCAATTCTGGGTTAAACACGATGTCATCCTTACACACATCGTGGGTGAGAACGGTCTCCACATATGAAAACAAGATCCACGTGATCTTAGAATTTCCACCACCTATCAAACTACAAAGGGGATCAGAGATTTATGGGGCACATAGCATATTACTTCATTTATGTCATATATGATGCCAAACCATTGTATAAGTTGTTGTTGCGAATATAAATAAATACCAATGGCTGTATAGAAATTGAAGAAGTCATTAGCAAGCGCACCCATCTTGAGATCCCCCAACTGGAATCTAATTTTTCATATGCATATAAATACTTCAGCCTTTGCTATTGGGATGCATGTTAGCACAGTCAAAGGAGCATAACATGGACTTCCATGTGACCTTTTCTAGCCATATGATGATGCTAAGTGTAACTACACCACCACTGAAAGAGAGGGATTAACCATGGTATGCGCCATGAAGAAGTACAACCATTACTTATGGCTACGACATTTGTGTCCTTTGTTGACATCAAGCGTTGCTATATTTAGTGAACAAGCCTTGCACCACAAGACGCATCACCAGATGGTTGTTGCTTATTCTTTTGGAGTTTGATTTCACCATCACCATGCAAAAGGGGTCTATGCATGTTCATGCCAACCACCTTTCTAGAATTCCAAATGGAGAAACCCCTCTAAGGATGGAAGATGATCTTCTCGACACTCCCACTAATCCATATTGACCACATGCCAAGATGGAGTGAAGGCATCACACCCACTTCTTGGCCAATGGATTTCCCATTAACCACCTCATAAAAAGGGATCAAGCTAGACGTGCCGCCTCATTAGGAAGCCAGTCCCCTCAATTGATAGTAGCTGGAATACTTTGCAAATAAGGGTCAAGGCTGTTATGGGCTACCACACCTCCAAGAGGAAACTCAATGCAGGGCACTTACTAATGCTTCGAACTTGAGTCCCTTGAGGCCTCCAAGCTCACTTAAGCTCCAAATCTCCAAGCTCCACCTCCACGCTGTCACCGTAGAGTCACTCACACCGTCGCATAAGACAATCACTCTCTCTCACTCTCCCACAGAAGCATGAATCATACAAGCACAGAAAAGGCACAAATGCTAGAATTCTCTCTCTCAATCTCTCTCAAGACACAAAGAAGAGCTCTCAATAACACAAAGAGGGATTGTGTCTTTTCATTATGAGAAAATGCCTTATATACAATTCGCCCTTATTCACATTTGGGCACCCAAAACTTACTTAACTAAGGCCTTGGGTGGCCAATATCTCATAATGTACAACTTTTATAGTGCCTTTTCATGACACTTATTAATGTCCTCAATTGGTGAAGCATACTTGTTAATCCAAAATGGGATTAACAAAGGCAGCATTATGAGGAAATGTGTTCATGAAGTTGACTTTTTTGCCGTTCTTAAGCAAGCCCATTCTGGCATAGGTGGAGGACACTTTACCCACAGACACAACTACCCCCCACAAGGTTCTCCAGGCTGGACTCTAGTGGCCTACACTCTCTTTGGAGATGTAGTTGAGTTTATCAAACACACTGCAACAAATGCCAAAGGTTTGCCATAGTCCACGAGAAGGACCAAAATTCCTTGACCCCATTGGTTTTCAGAACAGCCATTTGAGAAATGAGGTTTAGATTTTATGGGAGTCCCATTAGCCTAGTTGGGCTAAGGGAACCCAAGCACATTTTATTATCGTTGCCATAGATTCACGAAATGGACTAAGGCTAAAGCAACGTGAAAATTGGACGTGAGAGCTACCACCACAAGTTCCTCTATGAGAATATGATTACTCATTTTGGTTGCCCACTAGAAATAGTGAACAATCGTAGTACACATTTTATTAATCAATGCAATGGTGGAGTTCTTACTTGAGTTCCTTGTGGTGCATAGAAAGTCAACACCTTACTACCCACAAGTGAATGGCTCGCCTGAAAACACAAACAAGACTTTGTGCACTATTTCACTAAGATAGTACAAGCATCAATTGGGAGCACAATGTGCACTCTACTCTATGAACCTACTACTGCATAAGGATTACAAGGTGTGTGAACTGTATGGGTTTCTAAGGAGTTTCAAAAGTTTCAAATCCCGAAGGGGAGATACTGTACGCATGTACAAATGTTTACATGCACACATACATACAAACATACACACAATATGTACTGTATGTGTGTGTGTGTGTGTGTGTGTGTGTGTGTGTGTGTGTGAGAGAGAGAGAGAGAGAGAGAGAGAGAGAGGGAGAGTCTAAAACGCGTTTCAAACCAGCTATGCTCAAGGGACCAGAAATATGTAGGATGACAAGAAAATATATATGCTGATTACCACTTGTAGAGTATGTATTTGTAGATTAGTCTTCGTGGTTCCCCTGCTTTTGTGCATTCCATGTGAAAACCATGGACTCATGCTTTTCCTTTATCAATTTTAGCATCTACTCCTTTGGGGTTGTCTTTTCTAGTGTGTGTTTTAGATAAGTGATTTTTCTAAGTTTCTTATTGAGTACTTGAATAATTATTTTGTTGTACCATAATTAAAAGTTCAGAATAATCTGCCTCCACAATTACAATTTTCTTTCTCATAGTGCATTTAAGAGTACACATCTTGCTATCTTAAAGAGTACACATCTTGCATTTAAGAGTACACATCTTGCAATTTTCTTTATTAAGGTTTTTAAGAGTACACGTCTTGCTATCTTAAAGACTTCGAGTGAGTTGGGTTGTACTAGCTCGTGATGGCTAGCAATTTCCCACTCTCCTTTTCGATCCTCCTAGATTGGCTCTAGGGGTCCCCTCTACCAAGGCTTGTGCTAGGACTTGCTTGTGCCACAACCTCCAATCTATCCCTTTCTTGTGTGTGTGGCTCTAGGGTTGGCATTCTTTCCTGGTGTGTCCGTTTTGCCAAGACCTTCTAGCATTCAGTTCTCGTCTTCTTTGATTGTTGATTGCAATTGTATATGGGCCTCCTTGAATTACTCCCTTTTCAATTTACCATTTGGAACTTGTATTCAATTATTTCTAGCCTAATTTACTATTACAAGTTGTGTTATTATTTCTCTTTTGTCAATCATAAGATCAATACCTCACTTCTCATTAGGTAAAAAGTATATAATGCACAGACGTAACGCATGAGACTTGATATTTTACATAAGACATGTACTTCTAACATATGGCATATAACACAAACATATGGTATTTGTCACATGCCACTAAAAGATAAATTTTCTAGATCTTTGCTCAGTCCAATTTTGAAGCTCTTCTCACAAGGCACACAATGTGTGCAAGCTCGTTTTTAGTTATGATTTTTATTTAGAAGAAACATGTCGAATTGCACCCATGTTTGCATGCAATTGTTCCTTCTTTTGTATTTTATAAAATAATTTTTATATCACAATAGAATCATGAAAGTGAGACCTTATAAAATTTTAATCTCGACTCTTAGGAGTATTTGATGATCACTCAGACTGTTTCGGTTCTGTGATTGTCTTTATAATGTTTTGGTAAGTTTGAAAACCTTATTATTTGTAAAAGATGGTAAATTCAACCGTTGTCTAATTGAAGTTAAGTGATACTTGGGAGGAGAGACTTGTAAAAAAACATGAAAGATAGCATACGTGTTCAATAGGATGGGATTTATTTCCTTGTGGAGTTATAAAATGAATACATACATATTTTTAGGAGGAAGGAAATCCATAGAGGGTGTATTTTTATCATCTTAAATTTCACACGAGGGGTATAAGCAAATTACACATTTCGTAAAAAGATAACTTTATTTAATTACCATTGCTAAGTGGGTTTTTTTGCATATGATGCCCCCAAGGAGTGATATCTTTGCCAATACTTTTTAAACATGCGATGCCTTTTGAGTGGTGCTTTTTAAACATGGACTACATAAATTGTCAACACCTAGTTCAAGTACAGAGTGTCCATTTGTTCAGGCCTAGACAGCAACAATTTTGGGCGTATTTCCAGTGCCATGGGAACCATGACACATTTTATTGTTGGTAGCAAGGAAACCCAATAGGGTGAACTCCAGTACAACAATAGATGCTTCTTGTGCCAAGGAAACCATCAACCCCATCAGCCACTCCTTAGCAAACACAAGCTACAGTACCTACATATCAAACAAAACCCTTTACCATGAGGTATGTGTAGACAGTATTACCTATTGTGTACAAAGGGTTACAGTCTCCGCAATCTTGGATGGTGGTGCTGGTGTCACCATACTCACCAAAAAGTATTGCTAGGAGGTGTGGGGTAGCTCACCGTTTATAGGCACAAGCCTCTATTGAAGCTTATCGATGGAAACACGATCAAACCTGTAAACATCCAACAAGATGCTAAAACCAAGACCTTTGGATGAAGCTTCCCCACCACATATTCGTGGTGGTGGATTTTTAGAAAAGAGGGTCATACACAATGATCCTCGGAAGGCCTTGCATCATGAGAGAAGCAACGATGGTTTATGATTGGTAAACCAATCACAATTATATACGCAAAGGCAACCAGTCCTTGTTGAAGATAAACCCAAAAACAAGGAAGACTCATCGCATGGGTTGAGGCATTCTCTCTCGCCAATGAGTTTGACACAATTGTTCAAACTGCTTTAGTCAACATCTATAAAAGTTGCAGCAAAATTTTGGATAGTAAAGATGAGAACCAGGATTATGAACCTCTCTGAGAGTAGCTTGATGACTTTGAGGATTGGATCTATGTCTTGGTAACCATGGACACTCTTCCACAAAAACTTGGAACAAGGTTTGCACGACTAAATGAGATGGAAATCACCTCTTAGTGCAACATCCCTCCTAGAAGCCAACAACAAATTTGAGCCAAGCTAGAAAGCAATTCATCTATGAGGACTCTTTCATAGGAGGACCAACTTCTATGTTACCCATGGTTACTCGCCCAAGAAAAAAGAATGGCTTTGCGCCTTCATGTAGAGGGATGGTGTGTTCCACGCCTTCATGGAGAGGGATGGTGAATCCCAAGTATGGTCAAATGGTCAACAAATGGTTAAAGAGGAGCTAGAAAAGCCCATTAATATGAGATTTGTATACAAGATCGAGCACATCAAGTGGGTGTCGCCAAATAGGGATTGTTCCCAAAAAGAACAAAAAGCTAAGAGTGTGTGTTAACCTCAAAAACTTTATGCCACCATAGTTTGTGATCACTACCCCTTGCCCTACACATACCATATGCTAAAAAGAGTCGCCAGGGTAGAAGCTTACAACTTCTTTGATGGCTTCTCTAGCTATAACCAAGTAATGATTGACCCAACCGACCAATACAAGGCAGCGGTTGCTATAGAATGGGGAACCTACATGTATCTTGTCATGCCATTCAACTTGACCAATTCCCCCACCACCTTCTAACGCAATGTGTATAGCCTTAAGTACTATCCTGGAGATAATTATTGATAACCTATGCACTGCAGAGTGAAGCTAGCGCCTAGATATTATGGGCCATTTAAAATCCTTCAAAAGATTAATGATGTGGCCTATAGACTAGAGCTTCCATCTAATTGGAATATCCATAATTCTTTTCATATCCATCTCTTGAAACCTTTTCGAGGAACACTTCCTACTCACCCAACATATGAGGAACCACCTCTTATTGAAGGAGAGGAAGAAGTACTAGTTCTTGATGCTATCATTGACCAAGAGATAACAACAACAAGGACAGGTAATCAATACTTCAAGTATCTTTTGACTTTTAAGAATCATCCACAAGAAGATGCTAAATGGATGCCTGAGAAATTTTTCCGAGTTTACCCTGAAATTCTTCATTCTTTTCAAACCCAGCAAATCCCTCAAAAAATATTAAAAATCCCTAAAACTCCCAAGAAAATCCAAACAATTTCCATAAAATCTCAAAAAAAAGGCCTCTCCATCAATTTTGAGCTCAACTCATGTGCAAAATTATTTAGAAGACTCACAATCAGTGTTCTTGTGAGTGTCTACCTCTCCATTATCGATTCCGATATGATCCAGTGAACCTTTGTGCATCCGACAATTGCAAACTCAAGCAAGAGGGATGTCATGAGAATATATTTTAAGTCCTCTAGGTAAATCCATATGTCTCATAATTATGTGTGAGGCACAACTCATGCTACCAAAGAGAGCCAATAGTCAACAAGAGAAATTCCTTCTTCCACACAGTGCAATTGTGAGCCAATTTCAATTAATAACAGTAAAGCATCACATGGTTCTATTTCACAACCCACCAACCGTCACTATCAAGTGTGACAAAGGAGTTTTTTTGCAGCTCATCTTCAAAGGCCAATTTTCAGCATCACAAGAGGAAGAAAGCTTGCACTTATGCCCCGACAAATTTCATGTGATGAAGAAGATGAACCTCGCAACTAGTCATAACTAGTCACATGGCAACTTCCAAGGAATAGCTTGCTCATGGAGGAGCAAAACGCATCCTTTATCTTGAATGTTATAGCAACTAGGGCCAATTTAAGCAGCAAGAGGGTTTCCAAATTTTCCAAACGGCATGGAATTCTTGTTGAAGTGGTGAAGGCTTTTGGTCTTGGTAGAAATGGGAAACTAAGACTAGTAAAAATGCATGATGCAAGGTGGCTTTCCAAAGGACAATTCATAGCCAAAATTGTACAGATTACACCAACATTGCTCACAGAGCAAAGAAGCAAACTTATACTCCACTCACCAACTACAAGGTACAATTTCTTCTACATTTGTTTGCTGGTGTTTTGTTTGCTGGTGTATTTACAAAGCTCAATGTCCTCCATTGTAAACTCCAATAGAGGCTTCTGCCTATAAACGGTGAGCTACCCCACACCTCCTAGCAATACTTTTTGGTGAGTATGGTGACACCAGCACCACCATCCAAGATTGCGGAGACTGTAACCCTTGTACACAACAGGTAATACTGTCTACACATACCTCATGGTAAAGGGTTTTGTTTGATATGTAGGTACTGTAGCTTGTGTTTGCTAAGGAGTGGCTGATGGGGTTGATGGTTTCCTTGGCACAAGAAGCATCTATTGTGGTACTGGAGTTCACCCTATTGGGTTTCCTTGCTACCAACAATAAAATGTGTCATGGTTCCCATGGCACTGGCAATACGCCCAAAATTGTTGCTGTCTAGGACTGAACAAATGGACACTCTGTACTTGTACGAATCTTGAAATAAATTATGTACTAAACCATATATTCAGGGGAACAGATGTGGGTGTCCTGCTTGAGGTGCTGTAGGGATGGCCTTAAGATTGCCCTTGGGGCTGGCCCTGACCACTATTGGCCTAAATAGTTGAGCAAATTATCTACCAACTTGTCCATGATCATGTCCTTAACTAGGAATCTAGTTGGTGCTGGTTGGGCACCAATAAGGCTTTAGATGATGTGTCCCCTATGTCTTGATTCGGGTGGACGACTTCTACATCCTTGTCTTATAGGTTATCTACAATGTCTATTGCCTTGTGAGCAGCACTCATAAAAATTGTAGTGCCTATATCTATAGATATGGTTGTGAAGCCTCTTGCTCTTAAGACCGATCATAAATCGATCAATGAACTATAGGTCATTCAATCTTTTGCTGGTGTTACATCTCATGTGGAGATATTGGTTCTAGAAATGTATCACATGGTTTCTCCCTCCTCTTGCTTGAGGATTCTAAGACTTTTTGGGATACTAAGGTATATAACTTTAAAGAATTGCGACCATAGTATTTTTTTTTAACACGGTTGAGAATTGGGATAATTGGGCTCCATCTGGCACCACTTGTAGAGAATCCCACTATGAATGTGTGTCTTAAGATCTTGTAACTAGCCTTTTCAAGTGGGTTTAGTGTCCTGAACCACTAGCCTACTTTGCCTTCAAGGTATAGCCTAAATGAGCAAATCTTGGTGGGATTATGAATCCGTCCCATGACCTCACAAATTTGATCGAACTTTTCTAGGTACTAAATGGGAGCTCCAGTTCTCCATCAAATTTGGTCTCGTCATCCTTGAGATATGGATTGGCTTAGTTTTGCCCCTCTTGCAGCTTCTAGGTGCTATGTGGTCGCAACCCTCCTTCCCACTTCAAATGGCGATGGAAAATGTAAGAAGGTGATCATGTAAGACCCTTTGTTTCATCAGGGTATGGGATCTCTTGCCCTAAAGGGTTGGGTTGCACGGTTTCCAATGGCCCTTGTCCTCCAACAGCCTGGCCTTGAGGTTGTAGGCTCATAGCGACGCAACAAGACACATTACGAGATTGCTCTCATGGATCTCGTGGATCCCTTTAGTTTAAGGTAGTTCCAAACATTGGCTTTTTACCCTTCCCTGTGTTCCTTGTCGAAACAAAGAGAAGAAATGGATCTCGGTTCTATGATAAAGGCACTTCTATGGTGGGATCCTGCGGAGAGTGAGACTCCTGCTTGCACTACTACTGTGTGTACTTGTTGCTGGGTATATTGTAGAACACGTGTTCCTGGTGGCACGACAAAAGAGATATGTCTCGTTTGCCATAACTACAATTATTGGGCTATTTACTGGTCATAGTCGACTTGGGATAAACCTAGCTCAAGATCGATACCAAATGCTTAAAATATTACGACATCAAACATGGTTTGACTGCTTCCTGTGGGAGCAAACCTTGAGGTTCTTGATCCTCTTCCTACTCCTTCACTAGAGTTGTTGCGCCCAAAAATAGGACGATTGAATGCCTTTTTTCATAAAATTTAAGGTGCTATTTATAAAGCCAATTGGTGAATCAAGAGTTCGAAGGACCGCGATGGCTCCTATTTTTAGGTGTTCCATTGTTCCTCGACTAACGTCTGTGTTTCACTAGCTTTTGGGATTAAAAGCTTAGTGGATTTGAGGAGGCGTGCTTTGATACACTGTAATTCACTATATTATCATTTCCAACAATTAGTCTAGATCATGTTCACAT
Source organism: Cibotium barometz (assembly GCF_041138505.1). Classification (NCBI taxonomy): domain Eukaryota; kingdom Viridiplantae; phylum Streptophyta; class Polypodiopsida; order Cyatheales; family Cibotiaceae; genus Cibotium; species Cibotium barometz. Next base: position 7,542,501 of record NC_141106.1, read on the forward strand.
CAAAGACCCCTAATGTTTTTGGATTAAGTCTGAGAACAGTTTGCTAGGCTCACGTGTCCAGGTTCACACCTGTAGACTCATGCTTGTAGGTTCACGTATACAAAACCTTCATGTGTCTAGATTTACGTCCCTAAACTCACGTCTCTAGGCTCATATATGGAAGTTCACATGTCTAGCTTCACATCTTTAGACTCATGTCTCCTAAGCTCATGAATGCATGTACAGATTCATGTATGTATGCTTACGCCTTTTTTGTATGAATGCGACTCACGTACTTGCTTGGTATGAAATAGGCTTACTTGGGACACATACTTCTAGGATCTAGGCCTATGTGACATGATTTCTATGTTTACATATTGAACAATAAGTGCACTTAATTCCACAATAATTATATAAATTACAAAGGACAAGATTTTTTTAAGAGGATAAATGGTACACATTGTATGACAAGAAAATCTTCAAAGGACATGGGTAGGTGTGTCCGTATGGGTCATATCTACCTTCATTTGGATGTTTGTAGAACAGTAGCATCTTTTATGCTATTAAGGAATAAATTATTCAAATAGGTTCCATACAAATACATGGTGTATGTTCAAAAAGAGTCGACATATATGCTCACAAGTCACCACTCAAAAAGAACTAGGTGTTGACAATTTATGTAGTCCATGTTTAAAAAGCACCACTCAAAAGGCATCGCATGTTTAAAAAGTATTGGCAAAGATATCACTCCTTGGGGGCATCATATGCAAAAAAACCCACTTAGCAATGGTAATTAAATAAAGTTATCTTTTTACGAAATGTGTAATTTGCTTATACCCCTCGTGTGAAATTTAAGATGATAAAAATACACCCTCTATGGATTTCCTTCCTCCTAAAAATATGTATGTATTCATTTTATAACTCCACAAGGAAATAAATCCCATCCTATTGAACACGTATGCTATCTTTCATGTTTTTTTACAAGTCTCTCCTCCCAAGTATCACTTAACTTCAATTAGACAACGGTTGAATTTACCATCTTTTACAAATAATAAGGTTTTCAAACTTACCAAAACATTATAAAGACAATCACAGAACCGAAACAGTCTGAGTGATCATCAAATACTCCTAAGAGTCGAGATTAAAATTTTATAAGGTCTCACTTTCATGATTCTATTGTGATATAAAAATTATTTTATAAAATACAAAAGAAGGAACAATTGCATGCAAACATGGGTGCAATTCGACATGTTTCTTCTAAATAAAAATCATAACTAAAAACGAGCTTGCACACATTGTGTGCCTTGTGAGAAGAGCTTCAAAATTGGACTGAGCAAAGATCTAGAAAATTTATCTTTTAGTGGCATGTGACAAATACCATATGTTTGTGTTACATGCCATATGTTAGAAGTACATGTCTTATGTAAAATATCAAGTCTCATGCGTTACGTCTGTGCATTATATACTTTTTACCTAATGAGAAGTGAGGTATTGATCTTATGATTGACAAAAGAGAAATAATAACACAACTTGTAATAGTAAATTAGGCTAGAAATAATTGAATACAAGTTCCAAATGGTAAATTGAAAAGGGAGTAATTCAAGGAGGCCCATATACAATTGCAATCAACAATCAAAGAAGACGAGAACTGAATGCTAGAAGGTCTTGGCAAAACAGACACACCAGGAAAGAATGCCAACCCTTGAGCCACACACACAAGAAAGGGATAGATTGGAGGTTGTGGCACAAGCAAGTCCTAGCACAAGCCTTGGTAGAGGGGACCCCTAGAGCCAATCTAGGAGGATCAAAAAGGAGAGTGGGAAATTGCTAGCCATCACGAGCTAGTACAACCCAACTCACTCGAAGTCTTTAAGATAGCAAGACGTGTACTCTTAAAAACCTTAATAAAGAAAATTGCAAGATGTGTACTCTTAAATGCAAGATGTGTAATCTTTAAGATAGCAAGATGTGTACTCTTAAATGCACTATGAGAAAGAAAATTGTAATTGTGGAGGCAGATTATTCTGAACTTTTAATTATGGTACAACAAAATAATTATTCAAGTACTCAATAAGAAACTTAGAAAAATCACTTATCTAAAACACACACTAGAAAAGACAACCCCAAAGGAGTAGATGCTAAAATTGATAAAGGAAAAGCATGAGTCCATGGTTTTCACATGGAATGCACAAAAGCAGGGGAACCACGAAGACTAATCTACAAATACATACTCTACAAGTGGTAATCAGCATATATATTTTCTTGTCATCCTACATATTTCTGGTCCCTTGAGCATAGCTGGTTTGAAACACGTTTTAGACTCTCTCTCTCTCTCTCTCTCTCTCTCTCTCTCTCTCTCTCTCTCTCACACACACACACACACATACAGTACATATTGTGTGTATGTTTGTATGTATGTGTGCATGTAAACATTTGTACATGCGTACAGTATCTCCCCTTCGGGATTTGAAACTTTTGAAACTCCTTAGAAACCCATACAGTTCACACACCTTGTAATCCTTATGCAGTAGTAGGTTCATAGAGTAGAGTGCACATTGTGCTCCCAATTGATGCTTGTACTATCTTAGTGAAATAGTGCACAAAGTCTTGTTTGTGTTTTCAGGCGAGCCATTCACTTGTGGGTAGTAAGGTGTTGACTTTCTATGCACCACAAGGAACTCAAGTAAGAACTCCACCATTGCATTGATTAATAAAATGTGTACTACGATTGTTCACTATTTCTAGTGGGCAACCAAAATGAGTAATCATATTCTCATAGAGGAACTTGTGGTGGTAGCTCTCACGTCCAATTTTCACGTTGCTTTAGCCTTAGTCCATTTCGTGAATCTATGGCAACGATAATAAAATGTGCTTGGGTTCCCTTAGCCCAACTAGGCTAATGGGACTCCCATAAAATCTAAACCTCATTTCTCAAATGGCTGTTCTGAAAACCAATGGGGTCAAGGAATTTTGGTCCTTCTCGTGGACTATGGCAAACCTTTGGCATTTGTTGCAGTGTGTTTGATAAACTCAACTACATCTCCAAAGAGAGTGTAGGCCACTAGAGTCCAGCCTGGAGAACCTTGTGGGGGGTAGTTGTGTCTGTGGGTAAAGTGTCCTCCACCTATGCCAGAATGGGCTTGCTTAAGAACGGCAAAAAAGTCAACTTCATGAACACATTTCCTCATAATGCTGCCTTTGTTAATCCCATTTTGGATTAACAAGTATGCTTCACCAATTGAGGACATTAATAAGTGTCATGAAAAGGCACTATAAAAGTTGTACATTATGAGATATTGGCCACCCAAGGCCTTAGTTAAGTAAGTTTTGGGTGCCCAAATGTGAATAAGGGCGAATTGTATATAAGGCATTTTCTCATAATGAAAAGACACAATCCCTCTTTGTGTTATTGAGAGCTCTTCTTTGTGTCTTGAGAGAGATTGAGAGAGAGAATTCTAGCATTTGTGCCTTTTGTGTGCTTGTATGATTCATGCTTCTGTGGGAGAGTGAGAGAGAGTGATTGTCTTATGCGACGGTGTGAGTGACTCTACGGTGACAGCGTGGAGGTGGAGCTTGGAGATTTGGAGCTTAACAAGTGAGCTTGGAGGCCTCAAGGGACTCAAGTTCGAAGCATTAGTAAGTGCCCTGCATTGAGTTTCCTCTTGGAGGTGTGGTAGCCCATAACAGCCTTGACCCTTATTGCAAAGTATTCCAGCTACTATCAATTGAGGGGACTGGCTTCCTAATGAGGCGGCACGTCTAGCTTGATCCCTTTTTATGAGGTGGTTAATGGGAAATCCATTGGCCAAGAAGTGGGTGTGATGCCTTCACTCCATCTTGGCATGTGGTCAATATGGATTAGTGGGAGTGTCGAGAAGATCATCTTCCATCCTTAGAGGGGTTTCTCCATTTGGAATTCTAGAAAGGTGGTTGGCATGAACATGCATAGACCCCTTTTGCATGGTGATGGTGAAATCAAACTCCAAAAGAATAAGCAACAACCATCTGGTGATGCGTCTTGTGGTGCAAGGCTTGTTCACTAAATATAGCAACGCTTGATGTCAACAAAGGACACAAATGTCGTAGCCATAAGTAATGGTTGTACTTCTTCATGGCGCATACCATGGTTAATCCCTCTCTTTCAGTGGTGGTGTAGTTACACTTAGCATCATCATATGGCTAGAAAAGGTCACATGGAAGTCCATGTTATGCTCCTTTGACTGTGCTAACATGCATCCCAATAGCAAAGGCTGAAGTATTTATATGCATATGAAAAATTAGATTCCAGTTGGGGGATCTCAAGATGGGTGCGCTTGCTAATGACTTCTTCAATTTCTATACAGCCATTGGTATTTATTTATATTCGCAACAACAACTTATACAATGGTTTGGCATCATATATGACATAAATGAAGTAATATGCTATGTGCCCCATAAATCTCTGATCCCCTTTGTAGTTTGATAGGTGGTGGAAATTCTAAGATCACGTGGATCTTGTTTTCATATGTGGAGACCGTTCTCACCCACGATGTGTGTAAGGATGACATCGTGTTTAACCCAGAATTGACATTTGAGTGGGTTTAACAAGATGTCGTAGAGTCTTCACTTTCAAAGACTAGTCAAAGATGAGCAAAATGCTCCTTCCACTTAGAGTGTATGCATAGGTTATCAATAATTATCTCCAGGATAGTACTTAAGGCTATACACATTGCGTTAGAAGGTGGTGGGGGAATTGGTCAAGTTGAATGGCATGACAAGATACATGTAGGTTCCCCATTCTATAGCAACCGCTGCCTTGTATTGGTCGGTTGGGTCAATCATTACTTGGTTATAGCTAGAGAAGCCATCAAAGAAGTTGTAAGCTTCTACCCTGGCGACTCTTTTTAGCATATGGTACGTGTAGGGAAAGGGGTAGTGATCACAAACTATGGTGGCATAAAGTTTTTGAGGTTAACACACACTCTTAGCTTTTTGTTCTTTTTGGGAACAATCCCTATTTGGCGACACCCACTTGATGTGCTCGATCTTGTATACAAATCTCATATTAATGGGCTTTTCTAGCTCCTCTTTAACCATTTGTTGACCATTTGACCATACTTGGGATTCACCATCCCTCTCCATGAAGGCGTGGAACACACCATCCCTCTACATGAAGGCGCAAAGCCATTCTTTTTTCTTGGGCGAGTAACCATGGGTAACATAGAAGTTGGTCCTCCTATGAAAGAGTCCTCATAGATGAATTGCTTTCTAGCTTGGCTCAAATTTGTTGTTGGCTTCTAGGAGGGATGTTGCACTAAGAGGTGATTTCCATCTCATTTAGTCGTGCAAACCTTGTTCCAAGTTTTTGTGGAAGAGTGTCCATGGTTACCAAGACATAGATCCAATCCTCAAAGTCATCAAGCTACTCTCAGAGAGGTTCATAATCCTGGTTCTCATCTTTACTATCCAAAATTTTGCTGCAACTTTTATAGATGTTGACTAAAGCAGTTTGAACAATTGTGTCAAACTCATTGGCGAGAGAGAATGCCTCAACCCATGCGATGAGTCTTCCTTGTTTTTGGGTTTATCTTCAACAAGGACTGGTTGCCTTTGCGTATATAATTGTGATTGGTTTACCAATCATAAACCATCGTTGCTTCTCTCATGATGCAAGGCCTTCCGAGGATCATTGTGTATGACCCTCTTTTCTAAAAATCCACCACCACGAATATGTGGTGGGGAAGCTTCATCCAAAGGTCTTGGTTTTAGCATCTTGTTGGATGTTTACAGGTTTGATCGTGTTTCCATCGATAAGCTTCAATAGAGGCTTGTGCATATAAACGGTGAGCTACCCCACACCTCCTAGCAATACTTTTTGGTGAGTATGGTGACACCAGCACCACCATCCAAGATTGCGGAGACTGTAACCCTTGTACACAACAGGTAATACTGTCTACACATACCTCATATGTATGTATGCTTACGCCTTTTTTGTATGAATGCGACTCACGTACTTGCTTGGTATGAAATAGGCTTACTTGGGACACATACTTCTAGGATCTAGGCCTATGTGACATGATTTCTATGTTTACATATTGAACAATAAGTGCACTTAATTCCACAATAATTATATAAATTACAAAGGACAAGATTTTTTTAAGAGGATAAATGGTACACATTGTATGACAAGAAAATCTTCAAAGGACATGGGTAGGTGTGTCCGTATGGGTCATATCTACCTTCATTTGGATGTTTGTAGAACAGTAGCATCTTTTATGCTATTAAGGAATAAATTATTCAAATAGGTTCCATACAAATACATGGTGTATGTTCAAAAAGAGTCGACATATATGCTCACAAGTCACCACTCAAAAAGAACTAGGTGTTGACAATTTATGTAGTCCATGTTTAAAAAGCACCACTCAAAAGGCATCGCATGTTTAAAAAGTATTGGCAAAGATATCACTCCTTGGGGGCATCATATGCAAAAAAACCCACTTAGCAATGGTAATTAAATAAAGTTATCTTTTTACGAAATGTGTAATTTGCTTATACCCCTCGTGTGAAATTTAAGATGATAAAAATACACCCTCTATGGATTTCCTTCCTCCTAAAAATATGTATGTATTCATTTTATAACTCCACAAGGAAATAAATCCCATCCTATTGAACACGTATGCTATCTTTCATGTTTTTTTACAAGTCTCTCCTCCCAAGTATCACTTAACTTCAATTAGACAACGGTTGAATTTACCATCTTTTACAAATAATAAGGTTTTCAAACTTACCAAAACATTATAAAGACAATCACAGAACCGAAACAGTCTGAGTGATCATCAAATACTCCTAAGAGTCGAGATTAAAATTTTATAAGGTCTCACTTTCATGATTCTATTGTGATATAAAAATTATTTTATAAAATACAAAAGAAGGAACAATTGCATGCAAACATGGGTGCAATTCGACATGTTTCTTCTAAATAAAAATCATAACTAAAAACGAGCTTGCACACATTGTGTGCCTTGTGAGAAGAGCTTCAAAATTGGACTGAGCAAAGATCTAGAAAATTTATCTTTTAGTGGCATGTGACAAATACCATATGTTTGTGTTATATGCCATATGTTAGAAGTACATGTCTTATGTAAAATATCAAGTCTCATGCGTTACGTCTGTGCATTATATACTTTTTACCTAATGAGAAGTGAGGTATTGATCTTATGATTGACAAAAGAGAAATAATAACACAACTTGTAATAGTAAATTAGGCTAGAAATAATTGAATACAAGTTCCAAATGGTAAATTGAAAAGGGAGTAATTCAAGGAGGCCCATATACAATTGCAATCAACAATCAAAGAAGACGAGAACTGAATGCTAGAAGGTCTTGGCAAAACAGACACACCAGGAAAGAATGCCAACCCTAGAGCCACACACACACAAGAAAGGGATAGATTGGAGGTTGTGGCACAAGCAAGTCCTAGCACAAGCCTTGGTAGAGGGGACCCCTAGAGCCAATCTAGGAGGATCAAAAAGGAGAGTGGGAAATTGCTAGCCATCACGAGCTAGCACAACCCAACTCACTCGAAGTCTTTAAGATAGCAAGACGTGTACTCTTAAAAACCTTAATAAAGAAAATTGCAAGATGTGTACTCTTAAATGCAAGATGTGTAATCTTTAAGATAGCAAGATGTGTACTCTTAAATGCACTATGAGAAAGAAAATTGTAATTGTGGAGGCAGATTATTCTGAACTTTTAATTATGGTACAACAAAATAATTATTCAAGTACTCAATAAGAAACTTAGAAAAATCACTTATCTAAAACACACACTAGAAAAGACAACCCCAAAGGAGTAGATGCTAAAATTGATAAAGGAAAAGCATGAGTCCATGGTTTTCACATGGAATGCACAAAAGCAGGGGAACCACGAAGACTAATCTACAAATACATACTCTACAAGTGGTAATCAGCATATATATTTTCTTGTCATCCTACATATTTCTGGTCCCTTGAGCTTAGCTGGTTTGAAACGCGTTTTAGACTCTCTCTCTCTCTCTCTCTCTCTCTCTCTCTCTCTCTCTCTCACACACACACACACACACACACATACACACATACAGTACATATTGTGTGTATGTTTGTATGTATGTGTGCATGTAAACATTTGTACATGCGTACAGTATCTCCCCTTCGGGATTTGAAACTTTTGAAACTCCTTAGAAACCCATACAGTTCACACACCTTGTAATCCTTATGCAGTAGTAGGTTCATAGAGTAGAGTGCACATTGTGCTCCCAATTGATGCTTGTACTATCTTAGTGAAATAGTGCACAAAGTCTTGTTTGTGTTTTCAGGCGAGCCATTCACTTGTGGGTAGTAAGGTGTTGACTTTCTATGCACCACAAGGAACTCAAGTAAGAACTCCACCATTGCATTGATTAATAAAATGTGTACTACGATTGTTCACTATTTCTAGTGGGCAACCAAAATGAGTAATCATATTCTCATAGAGGAACTTGTGGTGGTAGCTCTCACGTCCAATTTTCACGTTGCTTTAGCCTTAGTCCATTTCGTGAATCTATGGCAACGATAATAAAACGTGCTTGGGTTCCCTTAGCCCAACTAGGCTAATGGGACTCCCATAAAATCTAAACCTCATTTCTCAAATGGCTGTTATGAAAACCAATGGGGTCAAGGAATTTTGGTCCTTCTCGTGGACTATGGCAAACCTTTGGCATTTGTTGCAGTGTGTTTGATAAACTCAACTACATCTCCAAAGAGAGTGTAGGCCACTAGAGTCCAGCCTGGAGAACCTTGTGGGGGGTAGTTGTGTCTGTGGGTAAAGTGTCCTCCACCTATGCCAGAATGGGCTTGCTTAAGAACGGCAAAAAAGTCAACTTCATGAACACATTTCCTCATAATGCTGCCTTTGTTAATCCCATTTTGGATTAACAAGTATGCTTCACCAATTGAGGACATTAATAAGTGTCATGAAAAGGCACTATAAAAGTTGTACATTATGAGATATTGGCCACCCAAGGCCTTAGTTAAGTAAGTTTTGGGTGCCCAAATGTGAATAAGGGCGAATTGTATATAAGGCATTTTCTCATAATGAAAAGACACAATCCCTCTTTGTGTTATTGAGAGCTCTTCTTTGTGTCTTGAGAGAGATTGAGAGAGAGAATTCTAGCATTTGTGCCTTTTCTGTGCTTGTATGATTCATGCTTCTGTGGGAGAGTGAGAGAGAGTGATTGTCTTATGCGACGGTGTGAGTGACTCTACGGTGACAGCGTGGAGGTGGAGCTTGGAGATTTGGAGCTTAACAAGTGAGCTTGGAGGCCTCAAGGGACTCAAGTTCGAAGCATTAGTAAGTGCCCTGCATTGAGTTTCCTCTTGGAGGTGTGGTAGCCCATAACAGCCTTGACCCTTATTGCAAAGTATTCCAGCTACTATCAATTGAGGGGACTGGCTTCCTAATGAGGCGGCACGTCTAGCTTGATCCCTTTTTATGAGGTGGTTAATGGGAAATCCATTGGCCAAGAAGTGGGTGTGATGCCTTCACTCCATCTTGGCATGTGGTCAATATGGATTAGTGGGAGTGTCGAGAAGATCATCTTCCATCCTTAGAGGGGTTTCTCCATTTGGAATTCTAGAAAGGTGGTTGGCATGAACATGCATAGACCCCTTTTGCATGGTGATGGTGAAATCAAACTCCAAAAGAATAAGCAACAACCATCTGGTGATGCGTCTTGTGGTGCAAGGCTTGTTCACTAAATATAGCAACGCTTGATGTCAACAAAGGACACAAATGTCGTAGCCATAAGTAATGGTTGTACTTCTTCATGGCGCATACCATGGTTAATCCCTCTCTTTCAGTGGTGGTGTAGTTACACTTAGCATCATCATATGGCTAGAAAAGGTCACATGGAAGTCCATGTTATGCTCCTTTGACTGTGCTAACATGCATCCCAATAGCAAAGGCTGAAGTATTTATATGCATATGAAAAATTAGATTCCAGTTGGGGGATCTCAAGATGGGTGCGCTTGCTAATGACTTCTTCAATTTCTATACAGCCATTGGTATTTATTTATATTCGCAACAACAACTTATACAATGGTTTGGCATCATATATGACATAAATGAAGTAATATGCTATGTGCCCCATAAATGTCTGATCCCCTTTGTAGTTTGATAGGTGGTGGAAATTCTAAGATCACGTGGATCTTGTTTTCATATGTGGAGACCGTTCTCACCCACGATGTGTGTAAGGATGACATCGTGTTTAACCCAGAATTGACATTTGAGTGGGTTTAACAAGATGTCGTAGAGTCTTCACTTTCAAAGACTAGTCAAAGATGAGCAAAATGCTCCTTCCACTTAGAGTGTATGCATAGGTTATCAATAATTATCTCCAAGATAGTACTTAAGGCTATACACATTGCGTTAGAAGGTGGTGGGGGAATTGGTCAAGTTGAATGGCATGACAAGATACATGTAGGTTCCCCATTCTATAGCAACCGCTGCCTTGTATTGGTCGGTTGGGTCAATCATTACTTGGTTATAGCTAGAGAAGCCATCAAAGAAGTTGTAAGCTTCTACCCTGGCGACTCTTTTTAGCATATGGTACGTGTAGGGAAAGGGGTAGTGATCACAAACTATGGTGGCATCAAGTTTTTGAGGTTAACACACACTCTTAGCTTTTTGTTCTTTTTGGGAACAATCCCTATTTGGCGACACCCACTTGATGTGCTCGATCTTGTATACAAATCTCATATTAATGGGCTTTTCTAGCTCCTCTTTAACCATTTGTTGACCATTTGACCATACTTGGGATTCACCATCCCTCTCCATGAAGGCGTGGAACACACCATCCCTCTACATGAAGGCGCAAAGCCATTCTTTTTTCTTGGGCGAGTAACCATGGGTAACATAGAAGTTGGTCCTCCTATGAAAGAGTCCTCATAGATGAATTGCTTTCTAGCTTGGCTCAAATTTGTTGTTGGCTTCTAGGAGGGATGTTGCACTAAGAGGTGATTTCCATCTCATTTAGTCGTGCAAACCTTGTTCCAAGTTTTTGTGGAAGAGTGTCCATGGTTACCAAGACATAGATCCAATCCTCAAAGTCATCAAGCTACTCTCAGAGAGGTTCATAATCCTGGTTCTCATCTTTACTATCCAAAATTTTGCTGCAACTTTTATAGATGTTGACTAAAGCAGTTTGAACAATTGTGTCAAACTCATTGGCGAGAGAGAATGCCTCAACCCATGCGATGAGTCTTCCTTGTTTTTGGGTTTATCTTCAACAAGGACTGGTTGCCTTTGCGTATATAATTGTGATTGGTTTACCAATCATAAACCATCGTTGCTTCTCTCATGATGCAAGGCCTTCCGAGGATCATTGTGTATGACCCTCTTTTCTAAAAATCCACCACCACGAATATGTGGTGGGGAAGCTTCATCCAAAGGTCTTGGTTTTAGCATCTTGTTGGATGTTTACAGGTTTGATCGTGTTTCCATCGATAAGCTTCAATAGAGGCTTGTGCATATAAACGGTGAGCTACCCCACACCTCCTAGCAATACTTTTTGGTGAGTATGGTGACACCAGCACCACCATCCAAGATTGCGGAGACTGTAACCCTTGTACACAACAGGTAATACTGTCTACACATACCTCATATGTATGTATGCTTACGCCTTTTTTGTATGAATGCGACTCACGTACTTGCTTGGTATGAAATAGGCTTACTTGGGACACATACTTCTAGGATCTAGGCCTATGTGACATGATTTCTATGTTTACATATTGAACAATAAGTGCACTTAATTCCACAATAATTATATAAATTACAAAGGACAAGATTTTTTTAAGAGGATAAATGGTACACATTGTATGACAAGAAAATCTTCAAAGGACATGGGTAGGTGTGTCCGTATGGGTCATATCTACCTTCATTTGGATGTTTGTAGAACAGTAGCATCTTTTATGCTATTAAGGAATAAATTATTCAAATAGGTTCCATACAAATACATGGTGTATGTTCAAAAAGAGTCGACATATATGCTCACAAGTCACCACTCAAAAAGAACTAGGTGTTGACAATTTATGTAGTCCATGTTTAAAAAGCACCACTCAAAAGGCATCGCATGTTTAAAAAGTATTGGCAAAGATATCACTCCTTGGGGGCATCATATGCAAAAAAACCCACTTAGCAATGGTAATTAAATAAAGTTATCTTTTTACGAAATGTGTAATTTGCTTATACCCCTCGTGTGAAATTTAAGATGATAAAAATACACCCTCTATGGATTTCCTTCCTCCTAAAAATATGTATGTATTCATTTTATAACTCCACAAGGAAATAAATCCCATCCTATTGAACACGTATGCTATCTTTCATGTTTTTTTACAAGTCTCTCCTCCCAAGTATCACTTAACTTCAATTAGACAACGGTTGAATTTACCATCTTTTACAAATAATAACGTTTTCAAACTTACCAAAACATTATAAAGACAATCACAGAACCGAAACAGTCTGAGTGATCATCAAATACTCCTAAGAGTCGAGATTAAAATTTTATAAGGTCTCACTTTCATGATTCTATTGTGATATAAAAATTATTTTATAAAATACAAAAGAAGGAACAATTGCATGCAAACATGGGTGCAATTCGACATGTTTCTTCTAAATAAAAATCATAACTAAAAACGAGCTTGCACACATTGTGTGCCTTGTGAGAAGAGCTTCAAAATTGGACTGAGCAAAGATCTAGAAAATTTATCTTTTAGTGGCATGTGACAAATACCATATGTTTGTGTTATATGCCATATGTTAGAAGTACATGTCTTATGTAAAATATCAAGTCTCATGCGTTACGTCTGTGCATTATATACTTTTTACCTAATGAGAAGTGAGGTATTGATCTTATGATTGACAAAAGAGAAATAATAACACAACTTGTAATAGTAAATTAGGCTAGAAATAATTGAATACAAGTTCCAAATGGTAAATTGAAAAGGGAGTAATTCAAGGAGGCCCATATACAATTGCAATCAACAATCAAAGAAGACGAGAACTGAATGCTAGAAGGTCTTGGCAAAACAGACACACCAGGAAAGAATGCCAACCCTAGAGCCACACACACAAGAAAGGGATAGATTGGAGGTTGTGGCACAAGCAAGTCCTAGCACAAGCCTTGGTAGAGGGGACCCCTAGAGCCAATCTAGGAGGATCAAAAAGGAGAGTGGGAAATTGCTAGCCATCACGAGCTAGTACAACCCAACTCACTCGAAGTCTTTAAGATAGCAAGACGTGTACTCTTAAAAACCTTAATAAAGAAAATTGCAAGATGTGTACTCTTAAATGCAAGATGTGTAATCTTTAAGATAGCAAGATGTGTACTCTTAAATGCACTATGAGAAAGAAAATTGTAATTGTGGAGGCAGATTATTCTGAACTTTTAATTATGGTACAACAAAATAATTATTCAAGTACTCAATAAGAAACTTAGAAAAATCACTTATCTAAAACACACACTAGAAAAGACAACCCCAAAGGAGTAGATGCTAAAATTGATAAAGGAAAAGCATGAGTCCATGGTTTTCACATGGAATGCACAAAAGCAGGGGAACCACGAAGACTAATCTACAAATACATACTCTACAAGTGGTAATCAGCATATATATTTTCTTGTCATCCTACATATTTCTGGTCCCTTGAGCTTAGCTGGTTTGAAACGCGTTTTAGACTCTCTCTCTCTCTCTCTCTCTCTCTCTCTCTCTCTCTCTCTCTCTCTCACACACACACACACACACACATACACACATACAGTACATATTGTGTGTATGTTTGTATGTATGTGTGCATGTAAACATTTGTACATGCGTACAGTATCTCCCCTTCGGGATTTGAAACTTTTGAAACTCCTTAGAAACCCATACAGTTCACACACCTTGTAATCCTTATGCAGTAGTAGGTTCATAGAGTAGAGTGCACATTGTGCTCCCAATTGATGCTTGTACTATCTTAGTGAAATAGTGCACAAAGTCTTGTTTGTGTTTTCAGGCGAGCCATTCACTTGTGGGTAGTAAGGTGTTGACTTTCTATGCACCACAAGGAACTCAAGTAAGAACTCCACCATTGCATTGATTAATAAAATGTGTACTACGATTGTTCACTATTTCTAGTGGGCAACCAAAATGAGTAATCATATTCTCATAGAGGAACTTGTGGTGGTAGCTCTCACGTCCAATTTTCACGTTGCTTTAGCCTTAGTCCATTTCGTGAATCTATGGCAACGATAATAAAACGTGCTTGGGTTCCCTTAGCCCAACTAGGCTAATGGGACTCCCATAAAATCTAAACCTCATTTCTCAAATGGCTGTTCTGAAAACCAATGGGGTCAAGGAATTTTGGTCCTTCTCGTGGACTATGGCAAACCTTTGGCATTTGTTGCAGTGTGTTTGATAAACTCAACTACATCTCCAAAGAGAGTGTAGGCCACTAGAGTCCAGCCTGGAGAACCTTGTGGGGGGTAGTTGTGTCTGTGGGTAAAGTGTCCTCCACCTATGCCAGAATGGGCTTGCTTAAGAACGGCAAAAAAGTCAACTTCATGAACACATTTCCTCATAATGCTGCCTTTGTTAATCCCATTTTGGATTAACAAGTATGCTTCACCAATTGAGGACATTAATAAGTGTCATGAAAAGGCACTATAAAAGTTGTACATTATGAGATATTGGCCACCCAAGGCCTTAGTTAAGTAAGTTTTGGGTGCCCAAATGTGAATAAGGGCGAATTGTATATAAGGCATTTTCTCATAATGAAAAGACACAATCCCTCTTTGTGTTATTGAGAGCTCTTCTTTGTGTCTTGAGAGAGATTGAGAGAGAGAATTCTAGCATTTGTGCCTTTTCTGTGCTTGTATGATTCATGCTTCTATGGGAGAGTGTGAGAGAGAGTGATTGTCTTATGCGACGGTGTGAGTGACTCTACGGTGACAGCGTGGAGGTGGAGCTTGGAGATTTGGAGCTTAACAAGTGAGCTTGGAGGCCTCAAGGGACTCAAGTTCGAAGCATTAGTAAGTGCCCTGCATTGAGTTTCCTCTTGGAGGTGTGGTAGCCCATAACAGCCTTGACCCTTATTGCAAAGTATTCCAGCTACTATCAATTGAGGGGACTGGCTTCCTAATGAGGCGGCACGTCTAGCTTGATCCCTTTTTATGAGGTGGTTAATGGGAAATCCATTGGCCAAGAAGTGGGTGTGATGCCTTCACTCCATCTTGGCATGTGGTCAATATGGATTAGTGGGAGTGTCGAGAAGATCATCTTCCATCCTTAGAGGGGTTTCTCCATTTGGAATTCTAGAAAGGTGGTTGGCATGAACATGCATAGACCCCTTTTGCATGGTGATGGTGAAATCAAACTCCAAAAGAATAAGCAACAACCATCTGGTGATGCGTCTTGTGGTGCAAGGCTTGTTCACTAAATATAGCAACGCTTGATGTCAACAAAGGACACAAATGTCGTAGCCATAAGTAATGGTTGTACTTCTTCATGGCGCATACCATGGTTAATCCCTCTCTTTCAGTGGTGGTGTAGTTACACTTAGCATCATCATATGGCTAGAAAAGGTCACATGGAAGTCCATGTTATGCTCCTTTGACTGTGCTAACATGCATCCCAATAGCAAAGGCTGAAGTATTTATATGCATATGAAAAATTAGATTCCAGTTGGGGGATCTCAAGATGGGTGCGCTTGCTAATGACTTCTTCAATTTCTATACAGCCATTGGTATTTATTTATATTCGCAACAACAACTTATACAATGGTTTGGCATCATATATGACATAAATGAAGTAATATGCTATGTGCCCCATAAATCTCTGATCCCCTTTGTAGTTTGATAGGTGGTGGAAATTCTAAGATCACGTGGATCTTGTTTTCATATGTGGAGACCGTTCTCACCCACGATGTGTGTAAGGATGACATCGTGTTTAACCCAGAATTGACATTTGAGTGGGTTTAACAAGATGTCGTAGAGTCTTCACTTTCAAAGACTAGTCAAAGATGAGCAAAATGCTCCTTCCACTTAGAGTGTATGCATAGGTTATCAATAATTATCTCCAGGATAGTACTTAAGGCTATACACATTGCGTTAGAAGGTGGTGGGGGAATTGGTCAAGTTGAATGGCATGACAAGATACATGTAGGTTCCCCATTCTATAGCAACCGCTGCCTTGTATTGGTCGGTTGGGTCAATCATTACTTGGTTATAGCTAGAGAAGCCATCAAAGAAGTTGTAAGCTTCTACCCTGGCGACTCTTTTTAGCATATGGTACATGTAGGGAAAGGGGTAGTGATCACAAACTATGGTGGCATAAAGTTTTTGAGGTTAACACACACTCTTAGCTTTTTGTTCTTTTTGGGAACAATCCCTATTTGGTGACACCCACTTGATGTGCTCGATCTTGTATACAAATCTCATATTAATGGGCTTTTCTAGCTCCTCTTTAACCATTTGTTGACCATTTGACCATACTTGGGATTCACCATCCCTCTCCATGAAGGCGTGGAACACACCATCCCTCTACATGAAGGCGCAAAGCCATTCTTTTTTCTTGGGCGAGTAACCATGGGTAACATAGAAGTTGGTCCTCCTATGAAAGAGTCCTCATAGATGAATTGCTTTCTAGCTTGGCTCAAATTTGTTGTTGGCTTCTAGGAGGGATGTTGCACTAAGAGGTGATTTCCATCTCATTTAGTCGTGCAAACCTTGTTCCAAGTTTTTGTGGAAGAGTGTCCATGGTTACCAAGACATAGATCCAATCCTCAAAGTCATCAAGCTACTCTCAGAGAGGTTCATAATCCTGGTTCTCATCTTTACTATCCAAAATTTTGCTGCAACTTTTATAGATGTTGACTAAAGCAGTTTGAACAATTGTGTCAAACTCATTGGCGAGAGAGAATGCCTCAACCCATGCGATGAGTCTTCCTTGTTTTTGGGTTTATCTTCAACAAGGACTGGTTGCCTTTGCGTATATAATTGTGATTGGTTTACCAATCATAAACCATCGTTGCTTCTCTCATGATGCAAGGCCTTCCGAGGATCATTGTGTATGACCCTCTTTTCTAAAAATCCACCACCACGAATATGTGGTGGGGAAGCTTCATCCAAAGGTCTTGGTTTTAGCATCTTGTTGGATGTTTACAGGTTTGATCGTGTTTCCATCGATAAGCTTCAATAGAGGCTTGTGCATATAAACGGTGAGCTACCCCACACCTCCTAGCAATACTTTTTGGTGAGTATGGTGACACCAGCACCACCATCCAAGATTGCGGAGACTGTAACCCTTGTACACAACAGGTAATACTGTCTACACATACCTCATATGTATGTATGCTTACGCCTTTTTTGTATGAATGCGACTCACGTACTTGCTTGGTATGAAATAGGCTTACTTGGGACACATACTTCTAGGATCTAGGCCTATGTGACATGATTTCTATGTTTACATATTGAACAATAAGTGCACTTAATTCCACAATAATTATATAAATTACAAAGGACAAGATTTTTTTAAGAGGATAAATGGTACACATTGTATGACAAGAAAATCTTCAAAGGACATGGGTAGGTGTGTCCGTATGGGTCATATCTACCTTCATTTGGATGTTTGTAGAACAGTAGCATCTTTTATGCTATTAAGGAATAAATTATTCAAATAGGTTCCATACAAATACATGGTGTATGTTCAAAAAGAGTCGACATATATGCTCACAAGTCACCACTCAAAAAGAACTAGGTGTTGACAATTTATGTAGTCCATGTTTAAAAAGCACCACTCAAAAGGCATCGCATGTTTAAAAAGTATTGGCAAAGATATCACTCCTTGGGGGCATCATATGCAAAAAAACCCACTTAGCAATGGTAATTAAATAAAGTTATCTTTTTACGAAATGTGTAATTTGCTTATACCCCTCGTGTGAAATTTAAGATGATAAAAATACACCCTCTATGGATTTCCTTCCTCCTAAAAATATGTATGTATTCATTTTATAACTCCACAAGGAAATAAATCCCATCCTATTGAACACGTATGCTATCTTTCATGTTTTTTTACAAGTCTCTCCTCCCAAGTATCACTTAACTTCAATTAGACAACGGTTGAATTTACCATCTTTTACAAATAATAAGGTTTTCAAACTTACCAAAACATTATAAAGACAATCACAGAACCGAAACAGTCTGAGTGATCATCAAATACTCCTAAGAGTCGAGATTAAAATTTTATAAGGTCTCACTTTCATGATTCTATTGTGATATAAAAATTATTTTATAAAATACAAAAGAAGGAACAATTGCATGCAAACATGGGTGCAATTCGACATGTTTCTTCTAAATAAAAATCATAACTAAAAACGAGCTTGCACACATTGTGTGCCTTGTGAGAAGAGCTTCAAAATTGGACTGAGCAAAGATCTAGAAAATTTATCTTTTAGTGGCATGTGACAAATACCATATGTTTGTGTTATATGCCATATGTTAGAAGTACATGTCTTATGTAAAATATCAAGTCTCATGCGTTACGTCTGTGCATTATATACTTTTTACCTAATGAGAAGTGAGGTATTGATCTTATGATTGACAAAAGAGAAATAATAACACAACTTGTAATAGTAAATTAGGCTAGAAATAATTGAATACAAGTTCCAAATGGTAAATTGAAAAGGGAGTAATTCAAGGAGGCCCATATACAATTGCAATCAACAATCAAAGAAGACGAGAACTGAATGCTAGAAGGTCTTGGCAAAACAGACACACCAGGAAAGAATGCCAACCCTAGAGCCACACACACAAGAAAGGGATAGATTGGAGGTTGTGGCACAAGCAAGTCCTAGCACAAGCCTTGGTAGAGGGGACCCCTAGAGCCAATCTAGGAGGATCAAAAAGGAGAGTGGGAAATTGCTAGCCATCACGAGCTAGCACAACCCAACTCACTCGAAGTCTTTAAGATAGCAAGACGTGTACTCTTAAAAACCTTAATAAAGAAAATTGCAAGATGTGTACTCTTAAATGCAAGATGTGTAATCTTTAAGATAGCAAGATGTGTACTCTTAAATGCACTATGAGAAAGAAAATTGTAATTGTGGAGGCAGATTATTCTGAACTTTTAATTATGGTACAACAAAATAATTATTCAAGTACTCAATAAGAAACTTAGAAAAATCACTTATCTAAAACACACACTAGAAAAGACAACCCCAAAGGAGTAGATGCTAAAATTGATAAAGGAAAAGCATGAGTCCATGGTTTTCACATGGAATGCACAAAAGCAGGGGAACCACGAAGACTAATCTACAAATACATACTCTACAAGTGGTAATCAGCATATATATTTTCTTGTCATCCTACATATTTCTGGTCCCTTGAGCTTAGCTGGTTTGAAACGCGTTTTAGACTCTCTCTCTCTCTCTCTCTCTCTCTCTCTCTCTCTCTCTCTCTCTCTCTCTCTCTCACACACACACACACACACACATACACACATACAGTACATATTGTGTGTATGTTTGTATGTATGTGTGCATGTAAACATTTGTACATGCGTACAGTATCTCCCCTTCGGGATTTGAAACTTTTGAAACTCCTTAGAAACCCATACAGTTCACACACCTTGTAATCCTTATGCAGTAGTAGGTTCATAGAGTAGAGTGCACATTGTGCTCCCAATTGATGCTTGTACTATCTTAGTGAAATAGTGCACAAAGTCTTGTTTGTGTTTTCAGGCGAGCCATTCACTTGTGGGTAGTAAGGTGTTGACTTTCTATGCACCACAAGGAACTCAAGTAAGAACTCCACCATTGCATTGATTAATAAAATGTGTACTACGATTGTTCACTATTTCTAGTGGGCAACCAAAATGAGTAATCATATTCTCATAGAGGAACTTGTGGTGGTAGCTCTCACGTCCAATTTTCACGTTGCTTTAGCCTTAGTCCATTTCGTGAATCTATGGCAACGATAATAAAACGTGCTTGGGTTCCCTTAGCCCAACTAGGCTAATGGGACTCCCATAAAATCTAAACCTCATTTCTCAAATGGCTGTTCTGAAAACCAATGGGGTCAAGGAATTTTGGTCCTTCTCGTGGACTATGGCAAACCTTTGGCATTTGTTGCAGTGTGTTTGATAAACTCAACTACATCTCCAAAGAGAGTGTAGGCCACTAGAGTCCAGCCTGGAGAACCTTGTGGGGGGTAGTTGTGTCTGTGGGTAAAGTGTCCTCCACCTATGCCAGAATGGGCTTGCTTAAGAACGGCAAAAAAGTCAACTTCATGAACACATTTCCTCATAATGCTGCCTTTGTTAATCCCATTTTGGATTAACAAGTATGCTTCACCAATTGAGGACATTAATAAGTGTCATGAAAAGGCACTATAAAAGTTGTACATTATGAGATATTGGCCACCCAAGGCCTTAGTTAAGTAAGTTTTGGGTGCCCAAATGTGAATAAGGGCGAATTGTATATAAGGCATTTTCTCATAATGAAAAGACACAATCCCTCTTTGTGTTATTGAGAGCTCTTCTTTGTGTCTTGAGAGAGATTGAGAGAGAGAATTCTAGCATTTGTGCCTTTTCTGTGCTTGTATGATTCATGCTTCTATGGGAGAGTGTGAGAGAGAGTGATTGTCTTATGCGACGGTGTGAGTGACTCTACGGTGACAGCGTGGAGGTGGAGCTTGGAGATTTGGAGCTTAACAAGTGAGCTTGGAGGCCTCAAGGGACTCAAGTTCGAAGCATTAGTAAGTGCCCTGCATTGAGTTTCCTCTTGGAGGTGTGGTAGCCCATAACAGCCTTGACCCTTATTGCAAAGTATTCCAGCTACTATCAATTGAGGGGACTGGCTTCCTAATGAGGCGGCACGTCTAGCTTGATCCCTTTTTATGAGGTGGTTAATGGGAAATCCATTGGCCAAGAAGTGGGTGTGATGCCTTCACTCCATCTTGGCATGTGGTCAATATGGATTAGTGGGAGTGTCGAGAAGATCATCTTCCATCCTTAGAGGGGTTTCTCCATTTGGAATTCTAGAAAGGTGGTTGGCATGAACATGCATAGACCCCTTTTGCATGGTGATGGTGAAATCAAACTCCAAAAGAATAAGCAACAACCATCTGGTGATGCGTCTTGTGGTGCAAGGCTTGTTCACTAAATATAGCAACGCTTGATGTCAACAAAGGACACAAATGTCGTAGCCATAAGTAATGGTTGTACTTCTTCATGGCGCATACCATGGTTAATCCCTCTCTTTCAGTGGTGGTGTAGTTACACTTAGCATCATCATATGGCTAGAAAAGGTCACATGGAAGTCCATGTTATGCTCCTTTGACTGTGCTAACATGCATCCCAATAGCAAAGGCTGAAGTATTTATATGCATATGAAAAATTAGATTCCAGTTGGGGGATCTCAAGATGGGTGCGCTTGCTAATGACTTCTTCAATTTCTATACAGCCATTGGTATTTATTTATATTCGCAACAACAACTTATACAATGGTTTGGCATCATATATGACATAAATGAAGTAATATGCTATGTGCCCCATAAATCTCTAATCCCCTTTGTAGTTTGATAGGTGGTGGAAATTCTAAGATCACGTGGATCTTGTTTTCATATGTGGAGACCGTTCTCACCCACGATGTGTGTAAGGATGACATCGTGTTTAACCCAGAATTGACATTTGAGTGGGTTTAACAAGATGTCGTAGAGTCTTCACTTTCAAAGACTAGTCAAAGATGAGCAAAATGCTCCTTCCACTTTCCCCACCACATATTGGTGGTGGTGGATTTTTAGAAAAGAGGGTCATACACAATGATCCTCGAAAGGCCTTGCATCATGAGAGAAGCAACGATGGTTTATGATTGGTAAACCAATCACAATTATATACGCAAAGGCAACCAGTCCTTGTTGAAGATAAACCCAAAAACAAGGAAGACTCATCGCATGGGTTGAGGCATTCTCTCTCGCCAATGAGTTTGACACAATTGTTCAAACTGCTTTAGTCAACATCTATAAAAGTTGCAGCAAAATTTTGGATAGTAAAGATGAGAACCAGGATTATGAACCTCTCTGAGAGTAGCTTGATGACTTTGAGGATTGGATCTATGTCTTGGTAACCATGGACACTCTTACACAAAAACTTGGAACAAGGTTTGCACGACTAAATGAGATGGAAATCACCTCTTAGTGCAACATCCCTCCTAGAAGCCAACAACAAATTTGAGCCAAGCTAGAAAGCAATTCATCTATGAGGACTCTTTCATAGGAGGACCAACTTCTATGTTACCCATGGTTACTCGCCCAAGAAAAAAGAATGGCTTTGCGCCTTCATGTAGAGGGATGGTGTGTTCCACGCCTTCATGGAGAGGGATGGTGAATCCCAAGTATGGTCAAATGGTCAACAAATGGTTAAAGAGGAGCTAGAAAAGCCCATTAATATGAGATTTGTATACAAGATCGAGCACATCAAGTGGGTGTCGCCAATAGGGATTGTTCCCAAAAAGAACAAAAAGCTAAGAGTGTGTGTTAACCTCAAAAACTTTATGCCACCATAGTTTGTGATCACTACCCCTTGCCCTACACGTACCATATGCTAAAAAGAGTCGCCAGGGTAGAAGCTTACAACTTCTTTGATGGCTTCTCTAGCTATAACCAAGTAATGATTGACCCAACCGACCAATACAAGGCAGCGGTTGCTATAGAATGGGGAACCTACATGTATCTTGTCATGCCATTCAACTTGACCAATTCCCCCACCACCTTCTAACGCAATGTGTATAGCCTTAAGTACTATCCTGGAGATAATTATTGATAACCTATGCATACACTCTAAGTGGAAGGAGCATTTTGCTCATCTTTGACTAGTCTTTGAAAGTGAAGACTCTACGACATCTTGTTAAACCCACTCAAATGTCAATTCTGGGTTAAACACGATGTCATCCTTACACACATCGTGGGTGAGAACGGTCTCCACATATGAAAACAAGATCCACGTGATCTTAGAATTTCCACCACCTATCAAACTACAAAGGGGATCAGAGATTTATGGGGCACATAGCATATTACTTCATTTATGTCATATATGATGCCAAACCATTGTATAAGTTGTTGTTGCGAATATAAATAAATACCAATGGCTGTATAGAAATTGAAGAATATAAGTTGTTGTTGCGAATATAAGTTGTTGTTGCGAATATAAATAAATACCAATAGCTGTATAGAAATTGAAGAAGTCATTAGCAAGCGCACCCATCTTGAGATCCCCCAACTGGAATCTAATTTTTCATATGCATATAAATACTTCAGCCTTTGCTATTGGGATGCATGTTAGCACAGTCAAAGGAGCATAACATGGACTTCCATGTGACCTTTTCTAGCCATATGATGATGCTAAGTGTAACTACACCACCACTGAAAGAGAGGGATTAACCATGGTATGCGCCATGAAGAAGTACAATCATTACTTATGGCTACGACATTTGTGTCCTTTGTTGACATCAAGCGTTGCTATATTTAGTGAACAAGCCTTGCACCACAAGACGCATCACCAGATGGTTGTTGCTTATTCTTTTGGAGTTTGATTTCACCATCACCATGCAAAAGGGGTCTATGCATGTTCATGCCAACCACCTTTCTAGAATTCCAAATGGAGAAACCCCTCTAAGGATGGAAGATGATCTTCTCGACACTCCCACTAATCCATATTGACCACATGCCAAGATGGAGTGAAGGCATCACACCCACTTCTTGGCCAATGGATTTCCCATTAACCACCTCATAAAAAGGGATCAAGCTAGACGTGCCGCCTCATTAGGAAGCCAGTCCCCTCAATTGATAGTAGCTGGAATACTTTGCAATAAGGGTCAAGGCTGTTATGGGCTACCACACCTCCAAGAGGAAACTCAATGCAGGGCACTTACTAATGCTTCGAACTTGAGTCCCTTGAGGCCTCCAAGCTCACTTGTTAAGCTCCAAATCTCCAAGCTCCACCTCCACGCTGTCACCGTAGAGTCACTCACACCGTCGCATAAGACAATCACTCTCTCTCACTCTCCCACAGAAGCATGAATCATACAAGCACAGAAAAGGCACAAATGCTAGAATTCTCTCTCTCAATCTCTCTCAAGACACAAAGAAGAGCTCTCAATAACACAAAGAGGGATTGTGTCTTTTCATTATGAGAAAATGCCTTATATACAATTCGCCCTTATTCACATTTGGGCACCCAAAACTTACTTAACTAAGGCCTTGGGTGGCCAATATCTCATAATGTACAACTTTTATAGTGCCTTTTCATGACACTTATTAATGTCCTCAATTGGTGAAGCATACTTGTTAATCCAAAATGGGATTAACAAAGGCAGCATTATGAGGAAATGTGTTCATGAAGTTGACTTTTTTGCCGTTCTTAAGCAAGCCCATTCTGGCATAGGTGGAGGACACTTTACCCACAGACACAACTACCCCCCACAAGGTTCTCCAGGCTGGACTCTAGTGGCCTACACTCTCTTTGGAGATGTAGTTGAGTTTATCAAACACACTGCAACAAATGCCAAAGGTTTGCCATAGTCCACGAGAAGGACCAAAATTCCTTGACCCCATTGGTTTTCAGAACAGCCATTTGAGAAATGAGGTTTAGATTTTATGGGAGTCCCATTAGCCTAGTTGGGCTAAGGGAACCCAAGCACGTTTTATTATCGTTGCCATAGATTCACGAAATGGACTAAGGCTAAAGCAACGTGAAAATTGGACGTGAGAGCTACCACCACAAGTTCCTCTATGAGAATATGATTACTCATTTTGGTTGCCCACTAGAAATAGTGAACAATCGTAGTACACATTTTATTAATCAATGCAATGGTGGAGTTCTTACTTGAGTTCCTTGTGGTGCATAGAAAGTCAACACCTTACTACCCACAAGTGAATGGCTCGCCTGAAAACACAAACAAGACTTTGTGCACTATTTCACTAAGATAGTACAAACATCAACGAGTAATTGGGAGCACAATGTGTACTCTACTCTATGAACCTACTATTGCATAAGGCTTACAAGGTGGCTATCAACAACAAACCTTTTGAGCTCGCATTTGGGCACATGATGTAGTCATATCAATGGAACACTTGGTCCAAGCCTCAAAATTGTAGCTAGACATAACCTCAAGTGGACCCCTCTCACGAAGAGGTTAGTTGCCTGAGAGAAACTTAGTGGGCAAAGAGACTGCGATCCGCTTATGGATTGATGGTATAAAAAACTATGGCACAAGCAGTGGTTTAACAACCAACTCAAGGATAAGTGTATGGAGGTAGGAGACATGGTGCTAATGTACAGTATCAAGAATATCCAACAAAGATTTTACAGAGGCCAAGGTCCCTACCGAGTGAACGAGATTGCTCCTCAAGACATAATTAAGAAAGAAACCTTCTCGATGGGATTGAGATGGAAGGATACTTCAATGGTAGCAAGCTAAAACGCTACTATGGACCACTCATGCTCTTCCAAATCCATAATACAAAAGAGGAGAAACGGAAGGCTGCCAACAAAAAATGGAGGGCACGCCTCCAGGTGGCCACTCAATGGAAGAAGACCTAGAGAGGTCGTAGCCCCCCTAGCATACATATCTCTATACATACAACATCTTCATGATGTGGCCAAAATAGAAACACTTCCATAATACAAAAGAGGAGAAACAGGACGCTGCCAACAAAAAATGGAGGGCACGCCTCGAGGTGGCCACTCAATGGAAGAAGACCTAGAGAGGTCGTAGCCCCCCTAGCATACACATCTCTATACATACAGCATCTTCATGATGTGGCCAAAATAGAAACACTTGTGGAACTTGCTCGCCTGAGCTAGAGTCCCCCCTAAGAAGACCATCTAGCAGCATGCCTAGCTCAGGGCTAGCCATAATGTTTTGTCTTGGGATATGTGGACATCATTATGTCACCCACCCCTCTCACCATGCAGCAACTGTTACCATAGTAAATAATTCACAATCTATGACCGTCGGTTGTTTTCAAGCGGACTTTATTATTGGATATAAACTTGTATTATTGTGAGTTTTATGTGACCCCCACAACAAGTACATTGAAAGAGAGCATCATCCTCGAGAGGGGATGGATCATCACAGGAAATGGATGTGAAGAAGGACCACGATGCTTGAACTCCCCTTTGGAATGGTTATTTTACCCTTGGTGAATGGCTACTATAAAGCTTGTGCATAGGGAAAGGGCCTACAAGGATGTCTTTATGCATGGCACCCTTGTTGATGCATATACTAGCCATGTATAAAGCTTAATTCATGGCCTCATGGCCTTAAGCTCTATGCATAAAGGCATATACATAAAGCTTTATGCATGGCTATTATAAATGGTAGTACTACACTATGAGAGGACGTGTACTTTTGTTCCACAAAAACCCCATGGCCATCCAGGTGTGAATGAGCACCTTAGGGTTAGCATGTGAATGATCACCTTAGGGTTAGCTAGTATATAAACAACCTCATTCTTTAGTGGTTTTTTTTATATATTGAAATGGTTATTTTAGAGACAAATTGATGGACCGCATGCCATTAGGCATGTGGGAGAAGGGGGCGGGTATTGAACCTGGGCTATCGCGGTGTAGGGCAAGTGCCCTTACCACTAGGCCATCCTTTCGTTTAGGGTTGTTGCTCATTTGTACTTTCTCTTCATACTTGTAGAGAGCTTCATCTCTCTCTACAAGTATAAAGACTCTCATGGAGATGGTTAGATGCATGGTTAGAGAGAGATGGTTAGAGAGCTTCATCTCTCTCTACAAGTATAAAGACTCTCATGGAGATGGTTAGATGCATGGTTAAAGATCAACAGCTTCCACACAAGTCTTGTATGGAAGCAGTTCTTTATGCTACCTACGTGTTGAACAGGTGCCCTACTAAAACTTTGAAAACTATCACTCCTTATGAGAGTTAGTTTAATTGAAAACCTAAGGTTGAACACAGTGTGCATTACCACTATGTCAGAGAGCGGCTCCATACATGAGAGGTCAATCTAATCAATTGCACTGCACATGACAATGTGGCAGATCTTTTCACTAAAGCCTTATCATGTGAAAAGTTTAAGACCTTCTGCGCAAAGCTTTGTGTCACAATTGTCAAAGTTCATGCATTGCCCAAACACTAAGCATTAGAAGAGGCAATCAAGGGTATCTTCAAGTACTTGTAAAGATCTTAGATTATTCTATGCTAAGGAGGGTGATTTAGAACTATAGGCCTTCTATGATTCCGATTGGGTAGGCAAAAATGATAACTCTCCATATCTAGAAACTGCTTCTTTCTCGATAATTTGTCCATATCTTGGCTCAGCATGAAGCAACCCAATGTAGCAACATCGTCCTCCTATGAAGCTAAATACAGAGCAGCATTCACTGTAATTGTTGAATGTGTAGGATTGAGAAGATTGATGAAGGATCTTTGTGTTCCTTCAGACACCCCTACTCCTATTCTCAATGATGGCAGTTACAAAGAATCTTGTCTTTCATGCCAAGACGACCAAGCACAATGAAGTGTGTCAGGCAAAATTTTGAAAGGTGTTCTGGGCTTGTGTACATATGGGATGCATGGCATGTGAAAGACTTTGCCCTGAATACCCTGGCAGATGTACAGAGTGGATGGTTTGGTAGTAGGCTAGTACAGGCTTATTCGGAGCGTGGTCTGCTGGAGGTGGTATCAGTCACTCGGTCGCTCTGTATGTGTACGTGTTCCGAAAGAAAATGGGCACTTGTAAGCTGTATTCGGAGGTGTACATGGAAACATGGGGGCAACTAGTTGTTAGGGGGCCAATATAATATGTGGGGGATGAAGAATATCTAATAAATGAAAGTGCCTACGTGTATGAAAAGTAGGTGAAGGTGGTGGCGCAAGAATTTTTAACGGAAGGAAAGATGCCCGATTCAGGCCAGGCTGGCGGGTTCTTCCAGAAGACGTCGATTGCAGCCGGTGGCTGGTGTCTCGTAGCATTTTTAGCAAAAGGATACAGATGGGCTGGTCTGGTGGAAGTCGCTCTAGCAGTTAAGGGTGTAGGTGTTGCAAGGTGTTGCTGGAACACCTGCGGTGGCTGGTGCGAACAGAAAGAAGAGCAGAGCCGCCAGTCCCCTGTAGCACGCAGGCAGAGAGGAAGCGAAGAGTGTGGTGCCGACTTGTGGGCTGGCCGCCTGGGGGAGAAAGGAAGAAGGAGTCCGTGTGGAGGGAGCCGCCTCTGGTAGCCGCCTAGGAT
This sequence comes from Cibotium barometz, assembly GCF_041138505.1. NCBI lineage: Eukaryota > Viridiplantae > Streptophyta > Polypodiopsida > Cyatheales > Cibotiaceae > Cibotium > Cibotium barometz. The sequence continues at coordinate 7,570,762 of NC_141106.1, forward strand.
AACAGAAGGGTCGACTGGGCAAGCTGAGCGAAGCTAACAAAGGACGTGTACTGCAGTGTGACTGGGGGAACGTAAAAAAGAGGGGGCTGGATGCTGCTGGCGACAGGGAGTTGAGAGTTGGGTTTTTTTGGAGCTAGCAGTGTGCTGGTGGCAAAGGAGGTGGTTCCCGTCTCTGAGATGCAGAGAGTTCAAAGGTGTTGCAAGGGAGATATGTGATCGCTGCGGAGGCTGGTGTCACGGAGTAATTTGAAAAGGGAGAGATGGGCTAGCGACTTGATGGGCTGGCGACTTGATGGGAGGAGAGCTCTGTTTTTTGGTTGCCGCCTGGGGAGATAGAGGATTTAGAAGGACCCAGAGGGGTTGGCGAGCGACTGGCTAGAGAGCCCTGGAGTGAGGGGTAAAGTGTGTTGCTCTGATTTTGCTTCGTTGTCAATTGGCGACAGAGAGGAGTAAAGCCGGCGAGCAGGTTGTTTGGCTTTGGTCGCTTGCAGTGGGGCTGATGCAAGCGAAGGAAGGAGCAGAGCCGGGCGAGCAAGGGAGGTTCAAAGGTGTGGCTGGGTACGTCAACAAAGGTTAGCAGTGGTGGCTGGTAGCGAAGAAGAGGAGGGGGCGAAGTCGTCAACTGCAGCAACGAAGCCAGGGTCGCCAGGAGAAGACAGCGAAGGAGGTGGCGCCCACTGCAAGAAGAGAAGGGAGGTAGTGCCGACGTGTGGAGAGAGCCGCTTTTGGAAGCGGTGATTGTTTGAGAGGGCCGCTTGGGACTGTTCTTTGGTCGCCGACAGTGACTGGTAGCACAGGAGATGGTCACCATGTTTAGGTGCAGCTGATTGAGAACATGTGGATCGTCTGTTGTTGCAGGCAGCAAAACGTAGAGAAGGGGAGGCAGATGTCAACTATGGTGAAGCAGTGAAGAAGAAGGTGGAGTTGAGGGGAGAAAGGCACCCAGCACGTCAATAGTGAGGAGGCGGGAGACTGCAAAGAATCAAGGAAAAAGTAGGGCATTGACTGAAGAGGAAAAGGTTAGCATCAACCACCACGTCCGAGGTGGTGGCAGCGAGACTGCAGCAAGTGGAGGTGAGAGAGGGATGAGCCAAGATCAATGGGGATAGCCTTGTGAGTATACATCCTTGTGTTGATGTGAGGGTCGTGTATGTGAGATGGTTGTGTGAGTAAAGCTTCTGTGTCGAAAGAAGCTTGTATGGAAGTGTTGGTTGGAAATTCAAGATGGAATGATACTGGTGATGTATCTGGCTATGGTTGTGTGTTGGTATCCTGTGTGTGTTGATTTGCAGGAGAAGGTGTGATTGACGTGTTTGGTTGTGTAGGCCACGGGTTTACACTCTCACAACGCACTTTGTGTCAGCCTTCGATTACCTCGTTATGCACACGGTGGAAGTGTATGTGTTTGCTGGGTGTTTACTTGACTATGGTGCCCCTGTTTTGGCTGTTTTTCTGGTGTGGGTGGTGTGGTGAATTGTGTGAGGAGTGTTCCAGCCAGTGTGCTGGTGGTGTCCCAGGTTCATGGTGTTTTCCAAGGCTGCTGGATGGACAGCTATAGAGGCAGGTGATTCCGTGTCTGAAATTTCTGACAAAGTGCATTACCACTTTGTCAGAGAGTGGCTCCATACAGGAGAGATCAATCTAATCTATTGCATCTTTGAGTATTATGTGTGTGTGAGTCCATCTCCATTTTAAGCTCTATGCATAAAGGCATCTACATAGGCCCTTGCCCTATGCATATGCATAGATCTTAAGTCCATGAGGCCATGCATATGCCTTTATGCATATGCATGGCTCCCCTTGCCCTATGCATATGCCTTTATGCCTTTATGCATGGCTCCCCTTGCCCTATGCATAGAGCTTTATACACGTGCCTTTATGCATAGAACTTAAGGCCATGAGGCCACCCTATGCATATGTTGGCCCCCACAACATATAGGCTATGTGCAAAGCCTATACATAGGGCATATGTCTTTATGTATGGCTCCCCTTGCCCTATGCATAAAGCAACTATGTATAAAGCTCTATGCGTAGCCTCGTGTCCTTAAGCTCTATGCATAAAGGCCTATGCATAGGGAAGGGGAGACCTAGCTATGCATAAAGCCTAAACATAGGGTAAGGGCCTATGGATATGCCTTTATGAATGGCTCCCTTGCCCTACGCATATCTTAACTATGTACAAAGGCTTAGCCTTTATGTATGGCTATGCATAAAGCTTGCGTATAGGGCAAGGGACTATGCATCTCCCCTCTACGTTAGGAGATAGCCATAGGCTAGAGCTTAACTCACCCACTCCCACCACCCCAGGTGTTGCTAGTGATACATAGAGTTAGCAACACACAGGTCTTGTAGTCCATGATGATGATGACGACAAGTAGGTATTGCAAAAGCTTATCTTTATCTTTGCTCATATTCTTTTGTAAGATCTATGCTCATAATTTTTTTAAGATCTATGCTCATAATTTTTTAAGATCTATGCTCATAATTTTTATAGTAGATTTGCTCTTTTTTTTATAAAAGCTTCTCGTTTTTTTTAAAAGAGCTCCGCTAATATCTTTTGTAAGAGCTTTGCTCTCTTTTTTTTTTGTAAGAGCTCCGCTCATGTCTTTTTGTAAGAGCTTCGCTCATATTTTGTAAGAGCTTCGCTCATATTTTGGAAGATAACAATGTAAATACTTTGCACGTATATTGCTAATAACTTTGATAATGTTTTGTCCATTCATTGGCTTCTCTATTTTAAATTATATACTTTTAAGCTAATTTATCTATTTTATGAGTATATTTCTAATAATTTCGATAATGTTTTGCCCATTCATTGTCATCTCTATTTTCAATTGTCTACTTTTAAGCTAATGTATATATTTTATGAGTACCTAGCTAGGTACTATGGGCGAAATGGGATAGGTTGGGCAAACTTCCCCAAGCTCTCTTATTCTACCTTAAAAAAAATTCCCCCAGCGTCAATATATAACCCTCAAAATAATCGTCTTATTAGTCTTGGTATAGTAGATAAATGTCGATATAATAGATAAATGTAGGTGATGATCGATGTCTATACCAACAATGTGTGCATGTTTTCCTAGAAAACGACGGTAGCAACATCAATATAAATCTCGATAATCAATGCCTATACCAACTATTTTACCAATTGTTTGATACCGATGTCAAGGCTAGTTTGGGTTAAAAAATTTCTAAGTATAGACCATCGGTAGAAGAGTTGCTATTGGGTGGATATTTTATTATGAAATGAAACTAAAGAACCCAAGGTCTTGAAGAGTAAGAACTCTTAATCGGTCTAGCTAAGATAGCATCTTGTTTCCATTACATGACCATTTTTAAGGAAAACATTTTACTAATCGATGAGCAAAATGTGTGTGTGTGTGTGTGTGTGTGAGAGAGAGAGAGAGAGAGAGAGAGACTTATAAGTGTGCATAAAGGGGAGTTAGGTAGGTGTGGTTAGTAGAGTGTGAAAATAAGGGAATGTAAATATAACATGTATAGTATTTGTCAATATAAATAAGGAAATGCAAATATAAATGTGGGTGGTGGGTTATTTCCAAGTGGACAAGTAGTTCATTAGGTACTTTAACTCTTGTGGTTTTATCACCATTATTTACTTTAACTCTTGTGGTTTTACCACCATTAAGTACTTTAACTCTTGTGGTTTTACCACCATTAGGTAGTTTTACTCTTGTTGTTATTTACCACCAGAACTAGGGTAAGGTGTTCACCAACACAAGAAATTTAGGCCATCCATCTCCTTGGCTAGGACCTTCGATAGGTGTATAGCTTCTATATAGAGGTGAAGGTAAACACAAAAGCATTTTTAGGCTTTTTTTTCAACTAGGAAGAAGTGTTACAATACTAAGGGGTGGCAAAAAGAGTGATGGGTCATTGGCCTAGATTAAAGGTAGAGATTGTATATTGGAAAAGCCCACTCTCATGGAGGGTTAACAACAGGGCAAAGAAGGCAAGGAATGTAGGAGTATAAAGTGAGACTGAGGGGGTGTGAGTGGAGAGAAATCTATGCTTGTGCCTTTTTTATGTGTATCTGTTTTTTTTAATATGAATAAATGTGTGAATCTATTATCGTGTTTTTATGCATATACTTTAAAAAATGGATATGTGTGTAAAATAATGTAAATGGAAATATACGTGTGTGTATATTAAAGTAAAAAAGCTATTATATATTCATATAAAAAAATAAAATATGAATATATGTGTGTTAAAAAATGTAAATGGAAATATATGTGTGTATATACATGTGTGTGTGTATATTAAAGTAAAAAGCTGACAGTAAAGTAAAAAAGTAAATGGAAATATATGTGTGTATATACATGTGTGTATGTATATGTTAAAGTAAAAATTTGACATTAAAAGTTTTGCATTCAAGGTAGGGGTGGCTTTTTCCATAATACTATCAAGGTGCAGGATGTAGGCTTAACCATAATATAATATTTGGTAGATGCTTTTAGAGATCAAGACACTGAGTGAGAAGTTAGGCGATGAGCATATAAATGCTTCGCTTATCCAAGATCTTTTTGCATGCACTCTCTTCTCCTTTAGCTCTCCTCTTTCTATTGACATGAAAGTAAGATTCACAAACACAAGCCTTTTAATCTCGCCCACATGCCATAGAGGAGCTATGATGACTAATGACCTCGCTTTTGTGCACTTGTGGAACTCTACTATTCTGCTACTAGTGTTTGACTAATAATTTTGTTTTACAAGTTGGTGGGTTTCTAACTACTTAAATTCAGTACCATTAAAAAAACAAACTCAATAATGGTGCATATTATTATGTATATGTTGGCTAGAAAATTATCTTTTAATATGGCCACCTAACCCAAAACATTTCCTTAAATACAATCTAGAAGCTAGAGTTGACCACCCATGCATGTCCTCTTGCAAAGCATTTAAATCATATGTCAAGAATGTAAAGACCAAATTTACAAATTGATAAAAATATGGCCACCTAACCAAGATTTGTCAAGAATATAAAGACCAAAATACCAATTGATCAAAATATATCCACCTAACCTAAATTATATCTTTAAATCCCTCTTACACATCTACAAGCTACATCAAAGAACTATTTGTAATTTTTATCTACCCATAAAAATCTTCTTGCACAACATTAATATATTTATTATTGATTTTTTCTTCCTTTGGCATAGAAAATTTCAAGGCCAAATCTTTGACTAAAAGTGCATTAATGGCACACTAAGTCCCAACATGAACAAAAACATGCATGATGCTAGTCATTCCCCAATGTTATATGCCCACACCCATTTGCTTGTGAAATGCATGTGTGCTACAAGTGCTCTAACTACCTAACTTATTGCCTACATGTTAAGCCTCACATGTTTATTACCAGCCCCCCTAACCGAGGGTTCGTGCACCAAAATCGTTCATCTAAGATGCAATGCATCCCAAGGCCATGCCAAAGCTTTAGAGTAAGAAGTTATGAATCAAATTTAGGCCTTTCGTACTATCCTACCCACATATACTTCTATTGATCCCCTCAAGTTTTGGCCTAAGTTGCCCAACTAGACCAAGCTAATAGCCTACCTGCCTTCCTGCCCCCACAAAAAAAGAAGAATTAGTAATTATACCTACTCACTAACACCTCCACCCCCTTAACTTAACCAAGGTCCATACTTTCTTTCACCCACACTCGTGGGCCCAAAATAAAAGTATAATCATATGCTTGATTTCATTTAGGCAAACTTCCTCCCACCCTTTCTTCTTTTCCCTTCATCTACTTACCTTACCTACCCACCTTGGCCTATTTGTCTCATTTAACTGCACTTCTACCTCTACACCCAACTCATCGACTTTCAAAAACCTACTCATAGGCCCATGGGAGTTACTAGTCATACATGTTTTGAGATCACCACCCGTTCAAAGTTCACAACCCAATTTTGTACCCACGTCAAGTTTGTCAACCTGCCATGGCACATAAGCTCTCACAATGCTGGACGGACACCTATAAACCCATACCAAATTGTTAGACGAATTTGGCTCAACAAAATGGGTCTACAGAGTCTTAGATGGTACTCCAAAAGGTTTTCAACCTCATCATACTACCACATATAATGTTGCAACTAACCAGTAACAAGGACAAAGATCAATTATTTTTAAGGTGCATCTCATTTGTTTTGCAAGGAAAAAAGATCAATTCCTTTTATTATGCATTTACCATCACAACCATCATCACGTTGCAACCACAACTCACATTAACATCATTAGAATTATGCAAGGTGCACTCAAGGGTTTAACTAATAATTATCAAGAAACTAATATGAGGCTTGGCATAGATGTATAAACTATAAACATTGGCGAGTGTTAGACATGTCATCTCCAACCCATTTTACTCTATTTTATGCCATTTTTTATCCAAGTATTTATATGATGCAATTAGATAAATATCTGGATAATTATCTAATTATGCCATTTTTATCTAGATATTTATTTAGATATTATTTAATTATAAATATTTAGATATTTATCTAATGTAATTAAATAAATATTCAAATATTTATCTAATTATGCCATTTTTATCCAAATATTTATCTAATTATGCCATTTTTATCCAAATATTTATCTAATGTAATTAGTGATTTTTCCCATATTTTTATAGCTTGGTTTTAGGCTTTTTTTAGCATTTTATCATTTGTCCAATCTAGTAGCTTTTTTATCTACAACCGACTTGCTCTATAGATATGTATATAAGCATGGACATTGTTCATTCATAATTCAATCAATACTTTTCAGTTTCTGGCTTAAGTGTTAGATCTCTCCTAGCTGTCTGCTCTCTCTTGTTTGATCTCTACTTGCTTCTGCTTCATATCCATATTCTCCCATGGTATCAGAGACCTTGTGCTTCCACATATCAGCAACAAAAGAAGAGTTTTTAACTTGCGTTTTTCTCCTTTGCTCCTTTGGTGGTTGCATTTTGGAGATCTCCTTCAAGCACATATAAGCGCTTCTCTTGGCATTGATTCTGTTATTTTCAGCCTCTTTCCTTCATCTTGGCCAACCCTAAAACCTACATTTTTTTAATGTAACCCCCTTTTCTGCAATTTTCATTCCTAGCCTTCCCCCCTTCAAAGGAGGCCCTTCTAGCCAAGCTTTCCCAACTTCTACACCCTTCTACCTCTTTCCAACCCATCACCTAGCTTCTAATAAGGAGTGTAGGCAGCCCCCGGTTCCTACTTGCAGATTTTTCTTACTACCGATTGAAGAGAAGGGTTCCATGGTTCTACACCAACTGTTATCTCTTAATCAATTCCTCAAATTTCCAAGGAATCCATCTTAAATGGAACCAATTATCTAGATTGGGCAGTACAGATGAAGACTCTCCTTCAATATCATTAGCTATGGGGTATTGTTTCTGGTACTGATGCCTCTCTCAATGCAACTTCTTCTTAGGCTAAGATTGATGCCTACACCAACTGTTATCTCTTAATCAATTCCTCAACTTTCCAAGGAATCCATCTTAAATGGAACCAATTATCTAGATTGGGCAGTACAGATGAAGACTCTCCTTCAATATCATTAGCTATGGGGTATTGTTTCTGGTACTGATGCCTCTCTCAGTGCAACTTCTCCTTAGGATAAGATTGATGCCTAGGTTGACAAAGATGCAAGGGCTCATGCCTTTATCTTCTTTAATATAAAACCCTCTATGTCTCATCAATTTGATGACAATGATGAGGAAACTATATAAGAATTGTGGGATACCATCCAGAGGAGGTATCATCGCGTGAAAACTATGATAAGAAGGTAGCCTTGGAGAATCAGCTCTCCAACCTGAAGATTCCGATACTACTAACATCATGGATTTTGTTATACAAAGTTCATAACCATTCAGAAGTAGTTGGTCTCTTTGGGAAGGACTTTATCAATCGGCTCCTCGCTAAATTGCCCGATACTTTCTCTGCTTTTGTGATACTATATCACTTCTTCCTTCTACTCCTGATCTACATACCATTGTTGGAATGCTTTAGGATAGGGCCATGAGAAATAAGACCAGCCACCGTACTTCTAAGACCCTCTTCAAGCAAATGGCAGTCTAAGGTTTCCATGAGCAACAAAGGTGACCATAAACCTACCAACAATCCTACTCATAAGGAGCTTACTTGTCATTATTATGGTCTCAAAGGTCACATTCAACCTAATTGTTTGCAAAGAAACTCCCCAATAAAACCTCTTTATCCACCAACCAAACTCAAAAATCATCTTTAACCAAGAGGACTGTCTTCATCGGTATTGAGGAGCTCCACTCTAACTCTCTTTTGTTCCTTCCACCTCATGTCTTACGGATTGGGTGGCTGATAGTGGATGTACTACTCACATGACTCCTGATAGGACCATTCTTCATGACATTCATCCCACCTCTTCAATGGTATCCATTGGTGATTCTTCCAACTTGGAGGCCTCTTCCATTGGTAATGTGTGGCTTAACTCTTCCTCGGGCCAACATTCTACCATTTGGGATGTGCTTCATATTCCCAAGCTCTCTAGAAATCTCCCCTCAGTTTTTTGGATTGCGAAGAAAGGATATGGTGTCTACTTTGACAATTCCATCCTTGAGATCATCAACACCAACACCTTGCAAATTGTCGCCACGGGTATCCAGGAAGGTGGTGTTTATCGGTTGAAGGACTTTACTAGCTCTTTGACTGAGTCCTCCCAATCTCATCTAATGTAACTTCTTCACAGCTATCATGCCTTGGTAGCTCATGTGGATACGGTGTGAGGGGAAATTCGGTGATGCCTACAAGAGGGGTCAAAGCCCCAGCTAGAAGCTCATGATTGTTGTAAATATGGAAAGAGTAGCTTTAGGTAGCCTTTAGATTCTTATAGTTTAATGCTTGATAGTAGTAAATGACTGAAATACATGTAGAGAGTCATGGAAATAAGTTGTGTTGGATGATATGCATGATGATGATACATGGATGTATACATCTAACATCCATATGGAGTTTGTTCATATGGTAGCATGGGTTAGGTTGGGAATACAAGTATGAGAGAGCATGGTTGTGAATAGTCATAGCATATTTATCATGTAGGGATGATGAGATAGGTGAGTGTATATATGTTGATGTTAAATATGGCTGATCCAAAGGAAGAGCTTCATTTTTATGGTGGGTCCATCAAGGATAGTCATTTTTTAAAACTGTTTTAGCCTTCCTAGTTATAGTGGTTATTCCATCATTATGTATAATAAGATGCCATTGGTTGAAAAATTGGTATATACATCCCATATCTATACATGGAGGTATTTCACTTGGCAAAATGGGGAGGCACTACTAGTTTGTGGGGAAGGGGCAAGAAATTGGTAATTCAAAATAGCAAGTATATGATGTTGCTAATTTGGATGCACGGGATGCACAATAGTGGGGAAATTCGAGGACAAAAATGAGTTTTTGGAGTTACGTAAGAGGAGGGAGGGCTAATTCGAAGCTGCTATTGGCCAATTGAATAAGAAGATGTTGCTGGGACTGATGGTTAAATACTGAGACAGAGAGAGCAGAGAAGAGGGAGAGAGCTAGGATGTTGGATAATTAAAGATGCTAAGCAGCAGAGGACATAAAAAAAGCAACAAGTAGCCCTGGGGGATTAAGGTAAGAAGCTTGGAGTTTGGAAGATTAGAGGACACAAAACATAGAGGAGAGAAGAGGGAGAGAGCTGGGATGTTGAAGAACAGAGGTGTTGAGCAATAGGGCAGAAGTCAAAGAAAACATTGAGTTTTACACAACACAGAGCAGAGGGAGATTAATTGGACGAATTCAAGAAGATGGACTTATGTTAGTGGTTTTGATTGGAAATTGCAGAGTTTTGTAGACAGTTTGGGTTTGTGGGAGTCTAAACTAGAGTAAAGGAGGATGTAGGGGTTGATGCACATGTCAATTGAAAGGCCAAGGCATCTAGGACATCTTCTCTGTTTAGAACATGGTTCTTCCCAAAGCAAGTATTAATTCAATCAAGCAACCCTTCCTGAAAAGCGTAATTTCTTTCTTGTTGATGTAAGCTTTTTTTAGAAGTGTTTACTGTAAACTGTATATATCAGGGAGTTGTGAGATGTTGCAAGTGCTTTTTTGTACTTGTTGATTTCAAGTTTGAATAGTGAATTGTAATTTTTGAATAGCTTGTGTATGAGTTGAGATAAAGGAACCAAACTCTGGTTATACTGGTATAAATTCATCAGTTTTGAGAACTTGAATAAAATTCAGAGACTAAACGTCGATTTCTAGCTTTGATTTGAACCTTGGATTGTACAACTTGCTTAAGGAAATTTAACAATAGGAAGCTGGATGTAAGCTGGGTAATCTCAGGTTTATGCACTAGAGATTCAAAGGGGAAGCATAACACAACAGGAGGGGTTAGTATAATTTGGATGTAGGTGCATCATAAAGAGAAGAGGGGCTCGGTTTCTCAGAATTGTCATGAGGAGAGATAACCTGGTTGGGACAAACTTGAAGCCAAGGTGACAATGGAGCTAAGCAGATTTGGGTTTGAATAAGGGATTGCAAACATAACTAGAGAATGCTTAGTTGGAGAGCAATCATTTCTAGGAGAAAGGTGAGACATGTTTGAGTTGATAAATCATCCATGTAAATCTCAAGTCTGATCTCAGTGTGGAGAGGATAGAACAATAGGAAAGGAATCATAGGTTGATGTTTATATGAAGTTTGAAGGGTGAATCGCTGCACTTGAGGGACTGAGAAGATGCTATATGTTAGGTCAACTATCACAAAGCAAATAAGACAAATTCAGATATGAATTGGGATATTGTGTGAAATCTGAATTTGTTCTACAGGGAAACCTCAGTCTAGTTTGCTTTAAAGTTGAGAGAGGAGTCCATTTGAGTTGTATCAGAGGTTGAGAGGAAAAGCAAGCTAGATAGGTTGGAAACCATTAATCCAGAGAACCAAGAAAGAGCAAGGAACTACATCCATCCATCCAAGGAGGTTGTAACTGCTGGTTCAGATTTCCTTTGATTCACAAGGACTCTGATGGTATTATTTGGATAGATATATGCTCTTGGAACATGTGATTTGTGAACCCCAATTTCTTATATCTATATATCTCTCACTTGTGTGGTGTCTGGAGTTGTTATAGAGGCTAATACCCACAGCCCTCACAACGGATTTGTGGCATGATCGCTTCAAGCATCTAAATTATACTTCTCTATGGGGCTATTACCTTCTTAGCAGATGATCGAGTGTCTTCCACCACTGAAACACTCCCACTCCACTTGTGTGGCTTGTCTTCATGGTGGCAAGTAACACCGAGATGCCTTTCCTCATGAGGCTACTCAATGGGCTTCTCATTTTCTGGAGCTCATTCATATGGACATATGCGGCCCCATGCGAACTACTATCCAAGGAGGAGCCAGGTACTTTATGCTTATTATTTATGATTACTCACACAAAGTTTGGGTTTATCTCTTGGTAGAAAAATCTCAAGCGTTCTCTTGCTTCCAAGAGTGGGTGACTTTGGTTGGGACTGCGACCAAACAAAAGGTTTGACAAGTTCACTCCGACAATGGAGAAGAATTCATCTCCAAAGCCTTCCATAAATTTTTCTCACAAAAAGGTTTCCACACCTCAGCAAATAGTGTGGTTAAACACAAGAACAAGACCGCTCATCACACAAGAGATGGCCCATACCATGCTTTCTTCTTCTGATCTTCCTCTCTCTTTCTTGGGAGTATCTGTGGAGCACTATTATCTATACAGGATTAAGGGAGAGTGGCCCTCCCTCCACGT